>NC_134595.1:10071331-12471331 GCF_037038515.1 Microtus pennsylvanicus | reverse complement strand
AATATGATAACATAGCCGGGGAAACTTAAGGAAGAAAGAGTCTATTTTGGCTTATTGTTCTAGAGGGTTAAGAGTCCTTCCTGGCCGGAAAACATGGCAAGGGGCAAGCATGGTGGTAAGAACAGGAAACAGAGCTCAAGTCAGGAAGGAGAGATTGCTGCTAGGAGTAGGGCCGGGCTCTGAGCTCTGGAAGCCTGTTCCCAGTGACGTAATTCCTTCAGCTTCACCTCTGATGAAGGTGGGTCTTGTATCTATCTGTTGCTTTCATTGGTTAATTAATAAAGAAAACTGCTTGGCCTGATAGGACAGAAAATTAGGTAGGCAGAGTAGACAGAACAGAATGCTGGGAGGAAGAAGGCAGTGAAAGCAGTCGCCATGATTCTCCCACCAGAGACAGACACAGGTTAAGATCTTTCCTGGTAAGCCATCTTGTGGTACCACACAGATTACAAAATATAGGTTAATCAAGATGTGAGAGTTAGCCAGTAAGAGGCTAGAGCTAATGGGCCAAGCAGTGTTTAAAAGAATACAGTTTCCATTTAATTATTTTGGATAAAGTTAGCTGGTGGCCGGGAGTCCTCCTGGGCGGTGGGAAGGGGCCACTGCTCCATCAACACACCTCCTAGACCTCCTCAAACAGGCCCAACAGCTAGGGACCGGGTGTTCAGGTGAGCCCCTGGGGGAGATTTCTCATTAAACCTCCACAAGGTCACTTATTCAGTTGTGATCCCACTTTCTGGTGTGTCAACTGGACAACTGACGCTAACTAGGGCAGTGTCAGAAGCAGTCGTTGCTCTAGAGATAGATTGGGAATTCATTGGAAAAGCTGATGTCCCAGTCCCGTAGGTGACTCTCAGAGGGGTCATTTGAAGTCACATGACACTGTTGCAAGTGAAAAGCCAATCAATATAATCTCTGTATTATGAAATGATATGGAATCAAGCCATCAAAGGATCCACAAGAAAATTGAAATGAAAATAAAAACACTCTTTCAGTAGAGCTTCTACCCAGTTGGTACTAAATATTTTGGTCAGCTAATTCTTAAACAAGAAGATAAATTGGGGAAATAAAAATTCAACGACTTTGGTCTTTCTTAAAAAGTGCTCAAATACCCTAATGTTGTCTCCTATATAACCTTTCTAAACATTTTACCGGGGAGTGAAATTTCTACAGATGCCTCAGAGAACGCAGTAGCACACAACACAGCCACCGGGGTCCTGACCAAGAAAGGAAAGTGTGTGTCCTCGCTCCAGGCCCACCCTCACCTGAACACCACTTGTTAGCCAGCTATTTCCTGTGTTCTTCAGCATTTCCTGATCAACGTTGCAGTCAGCATGACGGGAAAGGCGCTCTGTCGGTGCTCTGTCCTGTTTTTCAAAGTGATTTTTGAACCGCTCTGAAAACCCTTTAGCTTGTGGGTTTGCCTCACTCTGTTTGAGTCCAAATTTCACAATAACATAATGAAGCAAACCCTGTGGGACTCACTGTGTCATCTTAAATTTCAGGAAGCCACAACCTTGCACATCGTTTCCAGCTTCTCCCCTCACCCTGCCGTTGCCATGCCCTGTGTTGTCTGGCCTCCTTCTAGCTCTGTATTTGATGGGGTCCTGGGGTTGAGAACCCACCGCATCTCTACACCGCCACGTTCAGAGTCTGCTCTGACACTTTGGAAATCTCCTCCTCACCGCTGCTATCAAGCTTCAAGCACTCCCGTCCTTTCTGAGTAATCAAAGTTTTATTGTAAAAACCCATTTAAATCCCCGAAGAGCTCTGAAACATTCATTTCACTTTCCTGTCTGCTTCAATGGGTATTTTATGTGAATTGTGAACTTGGGAGACATAAAAGGGGAAAATTAAAAAGAAATATGTACATTCTGTGGAATCGGTAAGAAAACCATGAACAACATTTGGTGAGTAAACCACGAGTGTGGAATGCATTCAGCCACGCTGATATCGTCTTTCCATTTTCTTTATGATCTGCTCATATAAGGAAGACTGAACATTTATTTAAACTTTAGAAAGATCTTCACATTGCTTAAACACTTCACAATTTTACTCTAGGATTGTTTGGCCAACTTAGAAAGCTACTTAGTTATATTAAAAGTGCATTTTAAAAGATAGCACCAGTCATTTTTTGGAGAAACATCAATTTCTAAATGTTTTCTCGATATTTAATGTTGGTGGTTCTATCTATGGACTATATAAGGTGAGTTAGAAATGTACAGATTATTTTCATTTAACTCCTGTTATGATAAAAAATCTAGTGAGCCAAATTCTGATAGCTGAGAATAGAAATTATATATATATATATATATATATATATATATATATATATATATAAACACTATATGAATATATATATATATTTGTTTTTTGAGATAGAACTGCCATGTAGCTAAGGCTAGCCTTGAGCTTCTAATTCTCTTATCTCAGTCTCTCGAGTGCTTGGATTACAGGTGTGTCCGTGTAATCACTTAAAGAGCACTGGATGAGTAGATAATGCCCTGAACAGAGAACTAGATGGAACTGCTGGAGACTGAGGTTTCTGTGTGTTCTTGGGAGAGCCAGGCAAGGACTTTGAAAAGATCAGGAAGCCAGACAGAAACAGCATTTAGATCGTGTTGAGTGAGGCAGTACACGTGTCGTTCCAGTACCCAGGAAGCTGAGGCAGGGCCATCACAGACTCAGTGACAGCCTGCTGTACAGAAAGCTTTAGGTCAGCCTGGGCTACATGAGACCCTGTCTCTAATATAGATATAAAATCTACTTTTTGAGATATCTGCCTAAAAGACTTAGTTTTAATTTTGAAATACTCTAACCAGATGAGTGAACTTAATTTTATTACTAACTTTTTGCTTTTTAATTAAATAACAGTTATGTACATTTAAGATACACAACTATATAACACACACACATACACAAATGCACTGATAAAATGAAGTTAGGTAACTTATTCATCACCCCTAGTACTATTTATTTATTTATTTGTAGTTAAATCATTTGAAGCCTACTTTTTTGGCAATTTTTATCTTTTTTGTTTCCTGCCAACTTTTAAGTTGACAATACATTATTATTGATAACAGGAAATCTAGATGTCACCAAAGAAAACTTATGGGAATGCCAAAAAGCCAGAAAGATAGCCTGCAGAAAGCCAAAACATCATAAGGGAAGCATAGAAGACCTCAGACATTCCAGAAGTTTCACATGACACCCACGAGTTATGTATTATTATTTAGGCTAACCCATTTGTTATTTTGATTCATTAAGTTTTTCTTGGCAGTACAGTTGACATGCAGTCTTTCATATAAATGTCTAGTTCCTATCCTTCCTCTTTTTAAAAAAGACTCTTGTAATTTCACTTAGACTCTCAGTCACTGGAAGGAAGTAGAGCAGGAGGAAGAGAGGAGAGGAGGGATCCAAAGACAGCAAAGGATCCAAGGCAGCGCATCAGTAGGGACGTTCCTAGTCATGGGGGTGACTTTATGCTGCACCCTGACCTCTCTTCTAGCAGACTCCAATGCTTGCAGCTTTGGGGTGTTAATAAGTGAAGCTGCAGACTTTTCCTAAGTCACACAGTCTCTTGCTGTGGGGAGGAGAAAAAGGTACAAGATAAGCAGACCTCTCAATTATTAGTAATATAATCCTTTTAAAATTGAGTCTATTTAAACAAGTTTGGTATTAAAAAAGAAGAGGTACTACCAAGACAGAGGTTATGAGAGAGGAAGGGGAAGAGGGAAGGAGAGAGAGAAAGGGAGAAAGGAACAAAGACTGAGAGACTAGAAACCATCTTGAACTAATTTATGCTGGAGTGGAACACCAGCATAGACATCTTTATAAAATTTCCAAGGGAAGGAACTAGAACACAGGTGATATGAAGGGGATGGGGGAACACAACACAGGCTATTGCCATTGTTCTTGCTTTACCCCAGAAACTGATGGCAAGATGCTGTTGTTGAAGACACTACACATATTGATCATAGTATATGGAAAAATCAAGTTGATATTACTGATGAAGCATCCTCTCTGCTGGCCAGCTCTCAGAGTACAAGAAGGCTGCTTGGGGGGAAAAGTCATCAACAGTGTTACCTAGAACTACACTAATGACTGGGGTGGCAAGACACTGAGTATAATAGTGATGCAGTTTTGGATTGAATTGAAGGTCCATGCTGTTGGAGAAAGCACATGCCTGGTACTGAAAACCTTGCAGGGAACCTATGTTTGGTGAGTTCACACACTCTTGGGGGCGAACCTGCTACTATTATTTTGCAAAATGGATGTAATATCAAATTGCCCTCTAAATTCTTATCTCCTTACGTCATGAGAGAACTTTCTTCATACTGTGGATGGTGGCTAATACAGAGACTCACAACTGGTAAAAGCCCAGACAGTAAGTGCCATGGCAGACATAGTCACAAAAGGAACATTTCTGTCACTCCCCTTCTATGGGCTTAGGGACCATCAAGGATGAGAAGGAAGAAAGATTGTATGAGCCGGAGATTGGGTAGGACTAGAGTATAAGATTGTTTCCCAGACACAACAAGCCTTCCCAGCAGCTGTGGTCGCCTGCACCTGACCTGTGCAAGGTCAAGTCAGGCAGCGCTCTGCTCTAGCAGGGTGTGGGAAGGAGTTCACAAGTCCCTACCCTGAGCCAAGGAGCTACATACAGTTAATGGCCCTTGGGGAAGGGAAAGTCAATTTTGTTTAAGGATGTGGCTCCTGATAGGTCAACCACTCTCCAGTGAATGTCCCTACACTCAGAAGTATATGGGCAACACAAATTGGAGCCAAAGGGTTATTAAATTGAGAGAGAGAGAGAGAGAGAGAGAGAGAGAGAGAGAGAGAGAGAGAGAGAGAGAAAGAGAGAGAGAGAATGATGTTTGTGGTGATATGGGGTGGGGTGGATCTGGGAGGAGGAATGGGGGTGAATATGGTCAAAATCATTGTATAAAATTCTCAAAGGACGCTGGGTGTTGGTGGTGCACATTTTTATTCCCAGCACTGGGGAGGCAGAGACAGGCAGATATCTGAGTTTGAGGCCAGCCTAGTCCACAGAGCTAGTTCCAGGACAGCTGGGGCTACACAGAGAGGACCGTCTTTTTTTAATTCTCAAAAGGATTCATATACATATTTATTTTAAAAGATCAAGTCCATGCAACAATGACATAAAAATATTTCCAAGATGACTTAATGCATAACTAAGTTTGGAAACTATAGACTCAGTAGTAAGCCTGGCTCTTTGCTTTGTGCAAACATGTGTGTTATGATGTGTGTACATGGGGGCACATCCTTGTGTGTGCATGTTTTGAGGCCAGATATCAATTTTGGGCATTTCCTCTACTTCTGTCATTACTTTCTGAGATAGGGCTTCTCACTAAACTTGGAGCCGGCTGTTTGAACTAGACCGGTTGGCCAGTGAGCTCCAGGGTGCTCATCTCTGCTGGTCACAGGCAGGCATCACCCATATGGCTTTTACATAGGTGTTATAGATCTCAATTCAGATCCTTGTGCTTCTGCAGGTGGCGTTATGACCTCTGAGTCATCTCTCCAGCCCTTGTTAGCTTTTTATCTCCATTTTACGATAATCATTAAAGTATAAGATTTTACACAAGTTGACTGCTGTGCCAATATTCCTTTAGTTATTTTTTTGAACCATTTCACAAACAACAGTCTATAATAGGTTTGTCAATTTAAATCATTACTTTTAAAAAGGAATGTCAAGAAATAACCCCGGGATTTACCATTGTCTAATTCTATCAAAGAAACATGAAGGTTTTCAACCAACACCCCCCCCCCCCAAATAATTTAGCATTCTGGGCTAGTATCAGTGAAAACCTCTCTCTTTGGCCAGACAAGAATCACAAAGAAAATAAAAATTCCACTTAAGCCCTGGGTAAATGAACTAACTAACTTGAAATATGGTTTAATTCCTTCCTTCGTGTACTTTTCAGTGCTAATGTAGTTGTAACATTTGAAATGAAAAGATAAGAAATGTTTTCTTTAAAATTGGCAGATGAGACAAGATGCCTGCTTTCACTGCTCTCCAGCTTTCTAGCTGGCATTGTTTGGACGTCATAAGTCATCACAGTAAGGCATGAAAGCCAGTTGCAAACAGGAAGGAATAAAACTGCCAGTATTCACAGATTCTTAGCTGATAAAAACTACAAGCTGTGAGGACCCGCTGACAGCCCCACCTCTTCTGCCCCCCACTTCTCTTCATCTTCACCGCAACAGTACAGAGAGTAACAAAACACACAACTTGCTGCCTTCTAGAGTATTAGCCAATACTGAAAAGAATGCTGATCTTTAACAATTTGCATATGTAATAGCTACAAAAGCCTGGAGGTGGAGCTTCATAGCAGAGCATTTGCCTACGTGTTTAAAGCCCTGGGTTCAATCCTCAGATTAGCAAAAAAATAATAAACAGGAGCCAACATAGGAAAAGCTTGTCTAAATCTTGGCTAGAAGTTCAGTTCAAAGGCAGGTGGTGGGGGCTGGGTATGCGTCGGTGGTAGACCATGTGTGTGCTTCACAGCGCGATGGGTTCAGCCTCCAACACTGAGTATCAAACTGAGGAGGTGCTAAGACCTCAGTGCAGGAAAAGAAAAAAAATTTGCAGGGATCACGATATTATAAGGTTGGCGTATTTACAAAACTTATAAAAGTTCAAGAAAATTCCCAATTAAAAATCCCATAGAGACTATGTGATAACCCAACCTTAAAATACACATACAGCAGAAATATAAAGCAACTAGGGGCAGTTTTGAAGAATATAGGAGAAAGACTTCTTACAGAAAAACTTACTTTAAAGTTTTAGTCATTGAAATTGTGTGGTAATGTCAAAGTGGGCATGGGGGACACTTGTCAGTAGAACAGAAAAGAGACACATGACAGAAGTGGCGTTGCTAATTCGTGGTAAAGTACATACCGTTCGATGCAGGTTGCCAGGGTAACTGACTGTTTTTAGGAAAGAAAATAACATCAAACCCTTAGTGTTCACAGAAGTCAATTACAAGTAGATTAAACGCTAATAAGACTTCAAAGAAGGGAGTTTGATCGATGGTTTCCGAGTTAGGTAGATTATGATGGTATATGCTGCTGATCTTTAGGGGGAACATAAAAAGTATGCAATGTTTATTCCAGAAAGCTCAAAGAACTAGGCTTGGTGGCAAAGCAACCTTGGAATCAGAGACAGGGTGGTCCTAAGTTCAAGATCTGCTTATAGGCAGGCCTGTGAGTGCAAAGGGGATTTGTTGGGAAGAATGGTTTCAGCGGGGAGGTGGGGTGAATGGCTAAAATTTATTACATAAATGTATGACAATGTCAAACAATAAAAAATTAAGGAAAAACAAAACCAATCAACCAACTCAAGTGACCAGAAACCAGAGAAATATAAGGATACTTTGTATTTATTAGATTGGTAGAAATTCTATGTGTCAACACAGAAAAATATGACAGGCAAGGAAGAGAAACCCTTGTCCACTGGGAAGGTTCAGCCTGGGAGTGAAATCTGGGTTCTCCAGCCAGGGGATGGTACACGGTTTATAAGGTCTACACTCTACAGTATGACGTCTCGCATGTTTGTACTATCTGTCTGTGATTGTGAATACCCATAACGGGATGGCCTATGATAGGAAAAAGTTTTAATAATTAAAATGCTCTTGACAAGATAAAGTTACATAGCAGTTAAAAATTAATAAATTGCAACAGCGGTTTTCAGGCCACGAGGTGGGGACAATTTTGTTTCCCTCAAAAGGGTCAATGAGCTGTGTCTAGACTTGGATATTTTTGGTTGTCAAATTGTGGGGTTGTGGATATTACTGGAAGGGGGTGGATCGAAGCCAAAGCTACATTAAATATTAGGATAGACAGGACAGGCTCACAACAGTTATCTGTCCCCAATGACAACACCGCTGGGGTGGATGGGTACAGTCGGAGCCACAGTGCACTTGGATTAGTGTGGTAAAAGGCTAATCCACCCGCTGTTCTGGAAATAATTGTGCTTTTGAGACAGTAGTTTAGACTTTTTATTTATCCAAAGTCCTTTATTTATTGACTTATTTTAAGAATTGCATTTATTTGCTGGGTAGGAAGGTAGATATGCTCACGTCATGGTGTACTCGTGGAGGTCAAAGGACAACTTGAGGTTGCTTCCTTCTGCCATGGGATTGAACTCAGACTGTTTGGAGGCAAGGCACTGAGCCATCTTGTCAATCCCAATACATTTTCTTTTAAACCTTGTAGTTTTTATAGCTTACCAACTTTGTTTGGAACACATTGCTGGTTCCTGCTGAAACTTCCACTTTGACTTGTGGGTTTAACTTCTAAATGTTCCAGAATTTTATATGTTTCTTTCTATTTTATTTCTTAAAATTTTGTGGCTAGAGAATATACTTTAAATGATTTAAAATATTTTAAATGTCTTTGAGGCTGAGGTTGTGGTTTGTCTTAATGAGTAGTCTATGTATAAAAATATGTGTATCTTGTTGTGGGCTAGAGGGCTTGGTTAATGTGATGTAGGTCAATTTGGTAGCTCGTGGCAAGCATTCTTATTGCTAATTTTATGTACATTTATCCTATAGATTTCTGAGAGACATATACTGCAGTCTGTCTATATGCATACCTAAAGTATATCTATTTCTGTCTTTTGTTTTTTGTTTTTGTTTTTTGTTGTTGCTCTATGTACTTTGAAGATGTATTGCCAAGTATATTGTACTGTTATGCCTTCTGGTGACTTGACTATTTTGTCATTAAATGTTTCCTTCTACTCTAATTCTTGTGTGTGTGTGTGTGTGTGTGTGTGTGTGTGTGTGTCCTCTTTGAGGTTTGTTGGGTTCTCATATCTGTGAATATACGCCTTTTACTATATTAGGAAAGGTTTTGTGTTTGTTTCCTGATTTTTCTGAGGCAGTGTCTCATGACATGGCTTAAGCTGGTCTTGCACTCACAATTCTCTTATATCTCTCTCTTTCTTTCACGTGCCAGAATTACAGGTGTGCATCATCATGCCCAGCTATATTAAGGACATTTTTTTCTCATTATTTTCAATTATTTTTCTGCATTAATCCCTTTCTATTTTATATGTAATTCTCCGATGACCTAAATGCTAGATATATTTTTCTGATTGTTTCTGGGGCTGTATTTGTTTTTTAAAGGCTTCCCCTTCATTCTCAGATCATTTGTGTAAGTTTGTTAATCTGAGTGGATCTATAGAATAGCCCATGGTCTAGTCCCGCATTCTCACTACGCTACTCAGTCTGTACAGTGAAATGTTGAGCACTGTGACTTTCCCATCCTAGCTTTTCCTCTTGCTTCTTTGTTAGTGTCTGTTTTTCTGTTGTAAAATGAATTTGTGCATGCCTTCCCTCCACACTCATATGTACCGTAGGTGGAAGAGTCAGGACAGATGCTTGATGCCCACATGGAAAGCTTCTAACTCAGAACCATGGGTTTAATGATAATTTAAAAGAAATATTGTCACTCTCCCCTCTTCCCCTCTCATGCTGAAGGTCAAAGTCAGAGCTCTGAGCTTTGACAGCAAGCACCTCCACCACTGAGACACACCCACAAACCCTGTAATGTAGTTGTTGCTAATTCTCCTTTTTGTTACTTCTCTGGTATACTCTTTTTTAGGCAGCTAGTGCCTGGAAAACATTTAATTGTGAGGCTCTTGGACATTCTAGAGTTAGCCATGGCAGTAGAAAGAGCGAGGAATGGTTGGGACTGCCCTGTGTGTCTCCCATTGGACACTCTGTTGTGTTTGCTCATCTGTGTTCCCATACTGAGAAAGCCACAGTGGAAAGTCAGCTGTTCAGCCCACTGCCGCCACAAGAAAGCTCTCTGTTTCCTTTCCTCCCACTCTTCAGTTCTTGGCCCTAACGTTTGCTGCTCACTTGTAATTATCTTCCATTCCTGAGACCTCTCAATCTTCCATTCTGTCCCAGTTTCCCATTCTGGGGAGTTTCATAAGTAGTAAAGAACCGGTTCTTGCTTCAGGTCAGAGCTGCTTCAAGTGGCCAGGTATCAGCACCACCTGGAGCTCCTCAGAAGTATAAATTCCCAGCCCCTCTTCCTAGACCTACTCAATGAGAAATGCTAGGGCAATGGTTCTCAACCTGTGGGTCTCAATCTTTTTGGAGGTTGCCTCTTAGACATCCTGTCTATTGGCTATTTACACTATGATTCACAACAGTAGCAATATTACAGCTATGAAGTAGCAATGAAACAATTTTCCGCTTGGGGGTCACCATGAAGGACTGTGTTATAGGGTCACAACCTTAGGAAGGTTGAGAACCACTGTCCCGGGGAGTAGGGCGCAGGAAGCACCTTGCACATTTCTTCGTCATTCGTTCCCACACTAGGGTTTGAAAAGCACTAGCTTGGGCTGGTCAGTGGTGAATCTCTGTGAACAAGACTTCAGGAAGCACTTGGTTGCGACTACACCCGCCCACAGCCCTCTCAGTTTTCAGGTTTGAATCTCCTGTATTCAGCATATTTCCATGAATCTTTCCTATTTGTGAGATTCTTGAAAAAAGAGACAGCATTTGCCAAGTGGGAAAGGAAAGCGATGGCAACCAGCACACAGGGAAAGCTGTAAGACAGTCAATGCTCACACGGCAAGGAGTAGGTGTGGCAGACACTGACGAGGCAGTAAGGGAGGTGTCCTCACGGAGGCTGCCAGATCTTCTGATCGTAGCTGATGGTGTAGACACAAGAGCCAAAGAGCACGTTTATGCAGAACTTATGTCAGGTAGCTGTGTGACTACATAAAGAATCTGGTTTGGAAGACTTAAGAAAGCCGGGCACTGTCTCAGCATCTCATGGATAAAGAATCGAAATCACTTCACGAGTGTGCCACATAACTGATTGACTGTTGAGCCTCTACTAGCCTCAGGGCCTGTCCTCCCAAACTCCAGTAACAGACAGGAGACTTGGCCAACTCTAACTGGACACATCCCACCGTTAATACCAATAACTCAAAAGGCAGGATGCAGATTTTGCTAGGTTCATCTGGCAATACCTCCTTGGTCACCAAACTCTCAGAATAAATGTCTGCAAATAATGGTTGCAGAGACTGGGGACTCGTTCAGACCAAGTGAGTTCTTGGAAGGGGAGTCTTCCGAACCTGCCCCCATTCGTTCAGCACTTTAAAATGGGTCTTTTTTTTTTTTTTTAAAAAAAAAGCATTGTTTTCAAAAACTGGCCTGCAGTAAAATTGAAAATGCAGCTGTTAATCAAGCCCAAGTCCCCGCGGAAACCTTAGAAAGAATTCGGAGTGATCTGTCATCTCCACACATTACCTGGGCAGACTAGACATTGACCCGAGGATTGTGCATGCAGCCATATTGATACAATAAGTCAGGTTGGGATCCAGACTTCAGCGTCGATGGGCGGTGCTAAGGTAGAGATAGCAAAGCCTCTCCAGCCGGATTGTGCAGCTGAATGCAGCTTCATTCATCTTATTTTAATGGCCCCATTCATTTTGCGCAGGAAAGCGTTTCTATTTGGTTTTCTCATCATGGCTGGGTGTGATGTGTAAGCATAGAAGGTTCGGAAGCCAAACAGACTGAAAGAGAGTCCTTGTGGATAGCTGGGGAAGAAACTGTCTGACATGCCTGACAGTCGCTTTCCTGGATGTCTCATAAGAAAGCCCCTCTTGCAGCAGCAGAGTGGCCAGGTCCCTCAATGGGTCTGGTGCCTCAAATGGAGGCCGTCAGAGAGTCTTTTTTCTCTAAGTCCAGAACAGATAGGCTATAAAGTCTCACCCCAGCTCCACGGAGCATAGTTAAGAAGCCAGCGTCACCAGCCACTTGTTCTGAGAACGCGGAATGCAGTCACTGGGTTGACTGATAAAGGAAAATGATGACCTGAGCTGGTCTTGCCAAGGAGCAGGGTCTCTTCTTTCCAGAATTCCTAGAATTGATGAGTGACCAGAATCACGGAAGGAGACTTGAGCAGTGACAGAATTCTGCTGTAGTAACAGTGACCAGGGAAGCGAAGCGCCCCTACGTGCTGACTGTGTTTAACCTCACTTTTTGTACTGAACAGACCATTTCTCCTTTTGGATTTGTCTTCCTTCCCCTAATTTACTGCTCCACTGGCTGAGTGAGCAGAAGTAGGCTGGGGCTTTTTGTTTCAGCATGGTTGTTTGTCAGGCTTCAGTATGTCTGCCTTCGCCTTGCCTAGCCGGCTCTCTGCAGGCACGGCTGCTTGCCATGTACCTTAGCATCTACACGTAGACATCCCATTTTCTCAGTATTGACCATACTTGACCCTGCCACTCCTTCCCAGTCCCCTGAGGTAGAGCCGGCAGAGAGACTGGGAAGCCCATAAGAGCTCGCTGAGGCTTGGAAGGTAATGCCATGTTTATCTGACAGGCAGCATACTTTCTGCTAACCAGCTAGTAGAAAACTGCAGAGAAACAAAGAAAACGCTTCCTAACTTTTCATTCCTTCTCTCTTTACTGTCAAACTGTATCATCCTGTTGCGGCTGACTCATACAGGGTTCCCGAGGAATAAATAATTTGTTTTAGACCCTCTTATGCAGTCTGACAAATGCTCTGTCAGATTCTGCTGCCCCCGTTAAGGCATTAGTTTGAAATGTCACCTGCTTATGTTAGCAATTGTTCGCAGAGCCTTGTCACTTCTTAGAGAAAAAGCCACAAGAAAAGATATTGTGTTTGGTGGCTTTCACCCTCAGCCTCTTTCCATACTGCTAGCGCCAAGATAGCTCACAGCATACGTTGCCTGTTAGGAGGAAATTGCATGGAGACCAGATATCATTATCATTAAATAAAAAACGCCATCGGGGAAATCATGGTGCCTTTAGCTGGGCATCATTGACTCCCCTCCAGTCTTCTCTTTCAAAGCCAAACTCTCTCTCCCCTCATCCAATCGTGTGTGAAAACAGCTGCTTTTCCTCCTAGGAGGACCACATTTGTGCCAAGCACACAGAGCCCAGAGAGGCAGCGCCGTGCGGAGCCACTGCGCTGTGTCTGCCCTGGACATTTAACCCCGGGTGGGTGTGGATAAGGGGAGGTGTGTTGGGGTGTCTCATCAACCTTCCTCACGGCCCCTCACACACTATTAGAGGCATTTTCCTCTACAGGACATGACATTGAGGAACATGGGCCCCATGGCCTGTGGCTCTTATTTCCATGGGTTCTCCATAACCCTCAAAAGGTCTCCATTTCCTTCCTTTATTGGTCTGGTGCTGTGGAGTAACTGGATGCGGGGAAGATACCAGAGGGAAAAACACCTTTTGGGTGAGAAAGTCAGAGAATTCTGTTGTTTTCCACGTCCTTTTAAAGCTGCAACTTGAAAAGTCATTTAGCAGAGGAGGGTTTGCATAATCCTGAAGATTAAGTTTTCAGATGCGGTTTAAAAGTCTGATACAGCAATAACCTGACCTCGGCACCGCATCCATGACGGGAAGGCTGTCGGGACAGAGAACGCCCCTTTAGAAATACCCTCTTTAAATGCGTTCCTCTGTAGCTAGCCATTGGCATTGGCAGCGATTTCCAGTCCAGTGCAATATTTTTCGTTTCACCTTTAATTTCTAAAATTGTTTTCTAAAGTAATGTCACTGGTGAAAGCAGGCTGCTGCTGGAGAACTGAGTGCCCTCTGTTCCCTTCCAGGGGTCTGGGAAAACAATCACCTGCAGAAGCTGGGCCAGGTCTCCCCAGACTGTTGAGAACCAAGACGACTCCATCCCTAGCCAGCAAGTCTTGTATGTCGGGCAACGGGGCCATGCTCAAGCTGAGAAAGCTCATCACAGGCTCACACACTGCAGCAGCCTTTGTCTGAGAGCCATTCAGATCTCTAGGGGTTAGAGCTTCTGCCCAGTGCCAGCAGGTCAGACTGCCCTCGTGAACAATGACAGTTACGTCGTGAAACACTCTTCTCTCTTCTAGCTATTTCCGGTCATACACTGTGTCTCCCTCTGTCCAGCCACTTAAGCTGAACCTCGGTCTCTTTTTGTGGGACCTGGTGCCTTCTAAACTGAGCCACAATCATTGGCTCTCCTGCCCTCCCCGCTGTTCAGATGGAAAAGGTTTTAAGTTTAGTTCCCAGAGTTTTCTTTTTTTTTTTCTCCCAGAAACTTTCATCATTGAATTTAGGAAAAGATTCAGAGGCAAAAGGTGATGGAAAACAGCTTTATGCAAAGAGGGAAAACTGAAAGCTGAAGATGAGGAGGATCCCTCTGAGAGTGAACATTGAGAGCTGCAAGCTTTTCCGCCTTCACGGAGTGACCTTTGGTACTGTCATTAAAGAGAAAGGGAAACGGCAGACTCAGCATTTTTGTCCACCCTGTCAGGACTTTCCCAACCTCAACACATTTCCATTATCAGCCTTCAGGGCTGTCAGAAACTCCCTCGAATAGTTACACAGCAGGGCGCTTTCCTTCTCTTTTAAATGTAATGCCCAAGATGCTGGAGGCAGATGGTGATGAGTCTTCCTATTGGAATGCAAACACATCACTTAGGGAGAAGATACCAGGGCCACGTCTTCCCTGAGAACAGAGGTGCAGCAGATTGCAACTGGTTTACAGAGTTCCAAGAGGAAGAGATAAAGGAGAGGTCATCTCTGAAGGATGTTTGAGGTTCATTTTCTAACACGGTCCTTTGATGGCTTGCCACTTAAGAAAGATGGAAGAGAATAAGGGTCATATTTAGCAGACGGAGAAAAGAGAGACGTAGAGTATACACGAGGAGCTGAATACACAGAATCTTGGTGAACTGGTGTTTTATTGGTTGGTAGATATATGAATAGGAAACGCATTTGAAGTATCTAATATGAAGGATATGGATTTAATTTGAAGAATATAAAAATAAAGAACAATTTTTTTTCAAGGCAGGGTTTCTCTGTGTAACTGTAGGGGTCCTGGATCTCACTTTGTAGACCAGGCTGGTCTCACACTCAGAGATGCACCTGGGTGTACTTCCTGAGTGCTGGGATTAAAGGCTTGTGTCCCCACCTGCACCCACACCTGATCTCAAACTCAGAGATGCACCTGGCTGTACTTCCTGAGTGCTGGGACTAAAGGATGTGCCCACACCTGCACCCACACCTGGTAAGTGGTTGTACTTTTATTCTAAGTTACAGATAGACACAAGAGTCATCTTTGCATTTTGGCCCAGTAGATTGTGGGTAAACTGACTTGTCGAGTCACGAAGGGTAGCTGCTCTATGGCATTGGCTTAGAAATTGAACAATTAAAGTCTGCTTTTCCATCCACTCTTAAAACCCCATCATGAGTACAGATGGTTTTAAGGTTTGTAAATGTTGAGTTCACCTGTTTGAAGCAGCAGTAAGCTTTTGCTATTATACATAAACTGCTCAAGGGATAAGGTGAACCTGACAATGCCTGTGGTTTTCTGCTGGTCTAATCCAAAGGCTAGATGGTTTTCATCACTTTATTGTCTGGTGCAGGACAGTTGTCTATATTCTGTCAATTATGTTTTAAATAAACACTGATTGGCCAGTAGCCAGCAGGAAGTATAGGCAGGACAACCAGACAGGAAATAGAGGCGGGTCAATGAGAACAGAGAATTCTGGGAAGGGGGAAGCTCCCTCTGCAGTTGTGAGCCCGCCACGGAAGAAGCAAGATGTGACCTGTCCTGCCAAAAAAAGGTGCTGAGCTATGTGGCTAACATAGACAAGAATAAGGGTTAATATAAGTTATAAGACTTAATAAGAGCCGGGTGGTGGTGGCGCACGCCTTTAATCCCAGCACTCAGGAGGCAGAGGCAGGCGGATCTCTGTGAGTTCGAGACCAGCCTGGTCTACAAGAGCTAGTTCCAGGACAGGCTCCAAAACCACAGAGAAACCCTGTCTCGAAAAACAAACAAACAAAAAAAAGAGTTAATAAGAAGCCTGAGCTAATGGGCCAAACAGTTTATAATTGAAGTAGACCTTTGTGTGATTTCTTTGGGGCTAAATGGCTGTGGGACCTGGTGGCAGGACAGAAACCCAGACAACAATTGTCTATGGTGAACCTGCCAAGAGAGAAGAGAAGTGAAATCAAAGATCCATTTTTACACATGGTTCTTTGGTTTGATGGGAGAGAATGTCAAAAATGTCAAGAATCATTTTAGAAAGATGTTCAATGTGGCATTGCTTTCTTTCTCCTTGACAGCAGCAATAATGATGGTAGGTTAGCTGTTGGATACTGGTCTATGGACAGAATTATTGCTGTGTTGTTAAGTTGGTCGTGAGGAAATACTGAATAGGTAGAAAAGGAAAAAAGTCCTTTGACGAGAAGTCTGACAGAGTCTCCAAATAGTATTAACCCATGAACTAAGAACAATTTCCTACCCAAATCAATGAAAAATATAATATATAATACTGGGTTTTAGATTATTTGTGTCTGTCTATGTATGTAGAGGTCAGAAGTCAGTCTCGTGCTGTTTCCCAGATTCCAGCCACCTTTTTTTAAGACAGTGTTTTTCCTCCTCCTCCTCCTCCTCCTCCTCCTCCTCCTCCTCCTCCTCCTCCTCCTCCTCCTCCTCGTCCTCCTCCTCCTCTTCCCCCTCCTCCTTTTCTTCTTCTTCTTCTTCTTCTTCTTCTTCTTCTTCTTCTTCTTCTTCTTCTTCTTCTTCTTCTTCTTCTTCTCCTTTTTCTTCTCTTCCTCCTCCTTCTCCTCCTCCTCCTTCTCCTCCTCCTCCTCCTCCTCCTCTTTCTCCTCCTCCTTTTCTTCTTCTTCTTCTTCTTCTTCTTCTTCTTCTTCTTCTTCTTCTTCTTCTTCTTCTTCTTCTTCTTCTTCTTCTTTTCCTTTTTCTTCTCTTCCTCCTCCTCATCCTTCTGGTCCTCCTCCTTCTTCTCTGACTGAGCTATCTCTATAGCCAAAGTTACTCATCATCATCATCAAAGAATGATGGATCTACTGTGTTTGAAATGGTAGTGTTTTAGGGAGCAATAAAGGCTAGAATCCTATGGGTTATAACAAGTATTTCCTTTGTTAAAAGCAGGCAATTTTTATTTTTAAGAAAAATTTTAATAAAATCTATCTAAAAGATGTAAGATGTGTTGAACTGAAGTTTCATTGTTAGTTGGTGTTAGGTAGAAACTCTTAATGAGCAGGTGAAAGGTGTTGCTAATGGGATCTCATTTGACCAGGTGAACATGAAAGCAGCATGTGAGTCAAAATCAGTGTGAGGTCTTATTTTTTTCTTCTAGTAACTTGTGACTTGCAGTTTTTTTTAAATGTCAAAATTCAAATATCTCTCACCACTTAATTTTGCGTTATTATCATCACACCACTCAAAACCCACTCAGAAATGAAGTCACCTTTAACCTTAATAGCTAGAATTAAGCAAAGAAGGCAAGCAACATGGGGGGGCGGGGCTCAAGTATTTTCAAGTACTTATAACAGCTCCTTAGTGTCTGCTTCCAATAATAAACACGGAGCCAACTTCCTGCTCTTCCTACAGTGTGAACTATTAGTCACTCACTTAGCCATTCCCTTGGGGTTACAGCACCCTGTCTCATTTGGATGAGTCATTTGGGAGGCTCTGAAGCAAAATGTTGGTAAAGGAAGCTGTTCAAGGAGGGATTTTTGTCAGCATCCTTACTAGGGCTAAGTGATGTGAACAGATCCTAGCAACCAGAGGCAGAAGCTTAAGTAAACATGAGTAAGTACAGATCTCAAAGATCTTTTTCTACTATGTTTGTGGTAATAACTAATTTTTAAGAATTCAAATTGCATTTTTTACATATGTGAAAATGTGTCTGTATCCTGGCACACATGTGTAGTTCAGAGAACAACTTGGAGAAATCAGTTCTCCCCTAACACCTGGTCTTGGTTATTGGACTCGGTTGTCATTCTTGGCAGTGGGGACTTTTACCCACAGAGCCACTGCCTTTTTTTTTTTTTTTTTTTTTTTTGGTTTTTCGAGACAGGGTTTCTCTGCGGCTTTGGAGCCTGTCCTGGAACTAGCTCTGTAGACCAGGCTGGTCTCGAACTCACAGAGATCCGCCTGCCTCTGCCTCCCGAGTGCTGGGATTAAAGGCGTGCGCCACCACCGCCCGGCTGAGCCACTGCCTTTTAAAAGACATCATTCAGATTCTGTACTAACCAGAACTCTTTCTGGCTGTGCAAGGACCTCTTGCCTCTCTCTTATAATCATCTTCCCCTGAAACATCTGGAATAAGCAAAGTTTAATTTTCAGTAGATCCTACTGGACCTTTGGCCTCGTAGGCAGAGCAATCTTGCAGGGATATTTTCTGGCAAACTTTACCATTGAAGTTAAATATTTAAAACAAGTTGAAGAGGGGCCAGAGAGAGGGCTCTGCAGTGAAGAGCACTGGTGGCTATTCCAGAGGACCTAGAGTTCATTCTCTAGCACTCACATAGATGATGCCAGCCACAGCTTCAGTTCCAGAGGGTAGAGGATCCAACTTCCTGTTCTGGCTTTCACTGGTACTGTATGTACATGGTAAGCAGACATACAGACAAGTCAAACACTCATACACATAAAAGTAAAAATAACAAACCTTTTCTAGATAGTTGGAGAATGTAAAGATATTGACAGACTATCCTTCTGGCTCAGTGCAGAATGATGACGTCATAGAACGCATGGCGAAGGGTAAGAGGAGCTGTTTGCAGGAATTGTCACATGGACATACTGCCACAGTGACAAAATAGGACCAGAGTGGGAGAATCCATTTCCTGTAAAGCAGTGCTTCTCAACCTGTAGATCCCAATCCCTTTGGGTCATACAAAGCTTTCACAGGGTTTGTCTAAGACCTCCCGGAAACACAGATATTTACATTAGGATTCATAACAGTATGAAGTAGCAATGAAAATTTTATGGTTGGGGTCAGCATAACATGAGGAACTGTGTTAAGGGGTTAGGAAGGTTGACAGCTCCTGCTGTAAAGGGTAAGAATGTCTGTCACTAGTTCCCAAATCCTCTGCCGACCTGTAGCAATCTCTTAGTAGCTGCTATCTGGCGGTGCAGACTAAACTGGCCAGTGTCTCCATTGCTACTTCTTTTGTTAACGTGGTTTCCAATTCCACACTATGTTTGCTGGGTCTTCTCTTCCTTGTTTTTGATGCCTTTTCTTCAGCCTGACATCTTCACATCTCGGAGCATTCTACTTTCCCAACTTCCACAATGGCCTGTCCTGTGTGGTCTTGAGGTCTTGATGGATGGTTGAGTGGTGGTAGCTTTGATGAGCAGTGGATGCTGAAATTTCAAAGAAAAGCGGAGTCTCTTTCTGTTTCTAAGCCTTGAATTTAAAACACCAGTTTCGATCACCGTGTGTGTGTGTGTGTGTGTGTGTGTGTGTGTGTGTGTGTGTGTTGTGTGTGTTTTAACTTTTTGGATTGACTCCAATGGGAAAAGCTGGATTTTTCAGGCTATGGAAGAAGAGTCAGTTAGCAGACTATGTTTTCTCCAAAATGTACCTTCCAGGTGACTCCCTGACTCACCTTGCCTCAGGCCACTGCTTACCCACTAATTGTGGAACTCACATGGACGCTAGTGCAACTTATGGAATACATCTTTAGAGCAGGGCTTGGGCAGCCTACTGGTTCCCTATGACAGGAGCTTCCCAAGTAGCATGACTAAGTGCTAACTTACATAAAAGATTATTGCTGACTTCATGAAGCTTGCAGACACTCAGGGTGTCTGCTACTCTCTGTGCCCCTCCATGTCACCACATCTCAGAAGCTTTGCTCTTCCTTCTGTGCTGTTTCATAGCAAAGGGCTCCCCAGGATCAGCTAAAGTGACACATACCCGGTGGCCAGACATTTTCACATTAAGCCTACACTTTCCTTTCTTTATAACAGACTCCTTTCAGACCACAGAGTCACCATACATTAAACAGACGAGCTCTAAAACTCATGGGGAAAAAACGTCTTTTTTTTTAAGGGGCTGAGCACAACACAGTAAGAGAATCTGAGAAAGATTTCCTCCTCATGCACTTGGCTCCCGATCTGGCTGTCTGGCTTCTAAAACAGTTGGAGCTACAAAGGTTTAGTGCGGCCTAAAGATGTCCTCGATCAGAAATGCTACCCCATGTTTAAAAGAAGAAAAAATTAAAAATATTTAGTGCAGTTAATAGTGGCTAAATTTCTAAGTCTGTGTTTGTGAAATTCAATGCTTCAATCAGCTAATTTGCCAAGGCATGATTTACTCACAGTTCATAAACACATTTAAGTGTTCAGTAAGGACAAAAATCTTCTCAAAATTTATGGGAGATTGAAATATCAACTCCTTCAATGTAGAGGATGAAAAAGTCATGATGCATATACATGGCACACACATTGTTTTATAAATATATTTATGCACCCATAATATACAATACATTATGTTACATATAATACTATGTAATACTAAATATATTTGCTTGTTTAATTTTTCTGAGACATGATCTTACTGTGTAGCTCTGGATGTCTTAGAACTTACTCTGTAGACCACGATAGCCTCAGACTTAGAGATCCACCTGCCTCTGCCTCCCAAGTGCTGAGATTAAAGGTGTGCACCACCATGCCCAGTTTATATATAATGCATATTTTTAAAACGGACATTAGTGAAAGACAGCTGGCACATACCAAAATCATAACCAGAAGTGATGTGTTCTTTCCTGTTGGGAGTTTCTTATCTTTAGATGTGACAGCGAGATGGGTCTAGCACCTTTGGTAGAAGAGCTGACAGATGTTTTCAGGGCTGGAGCTCTTTAGAAGCCTGTAAGTTCCAGAACTTGTGGGTTAACATAGACAAATGGAATTCAAGCAGTTAGAGTCTAAGGTGAAAGTTCTGTCTTTATGGAAAGTTTCAAGGCAGAGAATGAGGACCTTTTCCCCAACCACTAAAGCAATACCTAGTTACTGTATAGAGTTTGGGAACTCTAGATGAGCCAGAATCAGAATAGCTGGGGTGGGGCTGATGGCTCCATGGGCAAAATGCTTACTGTGCAAGCCCAAGAGCCTGAATTCAGATCTTTAGCGTCCACGTGAAACCCTGCACATGTCAGCTCATGTCTGCAAGTCTAGTGCTAGGAAGTGAGGTGGAGAGCTGGCAGAGGCAGGCCAGTCCTTGGGACAGAACAGCGAGCTCTAGGTTCAGTAAGAGACACCGTGCAAAGCAATAGAATAACTGATGGGACTCTTTGCATGCAAATGCACAGGTAGACTCACCTGCACACATGTGGATGCACATGCATATCACACACACACACAATTTTTAAAAATCAAAACAAAATTGCATCCAATCCTGTCAATCAAACACAATTGCTGTTTTATTAATATACATCACATCTTTCTTCCTATCTAAGTGGCCAATTTTCTTTAATAAGGCATCATTGCTAGTCAATGTGCTGTTATAATATGCTTCTTTGATTTAAAAATTTATTTCTAAGATTTTTGGAAGGATATTTCTGGAAAAAGAGGGTTTAAGATCATCTGGAGCAGAGAAAGAACTAGAAAGTGGGAAGCTGGAAGCAAAGACACAGCAAAGCAAAGGCCTCTTACAGTGTTTTCCACCAGGTGGGATCGTGAATGTGGGACGGATGGGAACCGTAGACTTCATTGTTTTTATAGTGAGATCAAATTCCAGAGGTGTATACACACACACACACACATGCACCCAGAACCAAGGACCTTGTTCAAGCCCCAGTTCCTTCTCCTACAAGCTGAGCATCTTTGAATGTGCTTCTGAACGTCTTTGAGTCAAGAAAATTGAGTGAATTAGTATAGGTGCGTCCCAGGTGGCTTCTTATCCTGATAATAACGGTGTGGGGAAGGAATTATTAACTACAGTTTTCACATGCATCCGCGGTAAGGCCACAGGGCTAATCTTCCCAGCACGATGCAAAGCCAACACCCACACCCAGATCTGAGTCTCAGTCCCTGTTGTGTTGGTGCTTCTCGTCCCTCACATGTGACACGGAGCTGCCGCTCCATTTTCTTCTCCTCTCACAGTGTGTCAGGAAGATGAATGACCCATCATACAGGAAATATCTCACAACTATTAAACACAGAGGGCAGAATTCTGTGTATGTCATCTCAAACAGACCCAATTTCAAGCCGTCCACTTTAGCACGCACTTGGGTCATCTGCCCACTCCGTACATGACACGAGAGTGAGTTCTCAGAGCGGCACATCTAGGACAGCAGGATATGAGCTTCATCTCGCAAGGCAGTCTTTGATACCCAGCCATTTCTCCTGTTTGCCCGAATAGTCCTCTATTGTTCCTCTGTGAAAGTTCATGTCAGTCTGTATGTTGATGACAGGCCTAAAACCCCAGCAAGTTCCAACACAGGCAGCCGCAACATGGACAAAATAAGCCGCTTTCCTCATGGCGTCCAGACGCTTTGAAGAAACGGAGGATGACTTCTAAAAGTCGCTTTGGATAAATAAAACTCGAGCTTGCACCTTTCCAGATGTCCAGCCAGGAAGCCCCAGGTGCAAGTGAATCAGCAGACAGAGTCCTCTCATCTGAGACAGCACAAGGCCCAGTGTCCACAGGCGGCTGGCCAGTGGCTGAGCCCTTGGCCATGCTTAGCCTCAGATGTGGCCCGGCTGAGGCTGATTCAGGGAGGAAGGCTGCCTCTCACTGAGTCATGAGCCTGTCTTGGAACTTTGCAGGGTTCGGCTTAGGTAACTTGCCCAGTGTTCGTGGTTTACCTTCGGCAGCTGACAGCTGAGTCCAATGTGGCGGGACAAGGGGTCCTGCAGAGGGAGGGCAAGTGGCCATGTGTGGTAAAAGGGAGGATAAGTTCCTATTTAAAAGACTCAGTCAATGGAGGGAGGTTTCAGAGAAAAATTTGAAATTCATCAGCTGAACCTAAAAGCAGACAGAAAACTCAGGGGGGATTTACTGGTGGTAGAGAGCCCTTTCGGCTTGGCTTCTTACTGCACAAGCCCCCACGAAGCAGCATTGCTGTGAAAGCTTCCAGAAGACCTTGGCTCACAGTTAAAGCAGTAAAATCAGCAAATCAAAACAGCAATAGTTAGGTCTGTGACAATTCTAATGGGACAAGGGAGGAGTTCATCAGACTTTTACCTGAGATTCTAGCCAGGGATGTCTCTTGTCCTTTAACTGTATATAGTCTTGGGTGGTGCTGAGTTTGAGGTTACTAGAATTTATATTAGAGCTCAGACCCTCTAGGTACTTCTACAGAGATCCTACAGATCTGGCCCCACCCACTGCAGGTTCTTCCCTTCATAGCTACTGTATAAAAGCTGACAGTCACATGTTATTCCCCCAAAGAGTGAGATCTCAACTCCCCTCCTCTCCAGGTCCATGGACACTTGACTGAGTCACATACTAACCCAACCCTACTCCCCTATCCCAGGTCTGTGTGACCACTGTCATGGAGCATAGGTTATATATTAACCAAGCTGCTTCCACCAGTCCAGAATTCCTAGTTCCCTCAGAAACTGCTCAGAATAAACACCTAGCTCTATCTTCCCTCTACGACTGATACCCCTCATTCCAGACCCTGGCCATATGGCTCGCTCCTGTGTTCATATACCTCTCCCCTGAAGGAAATTCCATTCAGTGCCTTTCTCTTGGACCTCTCTCTTCTTCTCTCCCTCTTTCAAACCTAACATACACAGAGAGAATAGATGGTTTCTTGGAGGGAGAGACTCTTTCATGACACAGGGCTTCTGAGTCATCATTCAGGCTAGGGTGACATTTTGGGGACATGGTTGCCTTTGAGTCACCCATGTTCCTGAAGTAACTCAAACTCAATAAATTCATTGGTTCACTAAGCAGGGTGGAATTTATTGTTATTATTATTATTATTTTCTTGGTTAATATACTATCTGGGGTTAAAGGCATTTCTTTATGTCTTTCTAGAAAGAAAATCAGACAGAATATCTGCAGGCAACTGATATGGCTGTTTCCCTATGTGTGAGATGGGGTGACGTGTGTCCTTGCTCTGGTGGCAGTGGCATGATAACACAGGTGCCAAGGCTGAGGGAAAGCAAGGGCAGAACATTTACACGGGAAATCCTGGTACGGACACCTTTCCCTGTGTGGTGAGAGGGCGCCAGGCTCCCAAGGTGTGATAGCAGCTGTGTGGTTCTTGCAGTCGATGGTAAGATGTACCACCACGTGTGCTGTGGGCGACCTTTGGTGTCTAGTTCACTAGACAAGATAAACGGCACTGGCTGGAGAGTAGAGATAACTTAGTGGGATCCTGGCACTCGTGAGGTTGCTAGTGGCTTTGCTAGTAGAGCATGATCTTTCTAAGGGAGAGACTCTCTGGCTGATTTGGGTGACTGGAGTAGCGTATAAATTGGGTTTATAAGTCCTAAAGTAAGCAAGAGAGGGTGAGACAAAAAAAAGATACAAGGTGCTATTGGAGTCCCTCGAGAACAAATAGAGCAGAAATTTTGTTGTGCTGTTTCCTACAGGTGATAAATGAACAGGAAGACAGAGGCTGTGCTCCTGAGCCTCTAGAAGTTGTAAAAACAAAGACAACTGTTCACTAAGTGTATGAATGACAAAAAAGTCTGTTACAAGCCCTTTCCTCTGGGATCTTGTGTGGTGGGATTACCTCAGCTCCGTGAGGAGATGGCCAATGCTGCCTGCAGATAAGTTTCATCCAAATAGCACAGCTGACCTGTGGATTGTGTGGTCCTCTGGTGGGCGTGTGGAACACGGGCTTTGATGGGTGGATGTAGCTGAGTGGATATAAAGAGCTAGGTAAGGCAGGATCCCCGTCTATGCCTTTGTATTGACAAAACAACTGATAGATGTAATGGAAACTTCTCATGCTGTGCTAGATCTTGATAACTAAACAGATAATAGTTATTATTACTATTAATTTGTATCCTTCCTGCTTCTAAGCCCCAGGACCAATTTGTACTTTCTTAGGACAGATGGTAATGATTCTTCAGAGATCCTGTCCACACTGTGAGAACAGTTTTATTATAGATTGCTAGCCTCTGAGTATTTTAAAGAGTTTTACTTTTGAAATCCGAAAAAATAGTGGTTAGAGGACTTAAACGAAGGCGGCATCCTAACTGGGAAGGAAACAGTGTAGAAGGTAACTGAATTAAAGTTTCAATGCCAAGGGAAAGCTACATCATCATGGCCAGGTGATGGAGGAAGGTCATTGGTTAAAAAAATAAAGAAACTGCTTGGCTGGCCCTCATAGGTTAAAACATAGGTGGGAGGAGTAAACAGAACAGAATGCTGGGAGGAAGAGGAAGTGAGCTCAGACTCGACAGCTCTGCTCTCTGGAGCAGAGACCATGCTACTCTCTCCCGGGCAGACGCAATGAACTCTGACCCAGGATGGATGTAGGCTAGAATCTTCCCGGTAAGCGCACCTTGGGGTGCTACATACGTGATTAGAAATGGACTAAATTAATATGTGAGAATTAGCCTAGAAGAGGTTAGATAGAAATGGGCCAAGCAGTGTTTAAAAGAATACAGTGTCCGTGTAATTATTTCGGGGCATAAGCTAGCCAGGCAGCTGGAGTGCTGGGGATGCAGCCCCGCCGCTCCTAATACAACAGAACGGCACCCAATGCTCTTATTACTACAGCCAGGGAAGTTGAGGCCTTCCCCCGTACTTGGTATGGTTGTCCACAAGACCTTGGTGGCAGATCCCTGTGGCCGACAACTCTGTAAGCTGTGGTTGCAGGACGTGGGGAACATGTTTCAAGTGTTCTCTCACTGACTACAATTTCCTAGTTCTGGAAGGCATCGTGTGAGCTACTAGGACTGTCAATGGCCCTGTTTGCTCATGTGCCCGTCTGTTAATGCTGTGGGCAGCCCAAGATCCCACGTAAGTGTTTCCCGGTGCAACAGCAGCGTGATTCTTATTGGGTTTACAGTCACTCCACCGCAGCGGATTGATAGCAGAGATGACCTCTAATAAACTCTGGAGTTGTTGACAGGATCAGTCCACTGAAGTCGCAAACTCTGTCAGTTTTCTTTCTTTAAGGTTAGTAGGAGAGGGTCTGTGGATCCTCATTTAAAGGGCTCCTGTCACTAGGCCACACCCACCCAAAACGATATTCCTTTAATCCACTCAGTGTCACCTGATTCAGAGCATTAATTACGTCTGCAGGATCCTTTCACCTTTAGCACACAGCGCCCATAGCCACAGGAATGCCACTCCACTGTATCCACAGACCATGTCCACACCAAGGAAAGGGGTAGACACAAAAACCCCTGTATCTCAAGGTGGTAATGTTGGAGGCCATTTTGGAATTCTATCAGATTTTAGATAACCATTAAGGAAGTAATTACAGGGAAAAAATGAGCAACCCGGTCAACTTTTCAGCTGACCTAGGCAGATGTTGCCTGAGGACCTGAAAGAAAGGGGCAGACCACAGTCTAATGCTCTAGACAACCTTACTTCAGTTCCAGTGCACTGTGATACATGAAAGAAAGAAGGCAATGATCTAAGGAAGGTTATTCGGGTTCAGGAAAACATGCAAATACGCGCCAGTAAGCACATATTGACAGAACAACCCTTTCCCAGAACGCTTGCAGGACAGGTCAGTTTAAACACAGTTGTCTGGCATGCACTATAGATTAGATCTGGGAAAGCACGAAAGTTAGGCAGAAGGCCAGTTTCAGGGTCCACTGACCAGATTGGGTTCTATAGCTATGTTCTGATATCCACCAGGAATAAACATGTCTTACAAATTAATGTAAACGTTTGTCACAGGAGGCATGACATCTTGTCCAAGAACAATCCAGTCAACGAAATGCACCTGAGGTAAAAGGCCTTATGCCTTCTCTCCTGGAGCCTCTCTCACAGTTCCCCAAGGCCTTATTGACCATGTGTCTTTCTTTTGACTGTGTTCAGACACAACCCGAACTGTGCGAGACTCCATGAAGGAGAATCATAGACCCCACAGAGTGTTAGAGGGAGGGTCCCGCATCTCTGAGTATTTGGAAAAAGTTGCTAGATGAGTCTAGATCAACCAAGCTAAGGTGAAAATGAGTATGGGGGCAGAGAAGGGAAGAGAGGTGGGGTGAGAGGACATACAGGGGTCACAACAAAGGCCTCAACAAGAAGCAGAGTGCACGTCTTCTCTGGCTTGGCCAAGTCTTCCAAATATTTAGTCTCTGGAAGTGAAGCTGAGTGTTTGCACCATGGAAGGAAGTAGACAACATTCCCAAAGGTCACTCCCTCCACTTCTCTGACCAAGGCACTCAGGAGAGTCTGCCTGTTTGTTTCAGGGTGTCTTTGAGAGCAGAATCTTGAACAAGGCAAGTTCAAGAGCAGTCCTAGGAGGAGACAGTCTTGGCTGAATCATACACAGATGGGTGGAAATATCCAAGAACCTGAAGCTTGGGGTGCTTCCATTGCTCACAGCTCCCCATTAGAATAGCCAAGCCTCGTCGCCTGCCTTTGATCACCGCAACAGCTCCATGCCTGGTCAGAGGAAATAGAGAAAAGACCCGAGAAATAAAGGGCTCAAGCTGGATGTCGGAATGCTCTTGTCAGCACTCTGAGAAGGCTAACAGATGGGAAGCATTTTGCCCACTCTTTCATAAACATGTCCTGGTTTCTGGCCGGGCGGTGGTGGCGCACGCCTTTAATCCCAGCACTCGGGAGGCAGAGGCAGGCGGATCTCTGTGAGTTCGAGACCAGCCTGGTTTACAGAGCTAGTTCCAGGACAGGCTCCAAAGCCACAGAGAAACCCTGTCTCGAAAAACCAAAAAAAAAAAAAAAAAAAAAAAACATGTCCTGGTTTCTGCAAAGAGTTGTGAAATCACACAGGGTCTGTAAAATACCTTTTCCTCTAGTCCAGAAGCTAAACACGAAATAGCTAAAATGACCCGAAGCATGTGCGTGTCTGAGATATGTTCTAGATTTAAAAGTGGGGAGTTTTCACTGGATCAAATTATAGGTCTTATCCCACTAAGTTTTCTGAGTGTGTGTGTGTGTGTGTGTGTGTGTGCGTGTGTGTGTGTTGCACACACTTTGCTGGGAAGCATCTAAAATGATGACTCAGAGCACAGGTGTTTGAAAGACTGAGAACCAAAACTGCATCTGTGGACCAGCTTTACTAGGCATGGCGCTGGGGCTGCAAGCATTCTGAGGAGAAGTTAAACCTTCCCTTGAACAGTTTTACAGTCAGTAGTTAGAACACTAATGTATATGGCACTTTCTGGTAGAATGAACTGCGAACATGAATCCCCTTTAACAGGCAATTTGCATACCTAGGAAGGCTCTTATCATTAGGAGAATGGACAGACATTCCTAGGCCTGATCCTGTACAAACACAGCTGGCTTCAGAGCTCCCCTTGCTGCCTCATGGAGTCTCTTCCCCTTTTCCTGGACAGTCCAGATCTTTCCACTGTCCTCTCCTGCTTCATCTGCTCATGAGATGGAAGCAATCAGGATCTGAGAAGCAGCTTAGGATGGGCAGACAGCCACCTCCCTTCTTCTGGTGGTGATGTCTCTGACTAATTCATAAACACAGGACTATGAGTCACCCCAAACTCCCTGGCCATGTTAGGTAGGCACAAAGGAGAGGCTCTGGGACCCGAGTAAACACACCAAAGGGCCCTTTGTCTGCATCTGCCAGCTCTTCGGCCTTTCCTTTAAAAGCTGCCTCGAGGGCTGCTGTTCCTTGATGTTGCCAGTCAGTCACCCTGGAGTTCTGAGCCTGATAATGAGCTGCTGTGCTTGTTTGCCAAGGTTTGTTTCCCTAACCCACCTGTTCATTAAAATTCCAGGGGTTCTTCTCAGATTGCCTCCCAGAGATACGATTTAGAGATTAGATCTAGAATTCTTCAGGGACCTCCCCGCTCCCAGGGATTCTTATCTTGAGGTAGATATTCAGAAAATTCCCATACTCTCTTCTCAATGGGATTTCTAAAGGGCAACAGTTTTCATGGAAAACCTTTGGCTGGGCCAGGGTGATTTAGGCCTCAGTGGTGAGTGCAGAAGCACTCTGCATGCCTGAGTCACAAAGCCCTGAAAGCTCTCAGCACAATTAACTTCCACATTGCAGAGTAAAATTCTCTAGGAACCTCCATCTGAACATTTGTTCAGCAAATTGTCTGGGTCAGGACCAGGCATTGTTCTTGATACTAGGAATAAAGCAGTGGAAAGACAGTTCTGATCCCTTTTTAGAGTGCAAGGTTTTATGTTTTGTTTTATTGTTGTTGTTGTTTTTAAGATAGGACACTAGCCCTTCAAATTATAGCCCCCGTACAGGAGCAATAAAAATATCAATATCATGCTTTGGCGGTGCCCTATAAAGAATGACACGGAATGACAGTTGCACGCATGCCCAACATGCGTCAGATTCTGTTGTAGGTGACTTGAGGTAGATCAGTGAACACATTGGGTAAAGATCTCTGATTTTATTAACCTGATATTCTAGTGTGGCTGTAACACTAGAGGATATGATAAATTATGAAACGCATTGAGTATTTATTGCCTTGGGTAACAAAAAATAGTGGTTCTATGATGGGGGCAGGGAGTCAATGAGTAAACAACCACCGAAGGTGTGGATAGTCTCATTGTTAAGGGGGCCATTTCAGATGGAGACTTGCAGATGCAGGGTTCATAAACTGGTAAAAATTCCCTGAAGTGGAGAAGTCATTTTAGAGAAGAGCAAGAGGGGGCAGGAAGGCCATAGCAGAGGTAAGCTAGAATCATTTAGGGACTTCTCAGCTGTTCAGAGTGAAACAGGGAGGCATTGCAGGGTCTGAGCAAAGGATGACATGATGTAACGTGTTATTATAGGGTGACTGTGTTGTGAGTAAAGGAACATGGATGGAGAACACTGGCCAGTCACTTTAAATAGCATCTAACTGTATATATCTGGATCCTGCTACACATCTGGACAAGCCAAAGATGTGCATCAGAGAAAAAGCCTTCTCCAAGCACACAAGAACACATATGCAAGAATAGTTATGTGTGTGTTATAAACAAGAACAACAAATCAGGCAAAATGTTCAGGGATAGTAGTCAATAAATTTAAGCTCATTAATTCCAGGACACTCTCCAGTATGTAGAAGGAATAATTGAGTTATCTTGTCAAAATGGATAAATTCCTTTAACCGTTTACCTTTAACAATTAAAATAAAGTTGGGAGAACAGTGGTAATATAATAAAGTAAAGATACTAAAATAGTGCTACATATTTTAGATAGAAAGAAAATAAGCCTTGTAGTGGTGATGCACACCTTTAATCCCAGCACGTGGGAGGCAGAGGCAGGTGGATCTCTGTGAGTTTGAGGCCAGCCTGGTCTACACAGTAAGATCCAGGACTACACAGAGAAACTCTGTTTTGAAAAAGATAAAAAATAAAACAACAACAACAAAAATAGCCTATCGAGTGAAGAAGGATATCTATTTTACTCATGAGAATTATGTCACGGAATGTAGAGAGGGGAAAGGGCTTGGAAGGGAAGGATATAAAGTAAATCCCAAAGTCCCTGAAATCTGTGCCTTGATGTGTTCATTGCCCCTTCTTTCCTTCACTCCTTTTCTCTCTTTGTTAGAAAAGAAAAACTGAAAAATACGAAAATGTTAAAGTTTATATGTTTTTATTGAAAAAAACAACAGAATTTAATAGCAAGCAGAAATCTTTTATTAAAATGAGTAAAAAAGATGCAATTTTTACAGCAATCTGTAAATTTTTAAGTCAACTTATATTTCCAGGTCAAAATAACAGCCATGATATTGTTGTTTTCCATGTAAGTTCATTGCCCAGTGTTCCCAATCAAAACTCTAAATTCTCCATTTGGGGAGTCAAACGCTGCTGCCCCATAGTCTGAAGCTGTGGCACAGTGACTACTCAGAGGCGAGGGAGGTTGGCAGGGCTCAGAAGTAAAGTGTTGGTGGCCTTTCTCCCATCCTCCTGTTTCCTACGTTCTTCTGTCACTGTGTCCCTTGACGTGAGTCACAATTCCTTTTACTTAAGGGAGTCACAGATCTCAGAATCTTTGAGATAAAATTTTCTCCGTAAAACTGTGGAGGTTGCTTCTTGCCTCCCCTTGGCATGAAGGCTGTGATTCCAGAGGGCTTGGCTACCTAGGAGGGAGAAATAGCACACAGAGTCCAGGAAGAATGTGAACAGTGCTCTTCACTGGGTCCTTTTCATGCCTCAGCTGGTGATCAAGCTTCCTTCCCTTTTCCACCCGGCTCCCCATCCTCAGCAGAAAACAGACCCTCTTCCCCCGGTCTCTGCACCTCGATCTCTGAAGACATCCATGTCATCTAAGACTTTGATTCAGTTAATTTGACAGGCTTTGTTTTTTTTCGAATGTGTCTTTTGTTACATGCCAGCTGCGACCCTTCTGATGGATTAGGAAAGACTGAGACATTTTACTGCCTTCATGTCTGCAGCTTTTCTTTCCTTTCATCTTCCTGACTCCTCATTTTGTAACTCTTTTGTCAACATTTAACAGCCTTTGTGACATTGGTGGTGCATACCAGACACCCGCATTAAAAATGGTCCTTGTGGATGTTATCTGACTACAGCAGAAAGTTCGTACATCCGGGTTCCCAAGGTTCATGACCTTGGCTTCACTGGTGGGGGAGGCGGGGGTAAGTAACAGTGGGAGCTGGACGGGACATTGGCAATGAATGGTCTCCCTTCTGAACCCAGAGGTTGTTTTCCTCTACGGCTCGCAAAAGCAGGTCGGATGGCTTAGGAAGCTTATTATTTTGTGTAGCTGAAATGTCATTATCTGAAGAGCAACCAGAAAGAAGACTATTTCAGCGAGTGACAATGATGTTTTGTACAGTATATTGATCATAATTTCTCGTATTCCCTATCCCTTTTTTTCCTGTCTTTGTGCGAGAGACTTCTTTTTTTTTTGTTTTGTTTTGTTTTGTTTAATTTATTTATTTATTTATTTATTAAGGATTTCTGCCTCCTCCCCGCAACCGCCTCCCATTTCCCTCCCCCTCCCCCAATCAAGTCACCCTCCCTCATCTGCTCTAAGAGCAATAAGGGTTCCCTGACCTGTGGGAAGCCCAAGGACCGCCCACCTCTATCCAGGTCTCCTAAGGTGAGCATCCAAACTGCCTAGGCTTCCACAAAGCCAGTACGTGCAGTAGGATCAAAAACCCACTGCGATTGTTCTTGAGTTCTCAGTAGTCCTCATTGTCCTCTATGTTCAGCTAGTCCAGATTTGTCCCATGCTTTTTCAGACCCAGACCAGCTGGCCTTGTAGCCAGAACCTGGAAACAACCTAGATGCCCTTCAACGGAAGAATGGATGAAGAAAGTATGGAATATATACATATTAGAGTATTACTCAGCAGTAAAAAACAAGGACTTCTTGAATTTTGCATACAAATGGATGGAAATAGAAAACACTATCCTGAGTGAGGTAAGCCAGACCCAAAAAGAGGAACATGGGATGTACTCACTCATATTTGGTTTCTAGCCATAAATAAAGGACATTGGGCTTATAATGCATGTTCCTAGAGAAGCTAAGTAAGAAGGTGAACCCAAAGACAAACACATAGGCATCCTCATGAATATTAACCTTCATCAGGCGATGAAAGGAGACAGAGACAGAGGAGCACGGGACAGAAATCTCAAGGTCCAAATCAGGAGCAGAAGGAGATGGAGCACGAGCAAGGAACTCAGGACCGCGAGGGGTGCACCCACTCACTGAGACAATGGGGATGTTCTATCGGGAACTCACCAAGGCCAGCTGGTCTGGGTCTGAAAAAGCATGAGAGACTTCTTTTAAAACAAGTGTTTTTAGATTGGAGCATGTTATGGCTAGGAGCCCGGAAGAGGTGGATTTAGTGCCCTGAAGTTCTGTTTTCAATTATCGAGAATCCACGAAACCACAGGCTTAGGTTTTGGATAGCCAATTTCAACGTTTGCGTTTTCAATGTAAATGTATAAAACATAAGCTGTTTAGCAGTACTGGGGTCTTTCTCTGCCATGAGTCTCATCTCTCTAGTGGAGTACCTGCTGTGTAGGCTTATCGCAAAAGCAGGTTTGGTGCCTTCATTAATATGTCTGCACACTGACTAGACACCGGGATGTGCTGTTCGTTTTTCTCTAAGCTGTGATCCGTCATACATATTCAATTTAATATATTTCATTATGCTAATATGAACAAGAAAATAGATTTTTTTTCCTTACAAGTTCCAGCACACTTTCCAAAAACAGAGAAAGCCTGTTACTGTTAGAACACTTTATTCAATTGTTCTATACGAATTTCCGTTTTAAGACAGGCAAGGGTCTGACTTGAGATCACACGGTACAGAGGAACAGGAGTGGTCCAGACAATGGACAGCAGAGAGAACCCACCATGAGGAAGGGAGGGAGGGAGGGAGGGATGAACGAAGGAAAGAAGGAAGGAAGCTCATGGCTGGCAGAGCACCCAGTGTCAGGCCCTGTCCATGCCAGAAATTCCTTGACTTCAGATCAGCCTACTGCTAAGCACCATATTCTTTTAGTTTCTCACAAGCAGTATAAAGGATAAGTAGTTGAAATCACAGGTCACCTAACTCACCTGATATGCCCTAGTGTGTCAGTTTTCTTGTCCGTGATAGGGCTGATGATAACACTGGCCTGCTGACCTCAGAGGACTGCTCCGGAGCTAATGGCATGAATGAAAGGGATGGTAAATGATAGTCTAAGATTGTGTCCTCAGTTATGTTTCTACTATTAGGAGTGAAATAATGGTTTAGACTGAATTTATTTCAGTTAGCATGCAATGTATGGGCCTAAGTTTCTTTGTCCAATACAGAACTCAGTAGCCATTGACATTACATTAGGTCAAAGTTGAAGAATAGTTTTTAAAAAAAATCCAGCTACTCAGTAGTGTTCACTACATAATGTTGTAGCTCTATGTGTCAAATCATTACTTGTCAGACAGCATGGATGCTGGAACTGTTCCGCTATTGTGGATGGTGCTGCTCTAAAGTTTAAAGGATTGGACCTTCAATTTGCTTGATTGTTGTACTATATACAAACACTAAGTTTTTAAATTGCTTTTTGATTTTTACTGAACTCTACACTTTTCTCTGCTTCCCTCCCTGCCTCTCCCTTCCCCTTAAACCTTCTCCCAAGGTCTCCATGTTCCCAATTTACTCAGGAGATCTTGTCTTTTTCTACTTCCCATATAGATTAGATCCATAAATGTCTCTCTTAGAGTCCTCATTGCTGTCTAGGTTCTCTGGGATCAAACACTAATTTGTAAAATAAATTTATTATATTCTATTGTGTTTAAGTGTTGTGCATATGTACATGGAGGTCAGGCAGGAGAACTGGAGTTCTGAGATTCAAACACTGGTCCTCTGATAGAGAGTAAGTGGCCTTAACTGCTGAGCCATCTCTTTGCCCATGTCCCCTGCCCCTTCCTAACTCTCAGCGTGTCTTTGTGTGTTAAAGATGAACCAAATTCTGTATTCCCTAAATTTCAAACTTTACTGAGGTCTTTATAAGTGTAATCAAGAGCTTATGTAATTATTATTGAAAAAGTAAGCAGCTTTTCGGTCCGAAGCCATAAAATGTTTTACACACCGTAAAAATGATTCTCTAGCTTTGTTCCATCGAAACTCATTTTACTTTGATTTCCTGTGACTTGGGACTTAAGACTCAGAATGAGATTAATGAGCTGCTTGTGGTTACGTCATCTTCATGGGTCCGCAAAGGCAGACTCTGCTCTAGTCACGGAGATGTGCGGCTCTACTCCTGCTTTAGCCTAACGGAATGTCTCCAGTTTCCGAGTAACTCACCTGAAAGCACAACAGATCATGTAGTTGGCATTCCTCACCACTGCCTAGGCAGCTTGCCTGAGTGTTCCGATGGAGACTGCATAGCACAGGGGTCAACAGGGACAATTTAAGGAGACCTACATGGATCAAGTTGGGGTAACCAGGCTGATAGGCAGAGGCACTTTCCCTTGGGGCATGTGGTGTTGGTTATTTTTAATGGTCAACTTGACACGCAAGCAAGAATCACTTGGGAAGAGGGTCTCTGATGTAGGATTGCCCTCTATAGGCTGCGAGTATGCTTTATTGCCAATGGTTAATAAAGAAGCTGTTTTGGCTTTTGGCAAGACAAACTATAGCTAGGTAGGAAACCTAAACGGAATGCAGGGAGAAAGAAGGCAAAGTCAGGTTGATGCCATGTAGCCACCCAAGAAGCAAGATGTGAGGTAACAAATCGTGGCCTTGTGGTAAAATATAAAATAATAGAAATGGGTTAATTTAAGATGTAAGAGCTAGCTAGGAATATGGCTCAGCTGTCAGCCAAACAGTATTGTAATTAATATAGTATTTTGGTCTGGGTGGCCACCAAATAAAAGCACAGTCTCAGCTTATAAGTCTCAGTGAGGAATTGCCTAGATCAGGTTGGTCTGTGAGCATTCCTGTAAGGAAGTCTTCTTCTCCTCTTCCTGCTCCTCCTCCCTTCTTCTGTCCTAGAACTTGCTCTAAACCAGGTTGGCCTTAAACTCAGAGATCCACCTGCCTCTGTATCCTGAATGTTGGGGCTAAAGTCTGTGCCACTGCACCCAGCTGGATTTTTCTTTTTTCTTAATCAGATTAGTTGAGGTGGGACGACCACTCTGAATGTGGGCAGCATCACATCACAGGTTGGACCCTGATCTGTATGAGTGGGAAAAAAAAATTAATCAATCCAAGCAAGTACACACACATTAGTTTCTGTCTCTGCTGTCTTGAGTTTTTGCTTTGACTTAGCAACAGTAATGGACAGTAACCTGGAATTAAAAGCTGAACAAGTCCTTTCTTCTCTAAGTTGCTTTTTGTCAGGGTACTTTGGTGTGGGAGAATGGTCTGTATTCTATCAATTTTATTTTAAATAAATGCTGATTGGCCAGTAGCCAGGCAGGAAGTAGAGATGGGTCAATGAGAACAGGAGAATTCGGGGAAGAGGGACGCTCCCTCTGCAGTCCTGTCCAGACACAGAAGAGGCAAGATGTGACTATGCCGCTGAAAAAGGTACTAAGCCATGTGGCTAACATATACTGGAATAATGGACTCATGTAAGTTATGAGTTAATAAGAAGCCTGAGCTAATGGGTCAATCAGTTTATGATTAATGTAAACCTCTGTGTGATTTCTTTGGGGACTAAACTGCTAGGGGACTAGTCGAGACAGAAACTCAGTCAACAGTACTTCATTGCAACAGAATGAACTAGAAAAATACTTACCACTGCTTGTTACCTTGTGATGATCATAGATTGTAAATATACGAGGCATAAATCATTTGTGAGCATCATTTCAGGTTCCAAAGGCATGTCTTTGCTAGCAACACATGCTTTCTAATTTCCTAAGTTTTTTTTTTAGACAGTGTAGCTTTGACTGGCCTTGAATTCATAGAGATCGACCTGCCTCTATCACCTGAGTGCCGGAATTAAAGGTGTGCATTACCAGACAAAGCCCAGTGCACATATTTTAAAAATTTAAAAAAAAATAACCACAATTTTTCTGACTTTTGTTGACTCTAACAACAACTTATCTTGTAATAGGAAAAAAATCAGACAATGCCTTGGTGCATTTGTTAATTTGCTAATTGGCAATGGTCTACTCTATTTGGTCTGTGTTCTTCTAAGGAGAAGTGAGGGCTGTGCAGAATGTTGTGTCCAGAAAAAGCAGTTCCATGTTCCTGAGATGGAACGCAAAGGGGTCCTGTTGTTGACTCTGAAGGGACTGCCAGGAGGCTGAGTCATTAATCAGGCTGCTCAAGAGATAGTTGAAGAGTAGAGAATATGGCAGAGAGCACAGATAAGGGGACCACTGTGCTTGAGTAGAGTAGGAAATGGTTGGGGAACACAGTGGATGTCAATACTGTCAACAGGAAGATGGCCTCAGCTGTCATTTGTGAGAGATAATACAAATACATAAACAAAGCAGGGAAGCTGAGGATCTGCGGTGTCCATTTCTTAACTGTAATGAGCAAACACAGTGTGGGGGAAACACAGAGTCTGGCCAATCTTGAGGCCAAAGAAGAGAACCAAGAAAGTCATTTCTGAAAACTGGTGATACTGGCTGTCCTGGGATGGAAAGACAAAGGTTGACTTTTGTTCCTTCCTCCCTTCTTCTTCCTGCCCCTTCCCTCCACTCTCTTTTCTCTTCTCTTCTCTTCTCTTCTCTTCTCTTCTCTTCTCTTCTCTTCTCTTCTCTTCTCTTCTCTTCTCTTCTCTTCTCTTCCCTTCCCTTCCCTTCCCTTCCCTTCCCTTCCCTTCCCCTCCCCTCCCCTCCCCTCCCCTCCCCTCCCCTCCCCTCCCCTCCCCTCCCCTCCCCTCCCCTCCCCTCCCCTCCCCTCTCCTCTCCTCTCCTCTCCTCTCCTCTCCTCTTCTCTTTCATCTCTTTTCCTTTGGCACTTAGAGTTCCCAGAAGTCCTCAACCTAAGAAACAGAACAATATCAGAGTCATTAGGAAGGACACAGACCCCATTGTGGCACTTGGCTCACAGAACACAACATTTTGTTGTTTTCAAATTAGACCATAGGTCTGTTCCCTAAGGAAAATGTGATAGGAAAGAAAGACTCACACTTTTAAAAAAAATCCACTTATCAGCAAAGGACTAAAATGACATTTTAATTTTATGCACATATTAATAATTGTTTTTAATCAAATTTAAAGAAACAAATTGTTTAATGTCTCTTTTCCCTCTTCCTAATAATTATTATCCTCAATAAAAATTAAAGCCAAAAATAAAAGCAACAACAGCAAACACAAAGGAAGAACCCAGAGAGGTCTACACTGACCTCTTCACCTGACATCATTCTCAAACCTGCTTTGTCCCTGCATGCTGTGCTCTTAAGTCTTAGCACTTGGCTAACACAGACACCACCCATGCGGCTACCACAGTATTCTTCTGAAGCAATTGTTTAGTAAGGGTTAGTTTCTTCTCATGTTCCAGAGAATCATGATGAAGGCAAAACTAACGCTATGATATTTAGAACTTGACATTTCTCGTTGGAGGTAATTCTGTCCTGAAGTTAAATGTTCTTCCTTTATATGCTTATGCCTTCATCATGTGTGTAGCTATTAATGTCTACAAACACAAAAGCTTCTTGTGCTTTTGACCTTCACAGGCAAGGCACCATGGAAGCATTAATTCCTCATGCAGCTTTTTATATTTAACAGTATTGCTTTGTGAAGGTATCTGTTTATCATTTAGCATGTCTATCTCGTTCATTTTGACAGCTGAATCATAACTTCTCAATGGAAAATAATCATTGAATGTTTCTCAAGATATGGCAGCGATCAAAACATAGATCTTGGCTGGAAGGAACTTACATCTTATTGGGGGAATTTAAAAAATGCTAATTAGCATAATAAGCAAATCACAGCATTGTTAGATGGTGTTTGAAGGCATAAGAAAATTCCGGTGGTTTGGAAGTGTAGAATACAAGGAGGTAACAAGTTGAGATTTCAGTGCAGAAAATCAGTGTGGTCCTTTTGTTCTGTCTTCAGCTCTCTGACTACCATTCTAGAGAAAAGAGATAGAGGCTTTTTGGTCATATCATCAATACTGTTAGAATTCTCCTAAAATTTCACAGGTAATAAATGTTCTCAAAATTTTTAAATAATACTATATCTGAAGCCAAGAACTCCCCCTCCCAGATTCCATATTGTTGAATGTTTTCCTGTTTTTAATTATCAACAAGTTTTTATTGCTCTTGAATTTTTGTCTCTCTGAGGTGATGAATTGATTTTCCCTTTTGTTTCTTAGTGGAATCGATTTATATCTAGAAATTCTGACATCCTCACATATGTATAATTTAAATTACTTTTAAATCTGAAAAATAAATGCCTAAGATGATTCTTAAAGAAGATGAATTAACTAAACATACTTTTGGCAGGATCAACCAATAAATTCTGAAGAAAACCTCAACACAAATCAGATTAAACCTTTTTTTCCCCAAGTTGTTTTTAGTTACTATTTTATTGCAGCAATAGAAAATACACTAAAAAGCCAGGGTGCAATCTTAACCACCCAACTGTCTTTTTAGTCCCACTGTAGATGTTTTTGACTCCTTTAGCTAGCTAGCTTTCTTTCTTTCTTTCTTTCTTTCTTTCTTTCTTTCTTTCTTTCTCTCTTTCTTTCTTTCTTTCTTTCTTTTTTCCTTCCTTCCTTCCTCTCTCTCTCTCTTTCTCCCTCCCTCCCTTCCTTCCTCCTTTCCTTCCTTCCTTTTTGGGTCATGTGGGATGACATTAAATAGCTTCACTGTGGCAGAACTGGCAGAGAACAAATTCTACATGGTTATAGCATACAGTTTTATTAAACTTCACTATTTGTGGGTCTGTGAAAGGATCAGCACAAGTTAATGAACTCATTTTCCTCCCACAAAGTTAGTTCTCTATCCTTTCTGAATCCTTCCTTCTTGCTTGCTTTGCCCACCAGTACTTAAGACCTAGTAGATTTCACTCACATAGTTATTTAGAGGTTCACGTGTTGAGTTTCTATGTTATAGACTTACCTTTGGCAATTTTAGTCTTACTCTTTCATGTTGTGTGCCTGGTGGATCCTGAGGTCAGCTTTTCAATTCCTGTAATCTTTGTTTTCACAGGCTGTTGAACTGTTTAAATCTTAGCTATGTTTTCTTTTCTTTTTTTTTTTATAATGATGAAGGTTTCTAATGGTTCTTTTTCTTATCTACTAATTAATATTTATTTGTCAATTTTTATCATTTCCTGTAATTTTAAAAAGTTTCCTATAATTTATTTTCTGAAGAATCTAAACATATTTGTTTTCATATTTTAAAATCATCTCTCCACAACTTAAAACTTAAACTCAAATTCTCTGTCCTTCTTCCCCATTATTTTCCTCCTCCGTGTGTGTGCACACACTGGTGAGGGCACTTTCCTGATAGTGGTGGCTTCCTCTCTCTCTTTATCACCCATCCTTACCCGCCCTCGTCTTCAGAAGCTTTGAGCCTGCTCTTACCTGGTGATCTAGGACCTTTAAATCTAATACAATTTAAGAAATTGTACAACAAGTGGGCAACTTGTTACAGTTTTCTCTGTGTACATAAAAGGGAACATCAAAAATATCTTATTGATTTTTTTTTGTGAACTAAGTGACCGTTTTGAAGAGGACTTATTTTAGAGAAACAGTGGTGTGAATAACTTTCATAGACAAATCAACATTTGAATTTCTATAATAAATGAACTGTAGAATTCTGTGAAAGTAGTTTTATTTTGTTCATGAATTATCTCCAGAGATTTTAAGATTTTTATTCACTTCTAGAAGGACAAGAGTTTCAGTCTCGGTAATTTAAAAAACCAAGCCTTACTTTCTTCATGCCAAAAAGTCACTCTCTCCAGGGCTGTGGAAGGACCCTAAGAAGAAGGCCAGCTCCACATATGTTGTGAAGATTTTAAACACAGAATGGACAGAGAGAATTTTGTTGTTTTTGTTTCCCTGATTATCCTAGAATTAATACCAATACATACCAGACATTCCCATAGCTATCTAAAATGGCAGTGGGCCTACAGAAAGAAGAGCTGGTGGGGTTGTTCAGGAGTCTTATGAAAGGAAGGGTGGTCGTATCCTCTGTAGATATGAAGGTGGGTGCTGGTCTGTACATGTCGTGTGAGTGTGTGTGTGTGTGTGTGTACATGTGTAGGGGGCATGCATGTGTGTGCTTCCTAAGAAGATGTTCATGTTAATTTTGAGACATAATCTCTTATGAAGTCTGGAGTTTGCCTATGCATCCAGACTGGCTGGGCAGCAAGCCTGGGGATCTGTCTGTTTCCTAGAGCTGAGATCATAGGCATGCTCTGTTGTACTGGCTGTGCATACATGGGCATAGCAGCGGGTACAGCAGTCTGAACTCAGGCCGTCATGTTTATATAGCAAGTATCCTACCTACTGGGCCATCTCCTAACCGCATAAGGCTTGCTTGACTTCAAATGCTCCCTGAGAAAAACAGTTCCCCTGGAATCCTGTGCTGTGTCTCTGGCTGAAGTATCCGGGCACGTTGTCATTGATTCCTAAGAACACAAGAATAGGCTTGGGGCTGCTGCAGTCCACAATTACCCTTCCAGTTTGCTTGATCTTACTTTATACTAATTCTCCTTGGAGAAGAAAGATGGGACCAGCACTAAACAGCCTCAAGCGAGGTTCAAGGGAATGCAGACATTTGATGTTTTCTAACACTTCATCTGAATTCGATCCTCCTGGGGGATGCATTGGAAAACAGCATTTCATTTCAGTGAAAATATGCTTGGCAGCCCCTCCATATACAAAGTTCAACTTCAGGGCAAAGAAAAGAAACATTCGTTATGTAACCAGATCAAATTATTAGCTATAGAGGAGAGTCCTGCCTTGATCCAATCTGCGATAGGAAATAGATAGTAGATACTAGAGACACCTTTAGATTACAATGTTATTTTGGACTTAATAAATCTTTAGAAGTATTTTTACCTTGGAGACCTTTACTGTGATCTCTTATTTATTTAGAGACCATTACATAAGACACACAATAGTGAAGACAGGGTTAACGCCTATCTTACTTTTCATAAGTGTTCAAAATGAAGAAAAGTAATTCTATAAGTAAAAAGAATTCTTTTCTAATTCCCGAATGAAGAGAGGTAGGGTTGGGAGGTGAGGAGGTGGGGTGGGGGGGGTGAGGAGGTAGGGCTGGGAGGTAAGGAGGTGGGGTGGGGGTGAAAAGGTAGGGCTGGGAAGTGAGGACTTGGGGTAGTGGGTGAGGAGGTAGGGCTGGGAGGTAAGGAGGTGGGGTGGGGGTGAGGAAGTAAGGCTGGGAGGTGAGGAGGTGGGGTGGGGGTGAGGAGGTAGGGCTGGGTGGTGAGGAGGTGGGGTAGTGGGTGAGGAGGTAGGGCTAGGAGGTGAGGAGGTGGGGTAATGGGTGAGGAGGTAGGGCTGGGAGGTGAGGAGGTGGGGTAATGGGTGAGGAGGTAGGGCTGGGAGGTAAGGAGGTGGGGTGGGGGTGAGGAGGTAGGGCTGGGAGGTGAGGAGGTGGGGTGGGGGTGAGGGGGTAGGGCTGGATGGTGAGGAGGTGGGGTAGTGGGTGAGGAGGTAGGGCTGGGAGGTGAGGAGGTGGGGTAGTGGGTGAGGAGGTAGGGCTGGGAGGTGAGGAGGTGGGTGTGGGGTGAGGAGGTAGGGCTGGGTGGTGAGGAGGTGGGGTGGGCGTGAGGAGGTAGGGCTGGGAGGTGAGGAGGCGGGGCAGGAACTCCTCCAAATTACTGCTCATTTTCCCTGCCTTCTCTCTCCACTCAACGTTACCATTGGAGCTTTCACCGGGTAGATCTTCAGCTTCCTCGCCCTACATCAAAGCCGAAGATTAACATCACATTTGGTGGCCATGACCTGCCTGTGGTTCTGAAAACATCCGAGCCACATTTAAACAAATTAGATCTTACATTTAGAAACCAGATTTTTAACTTCTTGTGGGGCGGGGAGATCTGGTCACCTTAGGTCACTGGAGTGCCTAGGAGCTTGAGAAAACTTACTGCTCAGCCACAGTTCTGACCTCCCTGGCCTCCCTCTTTATATTAGCAGCTGATTTCCCTTGCACCTGACATTGCTTTTTGAAACATTCCTACATTGTTATTTGTTCGTGCAACAAGAATTCACCAGGAATCTGTGTTCTCAGATCTGTGGGTAGGGCAGTGAACAAAACAGACAAGGGGCCTGACCTTGTGATGCTTATATTCAGATGAAAGGAGACAGAGAAAACAAAATCTTCATGAAAGGTGTGGCAAGGGACAGTGAAGCCCGATGCATCGAGACACGACTGTATCCACCTGGATACACATGGAAATGGAATTTGCCTGACTGCTTGGAGTTTAGTGCAGCATGGGGCTTCAGACAATGACGTGGGATTGAAAGTGATCGATGGTCTCTGGGCAGAAATACTTTTACTGCCTTTGACTTTCCCTACAATTGTCACTACAGTGGCAATTGTTCTGAAAATGCCTGATGAAGGAGGACTTCCTGGAGAGTAGCCTTTTCATAGTGCTATCTTTTAAGCCAAGGAGAATTGGAAATTGGTCCTTATGGCATCAATACACTGATTTGCATGGAAGCAGAGTGGGGGTCCGGAGTGATAGGAGTCGGGACTGAGCTCACATACATGATGGGCTGGGGATTCCTCTCTGAATAGATATTTGAAAGGTAAGTTATTGAGGGGAATACATGAGCTTAGGAACTACAAAGGGCAAGGCTACTCTTGGCAGATCACTCTAGAAAGAGTGCATGCCCCTGTAACATAGACTTGAAAACTCCATTGATTTTCAGATACTGTTCCTTCCCCAAGATTTTGTTAAAACAAACATAATAATACAAGGAAGATAATGGCTTGCACTGCTGGCAGGGCTGTTCCTTGCCTAGAGTTTTGTGTTAGGCGTTGCCCACTTTCCATCTGATTCCAGGCTGTGACCAGGCTCTGCAGAATCCATCAACACGTTCGTGCTGAGTCTCAGCAGCAACAAAGGCCAGGCAGCTTTCATCAACATGTTCAGAGCAGAGCCCATTCCCCAAGGGCGGGGGGAGAATAACACACTCTGTTTTGTTCCCTTTGGCCTGTTACGACTCTGTTTTAGAGAAACACATAAAGTAAATCAGCTCAAAGATAAAGAAATGTAATGTGTTTTTCAGCCGTGAAAATTGTCTTGGCTGCATGCAATTACTTTTTCTATCAATGTGTAACTCCGATGTTTAAATCGTGCCATCAATAGGTACTCTTTATTTTCTTATTCACAGGTGTCATTCAGGTACTCAGTAATTTATAATTTAAATTCTGATTGTTTTATATAAACACATGAAAGGATGCCCCTTTTTATATAAGTCACATATGCATTAACCCACTGTGATGATTGCAATGTTTCTGCCTACTTTAGATACCAAATGAAACACAAACTGGTTATTATAATGTTGAAGATTAAGTAGGTAAGACTTTTCTATTATTGTCTTCATTCCTGAAAAAAAAAACAGCCGAATCTGGTAATTTCAGATTCCATATTTTCTTTTTGTTTTTCATGGCATCATTAGACCTCAGGAACAGTGTCTTTTACTAGCTCCTCTCTCTGTACTATGCAAATAAACATAAGAAACAGATTGGCACTATTGTTAGAATAAAATTTTCTGGTCAAGAGAATAAAATTCCTGGCCTGGGTTGAGACTTAATGTTCCAGTTGGGTTGGTCGGATCATTGGAGTAAGGCGGGCTCACAGGCAGTCCTTGACTAGATTTGAGTTTCGATACTTTAAGTTTGCTCATTGATTGTAACCTGCTTTGTACTTGATGGATATTTGGGGGGTTCCATTTTGGAAAATGCAAACACACAAACAAGTCTAAGCTATCCAAGAATCACTCAGCATCCTTGTGAAGAATCCACCCCGTCATGTGGCTCTGTGTGTCTTGATCTATATTATGTGTTAAGATCTAAACATAGTTTTCTTATCTCTGCAAACTCATGATCTCACTGAATAAGCAGCTGCCACAAGGAGCAAGTCTGAGTGCTTGGAAGCAGAGTAGAAAGTCTATACACTGGCAATTACTTCCACAGAAGACCAGGAAATGGATGTTGGAGTCGGCCCTTTGGGGGAGTGGGAGGAGAGATGGATTTTGTGAATTGGAAGGGATCTTGAATTAAGAGAAAGGCCTATGCATTCCAATTTTCAAAAAAAATTATCTATTAAATGACAAATTACATCTAGATGATACAATGGCACTAAGCTACCGTGCTCTTGACTTTTGTTTAACTCTTATACAATTGGAGAGTCATACATACCCACCAACTGGATTAGAATGGGAAGGAAGTTGAGATACTTTCTAGCGTTTGTGTGTGTGTGCTTGTGCGTGTGCATGTGGGTTTAAGAGCAGAAGTAGTCTGGAAGGGTGGGAGGAAGGGGGAGAAGGAGGAAAACAAGCACAAAAACACCAGAGCTGCATGAGCAGGCGGGGTAGACACAGACCCGTATGTGCTTATCAACATTTTCCTCAAGGAGGCCAGCAGGGACATGAGAGAATGACTAAGGCAAACAGCTCTCTCTATGCAGGCTTTCCGTACGGGAAATGAGAGGGCTGCAATTTCACGACTTCGTGTTTGGGTTTTACCCTGAAACATTAAACAGTGTTTCATGAAATGAATACACATGAGTGGCATAGGTTGGCTATGATTTTAGTATTACATAATACTGCAGACCAAATTAAAGGAGGGGCTTTACTTCTTTGTTGCCTGGCCTAGAGATTCACTTGCATATAGCACAGCTGAAAACTAGCTACAGGAGCCAGAGAGATAGCTCAATGGTTAAAAGTATTTTTTGCTCTTTCGAGGACCTGCTCTTTCCTAGTACCCATATTACATAGCTCACAGCCCCTTGTAACTGCAGTTCCAGGGCTCTCTCCCTCTCTCTCCTATTTTCTGGTAGCAATAGGTACCCATCCAATCATAGTGCGTGTACATGCACACTCGTGCATGTACGTGCATGCACACACACACACAAATAAATCCTTAAAACATTAACTATAGTTCAAATGTTCTGACTGAGGCGAGGGCTTCAGAAATGGTATGATTTTTCAGTTAAGCCAATGAATCTGTTTTCTTCAAACTCTTCACTGATGTTAGTGATAAGAAGGAACTTGGAATCAAGAGGGTAAAGGGGAAAAAGCAGGGGTATTGAGTGGAACCAGGGGTGCACGCTGGCAGACTAGGACACTGGGCGTGCAGTGGTTACCTTCATAATAGGTCCCAGAACGTGTGAAAGTGCTGAAGAATGGCGCGTGGAAGAAATAAAAAGATTGCTTCGTCTCTTTCCCAGTGTGGTTTAGATCAGAGCAGATTCCAAGGCCGTCACTGGGGTAGATGAATGACATTCTGAGTAACTATGAAGAAGGCATACTGATCTAATGGAAATTCTCACAGCCAAGTGTATGCACAGTTACCAGAGGGGGCCTGGGGAAGGGGGCAGGGGACTTCAACCTTTGGGGCTTTGTTCCTGGGCTGACCCGTTTACTGTGTTCTTTGCTGATGTCACACTACTCCGGTAAATCAAAGACTGTAGCAGAAGTAGGTGGAGAGATGACTTGGCAGCAGCTAAGGGATAATCAGCCACACCCCAACCTATCTATGGAGTGCAATGGGTGATGCGTCCCTGGCTGGTCGCTAAGAGCCTGCTGGCCTTTGTCCCTGACCTTTTGCTCAGAGACAGGTGGCCAGACTGAAAGACCCTCCTGAGACCCTGTTCTACAAGTGTAGTAATAGGAGCGGCGGGGCTGCGTCCCCAATACCCCAGCCGCCTGCTCGGCTAGCTTATGCCCCAAAATAATTACACAGGCGCTGTATTCTTTTAAACACTGCTTTGGCCCATTTCCCCAAAAGGGGAAATGATGGAGGAAGGTCATTGGTTAAATAAAAAGAAACTGCTTGGCTCTCATTGGTTAGGAGATAGGTGGGAGGAGTAAACAGAACAAAACGCTGGGAGGAAGAGGAAGTGAGGTCAGACTCGACAGCTCTCCGCTGGGGAGCAGACGCTTCAGAGAGAGACGCCATGCCCCGCTCCCTCCCGGGCAGACACAAGCAATGAAGCTCCGACCCAGGATGGACATAGGCTAGAATCTTCCCGGTAAGCGCACCTAGGGGCGCTACACAGATGATTAGAAATGGGCTAAATTAATATGTGAGAATTAGCCTAGAAGAGGCTAGATAGAAATGGGCCAAAGCAGTGTTTAAAAGAATACAGCGCCTGTGTAATTATTTCGGGGCATAAGCTAGCCGGGCAGGCGGCTGGGGTATTGGGGACGCAGCCCCGCCGCGCTCCATATTACTACATACAAGGCTCTCTTTGACATTGCTTGCATATTGTTCTCTTTCTAATAGTTTGTATGTATTAGAACATTCCCTATAAATCGTATAGCATATGGTTAAAACAAATCACATAAACGCTGTAAGTCTTTGAGGACAGACACTGGGATTTTTGTGAGGAGAGACCTTACTCTGACTTGTCAGTCACCTTCACCTGTATGGTCCCATCTGCACCTACTCTCAGTGGGAGCCTATGTGAGCTGGCCATTGTCGTTCTATAGCTATCTTCCACTCGCCTTGTCAGAGTCCCTGTTTTCTTAGGGACACCAGTCAGTTCTCCATCACAAATCTCCAAAAAGCAGAGTGGCGCAGCGGAAGCGTGCTGGGCCCATATTACCTAAGCACACAAATCTCCAAAAACCGAGCTGCTCTTTAAAATCACTTCTCTCCCCTGACTAGTTTCCAAGTCGCACTGGCTCTCCCTCAATACACCAGGAGACCGCTTCTCGGATGTCCTGAGTCCGGCTGAAGGATGACCCTTCAGAGACAGTTTGGCTGTAGATAGTGCTCAGTTGGTAGAGTATTTGACTAGCACACCGTAAGGCAAGCATGGTGGTGCACTCCTATAATCTCAACACTCAGAAGGAGAAGGAGGATCAGAAGTTCAAAACTATCCTGAGCCACAAAACAAGTTTGAGACCATCAGGCCTATATAAGACTAATGGTGGTGGGGTGGACTTAATCTCATTACATGGCCCATTTCTCTGTTCAAATATTGCAGTGATTCCCAACTATTAATTCACTTGTAATATCTGCATATTGTTTCTATACTCCTAAAGTATTATAAATCTCAAAATATACTATTTTTCTTTAAATGCATAATAAATGTTAATGCTTATAAGGAAAGAAAAAAAGGTCCTTCATTTTTACCTTTATTCTTACCATTTTTACATTCTTGTTCCTTTCCATAGAACCAAAATTTCAGCTGAGCCTGGCAGCATAGCCTAGGCCACATAGTGAGATCCTATCTCAAAAACAATTAGAATATCTTCCTTTAGCATTTAAAAATTGCTATTTGTTAAACTAACTTCTGAAATAATTATTAACCTAACACTGAGTCCGTCATGGCAGTGGGAGTGGTGATTGGTGGCCATTTGTAAATTTATTTCTGTAGATAAATAAAACTAAAGGTGTGTATGCTAGTGTGTATGTGTGCGCGCGCATGCGCGTGTACGTGTGTGTTTTAACATAAGCGAAGAACAAGCAGAACAAATTTAGCTCTCACACCAGAAAGCAACTAATTCTAACTGACCTTGCTCACATTTATTGTTCCATTTGCGGCAGGGAGTTCAGTCAATTGGCCAAACGCATTCTCCATACTCACACCATGAGGCTTCTGCTACAAATCTTTGGCAAGGAAGAAATGATGTTTTTGAAAACTTGTCTAGCGTCATGTCTGCCTTTGACTGTATTGCTACAAGTATCTTGATAGAAAAGGTAGCGCCCATTCGCTATGATTGAATGTGCCAAGACACATAATTTACCAGGTGGGTTGAGTCAAAGTACAGTCTCATCCTGTTTGATTGTGGATTAGATTTATGCTGTAGAGACCTTGACATAGTCTTTGATAAAATGCTGGGGAAAGAAAAGCCAAAATTAAAATGTTGATTTGTTTGTGGAAAATATCTTCCATGCTTAAAAATCTGTTGTAAACACACACTCTCACCACACACACACATATTTTGAGAGAGGATGTGGGGAGGTGTAGGTGTCTGCACGTACGTGGTCACATGTATGTGTCTGGGTGCCCATGCACACGTGTGCACGTTGTATAGAGGGCAGAGATCAAGCTCAGGTGCTATCCTCAGGAGCCATCCGAGAGAGCTAGACTGACCGGCCAGCGCCAGCCACATGGATCTTACTGTTGTGGCCTCTCTGGTGCACGGATGCCCAGCATGTTACCACCACTGGTCACGTGAGTGCTGGCTGTGTGGAATCACTTCACCATGGGCTGCCCTTCCAGCCCTGAAAATGTTCAAATGAAGATTTAAACTTTTTAGGTGAAAATGTCAACCTTTTGAAGGATGTTTTACTGAGATGGGATTGGAAAGAGAATTGCTCATGTCTTCCGTTATTTCCTGATGAAGTCGGGCTCCTTCTGAGCTTCACGTGCATTTCACCTCTCATTAAGTTTGTCTTCCTTGAACTGTCTTTGGTTTTTGAAGTATTTATATTTTTTAATTTTTAACTTTTATTGAAAATAAGGTTTTTCATTCACATAATATATACTAATTATTGTTTCTTTTTTCTCTACTCCTACCAGATCCCCTCTCATCCAAATCCATCTGTTTTCTGTCTTTCATTAGAAAAAAAACAGATTTCTAAGGCATAATAATAAAATAATATAAGATATAATAAGATAAAACAAAAATTAACACATTAGAATATGACAAAAGAAACAGAAGTAAAAGCCCAAGAAAAGGCGTAAGGAGCAGATATAAACACAGAAGCTCACGTGCTCACTGTCAGTGATCCCTAACAATACTGAGTGGTAAGCCATTATACATACTCACAGGACCTGTAGAACAAAAAGAAAAAAAAGAAATTGGAAATGTATAAATAAAATTAAATTAAAATCAGATAAAAAAGAAGTTCTGACATTACAAAACAAGGAACCTCCAAAGACACCATCGAGTTTGCCTTCTGTCAGTCAGGGACCCTAAATTTAAGAGTACTTTGTTTCCCAGGAAGACTTCCTAGGAAAAAAAACTAAATTTTCATTTTCAAGTGGTTATCAATTACAGATTGCTTCTGAGTTAGGAATGGGGACGTGTCTACTTCTTAATTCAGCTCTCTCCCTCCCTCCCTGAAACATGACTGGGGAGGTAATAAGGTGGTCTAGGGTGCTCAAGAGCTTGCTGTGTCAGCCTGATGGCCTTAGTTTAATTCCCAGAACCCACGTCAACGTAAAGCCATATGTGGTGCTGTCAGCATCAGTGGTCCTATGACGGGGTGAAATGTGGATGCAGGAGAATCACCCAGAAATCCACAGGCTAATTACCCTGGAGCCCATGATGAGGAAGAAACAAGAGAAAACCCCAGCCTCTCCAACAAGATGCCATAGAGAATTCTCTCCCCAAAGTTATCTTCTGACGGTTACATGAGCTCATGTACACATCCCTGATCTGGGAAGTCCTTCTATATATGTGTTGTTTTTATTGGTTAATGAATAATGAAAATGCTTTGAGTCTATAGCAGGGCAGAACAGAGCTAGGTGGTGGGGGGACTAAACTGAATGCTGGGAGAAAGAAGGCAGGGTCAGAGAGACACCATGGAGCTGCCACAACAGAAAGACACAAGCTGCCAGCAGAACCTTGCTGGTAGGCCACAAGCCTCATGATAAAATATAAAATAATGGATATGGGTTAACCAAAGATATAAGAGCTAGCTAGTAATATGCTTAAGCTATTGGCCAAGCAGTGTTTTAATTAATATAGTTTCTGAGTGATTATTTTGGGAGTCTGGGCAGTTGGAAAATGAACAAGTGGCCTCCTACTACACACTCCAATGCCCCCCACCCAACAACTCTCTCTCTCTCACACACACACACCACACACATACACACACCACATACAAACATACCATGTACACAAACACACGATATACAAACATAAGCCTACACCACATACATGTCTACCACACACACATACACACCAAACACAGACACACACACCACATACACACACAGACCACATGTGCACACAGACATACCGACACACACCAGAAATACACACATTTAGACCACACATACCCATACACACAGACAGACACACACAGACACGCATAGACATACAAAGACACATAGACACACAGACACACACAGAGACACACACAAGACACACACACACACACACACACACACACACAGATTTTAGACAGTGTGGTATCACCCTGTAGTCACACAAGAGTTTTCATTGCTTTCCAGAATTTTCTCTCTCTGTTTCGGACTAAGTCATTTTTTTGGTTTATCTTAGAGTTCATGTCCACTATACTATTAATTAAAATGATCTTTTATGTATAAAATACTGTGTTTCTTTCTGTTCCAGGGTTTCCATTTTGATACCTTTATGGTTTCTACATCTTTCTGAAAACTCCCTTCTCATCTGATCACTAATTTTTATACAATCTCCTCAGCGGATGTCTTACATTTTAAATCATGTCATCTAGTGACAATGTCTGCATATCAGACCTGGATTTGCTTTTTTTGCCTAATTTTCTTTTGGCTATAAGCCACATTTGTTGTTGTTGTTGTTGATTTACATAGCTATTAAGTATTTCTCCATATATTGAAGTTGGTGATCAAAATATGAATTTTATCATATTCCTCTACAATGCGTTAAGTTTTGTCCCAGTGAGAACTTAAATGAATCCTGAATCATTTTATTTCCCTTCAATCCTAGGACAAAATCCTTCATATTTGTATAAATATTTTATTCTTAAAGCAAGATTCTGGCATTTGTCCAACACTTTAAACTCTTTAAGCTCCTCTAACGAAAAATTCTGTCACAGGTATAAAATGCAGTCTTCAATCCACCCAGTACTCTGGGCATCTGCATTTCTCCCGCCGAGTTGCCTGAGTCCCACCTCTCATGAGCAGAAGCTCGACAGTCAGACAAGGCTCAAGCATCAAGAGAGCCCTTCCGGGCTCTTGCCTCTATGGGACTCTATCAATTTTAACCTTGATAACCACATCAACCTCTACATTGAGACTTGTGAAATAAGAGTATAGAACAACGTATAGCTCATTGGGACTGAAGATTGTCCTAGTGGGAAAACTAAGGGTGGAGTTTACATTTTGGAGTTCTTTCTCAAGGATCAAATCTCCCCTTGTTTGGTCTGCCTTTGATTATTCTCTCTCTCTCTGATACTTTCAAACAGTTGTTTTCAATATTCTTTGGGAATGTTAGTACAGTATAAAATGGTCTGTCACTACAGAGACTCAGAACCTCTTTATACAATACGAATGAGTTATAAAATCTTACCTCTTAGCTTTCAAGAACCTCTAGAAATATTTTTTTGTGATGGTTAATTTTATGTGTCAACTTGAATAAGCCATGGGATAACAGAGGACTGGCTGTCTCCGTGAGGATATTTCTGGAAGAGATTAGCAGTTGAGTCAGTGGGGTAAATATCATCATGGGCAACATGACCAGGTAACGTCCAGGCCACTGAGGCCCAAGTAGAACAAAAAGCTAAAAGGAAACCATGTTTGCTCTTTCTGTTTCACCTGGGACATCTGTCTTTTATTGCCATGAGAAGTCAGTGTTGTGGATTCTGAGGCTTCAGGACAAGGATTTATCAAGATGACTCCTTGGGTTCTCAGGCCTTTGGATTTGGCCCAGAACTAGACCAGGAGTTCCCCTGGGCTTTTAGCTTTGCACATGTTGTTGGCTTTTCCACCGATCCCTTACAATAAATCTCTAAGATCCTCCTGAATATCCCAGTGACTCCACTCCTCTGGGTAACCTCAACTAGTTCAGTCTCTAACCTTCCCTTTTAACTTTCTCCTCTACTTCATTCCATTTTTTTAAATAGAAAATGTCTATGATTTTTTTGTATTTATATGCACATGTGCATGCCTTATAGTCTGTGCTTGCACCATTTGTACACAGGTGTCTGAGGAAGCCAAAAGATGCTGGCCTATCTCCTGGGGCTGGAGTCACCCAATGTGAATTTCAGCAACTGAACCTGGATCTTCTACAAGAGTAGCAAGCCCTCTTAAGCACCGAGCCATCTTTCCAGTTCCCCACATCTCTCTTATACATACCCACTTCCTGTCAGTTTGTCGTACCTGGTGTTCCTTCAAACTTTGTATCTGTACCTTTAAGTTTGTTTCTTATTTCTTCTTTCTTGAAATGCCCAGAGTCTATTATCACACTTTATGAGCTTCCCTATTTTATTATTGTTGGCCTGTGTGTGCGTGTGCATTGAGTGCGGTATGTATATGAGGGTAGATTTATGCATGTGTAGAGAGACAAGAGATTGATGCTGGGTGTCCCCCCTAGTCTCTCTCTACCCTATTGAGTCTGGTCTCTCATTTGAACCCAAGCCTCAACGATTTGGCTAGTCTAGCTGCCAGACTTTCTCCAGGGATCTCCACCTCCCAGCTGGACACTGAGGTCCCGAACTGCAGTCTCACGCTTGTGTAGGAAGTGTTTGTACCTGCCGAATCACCTCCCTAGACCTTATGAGCTCATTTTCACATCTCTCTTCCTCTTCAAATTGTTTATTGATAATATAAAGTTGCAGAAAGACACATTAAGGATTTCTTCCCACACAGCAGAAAAAAAGAATGGATTGTAAGCATACATAGGTTCCTATAAAAGAGAAGAAAATGAGATAAATTGGGCATGCTCAGTTTTTGCTTTTGAGCTCACTGTTTAGCTGTCTGTGAGAAAAGCAATGCATTAAAGTAGACAGTAGTGTTATTGTTGGTGATGGTCCTCCAAACAGAGACACAAAGAAAGCACAGACTCCTCCCATGGCACACACACCAATTACAAAGTGGGTCCCAATACTGACCTATTGTTTCTGCACACTCCCTACAATTCTTTTTCGCATGGATGCAATTTCTCATTGTAATTAATGTGTATTTTACTTTATTGAATATTATAGCATTTATTATATCGTGTAGGCATTTTTTCTAGTATCCCTGTATAGTCAAAGGCTAGTTAATGTTGTTCATTCTTAATATTCCTCAGCTACCAACATAGTGACTGATAAGTTGTCAGTCTTCAAGGTTTATTTACAAAATGAGAAAATAAATAAATGATATGACCCACTGAAAATGTGGGTGGCCTATTCTAAATAAGATCAAGTCAAGAGTGATGTAATAATTTAAAGCGGAATGAGCACAGCTCTCAAGGGAATGAAAGACTACATTTCTGTTTAAAGAAGCTGATTGTTTCCCACCAAGGAAGGTGGTGATGACATCACCAGCTCATGTCCATTGTCTTCTCTTCACAATGTGAGACGCTCAGCAGGTGTGCTGGGGAGCTGAACACAAGGGATTCTGACAGCGCCTTCCTGGAGCCTGAGCAGAACTTCTCTGGAGGTTTACACATCTTGCCTCACACAAGGTGGAAGAATGGAGAAAGTGAGCAGATTAAGAAAGGAAACTGAATTTCTCCAGAAGCTGATCTAAGGCTGTCTTGATCTTCTGCCAGACTCTGGTGTTAGAGTTTAGATGCCGGATGTTGAAGGTTTAATCCTAAGGTGGTGCATTTGGAGGTGGGGAGGGGGGTGTTTTAGAGACTGGGGCTACTGGAAGAACCTAGAGCAAGCGGAGTACAGGGCATGCCTTCAAAGAGGCTTGTGGAGCACAATACCCTTTTTCTTCCCCAAGGGCTGGAACCTCTGAAACAGTGGACCAGAGCTAGAGGTGGTAGCTTCCATCTGTAATCCCAGCATTCCAGAGGCTGATACAGGAGGATCGCTGTGGAGACCAGGCTGAGCTACGGAGTTAGACCCTGTCTCAAAAGCCAAAAAGAGCCATAAGGCAAAACAGCTTTTCTCTTTATGAGTTGGTTAGTTCAGATACTTTGTTATGGTGGTAGAATGCAGACCAGGATATCTTTGTTCAAAAAATAATTATTTCTCTTATCTTAATCCTTAGTACTATCAAAGAACACAGTAGGAAAAAAATCATTAATCAAAATGTGCTTTTGTATTTTATTGAAGCAGAATCGGTCCATGCTGTGCACCCAGAAAATATTTTCAGGAACTTTAAATATTAAATTTAATTCTTTTTGTACTTATGCCAGCGAAGTATTCTGTGGCAAACTCATATGTATAGTTTCTTTTTTGTTTGTGTTGCAAAGTTCTATATAAGAGAGCATAAAATAAGAAAATAGTATTCTCTAATCTCAGCACCTACTACAATCAATGTTAATGTTTGAGCAAATAACTGTGTCTTTTTCTTTTATGTTCCTAAGAGTATGTGGTCACACACACATACACAATGAAAATCAAGAAAATATAATCCATAATCATTAATTAAATTTTACTTATAATAATTTAAGAGTTATGGAAGTGAGACTGAAGACAATTCAATCAGTCGAGTGCTTGAGGCCTTAAGACCATGCCCAGAACCAATGTGAAAAAGCTAGGCTTGGTGGTGCACACATGGATTCCCAGTGCTGGGGAGGGGAAGATGGAGACAGGAAGATTTCTGGTGCTTCCCGGCAAGCCAAGACAACCTACTTCCTGAGTTCCAGGACAGCATCCTGAGGAACAACGTCCAAAGTTGTTCTGTGGCTTTTACACACATACACACACACACACACACAAAACACATGAATACATACATACATGTGGACATAAACACATTTACACTCTCCTCACACATAATGAATGCATGCACATATGCATACAAATATATACATCAAAAATATTCACAGAAAAGTGAAGACAGTGTAGAGTTCCCATATTGCTCATACTCCAGTTCCTGTAGTGCTAATATCTTGTATTAAAACCATGCTAATGTCACACATAGTGAACAGATCTAATGGACCAATATTAATATATCGTAATTGTTGGTAGAAATGTTAATGTTATTAATTACTGACAGCTGTTTCATTTACGTTTCTTTATTTTGTACCTAATATTCCTTTTCTGTCCCAGGATCCATTCCCTTTAATAGCATCTCCAAGTTTTTTGTACAATAAAAACTTTTTTAACTCCTTCCTTCCTTCTTTCCTTCCTTCCTTCCCTCCTTTCCTTCCTCCCTCCTTTCTTCCTTCCTTCCTTTCTTTCTTTCCTTCCTGTCTCTGTCTGTCTGTCTGTCTGTCTATCTATCTATCTATCTATCTATCTATCTATCTATCTATCCATCTATCCACTCCCTTTTTGTGTGTGTATGAAGGCAAAGGCCAGAGGTAGATTACAGGGTCATCTTCCTCAGCCACTGTCAACTTTCTATTTTGAGAATGAGGTCTCTTACTGAACTGATTCAGCTATGCTGACTTGGGCTGATTGGCTATGCTGACTTGGGCAAGGAACTCTAAGCATTCATCTCACTCTGCCTTCTGAGTGGTAGTAGCACAAGTGTGTGCTGCAGACCTTTTTTCTATATATAGCTGATGGTGATTGAACTCAGATATTCATGCTTACAGGCAAGCATTTTACTAACTGAGCCACATTCTGAGCACTGGGCTATAACATGAATCATAAAAACCCAGAGCAGGAGAGGAAGCTAAGCCTGGATGGATGGGAGTTGGGAGTGCTGATTTTCTCCTGAACTCAAGTGGCTAGATTTGGGTTCCTCTCTGGCCTGTACCGGTGGTTGAAACCTCAAGCAAAGAGATTTTTCTTCTTGTAAATTTGTACCCCAAACACTGGGTGCCAAACATAGCAACAAATAAATACCCAGAGACAGAAATTGAGGTTCAACCTAAAGGACAGAAAAGCAAAACTGTTGGGCACTGGCTCTTACCTCTACCTCAGTCTGAAATGGTGATCCTGCCCCCAGGAATCCTCAGAATGATACTGGGTCTGAGAGCTGTCTCCTCCCATCTTATATTCCTCTCTACAGCTGGGATTAAAGGCATGTACCACTACCTCCCAGTTTCTATAGCAAACTAGTGTGGCTACTGGGATTAAAAGTAGGTGTCACCACTGCCTGGTCTGTAAGGCTGACCAATGTGGCTGTTTTACTCTCTGAACTTCAGACAAGATATATTTCTTAAAATACAAATGAAACATTACTTCATTAATATGACATTTAAGATGTTTTAATAACATGTTTGTTTTATGACAATGAGGCATGACTGCTCTTGGCAGCACCAATCTATTTCAGAAAAGATACTGGGCATCAAAGAAACTCCACATGGAGTTTACTTTCTTTGTGGCAAAAGTAAACTGCTGGGCAAGAAAATGCTCATACATTGGCTCCTGAGAGTATGCTGTCCTAATTGGACAAGAAGGACACGTAAGAAAGTGACTGCCAAACTTTGTCAAGATAAAGAGGGATAGTCCTTCAGAATATCCTGCTTCTCAGAAAAGTCTATCTATGCTAGTCCTGTAGGATGAAGATAGATGCTCCAATTTTGCAGAGGAACTTTGTCCAGGCAGTCAGTTGGTTCTGTCATTTCTCACATTTTTTGGAAGTAGCTTGCTTGCACTTCCTTCTTACTCAGTTAATATTATTTCCTTCTTAGGTCTCTGAGGGAGTTGAAGATTAGATAGGTATAGTTATAGTTTACCAGACTCAGAAAGCAAGTTATGATAGAAAGTAAATTAGGTATAAAGCTTTGGACTCACCAAGATAGGATAGATGTGAAGTATTTTCTCTAAATTTGTCAAATACAAATGGACTAGACATTGTTGATGTACTTATCACCTGTATATATTGTATATAGTCATTGTACTTATTGTATATAGTTTTTTATATTAGTTATAGCCTTCCCCTATTTTATATTGGACAAAAGAGGAAATGTGGTGATATTTCATTTGTATTTTAATAAATAAAGCTTGCCTGAAGTTCAGAGAGTAAAAAAAGCCACATTGGTCAGCCTTACAGACCAGGCAGTGGTGACACCTACTTTTAATCCCAGTAGCCACACTAGTTTGCTATAGAAACTGGGAGGTAGTGGTACAGGCCTTTAATCCCAGCTCTAGAGAGGAATATAAGATGGGAGGAGACAGCTCTCAGACCCAGTATCATTCTGAGGATTCTTGGGGGCAGGATCACCATTTCAGACTGAGGTAGAGGTAAGAGCCAGTGGCCAACTGTTTTGCTTTTCTGTCCTTCAGGTTGAACCCCAATATTTGTCTCTGCCTTTTCATTGATCATGCTACACTGGGCTGTGACAGTTTTGGGGTGCCCTGTGGGTGTTCTTGAGAACGTCTACTCACTGAGATTTACATGGTGTTTTTTTTTTCTCTTGGTTGTACTGGGGATAACACAGGGGATAACACATTTCGTCACAGCAGAAGCAGACCATCAACACACATCACTGTGACATCAGCTTAGCATCGAACTGAGACAATGCCTGTCCATCATCTCTACAATGAGGTATCTTTTCCTGTCTCTCTATATTGTGCTCTTCTGAAGGAAGTCCCATGTGGAGCCCACATTTAGGGGGTAGGAACATTCTCCTCCCTGAAGTGAAGGACAACTACATAAATAATATGGAATTCTTTATTGTGAACTATTTGTCTCCTGGGTGACACATTCTCCTGTTTCTCAAAATATTTTTTTATATTGGCATTGGCATGGACTCAAGGATACTTATTTAGCATGGTGAGTTTCATTGGATATCTTGTGACTTGGAGGGGGGTGGGTTCAAGCTGTTCAGGTGTGGCCTTTGGGGCCTCCTCAGCTTGAAGTTCTCCTGCTGAGCTTCTAATTTGGACTTTCTTCTGAATTTCCATTCTTCCTGCCGCTATGACTTCCCCAGATTCACCATGTGTCTTTCCTGCTCCATGCCCCCAGCCGGCCACTTATCCCAAGAACCCTGCTTTCTTGTATGGAAGAACACTATCAGGAATCAAGATCTGGGTCCTGCAAATGTTTGTTTTCTACATGGACACTCTTACTTTCAGGTCCTCTCAGCTAACAGGGATAGGAAATATGTATGTGTATAATAACTGGCATATATAAACACATCTCTATTTATTCCTGTGTATTTATGTGCATCGATGATAAACTAAACATGAGTTCATGCTGATGTCTCAACTCTAATCCAGTAAATCCTAAATGAATCATTCTAGACCTCTTTCCTGGCTTGTCTCTAAACTCCCACTCAAAGTGAAAGAAATCTAGTGCTCACCATCTGCCATCCATTTTCTCAATTGCTCGGTTCTAGTCCTGATCCCATGGGACTCAACCTCCCCAATGAGAGCACAGAGCACAGAAGGCAGCATTAGCATCAGGTCTGACTCATTTTTAACATCACTTAGTTTAGCGCTTTCATCCCCACTCCCCTCAGTGAAATCATTGTGAACTTTTCTGATACAGATGGCTTCTTCTGCCTAGGCTCCAATCCATCCCCCGAACACCCAAGAGTGAGCTTTTTTACTTGCATGCACATTAGGTTTCAATCTGCGCCATGAAGTGCTGTGGGTGTTGATAAATGGGTAGTGCCATGCATCTTGTCTCATGGTCATGCAGAATAGTTCCTCCACCTTAACACACATGACAGCTGCACCCATGCAGCCACTGGCTTTCTTCAAGACCATGGTAGTCATTTATCCATCTAGTCGAAGTTTCTGTGTTTTGTTTTGTTTTTGTTTTCCCCTATAATGTCATAAAACTAGTATCATTGAATATGCAGCCCTTAATGAGCTAATTTTACTGAGAAATTTGCATTCCATAGCCATCCATGTCCTTGCATGATTTGTGTACTGCATTCCTTCTTGTTTGTTCAATAGTATCCCATTGTTTGGATGGGGCATGGTTCATCCAAAGCTTCTAGTTGGGGAAGATACAAATAAAATTGCTACATTTACTTACATTTGGTTGTCTGTATTGATTTATATTTTCAGACTGACCCAACAAACACTTAGGCATCTGGTGGTGGGGTCCAATGCTAAGACTTCACTTTAAAACACTCTTGGTGTCCAATGTGGCTGTACTTCATCTCATTCCCAGCAGCAATGGGAGAGTGAGAATTCTTACTGCTCAGCATCCCTGCCAACAACTGACGTTACTCATTCCCAAATTTCAGCTACTCCAACAGGAGCGCAACTGCACCCCACTGTTGTTTTAATCTTCATTTCCTTAACGACAAGCAGCATAGAACACCTTTTTATTTATATCCATTCCAGTCATATCACTTCTGTGGTGTGTGTTCAGATCTTTTGCTTATTTCCAAATCATTTTGATTAAACTTTATAAGGTTTAAAAAATATATTTTGAAATAGTTCCTTTATCTATTATGTGATCTATAAATATGTTGTCTTTTTCCATCTTTTATCTCCCAAGTTTTTTGCCCCCTTCAGTCTCTCTTGCAGCTTTGGAGCCGCACTTTCTGACTCCCAAGGACATGCAGTTTACTTCTTTTTGTAGCATTCCTTTGAGAATTTATTTTTTTGATTGTGCATATTCATCTGGGGCTATGTGCACAAGTGTGTCAGGTCCTCCGAAGCAGAAGTTACCAGCAGTTGTAAACTGCCTAGTGTGAGTTCTGGGCACCGAACTCCAATCTTCTGGAAAGAGCAGCAAACACTCTTAGCCACCAAAGCATCTCTCCAGCCTCCATATCATCATTCTATTCATTAGTGCTTGAGAACCATCATTATTCTATCCTATAAATGGATGACATAAGGTATTATTCTTGGACTAACATGGGGGTGGTTTCCAAATTTTCTTTCCTTCTAAAACCAAAATAGTGATGAATATTCTTATAAATAAACATTTTGATAGCTATTAACTTAGGATAAATTAAAATGTTGTTTTACTTTCTGTTCTTATGAAGGACTCAGGTTTGTCCCCTCAGCACTCACATGATGGTTCAACCCTATCTGTAACTCCAGTTCCCGGGGATTAAAAGCCCTCATTTGGCCTGCACGTCCTCCTGCATGCATGGTATTTATATAAACTTATGCAAGCACACACATAAACACACAAATAAAATAAACGCTGTCTCCAAAGGCATCAATCTTTTCAAGACTTTGCTAGGAATAGTTCCTCTCTCCCTTCCCACCAGCCTGCCATGCTCATGGAGCAATGTTATTCCTCTTTGTGTTGGGGTCAGAGGGACACTATGAGTGTACTCGGATGTATCATCTGTTTTGGTTACCAGTGTGTTAAACGCTCATAGAGACCAGACATAAGAAGTACTCAGCCTCAGGGGACAGCTGCTTTTGCAAGAATGTCATCTTGGGCTTAGGGAGATGGCTCAACCGGTAAAGTCTCACAAGCACGAAGACCCAAGTTCTGTCCCCAGAACCTGTGTGAAGATGCTAGGCATGGTGGTTCGTACTTGTAACTCTAGCAGTGGGGAGGGAGACACAGGAGGATGACTGGGACTAGTTCATTGGTGAGCTTCAGTAAAATGAAAGCCCTGGTCTCAAAGGAGGTGGATAGCTCCAGTGTAGTAAGAGCTGTGGGTCTCTCCCCACAGCCCGGCTCCTGGCTGCCTGGCTAGCTTATACCCCGAAATAACAACGCACAAACTATATTCATTTAAACACTGCTTGGCCCATTAGCTCTAGCCCTTACTGGCTAATTCTCATATCCCGATCAACCCATCTCTAATAATCTGTGTAGCACCAGTCTTACCAGGAAAGATTCAGCATGTCTGACCTGGCGGCTTGCTTCATTGCATCTGCCCGGGAGAGGGGAGCATGGCGTCTGAGCTCACTTCCTCTTCCTCCCAGCATTCTGTTCTGTTTACTCCACCCACTTTTGTTCTAACCTATCAGGACCAAGCAGTTTCTTTATTAATTAACCAATGACCTTCCTCCATCACTCCAGGAAGATGACAGACAAGGGTTTCTTCTGGTCTTCACATGCACATGCACACATGCAAAGGAGAGAGAGGTGTCATCTTCTCATCTGCTTTTGTTCATTTCCTTTTTTAAAAAAAACATTCCATTTATTAATATGCATGTGTGTGCATTCATGTGTGTGATATAATCTTGAATACATACATGCATGCCATGGTGTGCCCATGGAGACAGTTTCTTCTTCCACCATGATGACTGAACTCATGTGGTCAGGTTTATGGCAAAAGCATCTTTACCTGAGGTGCCATCTTACTGGTCCCTCAGCTTCCACCTCAATGGTCCTTCTATTTGTTTTCTGATCCTTAATTTAGACCTTGTGCCCTGTAGGACTCCTGTCTACTGGCCTTTCCATTTCAGAGCTGCCTCAGAGTCAAGGTATTTAATGAGGCCATCTTCATAGTGCATGCTCGGCCTCTTAGATGGTCCATTTATTTGGAGGCCTTTGGAGGTCTAGATCTTAGACCTACTTAAGACAAAAATCTAGTCTTTGAGAATATCATTTATGTATAAATAAATAAATAAGATCATATCCAACCCCATTTTCCCCACCAACTCCAAATGGATCTCTCCTAATAAACCTTCTGTTTGATTTTGTTACTGGTTTTTGTTTGTTTGTTTTTGTTTTATGAGACACTACAAAGCCCTAACTGGCCTAGAACATCCTCTGTGGACCAGGCTGGCTTCAAGCTCAGAGATCCACTTGCCTCTGTCTCCTGGAGTACTGGGATTAAAGGTTCACACTACCATGCTCAGTCTAGAAGGTACTTTTTAGTGTTTGTGCCTGTTTGGTGTTTGAACAACTACTCAAACCGAGCTACCTGAAAAATACAGTGCATGGAGACAGATTCACCCTAATTTTCCCAGCACCCTCTAGGAGCTCTCACCAAACAGGCTTGGGCTTCCTCTGTGGGAACAGACGCCTCCTTCACTCTTCTGCCTGGCCTTTGTGTATTCAGTGTTTCCTAAGACCTTTAGTGCTGTGACAGCATCTACTCAGAATACAGAGTAGAAAAAGAAGCTGCAGCAGGCAGTGGGCTCACTGCTTTAGCCTTTACCTTATGCTTTTTAGGTTTTGTTTCTGCTGCCAAGACGCTGACGTTAGCCTTTGCCCTATAGTAGTTTTGACAAATATGGAGGCTGTGAGCCAAAGGGGCTGTGTCTCCGCAAGGCTGTGTTGTGACACGTTCAACTCCAAGTCATGTCAGTTGCAACAGATCTTGTGCTTTAATGAGTACCTTGGATATCTGAGAATCAACCGATCGTGGCTTTATGGGCCTTTCAGGGGAAGCTGCTGCTGGGCTTCAGCTCTCGGAGCTGGGGAATGTGCAGCAGCATTGGGAGCCAAGAGTATAAACAGCCAGAACAATATGTTCAGCATTTAGAAAATATGGCTAGATGTCGCAAACACAAATGACCGAACCAGCCCTGTAGCCAAAGGCATTTCCTCTGTACATTTTACCCACTTCAGTAATGGCGGCCAGACTGCACTGCCCAGCCTTCTCCATCCTGGATGTCTGTGTAGTGGGGAGCATTTCTTCAGACTTGGCTTGGACTGATCTTGGTCTTTCATTAGATGATGGACTCTGTTGAACTTTCTATTCAGTATGGAGGACCATGAGCCTGTGAGGGAAAATCACTAGGGAGAAAGAGGAAGCACCATGTGTGACTGGGCAAGAGAGAGCCATCAGTTTGAGAACCAAAACTGCCCTAAACCCGTGGATTCTGAGACTTTCCCAGCTTCCCATGTGCCACCCACTGTTGTAGATAAGAACACAGGAGCACAGAAACAGACTTCTCAAGCTTGGAGTTTTAAGTGTTTTGGGGGTGTCATTCAAGTGGAAATGATAAAAATAGCGAAAGATTCTTTAGGCTTTGAATAGCTAGATGAAGAGGTCAGTTTTGGGTCAATTTTTACTGTCCTCATTCCTTCTGTTGGAGAGTTTTTCAGAGCCCCTGTACCAAAAGGGTTCAGAAGAAGCTGGACAACATAGTGAGGATGCTTACAAAATGGGCAGTTTGCGCTTCTCTTGCTTGTCAGCAATGAATGGAAACTGTGTGAGAACTGTGGGTTCAATCAGCCACTTTTCTGCGTGCACCCCGTAAATATCAGGTTGTAAATCTTAAATATGCCCAACGACCTTTATTTTAAAATAACTAAGCAGGAGAGGCCACAGAGTGAGCAGAGTACCCCAGCAAATGCACTGGCCCCAGCCTCCTCTTCATCTTTCATCTTTTCTTGTGACTAGAGAAGGTTCATCAAAAACAGAGTTCACTCTCACGTCATAAAACACCCAGTGTTTCCCAGATGCCTTATGGTTGGTATCATATCACATGACTTGATTGCAGGACAGCTCAGCAAGGCAGATATCACTAGTTCTATTTTATAGATGGGGGCGGGGGGGGGAACACAGGGCTCAAAGGGTATCTTTTACGGTCTCTGAGCTACAGGCAGTATCTGAAGTCAGGGCAATCTATTTGGAACCTGTTTGGTTGTTCTGTATCTCCCTGATGCAGAATCCCTTTGTTTTGCAATCAGAGCAGACTGTTCTCGGGCAAGCTGGAGACTGAGGCTGTCACAGTTGTGTTGAAGGGGAAACAACCTGTGGAAAACTAAATTTGCAAAATTGTTCAGCCATAATGACCACAACTCAAAGACCCAGGCCCAGGAGGCACCAAAACTGTTTCAGACAGAGCCAGAAAAGAGATAATACTTGGCAATTTCTCTTCTTTCCTTACAATAAAAATGAGAATTGGATTCCATGCAGGTTGCTGTTGGTGAAGCTGAGGGAAACCAGCAAAATTGGAGATCTGTGCTTCTCTTCAGATGGGAAAGAATATTTGAGAATGAAAAAGAAGGCAAGAAAAAGCATACCGTAAGAAAAGTGAGTTCAAAGAAAACATGGCCCTGTTGGTAAAAGTGACTCCTATTTTTCATAAGAATCTATTTAAAATTTTAGACAGGAAGTGCTTAATGTCTTGTTTTTAAATTAATTTCTCCCTTCTATCAGCAACACCAGAATAATTGCTTCTCTTCAATGACCCCTTGTTGTGCCGCGCAAAGGGGTGGCAGAGGGAAGTGTGCAAATTGAATGTATAGAGGAACAGGAGAAAGCTAATGCAATGTGTATCCTAACCTGCAAAAATAATTCCCTTCAGGGTGGTAAGGCAGCCAGGCCGTGTCACTAGATTATTAGAACACTGGCTGCCTCGCTGCTCCAAATCCTAAGTCTGTTTTCTGGGTTTTTATATTTTTGTTGAGAAATGAGGTTTCAGTTAAATCTTTGTTACTCTTTCCCTGGAGCAAAAACTGTGAGCAAGGCTAAGACTCAGAACCAATCTTATTTCTGGACACTGCCTTCCTTCCAGGGTATCTTTTTCCAAAACACCACTTATCTTTGCAGACCATGGGGTTGCATCTCACGATAGATCATTAACCACCGTTTATGGATCACCTCAGACGCATCCTTTGCCATCAGGGCTATAAAGACAAATGATACCCTCTGTGCCCTCGGGGAGCTCGTGTTTAGTGGAGAAGAGAGACGACTGAATGAATAGTCACTCCATAAAAGTTTAATAGTCAGAGGCCACACAAATGTGGGTGAGCACATTCAGTATCTTCCAGGCAAAGAGGATGCCTCCTGTTTTCTGTTGGAAAGCAGATTCTCCTTGTTAAGAGAAACAAGTTGGTACCACCCACCCGAATGATCATCCCTGAATTAACCAGTCTGTAGTGTCAGAACCCTGTAGCTAGAGCGGCCTCCTTGCCCCCTCCCCCCGCTTCCTGCTACTAAAATCTACTCACACACAGACAAGCTCAATGCATACAATCTTATGGGGAAAAACACATTTTCCTGGGTATGTAATCAGATAAAAAAAAAACCGGTCTGTATTTAGAGTCTACGACACTTTTCACTGCATATGGGGCAGTCACATTCAGCCACATATTTAGAAGGTGTCCCCTGGCAAGTTGGCTTTGGTGTCACATGAGTCCTGGCTTATCTATCTGAAACCTGGAAGATCTAGGGACAGCAACAATTCTCACTGTTAAATTCAACACTGTCCTTGGTGGGCTCCCACGAAGCAGGAGGTTTGATAGCTCACACTTGATGCTATGGATGGAGTAGATGTTCCTCACTTTGATTGTTTGTTTGGTTTTTTGTTTTTTGTTTTGAGTTTTGTTGAACATGTCTCACACATATTTAAGGTGGTATATAAGGTGGAATAACTCGGTGAAAATACACTGAGTTAGGCAACTGATGGCTTCTCTCAATCTTGAGTCTTACTTTTCTTTTACGGTGAGGAGACGTGGTGAGCAAGGCAACTTATAGAGGAGTTTATTGAGGCTTACAGTGTCCAAGGGTGAGGCCACAAGCCAGGGAGTGCGGGAGTAGGCAAGAAGGAGGAGTAGCTGAGATCTGACATCTTACCAGCAGGGAAACAGCAAAGATAGTTAACTGGGAATGTCTGGGATTTTGAAACCTTAAAGTTTATCCCTAGTGACACACCTCTGCCACAAAGACTACACCTCTTAATCCTTCCCAAACAGTTCCACAACTGGGGTCCAAACATTCACATAGATGAGCCTGGGCTTGGGGGGGCTTTCTCATTTAAAATTTCACAGATGCCCTGAACATTATCGCAACCTCAGATTCATTTTATTTTAAACAGGATTCTGTCTGACAGTTCACTGATTTGTGAGACATTTGAGTTATCTGAGGGGAAGTGCAGAGGTGACTGTGTGGCCTCCCCCAGATCCCCTCCTTTATCTGTTTCCATCTGCTGATATGCAGGAAGAGATTAATTTGTACACAGACTGGTAGACAGAAAGGAAGTAAGAGGGAGGAAGGGGGGAATAGTACACACTCTCGTTTGGTATGCTGAATTGGTAACTTGACAATTATCTAGGGACTGAAAACTGATATATGATTTTAATTAGACACTTTGTAAACATGGGGGCAGAGTCGAGGTTGGCACAAGCAAGATTTCCAGACATTCAGGAGCATGTTACTCTAGAATAACAGTGTTAAGTGGATGACAGTGAGCAGAAGTCACAAATCTGCCTGCATTTCAGGATGCTTCAAAGGATGCCTCTTGCACCCACGGACTTGCTGCCTGGAGAGCAAGCCTGGAAATGTTGCTGCTTTCCCAGAGACTGCCTCAGAGTGGCAGTCATAGGTGGTTTTTGCAGTCAGTGACCTGGGAACCTGGTGCTCATGACTAACGGGTGACCGTCACGAGACCCTTGTGGGATGTTTACGGCATAACCATGACCACTCTGAAGTACTCTTTGCTTGCACCTTTGACAGAATTTATGTCTACTCAATTTGAGATGTTATGCTGATTGAAGAACATGGGTCTACAGGTAAGGTTAATCTGCATAGTCCACTAAGAATAATCTAGAATTTTGAGGTTTGGGGATCACCAACTACTCTGCAACATCACGGAAGCACTACAAAACTACGTCCTAGACCATGTGTCAGGGGCTGTTAGCTGACACTGAGCATCAAATTCTTCTCTTTTTTTGTAGAAAACTCAGCATTTTATTTATGGTGGCAATGACTCCAAGCTGAAAGACGATGCATTCTAAAACCCCTTCTTGACCGTCAAGGTGACAATATTTAAGTGAAAAAGATTCAATTTTTTAGAAGTGTCGCGAGGCCTCTCAGAAGGTATACCTGTGCTAGCTGACTTGCTTGGGAAGCCTTCTTATCTCATCTTTTTTGAGGCTTTGACTGCAGAAGGATGCTGGCCACTTTGCTTTGTCACGTTGCCTCCAGGTCACGTTGCCTCCTGGAGAGAAGCTGAGTATCACTAGGGTGGAGGCAAATGATAGAAGGAGTCTGTGTCTGCCACCTGTGAAACCTCTAGACTAGTTCCAGATGAGCTTTCCACCTCCGGATCTCTAGAGGATATATGTCCCTTTACACCACTGTTTCCCTGGTGGCTTCTCTGTATGCAGCCACCTAATTCATGCAGACCATGTACTGTGAAAGTGGTTTGGAAGCATGGCTTGGACATAGCCACAGTTTCCCCTGGGAACTCACTACTCTCAAATTTGTGCAAACATACAGTTAGATAGTGAGAAATATTCAAATAATGAGTCTATTCTAACAAAGCCACACCTCTTAATAGTGCTGCTCCTTTGGGAGGCCATTTTCTTTTCTTTTTTTATAACTTTATAAATAATACTAATCAAAATTCCCACTTCCTCCCCTTTTCCCACTTCCCTCCCACTCACCCTCCCCCATCCTCCTCCAGTTCTAAGAGAGGGAAGGGCACCCTGCCCTGTGGGAAGTCCAAGGCCCTCCCCCCTCCATCTAGGCTTAGGAAGGTGTGCATCCAAAGAGAATAGGATCCCAAAAAGCCAGTACATGCAGTAGAGACAAATCCCAGTGTCATTATCATTGGCCCCTGCATCTGCCCCAATTGTCAGCCACATTCAGAGGGTCCAGTTTGATCCCATGCTCATTCAGTCCCAGTCCAGCTGGCTTTAGTGAGCTCCCATTAGCTCAGGCACACTGTCTCAGTGGGTGAAGCAACCCCTTGTGGTCCTGACTTCCTTGCTCATATTTTCTCTCCTTTTGTTCTTCACCTGGACCTTGGGAGCTCAGTTCAGTGCTCCGATGTGGGTTTCTGTCTTTATCTCCATCCGTCGCCTGACAAAGGTTCTATGATGATATTCAAGATAGTCATCAGTCTGACTAAGAAACAAGGCCAGTTCAGGCACCCTCTCCTTCACTGCCCAGGCTCCTAGCTGGGGTCATCCCTGTGGACTCCTGGGAATCCCTCCAGAGACAAGCCTCTTGCCAACCCTAAAATGGCTCCCTCAATTAAGATATCTCCTTCCCTGCTCTGGGGGGCCATTTTCTTTCGAACTGCCAGAGCCACTATCTTTTTTAGTCATGATCTAGAAGATGGGATCATCCAGTCTCTTCACACTGCACTTAAAATTTCTGCTTTTCTCGTGGTTTGTTTCCCAGGGCATCTGTCAGACCCCAGGCCTTCTTAGAAGAGGCTCTGTGGAGCTCCGTTTCTCCCTTTGACTCTGTAGCACTTGGTGTAGTTTGGGACCTCCTAGTGAGGGGAAGCTAGATTGGGGACATGACTAGATCAGGTCCTCTGTTTGGCTGTCAGACAACACATGGCTGGTGTTTAGCCATTTGGGGTTAAGCCTTTGACAGGAAGACTCTCTGTCAATGAAGATTTAGCAGGACTGAAAAGGTCCCCAGCTCTCAGCTCCTGTGTGGGCAGACCATGCTTCTCTGCACACGCTCCCCCATCCCCCACCTTCCTACCCCTAACCCCACCCCTGCCAATAAAAATTCAGGACAGTCTCGGTTCTGTTATTGTTGCTGCTGTGATAAAACATTGTGACCTGGCAGCATCCAGAAGAAAGAGTTTATTTGGCCTTCAGTTCCAGAGAGCCAGAGTTTCTGATGGCAGAGGAAAGGACCAGCTTGGAACTCATTTTGATCCACAGCCATGAGGCCAACAGCTTGACACTGGGGTTGGTACAAGTCTTTTGAAACCTCTGGGTGCAATCCTGGTGACACACCTTCTCTAAGAAGGCCATGCCTCCTAGTCTTCCCCAAAGACTTTCACAAAAGAGGAGGAAACATTCAAATATATGAGACTTCCCCGGGCCATTTTCATTCAAACCAGCACAAGGCCTTTGACACTACACCAGTCCCCTGCACACCCACTGACCTATTTACTGTAAACGGGATGACTTGTTTAAGGCTTCTGCCATGACAAGTGACATGCCCATGACACAAAGATCATAAAGGAATGGCTTTTCTTAAATATCGTTTTTATCAGATTTATTTAGTGTGCATGCATGCATGCGTAGGCACATATCTGCTCCAGCACAAGCATGTTAGTCAGAGGACAATGAGCCTATACCACTTGGTAATCAGGAGCTCCGGTCATCAGCCTTGGTGACAAGAGCTTTTACCCACTGAGCTGTCTTACTGGCCCAAGGAATTCCCTTGAATGCTGACAGGAAGAAAAGTTCCTCTATTGATATTTGCCACTGCGATGGTTAATATTGATTGAGCCTCCACAAGGGCCTATGGATGCTATTTCCAGGAAGGATGAACTGACAGAGAAAGATTTTCTCAGAATGCTCAGCACCTTCTAGCAGTGGCCCCGATGTAAAGAAGCCCAAGGGAAAAGCGACACTGCTTTGGACCATTTGCTCGTGGGGCACAGATGGCAGGCAAGGAGCGGCGTAGTTTGTGTTTGCAGCTGGCGTCTCCTTGAGTCTTCAACGGCTCCCTTTCCCGGCTGCTCACTCATCAGAGGGCAGGTCCTTAATGCGCAGTGCTGACAGGGCATTTCAGTCCTGCAGCTAATTAAAGTCACTCTTCGGCTCCACATGACAGGCCCTTCAGACTCATAAATCAGAAGTTACTAACGATGCGTCTTTCTCGTCTCCTTGTCTTTTTTTTAACACGTTGATTGTTTTCATCATGGGTGACCCCTCATCCCCCAATAAAAACCCCAAACAAATAAGCAAAACTACTGGTGAAAATGTCTGGTATGTTTTTGCTTTCTTAGCCAGCAATGCACAGCCAGACATACGAAAGAAGAAGAAAAAAATGGAGAGAGAGAGAGAGTTTTACTTTTGCTGTTCAATGCATAGACATAAGAAAATGACGTGGGGTGCTTTAAAAAATCAGACAGTGATCTATCAGTTAGAGACCTGTGAGTCACTCCAGGGTGGAATTGAGCTGGACCCAGAGTTACCTGGGTCCAGGCAAACAAGGCCTGGCCAAAGACCAAACGCCAGAGTAACCAAACAAAAAGATCCCCAGGAAAGAGGAGCCTGTAAGCAAAGCTCTTGACAGCACCAACACCAATGAAAAATGGCCATGGCCATTTCTCATTAAGGATATCTGAAACCTCAGTTCTTATCACACCAGGCTCCCCGTTCCTCTCAGTCGGGGTGCACAGACCGTCTTGCCCTTCCAGTTTCATCCGGCCAAGAGGCGAGCTGTGTTCAGGAAGGTCAGATTCGCTTGGCTGGATGGATTAGGTTACTGCTCTTGGCCGATGAGAAAACGGAGCTTCAGAGTTGCCCCTTAAGAGCCACACCCAGGAACAATAACCCTTCACTTCACACAACTGATTGCAACACTTGGGAAGATGAGCTAATTAAAAAACTATGTTTGAGTAAATCTAAACAAAAGCAGTCGGAAAGAACACATTGGACGATTCTGAGGAAAACTGATTTACACAAAACTGGAGTATTTTTCATTATTTATTGTCCACAGAAGTTTCATCCTAAGAGGGCTTTTCTTTCACGGCCTTTCAATGGCTGATTTCTCAAACATTAATTTCCCTTACTAGTTCTGTTTCTTGTGAGATGTACTAAAGAGAAGAAATAATTTTTTTACTTATTCTGTAGTTGCCAGATCAAATATCCAAAAACTGAAATTGGAAAACAAAAAGTATTATTTAGATCTACCACTTAGACAAAGATGTCTAAATTTTGAAATCTAATAAACTGTAGTTGTGGGAATATATATTAAGCAGTCACCAAAATGACTTTTAAAATGTAACAAGGAGAGTAAGAGAAAGCCTAAAATTAAGAAGTGTTTTTCAAAAAAGCAGAGCATAGCTTAAGTGTTCTTACTAAAAAGAATCATGGTCTAATATCATATATTTTACATCAAGAAAGTACGCAAATACTCAAGTTCATACCCCGAATTACTGAAAGAATAAGGCATATTAGCTCTTCTTTTTTTAAAAAATATTTATTTATTTATTTATTTATTTATTTATTTATTTATTTATTTATTTATTATGTATACAATATTCTGTCTGTATGCCTGAAGGCCAGAAGAGGGAGCCAGACCTCTTTACAGATGGTTGTGAGCCACCATGTGGTTGCTGGGAATTGAACTCAGGACCTTTGGAAGAGCAGGCAATGCTCTTAACCACTGAGCCATCCCTCCAGCCCCATATTAGCTCTTCTTAATGGAGAACAGTTAGACATTGGTACTTCAAATGCGTTGGCCCAGATATCCAGATAAATGGGTCATAAAACATGGTACAATAACACAATGGAGCCTTATGGAGTGGTGAAGAAAAATGAAATTATGAAATATGTAGGAAAATGAAACCCAGAAAGTGTTATATTAAGCAAGGTGACCCAGACTCGGAAAGACAAAAATCACATCAATTTTTAGCATGCAGATCCTACCTTTTAATGAATGTGTATAAGTGCATGTGAGCTCAGGTACAGGCCAGGAAGCTGGGAAGGAGGCCATGGGAGGGGAAAGAGGCATCGAGGAAGAGGGCAGGCAGATCATTGGTTTATGCTCCATGCAGACTGCCTTTGAAGCAGCAGCATCAGGAGTATTGACCTGAAAACTAGATCCCGAATTCATGTGGCTTCCTTAGTATCTGGGGGTGTCTCAGGCCTCGGTGTTTTCTTTTCCATTTCACAGGTTCTCTTCAGGCTTCGCGGTTTAGAACCACCGGACAAGACAGTCTCATTACATCATGATAGATCTTTCTCTGTAACTTCTTTTCTAGACTTGTACCTTTTGCCTGTCAGAACCACATCACAACTTACGACAAAATGACGTTGGCCCAGGGTGTTAAGATGATCACTAATGTCTGAAGGACAGATAAAACAACTTAACAAACAATTCCAGTTGGAGATCCTAAGAGTCTCTTCTAAACTTCCTTCTTATTCAAATGTGGTCCAAAGGATCCTGATATTCCTGGCATTCTTCCCACCAACTGGCTCTGAGGCGCAATCCAAGCCTAACTATAGGTGGTGCTTTTAGAGAAATGTCCCAATTAATGGAGCAGAGGGAAACTTGCCCATGCCAAGATGGAGCTACTCATGTCAGGCTCAAACCAAGGAGGTCAAGGGGTCATGAGGGAGGGGATAATACGCTTTCATATCTGAGATAGGAACTAATCAAAATATGCACATATGCTCATGGTGAGAACTGTTACAAGAACTCTCTGACAGCATGGCATATTCTAGAACTCTCTGACAGCCTGGCATATTCTAGAACTCTCTGACAGCATGGCATATTCCAGAACTCTCTGACAGCGTGGCATATTCTAGAACTCTCTGACAGCATCGCATATTCCAGAACTCTCTGACAGCCTGGCATATTCTAGAACTCTCTGACAGCATGGCATATTCCAGAACTCTCTGACAGCGTGGAATATTCCTTTTTCCCAGGAGCTGCTTTCATTCAGGCCTTGTGCCATGCTGACTGCTATCCTCCTGCCTCACAGTGTCTAGTTCATCTTTTCTGTGCATTTCCCACACAGCTTTGCCGATGGGTTTCCTGCTAGTTTTATCCATCGGAAACAGTAGAGAGTAGGTGGCTATAGTAAGAAAGTAGGTGGTGTTGTCTTGTTTGTTCCAGGTTCTATTGGTAGTGTCCAGAGTTGGCTGTTTATTCTAGAAAGGAGCGCTGTCGTCAGACTTCTGCCTAGCAATCGTAGACTGTGTCCCATAAAGTCATCTTATACGAACCTACCATGGCCAAGCACAAGGACCACCTATCACCACGTGGTATCTATAGGCTTTGTTCATGCCAGCTTCTACTTTGCTATCCATGGTGTGAGCTGCCCAGTTGGTAGCTCTGCTTGCTTTATGTCAGATCTTTCCTGTAGAACTTCCTTTGCTGTTTTAACCCTTTGGTACATGGAAAGCTCATTTACAAAATAAAAACAGGTCTTTTAAAAAGCCTAGTGAGATAAAAGTTTTCCTCGGAGAACTGATACCTCGCGGAGAGATCCTGTGGTTTAATCTTGTCCTTCCTCCGAGGGAATCCCTGTATCCATGATGTTGCATTGCAGGCTCTGGCAAGAGCTCCTTCAAGGGGTCAGGCAGTTGAAAATACCCAAGCCAGAGACTTCCTTGTTCTATTTCTGTCTCTGAGCGTTATAAGCAGGGGACTGGATTCAGTGCTGCAGTCCGGGAAGGGAGAAAGTGAAGAAAACAGGAAAAGTGTTAAGTGTCACAAAAACGCTAGGTAGCCACGGTACTTGCCCTACTTGCCGACACAAACACACAGCTCTCACCTCAGCGGGGACAAAGTTTATTCTGGAGCCAATTGTGAATGATCATTGCCCTAAAAGGCAGATTCTCCCCAATTCCAGGTTCTAATGTGGTAAACGTTTTATGAAATTGCTATAATAACAGAACAAATGAAGTAAAATCAAAACACTTTTCAAATGCATCAGGAAGGCGGTTACAGCTGAGTCGAGATCTCTGCTCCAAATTGCAGAGGCCTCTGATGATGGCCTTAGCCTTCGGGTTGGCGGACTTACCTAAGAGTCACAGGATGTTAGGTTATACAAAGTGAGAAGTAGATGGTTATCTAGGGAGTTAAGATGGGCGAGATATTTGACCTTGGACCTCCACAGACATGGAGGCTCTGATCAGTCCACCACCCTCTGTAGAAAGTTCAGTGGAAACAAGAGTTCTTCCCAGGAACTTTTAGCTTACATGTTTTATATTAGTGCTGCGTCTTTCAGGTTTCCACAGGCATCCCAACGGTCTCATTCTGTGCTGACCCCCACGAAGCTGCAAAATTATTAACAACATAAATATTATTGCTTAAAACATTAACTATATTAGAATAAACATCCTCTTTGTCCCAGTACTGACCTTGTATTTTATGTGTGTGTGCAAATAGACAAGTTTGCTATATTTCTTTATGTTATGGTTTCCAGAAATTAGAAAACAGAAGAATTATTATTAATATGGCTTCAAATTAGATAGAAATTTCATAAAAGTTTTTAATATATTTAGAGGTTAAGGAGATGGTTCAGTGGGAAAAACACTTCTCGTGCAAGCATGACCAGAGTTCATATCCCCAGAATCCAAGGGAATGCTGGGTAGACATGGTGGGCCATCTGTTATTCTGGCCCTGGAGAGGGAGGACAAGGGATCCCTGGAGGAAGCTAGCCATTTTTATGATTCATCCCAACAAGCTATGGATGCAACTGAAAAACTGACTCAGTAAAGGGAGTAGAAATAGATACACACACACACACACACACACACACACACACACTCACATGGGTATATATTCACAATGGCACAGTGCACACAGATACATAAAAGGCCATTTACTCTGTTTAGAACATGCAGGACTGATAATTTAATTCTGCAGTTCATTTTTCTAAGAGTCCAGTACTTTGTTGGGTGTACTGTTAAACTGAAGTTACAATTTTCTCTTGTTCTGAGTTATCAGTCAGACGTTTTCTCCCCCATTAAAGTTGATTTAAACATACAGCTTATATGGGTTATATGGGATTTAGTTCCACGGTCTCTTGAACCAAGAGAAACTCAAAATGGATAAGCTGGGCTAACTCTACGAGTCCATATGTTTTTTTATGAAGCTGAGAAGCAAGTCTAAGATTCTATGTGCCCTTTAAAAGATAAAATCTTTGGAGAGAAGCGTGTTCCTACCTCCATAGATAGTGTACCAATAGCTTGTGTATTATCTAATAACAATAATAAATACACTCCAGTCAGAGGCAACTTTGAGTTTGTAATTGATTTTTACCGTTAATCCACATTGAATAACTGTAGGATACAGCAAAGTGAGACCAATGGTGTGGTGGATGCACAGAGACAATTCTCCATACATTTGAATAGCCCATTTTTAACCCTCTAAATGACTGCACAGACATTAGACACCAGATGACTAAAATGCAGCAAATGAAAGATGTGTTCAGAGGAGAAAAGAAAGGTTAGAGTAAAATTTACTCAGAAACCTTGCAAAAAATCTTAAATATGATACTAGAAGGACTCAAACTTGTTTTTTTTAAAATAATCATTGTATCATAAACAAATGTAACTATATAATTTCGTGTAGGTGTATGTGTTGGTACGCATGTCTGCATGTATAAGTGATGGACAGATGTTCATGTTTGCTGCCTTCCTCTTTTAAGATCCATGTAATTTTCCGAGACAGGCTCTCTCACTAAGCATGGATCTCACCGATTCAGCCAGGTTCGCTAGCCAGGCACCTCCAGGAATCCTCTTGCCTCCACCTTCCCAGCACTGGCATTATAGATGCACACCATCTTGTCTAGCTTTTTATGTGTTCAACATGCAAACTCTGATCTTCATGCTCGTCGAACAATCACTTCTCCAACCGAGCCATCTCCTGAGCCTCTGATACTAATTTTACAACAGGAGAATTAGCACCACTTCCTTAGAAGTGTTGAACAAGTTCTTGAGACAATTTCTAATGCTGACATGCTAGAATGATGGCCTAATTACACAAGAATCCCTCGGAATTCATTGGAAGTCCCCTTGACGAAGCTAGTCTGAAAACAAAGAATTTCCATCTTTGGTCAAAGGAGTTCTTCAGTCACTCCTGGAGAGGGGCTCAGTTTGGGGTGACTAACAATAACAGAACCTTGAGTTTGCTCAGACTCATTTGAAGGCAGTTGATAAAAATATAAATATTAAGGTTAGACCCTTAGTAGAGGGTGCTCAATGCTCCTAAAACAACTAAGCAGAAATCTGGTGCTCAGATAAAACCAACCCCAGCCTCCTAACTGGTTTGAAATTGTTCTGAGTTCTGGAACTAAAAGGCAAGGTCATGGATGGCCCACTCTGTCTGTCAGAGAAACACACTGGGGAATGTTAACTTTGAACTTAACAATACAGTCAATGAAGTTATATAACTTTAGATAAAGTTACTGCAGATTCCTCAGCTCTCCAGACATTAAACAGCTTAACTGTTTTCCAGAAGTTTCAGGTCTAAGACATGGAGAACCATCTTACTAAATGGTAGAAAGTTTAAACTGAACAGTAAAAATAAAACCCAGACTTTTTTGAGATAACAAATGGTAAAATGTATATAACTTTGGTATTAGAATGAGATAAAAGTTTTTCTTTTTTACATTAGGGTACAAATTGGAAGAACAGAGCTCAGTATAATTTTACATACACACACCTTCGCCAAACTAATACTCAGACTAATAATAAATAATAATAATAATAATTTTTCCATTCCTCTGAAGGTTCCTCTGTAACCTTTCTCATCAGTTGCTCTGAAGGGTGCATTGTCTGACATCCCTTAGCCTTGACTGGTTGTTCCTGCCTTTGAACATCATATTGAAATGTTAATGTAACTGTTAGTGGCTATACACCTCTCAGAGACATCACAGGTCAATGAGTTTCCCCTCGCTCATTCGTTCATTTGTTACAAACACTATAGAGCACCAATGCTGCCCAGACAAGAGTGAAAACATGATATTGAACAAGACAGAATTTATGCCCATCCTTAGGAAAGCTAGAGGACACAGAAGAATACATGCTACATACAGCCCGTCATGAAGTAACTGCTATATACCTTAGTGAATGCCCCCAAATGAGGGACTGCAGAGTCTAGAAGGGTATATCATATGATCATGGGGGATGGGGCAGCTCCTGGAACAATCTGTAGCTAGACTCGTACTGGGAGGGTATGAGTCAGGACTAACCAGACAGACATGAGGAAATACAGAGACAGAATGGAAAGAGCCTTGAATGGTTGAGCAACTGGAAACACACACACACACAAACACACACACACTTCCTTTCAACTAGACAAGTGGACTGGGGCTACATTCTGAAGGGCTTTGTAGGTTGCATTCCAGAGTTTCTGCTTAACTTCAAGGGCAGTGGGGGCCCACAGCGTAAGGCTTTCCCCTTCAGATTGCCATCTGTCTTAAAGTAACACCGTTAAGAGGAATTAACAGATGGGGAAAGAAAGGGTATGTGAACAGTTTGGGTGTTTTCATTTGGGACCAAAATTCTGAGTCAGTATCTTTCCCACCAGATCCTGTTGATCACACTTTACTATCTCAACCTAAGGGACAAGGAAGTGCTGTGGTTTGGATGTGAAATGTCACACACTGGCGCCTGAGCTTCTGCATTTGGACCCCAGATGGTGGAACTGAAGGTGGAGATTGTGGAAGTTTAAGGGGCCTGGAAGCAGGAAGTGCGTCAATCGGGTTATAGTGTGGCCCTGGTTCTAGCTCAAGGTCTCTGGTGCTTGATCCATCATGGCGTCAGGAATACAAGACTCACGTTCCTACCTCCGTGGATCCAGCTCCTGCTGCCATGCCTTCCTTGTCAGACTATGACACCCCCACAAAGCGCTTTTTTCTGAAATTGTCTCCTATCAAGTGTTTAATTCGTTGTCTAACAATATATATTCACCAAAGGACACACGTCTGTGATGTCTGACAATGTATAACCTCAATTTCATCTTAGAGAAAAACATCAATAGTAACCATAAGCCACGGAATAGCCCAACTTCCCAAGCAGCAAATGTAGAACTCACATCTGCCTTCAACATCTCCAATGTGGTAAGATTCCTCACGGCACTTGGGATTTTCTGTTTTCCATATTAAACAGTTTTTTGATGCCTATATTTGCATTTTAACCATTATTAAGCTGACCAGTCAAAGAAAAAAGGCACAAAACCATCCTTCTCGATCTCTCTGGTTTCTAGGACGCCTTCTTTGTGATCTATATTTAAACTAACACTCTGGCTAATTCTTTTCAACATCTGCCCTATTCATTTTTCACTTGTGTTCCAATGGATGTTCAAGCTGATTAGATTCCCTACGCGAACATGCTCATGCACCACGAGGGCACAGGTTATACAGAGAGGCTACAGGCTTGGCCCCCGTACTGTGATATACTGAGATACAATGAGTTCATCAGTATCATTTTTTATTTCCTTCTTCCTTACTTGAAAGGACTTTGTTATTGAGTCCATTTGACTTTTGCAATACTAAAACTCATAAATGATTTCCTTGCAATGATGGTGTATTGTTGTTCAGGTTTGGATTTTTTAGATTTATTTATGAGTGTTTTACTGGCATGTATGTTTATGTATCATGTACATGCTTGGTGCCCAAGGAGGTCAGGAGAGGGTGGTAGATCCCCTGGAACTGGAGTTACGGATAGTTCTGAACCCCAGTGTGGGATACTGCAAGAGCAGCAAGTGCTCTTCACCTCTCCAGCCACTGTTATTCAGATTTTTATCGGAGTTGAAGTATCTACCCAATGCTGATGTGTCTGTAAACGAGCATTATTTCTTGCCATGCTGACAAAAAAAAATGAAATTAACCCTTGATAGGGAGACATCAACAGAAAAATTCTGGCTATGGGAAGAAAACCCAGTATGATTTCATTCTAGTAAGCAGTAAATTTTTAATGGGCTCCAGAGGCATATATGCTTCTTCCCCTAACTGGATTATAAATCACAGGAGCAAAAGTGTTCTGGGTTGAAATGTGTCCCTGAAAAGCTCATATATCAGAATCCTTAGTTTCAGTACCTTAAAAAATGACCTTATTTGGAAGAAGGGCCATTGGCAAGTTTAACTAGTTGGGTTAAGATGAGGTCATATTGGAATAGGGTAGAGCTGGTATCCCAGCGCGTCTGATACCTTAAAAGGGGGTAAGCAGGATTGGATGTAAACACGTACACACGGAGAAGACTGTGTGAAGATTAAAGTTGTATATCAAGGAACCGGCAGAAGTTTTAAGTCTGGGGTAAATATTCCCTAGCAAGAACCTGCAGAGAGAGCATGGCCTTGTCAACATGTTGATGCTGGACCAACATGTTGATGCTGGACTCTTGCCTCTAGAATGATGAGGCAATAAATTGATGTTGTTCTAAGCCATCCAGCTTATGGTACTATGTTATGGTTAGAAATCTAACACAACTAGGATTAGAGCTTGCTCAATCTTGCATGCCCTACCGAGGCTGGTGAATGGTGGCAGAACTGAAACAAGCTACTCGGAACTGTGTTCGGCTTGCCACCAACTGCTTGTTCCTGTAATAAGAAAGGCACAAACCACTATCTACTGATCACCTCTACTCCAGAAGAGGATGGTGCAGTTTCTTAATGTGAAGATGGAGTCTTTACACAGCTGAAGCATCCACAACAGATTTTTCTCATGGACATGCAGCCTGGGATGCTCTCCCCCATCAGTGCTGTTATCCTCTCTGCTTCTCATAGACATATGTGTGGAATTAGGTGTGTCCTTTGTCTGCACTGAGGAATTTCTCCCCAGCGTTCCTTTCACTCTATCATACCCATAGTTCATTGTGCCCCATGTGAAGAGTTGAGGCAGTCTGCCTCATGAAAGATACCACTTGGGTGGAGGGAGGAGTTGACTGCATGAACCTAGCTCTGACCCTCTGATGTTATGAAATTTTCTGTCTTACTAAACAAAACACAGTGTTGCCTAGGCTGGCCTCACCCCAGTTCTGTATCCCAAAGAAGGCATTCTTGTTTGGTCTACTAGGCTGAAGCTGTCATCTAGTTGTCTCAAAGCTAACAGCGTGTTGGTGGCTATGCCCGTTCTGAAGTCTGTAACACGTCTCGTCAAGTGTTATATGTGTGCTCTCGACTGATCTTGTCTGCAGCTTGAAGACTTTCTACTTGTGGTTACACTGAGTGTGAACCAGAGCATCGAGCTCATGGGAGAATGATTGCAGGGATGAAGAGATGACTCAGTGGGTAGGGGCTTTTGCATGCAGGCTTGACAACCTGAGTTCAATACCTGGAGCTCACAGGGAGCAGAAAAGAAGTTAGAGTTGTCCTCTGCCCTCTACCCGCAATGGCACACTCACAACGGACAGACAGATGGGTGGAGGAACACACACACAGTAAAATTTAAAAAAAATCAATAGCCAGAAAATGCCCTTTTGTTCATTTCCAAGCTTTTGCATCTGGAGTATTTAATTTCTAATTATTGCTCTAAAAGTATTATATTTTGTGTGACAAGCACTTTTGTCTACTGAGCCATCTTGATGGCCTCCAATTGCCTTTTTATAACTCCACTGATAAAGTAGATTTCTGATGTGGGATTTCCCTCAGTATGCTGTGATTGCCATTAATGAATAAGGAAACTGCTTTGGGTCTGTTGATAGGGCAGAACTAGGGTAGGTGGAGAAAACTAAACGGAATGCTGGGAGTAAGAAGGTGGAGTTCGAGGGATGCTATGGTGCCCCGGCCAGAGTCAGACTTGCTGAACCTTAGCCAGTAAGCCACTGCCACATGGTTATATACAGATGAATAGAAATGGGTTAAATTAATATAAGAGTTAGCCAATAAGAAGCGAGAGCTAATGGGCCAAGCAGTGTTTTAATTAATACAGTTTCTGTATGGTTATTTTGGTTCTGGGTGGCCAGAATGAACAAGCGGCCTCCTCCTACAGATTTCTGAACTAAGAATCTGTGGCAAGTGAAAATAAATATAAAACATCAAGTCTGATTCAGACCATCCTGTGCTGACTTTGAGTTTGTGCAGAATGGGGTATGCAAATGAGCTTCCTATAGGTGAAGGCCACTGTTATCTATTTGATTTATATGCACTGCAGAACATCTGAAAAATAGAACCAAAACCTTAAAGCTAAGACATTTCATATAACCATCTAAATTCTATTTAGAAAACAAAACACAAGCTCGCAGTTTTCATGCTTCATGGACAGGAAAAAAAATCACTTAGGACAAAGCAATTTTTGGCTCCTTGAGATATGAGTAAGAAGCACAAAGCACCATTTCTCAGTGGTCACATAGCACACGCCTGCCTACCTCACACACACATATGCAGCTAGACCTGATCATACATAGCACATGCCTGCCTACCTCACAAACATATGTGCAGCTAGACCTGATCATACATAGCACTCATCTGCCTACCTCACACACACACATGTGCAGCTAGACCTAATCACACATAGCACATGCCTGCCTACCTCACAAACACATGTGCAGCTAGATCTGATCATACATAGCACATGCCTGCCTACATCACACACACACATGTGCAGCTAAACCTGATCGTACATAACACTCACCTGCCTACCTCACACACACGTGTGCAGCTAGACCTGATCATACATAGCACATGCCTGCCTACCCCACACATGCATGTGCAGCCAGACCTGGTCATAAATGTAAGGCAAGCTTTTAATAGTAGACTTTCCCTCCAGCCCTAGAAAATAATTAATCTCAGTACCCCCAAAATATTTTTGAAGAAGGTGGAAACTAGAATTGCATTTTAAATAAATGCACTGTTTCTTATAACTGTTTTTAAGATTGATTTTTTTTGAAAATAACTATTATTTATTAAATACCGTTCAAAGAGTTTTATGCACACACACGAGTATTGCTGCTTTACACCTGGATACCGGATACTATGTAATTTTTAATACACTCATTATGTTGAAACGTACCTACTAGTGGTGTGACGATAATTTCAATTTTGTTATTATCTTTTCTACTTAACTAGTTTAACTAAAATTCAAGACGAGAGTGAATTAATTGATCTTCTGTCACTCTTTATGTTCCAAAAGTGAATTCAAATCACTTTGTTGTGTCCATGTTTGGTGTAGGAGAAAGAAGGGTGGAGTCAGAGAGACACCGTGGAGCTGCCAATAGAGTCAAACATGCTGAATCTTTGCTGGTAAACCACTGCCACATGGTGATATACAGATTAATAGAAATGTGTTAAATCAAGATGTGAGAGTTAGCCAATAAGAGGCCAGAGCTAATGGGCCAAGCAGTGATTTAATTAATACAATTTCTGTGTGGTTATTTCTGGGCTAAGATAGCTGGGTGGTTGGGACAAACAAGCGGGCCCTCCTCTTACAATGTTAGACATAACCCTTTATGTTAAGTGTTAGCATCCTACGTAAATAACAATTGAAAATAAGGCAAATATTGTTCTCTGTAAATAGAAACCTAGGTACTTCTAAGTTTTATATTCAGGTCAGATATGGTGGTACACACCTTGAATCCTAGCACTTGCGAGGCAGGAAGATCTCTGTGAGTTCAAGGCTAGACTGATCTAGTGAGACCCTGTTTTATTCAAGTACGATATAAAAGAGAATTGTTGTTTGTGGTAATTTGAGTGAGCAGTGTCTCCCCATAGACTTAGGCTTGTGAACATCAACTTGGTTCCCAGCTAATGGCATGGTTGGAGGAAATTTAGGAGGTATAGCCTTGCTGAAGAGAGTCTGTTGACAGGGGTGGGCTTTGACATTAGTACAGCCTTGCTTCCAGTTCCCTCACTCTACTTCCTGCTAGTGATGGAGATGCAAGCTCTCTGCTCTTACTCCCAGTGCTGTGGCTCCCTGCCCTGATGGATTTTTATTGCTCTGGAACTGTAAGCCCAAATAAACTCTTCCTTCTATAGTCTTGGTCATGGTGTTTTATCAAAGCATCAGAAAAGTGACTATTTAAGGAAAAACTGCATAGAAGGTAGGTACTGATATGTATGTGTGCCTATATATTATGTGGATTGTGTGTATGTGTGTGTATGTTCAGGTGTGTGTGTGTGTGTGTGTGTGTGTGTGTGTGTGTTGACCAAAGATTGATATCCAATGTCATCCTCTATTGCTCTCAAACTTGGCTTTTGAGATAGGGTCTCCCACTGAATCTGGTGTCCACCAACCTGATGGGTTATATGGCTGGAAACCTCTGGGACTTCTTGTCTCTGCTTCCCCAGCACTAGGACTACAAACAACTAGTATATTTGTAGTATATATACAAATATATGGCAAGATATAGCCAGATTTTTACATGGGCACTGTGTATCTGAACTCATGTCTTCATGCTCATGGGGTGAGTCCTTTGCCAGTGGCAGGATTTTTTTTTTAATGCAGAGTGTCTGTGTTTGCTTTTCTCATATCAACTTTTCTCCATTTGTGTTTGGCACAAGCTCACGTCAACTTCTGCTGCAATGCATCAGAATGTCACACCTTTACTCTCCACCACTTTTCCTGTGACCATGCAACCATACACTCTAATCCTCAAGGCTGATCTGTAGAATTCCTTCCTGCAATATCAAATTGTTTGCAAGCAATTTCAGATTCATCAGGTTAATTTGTCAAAACTGATTGTCAGGTATGAGAGTCATAGAAACAAGGAATAACACAGAAGAAATAAAAAGATGAGAAATACTGTGTCTTTCAGGACCCAGTTAACTATATTTGCAATCTGTTCACACATGAACACCCACGTAGTGCATACAAATGGGCACACACTGCAGGAGTTTTATTTTACTAATTCCACAAGTGTTTTATCTTTTATAGTATGCCCTGAAAAATTTGCTAAGTTCATAAACATAATCGTTTTTACTCAAACTCTTAAATTACTGCAAGTTAAAATAACATGGTTTGAACATTTTTATTGGTAGTTTAAATGCAATTTTAGTTTATTTGATGTTTGGATTTGGGAAGCAAATGTACAAATCTAGGGGGAGAGAACAGAGTGACAGAATTCATTCGTTATAGCCCACACCAGCTCATCAATGTGTTCTTTACCCCTCTCATCGAGTCACCCCCTCATTTCACTTTTCTCCATCCTTCATCATGTTTTCTCTCTCCCTTCTTGCCACTAAATCTGATCATTTAACTCCTTGCTAACTCAAACTAAGACAGAGCTTTTCTTTCAGTCAATGTTTTCCTTTTTCTATTTCTGATTCTTTAAATATATTGGCACATTTTGACCATCCTCAAGTGTAATAGGTCCTTAGCATAAACCAGAGGTAGACACTCTGGCCTCTCACCAGATTTTTTACTTGAATATCTAATAAGTAAATCAAATACAAACAAAGCTTTTCTTTTTTAGTCTCAGCCAAGAGGAATCTTCTTTTCAAGTTACTCAGATGAAACTTGGGTATCATCCTTGATTATTTGCCTTTCTCTCACATCCTGTCTCTCAAAATGTATAGTTTCACAAGAAAGTAACTATAGCTGTGTGTGGTGGCACATACCTTTAAATTCAGTACTTGTAAGGCATAGTCAGGAGGACCTCTGTGAGTTCAATGTCAGTCTGGTCTACAAAGTGAGTTCTAGGCCAGATAGGGGTAAACAGTGAGATCCTGTCTCAAAAGGAGGAGGAGAGAGAGAATGTCTGTGTAAATGGATGTTTCCCTGTCCTGATGGCTTGTTCTCAAATACCTGGCAACTGCTTCCCAAATTACCACACACAGGCTTATATTAATTGTAAATGCTCAGCTGATAGCTCAGGCTTGTTACTAGCTAACTCTTACATTTAAATTAACTTACTTCTATTGATCTATGTATTGCCATGGGACTCATTGCTTTACCTGTCCTCTAGCATGTTTTGCTTCCTGGGAGGTCTGACTGGTGTCTCTCTGGACTCCACCCTCCTTCCCAGCATTCTCAGTTTGATTTTCTCACCTAACTTACTGCTCAGTTACCAGTCTATCTGGTTTTTATTAACCAATGAGAGTAAGCTATATTCATAGTGTAGAGTAGGATCGTTTCATAATGAGAGGGGGGAGGTGATTGTGAGCTAGGGAGATTGTTAATGATTAAGAGGATCATGATTACAAAGATCCTAGTTTAGTTTTCAACACCCATGTCAGACAGTTCACAGTTGCCTGTAACTCTAGATCCAGGGTATCCAACACTTTCTTCTTCCCTCTGTGGGCACCTGCAACCATGTGCACAGACAGACACATACACGCATATATGCATATATACAATTTTAAAACTCTTTTTAAAATGAAAAATTGACCATTGTCCCAGTCCCAGCACCAACATTTATCAGCTATCATTAACCGTGGTAACCTCTGGCTGCTGCCCTGTATTCTGTCCTTGACTAGTTGCAGTCTGTGACATAGTACAGAGGAGAATTCTGTTGAAACAGCGTAGTACAAAGAAGAGGCCTATAGGAACAGCACTGACGCGTCTCTGCTAACATTCTCTTAGAAGCTCTGCTGCACACTCCCAGAAGTAGCCTTACAAGAATGACACTGCTAAAGATTCTACAATATCAGAAAAATCCCAGCAAGGGCATGAGAATAAAGATTTGAACAATGTTAAGGGGATTGAGCCTGGATGCTGAATGTGAGTTGGACTCACCAGGGGAAAACAGAAACTGTGAGAGCACAGAACCCAAGCTGAGATGTGTGTGTGTGTGTGTGTGTGTGTGTGTGTGTGTGCGTGTGTGTGCGTGTGTGTGAGTGTGTGTGATCAGATGTCCTGCAGAATGGCTTTCTTTGAGTCTTTGCAGAGCTCAGTTGACAGAAGGAAATGTGAGTGCTCCCTCTGGTCGTCATTATCATCATTACTGCACTCACCCAGGAAATTGCAGCTTATTTAGTACTCTATTCCTCATATTCATCATGAGGAGCTTCAGGACAGCCCAGTGAGAAAATAGAAATGGAAATAATAAACCAGCCTGAGGTTCTGTAAACCCTGGAAGAGCTCAAGCATGTTCCCACATTAGATGACTCAGAGACACAGGATTGGCAGGTGGTTGTCCTTAGATCATTGGTTTTTATTGGACTTGCTACAATTTTAAGAAGACGTCTGCAGAACCTTCCTTTCTGTCATTGGCTTGGATGCATCTACAGAGACCTGGATTTGACTCATCAACTGGAAAACTACAGTAGAGAGATCCCTCAGTGCCTTAACTATTCTTTTCCGACGGGTGCTAACTTATGGTTGTTTTGACTTAAAATGGAGACCAGACAAAAAGCTTGCTTTTGTTTCAAGAAAGAGTGGGAAGGAAAGCCCACCTAGCTCAAAGGGTGTAGGGGATGACCAACATGATTTGCTGTTATAACTTGAGTGGATTCTGAGGGTATGTTCATTTATCTCCTTGACCTGACTTGTCTCCGGGAAACAAAAACTCTGAAAATGGCTTGCATTTACTTCTGAATCTGGAAATATTTTCAAACGGTAGACCACATGTCTCTGAGACTTTCCTCTACAAGTTGGTTTGTCAGTGGGCCAGGAATAACTTTGTTTCCATACAGGTTGTAGCTTTTATACCCATGTACAGCCATTTTGTCATATTATGCTAGATGTCCTTCATACCAGTTCTCTCCTAAAAAATAAGGTTGGAAAAGATTGCTTTATCGAACGCCGGAAAAATCCAACAGCTCCACAGGACTTCACCCAGCCACACTGAGTGGCAGCTGGGAGGGCCTTCTCTAGCAAGGGCCATGGACTCTTCAGTGACGCTGGGTAGTGGGATAGATGCATGCACATGATTAAACAAATGAAGCAATAGTAAACTGACAAATGATATCAAGCGAAAATGAACAGAGGAGGCCAGGAGGGTCCCTTTCAAGAGGTAGTGTCTAAACTGGGACAGGAGGCAAAGAACTGATCGCGAAACACATGATAGGAAGTGCCTTCCTGGCTTGGTTGAGGATGAAGTAAAGGTCCTTGGTGTGCATGGGTCCTAAGGTGGAAAAGCCTGCCTGTTTTAAAGGAGCCCAAAAAATGGGTAGGTAGCTATAGTCCAGACACCAAGCAAGAAAGGAGGAAACATTTTTTGTTTGCTTCTTTATCTTCCTTCCTTTATTCCTTCCTCCTTTCCTTCCTTCCTTCCTTCCTTCCTTCCTTCCTTCCTTCCTTCCTTCCTTCCTTCCTTCCTTCCTTCCTTCCTCCCTCTTTCGGTTTTGATTTTGTCTAGACAGGGTTTCCCTGTGTAGCTCTGGCTGTCCTGGAACTCACTCTGAAGACCAGGCTGGCCTCAAACTCAGAGATCTGCCTGCCTCTGCCTCTCAAGTGCTAGGATTAGAGGTGTGTGCCACGACAGCCCATGAGGCATGATTTCTATGTTTAGTTTTATTATTTCTATGCCTGGATTTATTAACAAATACAGGACTGGAGAGATTGCTCAGTTGTTAAGAACCAGGCAAGGCTTAAACTCCCAGCACCCACATGGCAGCCCACAGCCTCTGTATCTCCAATTCCAGGGGATCTGATGTCTTTTCTGGTTTCTGTGGGCACCAGGCATGCATGTGGCGCACAGACATACATGCCGGCAAAATACCCACACACAAAATATAAAAATTTAAAATATAGATTACTATATTAGGATTCCCCCAGAGAAATAAAACCAAGAGTAGAGACGGGTGGATGAGGATGTCAATAGACAGATGTAGACTCAGCCACGATATACAAGAAGGGGTTTATTACTAGCTCACACGCTATGGAGATAGAGCAGTCCTATAGTGTGATGTCTGAAAGGTCGTCATCCAAGGAAGCTGACGACATGGGTAAGCTCAAGTCTGAAGGCCTGAATACCCCGGAAGCTGGTAGAGTAACTTTCAGGTCAGACACAAACATCAAAGGTCCTGGAATCCAAAGGAACTGCTGGTGTGGTTTCCAGGGTCTGGAGCCCAAGGGTAGAAGATGGTGTTCGCAAGGCTGAACCAACTGAGTTTTCCTCTGCCCCTTTGCTCTGTCTGGGTTAAAGAGGATCTTCCTCACTTTCCTGGTTTACTGATGGTCCCTGCTGGAAACAGCCCCGTGGAGATAACCAATAATGACATTTTACAACCTGTCTGGGTATCCTGTGATCCATCCAAGTTAACACGACAGCAGAAATTCAGAGAAATTCAGCCCTACTTTGAAGATGGAAAATCAAGGAATCTATATCTCTGCCTCCATCTCAACTAGACTTTTTCTGATTTTAGCATTTTTTTTCTTTATCTAATTGTGACCTTTTGAGTGGAAGCTTTGTAAATTACACGAACTAGCTTGGCATTATTTAAAATAGAAATCCATCCCAGAGTGGCATCGTCAGCAAAGTGAAGCTTCCTAACGACCACTCTGCACAAATGCCCACAGCCTTGCTTGGGGGCAGCTGTCTGGGAAGGTTGCTCACCACATGCAGCAGGATTTGGACTTTCTGTGCCTCTAGTGGAAATGAAGAATTCGTGGTGTGAAATTTTGCCCACATTGGACTCTAAACTCATCAAGTTTGTGATGTCATAGTTCTGGGGAAATTAAGAGACATTCATGAGCAGTCTTTGCATTGTTGCATAGCAACTTTTGTTTATTAAATTATTATATGCATGAGTATGAATATATGTATATATCTGTAAGTTCATACTCATGATTTTATTTCAGTTGAAAACATAAAGTACATGTATTACTTTTAAAACTGAGACCATTATAAAGATCCAAACCAAAGAAATTGAATTCCAACTTATCTAGTTCAGGCCCGAGGAGATATAGTTCAGTGGGCAAGAGTGCTGTTCACAGCATGGGGAGCTTCCAATTCCAGCATCCATGTTAACTAGACAGATGTGTTATGTGTGTGTGACCCTAGTACTGGAGAGGCAGACTCAGGGGGTGCACTGGATCTCCTTATCCAGCTAACCTAGCAAAACATGGCAATCTCCAGGTTCAGTGAGAGACCTATCTCCAGAGACAAAGGCAGAGAGTGCCAGAGAAATCTGGAATCCTCTACTGGCCTCCACACATGCATACACAGGCATGTGCATCTCCACACACATGTGCATAGATGACAACCAACACACAGTTTCTAAAAAATATATTTATTTCTGTAGTAGAATATAAGAGAATATCTATAGATTATAAATAACAGACAAGCCACTTGCAGAATGTTCCCAGCTATTGTGTGAAAATATGTCTATTGTTTCTAATATTTATATCTATAATCCTAAAGTTAAAAATGTGTATTTCTTTATAAGACATGATGGCTTTTCTAATATTTGAATACCCTTATTATATTTTCTTTAGTTTTGTTTTCTTCCCTAGGCCAGATCTTATTTGACTTTTAGACATTCCTCATCTATCATGTTCCCAATCTTTCTCATTCCATTCTATGGTCCCTAAATGTTCTCTGGTTTATTCTTGTTACTCTGATGCTTTTCCACTCAGGAGATTTTAGCAGATGAAGGAGCCAATCAGGAGCTGGCTAGGACTCTAGCTCTCCTTCATATCTGTAAGGGGCAATTTCAGAGCCAACCACACAGAATCTGAACCTGTGTTTAAAACTCTGGGACCTTCAGAAATTCAAGTTATTTCAGATCATGAAGACCAATGATGTCACCAGTGACGAGGGCAATAACCACACCCTCATTCCAGAGTTCTAAACAAACCCTGAACTGAAGGAGGTTTCCTCAGAGGTGAAGACAATGCCCTGGTTACTTGTCATTTTCTCTAGAAGGAAAAAAATTCAAGATTTTTAATAACTTTTAATAATGGCCTTTCATTTTTATCTTTTTTCAACATTATATGAATTAAAAGAATTCTCCCTGATCTATATAGAAAAATATTTATTCAGAGTGAATAAGCAATCATATATAAATAATACTCTTCTCTCCAAACTTTGACACGTAGTTATCAAACAAATTATAAATTTGATGAAATTATCTCTAGAAATTGTATGATTCATCTATCTATCTGTCTATCTATCTATCTATCTATCTATCTATCTATCTATCTATCTATCTATCATCTATCTTCTGCTCCTGATCAATTATTTCTATCTGTCCACATGAATGAATAGTATATAAACATGCATGTAGTATATATAGATATGATGGATTGTATTCAGAACACCTAGGCCTTGGGGTACTTTGCCTATAAATAAAGGCTAAAAACATTTCATAAACCCCTTGGAAAGTTATCACACGATGTTATCAAGGAAATTTCAGGGTCTCCTTGAGCATATGGACAAACTATGGCATACGACTCTCAAGTACCAAACTTCAGAACTACAATTCTGTTTACTAAAATGGCCAAGTAAGCCTCCAATACCTAATATTTGATAATTATTTTTAAAACAATGTTTTCTGTTTATCCCAGTGTGCCCTCATTTTTCTTTTTTTCATTTATTAATTTTTTTAATTTCATTTTACATTCCAACCATGATTCTCCCTCTCGGTCCTCCTTCCATTCCCTTCCCATCCCCCCACCAACCCATCTCCCATTCACTCCTCCCAGTGGGTAAGGGCTCCCATGGGAAGTCAACAAAGTCTGGAACATTAAGTCGGGGCAGGACCAAGCCCCTCCCACTAGATTAAGGCATTTGAAATATTCTTCTTAGATCAGGAAAACCAAATTGATATGCCATGCATCTTATTTATTTCAATTTGGTTTTCCTGATCTATGAAGAATATTTCAAATGTTAATTTTGTTTCATGGAGTCTTAAATATCTCTCACAGGCTTTACACTTTCTCAAAATCTACAGAACATTTATCCCTACTCAAGTCTTGGTCACTCCAGTAGAGCTCCGCTTCAGGCTGGCACAGACGGATCTTGGCTTTATGGAATATGGTCTACTATTACCATCAATGATACCTAGAGAGTTGACCAGTGAAGTGTGCTTTTTGTTGAGTCACCCGAGTCCCTGGTGAACTGATCTTCAACACAAGTGCCAAGACAGTTACAAATGATGCGGAGATAACTAGGTATCTACACACAGAAGAACAAAGTCAAGTAGCCTTCACTTTATATTTAAAAACACAAATCAAAAATGCTACAAATTTATAAAGAGCTTAGAAGAACATATAAGCATAGGTCTTCATGACATGAGATTAGATAGTAAAACCTTACAAAAGCCACGAGCAATAGAGGAATTTTTAAAAATAGGATTTTATTACAATGAAAACTTTCATGCTACAAAAGATACCATTAAAGAAGTGAAAACCAGCACATAGAATGGAGAGGATGTGGAAAAAGTGAACCAGGTATCCACTGGGGCACTACATGCATGAACTTTGCAAACGGTACACCAAGCTATAGAAGCCAGTGTGAGAGGCTGTGTAAGATACAATGCTGCTTGTTTAAAATGCGCAGGTGCGGAAAACCTATAAAGACCACGGATTAATGGCTTCTTGGGCTCACAGACAGAAGAAGACAGGAAATGACTATCAATAGCATGGAGCTTCATTTAAGGGTGATAAATTGTAAAATTGAGCCGAGGAGTGGTGGTGCATGCCTTTAATCCCAGCGCTCAGAAGGCAGAGGCAGACAGATCTCTGTGAGTTCAAGGCCAGTCTCGCCTACAAGAGCTAGTTCCAGGACAGTCTCCAGAGCCACAGAGAAACACAATCTCAAGAAAAATTATTGTAAAATTGAAAATAGATGATGCCAAATCATCTCCACTTCGCTTCTGTTAGCTTGGTAGATTGATGGAATTTAATCATTTGGCACTCTGTGATTTTGGTAAGATTCTAGGATAATCGAATCATCTTAAAGGTGAAACTCTGATTCTAAAATACTACAAAGGAGCCAATGAGCCCACTTCATGAAAAGGCATATTATTTTAATGGCTTCCTAAATCAACTAGAACACACATGGCCTTTGAAAAGCTGGCATGAAGTGTGGATAGTCATAGGTGTAAGATGCAAAACCCTAACTGCTGCCGTAGTTAGCCCTGGGGGGCATTTGGTAGGTCACTAATGGACAACATGAAGACAGAGTATAGTTTGTCTATGATGAGGTTGAAGAAGGTTATTATTAAACATGTAGCTCTAGAGACTGCCTCTTTAAAAAAGCTCTGGAGTGGTTTTATCTAGACATTTCTATATGTAAGATGTCTCTCTCTCTTACTGTCTCTTGATTTTACTATCTAACTTGAGTTTGAACAAAGAGCAAAAGCAAAACAAAGCAAATGAATGAATACCAAAGCAGATAAACAATTCTAATCCCTGCCACAGGGAGCAGTCTGCTGGTGGGCAGATGGTTTGCAGCCTGGCCTTGTGAGAGCCGCTGTGCTCCTCCTCCAACATCTGCACACAAAGTGAAGTTTTTTAGTAGCAGGCAGCCACAGTGGGAGGATTTACACCACATGCATAAAAAAGAATGGCAAGTGTTACATCTTTTCTCTGGATACTTAGCTGCTCAACTCTTTGCTGGCCAGCCTCTTGGAACTGGCCAACGTAGGACAGAGCAACAGATTATGTGTTCCCTCTGAACATAAACAGCAAGTAAGTCATGGCCTAAAGACACCCACCAGTGTGAGAGCTGGCTGAGAACTAGCCACGCCTGGCAAGAATGTTCACAGCTAAAAGAAAATGGAAGAGTACTTTCAAACAATAGCAATGCCTGCTCCCTATGTATGGTGTGGATTTTGGTGAAGTGATTTGCTCTTGTATACGTACATAACTGTAGTAACCAGTGCATTGGTTAAATGGCCTGAATTCTTTGGTTTCTTTGTAACGACTCAGTCCAATCATCAAATTCCAGAATCCACTTGTACTTACATTTCGAGCTTTCTTTTTTGCCACATACTAGCAGACCAGCTAGCATCTAGCTAATCTGATTTTTTTTCTTATGAATCATGAATAAATAAGCAAGACCTTGCTTGGGATGATAGAAATTTTTAGAGTAGATGTGTAAAGTAAACATACTTAACAGAGATTCTCGGGAAGATTGAGCAGGGATAAGGGGACACACGTTTCCATCTAGGGACACCCATGCCATTGGAATTCTAGTGGAAAAAACCAATGCCAGTAGGCGACTGGATTCCATTCTCCCAGATGTGAAGCCATCAAAGGAATGATTTGCTCTCAGTGCACAAACAGGGAGAGCTGTTTTAAGAAGTCCTTTGAGGAAAGAGTATATAAACACATGGAAACAGCCTGGTACATACACTCCCTTGCTTCTAGAGTTGCCAGACAAGTAGGGAATCAAGCTTCCAAGACAGGAGCCATTCACACTGCCTTGGCCAAGGTAGTCCCACCAATTCCAGCCTTTCTGATATTTATCGCACCAGGAAAATGGAAGCAAACACAGTTTTGGCTGGAGGCAAACTTGCCAGTTTCCTGGCATGGGATCAATGATTGCTTAGTTGTACCTCTGCATATGAAAATAATCAAAACTTGAGTGGAAAATTTAGGTGGAATGATTTGAAAGTTCAGTTAAACCTTCCATGGAGAGTTCTATCCTTAATAACCAGCAAATAAGACAATTTATCAGGCATAATATTCTTATTGTATCATATTTTCTAGGCTTCATCTAGGGTTCTTAGATAAAATTCAGTCTGTGAACTTGAAATTTATATATTCATTCTTTATTTTTCCTAACATCAAGACTGCAATGATCATTTTCTGCAACTATGTATGTAGGCAACAGATCACAGTGACTGAGGCTGTGATTCTTCAGTAATAGAAATCACAGATGTTTTTACATCACATCGAAGAAGCTTCAGATATTATCAAGTACCCTTCTCCCCTCACTATTTTAAAATTATGGTGATTATTAAATTTGCCATTATTTCTTGTTATACAGTTACTAATAGAAAACGCATATATGGCTGCATCAAAAATTTGGCAATTTAATATTTTGGAAATTATACTTCAATATAATTGGTTTCCTTGGGATTCTGTGTAATCCTGGGCATTTGATTTAAGCTTTTAAAAACATGGCTATGGGAAGGAGTCCACAGGCTCTGTGGGATGGAAAAGGTATCAGATGTCAAGGATTCTTAAGAAGGTTTGTAGGGTAACTGGTCTTCCCCGAATGCTATCCCTTCCCATATATCTTTCCCACATATTGAGGGAAGACAAGCCTGCCACACCCAGGTTCAGTGGTAATTTTATGAGTGTTTGGAGACAAAGGTGGCTACAGAATATGTTCACCCTTGAAAACAGCTACATCTAGATTGCCAAGGAGGGTATGGAGAGGTTTAGAGAAAGACTTGAGAAAGTGTGAAATCTTCCGTTTGTAGAACTGAGCAGATAACTAGGGTCACAGAGTGCACACCTAAGATACAACAGAGGCAATGAATCACCGGAGTCCAAAGCTGTAAGCAGGAAGCCTGGGCATCTCTGAGGAGTGTTGATTCTGCTATTCCTGTATCTTCTTGTGTGATCTTGGACAAGTGACACAACCTCTCATGAGCTGGCTTTTCCATTTTCTTAGCCCTCTGCTTCATTCAGCTGGCCGTGCAGAAATCCCAAGAGAAGTGGTTTTCGGAAAGAGAAGCAAAAATGAAAATTTTTAAAGCCAGGCAGTGCCAAGGTTTTGCTTCCAGTCTTTGATGAGGGCTCCACTCCTAGCTTCAGCCCCTGCTTGTTGTCCAACATTTTAGTCCCAGCTTCACCCTTAGCTCAACTTTAGTGGCCTCACCCTACCTCAGAAAACCATCGTTCGAGTGAAGGAAGAGATTTCTGGCTTTGTAGTTGCTTCCCTTACACCTCTGTTCTCACCGGGTTGTTCACATCCCTCCTAACAACCACCCCCTGTTCTCACCGGGTTGTTCACACCCCTCCTAACAACTACCCCCAGGCCATTCATTTACACCCCTGTGCACCTCTGCTCTTCCAAGCCTGGAAGAGCTACAAACCTTCACGGAAAGAGATTTCCTTTCACTTCTCCAGAAATGGATGTCTCTCCACTTAGCAGTGTGAAAGAGTTTTTGAATATGCATAGTAAAACCCTGTTGCAGAAGCAGAACCACAAGTGTATGGAAAGAATATTCATGAGAATGCCCGTGAGTCTGTGGCGTCTGAGTCACACCAACTTGCCTGCTCCTATGGCTTTGGCATTCACCTTTCCAAGGGAAATAGAGTGTAGACAGCCATAAAAGTTGTCAACAAGGGCAGTGGTGACACAGCCTTTAATCCCAACACTTGGGAGTCAGAGGCACTGTGACTCTGTGGGTTCAAGGCCAACCTGGTCTACAGAGGGAATTCCAGGAGAACCAGAACTACAAACAGGAAACACCATTTAAATGAAGAAAGTTGCCTGCAAATAGGATGAAACTTGGATGGTGGGATTTTAAGCAGCAGAAAGTAGACCAAAAGAAAGCGCGAGGAAATGAATGCTCTTCACACGATCTCTGAGCTCCAAAGCATTGCTAATTTCCAATTATGTCTTCTTTTAAAATGTTCTTGATAAAGCTTCTGACTGAAGCAACTCTAGATAGCTTTTAAGGAAACGTTGCCATAGCTAACCCACAGAGACTTCTTTAGCTACTCCAAAGTCATGACAGTGACCAGATCTGCTCTCCCATGAAGGGAAAAAGGTCAAGTTAGTCATCGAGATTCTTGATGTGTCAATATGATGCTTAAACTACAAAAGATCATTTTGAATGCCTCCTGGGATCTTTGAGGATAAGTTCTTTAGTTATTAACTGGAAATCAAATCTCTCATTCACTGTCCACTTTCAAAACTTGGATTTGAGGTCTTTTTCCACTGGAATAATCTCGGTCACGCTGCTTCCCAATGTGAATTTTAACAAGGTTGGCATGGGATTTCTGCAAGCTGAATGCCCAGACCGTTTACGTTTTTCCATCAAACTAATTTTTATTAATTTGATTTCCATCTGCAGATCAGAGAGGAAAAATGGAGTCCTGGACACGGGTGGTGCAGTCCTTCAGATCATAGCGGGTGGGAGAAAGAAGGCTTCTGTTAACACGGGCTTTTAAGACAAACTTCTGTGCCTACCATGGTTGACTGCACCTTCCTTGGATCTACTGCCCTGGGAAGAGATCTGTGTGCTTGTTCATACTTAACTGTGAATTTTCTCAAGTTACACTCCACCCCCATTTTTATGATAGTAAAGATTTGTGCATGTGTGTGTGCGTGCATGTTTGTGCATGTGTGTGTGTATGCATGCATGCATGTGTGTGTGTGTTTTCATTCAGCTGACCCAGCACATCAGACAGTCAGCTAAGGTATTTGCTTATTATTTTGTTTGGTCATTCTACTCACTAGCAAAAAGGCATAAATCAGCAGGAATAGAAGGGTGGCTCACACAGCATCCCTGCTGGCTTTTAATTGTACCTTCTGTCCTAGGCTATGCCAAAGACAAGCCTGGCTCTTCCCAAGTACTGAGTCTTGGCTTAAACATGGAACATTTGATGGGCACTTTAACCTGTCAGTTTTGCATCCATTTAGATGCATTTCTTCCTCAGCACGTCAAAACAGAAGCTGGCGGGAGTCATAAAATCAAAGAACTGTTTACACCTCTCAATCAGTGTTTTCATCTGAAATTAAGTTGTGCCAAACCTTCAAAGTTGGAACCTTGAAAGCTTTGCCTGAGAAGGAAGTGAAACCAAAGATGTTTTTATCTCCATTCAGGAACTCTTGTTTTCTTTCATCAAAGCACCTGTGCTCTCTCTCTGTTCTCAAGCATTGTACCAAACACAGTGGGATAGGAAAAACTGACACCAGAGGAAAGAGAAAACATGGACAATGATTAGAGCCTGATGGCACTAGGAATATCTGCCTTGCACAAAAGTATACGAACTTCTCTTCCTTCCAAGCCTAGTTGAACAAACCCTACTGCTGAAGTACATTTAGCTGCAGTGGTGCTGGTGATGCTTTGAGCAGCTAATTCTCCGACAGTCCCAGAACTTTCCATTACAATTTTTTTGCTTTAATGAAACTTGTTCAGCAATGATTTTTTTTCTATTTCACAAAGAGAGAATTTTCTCATTCTTCACTTAAAAGAAGTGTTTCTAAGGCGGTTATCTCACCTTCCATCTTTCCTGTTTATAACTAAATAATTAAACTAACTAATTTGGATTTGATTCTTCATTAGAAATATTTTAAACACACACAAATATACATTGAAGTAATTTAATGCAATTATAAAGTTATATATAGATATACTTCTGTATGAACATTATACTAAAATAGATCTTCCAGGAACTTCTACTTATCTATCACTAGTTCCAATATTCAACATTCTTCCATTTTATTTCATCTTCTCCCACAACTCCACCTTTTAAAAATATTTATAACAATTGTAAGAAGTCATCCTTTTTCATCTGTCAACACGATCTTGTTGAACTTATCCTCGTATGTACCTATCGCTGGTGGAAAAGCCTCCTTTCCAACCACAGTCACACCACTGACACTGTACTTTAAGAAGTAATAACGGTTCCTTAAAATCATTTACTCTTCAGTATATGTTCATTTTTCTTTCATTATTTCAAAAGCATCTTTTGACAGATTTGTTTGCATCGGTGTCTACACAAGGGCTGCATCTTGCATTTTGCCAGCATGCCTTTAAGATTTTCATCTGCATTACTTGCCCTTTATTTTGCTTGTCCATGCTACTGAAAGGTAAACTGAGGTGTACAAAATGTAATTAATATATTGCTGCAAACAACAGTTCATTAATCAACAACTCTGAATGCTTAGTGGCTTGTGGGCTCCTGACGGTGGACATAGGAGAAGGCTTTTATAAGGCAGAGGTGGAAGAAAAGCAAAGAAAATATCAGTTGGCTTAAAGTGATGGAGTTGCCTTATTTGATCAAGTCTTCCGGAAGTCCCTGGGTTGCATTAGTTGGTAACTTCTGATTAATTAGGCTGGAGCTTCACTTTGCTTTAAATATTTATAAGAAATATTTAAATATTTACAAGAAATAAATATTTACAAGTTGCAGTTCACTTATGCTATGGTTTACATCTTAAGTGAGTCCCGCGCCCCAAAACCAGGTGCACAATAGCTTTGATATGTTGTACTTGTCATCTGAAGGGACAGAATATCTGATCGTTCTTTTTGTAATGATGCTGAGACTCACCAAGTGGCACTTGAGTGACAGCTTGACTCGTCCTCTACAAAACTCCCATCCACTTTTCACATAATGCGTTGAAGTGTTCTGCTTAGTTGTACTCTCAAGTCCTGATTTCCTGAGGAATTGATTCTGCATTTATTGGTTAGAATTCTTCCAATTTTTTTTTCTTATCAACTACTTGGTTATCCTAAAGTGCAGTGTGAACAAGGAAGATAAGATAATTGCATATTTTTCCTCTTTCTGTTCAGTAAGTTCCAGAATTACTTGAAATCCCCTCTCCTTTAACTTTGACAATGGTGTGAGCGTGCAAATGCGCGTGTGCATAGGTGTGTGGGCGTGCAAGGGTGCACCTATGCTGAGGACAGAGCGGAACACCAGCCCTGTTCTATCATTTCCTGCCTTATTCCTTTAGGGCAGGCTCTCTCACTGACCTTGGAACTGGGCTGGAAGTCAGCAAGCCCTGCCAGTCTGTGTCCACCTCCCACCGTGTTATGGCTACAAGTGCAGGGCTGACTTCTTGTGTGGGTGCTGCGGATTCACATCCAGGCCCAGGCTTGCACAGCGAGTGTTCCTACTCACCGAGCAGTCACCCTCACTCCGACTTTCACAACTTTCTAACTTTATACCTTTTTAAAAGTAGGAACTTTGTGAAATAGCAATCTTTTTTTTTTTAAAGGAGAGGTCATTAACATCCCAAGTTCAACAATTGCTTCATCAGTTCCTGAAAATATTGGTGTCTTGTAGTATAGTGTGAGCCTCAATAAAAGTTAGAAATATCACTAAATTATAATATATATGAGAATTTTGTCATATATAAATGAGGAACCGTGAAAAGAAATTAAGATTTCGTGGAAATTAGTCTTTATAAAAAAAAACTGTTTGGAAAATAAAAATACACTCTGTCACCATTCTGACTGAATGTGCTCCTTTATTGAGATTGTTTAGAGGCAATACCATAAAATATCATATATTAAATATAAAAAAATTTGTATTTTAAATTGTTTTCTTAAGATGAATTTAGCAGTTCTCTCTGAATCTTCCTGAAGAAATTTCCCTTTATTCCCAATCTTTATGGGGAAGAGAAAGATTTACTCTGTAAAAATCAATATGTTGACTTTGTTTGATTCATTTCCACTGAAAAGATTTGTCATTTCTCAGAAATGAAGATGAACATGTTTGTGGAGTAGCAACATGTTTTCAACAATGGAACATCACAAGAACTGGGGCATGGAGGGGTGGGTCTTGATTTTTTTTCAAACATTATGCAAAACTAAATTTAAGGCAATCATTTTCAATAATCTTTTTAGACTGCCCCAAGGTATATCTTTTCCTACTCAATTTTAAAAAAAAAGTCGTAAAAACAGACAAGTGATTCTTGTATGACAATTTCAAGGATTTCTTTCCACAGTTTTCAAATTTGGTTTTGGATCAGCTCTCTTACAAACCAGGTATAGCAACCACACCAATAAGGGGAATGTAACAGATAGAGAATGGGGAATATTCTCAGGCAGCAATCGTACGGTTTCCTTGACTGCCAACATCTGCTTGCAAACGCCTGCACGCATCCCCAGAGTGCTGGGTTTTGTAAACATTGTTTGATGATGACATACTGAAAATTACGAAAGTGTGCCTCTCTATCCACACCCAAAACCCTCTGAAGAACATTTCATAGTTTCAGACTGTGATCAGCAGGCTTTGGGGGAAGTATTTGAGTGTCTTAACTCAAAATTAAATAGATATTTTATTAAAAATAAATTCCTGAGCTATGCTTGCATGAAACAAGATGGCCACAAGCCATGAGGTCAGTTTTGAAATAAAAGCCTGCAAAAATAGAGGCTGTTTCTTACGATTCTCCTGATAGGAATTGCTGCAGACTGAGAGAGCATATTATTTTGTGGAACTGAGCATATGGATAGCCTTGCCATAAACACATAAGTAGCCTGAGAATCATTTCTTTGACTTCAGTAGAACTCCACACTAGTGACAGTGTAACATTCCTGGCAGATCTCTTATTAAAGCAACACTCTATCAGGAGAGAATGCAGAGCTGAACAATGATGAAGGAAACACAGTTCTATAAGAGGAAAGTTTAAACATGTGGTGCACGCCTTCTTTTCTTCTAACACTTATAGGCTGGTCACAAGCAGAGGCTGGGAAACGATAGGAAAGGAAACCTCCCTTGAACCTGAAAAACCTTTTCTAAGTGAAACACTTGCCAAGCCTGAGGGATTTGTGAGACTGTGCCATGTGCACAAGCAACAGGAAATGTAAAATCACAGGTGGACACCCTCTCAAATAAAGTAGCAAAACAGTGACCCAGCTTTTATGGAAAGGAAGAAACAATGGAGAAAGAGTGGGAGGAGAGAAGAAATGCGGACCTGGCATAACAGCGTGTATGCAGCATGTGTTTATCCTAACCTGCTTCTTGTTCCCTGTGTGCACGTACTGTTCAAGAAGGACATCGCAAGGAAATGGACCCAACATATGCACACTTGCACACAGGACAAGACTATCAAAGGATGATAGGAAATAAATGGAAGCGATAATAGCTTTCCCTGTGCATTTTATAATCAACAACCATGTTTCCAAGAATAAGGCTGAGGAATAATGGAGGATGACTCTTAACAGCAACCTTTGACCCCCCACGTATGTACCCATACACGTATGTGCCCACATACATGCAGACATTCATACAGATGCATGCCACACATGCACATATAAAAATCAGGAATTTATTTTTAATTTACAAAAGAATTTAACCTCAGTATAGACCAGGGCACTATTTCAGCCACTGTTGTTTCACTATATCCATAATTTATCATTAGCGTTACATAAAAAAAATCAAGTACATATCTGATAAAATGAAGTTCATATGAGACAAAAATGAAACAATATACTTTTCTCTGACATATCATTCAATTAATCCTTATAAATTAGAGAAAAATTAACTCTTATTGGCCGGGAGAAGTTGGAATGCAGTTTAGGGAATTCTGAAGTGATGTTGGGATGAGTATATTAATTAAAGTACTGAATGTTCAGCAGCAAAGTGTGTATAAAACAGTGATGCCCAGTCTTCCCTGCATTGACTGCAGACCCAGCCAGTTGTCCAGGCACATAACCTGTGTGTTTACACAGGGCCTCACCTTTAGGAGGACCTAGCATCACCATTTTGAGTCTTGCTTATGGATAAGGAGTCTTGAGTTTTTCACTGTTCTGGTCTCTGATAATTCCATGCGCAGTCCCCTTGTGGACAATTTCTGAGACAGCCAAATTATCAAGGATGCTGTATGGATGACCAATAGTCTAACATGAAGATGGTAGCTTATGGATAATTAAATGTGAACTTCTAACCTTTAGAAAAGTCAACAAATGCAATGCCAAATAGTATTTGCCTGCCTTGTTTCTCTAGATTTTCAGTACCCTCACTCAACAGAAACCATTTGCCTGAGAATAACTGATCACTGTACGGCTACCATCGTTGGCTTTCTAGCTGCATAGATTCTAATTGAATTCTCAAGTTCCAGTACCGTCTTAATCAGGGCAAGTTCTATTTTTATAGCTCTCAAGAATCATTCAACTACTTGACTAAACATTCTCCAAAAATCCTAACTGTACTTGACAGTCTCTCGCTGTAATGCAGAAATCACAGTATTTAGGAGAACAGTAAACTCAGCTCCTTTTTGCAAAATAAAAGCCCCATATACTAGGCATTTGTAAGTTTCTAAAGTGAAGGCTGTAGAGGGACTCTAATGTAGCGCAGACATTTCGGATACATCGCCAGCAGTAGTATTCTACTTCCAACAAAACCGAACATGACTTATGATTTTCTTGAGGTTTACTTCTGACCGGTTGAGGGAGTTTTGCCAGGCTCTTTTACTCCAAGTCGACATGAAGTACTTGACCTTACACTTTGCACAGGTGAGTAAAGATGTACATTTGCTTCCCAACTACTGCACTCTAAATGTCTCCAAGGCTTGCATGCAAGAAGTGCAGGTCATATAATCCTCTATCAGGATGTTTGCTTTTGTTCTTAGGCTTTTGAGAAAGCCATCGGTGAATTCTGAGTGGTGGGCTGAGATGCTTGTACTAAAGTCTGAAGAAACGCTACTTTTGTTATGATGCAGAAAATTAAGCTCCAGGTGGAACTGGGTAAGGAGAGAGAGGAGTTGTGGAAAGAGTTCAAGGCAGGACATGGCAGGTGATGGCGTGGACAGGGTTGTAACAGTAGAGGTTGAAGAAAAATCCAGCAGACAGAATTCAGTGACAGGTTGAATATGGAATATTAGCAAGAAAGAGTGGCCAAAGGTGACTTAAAGAGTGAGCAATTAGATGTGTGTAGTTGATCCCAACCCTTGAGTTGCTGAGGCAGGAGGATCATGACTTTGAGGTGAGTTTGCGGTTGGGAGGACTACATAGTGAGACCCTGCCTGAGAACAAAGCCAAACAATACAGTGATCAATTCTCATGGCTGTCAGATTATGATGAGAACACAGAAAATCATGAAATTATGACTGTAAAACACCTTCTGTGAGTGGTGGCCATTTTTACTGCTGGATAGAGTAAGGGTAAGCGCCATAGCCTGCTTCTATCTTCGAGCTTGGCTAGAAGGATAGGCTTAGGACTGCTTAATTAATGAATTTTTAAAAAGCCCCTATTTTTTTTTTATAAAATAAGACCAGAGAACTTTCTTTATTATGCTTTCTCATTTCCTGGGTACTGCTTACCGAACCAGTCCTTGAAGGATCAGTCAGAACATTTTATCACCACAGTGTGCAGTGATGCTTTTCTCCAAACTACCAGACACTAGCAGTTGGCTTTGAAACAGGAATTCCTTCTCCAAAGTCCTCTATTTTAACCAGAATAAGCTGCACTTTGAAGCTATTTCTGTCTTAATTTTCTTAGATGGGTACAAGTGCATTAACAGAAGGACTGGTCATGTTTCACATTTAAATTCAGTTGCACACATGAATTTTGGTGGAAAACAGTTTCTAAAAAATAATAGAAAAGACCTTTTATTAAGAGTATAAATTGGATTTTTTTTTCTTCACCAGCAGATCAGAGCTCTGTGTTGCAACCAGGATCCAGCTGTGCAAGTTTTCAACAGCTGGAATTATAATAAGCCTCCGTCTATCAAAATGAGCTCATTGCTATTGTGTTGTGCTGATGCTCAATACATCCATACTGTGCTTCCCCAGGTTTGCAGAGAATTTCATAAAACTGCATAAAAGATTTTCATTCAAAACAAAATTTTAGGCTTTACAGTAATAAAGGCAGAATAACTTTATTTTGTACTCTACCCTTTGATTTTGAAGCTAAGTCTCTAATCAGAGCACACTATACACATTCATATTCATGAATCACTTAGATAGCCAGTTCTATTTGGTAGCTCCACTAAGAAAAAGATTTAAAACAGTATCTTAGTAGATGCCAGTATGACACAAGAAAGAAATCATACAGCTTTATCATAATGGCCACAATTAGATTTTAATCAGATTGGCTATCTTGCCAGGCACTGCTAAATGCCTCCCCCCATTCTTTAACAGATCAAATCCTATCCTTCAGGTTGACTTCATCATGTCTTTAGAGTATGTTTTCTTCCTTTGCATTCAAATTTAATAGGGAAATTTAAAAATGTAAAGTCCTGGGAAGCAAAAATGATTTGATCTTAAAAATGTATTAAAAACAGGAAAAGAAGAATGACATATTAATTTTTTTGGTCTATGTATTTTGCTGGTTGCAGTCAAACATTTGAGAGAGTCTTGGAAGTGTGAGAGAATTAAATAAAATTTACTAGCTTTGTTAAAAAAAGATCTACTTCTCTGTTAAAATAGATTTAGTTTGCCTTTTTATCTCCCTTTGATACGAATTCCAAAAAGACTTAATGGAGTGCCAGCTGACCCAAAATTAAAACAATCAAACCTATGAAATTCAACCTCTAATGTATTTTTAGTGCAAACTGCTCTCTATGAATGCCACAGAAAAATCATAAATAACACAGCTTGATTCTCATCACCTGGGATTGTTCTAATCAGCTCAAACCCCAATAGATTTGGCCCAGATCCAAAGCATCCAATCCCTGGCATGTCACTGAACACCTCTTGAGCGGATCAGTCGCTTGAGAATGTCACAGCTGAATAAATCTCACTGTTACAAATGCCACTTGAGAAGATCCTTTAAAAGTCTCAGGGAGGTTCCACACTGGCTTCCTTGTTCAAATTTAACCAAAGCTGATTTCCTCAAATAGGTGTCCGTGGGGGGCGGGCGTTAATCCCAGACCCCACCTGTAACCACATTATACCTGTAAATTTCCCTTGTGCACAGTTGTGTAAGTCAGAAAAATATCTTCTTTCCTTTTGTGTGCCTCGATGAGCATAGCGTCCTGTGATGAGACAGCGGTGTAGGAGATGTGAATGAGGAAGGTTCTGAGCACCACGCCTTATTGGCTGGCTCCGTCCCCAAAGGGACATCACAAGCTCAAGGAGCAGCTTCTGATTTGGAACATTTTGTTCTGGTTCCAGAATCCGGGTGCTACGGGAGCAGAAGAGAGAGTCTGCTTAGTTCATTTAATTCTTGCTTCATTAAAATATTACATCTGTTTTGTGAGGTGAAGTAACACTTAGGTCTTCTTAGAGAAAGGAGGGCCAAGATGCTGAGTTAGAAGGGTAATGCTCACCATTGTGGTGTTGCCTCTGATGGTACCTTCCAGATGTGTGTGGGTTGGGGGTTGCTGTGTGAATTCCCTGACAAGAAGCCATTAAGCACAGCTGTACTAGCTTAGATTATGATAACACAGCAGAAAAATTCAGCACCTGCTAAAATTATGGGCTTTGGTATATCAAATAATATCTTGTACTTGGCCATTTAAAGTAAAAAAAAATTTACAAAAATCCATTAAAGAAAGAGAATCTATTTGCAATGTAGAACACATTCTCTTTTCAGAATACTGCATGGTCTTTTGGGAAAACATGGCATCTTCCTCAGTCTCCAGAGATATTCAGAGATGTAAAACCTTCACAGCTTGATAGTTTATCATTCTGATCTTTATTTGCTGGACTTGTTTTATTACTGGGTTGGATGCTTTTTTTTTTTATGAGTGAAGTGTAAAAGATATGTGAAAGGAACCTAAAACCCATCCCAAACCAAAATTCAGTATTTTTATAGGTGAGTTGTTATTAATTAAGTACATGTTTATTGTCAAAAATAGAGAAAGAAGCAATTTAAGAAGCCTGTATAGACATTGCTTTAATAGCTGCTTGACAAAACACAGGGTAAACAGCAACTTTCTGAAGGGCATTCACGGGGATAAGATCCATCATGGCAGAGGTCACATGGCATCAGGGGATAGGGAACAGAGAGTGAACAGGAAGTGGGGGTGAGCTATCAAATGTAAAAGCCCGCTCCACAGTGGCCTGCTTCCTCCAGTGAGGCTCCACTTCCTAAGGGTTCCACAACTTTTCAAAAATGTTGTTTGTAGCTTGGGAGCAAACGGACAAACACGTAAACTTACGGGGAAATTTCCATTCAACCGCGTGACTAGGAAAAGATAAAAGGGGTGTGGGGTATGGCACAGTTGTAGGTGAGCATTTAAAGATGGAAGGTGAAGATACAAGCGATTCAGAATGAAAACGTCAGTGAGGGACCAGCGCAGGAAGATCAGAGGAGCTCATGGTTCGGGCAGGGCATCTATAATTCCATACTACGACATTTAGATGATTTGTGTTTTCTTATATAGTAGAGTTTGGGGACATGAGCACCATAAGGAAACAAAATATCAACCTGCAAGCAAAGCCACAACTCTGGGAAGTTGAGACTTTAGGAGAAAGTGATACTTCTATTTATTTTTTCCATTTTGACAAAATCTAGAGTCACAGTGACCATCCCACAGACAAGAGAAACTTGCTATCTCGACAAAAAATCATAACCAACATGTTTGATTTGAGGAGGCTGCATTTATTTTGATTGAACAACTTTTCATTTTATTTCAGTCTTGTCTTTGATCTGACTTCTGTCAGATCCTTTATTTTTTCCCACAAGAGGCTTTGAATATTACAGGAGGCAGCATCTGTAATTTAAAACAGAGTGGTCTAGTTTGAGCTAGCAATTACTGCAGACTGCGTTTATGGTCAGCGCTCCCTGACTATTGTACCTTTTGTCCCAGCTCAGTCCTTACCGTCCCTTAATGCCATCTCCGGTTCAAGTTAGAGCTATACCTGATGAACCTTATTCATAGATAGTGAGCAAATCTACCAAGATATCCAGTCTGTGGAGGATTTTCATTGTTGCTTTCCCCCTGTATATTCCAGAACCTAGACACCCAATAACCATCGGAGAATGAAAAACTAATGTCAACTAAAAATGTTGAGATCCTTTTTAATAGTCGGCTCTTTCTTCAGCATTGTGGGCAAACTGACGTGCAGCTTTCAGCACAGCCGTGGCTCCTGCCAGCAATGTTAGCTTAGTGTCTCACCACAAGGTCAGTTTCAGTTCTTTCTCTCTGTCTTTTCTTATTCGTTTCTTCAGCGCAAAACTTCAATTTTGTTTGGGTTTTTTTTCATATCTCCTCCTCGTCAGCCTCAGTTATGCCTGCCAAGAATGTCTCCTCTCTTTCTGGACCATCTCAAAGTCCATCTCTCCCAGGAAGCTTTCCCATCAAGCTCCTCAGGGCCCAAGCATTGCCTTCGCCACCACAAAGCCCAGGACACTTCATCTTCCGCTGAGTCTGACTTTTATGAAAATTATTTCTATGTTTAGTCTGCCCCATTGGATAATAAAGCAATATTTGCTGAGGCAAAATGAATCACTCTAGGTACTTCAAATAGGAGAGATTTCATAGAGGGAAATTATTGTGTAAGTTATAAGAAAGTTGACAAAACAATTAGCTTACCGAGACAAACAAACTAGAGTCCAGCAATCGGTGAAAGCTCTTCTCACATTTGGGCCTGCTGGGAGAATGAGATAAAGTAGGATTGCCAGAACCTAAAACCACCTGGCCAGATCCATAGCTGGAGTTAAAAACGAGTTTCTGAGACCAAGGTGGGGAAGTCATCTTCAGGAATGATAACCTTTAAAGACAGATGGCTGTAGCCAAAATTGCAACCCAACAACTTCTGGTTCTTTTGCCTTGGTCTGATCTTTCTTAACCGAGTTCATCCACAAACCAGTTGGTGAGTGCTGCTTAGAGATGTGCAGCTCCCGTAATACATAAAAAGTGAGAAATGGGAGGGAGAGCAAACAGTCAAACAAGCTGTTTTATTTTGGTGCCTTTAGTTTCCAGTGTCTTACACACGATGTTAAGCTGTATCTCCGTGACCTATTTTCAACAGAGAAGGCAGGGCTGGAGAGATGACTCAGAGGTTAGGAGCACTGACTGCTTTTCCAAGAAACCTAGGTTCAATTCCCAGCGGCAAATGGAGGCTCAGAACTACCTATAACTCCAGCTTCAGGCGATTCAGTGCCCTCTTCTGACTTCTTTAGGCATCAGACACGCATGTGGTATACAGACATATATGCAGACAAAATACCCATACACACACACGAGAGGGGGGGGGGAGAGGGAGAGAGGGAGAGAGGGAGAGAGAGAGAGAGAATCCTTTTATATAAGATTAAAATAATTTACACAGAAGCTTCTATTTAAGCAGGGATTCTTTCTTCGTGTCCACTAAACAGCAACATGTTTGGCATATAGGAAGCCAGTCTTCACAAGAAGATGGCTTTGTCATCCTCTCGCCTCCGTTAATTCCTGCCTTTCCCTTTTTCTTCCTAAACTTGCCATGGTTTGTCATGGTATATTTATCTCACTGTGACACTGTGACTGTGTTAATAAAGTTAACCTTGAATCAGAGGGTTGAGCCAGCAACTAGCTGACAAGAATTAGTCATAGAGAATGCAGAGGATGTAGGACACCGAAAGAGAGGCACAGGAAGAAGAACAGAGGAACTGGGAGACTTGCAGACCTCTTTGGATTCTCTTTTGGTCTGGGAAGGGTGGAGAGAAGGTCAGCTGGTCACTCCTTTGCCACTTTTTGGTCTATTAGGTTTTCACCTCAAGTCTTCATTGGTAAAAGAACAACTTAGGAAAAAGCAATGTTTTTCCCTGTTGTTACTATGTTTCTTTCTTTATTTTTGATTCACCAAAGTAAAATTTCTAGATCTTATTTAGTTTTCAAAAGTCCTTGAGAGCCTGACAAGCTGTTAATTCTATGCATGGTTTTTTTTTTTGTGTGTGTGTGTGTGTTTGTGCTTGATATCTGCATGTGAAGTTAGAATATATATTTATATAGCTCCAAATGTACATATTGGTCTCTTATATTTGATTTGGAAGTCTTGGTATTCAACATTCATTCATTAAGCAAATGAAGTGTGTAAAATCACATGCATCGCAAAACTCAGTTTCCTCTCTATAGTAACCTCCGGAAACCAAAAGATTACTTTGGCCAGAAAGACTGGCAGAGGCTAGAGCAGTGGGTGTCAGACTGGCTGACTATGACCTCCCTGGGATACTTGGAAATGTCTAGAGAACATTTTTACTTTCATGATAGGAGTGTAGCTGTGCTGCTGGTGTAGAGTAGAGAGCAATGATAGGCATTGTTTAATGTCACACAGTGTGCAGGATGCCTCCCCCCAGGAAAGGACTGTTCAGGCCAAGAGGTTAGGAGTACTTACATTGAGAAATCCCATGCTCAAGAAAGAGCAATGGCATTCTAGATTGGCTGAAATAAAAGAGGTGGCATTAGTTTACATTTCAAGATTTGTCTTTCCTTCCTGGAAGAAGCTATAATACTCCAAAGGTAGACAGTTAGATGTTGCTACTATATTTAATTGTTCAGATTTTTATCTATTTCTTTCCTTTCTAAACTTATTCAATTTTGGTAGTACTGAGGATAAAATCCAAGACCTTTCATATAGGCAAGTCTACAAATTAGCTATATCCCCAGCCATTTGTTTCTAAAGAGAGAATCCCTCTATTTAGCTCAGTTTGGCTTTGATTTCATCACATGTCTGGATGACGTTGAATTGTCATCCCCATGTCTCTGCTTCCCGAGTGCTAAGGTTGCAGACACATGCCATCACATCCAAGCAAACTTTTATGTCAATTCAATCCCTGTACGTAACGTTTAGTCTTACCATGTTAGGTAACAGTCAAAGAGTTTCTATCATGATTAAAAAAGACTTTCTACTCTAGGAAACCTGAATTTCAGGAGTAAAAATCATACCAAAAGGCATGAAAATCTTAACAGTGCAAAAGATAAGTGCATTCCGAGTGTCCAAACATAGTCTACATTATTGGTGTTGTAGTTTTCCTAAACAGGCATACATCAGAAGATCTGAACTAATTTACAACACCGGCTTGGAGTTACACCCTTGCAACTGCAAATACAGACAGACAAGTGAATCCTGGAGAGGTTTCCAGGGAGGGTCTGGTGGTGGGGAAGAACCAGGAAACCTGCTGTGGCTGTTTTGGAGACAGTTTACACATCAGGCAGCTGCTGGGGCAGTAGCTTTCCGTAGCGGTGTGTCCAGTTCTCAGACTCTACCACAGACCTACTTCAGAACCCCAAGAGTGAGTCCCACACATTAGCAAAGCCACCATTCTGTAGAGTATAATTTTCCATGGCGAGACTCCCTGAAAGAAACCTGGAGTTCTCTAAAGTCAAGAGAAAAGACTCCCTTCCACCCACTATGGGATTCTTGTTCTTTCATTACACCGTGGAGACCTCAGCAACTCTACTACTGACCAGAGGGTTGAGGCGCATACCAGGAGCTGTTCAGGCATTTAAGGGCATGCTGCAGGCAGGGAGGCTAACTGCCCTTTTTCTGGGTGTCCTCATCTAAGGCTCGTTTGCTCTCAGTGTCTCCCACATCACCAGGCTTTGGCGTTATCACATTGTAGTTCTCATCCACTCTCCTTTGCCTCTGAGATCCTTCCCCTGGTCAAGGACAGCCCACTCTCCTCACCAAAATATCTCTCAAGTATGCTCGTTTTATTCCCACCACCCCAGCTTCAGGATCTTTTTTTTTTCTTTCCTGGCATGTGGCACAAGCCGCTGACGTATCTCCTTGGCTTGAGCATAGCTGTGCCCCGTGAGTACTTTGCTGTGCTCCTGTGCGCTCTCCATTGTTGAGAGCTCTGAGCAGTTCCTCATGGTTTGTGGTATGAAGCTCACAGCCTTCCACTTACCAGAAACCAACATCTGGCCTTAACTTACCTTTTTGAACTTATTATTTCTTTTCAACATGGTACATTGTGCATTTTTAAAAGCCTAACTATTTTGTTTATCTCAAATGCCAACTTCCAATATGTTTTATAGTCAATCACCCACTTTATACTTGGTTTCACCCCACAGTTTAAATGCTCTCTTGGTCTGGAAGATGGTTCAGTGGATAAGGTTCTTTTGCTGTGCACGCACGAGGACCTGAGTGTGACCCCCCAGCATCTGTGTAGAAAGCCTGGTGAGATAGTATACCTCTGTAATCCAGTGCTGAGTTAGGCAGAGGCAAAGACTGATGGATCCTGGGCCTTACTGACCAGCCTGTTCAGCTGAAATGAGAGAGACTCTGTCTTAAAAAATAAGTTGGAGAAGTAATAGGGAAAGCACTCAATATCAATGTCATAGCCCAGGAGCCAGGACACCTACACATCATCATCATTGACAGTGGCAGTCTCTCTCTCTCTCTCTCTCTCTCTCTCTCTCTCTCTCTCTCTCTCTCTCTCACACACACACACACACACACACACACACACACACACACACCACCCCTGTATCCCCCTTTGGGAACACCCACTGAGCTCCAGATCTCGGGTGGCGGGCATTTGTTACATTTTCTCTCTAGTACAGTTATTCACACATCGCCTTTATGACTAGTTCATCTTACTGTTTCCGACGGAGATTACCCAGCGTGGAGCCTTTTCTATCGTAGATATTCTTACGAGTAAGGACTGCAAGGAAGGTTTTGCTGCAAGCCTAGTGCTTAACAGGTACATTTTTTTAATAGTTATCTATCAAGCAGAGTAATGTTTTCTGGTACCTGATATTTGAAAGAAAAAAATCTTATGGTCACCATAAATCAGGTTGAAGACTCTGTAAGGAACACAGAACAGTGCATGGATAGCGGAGCATTTCCTGTGTGTGATTCGTTGTCATGGTTACGTTCAAGTGTTACCCTGGCTAGGTCCAGGGATAATCAACCAGTTCAACCAACTGGAATTAAATTCTTCAATCCAACACTAATTCTGAGGTTGTTGTGAAGGCGTTTTGTATGTGCAGATAACTTGTAATCAGTTCTTTACAAGATTATCCGCTATAATCTACCTGCACCTGACTCATTTAGTACAGAGGTGTAAAGAATGACAAATGGGCTTCAGCTTCTTCCTCTTCCTGCTTGCCCTTCCTTGCAGCCTCTCTCTCTCTCTCTCTCTCTCTCTCTCTCTCTCTCTCTCTCTCTCTCTCTCTCTCTCTCTCTCTCACCGTACAATAACACTTGCCTCATGAGAAATGCATTGGCAAGTAAGCATTTCGCATGGTTCAGGGTTCAGGCATCGTAGAATATACTCAGAACAATACACAGACCCAGATACTCCAGCTTACTATACCTAGGCTGTATGATGTGTGGGTACAACAATATGGAATCACCATACACACTTCTTATTGCTCTGTAGACTATGATGAACCAAGCATGAGATTAAATCAATACAAAAGAAAATCATGCAATTAAGAGACTTGGCAATGAGGCCCCTTACAGCATACCACAGTGTACTTTTTAACTACAAACACGCAGCACACACACACAATACATATATCAGAGTGTACATGTATATGGGAGTACACTCTGAAATTATAATCTGGAGAACTGTATAGTAAGTAATATGTATAATCATTTACTGTCACTGTACGGTTACACTTTTCTCTGAATGCTGGTACACATTTGTTTCCACAAGCACTGCCCCAAACATGAGCAATGGTTGTTCATCTTAAGAGGGCACATTGCAATCTTAGGAGCCACTGATATCTGCACTGTACTGCGCTCGCTCTGCATGTGTGTGCGCATCACTGGCTCTGCTTCTGTGATGAAGCGTGACTGACGCTGCTGTTATGAAAAATTTCACCCAGATTTTGCAAAGGGTAGTTTGGGACTACATACTGTTTGTATATGTCTATATGTTTTACCTATCTACTGTACATGGACATATATGTCTGTATATAGGCTCATAGGGTTTAAATGGAAAGATACATTTAAATGACAAGATACATTTTCTCCCCCAAATCAAGGGCAAGCTTTAAAACTGACGATCATGCTCAGGGTTGTCAAGAGAACTATGGTAATCCTTCTGTGCGGCTACTGTAAGTTGACACAGCTCTTCTGATTAACAAGTTAGCCTGAAAATGTTCAAGACTATTTCATGTATGAACTTCTTATACACACAGTGATTGGTGCGCAGGTGCCTGCAGTTCAATGTCATGGTCAATGAGAAAAATCCGAAGCTATTTAAATGTCAGATAATAACATAGCTTTTTTCTTTTTGACCCTTTTTGGCAAATATTCAAATTGGCAGAAAATTTGGGGACCTGAGAAAACACTCACTGTAATGATGAGTAAATGGACCTAAAAATTATATATTCTGTCCATCAGGGCTCAGCTTGAGGAAAAGATGCCTGTGAGAGGAGATTGTCACAAAGAATGGGTTTACAAGTTGTAAGTGTAAGCTCAGGGGGCAGGCTGTGGGGAAACAGTGACTGGAGAGCTCTCTCCCAACTCCCATCCACCCCTCACTTCCAACTCCCACCCACCCCTCACTTCCAACTCCCACACACCCCTCACTCCCAACTCCCACCCCTCACTCCTCCCTACTCACCCCTCACTCCTCCCCACCCACCCCTCACTCCTCCTCACCCACCCCTCACTCACTTCTCCCCCACCCACCCCTCACTCCTTCCCACCCACCCCTCACTCCTGCCCATTCCCCACTCCCACCCGCCCCTCACTCCTCCCCCACCCATCCCTCGCTCACAACTCCCACCCCTCCATTACTCCTGCCCCCCCACCCCTCACTCCCACCCGCCCACCCCTCACTCCTGCCTACCCCCCACTTCTGCCCACTCACTCCCACCTGGACCCTACTCCCAGCCCCATCATCTCTACCCCTCTAGCTCTCCAACTGATCAAGTAGGGATGCCTAGACAGTTCAGGGTAGTCCTCTACACTTAAATTAATTTGGGGTTCAAATTTATGTTTGCAGAATCGTTCTCCTACAGTACCAGGAATGATCCATTGCATAAGTGGAAACTACAACATACAATCTAGCGCATTTAGAAAGCCATCTTGAATGACCCTTATTTTATGAGATAGATGGATAGATAGATAGATAGATAGATAGATAGATAGATAGATAGATAGATAGATGATAGATAGATAGATAGATAGATAGATAGATAGATAGATAGATAGATGGGTAGATAGATAGATAGATGATAGATAGATAGATAGATAGATAGATAGATAGATAGATAGATAGGTAGATGGGTAGATAGATAGATAGATGATTGATAGATAGATAGATAGATAGATAGATAGATAGATAGATAGATAGATAGACAGTCAGACAGACAGACAGACAGACAGACAGACAGACACAAACTGAAAACATCTTGAAAAGGGAGCAGTACTGGGAAGAAAGAAAAAGCCGCATGCAGTAAGACTATGAGAGATGGTATTATTCCTCATGGCACTCTATGCTTCTCATAGCATCTAAATAAATACACCTAACTTTGTGATTTTATATAGACAAAGAGAGGATTTTTTTAAAAAATGTCAATAAAATGTTGATAAAATTTTAATAAAACAGATAAATTGTCATTTAGTTTGTCAATCAGTGCTGCCTAATGTTAGATTGAAAAGCTCACCCAGTCAGGTCACCTGCCCACCATGGTCAGCCACCCCAGCTCAGGGCAGCCACCCTGGCTCAGGGCAGGTCTAGCAGTGGGCTTGCAGTTAGGGTCCCTGAAGAAGGCTGGGGCTAGGAAGAAATCTCCATGTGTGCTCTCTTCCTGTCTGCAGCATGTCAAAGTGTCCAGGTACTTTGCTCAGCGTATGAATGGATGCAGACAGACATCCTATGAACAGATGTTCACAGACATCCCTTTGTGTTCTGACTTTAATGACCAAGAAGAAAACAGCTTTCCTCCAATGTAAACAAAATGCTTCTTCTCAAAACATAAATCCGCTAGCATATATCAATTCCAATACCTTGGAGAGTTTAGGTGATGAAAAGTCGGAATTAGAAGAGATTTTAGACTGACTCATTTTGACAGAAGAGGGAGTCAAGGGCTTAAGAAGTAAAATGACATATTCCAGGTCACCTTGACGACAGAGATGAGATGAAGGCAGGACAGGCCTCCTTTACTACTATGTGTCTTTTATGACACTTGACCTCTTAGGATTTGTTTGGGTCAGGAAAAGCATCAGCTCTCAATAAACTGAAGTAGAAACAGAAAGAAAAAGGAAAAAAATGTTAACCTTATCCATTCTCTTTATTATACTTCTCAAATTCACTTACTTTATTATTTATTACTTTATTATTAATTCTCTAATTCATTCCCTTGCACCCACTGTATTTAAAACTTTGCTGTCAGCTGCTCTAACCATGGCTTCATGTAGCTAATGTGCACTGAAAATGTCTGCGGTGACTGAGAACACATTTTTTCTAAGTTTAAATTTTAATTGATGCATTTTTTGTTTAAAAACCAGTCCAATCAGCTATTATAAAAGCCTTTAAGTTTTGAAAAACACGACTTCATGAATCTATTTTTCTGCTCATTAGTTCTATGAAATCTAAACAAGGATCAAATCTCCCTATTGAAAATGAGTTTTTACAATAAATATAAAATTTCATACATGTATATATTGTGTCTTTCATTCACAAGTTACTTTTTTTACATCTTGATGTTCCTGGAAGATTTGAAATAGCACACATCACATTTTCAGTAGACTTAATCTGCATATAATCTAATTGGTTTTCAAATCTGTAATGAAGCTCTATAGCTATTTTCCACTTTGAATTACAGAGAGCCACATATTGCTGTTTACCCTGGATTCTTCCATATTCGCCTCCATATGAGGAACACATGAATTAAAAATTAATACCTATAATTTGAGATGTTAGCATTGTCGTTTGCTCCTAGTCAGAGATAATTATAGTAAACCTCAGGGATTGAAAAAAAAGTAACTGAAGGCAATCATTGCTATGCAGGGACATGTGTCCATTTGCCTTACGACTTCAAGCTGAAATCACTGTTGTCAACTCCTAAGACATGCTTTCAGTATTATCTGAGGGCAACATGCTCTTTCGCTCCTGAAATCTCTCAGAGTGCTGAGTCTTCACTGTGGTTCCTAAGGACGTTTCATTTGAATAGTGTAGACCTCTGCATCACCTGGGTAGCCATCAACTGCAGACCTTGAACTGCAAATAGATTCTTTAGCATATGTTCATGTGGGGATTGTTAATGGAACTGTTGTTTATGTGATTTGCTGATGGCTTCTAGACAAATGGCTGCTTAGGTGCTCCAACTGGCAGTCAAATGTGGTCCCCGGGTGGGTTTAGTTTCCCCTTTCTGAGAAAGACCTGAGCTCTTAAGATGTTCTGCCATGAGTGCACCATGCACCTCAGTTCAAGCTCTAAAGGATGGCATTTGAATTTGTGTGTGTGTGTGTGTGTGTGTAGGGCATCTGTTATGAACAAACTTGCCCCTAAACCATATGTTGAAGTCCTAACCCAGTCTCTCAGAATGTGACAGTATTTAAAGCTGAAGTTTTTCGTCATTACTATATTGTCAACTTGACTGTATTAGGAAACACCCAGGAGCCATGCCTTTGGATGTGTCTTCCAGAGAAGCTTAGCTAAGGGAAGACTCAGCCTGAGTGTGGGTCATTCTATCCTATGGTCTGCGAAACCCCTGCTGAGTAAGCAGTGGGAAAGAGAAAGTCGGCTGACACCAGCATTCATCCTTTCTGCTTTCTGATCAGCAGAACACCCTCCCACCACTACAGCCCTGGGAGGCTCCCACCACCATGCCTTCCTAACCAGTACCTGCTGTCTCTGAAACAGAATAAATATTTCCTTTCTCAAGTGACTAAGGTAGCTAAGGTAAAAAAAAAATAAAACAACTTCATAAAAGTAGACCTTAAGATCACCCGTGTCCTTAAAAGAAGAACCACATGCAAGCATGTGTGTGCAGAAGGGCAGAGCCTTTGAGAACCCAGTGAGCAAGAAGCAATCTGCAGACCCAGAAGAGGTCTCAGACCAAACAACAATCACTGCCAACACTTTGAGCCTAGACTGCCAGCCTCCAAAACTGTGGAAAAGCACATTTCCGGTAAGTCACCAGGTAAAAGAGATTTTTATAATGGCTGCTTTACTAAACTAATATGGCATCCATCTCAAGGGCCTTGCTCCAGCATCCTTTCCCTGGGAGGCCACTTCAGGATACATGTTGGCTCCTCTTTGCCAATCACCCATTTTTCTCCTTTACTCTAAGCCTTGTCTGTAGTGTCCTGAGAGTCATCCAAAATGAAGTTGGCAAGTGCCGTGGGGTCTGTTTTTAAAGCTGTATTATCTTGATCCTCTTGTGGGACGTCTAACAGTGGGAACAGGGGCTGCCTCCAACTCTTTACTGGCTTTTGGAGCCCTAATCCTCGTTAAGGCCTTGCCCAGCCTTAATACATGGGAGGTGCTTAGTCTTAGTGAGACTTGATATACCATGTTCTATTGATGCTCATGGGTGACCTGCTCTTTCCTAAACAAAAACAGAGGAGAAGTGGATTGGGAGGAGGGGCTAAGAGGGGAGGAGAGAGGGGAAACTGCAACTGGGGTGTAAAAATAAATTAATTAATCAAAATTTAAAAATTTTTAATTATATTATCATGCATATTCCATCCAAATCCGGTGAAAAATTCTCTAGCCAATCTGTTGTGATATGTTAGTAAACAAACCTAAAGGTGGTTTAATTTGTATGGATTATGCTTAGACTCTAACAATCATCCTGAGGACATCAATAAACCAAATGCTTTGCCTCTGAAAGCCTTGTATTGAAACTTAATTTCTAACGTGATGGTATTTGAAGATGTGGACACTGGGGGTATTTACATAATAAGGTTGCCACCTTGTGAGTAACATCGCTGTCCTTAAAAAGAGACCACAGACCATGCCTTGTCCCTTGTGCCGTATGAGGACACAGCTAGGAAAAGACCATCAGGGAACCAGGAGGAAAGGTTCACCAGACTTCAAGCTGCTAGAGCCTTGACTGGATTTCCCAGCTTCTAAACTGCACAATACATTCCTGTCTCTTATAAAGCTTCTAGCTATGGCAATACACCACAGTAGTCTCTGTAGACACAGACATAGGCTCTGAGAAACAGCAGATGAGGGGCAATAAAGGCCTGCACCAGATTATTGACCCAGACCATTGAGATCTGGCAGCCTCTATACTCACTCTGTGGCCCTGTAAGGCTCAGCAACCTCCCCTTGTCTGTTTGTCCGTCTTTAAATTCAGCCCAGTGGTTCCTCCTCAAAGGCTTGCTTAGAGAAAGTAAAGGGGCAACACATACAAAAATTATAGCAAACATTATCACAGACTCAAGATTAATCCTCAAGCCCAAGAGAATGAAGGTTCCTTGAAAATATGACTCTAGAGCCTTTGTAAAAACAACAACAAAAATGTTTTATACTTGAAGGGGGGGTGGACATCTGTTTATGGTGTCCTTCTGTGAAAGAAAATCCATCTATATTCTGGGGCAGCGGTGAGGTCCTGACTCTGCAGACAAGTGAAGGCGCTCAACAAGAATACCCCGTCATTTAGCTTCTCTGGCAGGAAGGGCATGAGAGCAACCATTCCTGAATTTTGATTTTGCTTTCCCACGAGTAGGTTCTGGAAGACTATTTACTAATGGAAACACTCATTTTACTAGGAAGAAAATCTCTGTCTATGAAATTATTAAGGCAAGTTCTAAATGTTACATATAAATATGTATAAATAAGCGCTATAAAGAAAACATTTATATTTACATATTCACACACATATATGTACCCAAGAAGTACCTACTGCAGTGAGAAATGTTTTTCCGTATTCATGCTTTATGGCAACCCAACATTCATATGAGCCCGGGTTGTATATCCATTACTTACACTGCCTTGAATAGAGAGAAGACAGATGAATCAGGCTCAGTCACAACTGAATAAGTTAGACTCAGACTCCATCTTCAACTCCTTGAAAATCAGAGTCCATTGTGTTTACACATGCCTATAAGCTCAGCAGTCAGAAAGCAGGGCCAGGAAGATCATGAGTTTGAGGCCAACCTAAGCTATGGCAAGACCTTGTCTCAAAAAACCAGGCCTTGGTGTGTGGCTCAGGGTCCAGTGCTAATTTAGGACATGTGACTCTCCACCTGTGATTCCCAGTGCTACAAAGAAGGATGAGAAACATACACACCACCACCATGACAACAATAAAAGTCACTGGAATGTAAGCCAGTCTGAAGGGGCACGCTCATAGTGCCAGCTGCTTGGGAGGCTGAAGCAGAAGGATTGCTCCTGCACAGAAATTCAAGACCAGACTTGAGCACATAGGATGACCCTAGACTCAACACCTCATAAGACTTTAAAGCCTTAAAAGGGTATTGATGGCCATTAAGTGGACTAGCGCGCCATCTTGTTCCTCATTTCTCTTTCACTGTGTACTCTCCTCCTGCCCATCTGATCGCTGTTTTGACTTACCCACACCTGAGGATGAACCCTCTTTAAACCGCACGCTCCACACGGCACTGTTCTGTGAGACCCTCCAGGCTGTGCTGTTGTGTTAAAGAGGCCTGTTTTAAATCCAGCCGGTCACCAGGAAACCAATGAGTCCATGCAGATGTTTCTGGCACTAATGCTTCAGCAAGGTGGATCTCCACCAACAAAGTGATGGGACCGTCAACTCCATTTTTGGATTTTCCCCATCCATTCTTCCAAGACTCAAAGAAAACCCTTCACTTCTAACACTACAATGCAGTTTAAATAGAACCTGCTAAATGTCAGCATTTTATATTTCCTCCCTAAAGGTATTAGACTAGAAAATATTGCTTTTGTAAGGAACATATATTAAAGGTATACCTAGGGGCTGAGCAATAGAGATACAAAAAAATGACTGGACTTGATTTGACAAAACTTACTTTGAACACTACTAGTCTGCTCAGGCAATGGTTAAAAGAACTACAACCAAGTGGCTTGAGAAACAGGTATTTATATTTTTCACATTTTGGAAGCTGGAGGTCTGCGCTCATTGTCATGTACTTACAGTGACATGTGTTCACAATGTCAGCTGACCAAGTTCCTCCCAATGCCCCCTTTCCTTGGCTCACACAAGGCTGTTTTCTCACAATGTCCATCAAATAGTCCCCTGTGCTGCCAGTTAGTCCTCAGCTGGTGAACTTGTGGACATGTGACTGGATGGTGAAGGCGTCCTCTTCATCAGTGGGTTTACCTATTGAGTTCATAGGTAAAAGGACAATCAGGAGGTGCAGGCCTGGGTGAGTGAATGAATGCCTTTGAAGGGGACATGGGTGCCCTGAGACTCTCAGCAACCCTTTAGGATTGGACAAACAGCCTTGTTCCATCACGCCCTCCCACCATTCTCCTGTGCCTCTTCACAGTCACAGAAACAAAGAGGAGCCAGCCAAGCTCAACCTCTGAAGCTATAAATCAAAACAAACCCGGCCTCTGTTGAGTTATTCTGTTCGGGTATTTCGTTTCACGGTGACGGGACATGTAAGCACAGAAAACTGGTAGCAAAAGTAGGATCCTTGCTATTGCTGTCTCTGGTCATACAGTTCAGAAGCCTCTGGGACTGGTTTGCAGGAGGAGTTTGGAAATGCTTAGAAAGCTGAGCTTGAGAAAACCTCAAGTGCTATCAACAGAGCTTGAGGAGCATCTCTGCCTGGGCCTTAGAAAGTCAGAACACTGTTGAGGATGTTGGAATAAATGAAAGGCCAGGTTCATTTGGTTTCCCTCCTGTCTTAGCCAGTGTTCTATGGCTGTGAAGAGATCCCATGACCACAGTAACTCTTGTAAAGGAAAGCAGTTAATGAGGTTTAAAATCCATTATCATCATGGCAAGAAGCATGGTGTCACATAGGTAGACATGGTGCTGGAGAAGCAGCTAAGAGTTCTACTTCAGGACCCTCAGGCAGCAGAAAAAGAGACATACTGGGCCTAGTTTTGAACATTTGAAACTTCAAGGCCCACCCCAGTGACACAAGTCCTCCAACAAGGCCAAACCTAATTTCTATCAGGTACCCTGTCATGTTCCCTAATGACCAAGCACTCAAATCTATGGGCCTACAGGGCCATTCCTATTCTAACCATCGCAGTATGGAAATGAGGACTCTCTTGGGAATGGAAGTAGAAGCCATTCCTGCTACATTCTGGCAATAAACTTATTTACACTTTGTAATGCCGAATTTAAAGATTAGGGGATAATCAACTAGGCAGAAAATTCAGGCCATGGTATAAGTATACTGGAAACTGTCCTGTCAACTTGGCATAAACTGAAGTCATCAGAGAAGAGAGAACCTCAATTAAAAAAAAAAATAATGCCTCCATAAGATCAGGATATGGGCAAGCCTGTGGAGCATTTTCTTAATTGGTGATTAACGAGGGAGGGCCCAGCCTGTTGTGGGTGGTGCTGTGTCTGGGCCGGTGGTGCTGGGTTCTATAAAAAAGCAGGCTGAGCAAGCCAGTAAGTAGCGCCCCTCCATAGTATCTGTATCAGCTCCTGCTTCCCTCCAGGTTCTGGCCCTGTTTGAGTTCCTGTCCTGACTTCCTTCAATGATGAACAATACTGTGGAAGCTTATAAGCTTCTTTGGTCAAGGCGTTTCATCACAGAAATAGTAGCCCTAAGTAAGACACACGAGTATCACTTGCTGCTTTTAGCCTGACTTACAGCAGGAATCAGAGTATGAGGAACCTAAGAAGCTGGGGCCAAGAAAGCTGTGACTACTAAACACATTACTGCCATTAAAGAGAAATCAAATACTTCACATTGTGACATCAGGAAAGATGCCTTCAGGGTATCTTTGGAACTGGCCAGACCTCATCCTTTGCAGATTCAAAAATGTACAGGGCTGGTAAGCTTGTATTCTTTAGAACTCAGCCATGCAGATACCCAGAGACCTCTGTAGCTATGATCCAAATGGGTTCTGATACAAGAAGTTGCAAAATCTTAATTCCCACGGGGTGTTGGCCTTTCAAACATGCATAGTGCAAAATTCTAGGGTCTTGGAGGCATCCAGTCAGATCTCAGAGGAAGGCCTGGGAAGCCAGGCAGTGTTTGGGAAGTTGAAAACCCCAAGGGAGGCCCTAGGAGGATGTCTGAAGCTGTGAAGGTGAGGCTCACAAAGCTGAAGGAAGCTGCAGACAATGAGCAGAAAGCCCAAGAGAGCCCACGCAGGCTGTAACCAGCAAAGCCATAGGAGTAGGAATGCTCCTATAAACTCCCATCATGCCACACGTGCCTCAAATGGAGCTGTTGGACCTAATGCTTGATCTACTGGGAAGTTTTGCTTTGGGCCTAGTCCTCCTTTCTATGCGCCCATCCTTCCCTTTGGGATGGAAATTTGCCCTGTGCCGTTGTATGTTAAATGGATTCAAAATTTGTTGTTGCTTTTTTAATTCTTTGAGAAATCCATATATGAACACAATGCAGTTTAATCATATTGTAAAAAAATATCAAACATGAGTCTTTTCTATCAAATACCATAAAACTTGTATTCTGAACAAAGAATTAAAATCTTTTATCTTCCCCACCTTGGAAGACCTTTATGCAAATATTCTTATCGTCTCCACCTAGTAAAAAGCCAGTGTTACAAGGGCCCTGCTGTATTCCAGGAACTTGATGACATAGAGTAGCCAACCCTCTCCCTCCCACTACCTTCCCCAGGCCAACTCTCTTCAGACTAGCCAGTAGAGTTAAGACTACTCAGTCTACACCCAGACAACGGGGAAAGAATAGTTCCCACCTGGCTTCAAACAGAAAGCAAGTACCCTTCCTTTTCTGTGTGTTCACCCCTGCAAGCACACCCTCTTGATCAAGAGTGAAGTTTACTGTGTCCAGACCTCTCAGTCAGGGTGGTGATTTCTTCCTTTGTCACTGCCAGCACCACGCACCCTCCACCTCTTCCCCTGCCTCCTCATGTGCCCTTCTCAGAAGCAGGTCCTCCTCTGTTTTGCCTTTTACAGAGGCTCCCAGTTGACCCTAAGATTCAGAAAGAACTCACGTATAGACTTCTGAGAAATGCTAGAACATACATATGTACACATATGCATACATACACATATTCATATGCATGTATAGGCACGTATATACATTATACATGTGTGCATACATAAGCATACATATATACATATATGAATAAATACATACATACATACTCTGTCACATGATAGAGGGAGGGCCACCTTTTGTGCTTTTCTAAGTGTCTGCCCTCTTTAAAGTAGAGAAAACCTTACAGCCCATCTTAGCCACCCTGCTTAAGCCTGCAGGTCAGGAAACTGAAAGTGCAGAAAATAAGGCTACCCAAAGCCATTGGAATATAGCAAAGTCAGGACTTAAGCCTGGAATTAGAATTCCCTCTCTTATATTCCTTTACCACCTCATATGGCTTCTTGCTCTCAAATGCTATGCTCTGGACTGCTCTGTGCTAAAGGATTTGCTGGTGAAAACACCTACATACTACCTTCATTGCTCTTTATAACCACTGTATCTATTTTAAATAATAATTTATAACATACACACTGCCCCATTATATTTTATTAAAAAATATACAGCCTAATATGATATACAGGTCCACAATAAAATTATACAAGCAGATTATATTAAATGTATACACATACATCCTATATAGTATCATCACTACACAAGGCTCTCTCAGTGTTGGAAGCCACACAGCACCGTGATCTCTTTGGCTCTCCACTGACCCATACCACCCTCTTCCTCTCTGCCAGTGTGCCTGCCCCTTGCAATGCTAAGAAGACTAGGTCAGGTGCCATTGCCAAGGATTTTCCCTGTTTTTGTCTTTGCCTCTCTTTTCCTATTTCTTTAAGATTCCACTGATGATCTAGTTACTTACTGATGGCCTGGACTTAAACTCCTGGTACATCTATAGTTCCCTGGACTCAAGACTCACACTTTAGCCTAAGGCTCCCTCTTCCTATTTATACTGTTTTGGGGCGCTGATATAATACCCGAATCTGATTAGAGGCAATTTGTGTCAAGTCACACTAGCATGCAGGAGAAAGTCAGGGAATTCTGGCTGAAGTCTCTTTTCTGTGTACTTCCGTCTAAGTAACAATCTACTTGACATGGGAGGGTGAAGAGAAGAGCTGCCCAGCTCAGCTTTAGTTTTCTATACTTACTAATGTTACGTCCATTACTCCCTCTGGTTTTCATTCCTAATGCTATCTCAGTCCCTCCCAACCCAATAGACATCATCCATTGATTACCGTTTGGTTTCACCCAATCAGCCAGTAAAGAAGAGCCTGAGGATGGTGGCATGTAATCACCTGGTCTCTGTGGCACAATTATTGTTGATATAAGGGCCATAGTGAATCCATAGTTGACCTGCTTAAAAATTCAGCCAGCATCTATTTCACATAGATGTCATTTGCCTTTAGTAATACCCAAAACAGATTTTGCCTTACTACGTGTTTATTATATAGAAATCCACTTCCAGACAACATGAACATGGATGTGAACTGAAAGCAGGCTTTCTTCGCCTAGCCTGGATATTGTAGTTTATCTAATTTTCTTTCAAAGGCAGGCATACATTTGTTTGAACGTTGTCTAGGAGCCAAGTCATTAGCCTTAAAAAAATGCCTTTTAAGAATAAGAAATTCAAGAGACTCTTCTATAAACTCATCCCCCACAGTCCTCACCAGCACCTTTGGACTTTTCCCCTGAGCGGAAGACACCATAATGCCCAGACTATGCTCAGTGTTGCCAATGGCAGCACGGAATGGGCGCCATTTGCTGTGATGCTCTCTGTCTGGGAAACTTCTCTTTGGTGTGAATGGCCCCTCTGAAGGTTGTGGAGTCTACATTACTGCCTTGCTGTTAAGTGTGTGGGCTCTACTGCCTAGGCTGAAAATGTATTAATGCAGACGGAGATGCCTATAGCAGAGAAAACCAAAGAAACCCGGAGTAGACCTGATTCACCTGTCGAACTCTTTTTCCTTATAGAACATTTTTCCTTATTTGTGCTCTGATTTGTGTTTGTGTATGTGTCAGTGTGAATGTATGTCCTGTGTGTTGTGTGTAGCTGTGCTCCTGTTCATGGTGCTTGCCTGTACACAGACATGTGGGTGCCAGAGGAGTGTGGTAAATGTTGTCCTCTATTGCTCTTTGCCTGTTCCTTTGAGGCAGGGTCTCTCCTTGAATCTTGGTCTGACACCTTGTTACAATGGAAGCCAGAAAGTCCCAGTGATTGCCCTCTTCAGTCTCAGAGTTGGTGCCACAGACCAAGGCAGGGACATTGGCTTATTATATAAATGCTGGGATCTAAACTCTAGTCTTCAATCTGCAACCATTTTTAACTGCTCAGCCATATCACCAGGCTCCCTTTAGAAAGCTTTAAAACATCCAACAACTTTAGTTATTTTTTTTCCTATAAATTACCGAATAGCCAGAGAGGCAGTGTCATGTGTTTAGGAACATGATTTAAGACAGGCCATCCTGGGAAAGCCCTGTTGCTCGTTTACTAACCTGTCTTGTCTATGTCCGTTTTCTCACCTGTGAATTGGAGATAACACTAGTTAGTGCCTTCTTAACTTTGTTGGCATAAACATTACCTGAGGCACCATGTGGGTGATGCTTATAGCACTCTCTGGTACTATCTCTGAACCCAACTAGTTGTTTTCAGTAACCTACTGGTCCACATTGGAGCTTTAATGAAGAATCTTACTATATTATTATGGTCTTATAATAGTAACAGGAAAAAGTGTGAATTGCCTAGGCACAGATGACCAAATAATCTCATATAGAATAAAATTAACCTGTAGATGAAAGCAACACAGAGTGTTCTAATATTACAGTATCTCACTTTCTTAATACAAAGCATTTACAGCCAGTTGCAAAAGCTATGTGAGATAACGTTTTGGGGGACAGAATTCTTGTGGAGTCGGGGAGCAAGGCAGTTAAGCACAGTTTGTCAGTGCTGTCAACAGTGTCCAGAGGTCTCTCTGCATGGGGACCTGGAACTCCAACTCCACAGGTGAGAGGGTGCAGGAGCAGGGGACCCGGAACTACACCTCCACAGGTGAAAGGGTACAGTAGCGTGGGACCCAGAACTACACCTCCGCAGGTGAGAGGATACAGTAAGTAGCGTGGGACCCGGAACTACACCTCCACAGGTGAGAGGGTGCAGTAGCGTGGGACCCGGAACTACACCTCCACAGTTGAGAGGGTGCAGTAGCGTGGGACCCGGAACTACACCTCCACAGTTGAGAGGGTGCAGTAGCGTGGGACCCGGAACTACACCTCCGCAGGTGAGAGGGTGCAGTTGGGCCTCTCAGGTGTAAATCTCATAAAATTAGCTGCTGCGAAGGAACCTCCAAGGAATGACTGTTTGGAGCTCACGCACCAACCTTGGAGAAATAAATTCGGTAAAGACTCTGGTTTATATATAAAATCAGAAAACCAACCCTTCCCACACTACACGTATTTATTATTTAAAATTTGTCCTGGAAGAGAATCAAATCAGAGATGACGTTTTGTTTTTGTTGTTGTTGTTGTTGTTTTAAGTATAATCTTAAATTTCATTACTATCCAGGGACCTTTTAAACAGCCTTAGGGCTGGCTGGTTGTGGCTTCTAATTCCAGCACTGGTTGGTAGAGCTCTGTGAGTTCAAGGTCAGCCAGAGCCACCAAGTTACACTCTCTCAAAAGCAGCAATAACAACAAAAAGGCTCAAAATTACTAAATGAATAAACAACTAAAGAAATAAAAGCAGTGTTGAGGATGAAGGCTCAACTGGAATGTCTTTCAGTTTCTGCTTTCCCTTAGTCCTCCCCTCCTTCCCCCTTCTTCCCACATTCTCTTCCTTATTCCCCTCCTCCTCTCTCTGTTTTACATTTGCTTCACCAAGTACATGAATTGTGAACCACTCAGACAATCAAATAATAAGACAGTTGAAAACAATTTGTTCTTCAACACAGAAAGAGCCGTAATGAAATTTTCACAATAGATTGGATGCCCAATGTACTGAAAGCATAAAGATTATATCATGGGAATCTTTATAAACAGAATGCTGGCTAGATTCTACGCAGTAATCAATTTAGACTTACCTTTTAGGTAAAAATAAGATAACTACTGACTTCAAAATATCAAATTATTTTATTAACTGCTTAAATTAGAGATCTGGGTTGTTGTTACTTTAAGAAATAAAATTTGCTGTATTTTATATCATGTAAGTTATAATATGAATAAGTAAAACAACCTAAAAATTACTGCAAATTATATTTTTAGCTGAGAATTATTCCACTATGCCTTCCCATCTTCAGAGGCTCAACAAGAATTTTAATCTTTCTTCTGTAACCAGTGAATTCCTAGACTTTGGACTGTTTAATATTTGTGTGTTATAACCTTTTGATAAAACAAGTATATTTGTCCTGCATCTTTAAAAGATTTTATAACCACTGAGCCATCTCACCACCTCAGTTCACCTATATTTTAAGTAGCATATAGTAGTAATTACAAATTAATTTGTACTTTTCAAATTAAAACAATTTCCTAAATGCAGGATATGATTATTGAACACAAATAAGAGCTTCACATCTGCCTCCTCTCTCTCTCTCTCTCTCTCTCCCTCTCTCTCTCTCTCTATCTCTCCCTCTCTTTCTCTCTTTGTCTCCTAAGGATTCTAAAATGTGCCACTGGGAGGATATAGATCAACAAACATGGAGGAACTCAGATTATGTGATAAAGCAGGTGACAGAGAACTATACCAAAGCACCAGGAAATTCACAACTCAAAGCTGGCAAAGGACAGAAGGGGCAGGAGAGTAGAAAGGTAATCTCGGTACAGATGGGCATCTTAAATAACATGTGTATGAGATGCGATTCTTTCCTCTTTCCTACACATGTACTGAGTGAGATGAGGTGGGTTCTTCTTCACTGAGTACGAGTGAAGGGTCGGCATCCTAGAACAAAACACATACCACAGGGAGGAAATACTGCACAGACCCAAACTACTCCACTGATATCAAGTATTGACATCCCAGAGAAAGATCTGCTAATCAAACAGGCTACACATTGTCCATGCAATTTCCTATGAACACAAGCAGCAAAGGTGAGCTCAGACGTCAGATCTGGGGCTTCATGGTCCAAGTGCTTTCTATCAGTTATTATCTACTGACGAAGAGGCACTGTCTCCTAGAAAGAACGCCGGAATAATCTATTTGGTTCCAGTTTCCCAATCTTAAGTGTGCTTGGCATGTAAGAAATGTCTCTGACTGTGTCTGCAAGAGACAGTGAACTCACTGAGGGCAGGCTGCCTGCTTCCTGTTCTCCACTGCAAGCCTACCACCCAGTCCAGGGACATCAAGAAAATGTGAGGAATAGGTTTTTAGGTCACCAGGTTCTAGGCCATGAGTTCTTTCAGTCCTTAATTGTTTTTGTGTAGTTTGTTTTCGAAGCGATGACTTTCTGATGAAATTGTCCAGCACAGCGACCTTCTGGATTTTTAATAAGGTCACAGCTATGCCTGGGCTTCAGACATTATCTGCTGTCTATCTCTTCTTTCTTCCTACAGTTTGAATCTGTGGCTGAATTATACAGCCTTGGCCTCTTGTCAGCAGATATAAAAACACTGGACATGCTGAGAAGGGAGGATTTAGCTATATATTTCTGAAGTCCAGGGATTCGGCTCTCAAACAGCACCTTTTCTTCACTGAGACTGCGCTTCTAGGACAAGACCTGTGAGTTTTTGCTGGAGGCCCTGCGGAAGCTAACATGGAGTTCTTTCATCTGACTGTGGTTTGTCATAAAGAAAACACTTCAGGTTGTAGGCTGTGATTGAGAGCCCGACGCGTTATCTCAGCATGGACATGCAGAACATAAATGCCATACATTTCCAGCACCGCGCGGCTCAGCAGGTACCGGGCAGCATGCTGACAAATACGCTATCCTAGGGGCCAGACGTGAGACAAAAGCCTGCGGAATTTAAACCTGAAAGCTGGTTCTGTTTACCCTGGCAGAGCTAATGAGATGCATCCTATCTTCCTGATTCTCCCACTTCTGTAACACTGTATGCCACTTGTAATAGAACGCACCTAAGGTGTAATTTTGCAATTATTCGTGTGATGGTGCAGTGAATGGCTGCCTCTCCCTCTTTCCCTGAGATGATCCGCTGCCTGAATCTAATTATCGACTAGCTGCTTTGAATGCCATTTTAGCCTCTTAGCCTAGCACAGGACAGATTATGCAATAAATATTAGGAGATGAATGAAATTCACAACTCTACAGTCGTCTAGCAGGCAGCATCTTTTTCTAAGAAAAAGCACAAAAGGAGTGGTTCTTAACTTTGCTTTTAGCATAATCCCAAACACACAAAATCAGGGTCATTCAGGGGTACTCCTCCAGGTAATAGTGCTGGGCTCTGAGTCAGAATCCCAAAGGCCCGTGGTCCAACAGTTTACCCCTTAATACATACTCCAGGAGCCTTTTAAGCACACTAAAATTCGGAAGCCCACTGTATCCAGACCTTTTGTTTGCTAGTACAATACACTTTGAAAGCAAGCTTTCCATCCTAAACCTGCAATTCAGAGCACTGTGTGCTATTCAAGGCTCGCCTAGCTGCAGCAAATGACGACAGCGAAAGAGAAGTTTCACTCTACCCCGATTGCACGGTGGACTTCACTTTCATGGCCTGTTGCTCCCATCCTTCTGCTTTATAAGATTGCAGAATTCTAACAAAAAGCTAGGCTTCAGAATCTGCAGCCGTGTCTTGGGGGACAGACACGCAATTCTTCCCATCATTCATGCAGCACCTGGGACAGATTGTTCAGGAACCAAATCCGTATGTTTGATGTGAAAAGCACACCTCTAATTAATCACCATGTTCCCAGCTGCCGCACTTTCCCGGGTTTGCTGCAAGCATGGCTGAGGGGCCTTTCTCACCTGCTTCCCAGGCACATAGGATTCATAGAAGCAGCCTACTGATTTTATCTCTGCGCGTCCCTTTCTAATTTAGTGCGTTTGTTTATTTTTGTCAGATTGGGAATGAGACACTTTACAATCAGGTAGCTTTAATGGGCAAAATGTTGACTCATTTCACTAGACATCTGGAGAGGGGGAGAAGTGTTTCATTTATTGAACTTGAATTAATGAAAGGTGGAGGCGCTTCGGAAAAAAAATAACCAAACTGCTTATAATCTGAGCCCCTGAAATGCTGGTGAACGCCAGACCATGTAAAGGAAAGCCTTGTACCCCCTCGGTAGAGGAAATTTCCAGTTTCAGAGGGAGCGAGCCCTGTGCAGCCTTCCTTTCTCATCCCCTCTTCTTCAAAGGTGGCTCTGTGTCTTTGAAAAGGTTGTTTCCATCCATCAGGCTCCCCCATATTTAACAACTAAAACAATTTTTTTCTTCTCAGATATTAAATGAAGCAATCAATTTCTATCGCATTCTTTATCTGGGAGTAGCATGTTGTGCCTGAGATTTCAGAAGCCATGGTGAAAAATGAGCTTTGAACTCAGATCCATGCGCATGCCTGTTTCACCCGTGTGAGTCTTAAATGTTGTTATCCATCTCTGCATTAAAATATACAGCATAACCTTTTGTAAAATTTATAGTTCTGAACTATGTCTTGCCATTATCTGTCAAGCCCACTTATATTTTCTAAAAGTCTCCTTTGAGGCACTATACTGAAGAGTCTAGTAAGAGCTTTCCTTGGGAGAGTCATAGCCTTGGTAGAAGTGTGTGCTTTTCGAGCCCTGTGGGTATTAGGATAAGAAATCTCCTTTGTCCGGAAGTCTTGTATACAAGACGGAGGCCAACTATCACTAACACATTTCTGAAAAATAAGAGGCAGAATTATGTTTAATACATTGCTGCCTCCTGATCAGGTAGCAAACTTAGCTAAAGGGATTTGACTGCTATTGAGGTGTTGTCTAGTATTAACTGTGAACTTATGCTGAAGCTCCAGGTAGAGGAGACATCCCGACAAAGAGTCACCTGCACCCTTCCCTTCTGCTATCAGACTAACTTTTATATCACCAAACTCCATGGAAGGACTTGTATGTTTCACAGGTATGCAAGAGTCAAAGATGACTTTTTTATTTGTTTATTTGCTTGTTTTATTTTTTCGAGACAGAGTTTCTCTGTAGCTTTGGAGCCTGTCCTGGAACTAGTTCTTGTAGACCAGGTTGGCCTCAAACTTACAGAGATCTTCTTGCCTCTGTCTCCTGAGTGCTGGGGTTAAAGGCATGTGCCACCCACCATCTAGCAGAAGTTTATATTTAAAGAAAAGATACTAAAGGCTTCTATGCCATACCTAGGGACAAAGGACCTAGGGACAAAGAACTCTGCCAGGTCTGGAATAGGTGGGAATTCTATCCAAGGCAAAATACTGAGACCCTCTTTCAAAAATATAGAACCTGGGGCTGGAGAGATGGCTTGGCACTTAGGATCACTTACTACTCTCTCAGAGGACCGGAGTTTGAATCTCAGCACCCATATTGGGTGGCATAGTATTGCATGCAACTCCAGTCTGTCTTCATTGGGTATTTTTCTATACGCATGCACACAGAAACACACGCATGAATGAATGATTAAGTTTTTGTTTTAATGGAGCTCTTTAGGATACCACTTTCCTCAAGCAGGACTTGAATTGAAACCAAACAAAAACCACACAACAATAACACAATCCATGTCTTTCTGTAATAGCGAATGGAGATGACTTGGGACTCAGGCCCCTTCCCTTTCTTTAGCAAAGGGTGGTCGGCCTGCATTGCAGCTGCATTTTCACGTGTCTAGCCTTACTTAGGGTCCTCTACAAGTTGGAAGATGGCCACAGACATGGAGGTAAGTAAACTAGACAGTCATCTAAGGAAACTACCCACTATTTGACCAAACTAAATAAATCTATTTTCCTTTGTCAATGTCTGTGTCTTCATTGCTTTGAAATACAGGGAAAACTGAGTCTGTGGGTTTCCAGGCCGAAGTACCCAACAACAGCAGGACTAGTTCAAAGGAAATCAACTGCCATGGGTAAATTATCAAAGGCCTAATCATTGTCACTGTCTAGAACCATGGCAACATCTGCAATTTAAAGTTGTTTAGAAAGAATGAAATGAGTGCATCTGATAGTTTCCTCTAAAAGGTTATACTTCCCAGATTCCCTTCAGACCAGGAAGTCATTTCTGCCTCTGTGAAAGGCTGCAAGCCATCTTCTGTAGGCATCATGGCCATTCACACCCATAGGTGATGGAAGCCCCCCACCGGAAGTCCCCACTTACTATTAATAAACATTGTCCTACCTAAGGTCAGACCGAGCCTCTCTTCCTTTGTATCTTTAGCCTCGCTACAGCTACTCTTAAATAATCTAACAGTGGTGCCCAAGACCCAGGATAGGAAGATGATCCACGAGTGCCTCAAGCCCACCAGAGGACAACCCTCCCAAACTCTCATAAGCTCTTGGCAGGGCCCTCTTTCTCTCAGAAAAACCTTTCTTTCTACTCCATTTCTTCCTTTTCTCTCTCACCTTGCTGTCTTTTTCTGACACAGCCTGACATTCTAAGTGGGAGGCCATGCTGCATTCAACCAGAACACATATTTAACATAACAAAATTCTAGGACAAGGTAACTGTGGACTTAACTCGGAGGTGGAGGTGCCCTGGTTAGACCTAGAGCTCACTGGAGCTTTCTTCAAAGATTCTAAGAACTTTCCCCTGGCTGAAATTGGCCAAGAATTCCTGGGATTCTCCACTAGTCGTAGCCTAAAACTCTTTCAACCTTCCCCTAGCCCAGCAATCTTAAGAGCTGGGATTTGTAGGGGTAGAAATTTTCCCACCACACACACACACACACACACACACACACACACACACACACCAATTACCAGGTGGCTGATAGCTGGATTTTACCCCTACCTTTGCCTATGTCCTTCATCTGCTCCAAATTGTTTGGAGAAAACCAACAACTCTCCTTTGCCTTTCTTTGTAATTCTGTCCTCAACATACACCAGACAAACGGTTGCCACTAGCAACTCCCAATTTCTAATAGCTGAACTGTTTAGGGTAACTTTATAAGACAAAATGGTAGTGTGATCCACAGCCCCTCCCCATAAAAATCACAGTTCACTTTAACCCTTTAATCCTTTTCATGGCTTGCAAGGCTGCCCACCAGACCCAAATACCTGCCAATATTTCTGCCAGGCCTCCAAACTTGTATCAATTCCTAACTGAGATAACATAGAACTCCTTGCCTTGTGCTTTTTGGCTACTTACGTTTCTACCTCTCCAAGACTGGAACATCATTCATGTTTCTTTAAGAACTAAGAGGCAAAAGCATTTCAGATAGTCTGCCTCATTTGTCAATGCACACAGACTGGCTGTGAATATGTAGATCACTGGGTTCCATCTTATAGAAATTCAAATGCCTTTAAAGGTATGGATAATATTGTAAAATTGTTTCTTGCTGTTCTACTCTACTGAGCTGTTAGCTCTGGAGTTAGAATTTGGCCCACTTGTCCGAGTGTGTTTGTTAAGTTGCCAGCTTGAGTCTCCAGGCCCAAGGGGACTCCCTTGGATGGAGCACCATCCCACCAGAATAAACAGCACCCTGCCAGTGTAAATGCCTCATTACAGGACAGGGATGCAGGGAGAATTCCAGGACAAGTCAGTACGGCAAGTAGAGTTGCAGCTTAGGTAGGAAGAAAGTCTAACATAGGTGTTAAGCAGAGTTAAGAAAGAGGTGGGTGTTCTGGGGAAGGGTAGGGCACACCCAAGTGTAGGTGGGGGCCTTTAGAAAGAGGTTGCCCTAAAGCATCCTTACAACATGTGACTTTATTGTCTTCTGGAGTCACATCTCAAATGGTTGCTAAGGAGCTTCAGTGAGATCCTAAGTTGGTCCCCGAGGTGTATTAGATATCATCACAGATGATAAGGTATACCCGTGTTAGACGAGGGCACTGAACACAGGAACTAATAAGTATTTTCATTGTGAACAAATGAAAATAAAGCCTTGTTTAGGAGAGTCCCCCAAATATGTGGGAAAGGAATTGAAGGCCATCTACACTTAGACCCTAAATATGGTTAATTATTTAACATTTTTATTTGAAACACCTAGATATGAAAGGAACAGTGTTTGTACATAGTATAAAAAATGTAATTGTGATGGACTTTTTGACTCCCAGCTAGTAAGCAACTTCAATCAGGCCCTGGAGCAAAGGGTTCCTTTCCTTTCCCATGTCCCCATCGTTCTCCCTGTCTTTAATCCAGCCTCCATTTTATAATCACCTAAAGGAGTTTTGTGGGATTTGTTTGTTTGTTTAGCCTTGATTATAGGGGTAAGGATATGATTTAGTGGGTAACAACACTTGCTATGCATGAGGACCTGAGGTTGGATCTCTAACACCTATGTTAAAAAATAAAATAAAAAATAAAAACTGTGGGTGGCATCTACCGGCAGCCTCAGAGCTGGGAAGCAGAGACAAGGGGATCCTAATAGTTTACTGGTCTGAGGAGAGCAAAATCGGAGAAGTTCAGGGTCCGTGGGAGACCCTGTCTCAAATAATAAGGCAATCAAGTGATCAAGGAAGGCATCAACCTCTGGCCTCCACAGTCAAAACTTTGGAATCCAGGGACCTGGGCTTTACTGCAGTCAGATTTTTAGGTGAGATTTCAACCAGGCACCAGGACTCGGTGTTCATTTCCGCAGCAGCGGCCTGCTTCTGTGACCAGAGCAGTTACGTCATCACCAGGTCCCTTTCCATCATCAGCTAGCGACAAGAGCCGCACCTTGAAAGTTCCTGCCAGATACAGCTCACTCCTTTTGCCTCTTCTGTCCTTTCTTGTCTCTTTTCTCTCTTGCCTCTTCTTTTCTCTCTTGGTTCTTTTTGCTTTGTCTTTCCTCTTCTTTTTGTTCCTCTCTTACGCCTTGCCTTTCTTCTTCCTTTTCTCTGTCTGTCTATCTTCCTATCTCATGCCCCTGCTCCATCATGGCCCTTTGCTCTCGCCCTTCCCCAAGAAACCTATTGTACTAACTCTGTTGCGGGTAGCATGTTTGCTTAATGGCATACCTTGGCAGGGCCCGCCAAAAGGTACCCACTTCGCCTTTCTTTTCTTTCATTTTTAATCATAACACAAGAACATCTACATTATAGCATATGCATATCTTCTTCTTGTTTTTTAAGACAGGGCTTCTTTCTCTGTATAGTCCTAGCTGTCCTAAAACTCACTCTGTAGACCAGGCTGGCCTCAAACTGAGAGATCCATCTGCCTTTGCCTTCTAAGCTCTGGGCGTGCACCACCATGCCAAGTTTTCTTATTTTAACATATTTCATTATTAAACCGGAAAATGGTGCGCATATGGAGGTCAGCTCTCAGGAGTTGGCTCTCTCCTCCCACCTTCATTGAGGGAGGATCTTTCTGGTCGGTTCTGCTCCACACCAAAGTCAAGTGATTTTGTGGCCTTTGCCTGCCATCTTGATGTTGGAATACTGGGATTACTGTGTCTCACTCCATCCAGCTCTTTCATCTGTGTTCTCAGGATCGAACTCAGGTTTGCTTGAGAGCCATCTTTGCCAAACTTCTGTTTTGTTTTTGTGTTTTTGAGATGGGGTTACTCTGTGTAGCCCTGGCTGTTTTAAAACTCACTCTGTAGACCAGGCTGGCCTCAAACTCACAGAGATTCGCCAGCCTCTGCCTCCTGAGTGTTCTGGGATTAAATTTCGAAACTCCTTGCAGGTTACCTTCAGAAAGTCTCAGAAAGCCTGAAGCCCAGGACTACTAAGCAAAAGCTCCTTTAAAGAGTATGAAAGGAGACCGGAAATGGCTGGGCTCTGCAGCTGCTTCCATGGGAGCTGCCAGACACCTGCTTCCTGCAGCTCTACAGAGGCGTCACTCACATATCAATTCTTTAAATCCATAATGCTTCTAACCAATTGTGTGCAGTCGTGTCAGAGGAACTCAAATATGTAAAACCAGAGACTTTAATCATTCACATAGGCACGAACAAAAAAAAGGGAGGGGGGGAATCATGTTTTCTGCAATAGAGCAAATCAGATGCTACTAGACTTATATTAAGAAACTGATCCACTCAAGAGAGACAAAGGAAATCAAAACATTTTTATAGACTTGTTAAGTCAAAGCATTTTTATACAGTTATTAAATGTATGCTTATCTGGTATGGGAGGTCCGTCTATATATGTGCTGCTTTTATTGGTGAATGAATAAAGAAGCTGTTTTGGGCCTGTGGCAGGGCAGAATAGAGCTAGGTGAATGGGGGCAAGGGGAGCGGGGGAGGATGGGCACAGGACATGACTAAACTGAATGCTGGGAGAAAGAAGGCAGGGTCAGAGAAAAGCCATGTAGCCCACCGGAGACAAATGCTGGAACTTTACCGGGTAAGCCATAGCCTCCTGGCAATACACAGCTTAATGGAGATGGGATAATTTAAGATATGAGTTAGCCAGAAATATGCTTAAGCTGTTGGCCAAACAGCACTGCAAATAATATTGTTTCTGTGTGATTATTTCAAAGCTGAGCAGTTGGGGACCAACAAGAGACCTCCTAAAACACTTATCAAATATGCTGGATGATCTCATGATTGTATAATCTGCTTGTCGTACGAGAAAGAAGTGTTTTTCAAAAAAAATTGTTTTTATTATTTCAGATTTATTATTCTAGGGTGTGTGTGCGTGTGTATGTGCACGCACACACACGTGTGCTCATGGAGCACAAGGGCATTGGAGTTACAGACAGTTGTGAGCCACTTGACATGGATGCTGACATCCATGACTTGACAAACTCACGTCCTCAGCAAGAGTAGTACGTGCTCTTAACCTCTGAGTCACATCTCTGGAAGCTGAAGAAGAAATATGAGGGATCACAAGGACACTTGGCTCATTGCTCAAGTTCATCTAGTTTAACGGGTCAGTATGCATTTCTGGTAAAAATTAAAAAAGACAGTAAATATTTCCAGCAGTCAATACCATCTCTGCTGAGGCCGTATAATTCTGCCCTTAGAGTCGGAAGATAGCCACGGACTATGCAGAAAACAGAAGTGCAGCTGTGTCCTCAAGAAATCTATCCTTCCTTCCTTCTTTCCTTCCTTTTTTTTTTTTACTTTTTTCTGCCAACCTTCCTTCATTCCTCTGACTCCATTAGGCTCACAAGAAGAGTTTACTGACCATGTCTGATGCAGCATGTCTATGCAAGATCACTGCATCTCATCTGTCCTGCGAGTTCCTCCATCTGCTCTCTTTTGGGTGCCTGAGTTCTGTGTCAACAGCTCAGTCTTCACAGGCAGAGCATTCTTTTTAGATAGCATCATCTACTGTAACTGTTAGGCTCATGGTCAGGAATCTACATCAGTCTGTTGAGAACCAGCTGTTTGGCTGGAGGCTCTCTCCTACAGCCAGATGCCTTCTCTTTATATCCACTTAGAACTTTCATAAGCAAGGAAAACTCAACATTAAAGCCACCACTGGCTTCCCCGCAATACCTGACTCTCCACATGTTGGACTTTTCAGAACTTGAGGTGATGCCTACCTACCGCTAGGTTACATGTGGGAAGTGCATCTTACAAGTACCGATGTAGCATCAATAGCCATAAGCCATAGCAACACAGCAACAGAGACTGAGCCCCACGGTCCTGAGTGCAGAAGGGAAGGAAGTAGCTCAGCAGAGTCTTCCATGCAATTCCATCTGGTAAATCTGAAACTCACACATTATAAAAACATTACATTTTTTTTTCACATATATGTAAGAATCTGGCTTATAAACCAAATTACACAAATGCAGGGAGGGAGCTTTGGAGAGAGTAGAAAATGGAATGAAGATTGGAGAAAAAAGAAAAGTAATAATATAAAAAACAATAAGAGAAAAAATTTGACAAGCCATAGTTAACTTAATAATGCCTTTAAAAATCTATTTTTAATAGGAAATGTGCTGTAAAGCCACTGATCATCTGAGCCATCAAAACAGGATAAGTGAGAAACTACATGGCCAATTATAATAAAAGTTAAAATTTAGGGTTAGACTGAGGTTATGTGATTATGAAAGCTTAGTTAATTAAATCAGGATAATAATTTTCAGTTGAGCATATAAATTATTTGATTGCAAATGAAAATTTCTAGACTCTACTAAAGAAGCTGAGTGTTAGTCTGCAGCGTGGTGTGGATTTCTCTTAAGTTTTTAAATTGCATTTTTATTTACTTATGTCATGAGTATGTGTGTAATTATGGACGCACATGTGCCGCAGGGCACCTGGAGAGGACAGCTTTAGAGAGTTGGTCCTCACCATCAACTGCCAAGTGCTTCCTGGGGCAGAACTCACGCCTTCAGATTTGATGCAGGCGTTCTTACACCACGAGCCACTCTACCAGCCCATAAATTTCTTGCTGACTGAGTGAGTTGTCCAAACGTGGTGTCAAATATCAAAACATGGCACCACACCCAGACACATCCCGTGACATCATATGGTTATTTTTAGAACTATCACATGAAAATGCATGGGCAGAAACTTGGGGGGGGGGTGAAATTGACAGCTTCAATTTGGGAAAAATGAAGGCATGACCAAAATACAGATATATTTTATTTTCTGCCAGAATAAGTCAAACTGAAAAATGCAACCAGTTGTTGCCAACCAGAGCATAAGCCAAGTGAGAGGTGGTTAAAGTAGGCAGTCTCTAACGCATGCCTTGTGAAACTGTGATAGTTGCTGTTAAATGATACCAACTCAACTTTTAGTCCCAGTACACAGGAGGCAGAGGCACGTGGATCTCCATGAGTTTGAGGCCAGCCTGGTCCACAGAGCCAGTTTCAGGACAATTAGGGCTACACAGAGGAAACCCTGTCTTGAAAAAAAGAAAAAAACACAAACTCCTAAAAACTGAGAAAGTATCATCGCCTTCTGGTTAGGTGTTTTGGATGTGAGAAACAGCTTTATCATTCAAATATGAAAAGCATAGAAAAGTGCTTTATTTTAGAAACAGAGCTGAAGTTTCTCAGTGTGTTGATAAAGTTTTCTTTTTTCTTTGGGCTTTAGTGTTGTCAAAGACAGGACGCATGTAAATTCTTCCCGTATCACTTCTTAATAATCTCAGTTCCATTTCCTTCAAATCAGCAAACCTGTGCAAACCCAACAGTAGCACCACTTGGGGAAGAAACTGTGTGCGCAGAGACCATTTCCAGGTCACTGCGGTTCTTTCTCCCTCACTTTCTGCTTCCTCTTATTGACCCATGTACTGAAGTTCCTCACTTCTGCTTCTGCAGTTAAAATTGAGGCACCTGTAGGGAAGGTGCAGAGATTGCATGCATGCTGCACTTACAGAAGACCAGAGTTCAGTCCCCAGCACCAGGGTCAGACAGTTCAGAACACCTGTAACTCTAGCTCCAGGGGGATGCGACACCTGTGGTCTCCTTAAGCACCTGCACTCATGTGCATGAGTGTGCACACGCTTGCGTGCACGTGCACAAGCGTGCTCACACACACACACAAGTTTTTAAAAATTTAAAATTTTCCTGGGCTGGTGAGACAGTTCAGGGGGTAAGGGCACTTGTCTCCACGCCTGATGATCTCTGTTTGATCCCCAAGAGCCACATGGCGGAAAGAGAGAACCAACTCCCAACAGTTACCCTCTAACTCCACATGTGTGTTGTGATACACAGGCATGTACACACACACACGAAAAGAATGGAATACAACTTTTATTGACACATCTTAACTGTAGACATTACTGAGGTTCCGTGACATTGGGTTCATTCTGACAGTTTCTTCCAGATACCCCCCTCTTTCTTTGACCCAGAAAAGACAGTATATGCAAAAACCTTCCATAAACTGCCACAAACAAGTCATTTTATAAGAACTTTGGCAAGTCTATTCACACAGACTGAAACAAATATCACCTACTCAAAAATAACAGAAGATTTAGCTTGAGGAGTTAAGAGTAAATGGTTGCATTGACAGTGTGTTTGATTTCTAAAGAAGTTGGAGTGATGTCTCGACTGCCCTTCCAAGGAGTGCCTGGATTTTAAAAGAAGGCAGGCCCTCTGCACCTAGGAAATTGGCGAGTGGTAAATTTCAGATTCTGCAGCTATAAAGGATGGTTTGAGTTAGGAGGGATGGGGAGGGGTGGGGATCATCCAGGAAACTTCATCTAAAGAAGCCACATGCCACACAGAACTGGCTGCCACTCAGTTTAGCCCAGGTTCTATAAATATTGCCCTGGCATTCGAGAAAATGCCCCAAAATAAATCGAGACCATACAAATCCTAATTCTGAGTGTGTTGACAAGTTTCCCTTGACTCCATGTCCTATATCGAAAAGTTAATATTTTGTTCTGCTCTTGTGTCTTGTCAGATTTTACAAGCTGGGCACTCTGTCATTCCAAACACTGGCAGACACAAGGGGCATGAGGACACCTCTAAGCAGTGTGGGTGTGTGTTCTACATCTGCAGCTAGAAGGCCCTACTGCACTTTGACATTTTTTAATTGTTGTTAAGGATAACTAAAAGTATTCATGTTTTGAAATCTCACTGGAAATAGCAAGCTATGAATGACTGGCATTCATCCAGACTTTTGGAACAATCACACACGTTGACTCACTGGGATTTTATTTCACCCAGTCTGGATTTCAAACTATAAATCCAGACTAGTTTCCTCACCCCAGAGTGTTATGTCACCATATTTGGGCAAGGACTGCAGTGGTCCTAACATAAGCCCCTAGACTCTCTCTTTACTTCCTCTTTCCTACAGAAAATGAAGTCAGCATATGGATGGCGTATGTTACATAAGTAAGCTAATGTTTGTACAATCATATGTTCGTTTGGGAGGAATTTAAAAGATAATAATGTACTACAGGCGTATTTTTCTCTTCCCTAACTGATGTTCTTAGAAATGACCTAAGATCCCCTCTAGATCTTGAATGGAAATAGGCAGCTACTTGAAAAGTGAGGTGAATGGTGGAAACAGGGCTATCTCTCCACTTAGTATCCAGCTAGCTTGTGAGACCTACGCATAGGACAAGACCTCAGGGCTTGCAAGAAATGGGTTTCCCAGGAAACGCATGGTGAAAACCCCTTCTATTGTGATGACCCATGAATATTCTTTTTTGTATCTTTTCAGGTATGAGAAAATTTTTCTTAGCCAGCCCATCATTTAATGGCTATTATTAAGATCTTTCTATATACAAGGTACACAATTGGGTGCAAGGGGAGAGATTAGGGACAAAATAACTGTCCCTATCCTCACGACACTTACAGTCAAGTGACAGTAATTAATGTTAAATTAATATTATCCTTTTCTGTAGTATCCATTTAAGTGACAATTAAAGTAAGAGTCAGTAGGCAGAGGGAACAAATCCTATTAGAGAACACAGCAGAGGCCTATGGTTTGATTAGAAGATCAGAGAAGACATTAAACTTGAGCTGAGAGTCATGAGGCCAAAGGTGGTGACCTGTGGGGAAGTGGGAGGGCTGAAGCTGGTGACCTAGGCAAGCACAAGGTACTAAGAACGTTGAGATCACAGGTTTTAGGGCATGAAAGAGGGGTCGTAACCTGATCTTTGATGATCACTTGGGCTACAGAGTAAAAGAACTAGAAGGATCCATTGAAGATGCAGGCGGTTGGTGACTAAATGAATGTCATAGGCTAGGCAGGGGGGAAAGGTGCCTGAGATGCAGGGATGGGAAAGAGAAAGTGCTTGGGTGTGAAGGGTGTTTAGGAGCTTCTATTTGGGGCAGGGAGGGGAGTCAGTGAGGAGCAAGAAGCAGAGACTCTGATTTTCAAGGTTACACAAGAGCCATTCAAGAGAATGGTTTTCTCTTTTGAACTATGATGAGAAATTTGGCAGAGGGGAGTAGAGATAGTTAATTCTGAACAACATTTTGCAACAGTGAGGAGACAAGCCAGGTGGAAAGCCTGGCTCTGAAAAATACTTACAAGGTCCTCAGCTAGTGTTCCATATGGGAGTCACCCATTGGAGGACGTCATAATCATAGTATAAAGCTTACGTGCTGACTTCTTGTTATCTTCTACTGACCCAGTGGAAGACACTCAGTGAGGGAGGCCTTTTTTATGGAAGGAAACATGGACCACTATGGTCTTAAGAGGTTTGAACTTGACTCTTCCCTGGGCTCTCCATTGCTTCTTTCCTGAGGTGCTTCCTACCCCATGGCTGTGGGTTCCTTCTGCATCCTTATGAGTCCAGTCTACCAGCTTCAGGAGTCTCTAGTGTCTGATCAAAACAGGTCCATGCTCTTCCTCGTTGGGGACTTCCACATCTTCTCCATGAGAGCCCAAGTCCGCTTGGGCTGCTGTGACCTATTGCCACAGACATGGTTTAAACAACATAGCTCTGTTTCGTTGCAGTTGCAGGTCTATGTCTGAGAGCTGTGCTGCTGCAAACTGCTTCCCATGAGGCCTCTGTTCTTAGATAGCTAGACTGTTCACATGCCCTCATGCAGCCAAGAATGAGTTCTTTCTTTCCTATAGGGTTAGGAATTTCCCCTGGCTATCCCATTGTCATTAAATATCCACTGAGACCCAATCTCACGATGAACTCCCAAAAGCATTAGGGCTTTGACATCTGAATTTTATGTGGAAGAAGTCATTCTGTAGCCATGGAGAATACTTATGCAGTTGGCCACCTCTCCCTACTCCTGACACTGCAAAGCCAATATATTAAAGCCGTTGTAAGTCTGAGAGACTCCCGAATAACTCACTCAGTGTCCACCTTGTGTCTCCCAGCTCACAAAGGAAAGTCAACACATACAAAATTATAATAAGATGCTTTTCTTTAGCCTCACAGCCTGTAGTGTATGGCTGAATGTAATCACGTTCAGCCTAACTTATGGACTGGCAATGATTAAAAAATATTTAGATCTAATGTTAGAATTTTGTAGAACTGAATATTGGAACCACTTGAGGGTCTTTAAACTGGTGTAACTTTTTGTTAAGTACTTGGCAATATCTGTGAAGAAATGGAATAGATAAAATTGTGATAAAAGTTCTGAGACTTCATCTTTCAGCACTATTTGTGCATGGATGCAAAGCCCTGTGCAGAAGGACCCTTCTACTGCTCCTGTGCTTTCTGCCATATCAAGAAGAAAAGAAAAGGAAAATCTGCTGTGGTAGAGTTCTGACAGGAAGCAGAATTCACTACTGCAGTTCAAGATAATAAGTCAACAGACAGAGGAAGGCGGCAGTGTGGGCCAGGGTCCTGTCCGGGTGTGCAGTTCTCTTGCTTACTGTATTCAGTGGTGTAGGTTGGAATCTTACAATCAGTCATCGCAGAAAGAGTTGCACCTATAGAAACTGCCAAACACTAATTATTCATCAACCATTTAACCACTGAATGGTTAAAGGACTCTGTAGTGGTGGGCAGAGGGCATTAAAGCATGAAGACGAGGAACAGTGGTGTGCCATTTCCTCCTTACAGTGGCGGTATGGCAAAGAGGAAGAGGAAGATTGCATTGAGGGCTGAGGCTTGGAACTTCCAGGAAATTATACCTCTCTTCCTAGGAGAAGTAGGCTGTGGATGCAATAGCATGGTCTCTTTGCTTCCACCTCAAACCTGACATGCTTTCCCTTGGCTAAACCCAGTAAGAAGCCAGGTTCAAAGTTTGATGGGTAAGAGTAAAGAGAATCTGGACCAGACACATTAAAAATAAACATCATTTTTCATTTGGAAATCCTTCAAGAAACAGCGATATCTTAGTCACTGTTCTACTGATGTGAAGAGACACCATGACCAAAGCAACTCTTATAAAAGAAAGCATTTAACTGAGGGCTGGCACACAATTTTGGAAGTTGAGTATAATACCATCATGGTGGGGAGCACAATGGAATGCAGCAAGCACTGGAGCAATAGCTCAGGCAGAGAGAGAGAGAGAGAGAGAGAGAGAGAGAGAGAGAGAGAGAGAGCTAGTGATGGAATTTTGAAACTTCTAAGTCCACCCCCAGTGACACATTTCCTCCAACAAGGCCACACCTCCTAATCCTTGCAGTCCTTTCAAAGAATTTCTCTCCCTGATGACCATCCATTCAAACATATGAGCCTATGGCGGCCATTCTTTTTCAAACTTTTACAAGTGATTTGTACAGATTACAGAATATTCATTAGAATAAAATACTACACAGACATGAAAAAGAATGAAGTAGATTCCCTGTAATGACATAAAACTGCCACAATGTATTGCCGAATGTTATAAAGTAACTTACAGAAAATACAAACTTGGGAGGTGGAATGGATCTGGGAGAAGTTAGAGGGAGGAATTGTAAAGGTGAATGTGACCAAGTGTATTATGTTTGAACTTGTTTTGGTAACATGTTTGAAGTTACCAAAAAGTTAATTGAAATATAATACATATATATATATATATATATATATATATATATATATATATATATTAAATAAAAGTATAACCTAGATGTGGTAGTGCATGACTTTAATCCCAGCACTAAAGAGAGATCTCTGTGAGTTTGAGAAATTTACATAGTAAATTCCAGGAATGTCAGGGAACAGAATGAGATCTAGTCTCAAAGACCAAAAAAAAAAAGTATAAACCTTTAATCCACTTCTATAAAAAGAATAGAAGGGGGAGTTGATTGGGGGAGGGGGAGGGAAATGGGAGGCGGGGGCGAAGGCGGGGAGGAGGCAGAAATCTTTAAGAAAGAAAGAAAGAAAGAAAGAAAGAAAGAAAGAAAGAAAGAAAGGAAGGAAGGAAGGAAGGAAGGAAGAAAGGAAGGAAGAAAGAGCCGTGTGGCTGGAGAGATGGCCCATTGGTTAAGAGCACTGGCTGGTCTTCCAGAGTACCAGGGTTCAATCCCCAGCACCCACATGGCAGCTCACAACTGTCTGTAACTCTGTTCCAGGGGATCTGATGCCAATGCACATAAAATAAAGTTAAATAAATTTAAAAAAAGAATATATATACACACATATACATACACCTATACTTTTCCTTTCTCCATAGGTCAAACAAGGTGTGTGTATGTGCATACATGCATACATGTGTGCGAATGTGTGCCAAATCTCTAAAGTGATCATCTTTGGAAAACAAGGTTAATTGAATAGAAATGGGAGATGGATTTTCTGCTCCACAGATTCCCAATGCTTTTGAGTTTATACCCTTATTATGGTGTTTAGACAATGCCGGCTATACCTGCTTTTTCTCTTTCAAGCAAACTCACAATGGAGAGACAGGCCAAGTCTTCCTATGTGGTGCCTACAACGAGTCTCCTTTTCAGCAGCTCACCTGAAAATCCTTCACATGTTTCTTTGAGACACAGGACTCAGCATGTCACCTTGCTGTGTGAGAGTCAGCGTGGACGTAAGGAAGTGGCCGTCCCTGAGGGTTGTGCTATCTGCCCTGGGGACACTCTACAGGCTAAAGAGCAGACAGAGATTCAGTGCAGAGGTGGATTTCGGCCTGGTGATCTGTCTGAAATAAAGTCATCCTGACTGTAGCGCTTAGTGTCATTGCTTTGTTTATGATTTGTCTGTTGGGGATACTGGAAGCCAAATCCTTGCTAAGCAAGCACTCGACAATCCAGCTCCACCCCAGCCCTGCAGCTGCCTTTACACTTTCAAGCTTGGCTATAGTTTCCGATGATTGATTTTGTTTTCAATGAGCAAAAGTAAGAAATCGAATGATAATTATTGCTATTTTCATAATCCATTTCTAGTTGACGGCAATATGCTTAGAAAATTAAACATTGTGAAAAGTGATTCCCCAAACACAAAATGACTTTACTGCACAAAACAAATTCTTAATTCCTAATCATTTTTAGTTTTTGGTTTAGGTTTTGTTGTTTGAAACAGGGTTTCTCTGTGTATCCCTGACTGTGCTGGAACTCACTCCATAGATTAGGCTGGCTTCAGATTCATAGGCTGCCTTTGCCTTCCAAGTGCTGGGATTAAAGATATATTCCACTATACCAGCCTCATTCCTAAAGTTAAGACCTGGGGCAGTGTGTGTGTGTGTGTGTGTGTGTGTGTGTGTGTGTGTGTGTGTGTGTGTGTGTTGACATAATGTTTGATTTTTTTTCATAGAGAAGAAGAATCTTATACTGTTTATTAGATGCATGAACAGAAAGTCAGTGTTTTCACAGCCAACAATATTTTCAAACTCAAATATATTTATATTTCTGGGATGACTGAATTATAATCAACATGGAAAAGAAAACATCAGTAAAACATTTTCTTGACCAAAATACACACTCCACCCTTCAGCCACTTCCTCAGGCAAGCATGTGGGCAGCAAACTGTTTGCCCTCCCTCATCTGCCTCCCCAGTCACTAGAGCTGATCAGAGAGAGGCGCAGGCATATCAAAGAAAGACTGTGGTAACAGTCTCTATGGGCGTATACAAAATCTTACCCTATGGAAGCATCATGGAAATTGATTATTTTCTTTAGTAATGTGTTGTTGAACATTATATAAGACAGCTATAAAATACGTCCACAGAATAAATCAGATCAAATGAGAAATAAAAACTGTTAACATGCAGAAAAATGGAGAGAAATAGAAGGAAAAGGTGTTTTGAAAGAATACAATTTTGATATTTTCCAAATTTTACGTGTGATTTCTGATGGTTGCTGCTATCTATGGGCAATTCGGTGACCCAAGGTAGACTCACATTTGTGAGCATCCCCACCTTCCATCTCCAGGATTCTCTTCATTTTACTGAACTGAAACTCTATGTACCCTCTAAACAAGAAATCCCATTCTCCTTCCCCAGCTCCAGCCTCTCTCAATCTTCTTACCTTCTTGTCTGCAACCTTGACTACTCTGCATGCTGATCATGGAGTATTTGCAAATATTTGTGGTTAGTTTATTTTGCTCAGGTCTATCTGTGTACCCCTGTAGGACAGGATTTCTGTTTTTCTCAAGGGTGAAAGATGTTGGCACTATCACACTGGATGTGTAGAACACACTGTCGTTATCTGTGGGTGGACTTGCGTGTTGCTCCAACCTTCTGATGGTTTGGCTGACGCTGCTGTGATATACAGACATGTCCTTGAGAGCGTTTCAGCTCTTGTCCTGTAGTGTCTACACCGCAAAACGGACTGCTGAATCACACTTTGATCTTTTTAATTTTCTGAGGAACAACCATGCTGGTGCCCTCAGCAAGATCTCCATAATAATTTTCTTTTTCTCGTTTGCACGTTCATTCAATCGCCCCTGCGTTCATTCAGCCAGCTTGTAGTACTAGGGATTTTACTTAGGGCTTATCACATCTTAGCAAGAACTCAACCACTAAACGACATTCCCAAGCTTTTTTCTGGTTTTCCCTTTGAGTCAGAGTCTCACTGAGTTGCTAAGGCTGACCTTGAACTTGCCATCCTCCTCCTCGGCCTCTCCAATAGCTAGAATGGCAGGACTGTTCCACCAGGCCAGGTGTTGTTTCAATTTATAATGGAAACCAGACAAATGAATATGAGGCTGTGTTCCCTTGACATTTCTGTCTTTAGGTTTGCATTTTTCCTGTTGATTAATGACAGTAAAGACTTCTCACATGCTTATTGGCCATTACTGAATCACCTTTAGAGAAATATCCATTTAAGTCCTTTGTCTATTTCCCCATCTGGTTGTTATTGAATTTTAGTCTTCTATATATTCTGAACATCAACAGCTTGACAATATGCCTTTGACACAGTGGTGTGATATCTATTCACCTTTTAAATATTCTAATGTAAGAATCTTTCTTCGTGAAAAATTATTACCATATAATGTTAAATCAATGCTCTTGATAAAATCACAACTTAGAAACTCCTTTATAAATTCAAGCTGATGAGCTTTACCAACATCATTTAGACAAGACAGTAAGCAGTGGCCATTCTTCCCAAAATGAGGCTCTAGTGTTTACACAGTCACTGGGGAGCAGCACGGTAAACCCTTGGGAAGCATAAAGAATTATTTTGGATCAGATATTATTAAATGCCCCTGCAAGACATTCTTCCAGTAAAATAAAAACTGAGATAAGGGTCTTTTCTCTGCACGATAGGGAAGTTTGTCTAATGGCTGGTCTTGCCAAGGAATCATTCAGTCTCTAAATATTTTTCACACAGAACGGTGACTCACGGATCTGGGAGCAGGGAAAAGGAAAAAAATCAGGAGAAGCTCAACAGCCTCACCTTTTTCATATTTCTGAGCTAAACTGGTAAGCCTGACATGTTTTCCTAGCTGGGTATTTGATTCTATGAAAGATATTTTTGTTTTGTGAAGAGGGGAGTGGGGATTGGCTTATTACTTCTAATGAATATGATACTCACTGTATCTAACAGTGTGCATATTACTTCACATGAGGAAACAAAACACCTATTTATAAGTGTAATTTTTGCCTTTTGGACACGGGTACTCACTCTGTAACCTAGGCCTGACTGGTCTTGTGCTGGCGGTCATCCTCCTGCCTCTGCCCCCTGAGTACACCAAGCCCAGCGGCAACCATTTTCCAACCCTTGAGTTCTGTGTTGCTCTCTTTTCAATTGGTGAGGCTAAAAGTGCTTTCTTGAACTGCTGCTTCGATTCTTTTCAGCTGCAGTCAGCGGTTATCCACCAGCTGGCTAAGGTCTTTCTGCTCCACCCAGATATAAATCACAAGGAGTGTGGCGAAGGCATCCCTGGCTCGTAAATACTGAAGGCTTAAGAACTGGACTAACAGACTCAGAAGCTTGCATCTCCCAGTCTTGAGAAGTAGAGACTGGGATTTAGACACCACATATCTAAGGGTGTAGACAATTAGTTTCGAAGCTTAGTGATCTAAGGCTTTGACACAGTAGCCACGGCACCTAGCCGCTATTGGAGTCCTTGGCTCCAAATGGCAATGGCAGGAAATGGGAGATGGTGCCTGCTAATATTAGAGCTACTGAATGGGTCATACCTGTTGGGCCCCTCAGCTCCTATAGTGGCTAGTGCCATAGGTCTCAAACCTAAAGTTTTGGAATCCTTGGACCATAAGGCATAGCAGCTCGCTGGAACTAGTCTAGCAACGGAGTTTGAACTATTAGGGTTATAGGCATGTGTTACTCTTCCTGGATTACCGGTGGCTTTTATGCTTGGATGCTTGGGGGAAGGGACGCTTGTAATCTGTGATTCCGCTTTATCTTCACTCACATTTCCCTGCCTAAACCAGGAGTTTGGTAACAAGACTTCTAGGTCCGAATTCTCAATAATTCTTTCCTTCAAAGAGACCATCCCACCTTACTCACCACGTGGTAACCGCTAAGGAGTCAAACGGAAAATAAACATAACAACGACACCCCAATTCTTCTGTTAGGCTCCCCACCTCTCATTGCTCCCCAACAAAGTTGCCCATATACAACTTTGATCATCAGGAAAAACTGAAACTACATCTATAATCAGAATCCCCTCAAAACGATCATGTCTCGAACCCTTGGTATGTGCCCAGTGTTCTATATTATGGTTCTGCGACTTGGAGTTTTAGATAAGACATCCAAGATCACATACGGGGTAATACTTAAGTGCTTACTCTATGTCAGACACGGATTGCACAGATGAATTTGCTCCTCAAGAAAACTGACAGGTGATTATTTTTATTCCCAATCTACAAATGAGGGGACTGAAGTTCAGAGAGTTTGAACAATTTCCTCAAGGTTACGATACTGTTGTAAATCATAGCCAGACTCGAGGGCTTCAGAGCTCAGCTTTCTAGACTATCCTATGGTGTTAATTTGATAGGGCCAAGAAGCAAAGCACACTTTAAACAAATAAAATCATTATCTTTCTCTTTTGGAAGTTGGAAATTCAAGGTTGGGGGGGGGGCTTGGTTTCACCCGAAGTCTCTCACATTGGTATGCAGATGAATCCTTACTATACCCTTGCATGGTCTTTTTCTCTGTACCCACACATTTGTCAAATTGGTCTAATGCCCACCAATAAATCTTAAGTTAGCCATGATTACAACTTTTAAGGTCCTCTCTCAATTATATCATATTTTGAAGGGCTGGGTGTTCAGGCCTCATCACATGAAATTCATGCTCTAGTCACAATCATAATGCAGCTCTCTTGTAGATTCTCTTTAGTTCAAACTGCGACCTGTCCCAAGGACTCTTAGCTTCCTAATCTATGTGAGCGTAGATTTCCAGCATGCTTCCCACTGCTCATAAAGCTTAGAGACGCCCTTATTGTAGAAGGAGCAAGTGGGTGAAACCATAGGCACGAAGGTAGACTCTAGAGGATGATGTGACTGTGTGCACAAGGTAATGATCATATCCATCTATCCTATGGTTCTTTACTCAGTTATTAGAAAGCATTATAGGAATTCAAGGGCTAATCCTCGCTCTGTAGTCTGGTAAACTTAGCCTATGGCCTGGAACCCTAGGTAGAGTAATACATTAGGGCTGTTCACGCCCTCAGACCTACCACCTCCTCACATCCTGTGGGAGGAAAATGTGGCTTGAGTCAGACTAAGTTGGGAATCAGCCCAGAACTTCTGGAATATGAAGTTCAACATGAAAAATTAAAATAATCTTTCACAGTCATTTCACTCTGAGTTGGTGTTGATTCTAAATGTGTGATTTATTCACAATAAAGCCAGATTCTCTGACTACATGACTTTAGAGCTATTAAAGGGGAAAGTATTATAAACAAATATATATAGATATGCATATACTTACAATTTTACGGTATTCTCTTTTATACTTTTTTGGCAGATGTAGCAAAAAAATATAAGAAATTCAATTCTCTCAGCCACACACCATATAAAGAGATAGTGATACACACATACATAGGCAACCACACAGACACGCTAGGAAACATGATTTTAAAGTAATTGATAATTAAGATTTTCAGATGATATAGGCCCACAATTGTTTAGGGTACTTGCTTTAAAACCCAAACTGTCATGAGACATGATTTCATTCTCTTCCCCTTTGTTCATTGTAAACTTGAGCTAATATGTAAATTATGAACAGTCTCCTAAAATCAAGAGGAATGTCAACAAAGCTATGTAGCTAATGGTCAATGTGTTTTCTTATTTGTTTTCTTTTAAGTTGCCTTGCTAACTTGGCCTATTGTTAGAATGTTTGTTGATAAAATACAAATCAGTTTGAAAAGACTTGGGAAAGATTTCAAGGAAAAGGCTCAGCTTGCTGAGATGTATCTAGATGAACCAAATAGTTGATGTCATTGTCCATTTCTCAATGAAGAAAGAATCCTGTCATTGAGTACACAATCTCATGCCAACAGATCATTGCTTCCAGCCTTGGACTAATCAAGTTTCCAGTACAGACATTGCAGTCACTTTGTTTTTCTTTGTGGAGCGAGGGTCACAAAGGAAGAATTTGTTCTTTGGGTTCTTCATAGATTCTGGTTGCCGTGGTTTGTCCTTGAACCTCGGGATCTCTTGGTGCCTTGTTTTGTATTCCTGTTGCAGGTAAAACCATTGAAGCTTACAGTTTGTTTAATGCCTCCAGCATCCTGCCTGGGGGAAATCTGGGGAGGAAGCTTATAAACTTGAAAACAGGTAAATGTGACAAGCGGAGGTGACTTATTATTATTGTGTGTTGGGTGACTTTCCTTGGGAGACAAAGAAACATCTAGTCAACCAAGATAGTGACAGAACCCAACTTGATGAAGCAATGGATTGAATGAGATCAATTACAGGAGTATGAACAATTCAAAAGTAGCTACACCAATGGGAAGTCGCATTCCAGCAATGTTGAACTCAAGGGAAGTTGTACCACAGACAAGTCCCACCTCCCAGTTAACTGCTTACCTCTTATAGAATCTCTGGGCAAGTCTCGTGAAGATTTGATGATCTTCTGGTCTCATGAGCTTCTACCTTGCTCCATGATAGAAGGAAAACAAACCTAATCATAAAGGTCTGCTCTGAGTCATCAAGGTTGTCCTGCTTTCAGACAAGGAGGCTCCTGTCCAAACCAGAGGAAAGAACGACACTGTGTTAGTTTCTGTCTACAGCGAAAGCTCTTAACATTAGTCCTGACCATGAGTGATGGATACAGGGGAAGAGAAGGCTTATGTTTCTTATTTGGTCTCAGCAGTGCTGTGACTGCCCCCTTGGGATGGCTAGCACCTTACATCGGAAGGAAACATCTTTCCCTAAACATTGTCTTCACAAATTAGACCATTTTCTCCTAACCGTCTTCTGTTCAGATGGATTTCCCCATTCTTCCTTCTTTGCTGAACTTGCAAATGTTATTATTCTGACTCATTTCTGACTCCTCTTCCCTTTATGTTTTCATCCTAAACAGGACTTTTCTGTTCATGTGAGTCTAGATGGCATTTCTACACTAACAGTTGTTACATGTCTCCCCTCTCCCATTCTGAGCCCCAGACCTGAATACCTGGCTGCTTACAGATTATTTCCCTAACTCCCAGATGCACACCCATAGGCCCAATCTTCGATTCTTAGTGTCTATTTCAGGAAGTACCACCATCCCTTTCTTTCCCATGTACTAGAGCCAGAAACGTGGAGTCATCCAGGGGAAACTCAGATGAGTCTTCCTCCAGAATATGTCTTTGTTCCTAATTTTTCACCTGAATTACTAAAATGCTCAGATCTGTATCCATATTTCTTCAATTAAAAATCACCACAAATCTGAGCCGTATTGTTTACCTATGGAGGGAGGGCTCTTACTACTGTTACCTGGACTCTAGTTGGTCCCCAGAGACAAGGCTCCCAGCCGTCCACCTCTTCCCAACCCCATCCAGCCTCAAAGCTCACATAAGTCCCCAAATGGAAGCCAGAAAGTGTTTTCAGCCCAGCTTGCAGGATCTACCACGGGACTGCTTGACCCCTTACTGTCCTTACCTCAGACCTCCTAATTAGACTCTTTAACAGTGAAATCTTTGGTTTCCTCATTTGCATGCATTAGATAGGAATTTTATACTTAAGTATAATGTGAGACAGTACTAGATATCTGTGTGTGTACTATTGAGAGTTAGACACAGACCTCTGCCCAGGCCAGGCAAACACTCTATCACCCAATCACACCTCCAGCTCCTGCATCTTTTTGGGTAAAATCTGCTGTTTATGTTTGTCTTAGTGTTCTATAACTGTGAAGAGACACCATGACCAAGGCAACTCTTATAAAGGAAAGCATTTAATTGGGTCTGGCTTACAGTTTCAGAGGTTAAGTCCATTATCAGTATGGCAGGGAACATGGTGGTGTGTAGGCACACACAGTGCTGGAGAAACTAGGAGTTCTATATCCAGAGTCACAGGGAGAGAGAGCTACTGTGCCTAGCTTGGGCTTCAGAAACCCTAAAACCCACCCTACAGTGACACAATTCCTCTAACAAGACTGCCACACCTCCTAGAGCCTGTCAAGTGGCACCACTTCCTAATGAGGAGGCTGCTAGGAGCCCAGTCACCCAGCCACACACACAGCCAGTCATGGAGTAAGAAAGGTAAAAGCCCAGAGGAAAAATGTAGTTAAAGAGAAACAGGATAATTTAAGTTAGAAAAGCTGGCTAGACACAAGTTGAGCTAAGGCCAGGCATTCATAAGTAAGACTTGGCCTCCGTGTACTTATTTGGGAGCTGGGTGGCAGGTCCCCAAAGAGTAAAAAAACAAGAACAACAACTACAACTACCAGAAGATGTAGCCCAGATTTAGGATGGGTCTTCCTGTCTCCCTCACAGGAGTACCCAGAAAATTAGGATTTTGTTGACCCCACCCCACCTCCTGACTCTTGCCGCCACCCACCAACTCATTATGTCTCCTTCTCCATCTAACTCCAGTCACAGGAGTCATTATTGGCTCTCTGCAAAACCCTTTCCTGGCTGCTCATATGGCTGAGTCTCTATATCCAAGCTATCAGTGTCACATAATAATTTGTTTACTGTAAGTAAAGGTTTACAGTAGATTACGTGTAGAAAAAGTTAATGCTAAAAATGATAACTAATGCTAACAATCATTTGGACCTGTCATTTAGCAAAATCCTGATTATATTTTATTTTCAACATGTCAAGTAAACTTTGTTTTAAATTTTATTTAATCAGAACAGAATTCTGCACGTATACATGGCACAAATGTCTATTGAAGTCATGTTTGTATAGTCTAGCTCTCAAAGTTACTTAATCATGATGGAAGCTTATTGGCTCTCAATTCTGAGAGAGAGAAAAAGAGTGAAGATTTTATTTGGGAAAGATTTAAACAGTTTTGGAAAATTAGTACATTTACAATGTTACGATTTTATTGACCTGTTATCTGTACAGATTAGATGCCTAAGCAGAATATTTCTTAGCATGTAAATATTATGACTGGCTAACCTAGGCATGGTCATCTCATTTCTAATACCAACTCCTGCTCATACTGCTGCTCTCTAAGTCTTTGTTTTCCCCACGTTGTAAATTTGGTCCCAGTTGTCCCAGGAGGAACAACCACGCTCAGTTGCATCCTCGGCACACAGTGTGGCTCGGCGTGGTACAAAGGCTGTTGGTGAAGTTGCCTTGGCCAGGACTAAGGCAGCAGCTGCAGGCAGTTAACGAAGGGGACTTCTCCTCCCTTGTCCTGAAGAACCTATAAACAGCCCAGTCCACTGACATCTGGAACATTCCCTCTTCAGTTTTATTAATCTCATTTCTGGCAAGACATTTTTGTATATTTGTATATTTGATTGAGTAGCGTAGCTTAACTTTCTTTTTCAAAATTAGTGCTTATTTATTCTTTGGCAATTTCATACATGTACACAGTGTATCTTGATCACACCCTCTCTCCCCTCCCTCCTTCAACTCTTTCCCCACCCCAGCACACCCTATCATGTTTTCCGACTTTTCTTTATAACAGTTATTTTTTATTGTTTGATGGGTGATTGTACAAAGCAGCGCTTCTTGCTCATCTCTTGCTGAGAAAAATACTTTGTAAGAAACTGACCAAAACTTAGCTACTAATGTAAGACTTCAGAGATGGAAAAGGTTTTGTCTTGTGTGTGCCACTTATGATGATAATGAAACAAGATCCTACTGCTCAAAAATGTAGGAACATTCTGCTGTACTGTCTAAAATTATCCATCAGCAGGCTTAGTTTCCTGTTGTATTAACCTTTTCTACTGCAAATTATTCCTACATGGTTTCCTAGTTAATCTAATGTCTATGAAATGGACACATGATAAATACTACAGAGTAAAATCTGTTATGTTGAATTGAATTAAATTGAAGCGCCCCAAATAGATTTGGGGCATCTTTGAGACTTTTTTTTTCTAGGCAGGGTTTCTCTGTGTAACAGCCTTCGCTGTCCTGGCACTCACTTTGGTCTGCCAGACTGTCCTTGAACTCACGGAGAGCCGTCTGCCTCTGCCTCCTTACTGCTGGGCTTGAAGGTGTATGCCACCATCCAGCTATCCTTGAGACTCTATCCAAAAATATGTCCAAGATACCTGGGATGGTGGTACATGCCTTTAACCTCTACACTTAGGAGGTAGAGGCAGGAGGATATCTGTGAGTCTGAGGCCAGCCTGTTCTTAATATTAGCAACTTCCAGGCCATCTGGGGCTGCATAGAAGACCTTGTCTAAATGTGTCTCTATATTTATGGAGATATGTATATCTCTATATAAATACAGAGATATGTATAGAGATAAGTTTGCATATCTATATATTATGCATAGATATCTCCAAAGAAATAGTCATTATTGCCAAGGGGAACCCATATCAGTACTATTCCAAAAGGCCCACATAAAGGTATAGATACAACAATGAGACATACGCATTTCCTTTTGTCGCCATGGTGATAAAGGGTGATTTTGACAGTTAATGATTTTCTCATTAACGGCAGACTGCTAGTGTCATGGGGTGGGTCTCGACACTTTCTAATCTATCCACAGATGGAGTAAGTCTCGACCCTCCTTAATCCACCCCACATTTACTGCATGGGGAAAGAGAGAGGGAACGAGAATGAATCAAGTGGTCACGGTATACCCAGAAAAGGGCTGGGATTTTAAACGCATTCTCCCCCTACCCCCACCACCTACAGCATTTTCTCAATTACAGTATATTTTCTCTTTGCAAATTTTCTTGCTTTAGGAAGATTTTTGAAGAGGAATTTGGACTAAAGCGAGTAAAGCAACTTGCCAAGTGGGCTAGTGAGAAACTTTCCATGTGTTCTGGGCTTTTTCCATGGGGTTCTATGAGCCCCGAGACTCAAGTTAGACCCTACTGCACTGCTGCGTTTCTGTCTGGGCATCAGCCCAGTACCATCCTTAGGAGAGCTGAGAAAGTCGTCATTGAAGTCACTTCCTGTGTTCTGTGGTTCAGAACAGGGATGCCAGTAGAGGAAAATCAAAAGTCTAACACAGAAAACAGACGAACAGTGGGTAGGTCACCAGAGGCAGAAAATGGGAAATGGGAAGAAAACAGCTTGCTGTAGGGAGAGAAGGTGAGAAAAATGGGCTTGCGGTTGGACCACAATAAAGTTATACCATATAAGGAAGTGGCATAACTTTTACAAACCTGACTTCCTTCATCTATAAAACAGAAACAATACATCATACATCTCAATATCCTTATGAGGATTAAACAAGGTAATACATACACTATGTATATTTCATATACTTCATGGGGAAAAGATACCATGTATCCCAGGCTGGCTTTGAACTCACTATGTAGCCGACCTTGACCGTCTGGTCTTCCCATCTCCACATCTCCATTTCTCCAGCACTGGCCACCATACAGGTTTTATGTGGTGCTGGGGTTCAAACCCACAGAGGGCTTCCTTCACACCATGCAAGCTATCTGACATCTGAACAATATCCCTAGCTGTGCTACGTGCATGTTTTAGGAATAATCTGCATCACATAGGATGAACCTGTGGCCTTAAGGCCTGGATAGACTAGGTTTTTTAAGAAGGTGACCAGGATGCTGTAGAAGTTCCATGAAATATCAGCTTCTACCCTTTCCTCTCCTGAGCCCATTGTCTTCCATCCACTTAGAATATACGAAAATGGTTCTCAAGCTGTGGTGTGGTGTGCAGCAGAGTCAGCAGGAGGGCCAGCTCTTTGTTGCAGTGTGTTTGAGGTAGGATCCCCAAGTTTCCACTTGTTGCAAGGCCCCAGAAACACTGGGGTTGCCTGCGGTGCACACAGTTATATTAATGTCGATGCAGAGTTGGTTGTAGGAGGAACAGGTTTGAGATCTATTTTGATTTCTGATTGAAAGTCCTGTTCTGAGACACCTTGATTTACCACGGCACTCATAGTGACAACATGCCTTGTTTCTCCTCTCAATCCCACTCTTCTCCCCCTCCTTCTCCTTCCACATACCACTTTGGAATGCAGAGCTCTGTCTGAAGTAAAAAAAGAGCAAGAGAAATCCCAGAACGATACTCAGTGACCAGACAGTTCATCAAATAAAAAGCTTGGGAATATATTTTCCCACTTCTACCAATTTATCAAATTTCTCCTTACTGTTTTTGTAGGTGAAAACTGTAATCAATTAAACACTAAACCAAATACTGTGACCCAAACACCGTTTGGGATACACAGATGAAGCACATTTCTGAAGACCCAGCTTTATTTGAAAGCAGGCCACTGTTATTTGTGCCGAGGTCAATGATGCTGCAGTTGTGGTGTGGAAAGTCCTTCTGTCTATGTGTTGCTTATATTGGTTAATGAATAAAGAACTGCTTTGAGCCTATGGCAGGGAAGAACAGAACTAGGCGGGGAAAGCTAAGCTGCATGGAGGGGGTGGGGGAGAAAGGCAGAGTCAGAGAGAAGCGATGGAGCCACTGGAGACAGATTCTGGGAACTTGAGCCAGTAAGCCACTGCTATGTGGTGATACACCGATTAATAGAAATGGGTTAAATTAATATGTAAGAGATTAGCCAATAAGAAGCTAGAGCTAAGGGGCCAAGCAGTGATTTAATTAATACAGTTTCTGTGTGATTATTTTGGGGCTAAGCTAGCCGGGGAACCAGCAGCCCTCCCCACTACACAGTTGTGGCTGAAAGACATATTTGGTTTGTTTAGTCCTATATAATTTCATCAGGGTTTTTCTTAACTCTGTTAGTGTTATCTGATTGTTTTCCTTTTCAATATGGACTGAATGTTTTGCAGCTCCAGAATGTGTGTGTTGAAGCTCTCTCACTCACTATGGTTGTATTTGGTGATGGGCCTCAGAGAAAATTAAGGATGCCAATCCTATCAGACCCCTGCCATAAGAAGGGGAGTTGGTGAGCTGAGTCTCCATGATTGTATGTGCTAGAGTTAAGACCAAGCAATACGTGGCAATGTGTTAGCTGTCTGCAAGCCAGTAATAATTGAGCCATTACCAGAAACTGGCTGGGCTGGTCCCTTAGTCTTGGTCTTCCAGACTCCAGAACTGAGAGGAAACTAAAATTGTGTTTTTTAAGCAGCCCATTTAAAAAAAAATGACATCTCAAACAGACTAATATAATATCTGGATGCCCTTGGCTTGGAGTGGTTTTGGAGTTTGGGTTTTTTTTTTTTTTTTTGGTTTGGTTTGGTTTTTTGTTTTTTGGGTTTTTTGTTTGTTTGTTTGTTTTGTTTTGTTTTGGAAACTCTGAATTAGTGGCTGTGTTGGGTGTCCTGTCCTTGAAGACTTACCATACCTTCCCATCCCCATGTATCTATCCTCAGTTAGAGAGCTTATCTGTTTTGAGTGAGAGAAAATGATGATATGATCGACACTTTAAAGTTGAGAAATTTTCACATGAAAATAGATCTGGATTTTCAAGCTCTCATGGAAAAGAGCACGATCTGGCAACACCTGTAAGAGTATGCTGGCACTTCCCTTTCAGAATGGGCAGGAACTCTCACATTGGGCACGGCTCCTCTGGTACGCTTCGCTCAATTGCTTTACCAGGCTAGTCACTGTGGCCACCTAAGAATACCATCCCTATTTCTCATACAGTGGATGAGAAGCTGAAAGCCCAGATGCTCGGAAATCCCTTTCCTGCTTGTGGCAGATGTTGCTGGTCATGCCCACTACAGCCTTTCCTGGAGTGGTAGCTGAAGTCACTGCTTGGAAGTGCTTAGCAGAAACATATTACAAAATGTCCCTCACCATCCTGGAAGGAGCAATTCTCCATCCAGGAGACCAAGATGAGTCTTGTAAGGATAGAAGGCCTTTATTCCTACAGCTAGCCTCACTATCAGATTTACTGACTCAGTATCTTATATAATATCACTCTGGATTGAGGCAAGAGGGATGCAATACTGTATAGTTGGAATCTTCTTTGGGCTGCCAACCAGCTCCCAAATAAAGACATGGAGACTTACTTTTATGAATGTTTGGCCTTGGCTTAGGCTTGTCCCACTAGCTCTTTTAACTTAATTTAGCCTGTTTCTATTCATCTACATTTGCCTTGGAAATTTTTACCTTTCTTGCATTCTGTATGCCCCACTTTTCTGCTTCCTCTGCATCTGGCCGGCTGGCTCCTGATATCTCCCTATCTTTCCTTTTCTTTCTTCTTCAAGCCTAATTCCTCCTCCTACTTACTCTCGCTGCCCAGAAGTCCCACCTATACCTCCTCACTCACTAATGGTCATTCAGCTTTTTATTAGACCAATCAGGTGCCTTAGGCAGGCAAGATGAACAGCAACACATCTTTACATACCTAAAATAATTCAACACATCTTTTCATAGTTAAACGAATACAACATATACAAACGCAAGACATCTTTAGATAGTTAAACAAATGCAACACATCTTTGCATAACTAAACAAATGTTCCATGCCAACATTGGGCATGTGACTACCAATTCTACTGGTTGTACCACACTGAAGCCACTGGCACGGCAATGTAGTAAAGTGACTTCTTGAAATCATGGCTTAGGCACCAACTTGAGAACAACTGAGCTATTTTTACACCACTGTGATCAAAATACATAAGGAATGAAGCATTTATTATGACTCACAATTCAGGAGACACATTCCATCGTGGCAAGAAAGGCACGGTAGCCAGAGAGACTTTCAACTGTGGCAGTAGGAGTGTATAGACCAAGGCTGTCACTAATAAGGTCTCCCTGCCCCCAGCAACCTATTTCTTATAGCTAAACTTCACTTTCGAATGAGTCTACATCTACTAAAAGCCAGGGAACAAATACTGACCATGAATTTGCAGGGACAGTTTACATTCAAACAATTACGATGACAGTATGTGAGGAGAGGAAATATAACTTTAACTAAGGACTGTTAGACTACAGGCGTCTGGTCTCCTAAAGAGAAAAACAGAAACAAGCCCATTTACTGTCACTTCCAGCAAGCTTCAAAATTTTTCAACCAGTTTTTAGAGGAGAAAGTTATCCATCAGAGAGATAACACGGGAGCCACACTAAACCACCATGAATCTTGTGTGCTTTTTCTCCAGAGTGGTGTTGTTGTGGTAGTTAGTCTGTGAAAGTTCAGAAGTGGGGCTTCACTGGTTAAAGTAATTCACAGGGCATAGGTTTTCCAAGGTTAGACCAGGGCCCTGATTCCTGCTGCTTTCGTTGCTTTCTGGTCCACAAAGATGTAAACAAACCCTAGTACGCATCTCCACCACAAAGCTTTCCCTTCTGGGATGTACTGAGGCCTTTTGAAATGATGTACCAACATACATCCTTTCTCTCTTAAGTTGCTTCCTGTGGTCATGGTGATGACAAGAAACAAGCATATCTTTGTTTATCCTCCATCTCCCCCCAAGATGTCTCCTGAGAGCACAACCTGAGTTAATCATCACACAAAGATCTCAAACTTGGGCTCTTTAGCAGGCTGTCTTTTGATAACCTTCCACCCCATGGTTTTCTCTCCTACTGCGTTATAACTTTCTATTGCTCAGTTCATACCTGAAGAACAGTAAAGCCAGTTTCTTAAGGGTGAGAACTTATGGGAATAAAAGACTCTCCACTTTTTTGACATTGAGGATCTTGTGTAGAAGTCCCAGGACCCTATGTGTTTTGAGAGCTCTGAAGATTTACAATGCTATAGAAAGTAGAGCTTCCTCCTGCTCACAAAGTGAACGGTAAGGTAATTGTCCAGGGGTCTGGATGCATTCTCTACAAATAACAGGGAACTTAAGCAGATATGCTTTTTTCCTATTGTGGATTTTCATTTTTTATAGGTTCAGTATTTCATTTATGTATACTGATTGTGTGTGTAAAATGCTGGGTTTATTGTGATGTTTCATACATGTGTTTAATACACTTTGACCATATATTCTCTATTGCATTTTCATCCCCCTTTGAGACAGAATTGTTTTAAATTATTCAAATTACTCCTGGTTTTCCATTTCATATTGCTTATACAAATCTTAAGTCAAAATCTTATCAAAGCTATAGTAATGCTCTTTATATAAAAATGTTTTTATTTCAATTGAGGAACCTAAAAATCCTAAAGAAGATGAGCTTAAAAGTAAGCAAGAATTTTCCTAAGCTGGAGAATGGCTCAAGATTAAGAGGACTAACTGTTCCTCCGGAGGACTTGGGTTCAATTTCCTTCATCTACACAGTGGCTAATAATGGTCTATAACTCCAGTTCCAGGAGATGTAACACCCTCTTCTGACTTCCATGAAAACAAGGCACACACATGGCACATAAACATACATGCAGGCAAAAGTCCCGTACATATGCAATAAAAATTAATCTCAAAAAATTAAGAAAAAAACAAGAATTTTCCCGATAATAGCTGTTAGTATAGCTCGGCTCTGTGCTGTCTTAGAAATTTAGGTGTTTTGTTGTTGTTGTTGTTTGGTTGCTTGGGGTTTTTTATTATTATTCTAGCTTTAGTTTCACACCTCAGTTATTGTTCAACTCTTACTATTTCCATGGATTAAAAAAAAAACCCTCTGGAATCAGGGAAAAGTCCCTTTCTTAAGTATACCTTGCTATGTTTATGCCTAGAAGTGTTGATGCAGTTTAAATAATTCTTTCTGCCATTGAGAGGTTCTGTGTGAACTCAAAGCACACAGCAAGGGAGACAGTGAAGTTCTGTCTTAATCCTAAAAGCAAAATTTCATTTCATTGCTGATAAAATTAATAGGTGTTGGTGTTTTTCTCTGAAGTGGTGCCCAAATTGCTTGCTGTTTTTTAATATCAGCATGGCATTTCTTTTCTTCCAGGATCTCCTCTGGAAATGTCCAAGGGTTTTGTGCTCTTTCTTAAAATCACGGCCCCTCTTATGTAAAGATGGCCATCATTTCCCAGCCGCTACTCTGAGGATTCTGTAAATGTCATTTAAACTTAACAAATCTCTTTCAGAATTAGTCCAAAGTGTTGTGTATTTCTCTGTGATTAAGTATTTGTTTGTTTATGTTAGTTACAGTTTTTTTTCTCAGTTAAATCATGATAGTCTCTGGGTTTTTTTTTTTAAGTTTTGTTTTACATTGATGGTCTTCCCAGGATTGTGAACACAATTTGGTATTGAATAGCATGGTTTTCCAAATATGTGTTTCTCCATGTGTTGTTTTATGACCAAGCCTTAGAAAGTTTTAAACATTTTTTCTCTCCTCATCCCTTCCTTCCTCTACTTCCCTCCTTCAGCTCCTCCTCCCCCTTACCCCCCATTCCTTCTCTCTCCTTAGCACATCCATCTTGATGCTGTTGAGGAAGAGTCGAGCATCTACATGCTTTTGAGAAGGAATCAGATGCAATGGCCCTGGGCAAGGTGCAGAAGTAGGAATCAAGCACACCAGCTTTTGCCCATGGTGGGTACTGGACCTTTAAAAGGATGAGAGCCCTCATGAAAATTAAAAGCTCCACTCCCGCATGGGTTTTTAGATCCCAAACATTATGAACAGATCATTCTCATAGGAGTTATACCCTGACTGGGATATGAAAGCCTGGGCTGAGTCAGAAGGGTACTGATGCACGGGTGGGCCCAATATAGGTTTTTACATAAAGTTTATCTGCAGAATTCAGAGGGTGGGAAGGCCAGCACCCTGAGGGCAAGGTGGACAGGACATCCACAGTTGTGGGGTATCCTGGAGATCCTACAGCAGAGGTTTGGCCTTTGACTGCCAAAGTCTGGGTTGAAATAATGGTTGACTTGCTACAGGGCTCTGGGGACCAAAAGGTAGAAGGAGCGGGAAACTACCTATCAGAAGCGTGCATCAAATTCCCTGGAACTGGAGTTCGGGATATTGTAAGTTTCCAAATGGGTGCTTGGAACTGAACAAGGGTCCCTTGCAGGAAAAGCCTCTTCAATGTTGAGTCATCTCCCTAACCCCCTCAAAGCCAGAACATTTTAAAGATAATGGCTCATGAATTTTAATTTAAAAGAAAATTTCATTTTACTGTATTTAGACCATTCTGATAATATCTACTCAGGATTCCTTTAGACAAGGAGGTATCCTGAAGCCTCCCACTCACCCCCCACCACTTTGGTGACTGCTTCAGGCTTTGCTAGTGTCCTCTCCCCTGAGTATTTCAGAGGCCTCTTACTGATTCTGCCTGTGTTGTCTGTGGTTTACTCTCCACACAGCAACTAAAGATATTCTTGAAAATGAGAATCCAGTTCTCGCACTGTTCTAGTAAGACTCCTATGGCATTCCATGGCTTAACTTCAAGTTTTAAGTCCTTACTGGCCTTTGCTCTCCTTCAGGAGGTCCTAACCTTCACTTCCTGGTTTCCTTGTTGTGGCCCCAGGGTATTGTTACTCAATGAGCCTAGAGATGTGGTTGTTTTCTTTTTTAACTAAGGTCTCTCTGGTCAGAGAAAAAAGGGCTGCTTCTAAGGGCTATGTTAGTCACCTCTACCTCACAATCTTCCTTAGTTTCTCCATGGAAAAGATGGACCACTGAAATCTTTGCTTCCTGTGTAGCTTCCCTGGTTGGATAGGGACCTTGTTTTGCACTTCACTGTTATACTTCAATGCCTAGGATTGATCCAACATTTCTGAGAAAGTTGTATGAAGGACAAAGTAGAGGTAGAGAATATAGGTTGTAGACAGCATAGCTCACACCTGTAATCACAGCACTCGGGATGCCAGTTCAGGAACAAGAGTAATTCCAGAATCGGGGAGGCGAAGTCAGGAGTGCTACTCTCAAATTTAAAGCCAGCCTGGAGTATGTAGCGAGTGTCAGGCTAGCCTAGGCTATACTGTGGGACTGTCGCAATAAAACCAAGGAGGAGGGGAAGGGAGAAGAGGAAGGAGAAAAAGAAAAACTGTGTGGGAAGAACTTTTGAGCCATAGTAACATTGTCAGTTCAGTTTTACTATGTAGCCCTGGCTGGCCTGGAATTCACTATATAGACCAGGATGGCCTTGGATTCACAGAGTTCTGCCTCCTTCTGCTCATCACACTTGGCCCCTGAATAGTCATTTTCATACAAATGTTTAAGCTGAATCTAATGATTAGGAAGCAATCAGACAAATTTAGGGCATGAGAATCCCTTTGGAGACACTGCCTTAGTTTTCCCAGAGTAACAAGGGTCTCAACAGGTAGAAAAGTAAGACAACACTTTCCAAGTGCAACTGCGGTTGTAGCGCACACCTTTCATCCTATCATTAGGAGGAAGAGACAAGCGGATCTCTGTAAGTCTGCAGCCAGCCTGGTCCACAGAGTGAGAGCATTTAGGAGGAAAAAACAGGAGGATCTCTATAAGTCTGCAGCCAGCTTAGTCTACAGAGTGAGTTCCTGGACATCCAGGGCTACACAAAGAAACCCTGCCTCAAAAAACAAAAACAAAACAAGAATGAATTAAGCACCATGACACATGCAATGCCCCACCTTCTGAAGGAGAGTCTAACTGTGACTCATTGGTCTGAAACATGGTCTCAGACTCTTTTTTGTTACATATAGATATGTATACATAGAAACAAACAACCATGGGTATATTTTGAGAAACATGCCACTGCAAAATCTCATGGCAGAACAAATACCATAATGTGCTCAGATGGACTATGCGTGTATTCCCAGGCAATATAAACAGGTAAGGACAATGTTATTTACATATACCATTAAAATATCATTACACTGAAAAATAAAAACATATATCATGTTCATGGGTTGGAATTTTTAATACTTTTGAGACAGCAAATAGGTATGGTAGTGGATTGGGGTGACAGAAGGCAGTAAGGTATAGAAATGTTTATGTAAAAGAACCAGCCTACAATTCACAATCCCAGAGAACCTAGACAGCAATGAGGACCCTAAGAGAGACATACATGGATCTAATCTACATGGGAAGTAGAAAAAGACAAGATCTCCTGAGTAAATTTGGATCATGAGGACCATGGGAGAGAGTTGAAGGGGATGGGAGAAGAGAACAATGTATAGCTCAATAAAATAAATTTTAAAAAAGAAATGTTTGGTGTAGTGACTGGGCATATTTGTGAATATGAAAATCCATGGAACTGATTGCTTTAAATGAATAAGCATGTGGAAATAAAACCACAAACCAACACTGAAAAGGAAATATCATCACACAGCAAATGGTTATGAGACTGCAGCTAGGAAGACCATGATAGCTCACATTTGGTGAGCTTCAGCAAGGGGTAAACAGCTGGAGAAAGGTGAAGACAATAAAAACTGGCAGGGTCTGGGATCAGACTCTGGGTTCAAGTCCAGGCTCCAAACATCTACTGTGAGTTAGGCGTTTCTAAATCTGTTTGCTCATCTAGGAAAAGAAATGAAGAAGTCCCAAACAGACAGCTTCCATTCCAGGGGAGCCCCCAAAGCCCTCGTCACCCATTGCTGGGTTTAGACGATGAATTGCACAGACTGAGCAGTTTAACAGAGGAGGCACTCAAAGGAGGGTTTGAGAAAACACAACAGTTATGCATTGTCAGAGAAGAAAGATCAAATTCTGTGGTGTGGGATGTTTTCCTCTGAAAGAATTACAATTCCAGCAGCCTAGCCCAAAGGTGTGGCCCTGCCACTGGGAGGAAATATCCATGGGCAGGAGGGACTGATGAAAACAGAGATTGAAAGTGCAGAAGACAAGGCTCTTGTTTTTTCTATCTGGAGATAGAACCCCTAAATGATGTCCCTAAACCCAAGGGCAAACTTTACTGGGAGAGGGGACGTCGTCCTCTAGAATTACTTCCAACTGTCATGGGGGCGACATTCTTTCTGGGGGATCCTGTGAAAGTAAAATGATGGTTAAATTTCAAGATCAATGTCTTTTAAAATTGCCAATAGCCTCTGAATATTTTGTGCAGGTCTGGCCAAAATGTTGTATAAGATGTGCACCATTTCAGCTAACCAAGTTGGAACTGTCTTGTGCAGCTGGTACCCAAAGCAGGTCTTGTAGTAGCGCTATCAGTATCATGACGTCATATCAACCAGGTGGAGTTGTTGTTATGGGGCCCCATCTTCTTCCTGGAAACTTCAAATGTCACTTCAGGAAAAACTCATTGTTCATTGTGAAAAACTTAAACATTAATCATATAGTTAACCCTGTTTCCATGGAGCACAGATTCCCAACTCAGACTTCTGTCTCTTTGTGTCTTGGTTTCATATAATGTCATCAAACTGTGTTAAAAACACTGATGGGAAGCTGACTAGACCTCACTATGTAGCCAAGTTGGCCTTAAACTCCAAGAAGTGCTCTAGCTGCCTCAGTATCCCCAAGTGCTGGGATTATAGGCGAGCGGTTCCATGTCTGGCTGAGAGAGAATATTTGGAAGCTGCACAATTTTGCTTCCTACGCAGGGCAGGAATCAGCGGCTAAACTTAGAGGACAAAGTCAAAAAGCGGGGGTTGTGGAAGCTCTAATTTCAGAAAAAGTGGAAGGAGGAGGTTAGGGATTCAAATTTTTATTATTTGATCTATTATTTACAGTGTGTGTGTGTGTGTGTGTGTATGTGTGTGTGTGTCTAGCTCAGTGGTACCTAGTAAACTAGCCCAGGAAGAATAAAAATTAAAATTAAAAGAATAAAATTACATAACAGAAATTTTGCTTCTCCCATTCTCAAATCCCCATGATCTTGTGAATAAAAAATGCAGTTACTAAAACCTTTCACCATTGGCCAGATGGATGCAAGGCATGGCTCACCCTATGAAGTGGCTGCCATGTGACTCCATGGGGACCCTGACACACTGGGATCAAAGTCAGGAAAACAGAAAGCAGTTTTTACTGAATGGACTAAAATCAACCTAAGTTGGACACACAAAGCCAAACCACTCTCCGGGAACAGCCTGGAGGTTTTATTGACTTTCAAAATATTCATACTTCTGATTTTCCCAGGTCTGCTTATTATGGAATGCTTCAACTTTAATATCCTATCCAGAAGTCAGGAGAAAAGGAGGACTTTGTTATTTACTCCAAGACATGAGCAAATAAATTGTTGAGTGATTTAGAGGGAAGGGAGACTCACTGCAAGTCATTTTCCTGAATCCTCACCTTCTTCAAACCTGGTGAAAGGGCACTAGACTGGCAGAATAGATCCAAGCTATCAAAACTGCCTTGGACTGTGATTGATATTCAACTTCATTACTTCTGCAGATCAAAGGGGGCAAGGGTATGGTAGCATGAAAAGGTAGATAAGCCAAAAGTAAAACTGAAAAACAATTTTGTCTTTGACTTGATTTTGATGAAGAATTTATTCAATAGTATGCAAGATCTCAAAGATGATGAAAACGCAGTATGGGAAGGGCATACAATTAGAAGATCAGTATTTGGGGTTGGGCAGAACAAAGCAGGGATTCTGGCCTTAGCATTACTGGCTATATGGCAAGATATTACTTGATACTACTAAACCTAATTCTCCCGAGTTGTAAAGGGGGCTTGTGTCATTTCATTGTAGGATGCAAGCCAGCAGGGGTTATTAGGTAGGTAGGATCTCTATGAAGATGACAGGTGGTCACTATTGCTCTGATACCACTCTTCCCCCAGCCAACCCTTTTAACTCTGTCCTTCGAGTTCAGCCACTTTAGATTCCTGCTTCTCAAAGGAAGCAGAATCCTGCCTGGATTTCCATAGAACAGTAACAGTAGCATGAGATGGTGGCCCATGCCTATAATCCTAGTGCACGGGGAAACCAAGGCATATACAGGCTTCCGTGGGACTTTAAGGATAGCCTGGGCTACATAGAGAATTACAGGTCAGCCTAAACTTCAGAGTGAGACTTTTGCTTTTAAAACAAGAGGAGGAAAAGGAAAGAGAAGAGAGAGAAGAGAAATAGAAGGAAAATAAAAGGCTTTGTCATGATATGAGTCTGAATTGAGTTCACTTTCTCAAGATGAGGAAGAATGACAAGTGAGGACACTAGGAGGATTAGCAGGCAAGGTTTGCTTTTTCTTTTCTTTTTTTTTTAGTCTTTTTATTGATTTTATCGCTATACATTTTTCTCTGCCTCTCATCCTCTCCCCTCCCCTTCAACTCTCCCCCAAGGTCTCCATGCTTCCAATTTACTCAAGAAATCTCGTCTTTTTCTACTTCCCATGTAGATTAGATCCATGTATGTCTCTCTTAGGGTTCTCATTGTTGTCTCGGTTCTCTGGGATTGTGGTTTGTAGACTGGTTTTCTTTGTTTTATGTTTTAAAACCACTTATGAATGAGTATATATGATAATTATCTTTCTGGGTTTAGATTACCTCACTCAATATAAATGTTTTCTAGCTTCATCCAGTTGCCCTCAAATTTCAAGATGTCATTAATTTTTTCTGCTTTGTACTCCATTGTGTAAATGTACCACATTTTCCTTATCCATTCAGTAGAGGGGCGTTTAGGTTGTTTCCAGTTTCCATCTATGACAAACAATGCTGCTATGAACATAGTTGAGCACACTTGTGAAACGATCGAGCATCCTTTGGATATATACCCAAAAGTGGTATTGCTGGGTCTTGAGGAAGGTTGTTTCCTAATTTTCTGAGAAATCAACAAAATGATATCCAAAGTGGTTGTTCCACCTTGCATTCCCATCAGCAATGCAGGAGTGTTCTCTTTTCCCCACAATCTCTCCAGCATAAATTGTCATCAGTGTTTTTGATCTTGGCCATTCTCACAGGTATAAGATGGAATTTTTTTTTTTTTTGATTTGCATTTCTCTAATGATTAAGGATGTTGAACATTTCCTTAAGTGTCTTTCAGCCATTTTAAATTCCTCTGTTGAGAGTTCTCTGTTTAGGTCTGTACTCCATTTTTTTTATTGAATTGTGTATTTTATGGATGACCAATTTTTTGAGTTCTTTTTATATTTTGGAGATCAGCCCTCTATCTGATATGGGGTTGGTGAAGATTTTTTCCCATTCTGTAGGCTGCCGTTTTGTCTTGTTGACCACGTCCTTTGCTTTACAGAAACTTTTCATTTTTTTAGGAGGTCCCATTTACTAATTGTTTTTCTCAGTGTCTGTTCTACTGGGGTTATATTTAAGAAGTTGTCTCCTGTACTAATGTGTTCAAGTGTACTTCCCACTTTCTCTTTTATGAGGTTCAGTGTGACTGGCCATTGTACTTGAGTTTTGGTGTGGGAGGTCCTTCTGTCGATGTGTTGCTTTTATTGATTAATGAATAAAGAACTGCTTTGAGCCTATGGCAGGGAAGAACAGAATGAGGCAGGGAAAGTTAGGCTGTATGCTGGAAGAAAGAAGGGTGGAATCGGAGAGACACCATGGAGACAGCCAAGACAGTTGCTGGTTCTAACTTTACCCAGTAAGCCACAGCCGCATGGCAGTACACAGATTCATAGAAATGGGTTAAATTAATATAAGAGTTAGCCAATAAGAAGCTAGAGCTAATGAGCCAAGCAGTGATTTAATCAATGCAGTTTTTGTGTGATTATTTTGGGTCTAAGCTAGCTGGGCGGCCAGGAACCAACAAGCAGCCTCTCACTACAGAGTTTTGTGCATGGTGATAGATATGGATCTATTTTCATTCTTCTACATGGTGCTCCAGTTATGCCAGTACCATTTGTTAAATATGCTTTCTTTTATTCATTTTATATTTCTTGTTTCCTTGTCAAAAATCAGGTGTTTGAAGGTGGGTGGATTAATATCTGGGTTCTTTGATTCAGTTCCATTGGACCTCCTGTCTGTTTTTATGCTGTTTTCAATACTGTAGCTCTGTAGTAGAGTTTGAAGTCAAGGATTGTGGTGACTCCAGAAGTTTTTTTATTGTGCAGGATTGTTTTGGCTATCCTGGGTTTTTTGTTTTTCCATATGAAGTTGAGTACCGTTCTTTCGAGGTCTGTGAAGAATTTTGCTGGGATTTTGATGGGCATTCCATTAAACCTGTAGATTGCTTTTGGTAAGACTGCCATTTTTACTATGTTAGTTCTACCTACCCAAGACCATAGGAGATCTTTCCACTTTCGGGCGTCTTCTTCAATTTCCTTTTTCAAAGATTTAAAGTTCTTGTCATACAGGTCTTCCACTTGTTTGGTTAGAGTTACTCTGAGATAGTTTATGCTGTTTGTGGCTATTGTGAAGGGTGATGTTTCTCTGATTTTTCTCAGTGTACAGGAGGGCTACTGTTTTTATTTTTAGTTAATCTTGTATCCTGCTATATTACTGAAAGTGTTGTAGAAGTTGTAGAAGTTCCTTGGTAGAAGAATTTTTGGGTCATTTATGTAAAGTATCATATCGTTAGCAAACAGTGAGAGTTTGGCTTCTTTTTTCTGATTTATATCCCCTTGATCTCCTTTTGTTGTCTTATTGATCTAGCTAGGACCACAAGAACTACATTGAATAGGTATGGAGAGAGTGGACAACTTTGTCTTGTTCCTGACTACAGTGGGATTGCTGTGAGTTTCTCTCCATTTAGTTTGGTGTTGGCTGTTGGCTTGCTGTATATTGCCTTTATTATGTTTAGGTATGTTCCTTGTAGCCCTGCTCTCTCCAAGAGCTTTATCATGAAGGGATGTTGTATTTTATCAAAAGTTTTTTCAGTATCTAATTAGATGATCATGTGTTTTTTCATTTTTCAGTTTGTTTATATGGTGGATTATGTTGACATATTTTTATATGTTGAAACCATTCCTGCATCTCTGGGATGAAGCTGACTTGATCATGGTGGATGATGGTTCTGATGTATTCTTGGATTCAATTTGCCAGTATTTTATCTAGTATTTTTGCATCAATGTTCACGAGTGAGACGGGTCTGTAATTCTCTTTCTTAGTAATGTCTTCACGTGGATTGGGTATCAGGATAATTGTAACCTCATAAAAAGAGTTTAGCAATGTTCCTTCTGTTTCTATTGTGCGGAAGACAGGCAAGGTTTTTATTGAGCAATAGGGTAACTGTGTTCTGCAGCAGGCAAGAGTCTGGGAACTTCATTATCAGGGAACAGTTTAGAGCAGTGATTTCTGCATCACAGGAGTGGGCTCTTAGAGCTGGATGAATCTGATTGGTCAAATTAACCAATCATGACCATATGTGGGGAATTCTGGATGAGTTGGGACAAAGAGAAAACCCTCAGAAAAAGTTCCAATTGCGGGGGCAGAGGGTGGGGTGGGTGGGGTGAAGGACACCAAGAACCAGGAAGTAAAAAGTACAAAACTGGTGATCAGCTAACATCATGATGAGTCAGGCTTTTGATTTAGTCCTGGAGCACACAGTAGGTAGGGTTTCTGGTGAAGCTGAGTGCTGTAGTTGACTGTGGTGCCACCAGGAAATGGAGATATCTCTGTCTTCCTTAGGCCACTGACCCTAACTGCCTCTAGAGCTATGCTCCCTTGTTCCTAACCCCTACCAACATCACATTATTGATACTGGCCCACTTAGAATCTCTCTAGGTTCTAAGAAATAACAAGAGCCGGGCGGTGGTGGCACACGCCTTTAAACCCAGCACTTGGGAGGCAGAGGCAGGCGGATCTCTGTGAGTTTGAGGCCAGCCTGGTCTACAAAAGCTAGTTCCGGGACAGGCACCAAAGCTACAGAGAAACCTTGTCTCAGAAAAAAAAAAAAGATATAAGCAAGAAGGAAATGTTTTGGCAACTCCAAAGTACTGCCAGCTTTTTCTTTTGTAACAGGCTTTAAATAAAAGATGAATCCTTTATTCTTCACTGATATCGCTCTCTGTTCCAGTCTGTTCTCTCTGCCTTCAGTTTTGTCAAAAATCCAGCATTAGCATCAGAAACCAAGTCTTTTTTTTTCCCCCACACAGGCCTCCATCAAGGGCCACTGGCTCCCTTTCTTTCTTCAGGAATGATTGCTGGCTCAGCAGACATGAAAGATGGACCTTGGACAAGACTCTTAGCACCTTATCTTTCTGTCTTCTTCCTCTCTCTGCCAGATTGCCACTGCCTGATCACAAAGCCATAGTTTGAGCCTGGTTCTTGTGCGGTTCTTGTGAAATGTTTTAATCACTTCCTCTTCTGTTCCTGCAACTTCCTTCCTTATATTCTTTCAAAACCTTTGCCTTTGAAATCACCACGTCCACCCACTTGTAACTCTGTGTGTAAAAATGAAAGAATCCCCTTCACTCCTCCATTTTATCTAAGTCAGGTCCAGAACCGCCCTGTTTCGACATCTTCTTGAGGACTTCCTAACTATGTTCATTACTGTTGTATCCCATCAGCCTCCTATGCTTCTCCCTCTTGGTGCCTACCTAACCCGGGCAACTGTCCTACACAAAATGCTAATTTCTGGCCACAGAGATTTTGGTCTCTATATCTCCTTTTAAATACTTATCTCTGTTACTACGGAAGTTTCCTGAAGTTCCTGTGAGTTGACAACCCCAAGATTTATTTTAGTGTGAGATTTTTCTTCTCCGTCTTTGCTTAACTTCATGCATGCAATCTAGTATCCTATTTAAAAACATATTGTCTATGAATGAGATAGAAAATGGGAAATTCTTTATTTATTAAATCTTCTGGCAATAAACAATGACTCTGAGCACTTTACTGCAAACACAAATAACCTGCCGCCTCCAGTCTGTGCTAATAAATTTCACACTGCCATTTCTGTTCATAGGCAACGTCCGTCTTTCCAGGCCCTTGGGAACAACTATTAATTGCCGCTGCATTTTCCCACCAAGTCTGGCCTTTTCAGAAAATGCTTCCTGCCTGTCTCCTGCATTAGTCAGGGTATTTTTCTTGGATAGTTTCTGTTTGTGTAGCTCCTTTTCTCTCAGAAGGCTTCAGCAATCTACGGTTCTTCTCCGCTGCAGAGGATGGGCCCTGTGGCCCATGTGGAAGAGCCCATGAATAACAGAGAACGTGAAAAGAAAGAGCGTGTGCACGTCTGCCCGCCACTGACTGTTCTGGCTTGGCTGAACTCCCCCATATCTCGTGCTGATTTTGAAAGCCTAGATTTCTGCAGTACATCTGTCCAGAAGGATGTCTGCAGAGTCGCCAGTACGAGAGGCTCCTTAGGCCTGAAGTGACAGTGTGCTGAATACCTGTTTCTATGGCTTTCTTTCGGGTGACTTGTTTGAAAGCAGAGATTCGTTGTTTCGCACCCATGGCTCCTTCCTACATAAGACAGGCGTCCTCTACATGATGTTCAAACACCTCATCGAACCCTGCTTTGCTCGCTTGCTTTTAAGAAGTTTCTCAGCTCACTAAACTGACCTTTAGAATGCTGCCCAGTCCTGGGTCAGACTTTTCCAAAGCATACCCACCGAATTTTGTGAGTGTCTATGCAAGAATTTTCAGTGATATTCAGGAAAAATACAAAAACCCATGAGTTTTTCTTTTCTTTTCTTTCTTTTTTTTTGAACATTGGTATGTGGACCTAAGTGTTTTTCTGGTGGCCTGGCCTCTTCTTTCATAGAAAGGGAAGGGAACGACACATACTGTGTGCCTTCCATTCAGGATCCAAGCTTTATCTTTGTAATCTTTCAAGTCATGAAAAACAAAGAAAAACTCAGAAAAAAAAATGAAACGGCTCACGGCACTGAACTGAAGTCTTATTAGGGGTGCATCCCTACCCTTCCGACCTACTCCAGCAGGACAACAGATGAAAAAGGTAGAACAAACAACTCATCCAGAGGCTGGAAAGGATACAAAACTGTCATCTTCTCAAACACAAGAGAAATAATGTAGGTAATAGATGGCTTTTAGAGCAATGCATGAGGTAGATTGTAAAACACAGTAAGTTAATGGTTGTGTTTAAATAGTAAATGGGAACACACATTTATCACCGTCACTTTCCCATGAGGGTTCTACTCAGAATTTTGAAGTGATCATTACTGCTCCACACCTGCAGTCTGTCTACAACTTTATGTCTGGTGGCAATGGTGAAATCACATAATCTCCACTGTAAGGTGAATCTAAGAGGCCTCTCCACTGGGCAAGATGTTAGGAGAGAGAAGAGTAAGGAGAGAGATTTGGGCGTAGTATGGGAGCCTGAGAATCTGGAGAGAAAGAACCTAATGTTTCAGAGGCTCCAGGTTCGGTTTCCAGCACCCACACAGTGGCTAGTGACCATCTGTAACTCCAGCTCTGGGGGATCTGTTGACTCAGAGGTATCCTAGGAAACAGAGTGTGGGACATAGGCTAAGATAAACCCATTTCCATGTTAGCATGTATGGCTGCACGTTAGAGGGCATCTGTCATCTGTCTGTAAACTGACCTGTTCACCACCACCATCAGGATTTTTCTTGAAGCAGGACGTGACAATTGCAGAATTCTGGAAGCTGATAGTTTGTTATATCATCCTAGATATTTCTTGTTTGTTTTTGTTTCTGGTTTTTTTATGACTACAAATGTGCACAATGAGGTTTGAACTATTTATATGCTCCTAAATTAAAACCTTTCCAAAGACACCCTCAAGCAAAGACCTGGTTATGTTAAACTAACACCAGCATGTCTTTTTCTGTAATGAAATTTGAAAGGCAAACACTCAAAGCTTCTCTCTTATGATTGGCTGAGGAAGCCTTTGGTGCTGGTGTATTTCCATGGGAGGCTATAATGCCAAATCTTCATGGCAGATGACGAGTCTTCTGTCTGGGTTCGCAAAGAAAAGCTCTCTGTGCCTACTTACAGAGAAGTGTGTGAGCCTTGTGGCTTCGCTCAGGGCAAAGAAGGCTTCTTAGTGACGGATGAGACCAGAATAGCTTTCACACAATAACTTTATGCAAATTTTAAGAAGCAGGGTACAAATACAGCACCATGCCATGAAATTCATGCAATACTGTTTGGGATAAGTGTCATATTTAATTCAACTTTAAGAAAACTCACTATTCAGCTAAATTCTGAGGGTTTAGAAAGAGATAGTGGGGCCGGAAAGACTACTCTGCTCTTCTAGAGGATCCAGGATTGATTTCCAGCACCACGCACCAGGAATGCACACAAGCAGACAAAACAACCATACACATAAAATAAATAAATAAATAAAATTTTAAAGCAAACAGTGAGATTCTGTTTTTATGTTTTGAACACCCAAACAAATAGAATTTTTCCAAAGAATTAGTAAGTCTTAATTCTTCACCGAGATAACCAAATGGCCAATAAAATTAGTCACTGTAAACATTTTAATTTTGCGATTATTGAATTAATTGGTTGACTTTCTGAGTTGGGTCCACATACATAAATCCACACTGAGATTTTTATGTAGAAGCATATCTGTTTAGGGCCTCATTAGGAAAATCATCTTAGCCAGTAAAATCAGAAGATTAAATAAAGAAAAGAAAGGGGTTACATTGAGCTTCTAACCTTTCTGGGTTCTCTGGCCCACTTGCTTGATTGATCATGTTCTCTTTCTTTCTCTTTTTTTTTCTGTTTTTATTGTTGCTGTTTTTTTTTATTTGTTTTGTTTTGATTTTGCTCTTCAAGACAGATTTTCTCTGTGTGACAGCTCTGGCTATCCTAGAACTTCCTTTGTAGACCAGGCTGGCCTCGAACTCAGAGATCCACCTACCTCTGCCTCCTGAGTGCTGGGATTAAAGGCATGCGCCACTATTGCCTAGCAATCTTGTTGTTTTTCAATTATTATCATTATCTGTACAAAAAAAAAAGGAAGAAGAGAGGAAGGAAGCAGAAAAGGCTTAGAATTTTTGTTATTGTTGTTAACATAATTCTGAGATTATTAGTGTCCATATAACTTTGTACTTTACACATGCAGACACACATACATGCACACATTCTTGATTTTAGGTTTCTCTGTGTCACAGGTAGCATTTGTTGTTGTTGTTGAAGCAGAACACGTGTTAGTCTTAACATGGAAACTCCCTGTAGAAATCAGCTTTGACATTGATTTCATTTATTTTATGAAAGCAAACTTTAGAGCCTATGAATCTTGGGCCATTATTCATGTTCATTCTCTTAAAATATGCCTCCGTCCTTATAAGCTTATAAACCACGATGCTACCTGTGACATCAGTGTTATGTTCCACCGCCCAGAAAAAATGTGAGGCCCCCAAATAGTCCAACATTTAAACAACCGCAGAAACGTTTCTGCAGGGCCAACAATTTATATTTTAGCACAGGCATTTCCTCCAATGCACAACTTTTCCCCCCCCGCCCCCCCGTATTTGACTGATGCGGTGGGGGACCTTTGCCTCTGCTTCTCTTCGATGAACAAGGAGGACAGCTGGGAACCATCACGGATGAAACATACCTTCACACACTGAATGGCAGGTCTTGGGTCCCCTTTCTTCTCTTTCCCAAGATAAAGACTCCCAATCTCTTTAACTCTTTCATCTCGTTGCAGTTTGTCAACCCTCTCATCATCGTTCACGGTCTCCTCTGACTTCTCCACAGTTTGGTAGTTCTCTCAAGCTGTAGAGCTTCAATGGAAAGCATTTTCTACTACTAGTGCTGACTCAGAAAATACCATCTACTTCTCCACCTACTCGTTGGTTAAGTGATCTTGGAGCATCTCCCATTATACACCAACGAGGCTGGGCGTATTTTGTCACTAAAGATGCCTAGATTTCAAAGAATACAAAGAAAGTCTGTGTTTGTCATGAAGTTCATGACTTCAGCAGTAAGAGAGTTCTTAGGATGGGAGACTGGTCCAATGCCAAGAAACAGCAATGTCTGGTCTCAGTCAAGGACAGAGTATAGCTCAGTAACTAGATCATCATCTCTGAAATCTATTCTTTCCATTTTATACGCTGATTATCAAGTCCTGTCTCTCTGTGTGCCCGCATGTGCCCATGTATGTGTGTAGGTGTTCATGCGAGACATTTATACACAAATCTTTTGTTAATCTTTAAAAAATAATTGTGTGTATGTGTGTGATGCATACGTGTGTGATGTGTGTATGTGTGTGATGTGTATGTGATGTGCATGTGTGTGTCTGTGTGTGATGTGTGTGTATGATGTATATGTGTGTGATGTATATGTGTGTGATGTATATGTGTGTGATGTGTATGTGTGTGATGTGTATGTGTATGATGTATATGTGTGTGATGTATATGTGTGTGATGTATATGTGTGTGATGTGTATGTGTGTGATGTGTATGTGTGTGATGTATATGTGTGTGATGTATATGTATGTGATGTATATGTGTGTGATGTGTATATGTGTGTGATGTGTATGTGTGTGATGTGTATATGTGTGATGTATATGTGTGTGATGTATATGTGTGTGATGTGTATGTGTGTGTGATGGGTATGTGTGTGATGTGTATATGCATGTGATGTGTATGTGTGTGATGTGTATGTGTGTGTGATGTGTATGTGTGTGTGATGTGTATGTGTGTGATGTGTATATGCATGTGATCTGTATGTGTGTGATGTGTATGTGTGTGTGATGTGTATATGTGTGATGTGTATGTGTGTGTGATGTGTATGTGTGTGTGATGTGTATGTGTGTGTGATGTGTATGTGTGTGATGTGTATATGCATGTGATGTGTATGTGTGTGATGTGTATGTGTGTGATGTATATGTGTGTGATGTATATGTGTGTGATGTATATGTGTGTGATGTATATGTGTGTGATGTGTATGTGTGTGATGTGTATATGCATGTGATCTGTATGTGTGTGATGTGTATGTGTGTGTGATGTGTATGTGTGTGTGATGTGTATGTGTGTGATGTTATGTGTGTGATGTGTATGTGTGTGATGTGTATGTGTGTGTGATGTGTATGTGTGTGATGTGTATGTGTGTGTGATGTGTATGTGTGTGATGTGTATGTGTGTGATGTGTATATGCATGTGATCTGTATGTGTGTGATGTGTATGTGTGTGATGTGTATGTGTGTGTGATGTGTATGTGTGTGTGATGTGTATGTGTGTGTGATGTGTATGTGTGTGATGTGTATGTGTGTGATGTGTATGTGTGTGTGATGTGTATGTGTGTGTGATGTGTATGTGTGTGTGATGTGTATGTGTGTGATGTGTATGTGTGTGATGTGTATGTGTGTGATGTGTATGTGTGTGATGTGTATGTGTGTGTGATGTGTATATGTGTGATGTGTATGTGTGTGTGATGTGTATGTGTGTGATGTGTATGTGTGTGATGTGTATATGCATGTGATGTATATGCATGTGATGTGTATGTGTGTGATGTGTATGTGTGTGTGATGTGTATGTGTGTGATGTGTATGTGTGTGATGTGTATATGCATGTGATGTGTATGTGTGTGATGTGTATGTGTGTGATGTGTATATGCATGTGATCTGTATGTGTGTGATGTGTATATGTGTGATGTGTATGTGTGTGATGTGTATGTGTGTGTGATGTGTATGTGTGTGATGTGTATATGCATGTGATGTGTATGTGTGTGATGTGTATGTGTGTGTGATGTGTATGTGTGTGATGTGTATGTGTGTGATGTGTATGTGTGTGATGTGTATGTGTGTGATGTGTATATGCATGTGATCTGTATGTGTGTGATGTGTATATGTGTGATGTGTATGTGTGTGATGTGTATGTGTGTGTGATGTGTATGTGTGTGATGTGTATATGCATGTGATGTGTATGTGTGTGATGTGTATGTGTGTGTGATGTGTATGTGTGTGATGTGTATGTGTGTGATGTGTATGTGTGTGTGATGTGTATGTGTGTGATGTGTATATGCATGTGATGTATATGTGTGTGATGTGTATGTGTGTGTGATGTGTATGTGTGTGATGTGTATGTGTGTGATGTGTATGTGTGTGATGTGTATGTGTGTGTGATGTGTATGTGTGTGATGTGTATGTGTGTGATGTGTATGTGTGTGTGATGTGTATGTGTGTGATGTGTATGTGTGTGATGTGTATGTGTGTGATGTGTGTATGTGTGTGATGTGTATGTGTGTGATGTGTATGTGTGTGTGATGTGTATGTGTGTGTGATGTGTATGTGTGTGATGTGTATGTGTGTGATGTGTATGTGTGTGATGTGTATGTGTGTGTGATGTGTATGTGTGTGATGTGTATGTGTGTGATGTGTATGTGTGTGATGTGTATGTGTGTGTGATGTGTATGTGTGTGATGTGTATGTGTGTGATGTGTATGTGTGTGTGATGTGTATGTGTGTGTGATGTGTATGTGTATTCATGTGCACAGTGTAAAGAGATCAAAAGCAGCCTCAGGTGTCAGTCCTTATCCTCTGCCTTGAGACAGAGTCTCCTGCTTTCCGTGATGTACTCCAGGCTGCTCCACAAGCGCTAAGGATTTTTCTGTCTCCATCTCTTCACTCACTACAGAAGCACTGGATTGCATACACAGTGGGTTTGGAGGTTCCAAACTCAAGACCTCACACATGACGGGGAGCACCTCACTCGCCGAGCCATCTTTTTAGCCCCTTCTTGTCCAGGTTTCAATACGCACAATTTCTTCATTAAACCTTGCATTTTGCTTATTTTGTTTTACAAAAGAATCTGACTTATCTAAGCAGACCTGTTAATTCCCACATACTGAAGTAAGAAAGGTACTTCCTTTCAAGAATCTCCCGTTCTTCCAGCTCTCGCTCTAGGGTTTTCAGCTCTGCTTGGTTAGTTTATAGCTTCTTTTCTCCCTCTGTGCTCCCCCTTGTTTCTCTCTCAGGTAGCAACTATAATAACCAGACACAGTTGAAAACATCAAATAGGAACAATGACTTTGGGTGGATGCGACCTCCAAGTTATAAAGCAGTAGAGAAGAAAGGGGAAAAAGTTATCGAATGATCAAAAAAATAAAATAAAAATAAATTTAAAAAAGACACAGCACCTTAGACTCCAACTTTCAACAGTGCAAAATTTGAGATGTTTTTCTTTCCAAGATGCGTTGTGAGGTAGGTATGTTTTATCAAAAGTAAAGTTTAGAATAAACGGCTCCATTTTCAAAATTGTCTCCACGCTTAGAGAAGAAGGAGACCTAAGCTCTCCACTTCAAAAGGAGATCTTTATTAGTGTGTCTACACAGAATTAAACCCCAAGTCAAAGGGGGAGACAGAGCCTCCCCACCTCAGACAAGCAGCAGCAGGCAGACAGAATCACCACCAACATGCTTGGCCAATTAGTGTTAGGAACTATTATGTCCCAAATGTAGGAAGTCTGCGGGCGGAGTGTTTGTGGTGTTATCAGACAAGAATCTCTGTGTACCTGGACTCAGTGTCCACGTCTCTTCAAACCCAAGGCTTCGCACTGAGTTATGTCAACATATGACTCAAAAGGGCCGGAAAGGGAAAGACGGGAGCAAAGAAGGCTGGGGAGACAAGCGCAAATAAAAACATAAGCCAAAGTAAGCCTGCTTGTTCTGAGAACTGGGGATGCTTTCTTTATAAAACTAAAGGTAAAAAAAAAAAAAGAAAGAAAAAGAAAGAAAAGAGGGGATTGTATATCTTCTAACGACCTTCCTTCTCATTTCAGGGAAATCAGAAGACACTAAAAATATACATAATATTCTAAAAGATAACAAAAATTTCCTTCTAATCCAAACTATTTCCAGAAAATGCCAGTCATGGGCTACGGGGGCATGGCTCATCTAGATGCCTTCCTTGCAAGCATGAAGCCCTGGGATTGTATCTAGAATCCACTCTGAAAAGCAGAGGGGGCAGAACACACCTGTAATCCGCAGACCTGGGATGACAGCAGCGGGTCTCTGGAGCTCACTGGCCAGCCAGCCCCACTGCAAAGCTCCAGGCCACTGAGCAACACTTTCTTAAAAAAACAAGGCGACAGAATCAGAGGAGCATTGTGTGGGGTTGTCTGTCAGCCTCCACACGCACGTCGGTGTATGAATGGACACACACTCCATCCTCCAGATACTAGTTGTATAAAGAATAGCCTTTAAGTTACAGCAAGAACCAGTAATAATTTTCCTGGGCAGTCTATATACATGATCATCCATTGTTATGAGCAATAAGAGATGAATGATTGGCAGGGCTGGCCTCCTTCCTCGCATGAACCTCTGGGAGAAGCACTATGCAGAGAGCAGGCACTAATATCTGCCTCAAATACTAGGTGGTTCACTCTAGTGCCAAACACACTTCCTCATTTAAGATGAACTTATAAGAGTCGTTTTGTAAAATAGGAACCCTTTATTTCTCTTACTTCATGACCAAAATTATGACCATTATGCTTACTAAAAAGAAAAACATCTTCATTTTCTTTCTAGTGTACAATAGCAATTACATCTTAGCAAAAGCGTAATTATGTCTGCTTGCTTTTAAGTGTCATTGCTAAATAAGGGCTATGAGCCTGCTGGCCAGAGACTGAATTGAAAGTGACTTTTTAATAAAGTCTATAAGTTAGTGTGTGAATACAAGAAAGGCCTTTACATTACTATATGGTGAGCTAATCCCAGAGACTATTAGGGGGAAAAAAAAGAATGATCACAATACTTGGGAAATTTGATTTACTTTGCTAGACAATTTAGAAAACCTAATGTTCTCTGCCTTAGTATAATATGAAATTATGCAATAATCCCAAACACATATAAGAAATGTCCCTACCCCAATTGGTTTGGCTCTGGAGATACAACTGATTGTGTGAGGATTTGAAGGTAAATGAGAGACACTAGAAACTGGAACTGGCTGGGCAGATGGCAAAGTCTTCTCTCTCTCTCTCTCTCTCTCTCTCTCTCTCTCTCTCTCTCTCTCTCTCTCTCAAATTTATTTTTCCATTCAAAAATTTCCACTTCCTCCCATTCCCCTCCTGCTCCCCCACTCATCCTCCTCCCTCCCCCTCCAGTCTTAAGAGAGGGCAGGGTACCCTGCCCTGTGGGAAGTCAAAGGCCCTCCCCGCACCATCCAGGCCTAGGAAGGTGTGCATCCAAATAGACAAATAGACTAGGATCCCAAAAAGCCAGTACATGCAGTAGAAACAAGTCCCAGTGCCTTTATCAATGGCTTCTCAGTCAGCCCCCATTGTCAGCCACACTATTCAGCTAAGCAAGACAGACTTTAGCATTCAACCATGAGTTTCAAATCCTAGTTAGAAATTAACAAGGTATTTCTCCTTCCTTCTACTCTCAAAAAAAAAAATGAATACTTTGCATGTTAGGCAAGGTTCCTAAAATTCCACGTGTTTCTAGTGACATTTTGTACTCAAGGCAATGGAACGAGATCAATTGTGATATGCTAAGGATCCCAGGCAAGTTATGCAATAACAATTCATGTTTCTCAATCTGATAAACTGAGAAGGTCAGCAATGTGACTCTTCTTATTTTAACCAGGCAATTATGGGATAAAACGAGTTGCTAGTCTTCTTATGACTTCTGTCCTAGAAGTGGATAACAGCTTGAAAATGAAAATAGAACCATGAGCTAACTTCAAGGCAGACTCTACCGAGTGTACAGAACATGCCTGCATTAGCCCAATGAAGAGAAGACCAGCTTTCCCATAGCGGCAACACCGAAACTGAAGCTTTCCTGGGACACCTCTCTCCTCTGCCTGTGGAGAAAGATGTTCATTCATGATGCTGTCCCTACAGAGTCCCAATGCTTCTTTGTAGTAAGCAGCTAGATCCAAAGAATGGATGGATTTGTAGATGGATGAATGGATGGATGGAGGGATGAATGGATGAGTAGATGGATGGATGACACTTTGAATATTTCAACACTACCCAGAACAAATGCTGGCCTTTAGACATTGAAAGGAGGGGTTAAAGGAAGTAGCCATTATATTTCTCCATATATGTCTTAACAGGGTCCTATTAGGTAGCCCTGGGCAGCCTGGAACTCACTGAGATCAGCCTGCTTTTGCTTTTTGAGTCCTAGGATTAAAGATGTGCACCACTATATCCAGCCTCCAATGTTTCCTTCATTCTGTTCTTTCTTCAAGTAAGAGAGCTGGTGAGGATGGGTCAAACATAAGGCTGGCTAGGGAACAGAGACACTGCACAGAATCGGTGCAGACAAGGAAGGAGGTTTAGGAATTTGAGTCTTTTTCCACTTCTCTATCTCTCTCAGCTAAATCAGGAATTGTGCTACATTCTAGATTAGTAAACACTTGATGAATTTGTGGGGTGACCAATGCACTTATTACTTTTGTTTAGGTACTTTAATTCATTGGCTGATTTAAAGAACTTTGCACGTTGCGTGGACTTCTTTATATGGTGTTAGTTATATAATCTTGTAATAGCTTCTCTTACCCAAATCAAATTTAGCCCTTTTATATCCAGGAACATATTCTCTCTCTCTCTCTCTCTCTCTCTCTCTCTCTCTCTCTCTCTCTCTCTCTCTCTCTCTCTCTCTCTCTCCATACTAGACTTTCAAGGAAACTCTTTATACCTTACAAATTCATGTTACAAAATGTAATGGAGTACTCTTTTATTTTCCGAGAAAGGGTTTCTCTGTAGCTTTTGGGCCTGTCCTGGAACTAGCTCTTGTAGACCAGGCTGGCCTGAAACTCACAGAAATCTTCCTGCCTCTGCCTCCTCAGTTCTGGGATTAAAGGAGTACACCACCACTGCCCAGTGGAGTGCTTTAAAAACATGCAGAGGGGCCAGGTATGGTGGTACAGGCCTATGGTCTCAGTACCTGAGAGACACAGGCATGTGGATATCTGTGAGTTCAAGCCAGATTGGTCTATACAGTAAGTTCTAGGCAAGTCAGTGCTACACTGTGAAACCCTGTCGTAAAATAAAATGTGTAGGGCCAGGACTGGAGAAATGGTGCAGTGACCAAGTGCTCATTGTTCATCCAGGACGTAAGTTTGGTTCGTGGCCTCCATATCAGATGGCTCACTACTGTCTGCAACTTCAGCTCCAGGAAGATTTGATGCCTATGACTTCAAGGACACCTGCACTCTTAGGTGCATGTGCACACACACACACACACACACACACACAAAACACCTTAATATAATGGAAAACAAATTATTTAAAGGATAATAAAATATGTAGGACTCTGAAGTACAAAATTTTTACTTGTAAAAAATGATTACTTGAAGAAGTTTGAGACTGAAGAAAAACGCAAAGGAATATAAGTCACCAAGAACTATTTGTTCTGTTTTCTGCCCTAGGAATGGCAAGGCTAGCTCTACCAGAATCCAGGACCCTTTTCTTCCTGGCAGTTCCCAGGCCCTTGAAGATAAGTGGGGCCATATGATTGCATTTTGGCCAGTGATACACAGATGGAAGCGATGGGGCTCAATTCACACATCACTTTACCTGCTTACTAATATAGAAACGCCTGGGTCCCCAGACAAATGTACCAAGAAGAGCAACTCCCCCAACCTGCACTGGACTTTGATAAGGATGTGCGGAAGCACTAGATGTCAATCAAGCCATCCATAGCGCATGCTCACGCCACAAGGGGACTCCTTAGTCCTCTAGTATGTTTCTCTCCAGTCATTTTTCAGTGTATGCATTCAATGTGGTTGCGGTCATATGAAAGGTATCTCTTTATATTATTGGGTTTTATCGAATATTACATCATAAAGATGTTTTATGCATTGCAAACCCCTATAAATATAACTTTAAGTCTACTTTTATGATTTTTAGTTTTTTGTATGTGTGTGGGTATGTGCAGAAAGTGCAGGTTCTTTTTTTTAAGATTTTATTTATTTATTTATTATGTATACAACATTCTTCCTCCCTGTATGCCTGCAGGCCAGAAGAGGGCGCCAGATCTCATTACGGATGGTTGTGAGCCACGATGTGGTTGCTGGGAATTGAACTCAGGTCCTCTGGAAGAACAGTCAATGCTCTTAACCACTGAGCCTTCTCTCCAGCCCAAGAAAGTGCAGGTTCTTGCTGAGGCCAGTAACGTCGACTCCTCCTGAAGCTGGGGTAGCAGGTAATTGTGAGCTACCTAATGTGGATGCTAGGAACTGAACACGGGTCCTCTGAAAGAATAAAGCATTGCTCTTAACCACTAAGCCCTCTCTCTGGCCCTGTCACTTGAGTTACTCCTTATTTAATCGTATATTATGCCTTATGAATGTAAGCATAGCATGTTCCATATAACTAGAATCCCGGTTTTAGGTGTCTTGGTTCTATTTGTTTTTCACTGTAATCATATTAGTAACATGTTTATGTGTAAACCTTTGCACTTTTTTGAATAGACTTTTTAGAATTACTGGTAAAAGAGAATAAGCAATATATATTTAGTATTGGTTCAGATATATTTATGTATATGAGATAGAGAGACAAATTGCTTTCTTCAAAGGCAACAAAGCTTGAATTTCCCTCATTAAGTGATATGAGTATTTGTCATATCTTCACCAGTATCAGAAATTATTATAACAATCAGTTTTAACTAAAATCTGTATCTTAAACATTAAAATATAATAACAGACAGCATAATAAACAAGCCACAAAGGAAAATTTTTCTATATTCTCTGTTGGCTCTACACATAATCTATTCAAGAAATTGAGCCCAGACTCTCTGTATTGGCAAATTTCAGTAGTGAAGGGCATTCTCTTCCAGTACAGAAAACTAGTTTAATATCATAAGAAGTTCAAAATCTATTAGAATGAGGACAAAGGACAGGAAGGTAATATCAGAATAGGATCCAGAAGAATAAATTGGCAGGCTGACATTCAGGCAGAGGGACAAAGGACATTCCGGGTGGAGTCCTCTATATGCAAATACATATGAACATAAACAAGAGGTCATGTGGGTTGAGAAACAAGCCCACGTGTGTTTTCAGAGCATCGTGAGATGATGGTGCAGAAACTGAGAGAAAGGAATCAGCAGACTATGACGGTCCCGACAAGCCAAGATGACAGTTGAAATTTATCTTGTAACTAATAAAAAGAGAGCCATTCTCATTACTGAATTGGCTTGAAAACCTGAAACAACTTTATACCATGTCCAGGCACTTTATAGGTACTGTTATATTTAATTCTAAAAAGAATAAGACATTTAACTGCAACATAAGCCATATTATTCACATGTAAGAGATGTCGTGTTAAGCCCAAATATCTCCGCTGTGTCACTGAAGTTTGAATTCAGGCCTTTTAGGACTCAAAGTCTGTCATCTTCTCATTGCGGCATGTGGTCTTCCGGACTGTGACGGCGCGCAGGATATATTGGGAAAAAAAGAGATGATAAGACACCTTTGCAGGGTACACCAAGTTCAGGGTGGGGAAGAAAGAAAATGAGGAAGAAAGAAAGGAGGGAGGAAGGAAGAAAGGGAAGAAGGAGGTAAACTCGAGAGCAGGCAGCAAACAAGAGGACTGAACTTAACATAAATTTAGGTACTGATGGGCTTCTCGAACAACTTCCAATAAAGTAGTAAAAGCCAGCTAGCAGTTGAGGAGTGGGAGCCAGACTGCAGTGACATAAAGAAAACAACTGTGATGATGGAAATAATCTAAGAGGATGATTGACAGGACCTCTGTGATATGTCCTTTGATGCTTTCATGGTACCGTTATGTCCGCTTACCAGAAAACTGTGACAACACCACTCATATTGTTAGGAGTCAGAATCTACATTGTGGGCATTGTTATTCACTTGTCACAAAAATATCATAGGAGTTCATTTCCGAGGTGTTTAGAAGCACAGAAAATTCCTAGCTTCAACAAGACAGATACAGATTATTCAAGACATCGTGAAAACATTGCCCTAAAATGTATTCATGTGGGGTTGGAGAGATGACTCAGTGCTTAAGAGCATTCCTGCAGAGGACCCAAGTTCAGTTCCTAACACTCATATTGGGTGACTCCCAATCACCTATAGCTCTGGTTCCAAGAGATTCAATGTCCTCTGGGTTTCATGGCACTTACGCTCACAAGTGCACATAACACACACACACACACACACACACAAATTAAATAAAATAAATATATTCTTGATAAAAAAAGTAAAAAGACAAAGCCACAGCCTAAGAGAACATACTTGTGAAGCACACTGATAGCGAAAACTCCAACTGCAATCATGAGAATATAAACATTCAATTTAAAACCTTAGTTAAGGTTTCTATGGCTGTGAAGAGACACCATGACCATGGCAACTCTCACAAGGAAAACATTTAATTGTGGTGGCTCGCTTGCAGTTCAGAGGTTCTGGCCGTTATCATCATGGCAGGAGGTGATGGTGTGCAAGCAGATGTGGTGCTGAAAAGATATCTGCCACATGTTGATATGCAGGCAACAGGAAGTAGATTGTGTATGACACTGAGCAAGGCTTGGGTATCTATGAGACCTCAGAACCCACCTCCACAGTGACACACTTCCTCCAACAAGGCCACACCTACTCGGACAAAGCCCCACCTCCCAATAGTCCCTTTGAGGGCCTTTTTCTCTCAAACCACCATACTAGGTAAAAGATATGAACAGGTACCTCTTCAAAGAAGATATACAGGTGACAGATAACAATATGAAAAATATTAAACATCATAAATAATTAGGGAATTACACATTAAAATAGCAATATGGTACCATGGTGCACATATCAAAATACTTTAAATCCATAATTAAAACTGACAGTCATCAAATGCTGGTTAGGCTTGAAGAAGTGGGAGTCCTATTCATTGCCTGCAGGAATATAATGATACCCATCATGTTAGAAAACAATCTGGCAGAGTCTTCATATGATCAACTCCAAACTTACAGCCACACAAAATCATATACATGTACTTATGGCGGGTTTACTTGTAGTTGCCAAACCACAGACACAATCAAGATGTCTGTTAAGAAAGGGATAAATCTATGAGGCACACTCCTACTACAGAATACCTTAAAATTCAGCTATCAACATTAAGTAATACCAGGAGGAATCTTTAGTACATATTTCAAAATGAAAGACACCAGTATAAGAAGGTCACATATTATATGGTTCATGCTGTATGACATTTTGGAAATGAAATTATCCAGACATCAGATCCATGTTTTTAGAGCTTTATTGGAATGAGAAAGTGAAGTACTTGAGACTTTGGGGGGGCATGAAACTCTTGTGTATGATATATGGATACATGACATTATATATTTGTCAAAACCTGTAGAACATACAACACAACATGAAGAGAGAACCCTAATGTACACTATGGACTTGGGTCAATATTGGTTCATCTATGGTAAGAACATATATCACATTAACACATGACTTTTAACAAGAGGGAGGCTATGGAATGGAGAGACATAGTAAAGAGGTATATAGAAAGTCTATATTCTTTCTACTCAATTGCTATATAAACAGAAAACCGTTAAAAATATGCAAACATCATTAAATCTTTATCTAGCCATGAGAGCCATTCATTCTAAGTCTGAAATGAATTTTTCACTGTAACTAAAATATATAGGTGCTTGAGCTTTTAATTAGTTAAGGTGCCACTAAGTTGTTAAGTATGGTAAGGGCTAAGTCAACTAAAACCATTAGTAATATTTTATGTTAAACTCTACTGAGACCACATACAGATTAGGCAAAAATAGCCCATATGTAAAGATAACATGCAGTCCTCCTTGCTGAGAATATGGTCTTTACCAAAGTTTGTCTTGGCTATGCTTATCAATGGCATGATTGTGGATACCTGAACAATTAGGAAAGATCCACAAATAGTTTCAGAATACTTCAGATTTCTGTTACTTTCGAGATCCTGGAATTTTCTATAATATTTTGTAATTCCCTGTGAAGGGTCTCATAAGAGTTTTGTAAATGTATGTCAATTTAAGTCCAGTAAAACCAGATACTGCCTTAGGTCTTGTTTTATTTACTAACTTTTTTTTATGTGTGTCTGAGTGAGTTTATGTGCACCACATGTGTGCAGGACCGATGGAGGACACAAGTGGGCATCAAATCCCCTTGATTTGGAACTTCAGGTGATGGTGAGCCAACACTGGGTGCTAGGAACCAAACCTGGGTTCTCTGCAAGAGGAGTAAACTCTGAGTCATTGCTTCAGTTCCTGCTTTAAATGTCTTTAATAGGGAGAGCTTAATATAAAAAAAGGAAAAGACATTTTTGGCCATTTGAAATTCTTCTACTGAGAATTCTCTATTCAGTTCAGTACCCCATTTTTTAACTGGGTTATTTAGAACTTAATGTTCAGTTTCTTGAGTTCTTTATATATTTTGGAGATCAGACCTTTGTCTGATGTGGGGTTGGTGAAGATCTTCTCCAATTCAGTATGTTGCCTTTTGGTCTTAATGACGGTGTCCTTTGCTTTACAGAAGCTTCTCAGTTTCAGGAGGTCCCATTTATCCATTGTTGTTCTTATTGTCTGTGCTACTGGGGTTATACGTAGGAAGTGGTCTCCTGTGCCCATTTGTTGCAGACTACTTTCCACTTTCTCTTCTATCAGGTTCAGTGTGGTTGGATTTATAGTGAGGTCTTTAATCCATTTGGACTTGAGTTTTGTGCATGGTGATAGATATGGATCTATTTTCATTCTTCTACAGATTGACATCCAGTTATGCCAGCACCATTTGTTCAAGATGATTTATTTCATCCATTATATAATTTTAGCTTCTTTGTCAAAAATCAGGTGTTCATAGGTTTTGATTTCATTGGTCAACATCTCTCTATTTATGCCAATACCAAACTGTTTTCATTACTATAGCTCTGTAATAAAGTTTGGTTTCATGATGGTAATGCCTGTGGAAGTTCTTTTATTTTATAGGATTGTTTTGGCTATCCTGGGGTTTTTGTTTTTCCATATACGGCCAAAAGATACTTAAGGATATGTTCAACTTCTTTAGCTATCAGGGAAATGCAAATCAAAACAACTTTGAGATACCATCTTATACCTGTCAGAATGGCTAAAATGAAAAACACCAATGATAGCTTATGCTGGAGGAGATGTGGGATAAGGGGAACACTCATCTATGGCTGGTGGGAATGGGAACTTGTAAAACCACTTTGGAAATCAGTGTGGCGATTTCTCAGAAAATTGGGAGTCAACCTACCTCAGGATCCAGCAATACCACTCTTGGGAATATACCCAAGAGTTGTCCAATCATACTACAAAAGTATTTGTTCAGCTATGTTCATAGCCGCATTATTTGTGATAGCCAGAACCTGGAAACAACCTAGATGCCTTAAATGAAAGAATGAAAAATCAAAGTGTGTCACATATGTACATTAGAGTTCTATTTAGTAGTAAAAAACATGACATCTTGAATTTTTCGTGCAGATGGATGGAAGTAGAAAACACTATCCTGAGTGAGATAACCAGCCCCAAAAATATGAATATGGTATGTACTCACTCATTAGTGGATTCTAGCCATAAACAAAGGACATTAAGCCTATAGTTCGTGATCCTGGAGAAGCTAAGTAATAAGGTGAACCCAAAGAAAAACATATATAGATCCTCCTGGAAATTGGAAGCGGACAAGATCACCAGGCAAAAGTTGGGAGCATGGGGGTGGGGATGGGGTGGGGGAAAGGGGAGAGTGGGAGAGAGAGGCGTTGGCGGGTGGTCTATAGAAATAATCAGACTAGCTTTATTATAAAATATTCAGCTTTATCTCTGTCTTCATTCATTGCCTGATGAAGGTTAATATCCAGGAGGATGACAATATGTTTTTCTTTGGGTTCACCCTCTTCTTTAGCTTTTCTAGGACCACAAATTATAGGCTCAATTTTCTTTATTAATGGCTAGAAGCCAATTATGAGTGAGTGCATCCCATGTTCCTCTTTTTGGGTCTGGCTTACCTCACTCAGGATAGTGTTTTCTATTTCCGTCCGTTTGCATGCAAAATTCAAGAAGCCATTGTTTTTTACTGCTGAGTAGTACTCTAATATGTATATATTCCATACTTTCTTCATCCATTTTTACATTGAAAGGCATCTAGGTTGTTTCCTGGTTCTGGCTATTACAAACAATGTTGCTATGAACATAGTTGAGCATATACTTTTGTTGTATGATAGGGCATCTCTTGGAATGAAAGGAGACAGAGACAGAGACCCACACTGGAGCACTGGACTGAAATCCCAAGGTCCAGGAGCAGAAGGAAAGAGAGCACGAGCAAGGAACTCAGGACCGCGAGGGGTGCACCCACATACTGAGACAATGGGGATGATCTATCGGGAACTCACCAAGTCCAGATGGACTGGGTCTAAGTAAACATGGGATAAAACTGGACTCGTTGAACATAGCGGACAATGAGGACTACTGAGAACTCAAGAACAATGGCACTGGGTTTTGATCCTACTGCACGTACTGGCTTTGTGGGAGCCTAGGCAGTTTGGATGCTCACCTTACTAGACCTGGAATGAGGTGGGAGGTCCTTGGACTTCCCACAGGGCAGTGAACCCTCACTGCTCTTTGGGCTGATGAGGGAGGGGGACTTGATTGGGGAAGGGGGAGGGAAATGTGAGGCAGTGGCAGGGAGGAGGCAGAAATCTTTAATAAATTAATAAATTAATTAAAACATAAAAAAGGAAAAAAGTAAAATGGAGCAAATACACTGAAAAAAATATTCAGCTTCAATAAGGGTAAGAAAAGGGGGACTTACAAAGTCAGAGTTCCCACGAAGCACAGGAAAAACAAAGAGGAAGCGGGAAGCACCACCGCAATATTTTATAAGTAAATATTAGCCTAAGGGGATCACGCCCTACAAAGAAGGTGATTGGCTGGGCTTCCCCTTCAGAGAGGGGAGAAGGAGGGGGGGTTGGGAAGAGCTTGGGAGAGTGAGATGGTTGAGATGGAGGAAGGACGGATATGAGAGCAGGGAAGGAGATATCTTAAGTAAGGGAGCCATTTTGGGGTTGGCAAGAGGCTTGGCTCTGGAATGGTTCCCAGAAGTCAATGGGGATGACCCCAGCTAGGACCCTGGGCATTGGAGGATAGGGTGCCTGAACTGGCCTTGTCCTGTAGTCAGACTGATGACTATCTTGAATATCACCATAGAACCTTCGTCCAGCGACTGATGAAGATAGAGACAGAGACCCACATTGAAGCACTGGACTGAGTTCCGAAGGTCCATTTGAAGAGTGGAAGGAGGGAGAACATGAGCAAGGAAGTCAGGACTGCGAGAGGTTGGTCCACCACTGAGACAGTGTGCCTGAGCTAATGGGAGCTCACCAAATCCAGCTGGACTGGGACTGAACGAGCATGTGATCAAACTGGACCCTCTGAATGCGATAGACAATTGAGGCAGACTAAGAAGCCAATGATAATGGCACTGGGATTTGTCTCTACTGCATGTACTGGCTTTTGGGGATCCTATTCTGTTTGGATACATAACTTCCTAAGCCTGGTTGGAAGGAGAGGGCTTTGGAATTCTCACAGGGCAGGGTACCTTGCCCTCTCTCAGGACTGGAAGTGGAAAGGGGAGGGTGTGTCGGGGAGCAGGAGGGAAGCGGGAGGAGGGGAGGAAGTGGAAATTTTGATTGGTATTATTTATAAAGTAATAAAAAAGAAAGAAAAAACAAAAAAACTTGATTAAACTAATTTTATAGATGTTAAGGCCTGGTGCAGAAGGGAACCATGGTGGACTTCCCCAAATTGGAGGCCCCAAGCGATAAACCATGTTAAAGGCATTGCCCGAAGCAGAGACAGCCAGGTAACACTTTTTCTTCTCCCTCCTTCCTGGCTTCAAGTGTCTCGTCTGTGCCTCCTACAGAACAAACTGCAGTACAAGGGAACCCGAAAATGCAGCTCTCCCAACGCAGAGATGAGCAACACAGAAATGGATGAGAGGTGCTCATACTTCAACAGTATGTTAATAATCATGACATCGATTTTAAAAAAGAAGCTAGATTTACGGAAAAAAAAAAACCTCAGAAATATGGGAGAAGAAGAAAGCTTTTTTTACAAAGCTTCCCATAAGTGCTGATAGCAGTAAAATGCTAATGTCTTTTGAAGGGAGGAAAAAATGCTGAAGGTCTCCTGAAACAGCACAGTCGGAGCTCAAATGACAAATGACATGGGAGCCAGGCCATCAGCAGGCACCTTCTTAAGTGTCTCCCACCTGCTATCAGTGTGTAACCAACGGAGATAAGACCATACAATACCAGATGTGAGCTAAAGCCTGGAAAACTACATCTTCCTGGAACTTCTCATGTTCTGCTGTTTTTTCTCCTCTAAAGTCTGGCTTTGTCGGGCCACTTCATATCTTCCTGGAAAACACATCTTAGGCAGCGGGTGTCGGCATCATATCGCTTTCTAGGATGTGTTTTGGTCATTCACTTTCCGAGCAGAATGAGCTTCTGACGTTGACAATAAACCACAATGTGTTACTGTTGAACCTTATGCCTTTGGGGTGGGAAGAAAAGTCAGAGCAGCTGGTCCTGAGACATTCGGGGCTTCACAGAGTATCATCTACAGCACGCATTCCTCCGGAAGTCAGGAGTTCCCAGTTGTTTTCTCAGCTTTCGCCAACACAAGCTTTGTTTGAACATCTTCTTGGAGGATGATATCATTAGCTATGTCCCTGTGGCATTGGAGCCTCAGACTCAGGGGATGGATGTGTCCTCCGGTTGCCTAGAGTGTAATTAAAAGAACAGCCTTGGCTGACGATGCTCAGATGGGCTATTGTAGAGGATCACCAAAGAGGCCATGCTACTCCCAGGGGGGAAAACGGCACTATTAAAAATGTACTTGACAATATCTATCGCCTCAACAAGTTGATGATTATCTACCTAGAACCTCAAAATACTTGGTTAGGATAGATAAGGAGAAATTCTCAGGCATTATGACAGAAGATGTGTTTAAGAGAGATAGACTCGGACTACTGTCTGCATGAACCAAAGGGACTGTGTTTTGTGGAGGTTATGCTGTTTGGTTTTGACTTTATAGTGTCTGTGTTCTAAAAATTCACCCCTGCCTCCTGCCCAGTAGCTGAATTATAATGGCTGCTGCTTGAATAAGTAGATTTAAGGCAATCACTTTGGAAAATGTTGTAAAAATGACTTAATATGGCCACGTTTATAATTAGAAACTGTGAGTTGAAGGGTTTGAATAATAATTAAAACTACTTTTAGCCAAGCCAAAACTATTAGTGAATCAAGAGAGTTTTCCTAAATGAATGTCTGAATTTGCTGGAAATGGTGAAATAATGAATAACTGAGGGACTCAATTATTCAAGGTTTAACATAAAACAAATAACAAAATTGGAATAGACAGTACCCAACTGCATGCTTGCACACAGCAGCAATCAGATGTCTGTCAGTACAGTCATGTTTATTCTCCCCCACTGTGCAAGACGGAGAGAGGGAAAATGAGAAGCCACAGCACGATAATTTCAGGACCGTGTGTTTAAAATGCATGCATGCACCCTGTAACACAATCTGATCAATGATAGTCCATCCAGCCAATGGTGAGCCCATGAGATTATAGTGCAGTGGGAAAATCCTAGTTAGCCAGTAATGACGTAATACTTCATAGCCCTGCACGATCCATTGTTTTCAGCTCTTTGGAGCGATGCTAGAGTGAACAAATCTAGTCTCATGCCCGTTGGGTTAAAGCAAACACATACAGTCGTGTATGGCATACATCTGCACTCAAAAACTGGATAATGAAAACAAATTGCTATGTTATTGGTTTATTTATTTACCATACTATACTTTTATGAATTAAAAAGTTCTCACTTTTAAAAATAAGTTAGCTGTAAATCTGTATGCCATCTTTGACCCATTCTTACACCACTGTGTGGTGGTTTGAGTAAGAATGCTCTCCATACGTTCCTGTATTTGAACGCTTAGACACCAGGGAGTAGAAGGATTAGGAGGCGTGGCCTTGTTGGAGTAGGTGTGGCCTTGTTGAAGGGCTTGTGTGTCACTGCAGTTGGACTTTGAGGTTTCATATGCCCGTGCTAGACTCATCTTTCTCTCTCCCCCTACAGACCAGGATGACACTACCTGTCACCATGCTCCCTGTCATGATGATAATGGATAAAGTCTCTGAAACTGTAAGCCAGCCCCAGTTAAATGTTTTCTTTCATAAGAGTTGCTACAGTTGTGGTATCTCTTCACTTCAATAGAACAATAACTAAGATGACTAGGTTGCATTATTTTCTCTTGTATTTGATTTAAGCTTGTATTATATTGTTTATTATGGTCCTAGAGGAAAAATATACAATGCTGCTGTTGATTCTCCTCCTCCTCCTACACACACACACACACCATACAGCTTAGATGTGCTGTAGGATACACTATGCGCATTTGAGTATGGGTTTTCTATGCTGCTTGCAAAATAATTCAATCACCCAGCAATGCATTGCTCAGAACACATGCCTTAAATACAAAGCATCTCGATTTGAACCAGCCACACTTTGTTTCATTTCTACATATAAATGAATGGTGAGTATTATAAAACAACATAAACATCCAAAGGATCTATCAGTGGTCAGAGTGTGAAGCCCTTGGGAAAGATTTAGAGGCGCTAGTGCAGGGTAGGTTTATGTGTGTGGAGGGTGCATTTCAAGCTCTTTTTTGAAAGTTCCCCCTGTCTTGGTAACACTCTCCTATATTCCAAGCTCTACATGGAGAGGTTCATACATCTCTTATTAAAGTAAATATAACAAAGTAAGACTTTTTTACTCCTTTTTGAGATATATATATATATATATATATATATATATATATATATATATGTCAACCAGAGAGAACCTCTTCAGAGACAAGTGTGCAAAGCACACCCGACTGCTAAAGTAATGGCAGCAAATACATAGTAGCACAGAAAAACAAAACAAAAATACTGGGATTAATGATACTCTAAACTCTTCACGCCAGAGGAATAAAAATAAATCACCAAGATATTTGAAACCTTAACCATTATCCATAAAATTCCTTACTTTTCAGATTTCTGTGTGAGTTTTGAGTCTGGGTCCAGACCCCATGCAAATAGGGATCACTTGGGTTAAGGAATCATTACTATAATAACTTTTCATTTCTTATGTCAGCAGATCTAATATCTATTTCTTTTCCCAGTTTTTCCATTTCTTCCATTACTAGGAAGGAAGTGTTCTCCATTTGGCATAGTCTCTACCATTAAACATAAAACTCTCTCTACTTTTTGCCCGTCCTTGCAGTCAAACAGAACTGATAAACTGCTGTTTTGGCAAAACACTGTCCTAACAAAATTTCCCTGTCTTTGCAAATGATGCCCTCACCATCGGAGAGTTACTTCTTGCTCGTGCTGCATAATCTGGGAGAAGTCTTTTTCATCTTTAGAAGCTGGCACCGTCAATAGACACGTGGACATAGGGTAATGTTTTTACTTACTTTTCTGTTTAATCATTAATTGATGTTAGTGTTTGAGAATGAAGCACAAGAGATAGAGTGGAAGGGGGAAAACAGGAAGGAGAGGCACTGGTCAGTCATGAGGAAACAGAAGACCATAAGGAAGATGCGGATGATGAGATGGGGTTGGGGAAGAACTACAGACATCTCCTTACCGGTGTGTGATGCTTCATTTTCCCTCACTCGCCATGAAGACTGGTCAAAGTGCCTCTTTTGAGTTCATATCACTGCCTCACCTGAGGGCCCACCAAAAACAAACAATACCTCAAAACAACAACAACAAAGATATGCTTACCCTAGAAATGTGAATTGACTTTTTTTAAAACTATGTCTTAAGGGTGCTGGAGAGATGGCTCAGAGGTTAAGAGCACTGGTTGCTCTTCCAAAGGTCCTGAGTTCAATTCCCAGCAACCACATGGTGGTTCACAACCATCTGTAATGTGATCTGGTGGCCTCCTCTGACCCGCATACACACCATATACACAATAAATAAATAAACCTTTAAAAATAGAAAAACAACAAAAAACTATGTTTTAAAAACTTCGGGTAAGGTTCAAGAAAATCATTGGAAATGGAGAAGGCTGGTACAGCTTTGGGTATAATAACACAAACGCACAAGAGAGTATCAGAACCCAGCCAGAAAACCAGTTTGGGAATGACAAGAGCTATGGCCTTCCTTAGAGGAACAAAACCAAATCAGCCCCCAGTGACCTGGCAGACAAGCAAGTGGGGCAATAAATACACTGACCATGAACTCCTCTAAACTTCCAGGGTCCTGCTTGGATTTCCATTGTATAAGCCCAGACCTTGACAGACTCCACTTCCATAAAGCAAGAGAATGACTGCTTCTATTTCGTCTTTACAGAATATATTTTTGTTCTTTAGAAGGTTATTTTTTCACTTTATCATGTGCAGATGTCTGTGGTTCCATGTGGGTTTGTGCTGTGCAAGTGAGTGCAAATACCCAAAGGGTCCAGCAGCATGGGATTGATTCCCTGGACCTGGAGTTACAGATGGCTGTGAGCCTCCTGATATGTTGGGTTCTGGATACTGAACCTGGGTCCTTCCGGAAGAGTAACAAGTGCATTTAACTGCCCCCGAATATGTCTTTAATAAACTCTTTCTTAGTTCAAACCAAGTTAATGTTTTTTTTTCTCCCCTCTCCTCCACCCAGCCTTCAGGGCAAGGAAGGATTTGAACAGGTGCTAAATTTTGAATGTAAAATAACATCTCCTATTGGAGACAAAATAAGCAAAGGTTAAAGGCCCCAAACTTAAAATCAATTTTGGTTAGTTTCTTCAACTGTCTTCAATAAGTTGTACCCAAGCAACCAAACTAAACCATCCTGAGAAAAAGCAAAATAAATAAATAACAGGAGCATGAAAGGTATCTTTTGGATACTGGAAGCCTTGGTATCACATTCTTAACATACAGAAAAAATTCATACATGGGGGTCGAAAAGACACATACATACATACACAGGCATACACACATGCCCATGCATCTATAGCCAGCAAGCAAACAGTCAACAGCTACGGAGTATGGTTCCATGGAAACTGGTAGCATGTTTATGCACAGACAAATGAGAGACTGACTGCAATGGCCATACCTACATATGACAGTGTTGGTCTGGTATTCCAAGTCAGTTGGCATGTACATGGGTATTTACAGAGCTGTGTTTCCTGTGCTGTGCATGATAATCACGATATAAAGTCAAGAGGTCCTAAATAGAAAAGTCTGTACCCCGTTGTCTAAGTCATTGTTTTATCTCTGTGAAGAGACGTCGTGACCAAGCAGCTCCTATAAGAGAAACCATTTAATTGGAGACTTGCACACAGCTTCAAGGGGCTAGTCCCATCACGGTGAGTGTGTGGCAGCACACAGGCAGGTACGGAGCTGGAGAAGTAGCTGAGAACCATATCACAATGCAAGGAAGGGGTGGCCAGCATGGGCTTTTGACTCCTCGAAAGCCCACCCCAGTGACACTTCCTCCAACAACGCCTTAGTTTTAATTTTTTCAAAGAGTTCCACTCCCGGGTAACTAAACATTCAAATATATGAACCTATGGGGTGCATGAGCTGGTGTTTTGGAACCTGTTCCCTCTTGTGGGATCCCTCTCTCAACCTTGATGCAGTAGGAGGAGCTTAGTCCTGCCTCAATTTGATATGCAGTGCTTTGTTGACTCCCATGGAAGACCTTACCCTTTCTGAGGAGTGGATAGTGGAGGACCTGGAAAGGAGGAGGGGAGAGGGGTTAAGAAGAGAGGAGGAAGGGGAAACTGTGCTTGGTATGTAAAGTAAATAAATAAATTTAATAATAAAAATAAAATAAAATGAGCCTATGGAGGCTGCTCTCATCCAAACCACCACACCCAGGTAATGAATAACTATTCTCAAAACTCCAAAGTTTCCCCTACTTTCTAATCAAAATTTCAACACATTCCATACAACAAAGGAATAAATTAGATGATAATTGTCTAGGAAATAGATCTGCTATAGATTGAGGAGTAGGGCTTGCTGGCAGTTTTATTATTATTATCATTAGTAGTAGTAGTATTGCTGTTGTTTTTATTACTGCTGTTTTCCTCAGAGCTTTGTGTCTTGGAGCAGTTACAGCTTTATTTATTTATTTTTGTCAAGCAATGAACTTGTAATGGGAAGAACAAAGTCAAGGCTGTGAGAGATGATGAGTGTGATTTTTTTTCTCCAGGAAGGCTTTGCTTTTGCTCTTTGACTGAAGAAAAGAGAGGATGCTTCTGTGAGATGGGATGCTGGAAAGTTCACAGAGAGCTGTGCAATGCTGTCTTTGAAGCCAGTGATGAAGGGACCAGGAGATTTGGCGGCGATGCTTTGAGAGCCATTGCTCTAACAGCACAGTGTTGAAGATAATGAGTCCCCACACTTACATTTGGCATGGCTTAATGATGGCGAGGCAAAGTGAGGAACTTAACTATCCTTTGGATAGTTAATGTTTCCCTAAATTCAGTACTGTCACTGAAGAATGATTAGACATTAACTGAAGATATTCTCTTTTTTTAAAACATTAAATGAATTGCATGTCCTGCTTTTTCTAAAGGCGCTCAGTTATAACCAAGTCAGAATTTCTTGTGTGTGTGACAAGAGGACTCTAGGGATGGGAGCAGCTGATGTCCACTCTGATTATAGGTGCTCATGAAACAGCAGTCACTACACATTCAGGATTTGCATTAAACGGCAAATCACAAACTATCATAAAGATATTATGTTTATATACACATATCTACATATAAATTATGAAAGATAAAGTCTCTCTTAAGATATATCTTCCCATTTCAGACTACATTTTATAGAAATCATCTAATATTTTTATGTAGAAAAGGCAATTTTTAAGCAATTTTTCTTTTTCGGTGAACATTTTTACATTTACACTGGGCTTTTATAAATATGTTAATTGGTTATATTTTTCAGTTATTTTGAGTTCTTAATTCTTCCCTGTTTAAGATTTTTATAGCCTTGTGTTAATGTGTCTTAACTAGATGAGGAGATAGAAGAAGGGCAGCTCTTTTGTTGGGAGTTTATAACAATATAACTTAAGGGTTGTTGGGGATATGGGGTCTGCTGGTAAAGTACGTGTTTTACAGGTATGAGGACCTGAGTCCAGCATCCATGTAAAAATAAAAATAAACTGAGTAGACACACAACTTGATCACAGGGCACAAAAATATTAATCAGCTGGGCTTGGTGACGTATACCTTTACCCAGCACTCAGAGGCAGAGGCAGGTGAATGTCTGGGTTCACGGTCAGCCTGGTCTCTAAAGTGAGTTCCAGGACTACCAAAGATACACCTTGTCTTGAAAAACCAAAATGTGTATGTGTGTGTGTATGCACATATATGATTGCTTATTTTGTCAGATGTATATTATACCCTGACAAAAAATTAGATATGAGCATGAATTCTTATTTGGAATGAAAATAACAAATTTCAAAATCTTAAAGTACAAAATATACTACAAAAGTCACAAAATATGAAGGAGTAACGAATTTTATAAATCAATTGCCTAATGCGCTTCTGTAATACATAATCTTGATTTTAATTTTGATTTTTGTAAATAGAGATGGCACTTTCATTTCTCTGTTGCCAGACCTGAATAATCACACCGAAACTATTTTAATTACCATACTGTTTGACTAATAGCTTAGGCATACTCCTTGGTAGCTCTTACATCTTAAATTAATCCATTTCTATTAATCTATGTATTACCACAAGGTTGTGGCTTACTGGTAACATTCTGGCATCTTTCTAAGAAGGCAGCTACATGGCTTCTGCATGACCTTGCCTTCTTTCTCCCTGCATTCAATGTAGTCTTCTCACCTAGCTATGTTCTGCCCTACCATAGGCCAAAGCAGTTTCTCTATTAACCAATAGTAATAAAACAAAATAAAATAAAGCATACAGAGGGGAATCCCACATCAGGTTTTGTTTGTGTTTTTGCAGTGCTGGGGATGAAACCTAAGACTTCTTGCATGTGACTACTCTGCCAGTCACAGTTTTGGAAAGCTTTTATTGCATGTTCTTCAACTACCTGTCTATATGACAACTTCATAGCATAATTCTCTGTACATAGCAGGGTGTGATGAATTTCTACAGCCTTTTCATGATTTCAAAATTTGTTTCTTATTATTATCTAAATTCATTTTTACCTGAGTAAAGCAGCAGTTATTTGAACTATTTGCCCCACTTCGGGATAGGACTATGTTGTTTTTCTCTTCTGTTGTGGAATATTTGAAACATTCAGAGACCCACTTCAGCTTTGCACATCACTCACTCTGTACACGTCGTTCCATGTCATTCAGGACATAGTCCTTCCCGGAGTAGCGCAGTATCTGCCTCGGTTAAAGCGTTCCCTTTATCTTTGCTGTGCAGGAATTCCGTTTATGACTAAGACTAAGTGAGAGGCTGGCTGACTCATCAGCCAGACATTTTGTCAGCTATTGCCATGAAAACCGAGGGTTTGTTGTTGTTTGTTTTATGCTTGTTGTGTGCGTGTGTGATGGTTTATGTATGTGCCTGCATGCCTGTGGAGGCCAGAGGTCAATCTCGGTCGGGTGTTGTCTTTCGGGAACTCACCAAGAGTGCAAGCCTGGCTGCCCAGGGAGCCCCAAGGCTCTCCCTACACCTCCCCATATCCACAGCATTGGGATTACAAGTGTGCCCCAAGATCAGCATTTTCACATGGGTTCCAAAGGTTGCAAGACATGCATTTTACCAACGGAGCCATTTGTCCAGCCCCAAGACCAAGCTTTTGAAGATTCAGGTGTGCGTACTTCAGCCACCTCCCCGAAGGTCCTCATCACTCACTGAACTACCCTGAACTAATGCATCTACTTTGTCTCGGCTTATCATGTTTCCTTCAGTCTTTACTCTCAGCCCTGGCAGGACTCCCTGAATTGTTTTTTAATTCATTGATTTTATTTCTGACTTTTAAATCTGCTATTCATTACTTCCATCACATTTTTAATATGACCTTGATTAAATCGAATGTCCTCACAATCTGGGGACATAGAATGTCCCCAGACATTTTCTAATGTTTTCTTTGTTCAAAAGGGGGGTTTTCTTACAGTTTGTGAATCCTGGCACAAGCCTTCAGATCAGGAGGGAACATTAGGGTACAACCTAGAATTTTTGATTGTTTTGTTTAATGCTTTAGAGGACCTGCCTCCTCATGGAAATGGAAAGGGCCGGGGAGGTCCAGAAGCCTCTCTCAGCTGAAGTGTCTGCTCTTCGGGGAGCCTCCCACTCCTCACTTGACTTTGTTATCCTTGGCTGGGGCAGAGCGCTCTTTCCTCACTAAATGTAAACCTTTGTATCACTCACAACAGCGGCATCTCCGAGGCTTAGCTTGACTGACACATCCATTTCTCCAAGCATTCATCTTTGCTCCAGCTCCTGCCTCTACAAATGTGAGGATGCTGACTGCCCTAACTTAACAAAATAACTATGGGAGAGGAAAGCTATCTGTCTAAGAGACACAATAAACAAGATAACTGTGGTTGGTTTTTTTGTTTGTTTGCTCTTTACTCTTTTGGCTCTTTGGGGGCCCACCACTCAGCTCCCAAATAAATCACACACAGGCTTATTCTTTCTTATGAATGCCTGGCCTTAGCTTGGTTTATTTCTAGCCAGCCTTTCTTAATTTAAATTATCCATCTACCTTTTGCCATTGGGCTTTTATCTTCACCCTATGTACCTTTCTTTACTTCTTACTCCATCCATGGCTTGCTGTGTAGCTGGGTGGCTGGCCTGTGATATCCTCCTCTCCTCCTTCTCTTGCTCCTCTCTCTTCTCTGCCCAGATTTCTCCTCCTATTTATTCCCTCTGCCTGCCTGCCCTGCCTATCCTTTCTCCTGTCTTGTTATTGGCATTCAACTCTTTATTAGACCAATCAGGTGTTATAGACAGGCAAAGGAACCCAGCTTCACAGAGTTAAACAAATGCAACATAAAGCAACACATCTTCTCATCATTAAACAAATGTCCCTCAACAGAAACAAATGTAGCACGTCCTTAACTAATATGCTATGACAGATAACCATAAATTTAAACATTTAAAAAGCCCACATATTAATTCAAATCCAATCTACTTTTTTGAAAATAAAGATTTGTTTTATGTTGTGTGCGTGTGTGCGTGCGCAATGTGTGCATCTGCAGACAGGGTCAGATCATGTGGAGCCTTTACCTGTTGTTCTGTATAATGCTAGATATTTGTTTAAAATAAACATTTCCTACCATATTTGGGGAGTGTGTTTCTATTCCTCTCTCTCCCTTTCTCTGTTTTAAGATGGGGTCTCACTGAGCAGTTTTGGCTGGCCTGGAACTTGTTATGTAGAACGAGATGGCCTTGAACTCACAGAGATCCATCTGCCTCTGCTTCCCATGTTGCTGGGATTAAAGGCCTGAACCCCAACTCCTGGTTAGGAAGTGTCCTTCTAATATCATTAAGAGCCTCAGTCTTTTTGTGGGGGAATAAAATGTATATTTACCACCACCAAATGCATTTTCCAAACTCCTTGACATCTTAGTATCAAAGACTTTATTCTTTTCATCTGTTGAAAAAATTTTGTTAAGAACTTGCTATTGTTGAAATATGTTTGTGTTTTAGAAGACACTGTACCTTGTCATGGCATATTGCTATTTAACACAATACTAAGTGAAAGCTACTATTATTTTCAACTTTTTGCATCATATTTGAAATGAATTTGGCTTGTGATTGTTTATCCAGCTCTCTTTGTTAAACTTTGACATGCAAGGATGTGACAGTTCTTAAAGTGAAGTGGAACACTTTGCATTCTTCCCTGCTCTGTAAACATTTTAAGCAGAATGAAAATTACTCATCTCTTCACAGGGTGTCAAGAACTCATCCATAGAACTGTGTTAGCCTTGCGCCTTTCTTTTCTCTTTCTCTCTCTTTTTTAAAAAATAAGCTCTCTGAAGAACAATATTTACTTTTAATAATTATATGAGGAAACATACATTTATGCTCATTTATGGAAAAATTTAAAAACTACACCACCGTAAAGGTTATGCAGTCGCTTTATTACCACATTCCACAGCGTGTGCTAGCTTACTGCCTATCAGGCATTGGAGTGGTGATTTTCCAAGTGTATCTATCTGGCATTGCAAACCCTCACTCCAGACGCCCCGCACAAAGTACACTTCTGTTTCTCTCTCTGTGTGTGTCTTTCCCTCTGCCTCTTGCCTCCATTTCTCCTGCTTTCTCTTTTCTCAAACTTAGTAATCTATCTTGAATCTTTTCATGCTATTAAATGTTTCCAATAGTATCTTTCAATGACTGACACATTTTATGGTAGTTAGACATTTGGTTTAATCAATTGTGGAGAGTCATCATACTTTTTATAATCACAGATATCTTATCTCCAAATGTTCCCTTGCTCTTGAACCCCAAGATTCCTTCTCTACCCCATGGCCTATCTCTCACTGCTTCTCCTTACTTAAGGAGGGAGGTGCTTAACCAATGTGGTTAAAATGCTTGAAACAGAAATCTGCAGTAGACTAAGTTACTTAGGAGGCTAAGGCCAAAAGATCTGGAGCTTGGGGCTGGTCCAGGCCTCATAGCAAGAATAGACAAAGAGGGAAATGAGAGGAAGGAGGAAGAAGAAAAGAGAAGAAATAAAATCACAAGTACATCTCTGGTCAACTTTGACCGAGCCAACAACAAAAGAGAAAAAAAAAAAAGACCAGAAACGAAGTATTTCTACTTCTTTCTCAGACTCCTAGCTTGCTGATTATCTGTGTCCACAACGGAAGTTCTTCCACGTCCATGACAGCTCACTTCTAGTTGGGAAAATGCTTTTTCTCCTTTGTTGCGGTGGCCAGCTAGCCATCTGAAGCAACCATCACGTTAATGTCCAGCTGAGACAATCCTGGCTCTTTGCCAGGGACTGACCGTCTATACCAAGTATGAGTTCAAATACTTTAAAGCCATGTCTGGAAAGCATGTTGTGTGAGCCACTGACCACTGCTGCGGGTATTTCCACTTTAAGGTCTCCCAGAGCCCTCTGTTTCTTTAGACTGCTGCCCTATAGGACAAAGCGTCCTGGTGGGACTATCCAGCTTCTTCTGCAGTCTCTACCAATTGTTTGTCCTATCACTCAACCCAATCCCTCTGCTCAGTGTCCCTTGTCACCTCCACTGGGTTTGATGGGTGAATGGACTGATTTCATGTCCTGCCAGTGATCCAGAACATGCCCCAATTTTCTGGAGAACTAGGTAAAGGATCCAATGTCTGACATTTGGTTACCATGAAAGAGGGGAGAAGATATTTACTAGACTAAAAGCACAAGGTAGAGGTTGTCTTCACACCCCTAGAAACTTAAAAATCACGGGTATTCAAATGCAAGATGCCATTTCTCAGGCAATACACAGACACTGTAAACACAAACTCTGAATGGCTGCACTGGGTTGCACAAGAATGGAGCCATCAATAGCCAGACCAACATTCAGGAGGAGCTCAGGGGTCCTAGCTCTCACTGTTGAACTATTTCCTTTGAACGGACTAAGAAAGTGGAAAAGTCATTGCCTTCTGGGGTATACCTACCAGTAACAGCAATTAAACTAAACTGAAACTTGTGAATCTGGGAGAGGAATGAGGAGGGGACAGGGATAGGGGTTAGGAGATAGGAGAGGATAGGAGGAAAGAATAACCAGAATGCATTATACACATATATGAATTTGTCAAAGAGCAAACTCAGCCTCAACAAAGGTAAATACATTCTCTAAAGTTAACTGCTTCTTTAGCACTGAGCAGACAACCTTAAAAGCTAGGGCAGAAGGACCACCTGAAGTGATACTAATGTCTCAGGTGGGAGGGAAAAGTGATACATTTGATGGCTCAGAAAGCAAGTGGAGTACCAGATCCCTAACCTAGGATGTGTGTCATGATGAGAAAACACATCGCAGCCAACTCATAAAAGCCAGTACTCAGCACATTTGATCAGGTTCTCAACTTGAAAGAGAGGGGACTGTTGGTGGCAGAGCGTAGAGGAAGTGAGGGAGCTATTCTAGAACAGTTTACGTCCCCTAAATGTATAAGAAACACACTTTTGAACTCTCACCAGAAGACTTTTGGTCTTTGCATTCAAAGCTGTGTGACTTCAGGAAATTGATACTTAGCCAGGAATTTAAAGATTGCTTTCTTTATTAGGTAATGCCATAATGTTTGAATTTCCTAATGCTTCTGGAATGCTAGTAGCCTTTGAAAATATAATATGCGAAATACTTTTCCCATTTGAAGACATTTAAGACATGGGGGTGGTTTTTGAGTAAAACTGCTAATTCATCTGTATCAACTTGTGTAAAAAATAAAAAAATATAGAACACTGCCAACAGTCTCACATGTGAAAGGGCAGAAAGTGTAGATGAAATGCCTTAATATTAGGAAGAGCGAGTCACTTTTTAAACCGTATTTTGTTTGTTTGTTTGTTTTTGAGGCAGAGTCCCGCTATGTAGCTAAGGCCAGCCTAGGACTTGGAAAGTCAACTACCCTCAAACTCAGTATCTCCCTCCCCCAGTCTCCCAAGGGCTGGGATTTCAGATGTGTGCCACCATTTACAACCCCTCAAAACACTTAAAACATTTCATAAAATTAAAGAGAGCACTAAGAACGATACATCATTGTTGATAGAAGGCAAATATGTCCGCCTTTCGGCAAACACTTTTTTATGAATCTAGCATCCTGTAGGTCGTTCTAATGCTGGGGTCCAATAACAAACACAATAGTCCCTGCTCTACAGAGTTGACCTTTACCCGGGCAGAGGCAGAAACTTAAAGGAATGAAAGGGTAAAATAATGAATGTGTCATCTGAAGTTAGGTATCATGGAGGACAGTAACCAGGCTAGGAGGTGGGGGACAGAGGTAGGATTGCATTAGTTTGTATTTATACTAGTTTAGATTAAGGGGTTTTGTGTGTGTGTGTCTGTGTGTGTTTTCAATTTTCACGAACCTGACTTAAAGCAAATTTAGCATCTTAAGTAGTCTGCAGGTTGTAAGTATAAAAATGGGTCTCACTGGGTTACAATCAAGGTGTCAACAAAGGACACCGGAATAACTCGGGCTGGGGGCATATATTTCCCTGCTCTTCGCAGCTTCTAGGGGCTGCCCACATTTCTTGATGCTTCCGCCCACTTTTGCTTCCAGTGTCTGTCCGCTGACCTTCGCCTTCTTTCTCTAAGAACCTTTGTAACAACACTCTTGGGCACGCCTAAGTATTCCAGAGCGCTCGCGCTCTCTCTCTCTCTCTCTCTCTCTCTCTCTCTCTCTCTCTCTCTCTCTCTCCTCTCTCCTCTCTCCTCTCTCCTCTCTCTCTTTCTCTCCTCTCTCTCTCTCTCTCTCTCTCTCTCTCTCTCTCTCTCTCTCTCTCTCTCTTTCTCTCTTTCTCTTGCCATGCAGTATGACATGTCCACAAGTTTGGGAGGTGAGGATATGAACATCTTTGGAGATAAATTATTCTGTCTACCACACGGGTAACTGCAATTTTAATCAGGGTTGATTAAAGGCAGGTTCACTGGGAAGATCACATCTGAGCAAGGATTAAAGAAGGGGGGCCAGTCAAGAAGACATCTGGAGGGGAGGGTGGAAGCTACAGAAAAGGGACTTTGACCTCTGCAAAATCCAAAGCAAAAGGAAGGCTGGCAATTTGAAGAACAAGGAGAAGAAAGCCAACATCAAAGGGAGAAAAATCTGGGGAAAGCACAGGCAGGTGTTAGGTCTGGGAGCAGAGGCAATGGATGGTAAAGCTTGTAAAGTTCATTCTGAATAGGCTATGGCGTTCGGGAAGTATCTGAGAAGTGACATCATCTCACTTCCATCAAGTGACTGTGTCATTGGTCTATTGTGGTGGGAAAGAGCCTCATGAAGAATGGAGTCAGCTCCCTGGAGTAAGGATGTTGGAGCTCTATAAGGGAGATGACAGAGAAGAGTCTGGCAGTGAGGAAGGGCTGAGTGGGCTGAAATAGACAGGATGGAGTGAGATCAGCCATGGGGGCCCCAAGTCTTGTGGTGGTAAGGGAGCAGTGCTGAGAGGAGCAGGGCTATAGCCAGACTTCTCTCACCTCCCCCCAGATGCAGCCTAAGAGAGCCAGTCATGGGCCCCAACCTCCACTTCGTCTCTCTCTTTCCTAACTCTCCACCCCTTGGCTCCATGCTTAAAGAAGCCTGACTCTCAGTCAACTGAGGGAGATATGAATGAGAATTACTATTTCTTTGTTCCTTTTTAGTCAAACTCACACCAGGCCTCAGTTCCTAAGTTCCTATCTTCTTTGACCGGGATCTTTTCCTACATAGATACAGGCTATCAAAGAACCAGATTGCAACTGAAGGTTCTCTCTTGCCCACCAGTTCCCAAATAACCACTCTGAGGCTTACTATCAATTATAAACAGTTTGGCCTAGTAGCTCAGGCTTATCATTAATTAGCTCCTACAAGTTAAATTAAACTATTTCTATCATAGTTTGTTACCTCTGGTGGCCTCTTGGTGGCTGCTGGCACCTCTCAAACTCTGCCTTCCTTTTTCATTTATCTTTTCTTGAATTTTTCACCTGGCTCTTTTCTGCCTGGCTAATGACTAAATCAGCTTCTTTATTAACCAATGGTAATAAAACATATTCACAGCATGCAGAAGGGCACCCCACATCACCAGATGGTATAGAAGGGCATCTTTAGAGGCTTCTGAGCATTGGAGGAGAATATTTGTCCTATACACTGCCAGGTAACTGAGCCTTGGGTAATTCAGAGCCTTGGGAGGTTTTACATAGAAGGCATTTGCTTACAAATATGGTAGACTATGCTAGTTGAAATGCAAATCATTCTACACTTTCAGGGAGAAAACAGTGAAAGGAGCCATCTTAAATTCATGTAAATTTTCAACAGACTCAAGCATTATCTACACCCTTCTCCCCTTCCAGCTCCTGGAAACTGGTCAAAATCTGGCTAAATTCAAAAGGTAGGCTTTTTTTCTTAAGAACCTACACACTTGCTCCTAGAAAAGGTAGCCACTATGGCCCCAGAGTGCCAGGAAATAGAGCTAAAGAAAAAAGAAAATAAATAATAAAATAAATCATAGCTTTTCAGTGGGGAAAGAGGAAAGGCGGGCATCTTACCCAGACCTGGGAACTGTAGCTATTAATTTGGTCTACTGTGCAAAAAGAGTTACACCTCCAAAGGCACTCTGTAGGGGTGGAGACAGTGCACTGGAATTAATTTTATTTCCAAATTATGGCAAATTGAGAGTACTAAAATGAATTTTTTTCCAAGTCTTCTCCAGACCAAATTTCAGTTTACAGGCCCTGGATTCTAGACATTCAGCATTGAATAACTGGCTTTTGGAGAAGTCAGAGCCAAGATTTCACCCACTCCTCATTCGTCAGACACACCACAACATCTATAAGTCTCACTGAAGCCCTAAACACACAGGTTCTGCTGTAGTATCTTGGCAGGAATAGCTGCTTTAAAAGTTAGTGTATTATCTTGTTTTCTGCAAATGTTGGGTGTGAGTGGCCCATGCATGGAAACCCTGTGTTCTCAGTGGTTCCTCCTTCAGAGCCTGCCTCCAGGTTCTTGCTTTGAACTCTTCCCCTAACTTCCAGTAGAGGTGAACTGTTACCTTGAATTCTAAGATGAAACAAACCCTTTCCTCCCCAAGTTGGTTTTATCCCAGCAACAGACACTAAACTAGCTCATGGATTTCATAATTTCTTCCTACGGTGTTGATCATCGAGAAAACGTTGCTTTTACATTTGGAGGAGGATGTCACTAATTTGTTGGAATTGTACTAGTTTAATTTCCATTGGTCTTACCGTTTGTGCCATTCTGTGGCCTCAGAAAGACGATACTGGGTGATTGTAGTACATCTTGTGGGTTAGGAAAGAGACTAGGAAGTGGGTTTCAGTCCTGGACACAAACACCTTGAAAGGGGTTAAGTTACCTCAGAGTTTTCTAGGTACCAACTGCAATGCTCACTAGAGGTCCTCAGTGGAGTGGTGGCTGGTATAGTGTGGCCTCAAGAAGGAAGGGGTGGACTGTCCTTGAAGGGAGGGACTCTTGCCACCCATGGTTTCAAAGATGAAATGGTTAATCTAATGTGTTAAAGGAATAGCAAAAAAGATACCGTTGGTAGAAACTTACATCCTTGTCACTTGTAGCTTCAATGAATTTGGTAACTCTGGCATTTTTTTTCCCACCGTATATCTAATCCTCAGGCAAGAGTGACTTATCTAATTGGTAAACTCAAAAACAATAACTTGGGCCCCTTCACTTGGCCAAGCTGCTTAAACACATCCCTAAGTCCCTGAGTGAGCAGGAAGCCTACCTGTTTCTATGGTTCATTCTGGGAACCCCATGTGGGAGCAGCTGATATCTATGACAAATGGCCGTTTGCAGTGGTTGAGAAGGTGATACTTGAACCGGTGGTTGTTTTTCTTAGCTCTCAATTGACTTAGAATCTACATAGAAAATACTGTTACTATTTATTCAGCACATCGATGGGAAAAACAGTGTTTTTCCTGCTGAAGTAACGAAATTAGCTGAGCAGCTGGAGAAGCTGGTAGACATTTTTTTTTCACTCTCTCTATCTGATAGTAAAGGAGCCGTGCCTGAAAACAAACCAAAGCAAAGAAGGTGGTGCCAGGAGTATATCAAACTCTGTATCCAGATGTGTCTGACTTCTGTGAGCTTTTCAGTGGCAGGAACCGACATTCCCTCTTTTCAAAAAAGAGATTTCTTTAATTTTTCATCATATATGTGTGTGTGTATGTGTAGGTTTGCTCATGTGTGTGAGTACAGGTGACCTTGAAATCCAGAATTTGGCAGGATCCTTGGACCTGGAGTTTCAGTTACTTGTGACCTGCCTGACAAGAGAACTAGGAACTGAACCTGGGTCCCCTGCAAATGCTCTCTAACCCCTGGGCAGTTTCCCCAGCCCCTTCACACTCCCTCTTTCACTCATGTGCCCTAGAGTTAGACTTAGAGTTTTACCATCTGGAAGAGATCTGAACAATGCTGTTCAGGGATGAACTGTTTTCCTTGAATCTCAGTCTTGGAAACAACTACTTTTAAATTTTGCATCTTATTTGCGTAAGAAATAGAAGGAAAGTTTCACGACATTAACGTGAGTTTATAAAATAAGTTGCAAGGCAGAGGTGGTGCACACTTTTAATCCCAGCAATCAGAGGCAGAGGCAGAGGCAGATGGATCTCGGAGTTTGAGGCCAGCCTGGTCTACAGAGTAAATTCCAGGACAGCCAGAGCTACACAAAGAAACCCATCTTGAAAAAAAAATGAAGCTAGTATCATTGGCTTTGAAATATTAATAGCTCTTTCTGGCTCCACTGTCTTCAGAGGTGCTCCTGCTACAAACTGGAGGGACAAGGAGCTGCTGTGGTTCAGGGGTAGAATGTTACTTTCCCAAATAATGGAAGTGTGATTTGGTAACTAACTATATTAAACCCCCCACACAGCTTTTGATAGTATTTTGTTTTACACAGACTGAGTAATTAACAGATTTATATCTTACAACTCCTTATGCCCAGACCACAGACTCCCCCAAAAACCAACAAAGAGACCGAGTCCTATATGTAAAAGTCTTTATTCTTACTCAAGTTTGAACTCAGACCGTGTGTCCAATGCATTGGCATGATCAGAGAGCTTCAACCTCAGTTGGGGTGAAGTTTTTATAATAAATGTTGAAGTGGGGATTTCTAAGGTTCAGGACCCATGACTGGCTGACATTTTTCTAGGGGTGTCTTGGTGAGGGGGGATGAGTGTGTTGGGCTAAGAGACATCAGATGATCCTATCTACAATAGCTAGAATGTTAGGAATGTCCTTTGGAAAATTAGGTACACCTTGGGATGGTCCATTCCTGGGTGGTCTCAGTTTGTGGTCTTTCCTGGAACCAGGTAATCTGAAACTCAGGCCTCAATTAAGCTTGTCATGGCTGGGTTCTACACAGTTCTAGAGACTGGGGATCCTAAGATCAAGTGCGAGCAGTCATGGGTGTTCTGCCTGTACCAGCCCATGGCAGAAAGGCCAATAACAGTGAAACAGCAAATGCTAAAGTTGTTTTTATAACTAACCGACTCCCTTAACAATCAGCCCACTCCTGTAATAATGCATTAACACACCTATTAGGGATAAAATCATCAAAACCTGGACACTTCCCACGGGGCCCTGCTTGTCTATGGTGTTAGAATTAGATTTCCAATGCCTAAACATTGGTGGACACCTTTGAACAAGACCGGTAACAAACTGGTTTTCTTCATGCTTGAATATTTATTTGACTTAAAGGTTTTAACATATATTTATCTGTGGGTGGGATGGGGATAGATTTGCACGATGGTGCTCATGGAGGAGTCAAAGGACAGCCTGTTGGAGTTGGTTCCTTCTTTCTACCACATCAGTTTGGTTATAATCTGCTGGCCTGATCTGTCACCTGGGTATCCTGTCCCTTTAAGAGACAAGCACCACCCACCACCCACTTCCTCCAATGCAAGTGGATCTCCCCTTTTCCTCTTCAGCCTGCTCTCTTTCTGTCCCTCTTCTTAAGAGGTAACTACTGTCTCCTCCCTCACCGCCTCTCTTTCTTCTCCCCTTTTCCCTGTTCCCTTTCCCCTTCCCTTTCCCCTCCATAACCCACTAAATAAACTCTATACCCAAACTCTCTCCCTGCATGGCATATTTGTCTGTCTCTCACCCGCCGTGGTCTTCTACTCACAAAGGGGACCCGCTGAGGCTTTGGGTGACCTACCACTGCCCCACCGAGGTCTAGGGTAACCCACTGCCACCCTTCGTGGGAATGCTGCCTCTCATGGCACCATCCTTGGTTCCCCCCAACATGTTTATAAAGGATAACATTGGTTCCATGACTTGGCCAGGCTCTGGGGAATATGGCATTTAAATGTCTAATTATGAAAAGACTTTTATAGCAGAGAGACAGGTTGGCTTCTAGCAGCAGCACTCTATTTCCTCCAAAGAAGACAGATGGGCACAGAGCAACATCCATCCTCAATTCTCTTCAGCAACTGCCAAGCACTCACCACTGGGGAAAACTGCCTTTCATCTAAACTGAAGATCTCCAGATGTGAACAAAGAATCAAATGGAATCAACTTACCTAGCTGCTCAGGTCAAGGTAGGCTTGTCTTCCTACAGATTTCTAATCCACAGGATTTTCTAAAACATGACAGACCCTGCACTAAACAACAAAAGGCAAGTAAGACCCTCAACAACCATGGAGGACCATGAGGAAAGGCTCTAGGAATACAACTAAGTAAGTTCTCTGCCATTTTTTAATCAATAACTCAAGTAAAATATTATTCTTCTCAAAGATCTCTGATGCATTTTGACAGCTGAAAGGTTTTATTAGTTTAAAAGGACAAACTCACCAAACAAATTTCAGTATAACTTCTTAACAGGTTCTAAATAAAGGGTGTTTTAAGATATACAAATACAAGTTATTAAAGTGTGAGGACAAATACAAGTTACCAAATTTCTCTCTCACGCTGCCTTTCATAATCTTAAAAATACTTCTCCTTGTGCAAAAACATCAGTCACTGTCATTCTGACATAAACATGCTGCTGTTTATACAATGTATATGTTTAGAACTTAAGTTCTCCCAAACTCAAAAAATTCTTGTGTGTTCCAGAGAGCCGAATTGAAGGATCCATTTTTAACAGGCCAGACACCCCTTTTAATTCCCTGGTCCTGATTTTTTTTTCTTCCTAAACTTAACTTTGTCCTCTGCTCTACCAATACTTTTCCAGGTCTAAGAGACACCAGACAGCTCCATACCACAAACCCTGGACAGAAGTAAAGTGACCAGCTACCCCAGGATGTGACCAACACCCAGCTTTCTCAGCACCCCCAAGACAATGCCCACAAATAAACATAAAGCAGTCTTGAGAATCTGTTGTCTGCATTCCCTCAACCTGCTAAGCCTAAATCCCTGCCTTTTTATTATAAGAAAAAAAAATGAGACAGTTATAATCTGCTGGCCTGGTCTATCACCTGTACACCCTGTCCCTTTAAGAGACAAGCCCCGCCCACTCCCAATACCCCACTTCTGCCTCCTCTCCAGCCTGCTCTCTCCTTCCCTCTTCTGAAGAGTTAACTATTTCCTCCCACACACACACCACACCTCTCTTTCCTCTCTCCCTCTTCTCCCTTTCTCCCCTTTCCCTCTTCTTTTTCCCCTCCATAACCCACTAAACTCTATACTTCACCGCTCTCTGTATGGGGTATCTATCTGTCTCTCACCTACCGCTGTCTCCCACCCTCCAAGGAAACCCTCGGAGGCCCTGGGTGACCCGCTACTGTCCTGCTGCGGGCTTGAGTGATCTGCTGCTGCCCCTTAGGGCACTGCCACCCCTCGCGACACCAGCCTCCAGTCCCCAACCATGTTTATAGATGATAACAAGTTCTACGAATTGAGCTTGGGCTACAAGAGCCTTACCAGCTAGGCCATCTCACTGGCCCCTCAGCTTAAAAATCTTTCATGACAAGAATTCGAGTAGTTCAGAGTTGCAGTTTTAGAAAGAACGGCTCTCTTTTGGAGGAAGTCGATAGGAAATGAAAAAAAGAATTATTTTGAAACAATTAAGTCTGGATCCTTGAAGGAGGTGTTAGAAGAAAGGTTGGATTCATTAGAACCTAGAGGCACACTGGCAGGCATGTTTATGACCCTGTGCAGGATCCCCAGTAGGGGAAGAAAATGGAGCAGGGAAAGGAGCAGAAGGAGGAAGAGGAAGAGTAGGAACTGTTTGCAGCATTAGGAGTTGCACACTGGGAGCAGGAGTCAAGGTCATCACAAGGAAACCCACAGAAACAACAAACTTGGGCTCACAGAAGCTCATAGACTCTCTATGGACGGTAGGGAGCCTGCAAGCGGCAGACCTAGGCCCGTTACATATCTGTGACAGTTATGTAGCTTGTTTTATTTGTGGGACTCCTAGCAGTGGGGAAGTTGGCTTTGGGGAGCCTGTTCCTCATACTGGGTTGCCTTTCCCAGCCGCAGTACAAAGGGAGGAGCCTAGTCTGACCTTAACTCAACAGCCTTGCTCTGTTGACACCATGGGAGGCCTGCCCGTTTCTGAACAGAAACAGAGGAGTGGATGGTTGTTGGGGCAGTGGGGGGGGGCTGGGGGGGACAAAGGAGAGGAGAGAGAAACTGTGGTCAGAACATAAAATAAATGAAAAGATGTAATTAATAAAAAGGAAAAAACAATTTGTATTTGTCTCATTAGCACTGGGCGGACTCCAAGCATACCTGTTGTTGTTGAATAATTTCCCGAAGATCCCTCTCATCTAGACTCATTTGTAACACTGAAACAAGTCCTATAGGGCAGAAGAGTCATGTAGACAGGCGGCGGGCGGAGGAGTGGGAATTCTAACACAGTTCTTCACAGAGATCAGAGCCAACAGCCCCATCCCTGAAACAGAATGGCCACTGTGATATGATGTGGCCCTCACAGGGAAGAAGACAAAAGAGGAAACCTAAACACAGATGACTCAATTATCTGTGCAATTGACTGCTTACTGGCTGGGATGTCTAGACTAAGTCCATAGGTAATCAGGCATGGGAACAGCCACAGTTTAAAAAATAGCACAGAAACAACCTGCTGGTGTCTGCGCTTAGGGTAAGAAACCAAGTGTAAATTAGATATAACTCCAAGCGTCCATATTTCTTCATTCACTTTTGTTGACTTCCTTGATTTGTTTTTTAAAGTTCGGCAGGTTCTTTAGGATATTTGTCCCACTGCTGAGATGGCTCTGAAAGTCCTGTCTAACTAAATGATGTCACTTAGCTGATTTTAGACACAGCTTTTCACCATCTTCTTCCAGGCATGGTTGTGCAGACTGAGTCCTTTCACGGAGACATTGCCATCTCAGTCTCGAAGCAGCTGAAATGGAAAGTTAATCTGCTAACTTTTTGATAAGGAGTAAAGAAGTTCATCTTTACTCCTTATCAAAATCACAGGGGGCAAGACACACCCAGCTAAATTAGAAAAGGAGCCAAATAAAATGACGTCATTTACTCCAGGGAAAGTAGAGTTAATTTGTCCTTGACCCAAGCCTATCACAAAGCTGACGTAAAGCTTTAGGTTTTCACCTTGAGACTTAGGTGCCTTCCTGAGTTAGTTACTTTTCTGATGCTTAGAGAAAACATTCTGGCCAACAACAGCTTGAGGGAGAGAGAGTGCCAGCTTACCGTCCACCTCTAAGGGAAGTCGGAGGAGCTTATACAGGAACCTGGAGACAGGAACTGAAGCAGAGACCATAAGGAACCCTGCTTACTGGCTTTCTCAACTAGCTTTCTGATATGGACCGGGTCACCTGCCTCGGATATACTGTCTAAGGATGAGTGGGCCCACCAGATCAATTATCAATCAAGAAAATGTCCCATAGGGAGGACCACAAGTTAATCTGATGGAGATAATTCTTCAACTGAAGGTCCCTTTTTCTAAATGTATCAGGTTGACAACCAAGATTAGCCAGCATACTGCCGACACAGAAAAACGCTTTTATCGACTATAACACGTGAGACAAGGGCAAGAATGATGCTTCCAAGGATGACTGACAATCTGAGATTTATTCCTCGGACCCACATGATGGAAGCCAGTAATAGAAACCAGGAGTACCAGGGTTCCTCCTTTCCCCCATGCAAATGTATCTCCTACTTAAAACCTACCATGACTGCCCATTGCCTTTAGCACAGTCAAATCAAGTCAACAAAGTATCTTTGACCTTGTATGACCTTGAATGTGTCCCTTACAACAACTTTCTCCTCCCCACCTACCACTATCACCCAATCCTTTCTAGTGTGACTCCTCACTACCTCGTCGGCATCCCATCATGCCAAGTGGTCTCTTGAATGCTAAGCTAGAGTGTTCCAACTGGTTTGCCAAAGCCCCAAGACCTTTGGGGTGGCTGGAGGTGTACCCAATCAGCAAACCCAAGTTAGCAATGACAACAGAAATATGAAGGAGTGCAGTTCTTGTCTACAAGCTGATCTACAAAGCTGTCGGCCTCTCTCCACCACTGGACTTTCATTCGAGATATCTACACTACCCAGAATTCTCTTCTGAGTACTTTACCTGCTTAAAGACTGAGACTCAACTCTTCACCAGTTCTTCTAGGTCCTAGAACCAAGGAGGTGTCCTGTGACTTCCCCTATTTGTTTAAAGAATCCCGGCCCACAAAGCTCATTACATCTTTTGAAACATCTGTGGACTTTGCAATCATTCTCCACAATACCCGTCTCCTCCTCTACGCGCCCAGTGGAGCAGCTACTCAACCTCCCTCACCCCTTAGTCTCCGGGAGTGAGGACAATGCTGGCCTATAATGAGCCCTCAGCACATTTTTGTGGTTGAGTAATTCTTGGCTATTGCGAATCCCCAGAGTTAGATAAATAAAAATAACAATTATTATATGCATGTGATCTTTTTTTATTTAAAAAAGGCAGTAAAATCCCTTCTTGTTTGGAAATAAAACACTGAAAACAAAAATTCAGTAATTCATAAAAAAAAGTGGCTCAGATCAAAATGGGATTGTTAATAACAACTCATGGTGGCACTCAGCTATAAATCCAGCACTCAAGAGGCTGAGGCATGAGGATCAAGAGTTTAAGATCAGAGAGAGAGACAGAGACAGACAGACATTCTGACTGACTTCCTGATCCTTCTTCTAATTAGGGTTCGTGTTCTGTAGGGAAAGTATGATTTTTTTTTCCTCAGAAAACTCTCAGGACAGCTCCATTAAAGGCAGACTTTGAGATGGCCTTCAGTGCTGACCTGACCTGTTGCCATGGTCCCCACACGCTTACATCATAGCCTGCTGGTCACATATTAGGGGAGCTGTAGCTATGAAGATTCTTATTATCTGTCCTGTATCTTTCTGGGCTTTGATGTGAGATTGTACCGACAATGACAAAAGGAAGAATTTTAAAAATATGCCAGAGTAACAAAAGAATTATTTTTGTTGCAATTTTTTTTGAACTGTCTAGCTCTCTTCCTGGGTTTTTTTTCTCTGGTGACTCTACACAATCTACAGATGTAACTAAAGCCAAGGGAATCGCTTCTGTTAAGAAACATGAGGAAGCAAATGTATCAGCCCCGTGTAATTCCAATTTCTTGTTCTGTGCATCATGTGACGTTTCTGATTATAAACCGATGGCCGGCGAGCCTTGGTATGGAAACTTCGCCATTATGTAATGCAGGCATGTTGTTCATAACCTTTTGCCAGATGGAAACTGTGAGCCTCTAACTGGAGAGTGAACTATTCGGTCTACTTTGTGTAAATCTTCAAAGCACAAATTAAAAGCAGAGGGTGTGCTCTATGGTTTCAAGATCTAAGGGCCTCGGCCACACTCTGTAAATCTGCCTGCGGTGTGAAGGGCAGCTTATTCGGTTGGCCAGCCCGACAGTCTTATCAATTCTCTTGTGCTGTTCCACTCTGCGATGACTGGGTTAGAGAAAAATGTACCCTGCAATGCGTATTCCCATCTCTGAAATGCAGCTCGAACTCTGAGGCCAGACGGGGTGTGCTTTAGCGTCTGTCTGCAGTGCCCTCTGTGATACATCATGTTGCACGTTTTTTCATTCAGAAAATATTTCAATCTTCCTGGTTTTGCAGGGCCTATATGAAAAAGGGCTTGGTACACACACAGAAACGATCTCTCAGATAGCACTTGAAATGTATTTATTTTCTTCCCATATTGCCTGAATAATTTATGCGGTATACTTGCTAGTTACCGAGAGGAGAAACTTAAAAATCCATTTTTTTTTCCTGAGTTCAGAAAGTTTCTCTTCTTCCATAAATATCAAGGGAGCACTCAGAATGTCTTTAGGAACAGGATGGTCAATCAAAAGATGCATAGTTAATGTATAAACAGAAAGACCCACACTTACACCATTTCCCTAGACCTAGTGAACTGAAAAGGAGAGACGCAGAAGCTCTAACAGGGGAACATCCCCACTGACCCAAAAGGCATGAATTTTTCCTATTCTTCTGTACTAGCAGGGGAAACCAAGATGCGCATTTTAGACATAGACAGCAGGAAGCAATTTCAAAATAGCTCATGTAATAGTGTTGATAGGGAATAGGAAGGATTTACACCGCCATTTCTTCCTCCTCAGCCCATGCCCCAGTGAGTCTTTGGATATCCTTCCTGGATATGAGCATGTTCTCCAGGGGAAAAAAAAAAGCCTCAACACCATCCTCATATCTATTATACAGCTAAAGCCTCTCAGTTCTTAACTTTTGAAGACAAACACGCAAGTGTTTATAGGTGAATTGAGACACACACATATATATGGTGTCTGGTTTTGGTCTGTTGTTTTTCTTGCTGTGCTGGGGATCAAAGACATGGCCCTGCTAGGTAAGTGTCCACTGTGTGATACCACTGTATGATATCATCAGTCCAATGATATTACAGTCTGTTTTGCTTTAAAATAATCTGGGGGCAGGGGAGGGGAGGTGAGGAGGGAGTGATTGCACGAATGGAGGACGATCAGATGTGCATTAATTAGCATATGAGAAAAAGTGATCGCTACATAGGACTATTGAATTTTTTTCCTCTCTGCCTTTGTGTGTTTTAAAAAGTTAAGAAAACAAAATAGCTCTTTACCACTTAAAATCTGCTATAATTCCATGCATATGTGCACACAGGCGGCCCTAATTAAAGAAAATAGTCAATCAATATAAGGAGGTAATGACGTTGGGAGGGAAAGGTGACGGGAGCTCAGGGGCGGGCTGGAGAGGGGAGGGAGAGGTAGAGATGATCGATAAGTTGCATACATGGATGACATTTTTAAAGAATAAATAACAATTGAAATAAATAAAAATTCTAATAATACTTGTAGCTTGGCATGGTGGCACGTACCTGTACTCCTCTCGTGCAGAAGGCTGAAGCATCTCAAGATGAGGGATGGATGAGGGATCCTGTTCTCAAAAGAGTGGCAGAAAGGCCATGTGATTTGAACTTAATAATTTACCTTCCAACTTTACATCAACCTCACAAACCCCCAAGCTGATTTCATCCTGGAGTTTTTCTTTTCTTAACCCAAGCTATTTTCTCTCAATGAAATACTCTGCCTTGCCATTCTGGACTCTGTTGTGTGTTACTTTCCCAGTCTGAGCTCACTGTTCTGTACAATAACAGCTTCGGGTTGAATAACCTCCAGACCCCTGCCAGCCCATAATTATGGAGGCCAACTTCGGCCACTTCTTTCTACTTGCCAATAAAGTCTGTGAGCTGGAGAGCTTGACCACAGTCTGAGCAAAGACTGAGAAGTGCCTGCAATATCGAGTTGCTTGTGGAGTCCTGTGAAAATTGGGTCCCACCCTTTTTATATTTCACTCTTTGCAGCTTCTCGGAAACTTGCCATGTCAAATGAAAGCTGATCTAAACAATCTGTAAGGTCCCCGGAGGAGTATACCCTGGGGAGAGTTAAGGACCGAGAACGGTCTGGTGACTGACGGAGTTTGGCTGAAGAGAGTTACGAGTCTAGGAAGCCTGGGAAGATAAATGACTAGAGAAGCTCTTGGCTCTCTACACCACCCTAACTCTATTGTCTGTTGTTTCAAACAACTTGCAGTAAATATTTTGGTTGCCTGGATTTCCATTATTAAATGTTAACTAAAGTTATTTGAAAAACAAAGAAATCTTTTGGAAACCACTGCGTTTGACAAGAGTAGAGTTTTCTTCATTTTAAAAAGAATTGCTCTTATTTTCTGATGCTAAAAGTCAAATACATTAAGAAACTCGATGAAAATGACTCAGTCTGCACCCCTGTCCCCTTTTTACCCACTCACCATGGGAACCCCAACAATAAGCATGTTACACTCTGTGAGCTCTTGATACTAAATATAGTTGTTGGAATCAGGGGAACGATTCTCACAGGGCTTGTATAAAAATCAATTAGTCTTATGGTTAAAGTGAGATTAAACCCGAGGCTCTATAGACTGACTTCATTAGAATTTTCTTGGTTGACAGCAACAGAAATGTAAACTCAATTGTGCTTGAACAAAATATAATAATTTGTTAAGTCATTAAGTTAGAAGTCCGGAGAATGATGTTTCCAACTGGCTTGGCAGAGAACTCAGAGAATACATTCAGACCTGAGAACCTCTAGTTTCCAGCTGATGTTTGTCTGGATTTTCTTATTCTTGGTATCTCCCAGCAGCCCGCCCCTATATTGCTTCATTTCGGCAACCGTACATGGAAGTCAAATTATTTTTTTCTTAAATTTCAGAAAACTCCCCAGGAAATATTTTCACTGTCCTAGTTTGGATTTGAACCCATGTGTGATCTAATGACAAGAACCAGGGAACCACAAAGCTCTGGCGGCCCAGTCCAAGTCAAAATCCCACCCTTCCTTAGGTCAGTGAGGTCTGATCTTACGTATCAATAGAGAAGAATGAATAGTTCTTTACAGGGAAAGTATGGTGTTCCCTCTCAGTAACAGGCCATATAGTAGAAGGGGGATGTGGTAGCTAATTGGTTGTTGACTTTCTACATTTTTTAGTTTCTTTTCTTTTTGCAGGGATTGAAGCCAGGCAAGGCAAGCATTCTACCACTAAGGTATATCCCTATCCTTTTACTTGGTGATGACTTTCCTATCTAAGGCTAGCCTGATGGGGGAGTGTCATATATCAATCTGTTGATTTCATTGGTTAAGCAATAAAGAAACTACTAGGCCCATTTGATAGGCCCACCCTTAGGTGGGTGGAGTAAACAGAACGGAAGGCTGGAAGAAAGAAGCTGAGTCAGAGAGTTGCCATGATTCTCCCACTCCAGACAGACGGAGGTTAAGATCATTCCTGGTAAGCCAGCTGGTGGGCTACAGCAGATTATTAGAAATGGGCTAGTCCAGGTGCGAGAGCTAGCCTAGAAGAGGCTAGATAGAAATGGGCCAAGCGGTGTTTAAAAGAATACAGTTTGTGTGTTGTTATTTCGGGCATAAGCTAGCTGGTGGCGGGAGCTGGGTGGCAGAATGCAGCCCCACAGCTCCCACTACACTAGCCCTTGAATAGTTCTCCTTATAAAAGGAATGTATGTAACAATGACAGTAGCAGGATGGGACTCGTGGGGACAGAGAGAGCCACAGATTGGCATTGTTGGAGAAGGTGGGCCACAAGAAGAGTGTTCCCGTGGGCTGTGTCTTGTTCTCACTCCTTTTTCTCTATTCCATCTCTGCCATGATGTGAACTGCATTGATCCAACGTGTTCTCCTTTGACTCTGACAAGATGGATCCTGAGGAGGTGTGAGCCCAAATGACCTATTTCTCCTGTAAGTTCTTGAACTCAGGTATTCTGGTCACAGTGAAGAAAAGTAATTAATACAGAAAGTGCATACAAGGCTCCTTCTTACTCTCTACAAATGTTCAGTATCAGTGCCTGTCAGATTCCTTGGGTGAGCCTCACGCATCAGTACCAAGCCTGCTAGTCTGCTCATCCACCGCAACCTGTTGATTCAGCATGGCTTGTTCGTTACTTTGTTCATTTTCTTGTCTTTGAAACGATGGAACTGTACAAACTCAATGTTTGCCAAAGGGAAGAACACACAAATTATCATTCTCTATCTAAATAAATAAACAGATACAATAGAAATCTCATTTCAACAGCATGAAAGTGTTTTATTGTTGAATGTGATATCATTTAGGATAAGTACCTTCAGCTTCCCTGCTTATAAAAATTACCAGTTTGACTTGATCCAGCCGAAGCCTTACCTCCTTTATAAGCCCTTGCTTCAGTAATCTGCCTGTATTAATTGCTTCCGTTTTCTTCCTCTCACAGCCTTGGTTTTTCTCCAGAAATACCATTTCATTTGTTGAGTCATTACTATGTACCTACTGCATTAAATGTTTTTCATGAATTATCTTACTCATTGAACTCATCAAGTCAGATCATTAAAGAAACTAAGAAACAAAGTTACTAACAAACTTTATCCAATGACACATAGCTAATAAATAGGTGGAGCTTTGAACCCAGTGTCTTGAGCCCATGTCTTTGGACATCTTGGTATACAGCCACTTGTGGCAATTTTGATTATGCTTTTGTATGCAGAAAAGGCATCAGTTGACCTTGAATTCATTACATAGTTGTTGGATGGCTGAGCCAATATTATTGCATGATTTCTTTAAAACCTTCCTAAGGTTGGTGGGAAAGGAAAAGTCAAAGACATTCAAAGCACAAAGGTTCTGCATACTGTTTCTGGCTTGAAGATGGAAGGGACCACATGCAAAGGCCTGAGAGCAGCTTTCAGCTTCTCTGAATGAAGTCAAACAACAAGCAGAAGCAGCTGAGCTCTGCCTGCATTCTGAAAGAGCTAAGAGTCAGAGTCATCACTAGAAATCAGGCCTGCCTAGACTCGGGCTTCCACGACCCTAATCGGAAAACTCAGTCAAGCCTACCCAGATTTCTGACCTATTAAACTACAGAATATAAAAAAAAAGTGCTGTCTTAGTTGTTAAATTTGTAGCAATTTGTCATACATCAATAGAAAATTGATATAAGTCTTTTGTTGTTGAAGCTAGGCTAACCCATGGGAAATGGCTAATGTCCACTGCTATGGTTCGTAAAAAGAATTACTTCTTCAGGTTATATTTAGTATTTTCTGGGTGTGTTTAATAGACCTAACATCTTAGGAGGACACCGGACATGTCTGTGGGCTACTCAACCCATTGTCCTTTACACCCAAGAATGTACACCGAAAACTGTGCTGGCGGTTCATCCATCGTGCAGCAGAGAGCATGTCCTTTACTCCTTATCCTGTTGTCTACTATGCTTGGAATCTGTGTGCAAGGGTGAGTTGTTGTGTCTCAGATCAGGAGCATAGTTGTTTCCAGGACAGTATTTTTTTTACAGGAATAAGTATACATTGAAATTTATAGTGTTAATCTTGGAGTATATAAGGTTAATATTTAGTCGCATAAAATCTTATGTTGGATTTTGTTTTATTATGACCACTAGAGAGACAACGTGTTATTCAGTTTAAACTGTAGATCAGGATTTAAATTTTTTTTAATTGTCAAACTAAGGTTTGACAAAAATAAAAAAAGTAATAAAGTAAGACAAGAAAGAGAGAGAAAGAAAGAGGGAAGTGAATGAGCAGTTGAGAAGTATCAAAAAGTTCTCATGCAAAGAAGCCTGACTTAGTTGATGAGGTAGGAATTCAAGCCACCTTTTCAAAGCAAAGAAGAACCTGGACAAGGTGATGTACTGTGTCCATCCCACCACTTGGAAGTCAGAGCCAGGCAGCTTGCTGAATTCAAGGCCAGCCTGGATTACTTAGCAAATCCCAGACCAACTAAGCTAATATGGTGAGACCCTGTTTCATAAAAAACTCAAACAAACAAACAAACAAACAAACAAAAAAGGTATCATTGACATGACACTTAGTTATGCAAGAACTCAGAAGTTGTGCTTGTGTTTGCTTTACAAAACTTTTTTTGAAATTCTTGTTCGTTTTAATTTAACATTTACAACGAAGATCAGAAGCTACAAAAGAAAAATTCTATACAAGTTGGTGCATACTTTGATCCCATGTATGCGGCTTTGAGGCAGTCAACCCATACTGATTCTCCTGGTTGTCATGGAAGGAATGATGTTGTGAGTCTAACTGAAAGCTGGTAAGAGCAAATCACATGCTCTGACCACTGTTGCCCAGAGGACTGTGCATGAAGGCCACTCCACCCATGCAGACAACCAGAAGCTGTAGTTGACTTATAAATTATGGCCACTTCATTATATCCCATCAACTTAACAGATACTCATGATCTTCTTTCCTTATTAATACTTGAGTCTATTCCTGGAGCAACTTATGTTCACAGATTTCTTTAGATAAGTTTTAGAATCATCCTAATCCTTTTACTAACTAAATTTCAACCATATATGGTACTGTTTAAAGAGCAACTAAGAAAGGAATACCAACACAATATTTAGAACACACACAGGATCTTTTAGAAATACATATAGAAAAGAGATGGTTGTCAATATTTTACTTTGTAATAACTTATTCCAAGTGTATCCCTTCCTTTCTAAGACATCTTAAAAGGTCTTTGCTTCTTTCTATAATAAGCAGATCCATGCTTCATAGTTTTAGTTTGTTCAACTAACTAGGAAGAGAAAGGAATAGTTTCAAATCTATTAGGAGATCCAGCGCCTCTTACAGAATATTAGATTTGGAAGCAACATAGAAGTCACCCACTATCTTCATCCATTCTTCCATTGAAGGACATCTAGGTTGTTTCCAGGTTCTGGCTATTACAAATAATACTGCTATGAACATAGTTGAACAAATGCTTTTGTCATATGATAGGGAATCTCTTGGGTATATTCCCAAGAGTGGTATGGCTGGGTCTAGGGGTAGGTTGATCCCGAATTTCCTGAGAAACCGAAACACTGATTTCCAAAGTGGTTGCACAAGATTGCATTCCCACCAGCAATGGATGAGGGTACCCCTTCCTCCACAGCCTCTCCAGAAAAGGCTATCATTGGTGTTTTTGATTTTAGCCATTCTGACAGGTGTAAGATGATATCTCAAAGTTGTTTTGATTTGCATTTCCCTGATCGCTAAGGAGGTTGAGCATGACCTTAAGTGTCTTTTAGCCATTTGAACTTCTTCTGTTGAGAATTCTCTGTTCAGTTCAGTGCCCCATTTTTTAATTGGGTTAATTAGCATTTTAAAGTCTAATTTCTTGAGTTCTCTATATATTTTGGAGATCAGACCTTTGTCTGTTGCGGGATTGGTGAAGATCTTCTCCCAGTCAGTAGGTTGCCTTTTTGTCTTAGTGACAGTGTCCTTTGCTTTACAGAAGCTTCTCAGTTTTAGTAGGTCCCATTTATTCAATGTTGCCCTTAATGTCTGTGCTGCTAGGGTTATACCTAGGAAGTGATCTCCTGTGCCCATCTGGATGAAGAAAGTATGGAATATATACACACTAGAGTACTACGCTGCGGTAAAAAACAATGACTTCTCAAATTTTGCATGCAAATGGATGGAAATAAAAAACACTATCCTGAGTGAGGTAACCCAGACCCAAAAACATGAACAAGGGATGTACTCACACATAATTGGTTTCTAGCCATAAATAAGGGTCACGGAGTCTACAATTGGTGAACCTAAAGAAGCTAAATAAGAAGGTGAACCCAAAGAAAAACATATAGTTATCCTCTTGCCTATGGGAAGTAGACAAAATTGCCGGGGAGAAAAGTGGGATCTTGGGAGTGGGGTGGGTTGGGGGTAAGGGAAGATGGGGAGAGAAAAGTGAGAAGGGGAGGATGGGGGGAACTTGGGGAAACAGGATGATTGGGATAAAGGAAGGCTGGATAGGGGAGCAGGGAAGCACATATCTTAGTTAAGGGAGCCACCTTAGGGTTGGCAAGAGTCTCGAACCTAGAGTGGCTCCCAGGTGCCCCGGGCGATGTCCCCAGTTAGTTCCTTGGGCAGCTGGGGATAGGGAACCTGAAATGACCTTATCCTATAACCATACTGATGAATATCTTGCATATCACCATAGAACCTTCATCTGGTGATGGATGGAAATAGAGACAGAGACCCACACTAGAGCACCAGACTGAGCTCCCAAGGTCCCAATAAGGAGCAGAAGGAGGGAGAACATGAGCAAGGAAGTCAGGACCACGAGGGGTGCACCCACCCACTGAGACAGTGGGGCTGATCTATTGGGAGCTCACCAAGGCCAGCTGGACTGTGACTGAAAAGGCAAGGGATAAAACCGGACTCTCTGAACATGGCGGACAATGAGGGCTGATGAGAAGCCAAGGACAATGGCACGGGGTTTTGATCCTACTTCATGTTCTGGCTTTGTGGGAGCCTAGCCAGTTTGGATGTTCACCTTCCTAGACATGGACAGAGTGGGGAGGACCTTGGACTTTCCACAGGGCAGGGAACCCTGACTGCTCTTTGGACTGGAGAGGGAGGGGGAGAGGAGTTTGGGGGAGGGGGAGAAGGGTGGGAGGAGGGGGAGGGAAATGGGAGGCTGGGAGGAGGGGGAAACTTTTTTTCCCTTTTTCTCAATAAAAAAAGAAAGAAAAGAAAACTATCTTTATTTACAAAAAAAAAAAAAAAAAGAAGTCACCCACTATAACCCAAGCATGGATGTGTTTCCCTTTAGCAACATCACCAAATGCTTTTACAGCTTTTGTTCAACTATGATAGTACTTGTCAGTCTGAATAGCTCTGGCCATAGAAACTTCAACCTTATATTGAAATAAAATTTACATTTCTACAGTTGCTATCAACTGTCATGAGAGTCAAATTGCATTGAGGATCATAGCTACTTTATTCTTCCCTTGCCAGTCATTATTTAGCTCTAGGACTTTAGTCACTGAAAACCCTCACTGAGGCTTCTCATTCTATACATTGCTCATCAGTTTGAATGTCCACAGAAACAGTCCTACAGGCAGGATTTTAATTCCCAAATGGTCTCAGCTGCTTTAAAGTTGTGGTGAAGGTTATCATTGATGGTCAACTTGACAGGATATAGGATCATGTATGTGACAAGTCTCCAAAAATATCTGTGAGAGATTACCTAGATTGAGTCAGTTAAGATGGAAAGGTGTTGTGAAATATTTGATTACACTATGTAAAGATGTGTCACTGTGACTCGTTTAATTATTATTAGAATGGTCAATAGCTAGACAAGGAGAATAGGTGGGACTTCCAAGCAAAGAGAGGAACTGGGGATGAAATTAGGTGCATGAGGAGATGCCAGGAGACACAAAACAAGTCAGAGGTGCAGGATGAGAAAAAGGTAAAAAGCCATGTGTTAGAACATAGATTTAGAAGTGTGGGTTAGTTTAAGACATAAGAGCTACTTATGAACAAACCTAAGCTATATGCTGAGCTTTCATAATTAATAAGAAGTCTCCATGTCATTATTTGGGAGCTGGCTGGTGGGACAGAGAACGACTCCTTACAGGAAGGTTTGTCCTGTATATAGGTAATAGCATCCCATGGGCTGGGGTTCTAGGTTGCATACAAAGAAAGCGCAAGCTTCCGTTGCTGCAACTTCCCCTCCACAACAGGCGACATCCTGAAACTGTGAGGCAAAAAAGTTGCCTCCCTTAAGTTGCCACTGCTAAGGTATTTTACCACAAAAACAAGACAAATAAATAATACAGTTGTTTCTAAAGTTCCTCTAAAGCACTCGCATGAACTCGGATTACAGAAATAAGTTATACTCTTTCGGAAGTATTTTTTTTTTTATTCCTCCAAATACAAATGTTAAAACTAAAGTGTCAGAGTAAGCGACGGTAATATCAGCATGGTGATACTGGAGGTAAATGTTAATCACACGCACACACATCTTTGCAGGTAAATGTTAATCACACGCACACACATCTTTGCAGGTAAATGTTAATCACACGCACACACATCTTTGCAGGTAAATGTTAATCACACGCACACACATCTTTGCAGGTAAATGTTAATCACACGCACACACATCTTTGCAGGTAAATGTTAATCACACGCACACACATCTTTGCAGGTAAATGTTAATCACACGCACACACATCTTTGCAGGTAAATGTTAATCACACGCACACACATCTTTGCAGGTAAATGTTAATCACACGCACACACATCTTTGCAGGTAAATGTTAATCACATGCACACACATCTTTGCAAAGAGCCCTTGCAGATGTAAAACCAAGAGTGGTTTTGTTACAGAAAAATTTACCTGAAGTTACATTAAATCACTTTACATGACATATCTTGACATTTTCCTTTTTTAATTTGCAAGAATGGAGAATATGGCTAGTAGTGGTTATGACTGTACATGTAGATTGATCCTCTTTCCCCTGCTTTTGATAATTTTCCGTGAGCATTGTCTTGTGCTTCTCCTGCTCCATTTTCTCACACTATCTGTTCTCTGGGAAAGTGAAGAAAGTGGATTTATAAATTTAGAAAGAACTATCAAACAAGACTGCTCAGTTACTGTCTTTTCCCACCAAGGTAGGGAGGCTTGTTCCCTGGGATCTTTGTTGCCTTTCTGTTCACCCATGAAGTTGGCCTTGCTGGAATGGCCTCATTCTCTGTGGAGTCACAACTACTCAACAAGGCATGCAACAGGCAGATGGGACTCCATTGGTCAGCAATCTGACTTGCTTTATTCCCTCATGGAGTCACTTTCCCTGCCTTGGGCCCCACTGTTCTTCACTTGGAACTCATCCCAGTATGTGATATTTTAGGTGATACATCCTTCAGCTCCATGGATACCAAAGTGGGGAAACAATGAAAATATTTCTCATTTACAAAGGTGTATAGTAGGTTGGAGGAAATCAAAGCCCTTTCTTCTTGCTAAAGATAAAATTTCAGCTAGAAACAAAAGCAAATTTAGGATATAAACCATATTCATATGCTAAGATATATGCTCCAACATTCCAGTTGTGTGTAAAATTTGAACCTGAGTGTTTAGCAAGAATAAACATAGCATTATTATATTTTTGAACATTTTTAAAAAACAAAAGTAGGAATTATAATGGATAAGAATTAGAATGATTGTTTTGGCTCTGGACTTTGGTTTTTTTGAGATAGGGTCTCTCTACATAGTCCTGGCTATCCTGGAACTCAATATGGAGACCAGGTTTGCCTCTAACTCACAGGATTCAGCCTGCCTCTGCCTCTTGAGTACTGTGCTTAAAGGCATGTGCCACCAAAAAGCTCTCCTGAGTCCTTGTTAAGTTGTGTAATTCTGAGCCCAAGGAATAATAATGTCATTCAGCACATTTGGATTATAGATGGAGGCACAAAAATTTAAACACAATCAAGTCAACACTGACGTATCCTAACAGAACATGGAACTAGAGTGCCACTCATAAGAATGTCAGCTGATGAATGTCATCTAACCTAAAACCACAGTGCCATTTAGCATCTCCATAGTGTCCTGCTGGTGTAGGTAGACTAAATGTAATTCCATCCAGCTTTTACCAAGAGAGGCGGTCAAGTTTTACTACAATTATAAGGCAAACCAAGAGAATTAATAAGCAAAGTTGCTTCCTGCTGGGTTTTCCTAAGCCAGATCATGCGTCCTCATTGTTGGATGGCAATTACACCCAAAAATGCTCCCAAATGTTGGGTTAATTTTCAGCCGCCTAAGATTTTCCTCTTAGAACAACAAGGCAGCTTAGACTTAGCTATACAACTTTTGGGCAGCTAAACATTACACGAGTCATATGCAACAATGGACTTCCTTGATGTGGGAGTGTCATATATCAATCTGTTGATTTCATTAGCTAAGCAATAAAGAAACTGCTAGGCCCATTGGATAGGCCCACCCTTAGGTGGGTGGAGTAAACAGAACAGAATGCCGGGAGGAAGAGGAAGTGAGGTCAGACTCGACAGCTCTCCTCTCCGGAGCAGATGCAGGAGAGACGCCATGCTACCTGCTCCAGGGAAGACGCACGCTATGAAGCTCCGACCCAGGATGGACTTAGGCTAGAATCTTCCCGGTAAGCGCACCTAGGGGCGCTACACAGATGATTAGAAATGGGCCAGAGCAGTGTTTAAAAGAATAGAGTGTCCGTGTAATTATTTGGGGCATAAGCTAGCCGAGCCAGGCGGCTGGGGATTTGGGGACGCAGCCCCGCTGCCGCCGCCCCCTATTACTACAGAATGACGCCCAGACGTGTGGCTAACTGAGTCCACAGAAAGCCTGAGAAAGCTTGGAAAAGAATAGAGTAAAGCATGTTTCTTGTGGCAATTTCTCGGGTCTACTCTGCTTGCTAGAGGCAAGCAAGCGCCTCATCTAAGAGAGGCTTCCTGACTCAGCTTTAGCTGCAAAGCCTGCAGCTCATTAAGAGGTCCTGCCACGAAACATTTAAATGGTGTTGACGAAAAGCTGAACACATGCTTTTCGGTTTTCAGCCGTAGCAGGAAAAAAGCTGCGCTGTTTAAAAATGCCGGCTTTCTGGGCCATCCTGCCAGGGCAAACTCTGACTGTTTGAGGCAGGAGGGCCGGCTACAGAGAGAGGACTTGAGTGTTGTCTGTTGTAGCTCGCTGGCTGGCAGGGACCTTGAAATGCTATAAACATGGCTACAGCCAATACCTCAGCCATGAGGCTGGAAAGCTAAGGAATGGACTGGATCTAGCTGGCAAAGCCACGCCTTTAGTCCTACTGAGATTGCTTGGTAAATTAAAGACTCATGTGGTCAGAAAAACAGAGAGAGATACAGTAAAGAGATTCAAAGACAAAGAAAAATTTTAAATGATTTACAGTGTTAAAAATATATACAGACTAAAAGTTAAAATTCTTAAAGTAAACCTCTGTGACTTCAAGGTGTGGTAGCACACGCCTTTAATCCCAGTGCCTAGAAGGCAGAGACGAACAGATCTCTGTGAGTTCAAGGTGTGGTAGCACACGCCTTTAATCCCAATGCCTGGGAGGCAGAGACAGGCGGATCTCTGAAAGTTCAAAGACAGCCTACAGGGTTATTCCAGGTCAAAGATCTGCGCTCAAAAAGCAAAAAGTTAACCTAGGAATGTCACAGCTTAGATTCTTAAGCGTCTAGTGATTTAAAGGTGCAAATCAAAAGTGCTCCTGGATAGTAAAAAATTGCAGATTCACAATAGGACAGATTCAGACCACTAAATGAATCACACTGTTGGATGAATGTACGTTGGCTTGGGAGAGAGAAGAAAAAGAATATAGAGAATAAAGTTAATGGTTTAAAAAAAAAAAAAGGTAAAGTCTTTAAAGAGACAGAATAAAGTAAAGTGATAGAGTAAAAATAAGCCGCGTAAAGATGAAAAATTCACAGAGAGTCTGGATTCTTTGTATTATTGTGTTTTCTTTAAAATTTTTGACTGTGAAGGAGCTAAGTACAGAGAGACATTTCATTATATGGGCTGCCAAGTGGAACCAGAACGGATATCATGAAGGTATGATTTCAGAATTTGGATCTAAGGATATGATACTTTGGAAAAGAGATTCTTCTTTTGTTTTCACAGAGGATGAGACCCTGTTCATTTCTTCTATTCCGATTTGGTATGATGGACCACGCCCTCCTGAAGGGTTGGTGTGAACACCTTCAGAAAATTGCTTCACTCAACTGCCAACTGAGATGAAACTAGCACACAGGTTATACCATGAAAGACCTAATTAACGACGCCCCCATTCAGCAGGAAGCAGTTTGGAGAGAAAAAACTGCGCCCATGTTCCCAAATATGGTTTATAAATGTTCTTTTACATTTAAAGGGGGATATGATATAGACATGAATAATTTGCATTAGTATAGATTTTGCTTTATTGATAGAGATTTACGGTCAATTTTGTTATATGTATAAATGTTTCTGATGTAACTTTTACTTGATAACTGTTTTGTTATATGTAATTTTGCTATGTTAAGGTTAAAGCCTTCCTTTTTTTGTTTAAACAGAAAAAGGGGAAGTGATGTGGGAGTGTCATATATCAATCTGTTGATTTCATTAGCTAGGCAATAAAGAAACTGCTAGGCCCATTGGATAGGCCCACCCTTAGGTGGGTGGAGTAAACAGAACAGAATGCCGGGAGGAAGAGGAAGTGAGGTCAGACTCGACAGCTCTCCTCTCCGGAGCAGATGCAGGAGAGACGCCATGCTACCTGCTCCAGGGAAGACGCACGCTATGAAGCTCCGACCCAGGATGGACTTAGGCTAGAATCTTCCCGGTAAGCGCACCTAGGGGCGCTACACAGATGATTAGAAATGGGCCAGAGCAGTGTTTAAAAGAATAGAGTGTCCGTGTAATTATTTGGGGCATAAGCTAGCCGAGCCAGGCGGCTGGGGATTTGGGGACGCAGCCCCGCTGCCGCCGCCCCCTATTACTACACTTCCTAAGACAGTTCTTTGTAGTGACAGCTTTCTTCAAAGCTTGAGGGAAAGCCGCATATATTTGTGCATGACACACACTTTAACATTTATTTATTTTGTGTCGGGCAGAGCTGTGGAGTAGGGGTTAGGGGGCCAGGGGGGAGGCTTGTGCCATGATGCTCACGTGGAGGTCAGAGAACTACTTTTGGAAATCTCTTCTCTCCTTCCATCCTGTGGGTCCCAGGGAGTGAGTCCCAGTCAGACTTGACAATTAAAGCACCTTCACCCACCGAGCAGTCTTGTGAGCCCAGCTGCCACTATTAACAACATCCTTAACCCAATCTGTAGCAAAACACTTGCATCTCATCAAAAATGGAATCCGATCTGCTCACAACTTTATCTTTGTCTTATAATTAAATTGTGTGTGCCATTTCCTCTCACATTGTATTATGTGCTATGTGGCCTTTGACCCTTACAGCCTTCTTTTATGTCTGCACCTCTGAAATGTTCCTTTGAACTTTGCTGCCAGGCAAAAAGTCCAAGACTGAAGAAGTGGGTGGGAAAACATAAAAAATGAATCACAAAAGCCGACATATTATTTGGGAGTATGGAAACACAAAACAAAACTGAGCATTTCAAATCAAAGTAGACAGGGAGCGGCGTCTAGGACTGAGGAAATCCTGTGTGGCTGCAGCCTTGGAGATTGTCACCTCTGGCTTGTTGAGGCAGCAGCATCAACCACTCCCGAAGAGAAGTTTGTTGAACACTTTGGTCATGTGTCTAACCTGATATTCTGTGCACAGAAGAAACTGAATGTTGAGTGACACTCCCAGGGATTTTTCTTTAGTGGACAAGACAAAATCAAGAATCCGAAGCAACCAGACTACAAACACGGCATCAGATCTCTTCAACAACCACCACTGGCTCATCTGCCACAGTAACCTGAGCTCCTCTTTCTCTCTATGAAGAAGATTGGTGATGCCCAGTGAGGGCCACAAACATGGCTAGTCGGTACCTGCCTGTGAGGGCCAGAGACATGGCCAGCCAGTACCTGCCTGTGAGGGCCACAAATATGGTGAGCTAGTCCCTACCGGTTTCCAGAGCTGACGAATATGTTCATCTGGAGTTCATTATAAAATACCAGTTTGTTTGTTCTAATCGCACTTAATTTTAATTATGTAACTCATGTCAATATTTTTGAACCTTTGAAATAAAAGTGTGAAAATGAGTATTTTATATGAAAGTCAGTTTGAATTCCTATAGGAATAAAATAAAACTGTGGCATTTAAGATATTGCTGTTGAATCATGTCTTGGCAAGGCAACTATAAAACAGAAAAAAAAAGCACCATGCAAATTTGAAAGGACATTTCACCTTGGTGTTCTACACCAAAGGTCAGCAAACTGTTCCTAAATAGACATAGAAAATATTTTCAGATTCATGACCAATATGTCAACATGGATTCTGTCACAACTCTCAACTGGGTCATTAAAGCACAAAAGCCTTTAAACAAAATATTAACAACATGCGTGCACACAGACTCCACACTCAAGAGACTGAAGCATGAGGAGGGCAAGTTTGAGGTCACCCCATCTAAGGAGAGACCCTGGGAAGGGTGGCAGGGGAAAAGAAAGAGAAGAGAGGCTGCATTCATTTAAAGGGAGTGGGGTAATGACTCAGGGGATAAAGCACTTTCCACACAAATGTGAGGACTGGCGTTGGGAAGAGTAAGACTAATACAAAACGCTGGTGGCAACCTGCCATGGTTTCAGCATTCAGAAGGTGAAAGCAGGTGATCCCCCAGAACAAACTGCCTAGCTAGACTATGTTGGTGAGTTTGAACTCAATCAAGAGACCCTGCCTCAGTGAACAAGGTGGAAAGTAATTGAGAAAGGCATCCACATCAGGTCTCTATATCCGTGTACCCACACATGCATGTAAACCTTCACACACACACATACACACTACAGACACTCACAAAAAAAACCACATTTATGAACACTGAAATTTGAGTAGCATACTATATTCTCATGTAATAAGCATTTTTCCTTATTTTTTTCAACCATTTAAAAGATCTAAAATTGGGACTGGGTTTGTAGCACAGTTGGTAGAATACTTACATAGCACACACAAAGCCCCAGGTTTGACCTCTGCAATGGTTTGAATGAGAATGTGCCCTATAGGCTCTGGAATCTGAATGCTTCGTCCTCAGCTGGTTGAACTGTTCAGGGAGAAGTAGAAGGTATGACCTGGTGGGAGAAATGACGTCACTGGAGGTGGGCTTTGAGAGTTTCAAAGCCTCTCGCCATTGTCAGTGCACTCTCTCTGCTTAGTGCTTGAGGTTCAAGATGTGAGGCTTCAGTTTCCTGCTCCTTCAGTCACTCCTTCATTTCCCAAATCTGGACTCTAACCCTATTAAACTGTCGGCCCAAATAAGCTCCGACTTCTCTAAGTTGTTTCATCACAGCAATAAAAATTAACACAACATAACCTCAACACAGCATAAACCAAGAGTGGTGGTGTCCACCTGTAATCCAGCACTGGAGAAGTGGAGGCAGAAAGACCAAAAGTTCAAGGTTATCCTCAGCTACATAGCAAGGCTACATACAAGACCAGCCTGAGATACATGAGACTCTATCATTTAAAAAAAAAAACCCTAAAATCTATTCTTAATTAGGCACGCGCATGCACACACATCGGTGATATACAATGACATACAATAACAGTTCCACTGCAAATGAGAGCCATGGGAAAATAACATAGATAGGTAGGCCCAAAACAAGACCCAAGCACTAACCCGTGGCCTCCTATCATCAGCATCTGAGCACAGTTCTACCTTTATGGCTTTGCAATTTAAAATCCACCCATTCTCTCTACTGAGCTGGGGCCACACTTTGTCACCAGCTTCATTCAGCATATACTCCTTCTTCTGGCATCTCCAACACCTTGAAGTCTCTATTGCAGTTTTGGCTCTGCCATAGGCTTTTTATTGTTATGAAGAGATACCATGACCACAGCAACTCTTATAAACGAGAATATTTAATTGGGGTGGCTCACTTACCATTTCGGAAGTTCAGCCCATTACTGTCATGATAGGGGGCACGGCAGCATGCAGACAGAGCAGGTGCTGGAGTAGCTGAGAGTTCTACATTTTGCAACAGGAAGTCAACTAAAAGTCACACTGGGGGAAGTTTAAGCAAAGGAGACCTCAAAGCCCACCCCCACAGTGACACACTTCCTCCAACAAGACCACGCCTCCTAATAGTGCCACGCCCTTTGGTGGCCATTTTCTTTCAAACCACCGCAGGTTCTATCTACCTTCAAAGCTTTTTGCTTTATCTTCTCAGGCCTGCTTGCGGGGCATCCAACTTTTGACATTGTCTGGCTCCCTTACTCTCTGTTGGCATCTCAAGGCTAACTTCTATGGCTCCTCAACTCTTGGTCTTTTTCATACTTAGAAAATGAGCATTCTAAGAATCAAGTAATGCCTCCTACCATTTCATAAGGTAGTAAGTCCCCCTGGACCACAGTACTATTAGCCTCAAAGTGCTTCATGGCTGAGTTTGATGAACAAATTCTGGTGAGTTCATTGCCTAGACATACCTGGGCAATCTAGTCGCCCCAGAGGGGCTCCCTTCTGAGAAGCAAGTCTTTCGAAAAAAGTTGAGCTCAATCCTGACATGCCTTCAAGGCATCATTCCTGCTGGCCCAGTGTACCTACATTCTTTAAACTGTCTCATCTCTTGCCTTCTCCCTTTCCCTAGGTTCCAGTTTTCACCATGCTTCTATATGTGTGTGTGTGCACATGTGTGTCTGTGTGTGTATGTGTGTGTGTGTCAGGGATGGGGCGGGGGGAAATCACACTTAATTTTTTTCCAAATCCTTCTCTTCTGTTTTTCCACTTTAATTTCTCACTGTACATGTCGCTAAAGGCAGCCAGCAATATCTACACTACAGCGTGAATGCTGAGCTGTCTTAAAATTTCCAAATGAGCATGTCGTCATTTAACTCTGCGTCTCACGAAATCTCAGAAAGTCATCTGTCATGGTGTAGCATGAAGCCTCATGAGTACAGTCAGCACTGCCCTTGAGACTCTCGCCTGCTGAGCCCCCACCAAAATTACCTAGTATTAAGCTCTGCTTACGCATGCTAAGACTTCTAGCCCAGATTCTGAAAAGTTTTTGAATTCCTCCCAAACATCTGTTCCAAAGATTTTAAATGACCCCACTCACCTGCAAACAATTTTCTGTTAGTCAGCATTTCTAAGTACTGTGACCAAACAAACCCCTGGGAGGGACACCTTAAGGGAAGGAGAGCTTGCTTTGGCTCACAATGTCATAGGCTTCAGATCACTATGATGGGAGTGCACAGCAGGAACATTTACACCATAGTCATGCAGAGCACGAAGCAGGGATGGAGTGGGTCCCATAGTCTGCTCTTTCCTTTTTCCCATTTTGTTCCATGAAGGGTCCCAATCTATTGGATGGTCCTGCTCATAGTCAGGATGAGTTTTCTCTTCTTACTGTATCTGCCCTGAAATTACATCACTCTCCTTCCACCTGCCCAGCCAGAGTAGGGCTGTACCGCGTCTTCAATTGCTTCTCCTCCAATCAAGTTGGCAATAAAGCCTGAGTTCAGGAAAGCCCCTCTCTCTCCAAAAATGGCCACATTGAGGATCAGGCTAGAATATATAAAATTGAGAAGACGGCAAAACACATTCAATCTTTAACAAATGTCTTCACACAGTTTTGAACATTTTAATAAATATTTATAACAACACTTTCTAGAAAGAGCCATTAGCTATTACTTCTGATTTCTGACCTGGTAACTACAATTGCTTCATTGCTTGCATTTTCTCACCATTGGAACACATCAGGATATTTGAGCATTGAGGAATAAATCTTATTTATTTTCATTTTTCCAAGAAAGTGAACAATCCTTTTGGACATGCCTGCTTGTCACATCTTGGTAGCACAATTTTCTCACCTGCTCTGGCCTCTCATTGTCTTTTTTAACTCAGAGATGTACCAAAAAGAGAAAAATCCCAAAATCTATCTTAATAGATAGATTTTTAGATTCTATTAATAGATTAATAGAATAATTAAGAACATTCAGTTTAAATCAACTGTCTTGGTAATTCTTGCTTCTCATTATTTTGGTTCTTAGATTTGACTTTTATCAAGTGTATAATAAAGAAAAAAGTTTATGCTTTATCTTTAGGGACGATCATTTAAAAAATTCCTTTCTGCTACTTAGACATGAAATATCCTTTAATACAAGATATACATCTTCAAAATAACCAAGAGAAAAACCAAAAAAAAAGTTGTATGATATAGACATCATGTTTGCTTTCTTAAAGTTGCTCTGACTCGTGCACATTGCCCTTACTTTAAGCTATAGTGAAGGATGCAGAAGCCGAAGCCAAATGGAAGCCATTCTTCTGACAAGGCGAGTGCTCAGGGGTCAGCATCCTGCTGTATCATTCCACAGGAACTCTCAGGAGGAAGCCCAGGCGTCTCTGTCACACACACACCAGAATAGCTGCAGACAACTGCTTCACCTCTCATTCCCGGGGAAGAGGAAAGCGGCTCACTGACAAACATTGTTCAGTCAGCTTATGGTAACATGTTCCTTTTAACCTGCAGGTTTCTGGACTGGAATCCAGCCATCTTGCTTGCTAAATTGCATATGATCCCAGAATATTCCCCCATGGAATAAAAGGCCAAGTTTCGAGGTTCAGAAAGTAAAAAAAGAGCAGTCACAATCTTGAGTGCTAAGTAAGGTGATAGGGCATTCAAAAAAGATTAATAAAAACATTTACACAGTTCACAGAAAAGCCTGAGGGTGAAAATTAAGTTTTAACCACAAAAGGAGTTTGTCGTCACCAAGAAACTTGGTCTCCTCTTCATGACAAGAAAAGCCAATTCTGAACACAGTAATTGGCAGAAAACAGAACAGAAAAAAGAATGTACCAATCATTTTCTTTTGAGGATATGAATACAAAATACAAGCTTGAAGTTAGAGCTTTGCCTCCACAGTCTTTACTACCCAGTCACCCAGAGCTTGAAGGTCCACCCACGAATAAGTAGCTATAAGCCACTTACTGGAAGAAATGCCCATAACCAGGTAGAGTCTTCAGTGGAGACCAGGCTAGATTGGTCCATATCTTAGATATGTTATTGATAGGTACTACTAAATAAGAATTTTCTTAATAGGTTCAAACTGAGCACAAGTCACTGAATTCTAGTGGACAGGGATGGTACAGATACACCATCATGATCAAAGATCCCATCTTTTGCTAATGTTGCCACCACTACCATTTTGCCATGTGGCAGCCATTAGGGGAGAAATTTATCCCACAGATTTTTTTTCCCCCTGCTACAGGAGCCTGTGTGTAGTCTCCAAACTCATCCAAATGCATCCAAGCAAACAGTCATCTTGATAAAAGGCACTGCTATACATACATGCTCTGACCTTCCTCTTGAGCTACCAAATCCCTTAAGGGCCATGAATAAGCAGTCACTGCAGGTGGTACCTAGGGAACAACCTGATAAATGCCACATTGCTTGGACCTCACACTATCTGCCACTAGTTCACCACTGTCAAGGCTCAAAAGGCTCAAAACCATCATCATTAGTACAAGTGGCAAGGGTGACATCTTTTTGGTCTAATGTAGCAGTAGACTTGGGGACTAGACAGCTGCTCCAACATCTGCGTTAGGGCTTCAAAGACTGTAGATGCTATCTTTGAAACGGAACAGACCTCACACACACACACACACACCAAACTGTGCTCAGCATTTTGGACTTGGGACTACAGTTTCAGCAGAGGCTCGTCATTGTCAGTTTCACTTTAGGAACTACTCAAAGACTAGAGAAATTTGTCTAACCCTGGCTCTGAGAGGGCCTACCTGTTTCCGAGACCTGCTTATGGAGACGGCCTCTTCCAAGCACTTCATTACTTTGTGCAGCGAATAATGATCAATCACACCAAGCCACCCCCAAACTGCTGGGCTCTTTACAGTGCCAGGACTACGGACACTCTTCTTTGGATTTGCTAGATTTCTCACGATCTTATTCTTTTCTTTGTTTTGTTTTATTCTGGATTTTCTTTGAAGTCATCAGTATTGATCACTGAGCTTTTTCCTCCATCAACAGGGTCCTCTGTAACACTACTAATGGAAGCTGGGTATGGCTGTGAATGCCTTTAATCCCAACACTGGGGAGCCAGAGGAGGGTGGGTCACTCTTCTGAGTTCTAGGCTGCTCAGGACTACACAGTGAGTTTCAGACCCGTCATGACTAAATAGTGAGATTCTATATCAAAAACAAAGCATTACGGCCTCCTCCGGGCTCTAAGGCAAGGCTTGACCTGTGAGTCATCTGTGGAAAGACTGATTCCTTCTTTAGAAGTCTGTTTGTACGTCTGGGTCTCACTCCCTGCTCCCCTATTCGATTTCAAATATGTCTTCAGAGTTTGTATTCCTGTTTCCTACTTTAAATCTATTTCCCCCTCCCAAATTCCAGACTCTGCTTCAGCCAGACATTCTTCCTCGTTTGTCAAACCTCAGTGTTTTATTTCATGACAGGTGCATGAGTAAGTCACCAGGTGCTTTGGTTGTGGTTGCTGTGGAGGCTTATGTAGCCGGCACGCTGGGGTAGAGTCATGGGCCTCCAGGCAACACCACGCTGTGGGTTCTGGGCTGTTCACTATCAATTGTGCCATTTTCATAAGGACAACAGTCACGTAGGTCAGGGTTCACCTTAATGAACTTGTAACTAACTGAATTACTTCTTTTTTTTTTTTTTTCGAGACAGGGTTTCTCTGTGGTTTTGGAGCCTGTCCTGGAACTAGCTCTTGTAGACCAGGCTGGTCTCGAACTCACAGAGATCCGCCTGCCTCTGCCTCCCGAGTGCTGGGATTAAAGGCGTGCGCCACCACCGCCCGGCCTGAATTACTTCTTTAAAGGCTCTGTCTCCAAGGTCCCAATGAAAGGTAAAGATTCAACAGGTGGATCTGAGGGGAAGAAACCCTTTTGATCTGTATCAATGCTCTTAGCAGGTCAAAAATATTCAATGGGCAATCTAAATTTACTATTCAGCAGTACATAGCAAAACCTTAGGGGAGCTTGGCATAGAAACTCCAATTCTATGTGTGGATATGGAAGGCCAGAAAAAGGGATGGCTGTGGTACAGAGGTGCCAGCATCAAGACAAAGTTAGCAAACGAAAAGAACTTTCTCAAAAGGGAGACAGCTGCCGAGGGCAACTGAAAGCTTCCTGTGCAAGCGTGACTCTGGGACAGATGTGCTCAGTAACACGGAAACTGCATAAATCAGACGTGTGCTTCTGTCTCAGACACCAGTCCCAAACTGAATGACCCAGGTCACTGGTCAAGATCTGTTTATCTGTGTGTCTCAGAGCCAAAAAATTCCCAAAACATTTTCATCATCTTTATGGTAACTGCTGGATGTCATCCACGTCTGCATTTCTGCTGGTGGGAATGAACGGGAGGAGGCACGCTGCTGAATGAAGTTCCCACCCCGGATCTGAAACATGTCACTTCTCACATTCCCCTGATGAGGACAGTTTCTGCTGCACATCTAGTGACCGGGGAGGCTATAAATGCAGTCTACTGTGCTTGGGAAGGGAAGGCTCTCTGTAGACATCTGACAGCCCCTGCCATTCCCCCTTAACAATTTTCAATATGAGGAAAAAATATTTCCTAGTAAGAATGAAGTTAGTGTCCTCTATTTAAGAGATGACAGTACTTCTTGGGAGAAAAGCATCAGTGGAAATTCCAAGAGCTACCAAGATAAGGGTCTCTGTAGAGAAGTGTTGAGTTAGGATCACGAAGAAGAAAAACACTGGAGTGCCCAGAACCATCAGAGCCATCAGAAACTGCTTCACATAGAAACGAACTGGCAGCACCTATTTACATACTGATTATATTAAACAATAATAGACCCTATCATTAGCTACCAAGGTTGCAGCAATAGATAAATCACCAATGCTTAAGCCTCCAAGAATTAGCATCTGAGAAATTAGGTCACAGCTGGGGCTGGAGAGAGAGCTCCCCAGTTAAGAGCACATGCTGCTCTTCCAGAGGGTGAGGTTCAGTTCCTAGGACCCAGGGAACCATGACCAGCCCCTCACAATCACCATCACCAGCAACTGCAGCTCGGGGATTTCTTCTGGCCTCCTCTCGCACCAGCACTCCCATGCTCAAACCTACCCCACCCCGAAACAAATCCTCAAAATTTTAAATCTTTAAAAAAGAAACACAGAAAAACGTTGTCACACTAGGCCACCGTGAGTAGGACAGAGCTCTTGAGAACTAGAGCCTCCTATGAGAATATCCTGGCAGAAATCTAAGGCGGATCAGAGTTCCCCATCTCTCATGTATTATCCCTGACCCACCTGTCCCTAGAGATACATTAGATTGATTAGAATTCTAATGGGATAAATGAACAACTAAAGATTGTCCTAGGAAAGCTTATTCCTCATCCCCCCACCCCACCTCCCTGCCCTATCTAGATCTCAGAATCAGTCTTCATTCTCCTGGGGAAATAGTACCCCGCTCTGAAAACACAGGTTCTAGTAAAAAGGGGCTGCTCTCAGAAGGGCTGTTGGGAGTGGGGTGGGGTGGGGGTAGGGAAGAAGTTTCCTGATTGCCTCCCTCCTGTACTTCTGCCAGCAGACGACTAGCTGAACCGTCCAGAAGGCCAGGCCCTGGGACTGGAGCAGAGCAAGAGGATCTGGAGGAAGATTAAAAGGTAACACCAGAGAGTTTCCCACATTTCCTGTAACTTATGTGGGGCATAGTGACTTCAGGGAAAGTCATGAACGTCTTGGTTAAGCACATGAATTTTATGCCAGGGACCTTAATTTAAATTCCAGCCCTGTCTCTCTCATCTTTAAATTCTGAGCCTCAGAGAGTAAAACGAGGCTGTTAATATCTATTTCTGGCAGTTGCTTTGAGGACAAAGTTAAATAACACATGCAAAGTACTGACTACTGCCCCTGGCTGTGGTCTCCGTGTGAACAGGAAAGTGTTCATCATCTTAGGGTTTTTTCTATTCCAATACAGGGTTTCCCTGTGTAACAGTCCTGGCTGTCCTGGAACTCACTCTGTAGACCAGGCTGGCCTTAAACTCACAGAGATCCACCTGCCTCTGGCTTCCATGGACTGGGACTGCCTGGCCATCATCTAAGATTCTTTCTTTCATTTCCCAAGTCCATTTATCAAGTACTTACTCCCAGGGCACAATGAAGATAGTGCTGGGCCTATGGAGGCCAACTATAAAACAGACTGTCCCCATCAACCTTTCAGGCTAGAAGAGAGGCCTGAGAGACCATCTTTCACTTTTGATTCAAAATGCTAAAAGTAGGAGCTAGGGACATGTGGCTTAGTAGTCTGTGTTTGGCATGTTCAAAGCCCTGGGTTAAACACTCCCACCACTGCCCTGCCCATCGTAGTCAAACTGTTATACGACTGAACAGCCCTTACACAAGTAGAAGCCAATAGTACAACAGTGAGAAACTTTACAGGTAACCTCTTCCAGATAATTAGCCTTGTGTTGAAGATGACAGCCTCCCAAATCTTGTAGTAATGAAGTGAAATTCCATTTCTACAAGGCTGGAGACTTAGAAAATACCATTCCTTTCTAGATTTTCTGAGGCATAGGTCCTCATTTGTTTTTTTTTTTTTAAGACCGGGTTTCTCTGTAGCTTTGGAACCTGTACTGGCACTAGCTCTTGTAGACCAGATTGGTCCCGAACTCACAGAGATCTGCCTGCCTCTGCCTCCCGAGTGCTTGGATTAAAGGCATGCACCACCACCTGGCTAGGTTCTCATTTGTAAGGATGAGAAGATGATGGGATTTTCCCATAAATTCTTGATGGAATTGGTATAATAGGTTAGTGTGAGAGCGCTTGCTCAGCATACTCCAGGCTCTGAGCTCCATTCCCAGCTCTGCAAAACAAGACAGTTGTTGGTAGGTGGGTGAGAAACCAAGTATGTCGTTTGTTAGCAAATCACCCAGCTTAGATCTGTGTTTAGTAAAATCTACTTACTTAATTTTTTCTATTAAGGTATTGAAATGTTATTATTCTATGCATGGGAGCCATGTCTTTCCTTTATTATATTTAAAACAGTGGTTTTAAATGTCCATTCCATGTTAATAAAACTTTCATAGCTAGTAAAAGAATATGTTGAATTAACATAGGCTATGGTTCTGTATAAATTTTGAGAGATGTGTATTTTTCTCTTCATATTTATAATTCAGTTGGGTATATCCTTAATTTGTTGCCACTAAATAGACACAACGTATATCACAATATACTATTGGTATACATTTTTACTTAAATTATAATATTTGTCTTTATTTTTGCGCATCTGATTCTACCTTCTTGGCCAAATGCATATGAGAAATTTTTAAACATGTCATGCAAAAACTTGAAAATAATTTAAACATGAAAAATCTTTCAAAATTTTTTTTAAATGTCAATCTTCCAGAACAAATTGCCAGCATCAAACAAAATTGAACATAAAATCGTGTTGCCAACGTAAGATAAAGCCAAACTGGAAAAAGAATCATACAAATAAAAGTTTCCCAACCACATGCTGCCCATCTTGGGGAAGGAGAGACGCCTGGTGCAGTGATCCAGCTGCACAGTAGCTCTCTCCCCTTGGAAGGAGACTCCTTTGCCAGGCCTTTGGGAGTTACATCATTCTAATGAGAAAAGAGTATTCCCGTTAAGGAGCAAAAGGCTTAGATTAAGGCTTCTTAAAGTGCTGATTTAAAAAAAAAAGTAACTTTAAATATAAACAAAATGCTTATTAAGTTAAAACTAGCTAGCTTTCATGGCATAATTTAAAAGCATTATCAAATATTTTCTCCTTGGTTGCAGGCTGCCTGTCAGTTCTGGAGAAACTGCTCAGACACTGTTCACTGAGGCTGCCCATGGGGCAGTTTATGCTGCTTCTGCTTCTGCACCTGGGCTTAAAGAACAGCATTTGTGCAGACACGGGTATTTTCAGAAGAAAAATAAGGAAGTATTTCATGCAAAGACGAAAACAAAACAACAAAGCTACACACACCAAAATAAACAAAAAATGACTGGAATTTACCTCTATCCAACCTACCTAGAGAAATTCAGGAAATTTATGAACATGTCACAAGATCTGGAGACTGAAAATTTCAAGGTCACCAGCCAAGGCTTCTTCAGGCAGGACTGAGAGATGAAGAACAGGATAAAGGGCCAAGAGTTTCAGACACAAACATCCATTTTCACCCAATTGTATCTTTTGAAGTCCAGATGTTCTTATCAGGGGTTCCCCTCCCCCAGTAAGCAAGTGTTTGGTGAGTATGGACACTAACTATAAAGTTTATCAGTCTTCAACAAACCCATGTTTTCGCTTGGAAAGTAAAAATTTACCCTCACAACTTATCCTTTCGGTTGTTTTAATTTCGATCCTGCTCTTCACCTTGATCCATCTCCAGTTTTCAACTTGAAAGAAGTCAGCCTGACTCTGTACCTTAAACACATGCTCCTGCCCACTCCTTCCAACAGCAGAACCACATGCCTGTGCTCCCTTCTCCTTGCTGAAATTCTACCTTGTCAGGAACACTGGGAAAATTCTGTCCCCGGGGCAATTATAGGAGAAAGGAAGTAAGGCACTGTTGTTATTCATGGTTGATTGTGGGTCTTGCCCACATCCACACCATCACAGATGCAGGCCTCTAGCGCCCTGACAAGGGGCTGATGGGGAAAGAAAGCCACCTCTCTACTGAAGGCCAACTTCCCTCTAGAAATACTAAGAAATGAGGATGCTTTGTGGACATTGTTGCAGCCTAGGATCAAGGTTTTGAAATGAAATTGGGAAATGCTAAAAGTGCTACACTAAATAACCCTAAAGCAAGGAAACAAAGCTCCCAACTTTATTGAGGTATAATTTGCCTAATTTTGAGGAGAGAGATTCCCTAGATGGTTGTGAACAGCCATGTGGGTGTTGGAAATAGAACCCCGGGTTCTCTGGAAGAGAACTATCTCTTCAGTTCCCCACTCCAAGTGTAGTCTGTAAGATTTAATTATCTCTAAGTTAAAGATAATTTTGATTGTGGAAGAATACTGTGGCAAGGCAGGCTTCTCTTTACTAAGAAAATGTCTCCATCTCCAAAATTAAAAACAAAACACAACTTTCAAGTAAAAGAGTGAAGTCCTAAGAATTCCTATAAACTTTAGTCAAATATTATTGTGTTTTTGCTTGCAGGCTGCTAGAGATATTTCTATGGAACCAAAATAGAAAACTTTTTTCCTGAAATGTGAAGTGGGTTCCCTGCAAAACTCCCGTAGGTACATTATTCTGAAGGATTTTGAGTACAGTAAACACACCAAACTATCATATTTTTTGTGACAAAATACTTTTCATACCGCTTATTTCCTTCCTCCAAAATCTACATATTTGCAGAATGCCTTCCCTACAGGTTTATCTTGCAAGCGTCCTGATTCCCAGGCATCCACCCCCCCCCCCCAAGGGAACACTTCCCAGAAGCCCACTGTTTACAAGGAGCCCTTTTATATCTGAAAGAGAAAACTGTTTTTGTCAAGGGTTGATGAGAAATTCCAAAGACACTAACCCAGACGGGGTTCTAAATTTGGGGCAATCTATGGCACTCCTTCAACTCCTAGTGTTGGTCAGAAAGATTCTCAAGAGTTATTTTACACCACTTATAAGAAACTGGTATTCGCTGTGGTTTTTTTTGTTTTTAGTTCTCTACATCAATAAAAATAAATGTTAGTTTTGTGTCTTTAATGTGTTGAGGATTTTATACAGCACACAGTTCAAGTTATCCTCACAACAGTTACCGAAGGCAGAACTTTGGCGAAAACAAGAACCTGGTAGAAATAACATATTTTGCTGGTAGCTTTAATATGTTCTCAAAGCAAACGAGACCTCGTGCCTAACGAGGAGAAAGGCAAGTTTGGGGTGAGGTTCTGCTGCTTTGAAAACTGCGGGCTTCTGGTTTGAAGCCCTTCAAACGCTACTGTGCTTCTGTGTATCTGGGGGGGGGGGGGTGGGGGACCAATGTTTAGAGCTGCTGACTGCAGGGGCACGGTCTCCAATCCCCTTTACAACTTTATGAGTGTAGAAAGTCCGGAGGGTTGTTAATGGAACTTTATACATTCTTGGAGCAGATCACAATTGAAATATTAAAAAAAAAAATCTGGCGGCGGAGGAGGGGTGGATATCGGAATTCTTCCATGACTGTGAAATCTACAAAAAAGAAAATGACCACTCAAAGGCATTCCGGGGAAGGCCGGAGGAAGGCAAAACCTAAAAGACTTTCTGCCCCCCCCCCCCCCCCTTCGGTCCCAGCTCTCTTACAGAAGCCACCTAGGTCTCTGCTTTGGTTGCAAATGTCCCAGGGAACATGATATGGACCGGAAGGTTTTTCAACTGTTTCCTTCTCCAACTGTTCACTTTCCTTCTAAGGGAAACCGGCACTCCATTCCCAGGAGAGGGAAACTTTGCTTCGGGATTTAGAGAAGAAACTGTTGCTTCATTTTTTTTTTTTTTTTTTTTTTTTTTTACCGAGAAACTTGGTCCTGTGAGTTTGCCCGCAATCTGTAGAGCTCCACGGAGAGCTCCCGGGGCTGTAGAAGCTACAGGCAAGGGTCACCTTTGCCACGCTTCACCCTCTCCCAGCCGGTTCCGCCGCAAAACCAGGTAGGTATGGCGTGCAGGAGTCTGAGCCCAACAGGGTAGAGCAAAGAAAAAGAGGGCCCTAGGCGGCGCACAGGAGGCCCAGCAAAAGCACCCAGAAGGAGCCACCCCGCCCTGGGGCTGCAAAAGTGAAGTCTGGATTCCTACAGCGACAAGGTGGTGGCCACTTTGACTTTTTCGCTCGCCGCAAAAATACACTCCGGTGAGCACAGACTTTTCTCAGAGGTGACGCAATGTTCTCAAACACCACCACAGCCACCAATTTATAAAAAAAAAAAAAAAGTAAAAAGAGGGGGCAAGCCTTGCCACCCCAGGCTCATACAGTTCCAGCTCCTCCCTCCCTTTTCTCCTAGTCTACCTCACTTTACAGTCGTTTTCTATCCCTACCCCCAATCGTCCTCAAAAAGTTTGACGACCGCAAAGGAAACCAAAAGGGGAAAAAAAAAAGTTCTCTAGCCCCAGACCTGGCGGGAGATCAGCATCTCTTTTGTTCGGGGCGAACCCACCGTCCCTCGTGACGTCACTCTGACTCCGGGCCAATCGGAGCGCGGTCGGCGGCGGCTGCGGCGGCAGGAAGGGTGGGGGGAGTCGGGACGGCCCCTCCTCCAGAGCCCGCAGGGCCTCGTGGGGGGCGGGAGGGGATTGTCCCATATAAGCCCCGGCTCTTGGGGCTCAGCCGCCCGCACCCGCTGAGCTGCACTAGGGGAAGAGAGGGATCCCCGGGCGTGAGCGGGACCTGCGGCCACAACTTCTGGTCCTCTCCCACCCTCTTTCCATCCTCTGTTTCCCATCTTCTTACAGGCGTCCGCACCTCAGGACTTTGCTTCGCAGGCTGCGAAAGGAACCACACTTCGGGGCCACTTGGATCCTGGGGAGGACGGCTCTCCTCCCATCCACTCAAGATGCTCAGGGGTCCGGGACCCGGGCGGCTGCTGCTGCTCGCCGTCCTGTGTCTGGGGACAGCAGTGCGCTGCACCGAAGCTGGGAAGAGCAGGAGGCAGGCTCAGCAAATCGTGCAGCCTCAGTCCCCGGTGGCTGTCAGTCAAAGCAAGCGTGAGTACCGACAGTCTGGCCGAAACCGGCGGGGCTGCAGGGATGGGTCGGTCCTCAGCGCCCGCTGAAGTTGAAGCTAAAGTTTTGCGCGCGTGCGTGGCTGGGCGAGCGTGAGTGAGTGTGCGCTTTCTTGAGAGAAGCCAGCTGTGGACACAAAAGGCTTAGGTTTGAACTGGCTGGTTGGGGGTGGAGGGCTCTGGAGAAGATTCTGCAGTTGAGGCGAGGACCATATGGTGTGCTCCCCCCCCCCCCGCGCCCCGTAGCGCGCTAACAAATTCTGCACCTTCAGATTGCCCTTCCAGGAGTCAAAACTTGTGGTGAAAGAGAAAAGTGGCACGAATCTATTCATTTTACATACAGAGATTAGTGTGGTCACCCTGGTCATTATTTTCTGTATTACTGAATAGTTAGTTAAATATTTTCCAAATGGGAATGAGGAAAGAATATCCAAATCGGTAGTTTCTGATCAGCGTGAAAGAGCTGTCGTAGGCCAGTGCTGCTTTTGGGGGTACCTCGGGATTCTTCACCAAGAGCAAGGACTGGAATTTCTCTTAGAGTTGTTCAGAGGCACACCCTTGCTTTACTTTGGGCCAGAGGAAATTTTTAAAGTTCTCCTTCCTTATGTATTTATTTGAGATGGTCTCACATTGTAGCCCAAGCTAGCCTGATACTCTCCTGTGTAGCCCAGGCTTGTGTTCAGTTCTCCTGCCTCAGCTTCCACAGAGCTGGGGGTTCATAGTCAGCAGCACACACAACTTAAAGTTTTCTTTCGTGCCCTGTTATATTATTATTATCATCATTATTTTGCTAAGAGTGCTGATGGTTCTCAGATGTTTTAAAAGTAACTTCTATTATTTGCCTATCAGAGCGTTTCCACTCTGCTGATGTAGTTCCCCTGGCCAGATGGACATGACATCATTGTATAACTTTCAGCCAAGTTAAAGGATAAGAAAAAAACCACCTAAATATCCACCTACATAAATAACGCTTAAGTCTTTGGAGAGCTAGCTTCCACATCTGTATTTTAGTGGGATGTTGCTTTTAAGAGACTTTGTGTTCTTTCAGGCTCACCCATTCACTTGGGAAAATTTAATAATTTTGATAGGGGAAAAAGAGGAGGGATGAAACTGTAAAAAAAAAAGTTTCATTTTGTTAACCTCTCCCTTCCTTCAATTTTTCACAGCTGGCTGTTTTGACAATGGGAAACACTATCAGATAAACCAGCAGTGGGAACGCACCTACCTGGGCAACGCCTTGGTTTGTACCTGCTATGGAGGAAGCCGGGGTTTTAATTGCGAGAGTAAACCAGAAGGTAAGTGGAAGGTAGTCTGGTCACTGGCAGAAATGATGCTCACTTATTAAAGTTAGCTTTCAATAAAAACACCCCCTCCCCCAGCCCCAGAGAATTGCCAGCAGTTCCCTCTTTGTAAAACCACTGATACTGGCTTTTCACATGCTCGCTCCCCTTACAAATGTATTCCAAACTGGTTTCCAAAGCCTTCCTTTTATTCTCCCAAGGAGTTTGATTGGAAAAATGAAAGGCTTTTGCTCTTCTTCCTTCAGAAAGAAAACTTATAAAAGCTTAATTTATTAGAAAGTTATCTCAGATCTTTGGCTCTCAGATTATGGGCCAAATATTACTTTGAAGCATTTGTGTGTAAAGTAGTTTGTTCACTGCAGTTCAGTGAGAAACCACCACCACTCCTGAGCCTTTGTAGCCCCTTGATAATGTTTCTTGTGAATCACCTCAGTTCCTTCAGAGAAGCTGCTTGGCTCCAGGGGAAACATTTCAGTCAGGCTGACACAAAGGTCAGCACCTGCTGAGAGGGAGGCCACCTCCAAACTCTTTGCCTCCCACGTGGCCCTGAATTGATTTCCCCAGTTTGAGGTTGGAATTTGAAATCTGTCCTTTTCAGCTCTGCTGGTCCTAGGGTGTGGCCTCTTCCTGAGAATTCTTTACATTGTAAATAGAGGACAAATTGCAGAGCTTGCCAAGAACTATGGTTTCATTAAAGCAGAACTTGACATTTTTAAGTCTCCTTTCGGTTGCCTGTAGCCATGCTGCTTGTAAATCGGAAGAGGGGTGTCTTCCTTCAGATGGATGGGAGAGGGTAGAGGAGCTTGTGTGTGTGTGTGAGGCTCACATGGGCTTCTTCTTCTCCACAGCTGAAGAGACTTGCTTTGACAAATACACCGGGAACACTTACAAAGTGGGTGACACTTACGAGCGCCCCAAAGATTCCATGATCTGGGACTGTACCTGCATCGGGGCTGGGCGAGGGAGAATCAGCTGTACCATTGCAAGTAAGAAAGGCATTCTGTAACGTGCTGGAGGTCCCATCAACGTGTATTTCTCCGTCCTGTCCCTGCCATTTTCTGTTGCCCAGTAGTGAATATTTCTTACTTTGGGATTTACACCCATGACCATATCCATGTGGTTGCCCACCTAGTTCTTGCACCTAAGTAGAGGAAGATGAATCTAAGTAGAGGTGTAATATCTTTCTCTCTCCTCACTCTCTCTCTTTCTGTGTACGTACGTGTGTGTGTGTGTGTGTGTATGTGTATACTGTGGAACCAGGTAGCTCTCTTGGTTCTTTCCAATAATGTATACCCAAAGGATCTTATTTTAAATAACCTTGGATCTTCAAGCCAGATTGATCATGTGATCATCCACAGTGTTGAACCAGCCATGCTTTGGTTTTTTTGACATGAGTCTGGTTCTTTATAATGAATAGGTTAGACTTAGGGAGCTGATCTTTGTGTTCTCAAATACAACATAGATGATGAGCACAGTATATTTCCAAGGAACTTTGGGTGCTGGGCTTCATGAACTCTGTAGCTAAGGTAATCTTTCCAATATGACTCACAGGGTTGCCAGTACTTTCTATTAATAAGGCAATTTTTTAAAGCTAGCTTTTAAATGTAAGTAAGTCTTCTGTCCAAAAGAACCAATCAGTCCCTTCTGACTACTCCAATATTTCCAACACTTAATGTTAGGGTTTTTCCAAGTTTCTTGGCAAAACCCAAGAGTCAGTAGTACACAGTGTTTATAATTCTGCAGACAATTCGGCCATTGGACTTAGCAGCCTAAGAAAGTGTCAGGGTTTCCACTCATGGGTGTGCATGCTTGCTTTCCAGCGGAGTGATATTTACACCCTAGAGTAAAATGCAGTCTGTCCCTACCTACTCCAGGCAATTGGAATGCTCAGCCCATTCTTTATGACCCCCTTGCCATTCAGATTTCTCTGTGACTTCTTTAACAATTGACCCAATGTGAGCAGCTATGCTGTTAGCTTTTCTCCTGCCTCTGGCAGGAAAGCTGTTCTCAGGTTTAGGGGTCTCATTTGGGCCCACATAAGTACCTCTCTCAGATGGAACACAAGACCACCCCCTCCGTTGATTCTCGGTATCACTCTCTCCTAACGTTTGCCTTTTCTCTGTAACAGATCGCTGTCATGAAGGGGGCCAGTCTTACAAGATTGGTGACAAGTGGAGGAGGCCGCATGAGACTGGCGGTTACATGTTAGAGTGTCTGTGTCTGGGGAATGGAAAAGGAGAATGGACCTGTAAACCCATAGGCAAGTGGCCTGTTGGGGTGGTTGTGGGGGAAAGAGGGGTGCAGAGACGTCATGTGTGGAACCCAAACTCCTGGGCAGGATATCTGAACAGCGATGTGAAGATTAGTGAAACGTTCCGTGACTCCCAGTCTTAAGGAAATCAGATCCTGAAGTATAAACCAGAGAGAAAATCTTGATTTTGTTTCAAAAGCCTGAGAAATTAAAATATTGAGGAAGAAGTGATTTTTTTTTTTAATATCTGATCCTGTCACCTTGGTGAAGCCTTGTTATTTAAAGGGGGAAAAGTGACACTTTTGACACACTTCTTGTTGGAATGCAGTGGCTGAAGCACAGAATGGCGTGTGGCCCTGGTCACACCTTGTTGATTTCTTTACAAACAAACCTTGTCTTTCAGTCTCAGCCTCACTTGTACTCTGGGACTCCAGAAGTTTTTCCCTTTCCTAGTTCTCCAAATCATGGCTGTTGTTTTACACATTTATTTTGTCTTTGGTTTTTATAGAGGCCTAAAATTTAAATCACTTTCTTCCTTAAGTCATTCACAATTCAGATTGGGATGTGGCTCAGGGGCACAGTTTAGTGACACAGTACTTGCTAAAGCAACTGAAAGGTCCTGGGTTCGATCCCCAGTACCACATAAATAAATTAAAGATTAAAAAAGAAATTATGATTTTTGTGACGAACCATCTCCCACAGGGTACATATATTGATTCTTTTCATTTGAAATGCTAGTGAGAATCTTGGGAACCGGCAGAAAACGCAGCCTGTGTACTCATTAGAACAGAATTTGCCTGCCAACTGGCCCAGGGCTTTCTTTTGCTTTGGCTACTTGCTATGTGCTTAGCTGCAGGGCGTGCCTTCTTTTCCCTGAATAGAGTGCTACTTAAAAAAAAATGTGGCTGGATTTTTGCTTACCCGCTACACTTTAAATTACAGGGAGACACTATAATTTTAAATAGCTTTTTCTCTTTCTCTCTGTCTTTCAATTTCTTCTACAGCTGAGAAATGTTTTGATGATGCTGCTGGGACTTCCTACGTCGTGGGCGAGACCTGGGAAAAGCCCTACCAAGGCTGGATGATGGTGGACTGTACTTGTCTGGGCGAAGGCAATGGGCGCATCACCTGTTCCTCCAGAAGTAGGTTTTAGCTCTTTTCTGTTGAAAATGCTGTCTGCTGTTGGCTTCTGAATTCCTAGAGAGAGTTGTAATGCTGCCTCACTTGGAAGAGACCCAACACTTCAACACACTTTGGCAACTTTAAGACGTCCAGAAAAATTGTAAAACCAACACATTCTGCTTCTTCAGAGAACACTAAATAAGTAGAAAAAAAAATTCTCAATTCAATACTATCGTAAGCAGTCAGCTAGTAAAAAGAACTTTAGTGTTTATTCAAATACTGAATGGGTCATCTTAGACCTGGAGATTATCACTGAGATATTTTCCTAGTACAATGGACAATTAAATCCCTAAAGTAGCATGCAAATAAAACCCTTGACATGGGAGCTATTGACATGGAAATAAGAGGCTCTAGAAGTTCAGATTTCCTCCTGTGTTTGAAGTTTAAATAAGGTTTATTTACAACACAAATCTTGTGAAAATGAGAAGTAGTCAGTATTCTCTTTCTAATAGGAAAGTGGAACCAATTTCTGTGTGTTCATTTATTGAGCTAACCGACTATTTAAATTATAACCCATCTTTACTCTTGAACTGCAATATGGCTATGAAGGGTCTAGCCTCTTTGTGAATTAGATATTGCTGTAAATGCCGAGTCAGGAAAAAAAATCACCTATTGATAAAGGCAAACACATACACACACACAAGAACAAAGGTCAAAGGAAGGCCTTTGCAGGTTGGTGCTTTTGTCGAGACCATAGCTCACAATGTTGTCACACCTGAACCTTCTCAGTATCTTTGTTGACACTCCTAATCTTTTGCTTTGTAAGTAACTAGATATATACAAACCTTCCCCATCTCTGAAGGCCAGGCTATTGTCCAATTCCTAATTCCCTCCCTATACCTATATTTCATTGAACAAACGATTTTTCTTTAAGAAACTTCTTAGCTTGCTATCAGAAGAGTTTTAAGGGTTAGGTAAGAGTTTGCATTGGATTTCTTTCTAAAGTTGTTTATTTTGTATGTGGAGGTGGGAGGCACACATGCCCCAATGTGCATGTGGAGGTCAAAGGACAGTTTGGAAGAGTTGATTCTCTCCACCAAGCAAGGTCCAGTGAGCGAGCTCAGGTTTTCAGGTTTGGTGGCAAGTGCCCTTACTCAATGAGCCCTCTCCGAGGTCCCCAGTTACTTGTCTAATTGTCTTAAGCTAAAATCTTGCTACAAAGGTCTCAGAAGACTGAAGATCATCACATTTTTCAATGCTAAAGAGCTAATGAACCCATAAGTTTGGATGAAATATTTGTTTCATTTTAATATTAAATATTTTAATCATTTTCCATGATCTATTTTTGTTTAGCGAATTTGACCTTGGGTGGTATTTTTAAAATTTTAAGTATTAACTATTTTAAACTAAATAAATAAAACACATTCAAGATATTTTGATTTTATTTTACATTCATTTTAAAACAATGCTTCAGCTAATTCCAACGCTGTTGTTAGTTTAAAATTCTACAGATAGAACTTTGAACACAGAAGCAACAATTAAGACTTCAATACAATCTTAAAAGGGACAATAAGGATGCCTGAGGCCAGCTTTTCTTTCAGCAATAATAAGAGACAGTATCCAGAGCAGATCTTTTAGCCATGGGATAAAGGGTTATTTTGGTGGTGGTTTTATTATTGTTATTATTATTGTGAAACAAATTTTTGTGAAGCTCTGTCTGGCCTAGAACTTATTATGTTGCTAAGAAAGACCTTGAACTCCTAATCCTCCTGCCTCTACCTGCCAGGTGCCGGGGCTAGAGGCAGTGGTCATTTTGTTTTTGACCTGTAAAGCAGGTATTTTAGAGCAGGACAGGAAAAGAATCTTCTAGCTGAAGAAACTGTTGTTCCACAGAAAGTGGAAGAAGGGATTCTTTAATCAAGTCATGGCTTCCCTGGGATGGCTGGCAACAACGCCTTTTCAGAACTGTCTGCCTCCCTACTGCTTCTGTGGTCCTGAGGAGCGTTGGAAGGAGGGCCATATGCAGTTGTTACCAGGAGAGAACAGTAGAATGCCAGAGAATGAATTGGGTCCAAGAAGCAATATAAAAAGTCTTCAAAAAAAATTTTTTTTTTAAATCAGTGAATGATACCAAAGAATTTTTTTTCCTTTTTGGTTTTGTTATGTTTAGCAAATTGGAGAGGTGGGACTGTACTGTAACTAACAGTATCCGAATTTCCATATCTGTAGCACCAGCACTGGGTAAGGGCTTGTCATACCACTGCCACTTACAAGCATTCAAGCACAACGTTCCTGATTCTGTTTGAATGACTGCTTGCTTGTCAGGGACACCTGAATTCCTTATTCAATGCTTCCTTTCCGAAACAGACAGGTGCAACGATCAGGACACCCGGACATCCTATAGAATTGGAGACACTTGGAGCAAGAAGGATAACCGAGGAAACCTGCTGCAGTGTGTCTGCACAGGCAATGGCAGAGGGGAATGGAAGTGTGAGAGACACGCTCTTCAGAGCACTTCAGCTGGTGAGGCGCTGGGACCGGGGAATAGGTTGCCATGCCGGCCGTTTGAGGATGATTTATAGGGTTTCAGCTAAGAAGCTGAGAGCGTTTACATAATTTTATTTAAAAATAGTCATGTGGTATTTTGAACAAAGTTTTGAATGGCCTGAAAATAGGTCTTGGATGTGGAGAAACGGATTTAACACTAAGTAGAACAGGGGTTTGAAAACATAGTGAGACTCAAGTAATAGCTTCATCAGTACAATTCTTTATGCATAAAAGCAGAGTTCAGAGCCCAGAATGAACACACACATCCAGGCGTAGATGTGTCATCTCTGTACCAAGTGGCTGGAGGCAGGAGGGCGGGGTCACTGGTATGCCAGCATAGCCTGCTGGGCGGGGGTTCCAAGTTCATGAGAGATGCTGTCCTAAAGAACGTGATTGGCTCTGGGCTCAGTCCCTGACTTCACATGCACATGCTCTCACACACATGTGCATGTACACGTGCACATTTATCCTCACTCAGATGCGTGAGGAATAGTGAGTGAGTGTGTTGCATGCACTTAGAATCCTCAGCGCCCTGGGTCCAATTCCAAACAATAGTTACTGTATAGAATTTAAAAGAACAACTGAAGAGGTAAAGATATTTGCACCACAGTTTATAAGAGTCTGAAGAAGGATTGAGAGTGTTCATGTAAAGTGTTTGTCGACCATGTATGAAGCCTGGAGAGATGGCTTCAGAGGTTAAGAGTAATGGTTGCTCTTCCAGAGGTCCTGAGTTCAATTCCCAGCAACCACATGGTGGCTCATAGCCATTCATAATGAGACCTGATGAAATGAGGGGTGGGGTCGTACCTATGATCCCAGGGGTCATGAAGTAAAGGTAGGAGGATCAGAAGTTCAAGGTCATCCTTGGCTACTTATGGATTCTAGTCAAGCCTGTTCAATAGAACATACACAGTCTCTCTCCCACACACACATCCGAAGGGAGCAGTACAGCCTTCGAAGGGTCCCTTCCCACGATTGTGCTTTGTCTTCTCATCTAGTTTGTAGCTGTGTGATATTCTAGCCTTGTTACTCAGCCTCTTAGCAATCAATCATTTAGCTAATAGTAATTAGATCTTTTTCCTTTCAATGAGTTTATCTTGAACTAGTTAATTCATGTGAAAGCAAACAAGGTTAGATTTGATCATCTCTACATTATCCAATTATCATCAATAAAACAGCTATTGACTAAAGAGAAGTTACAAATGTCAGTGTACTGAACTACGTTAAGAATTAACTGGGATAAATAATACACACTAACTATTCTGATGACATTGCTAATATGATGCTGAGATATTTCATTATTAAAAGGTTCGAGAAACAATGTTAAACAAAACGACCTATTCTACAAAGGCCTTGGCACTCTTCTGTATGGGGGGCTCTGACACCATTGACATCTTCTGTCTGCGGTGTCTTTGGACCCTAGTGCTCAGCCGCGCTGGGGAGATGCTCGATTCACCCCGCTAGCCTTTCATTCTCCTGCCAACTCTGCTGCTGCTGTGGGCTCTGGCCTTCAGAGGACAGATTTCTAAAAGTTGAAGAGAGCACATTCTGCTGTGTTACTCTCCGAGAAAACTTGTGAGGATCCATTGGTTTTAGGAAAACACTCCCCACCCCAAGTAATTCTGCTGAGTAACAACACCAGCAAGAGGGCCTAATGGGAAATCTGAGGCTATCCCGGATACCCTTCTGTGAGCGCAGTTTCAGAAAGGCCAGGAAGTCATGGAATTGGCAGCCTCTCTTGGGAAGAGGAAGGCCCCCACGCTGCGTGTATGAGAGCTATCTGTGAGGGAGGAAGGAGGAGGCAGGCCATTTCAGGTGAAGGGGAGGGCAGGGGATGGCACCCAGGAATAATGACAGCCAGGCAGGAGGGGAGCTATGGAGGAGTGTGAAGTTCACAGACAAGAGGCCTCCCTTGCTTGAGGGTTTGTTGAGGATGACCTGGGCTGGGTGGCAGAACAATGTCTGTCACTTAGATATGTTATTCTGGTGACCCAGGAGAGCTTATATGGAGGGGTCTTCTGGATCTCTTCTTGGATCGAAAGCAAAAGCTAAAACACAGGATGGGACATTTCATTCAAGTTCCAGGTCAGGCCAAGACTCTGGACTCATTGATTTCTCTCTTCAAGTTTTATAATGTTCCATCCTCACGCTCTTAGGATCTGGCTCCCTCACAGATGTCCGAACAGCGATTTACCAGCCTCAGACTCCCCTGCAGCCTGCTCCCTACGGCCACTGTGTCACGGACAGCGGTGTGGTCTACTCGGTGGGAATGCAGTGGCTGAAGTCACAGGGAAACAAGCAGATGCTGTGCACTTGCCTGGGCAATGGAGTCAGCTGCCAGGAGACAGGTAGGCACCATCTCTAGACAGTATCACCAGTGAGTCTACGTTTAGTTTCTGCAGTGTCTTGGTTTGCAAAAAATGTAAAACAATGAAGCCAGAATAGTTTATATTCTTACCCTCCTGTGACAGAGATAGCAATGGTTGACATTTTCTTCTAGTCTTTTTAAATTATGTATTTTCTTCCTGTCATGAGGATCAAGCCTCTTTGTGTTTTCTGTATTTGCCAAAGGGATGCTAATAAGAGCACTGGTTTTCTGAATAGCTAATAATCTGTACTTTGAGTTTTAAATTTGGAATTATAGATGTCTTTCAACAACTCACAGCCTCTCTGGGTTACAAACATGTCTATTTTTATTTTTTCCCCCTGGAATAGCCTTGTATACTATTTATTCTAACAGAATATAACTATAAATCTCTCACCATCATCATTGGACCATAATTAATAAAGCTTTACAAGTAGAGAAACTGAGTCATGGCAACAGATGTGGTTCCCAGGGACATTAACAGAGGAACTCTGGCCCATGGTTCTATCCTAAATCATAATACATTTTGATTGCCCATTCACCAGATGACTCTCACTTTGTTCCTTTTTGGCAATTTAAATGGCTCAGCTTCCATTTAAATTAGAAATTTGCCACCAGTGGGGTGGGGTGGGGTGCGAAACAACTGTACTGACCGAGACTCTTGGTGGTACTTGTAGCTGTGACCCAGACTTACGGTGGCAATTCCAACGGGGAGCCCTGTGTCCTCCCATTCACCTACAATGGTCGGACCTTCTACTCCTGCACCGCAGAAGGACGGCAGGATGGGCATCTCTGGTGCAGCACAACTTCAAACTATGAGCAGGACCAGAAGTATTCTTTCTGTACTGACCATGCCGGTGAGTGTCCTGGGAGAAGCAGAGCAGTGAGGAAAGCCCTCATGCTTGCCAGAGGTCAATCATTAATTGTGAGGTTGCACAAGAAACACCGCTTTGATCTGTTTGGACCCAGAGACACAGCTAATTCCGCAGCAGAGGCTCTTTTCCATGTCCCTTAGCACCACCGGGGAAATGACACCGAGGGAAAGGGCCCTGTGGTTTGATTATTTTGACACATAGAGATTATGATGTGATTAAAGACACTCAAGTATTGAAATCAGTGGATGATCCCTCCGAGCTGATGAACACACAGGATAAATGTCAAGGGTGCCTCTGCTTATCTTCTGTTTAGAGCCATATTTTACACGAAGCTATCGTTTAATCTTTTTTTCCTCCTTGGCTGGGAGAACGAGAGAACATGAGATTTAAATCTATTTTGAAAGTGAAGATGAAAATCCACTAAGAAGCTTAGGACTATATTATCAGATAGCTTTTATTCTGTGATAGGCCCTCTGGGAATTAGCAGCCGGAACCTGTCTCTGTCTAAGCCTTTGGTCGTCTATGCTCGTTGTACACACCAAAGCTCAGCTATAATCTTCCTGTTTGTGTGTTGTGTTGTCCTGGGCAGTTTTGGTTCAGACTCGAGGCGGAAATTCCAACGGTGCCTTGTGCCACTTCCCCTTCCTGTACAACAACCGTAACTACACCGACTGTACTTCTGAGGGCAGGAGGGACAACATGAAATGGTGCGGAACAACCCAGAACTATGACGTGGACCAGAAGTTTGGGTTCTGCCCCATGGCTGGTAAGATGAGGCCCTGTGAGTGATGCCTGTGGTCCACTAGCAGCCTGTGGGGAAGTATGATACACATATATGTATTATATCTTACGTTTGCAATTTGAGAAAGCTGTCAATAGCACTGGTTATCAGTATGCTTTTAAGATCCCACTGACATGACTGAATGTCAAAAACTAGAACACAATGCCAAGTACTTTTAAAATTTATGTCTTCAAATGTAAATTCACAAATATGTTTGCATCTTTAAAACTATCTAACTCGTTGTCACAGACTAGTAGTTATTGACACATGGCCAGTTTGACTGACACCACAGTTAAAAAGAGCGAAAGTGATCAGAAGAAGTCAAATTGTTTCCTGACAAATAGAGAACTGTCCCTGGTTTACCTAAATAATGAAGGAGGAGTCGGGTATTGGTTATTTTGTTTTTAAGTTTTGGGAGGCCTATAGAAGACATTTTATTTTCCAGTTGTAGAACCAGGAACTTGAGTGTCATGTGTGGGAAGAGGCAAGGAAAAGACAGTACCTTTCCTTTTTCTTATTTCAGCAAAAGGTGGCACTGGGTTTAAGAGGGAAAGTCCCTTTTGCATGGGATTTTATTTATGCTCAGTTTTTCTTTGAGCTAGAGTCAAAATAGGTGAAGTCACAGGGCTGTAGTTAAATCCAGCCTTCTAGATAATGAGAATCGACTGAAAGAACGTACACGATTTTCCTAGTCTGATTCTCCGGCTCTCCCTGTGTTTTTTTCTCCAGTCCCCTCTGGACTAGTTGTTTCCTGGAGGGTTCTAAACTCCACCTTCACCCAGCGGTGTGCATGCATGTCTTCTTCCCAAAGGAGAGGTCTTAGACTCCTCAAACAAGACCAGTAACTTCCTATGCCTGCCCATTTCTATCACGTGATCGTTTAGCAAGTATTTCTTGATCCTTTTCCAAACAGCCCATGAGGAGATCTGCACAACCAACGAGGGGGTCATGTATCGCATTGGGGACCAGTGGGATAAGCAGCATGATTTGGGCCACATGATGAGGTGCACGTGTGTTGGTAACGGTCGCGGAGAATGGGCCTGCATCCCTTACTCCCAGCTCCGAGGTACGCTGGTGTATTGGTGAGCAGGGGTACAGAGGGACTGTGTGAAAATCCATACCTGCCAAAAGCAGAGAAGGAATCACCCAGGGCCAGGTTTCTCCTTCACTGACTGTGCTGGAGAAGTTTCTTGTTTCCAGCAGCCCGTTGACAAAAGCTGGCAGAGTTTGGGTAGTTGTGGGGCTCTGGAAACAGTCCCAGAATGTAAGTACTTAAGTTGAGCCAAAAGGGTGGCTTCCTAAGGAGAGCACCAATGTTTGATCTTTTTAGCTCAAGATTATCCCTGTGTTTCTGTCTAGGGCAGATAAGATCTTTTTTTGTTTTTTTTTTCTTTTTTTTTTTTTTTTTTGGTTTTTCAAAACAGGGTTTCTCTGTGTAGCCCTGGCTATACTCACTCTGTAGACCAGGCTGGCCTCAAACTCACAGAGATCTGCCTGCCTCTGCCTCCTGAGTGCTGGGATTAAAGGCCTGTGCCCCTAACCTTCTGGCAGCCTATACGCCAATCTTATGGAGGCATTGTCTCAATTGAGATGCTCTCATCCCAGATATGTCTAGGTTTGCGCCAAGTTAGCAGAAACGACCCAGCACACATTCCTCTTAATTTCAAAAACCAGACCACATTACAGTATATGCTATACCCACTTTTCTACTCATCTAATTGTAACAATCAAAATTTAAATAAAATCATCAATTAAACTGGAATGCTAGAGGAACTAGGGCATTTATTTGTTGAAACACTAGTTTATTCACAGGAAGCTACAGTTTACCGTGGCTTTTCGTTTAGGACTGTAATCCTTGACAACTATAAGTCTATCAGACAGAATAAGACGGGAGTAAAAATTATGTTATTAAGCTTTAAAAAAGCTTGTTCTATTCCAGTAGAAAAGATATTTTAGCAGCTGTTAAATCCAGCAGTAGAACCTCATGCTATGAAAAAAGTACAATCTCTTCTATTTCATTAGTTAATGTTCATCACTATCCAACTGTTCCCTGAGCAGATCAGTGCGTTGTGGACGACATCACCTACAACGTGAACGACACATTCCACAAGCGCCACGAGGAGGGACATATGCTGAACTGTACGTGCTTCGGTCAGGGCCGGGGCAGATGGAAGTGTGATCCCATTGGTAAGTGGCTGCCTGTGATTGGAGGGTTTCATCTTGGAGCATGGTTAGCCGGTTGTGGAGAAGGACGGCTCTTTGATGTTGCCGCATTGCATTCACGCCACACCTTACGCAGTGGTCAGCAGAGAGCTTAGCCCAGTGTGTCTTCATCATGAGCCAGTGTACAGTCTGTCCTGCCTCTCATCTTTTTGCTGTTGTTGCTCAGTTTAGTGACAAGTGTCCTTTACTTCTGTTGAGTGGAGTTAGCTTTTCGATTCTGAATCATGAAAAGGAACTTTCTTTTACTGACTGTGGAAACATGGGTAAAGGACTAAGCCGGTAAATACCTTCTTTCAAAACACTCCGTCCTTTGGCCCACCGTATAATAGATAGGACTCTGCTAAACGGCGAAGGTTCAACCTTAAAAATAGCCCTATTCCAAAAATCCAAAGTTTAAGATAATCAATTCAGATGTCAGGCTAAAGGAGGCAGGCTGCGTCCTGAGACAACAAATTGATCCCAGCAGTTTGTTTGGCCTGAGATTGCAAAGCTGAGAAATCCAAAAGGCTTGTGTATACACTGCTCAGGTTTAAAATTTAGCTCATTAGTACAGAACCAGCTCCTGAATTTTGAAGGAATATATAAAACAAAAATCATTGCAAAGTTCTTTCTTGCTGTTCAAATGGCAAGTCAGTTACTTTGATATCTTACCTTTAAAATTTTAATTGATATCTAATTTTTAAAAATTAATATTCAGATTATGAGTATGTACCAAAATTTTAATCTTTACATTTTAAATTTAGCAATGTTTCTCTTTTAGGAAGCTGAATATCTTTCCTTCTCAGTTATCTACATTTTAGTTTTTATGACTGGTTTCCTCTATAAGATAAATTATTTGAACAAAATATTATTTTAGAAATAGGGAAATGACTCCACACACATATACTCAAACACTCACATGCACACATATCACACACATACACAGCCCCGCACACACCCCTACACGTACAACTATTATTTAAGAAGAATTGCAAGTTTTAGTTATATTTTAAGAATATACTCTATCACACTACAGTGATGTATTTGGGACTGTTTTAATGTTTTCCTTGCGTATGTTCTAGACCAGTGTCAGGATTCAGAGACCCGGACATTTTACCAGATCGGCGATTCCTGGGAGAAGTTTGTGCATGGCGTCAGATACCAGTGCTACTGCTACGGCCGTGGCATTGGGGAGTGGCACTGCCAGCCTCTGCAGGCCTACCCAGGTATGCAGCTCTGAGACTGACTGCTGACCCGTGGGGCGTCATGGTGGGACGCGTCAGCCTTGACTAACATTCGGGAGCCCAAATTGGGGGCCTTTCTCTATCCCATCCTTTTACATGTTACTGTTCAATATGTTTTTACTTATTTTCCTCTCTTCACCCTTCATTGGGTAAAAAGCACCAGAGCTTTTTACCCAATGAAGAAAAGGTGCGTGCTAAAGTTTACTCTGCAGTTAATTTTATCTCATCCCCCTCCCCCGTGTGTGTGTGTGTGTGTGTGTGTGTGTGTGTGTGTGTGTGTGTGCGTGTGTGTGTGTGTAGTGACTTGCTCTGGAAGTAGAAAGGATTTTTTCATTCTGTCCCTCAGAAGTCCCCTAGACAGAGGGGAGGAAGCACAGGATGAGGTATCAATATGTCCCCTGTCATCTTTAACCCTTCTCTGTGTTTACATTTCCTTTGTCTATGAGGTGGAATGTGGAACAAAATATCTGGAGCCAAGAGTTGAGTAACTTGGTCAACTTTACCCACACAGTTCCAATACCCCAAAATATTTATTGCTGTTTTGTTGTTGTTCGTTTTCTTCTACGAAGACATTGTGCCTGGCTATAAGGTTTATTAATTTGTGGGAAAACATTTAAAAATCATTGGATAACTGTAATATTACATTGAATTTATTATGTTAGTCGTTTCAGCAAAGTCTCTTAGATCTCCACTACTGATTTATTTATTTTAATTTCTTATTATCTTCTGAGTGTGGTGGGGGAGAAGGCGGTGTGCTGTGGCACACAGGTGAAGGTCAGAGACAACTTTGGGATGTTCTCTCTTCACCTTTCTCTGTACGGATTCTGGGGTCAGTCTCAGGTCTCCAGGTTTGTGTACGGCAAGTGCCTTACACTGAGCTGTCTTGCTGGCCCCAATTTTATACATGAAACTTGGCTTGTACTCAGAAATAAGAAGATTTGAGGTGAGATAACAGTCTGCAAGTAATAGAAGTTATAATAATAAATTAGCTCTGTAAGAGTTAAGGCTGAAATGTAAGATTAAATTATCTGCCTAAGAGAGTCGCCATCCCAGAGTAATCTATGGGGACCAAAGGCCATGTGAGCATGTGATCAGGCTTGACTGCTGGCTCTGACTGGGCTGTGACAGTCATACCAGGTAGCTTCGTTCTTTCTTCTCAGCTGTACAGCGGGAGACCGGCTTAATCACCTTTAAAGTCTTTTCCTGTCCTTCACACTAACACTCAGTGATCCCGAGCCCACTCTACCTCTCATGCATTGCTTTTATGAGCAGGAAAACTGTCCTCTGCCTGGTCCTTAGACATTGTCTGGGCGAGGGTAGGTGACTGCTTTGAGAGGTGGCCTGTCTCTTCACATGTTGGTTTAAGGGTCACTAAGCATTAAAATTTAATATTATTTCTCTGTGTTTAGCTTTTTGAGAGTCTCATCTAGCCCGCAGTGGCCTCAAACTTACTATGTAGCCGATCATAATCCTGAACTCCTGATGCTCCCGTCTCCACCTCCTACATGCTGGGGTCACATGTGTGCACTACTACACTTTAAGATCTGATTACAAATATGCTATACCTTCAGAAAATATATGCTCAGGAGACACTCTGTTAGAGATATGTCAGCTGACTTTGCTCCTAGTCTCTAAAAAAGGGCAGCATCAAAAGCCCATTGAACACAGAAGAGATTTCAGAGTGCGGAGTCGAGTGCTTGACCTCAGACACCGTGTAGTGGTTATCTCCGTGTGGGCTTCACTCGGTGCCTCGTGCCTGGCCTGGGAGGCTCCGAGAGTGTGGGAATGATTAAAACCCTGCGAATGGCTGAAAGACGGTGTCTGTTTGCCCTGTTTGTTCTTCCTACTGAGTCGGTAGAGTTGTTCAAACTAACCAAAGATAACGGGAATTTGGTTTGTCAATAAGCAAGTAGGAAAGCACAGCTCTCAGCAAATTAAGTAGGGAAAAGCGGTTGGTGTTAAAAGAAAAATTCATGAATGTTTAACTTCTCCAGGGTCACCATTACCAGAAACCACTCACTCTGACCTTATTTTCAAGCGATTTGGAAAGTGCATAATGTCTTTATTTCACAGTAGGAATTGCTTGTCAATGCCAGGAAGGTCCACTGGAAAAAAATCACACCAACTAACCAGTATCAAAAGGATTATAACAACCTTTCAATCTTAATAGTGTAAATGATAGCTAGGCCTCTAACTTTCCCGTCTTTATATCATAGGTGCTGGTGCAGGGTGTAGCGATGAGCTGGAATTTCTTTTACCCAAAAAACAACTCGGATAGTTTATATTTTCATTCTTACATAAAAATGTCCTAAGTCCCCTTTGCTGTTTAAGCAGTCCCTAAAAAGTGGAGCGTGTCATGAGCCTAGAGGGCTGGGGAGCTGGGGAGCTCAGTGGTTAGGAGTGCCTACTCCTCATGCAAGTCAGTTTGATTCCCGGTGCTCATGCTGGCTGGCCAATTGCCTGTAATTCTAGTCCCAGGGCATCTCACGTCTCTATCCTCGGCCAGCACCTGTGTTCACATACATGTACCCTCAACCCACCTAGGCATTTTAAAAATTAAATTAAAATAGAAAAATACTAGGATTTCAGGCCTGTGCTGGAGGTCTAAGAAAGGAAACGGAGCTTCGGTAGTTCCGCTTCACTGTGGTTGGCCATCCCAGCCATCGCTCTCCCCGCCCCCATCTTCCTCCCATCATCCCGTGTATTGGAATAGGATTAGTTAAATGTCATTCGTATTGTCTTAATAGACTTACTTCTCAGGGAGATTTAATCACTACATATTTCCCACTTCAAATTCACTATTGACAGACTAAATAAAATGCACATGAAATGTCTCTCTACCTGGGAGATTATAGTGGGGTTTCTCTAAAAGATCAACAACCTTATTTAGACGAACACAAATCATATAAGGACAAGTGTCTTTTTTTACTGATTTTTATGGGACCCTTTAAATAGTATTTGAAAGTTGGCTTTTTAGTCTATTTGCATTCGCGAGGCTCTTCATGCTTGGAAGGGCCATGGAAATGACTTCTGTTAATGGATCACATGACCAACCCATGTGGTAGGTGGAGCCTGTGTCTCTTTAGGATGCAAAGCTGAGAATTTTGTATGTGAATTTTGACATTCACCTTGTGGCATTAAGTGAAATTAAGATTCAATGAATATTTGTTAGTTTCCAACAAACTGAATTATTTCCAGTGTGGAAGTGAGCACATTATTCTAAAAGTTTTGGAGGTCATATAAGTATGTAAGTTACATATTTATTCCGCTAAAGAAAACTTTGTTTTCAGAGAATTTAGGAGCTGAAACCCTAATTAAACTGAAAGTCACTAATTTTTTCCCAAGACCACTCAGAAAACTGCTAGTGATGTGAAGTGCTCCTTTATGAACATGGAGAGCTTTGTTCTGCTGCACAGAACATTGGGGAGCAATTCTTACCTTAAGTTTTTAGAAGGACTTTGTACAGATGACCTTTGTCTGACGAAGACTAGAGAACAGAGAGGTTAAATATCTATTCTGTAAACCTTTGTCAACAAAATTTCATTATTATTCTGAGTGGAATCTACTATATTAAAAAATTGATCCCATTCTCTTACTTTGCTTTTTATTTTTCAAGCAAAAAAAAAACTAAATCCATCTTAAATTGTATTAGTAATAGTAATATCAAGATGTAAAAATGCTGAAGTTTTAAGTACATGGTCCCAATGTCATTTAAAAACAAAAAAAAAACAAAACCAACCAACCAATCAATACTTGATCTCCTTACAATTTAACCCGCAGTGATCAAAGAATGAAATGAGAAGTAGATCTCTTCTTCCAAATGCAGAGAAGGCTTAGCCAGATGGGGAAATAAGCCTGGGTCTTTAATTATTACCTTTGCCTGTTTGTCCAGGACTCAACGCCATTTGGAAATGTTTGTTTTCCATCACGTCCTATGGCCTTGGGGATGTTGCTCCCTTCTTAGTAGACTCATCTGTGCCGAAAGCCTCCATGATTCAGACTTTTTCTTAAAAGAGCTATAATAAAATTAGCAGCTGGGGTCTGCATTCTGAACTGCATTATTTGTGTTATGGAAAATTCACAGCTGTCTCTCAACTCTTGCTCTGAAGGCAGAGAAGAAAGCGAGCTGTGAGAAATTGCAGTGGTTTTTGTTTTATTTATTAGAGAAAAAAAATCTATTTTATTTCTTATGGAAAAGGCAATAATTATCAGGTCAAACCAGACCAGTTTCTAATATATAAAAGGTTTAGCTAAACACATCATTTTTATTATGCCCTTATTTTTTGAGGAGCAAACAGTCTTTTAGGATGGACATCCACGTGTAATAAAAAGAAATCACACATTTTCATTTTCAGGCACAACGGGTCCTGTCCAAGTAATTATCACAGAGACTCCCAGCCAGCCCAATTCCCACCCCATCCAGTGGAATGCACCAGAACCATCGCACATCACCAAGTACATTCTCAGATGGAGACCTGTGAGTATTAGCTCAGGAGCCGTGGACTCTGGGACTCCTGACCTTACCAGGTTGGGATATGGTATTCTGTGGTTTTGTTTCTGGTTTTGAGTCAACAGAGCTGATCCCTTGTCAGATGGTATTTATATTTTCTTAGTGTCTAGCCAATCTGTGGTCAGTCGAATTGACATGTTGATTTAGGGTTTTTTTGTTTATTTGTTTTGATATCTAGAAGAAATTAGGCCTTTGTGTTAGAAAGGTCTTAGAAGCCATAATGCTTACAGCTATTCTCATCCAACGTGGAGAGACAATTTGAAATTTTGATATGCTTTACACTTTGCAACTCCATTAAAGGTAAAATGGCATTTTCAAATTATGTCCAGAGTTTGAAAGCCATTTAAATGAATGTCACCCTTTTGATCAAGTCAACTGTACTTTGGTCCTCTAGAGTTATTGAGACAGAAGGGAATGAGGGAATGAGAGAATGGAGGGGCAGAGAAGGGATTATAGCTGGCTTCTGAAAGGAAACGAACCCTAGAGTTTTCTAGCCACCTAGATTCTGAAACTGTACTAAGGTTATTAGTCTATTAAACTTTGATGTCTCTTTTTCCTCTCAGACCTGCTCTCTACAAAGTTCATGACATAATTTGAAAAACACTATTTTAGAAGGGAAAAAAATATACTTTCTAAAATCACATCTGCCCAATTGTAAATAATCCAAGACAACAGAAAGCGTTTGACTTATGACATTAACTCATGCAGTTGAATTTAAACTCTGGGGAAAATCCATACTGTTGAGATCATTCCTGTCCTTCTCTTGCACTGTGGTGTTCATCGTCTTGAGGAGTCAGTCTCCAACGTAACATCTGGCAGTGTCAATCAGTGATGCTTTCCCCCTTCAATATCTCCCCCATCATCTCTCTCTCTTCATCTTTTCATTTTATCGCCATTTTTATTCACTTTGAACTTAACTCTGAAGCATTTTTGCAAAGCTAGTACAAAAGGGGGGTTTACAGATAGGTACAAAATATACATTGACTAGAGACATCTTCACGTTCGATTAAATTCTTTGAGTATTTTCTTGGTTTGGGTTTTGCTGTGTTTTGTTTTGAGGCATGTCTCCTTCGGCCGAGACTAGTTGCGTTTACTTACACAGCTGAAGCTCTTGAACTGCCTCCACCCGTCGCGTGCTTGACGGCAGGTGTCGTCCATCTTCCCCTCTTTATGTGGTGCTCGAGGTTGAACTCGGCCCATGGCCGTGTTCGGCCAGCACTCTATCACCTGAGCCCTGCCCACGGTCTCTTTAAAATTTTAACAAAGAATTCCTGGTTTTTGTTGTTGTTGTTTTGTTTTTATGTAGGCAATCTGACACTTTACATTTCGATATTTTCTTCTGATGGCCAAGAAACTTTACATTGTATACAAGTTTTTTGTTTTTGTTTTTTTGCCAATTTTTAAAGTAACATAATGGCTAATTTCAATTTATTTCAACATTTGAGCAAAACCTTAAATTTAAAGAGTACTTGGATCACTTTCATTTATCTTCAAAATAAAAACTGGCACTAGAACATTTGAAGCATGTACAAACTTGATTGGATAACTTTTTTTTTTTTAAATCTCCGGGCATTAAACATGTATTTGATATTTAAACCGCTTTAGAATATTTACACTTAAAAGGACTTCTTGTTTGAAGTCTGGGTGTTTCTTTTCCAAACCATCTATTGCAATGAGTTTTGCAGTCCATGACATATTAATGAAGTTGGACAGGATATAAGAATGTAAACCGGAGGGAGAAGATTAAATAAACTGAATTATATTCTTCTGCAGTCTTTCCCAAAGCTGGCTAACCGCTCTCGATAGGTTGTTCATTTCCAAGGATGAGTCACACAACCAGACAAGTTGAATCTTGTTTGTGATGGCCCCAGGATCTGAGTCAAGCCCATATTATGCTTTCCAGTGTCTCTATAAGGCAAGGAACTTGAACTGTATCCTGCCAAGTTGAAAGATAGAGTGTGTGGCCTTTTCTCACTTCAGAGAGAAATGGGTCTCTTGGTTTACTGGAAAAGTTGAAAGAGGCTGAATTAAGGATGCTAGTATTAAATTATTCAATAATTGGCCGTAGGGAGGTGTTCAGCACCTCAACTGTGTAACTCTGAAAAACACGCTTTAACTATTTCTCCGCCTGTAAAGGGGGAGCAGTGGTGTGTTCACTTCTGGCAGGGAGATGGAGATTAGCTTGAGAAGCAAGCACAGCACCCTGGGCACATGGTAAACGACTTGGCCAAGTAATTAATTAACATCAACAAACTCAGTAGAGGCCCCTCTGAATCAAGTTTCCCACCATTGTCTTCCAAAACGGAGCTGTGAGAATCCTTTGTTCTTCTTTGAAGATTACTGAGTACCAGCCAGAAATGTCGGTCCCCACCAACACTTACGCCATATGTTCTTTTTAAACTGTCAGAAAACCTCTACGGGCCGCTGGAAAGAAGCCACCATTCCAGGCCACCTCAATTCCTATACCATCAAAGGCCTGACCCCGGGTGTGGTATATGAGGGTCAGCTCATCAGCATCCAGCAGTATGGACACAGAGAAGTGACGCGTTTTGACTTCACCACCAGCGCAAGTGCCAGCACACCTGTGACCAGTACGTAGCCGGCATCTTTGGGGCTGTGCCATTCTTGGGGCCGTGCCTGCATGGCTCAGGCATAGGCTCCGTGCAGGAGGTTCTCTCCTCAGCTGCTTTCTTTCATAAACGGCACCTGTATTTTCTTCTCAACAGCTTCCGTGCACAGAGAGCATTCTAGATAACCAAACCGGTTTTCATTGCCCTTCCTCTAGGCAACACAGTGACGGGAGAGACTACACCCTTTTCTCCCGTTGTGGCCACTTCTGAGTCTGTAACTGAAATCACAGCCAGCAGCTTTGTGGTCTCGTGGGTCTCAGCTTCTGACACTGTGTCCGGATTCCGGGTGGAGTATGAGCTGAGCGAGGAGGGCGATGAACCACAGTACCTTGGTGAGTAGGATGTGTGGCTGGTTCAGTGCAGGTTAATAGATGCTTGCTTGGGAGAATTGTGGTCACTGGAACTACTCCACAGTTCAGACTGAAGACACTCCCTTCCATTAAAGCAAGGAGAGAGCTGATCCTCTCTGACCAGGCTGGGATTCCTCATCGGACTGCATAAGGGACCAGAACGAGACATGCAGCTGACAACGTTATCTTTTATTCATGCACAGCTACCGTCTTTTATGCTTTTTAAAGAGCCTAGTGATTGGGGGTCTTTTCAAATGCTAGCCTAGTGCCAATGAGATGGCTCAGTGAGCGAAGGTCCTCACTCCCAAGCCTGACAACCTGAGTTCATCCCTGGGTGGAAGGAGAGGATGGAGTCCCACAAGCTGTTTGACTGCTAGTCCTCTGACCCCACCCCCCACATGTGTGCTGTGGCATTCAAATCAGAGCCTCTCCCTCAAATAAATGCAATAATAAGAAGATACTGGGCAAACTTGTGTGAATGGGACCCAGATCATAAAAATGAACATTTTTCCTCCCCCACCTTATCATCCTTCCACCCATGGCTACTACCCTGATGTCTAACGACAGCTATAGGGAAAAAAATCAGAGGGAGGTTATTAAAAATTATACATCTTTAGGGGGAGAGATGGAAAATGAAAGAACATTCGTTGGAAATTTCAGGCTATTCACTAGTATTCCTCCTGGTCTTTCCCCCATGAATATAGAATTCTTAAAAGCCATAGACGGTTGGCTCCTGGCCACTAACCTCTCCCTTTCTGTTACAGATCTTCCAAGCACAGCCACTTCTGTGAACATCCCTGACCTGCTCCCAGGCAGGAAGTACATTGTCAATGTCTATCAGATATCTGAAGAGGGAGAGCAGAGCTTGATCCTGTCTACATCACAGACGACAGGTGTGTGCGTGTGTGTGTGTGTGTGTGCATTAAACCATGTTCAAAGAATCTTCAGTGTGGGCTATGCTGGGGGATATGATACATATGTGTAATCCCAGACTTGGGAAGCAGAGGCTGTTCCAGGCTAGTGTACATTACCAGACACTAAAAACAGTTTTGGACAGCTTTTACTATTATTATTATTGTTATTATTATTATTATTACAGTAAAGCATGGGCTTGTAGCAATGCTGACAGCCTTTCTTTTTCTGTTAGCACCTGATGCTCCTCCAGACCCTACCGTGGACCAGGTTGATGATACTTCAATTGTTGTTCGCTGGAGCAGACCCCAGGCACCCATCACAGGTCATCTTTGGCTTCTGTGTTTACTTGGATATATAGATGTGGACTGAGGAAATTCTGATGTGATTGGTACCACCTTTAAAACTTCCATTTAAGTGCTTAAAAGTGTGTGTGTGTGTGTTTGTGTATGTGTGTATATACGTCAAATCTTCCAAGGCTACTTCATTATGAATTGTTTTCCTTCAAATCCATTTATCACCCCCTCAGCCCCCAACACCTCCAGCTTTGTGGCTCACTGAAGCAGCTTGCAAGGCCTGCAGAGGTAGACTGTCCCTTGCAACCCTGGGATTCAGTGCTGAAGAGGGAGCTGAGTGGCTGCTTAGCTTCATCAGTGAAGGTTGCAAAAGGTGCAGACAGAGCTCCCCGCCCACAGTTCCAGAAAGAGAAATCAGTGTACCCTCTCATCTTGCTGCTTCACTAATTGATAGGTCTCTGTCTTCGAGGATATTTGTTGTTAAAAGATCTGGATCGCTTCTCTGATCTCTGTGCTAATCAGGCATCATCATAGGAAATGATAACCCTGGAAGACCCCCAAAAGAATCTTGCTGATTCTTAACAGTCAAACAAATGCAGAAGGCCATTAGAAAGGAGAGATGTATTATTTGCCTAGCCTCGGCTTCACAAGACTATGTAGCTAGACACTTTTCTCCTAAACCTGCAGGGTACAGAATCGTCTATTCTCCGTCAGTCGAAGGCAGTAGCACGGAGCTCAACCTTCCTGAAACAGCCAACTCCGTCACCCTCAGTGACCTGCAGCCCGGTGTGCAGTACAACATCACCATCTATGCCGTGGAGGAGAACCAAGAGAGCACGCCAGTGTTCATCCAGCAAGAGACTACTGGCACCCCGCGATCTGGTAACTTCAAAATGCCACCTCCCCTGCTGTCTGACCCTGTAGGACTCCACCAGACAGCAGCTCTAACCTTCCAGAAGAAGAAAAAGCATGTATGGATCATATTCATCTTCTTAGCTTCCAGGGAGGACCAAGGTGCAAGTCACATGACTGGCAGGACCTTGAGAGCAAGCTGTTTCTGTCTCTAGCAGTTTTGATATTCCTATCACTTAAATCAGCTGTTCTCAACCTTCCTAATGCTGCAACCTAAATTTAATACAGTTCGTTGTGTTGTGGTGACCCCCAACATAAAATTATTTTTGTTGCTATTTCACAACTAATTTTGGGTACTGTTATGAATCATAAATATTTCTGTTTTCTGAGTACCGCTGACCTAAATGCTGAAATGTCAGTGCTAGGAAGGAACTTATCAAAGTCAAATATTAGGTTTTCTGGTTAAAAAAATGGCAACATCTCATTTTATTTTCCTAAGACACCTAAGAACTGTTTAATCTTTTCTCTTAATTACCATGAAATGAGCCAATTAAACAAATACACCACGGTTTTTCTGTAGGTATCTTAAAGTGAAAGCATTTTTATCTTTGGTATTTATTTCAACTACTTGCTTTTATGCTATAAACGTCTATAGACACGAGATAAAGATTCCAGCATCCGTTAGACTAACCATAAATATTGATGCACAAAAAAAGCCTATTTTTAGTATTGGCCAAGAATGAATGGATCTAAGAAATGACGTTTAGCAACAACCTGAAGTGGGCGTATTGAATGACACATTTCTCTTGTCTACTAGATAAAGTTCCCCCTCCCAGGGACCTGCAGTTTGTGGAAGTGACAGATGTGAAAGTCACCATCATGTGGACGCCTCCTGATAGTGTGGTTACTGGCTACCGTGTGGATGTCCTCCCTGTCAACCTGCCTGGGGAGCACGGGCAGAGGCTGCCCGTGAGCAGGAACACCTTTGCTGAGATCGTCGGGCTGACCCCCGGGGTCACGTACCAGTTCAACGTCTTTGCTGTGAACCAGGGCAGGGAGAGCAAACCTCTGACTGCACAGCAGACCACCAGTAAGTCCCGTTCCCGCCAGCCTGCCTGTCTTCTTGCCCTGCCCCCGAGCTCTACACCCCTCAGGTCTACATGATGCTCACTCTCTCTCAGTCTCTTAACGCTTAGCAGTTACCAGGCAGGGGTGTGTGGCTCTGTGGTAGAATGTGTGTCTCGCATGTGCCAGCCCCTGGAATATATCCCTAGCACCACAGTGAGTTAATAAATAAGACTTCTAAGCTTTTCGTGATGCCGGGCACCAAGTTACCTGTTTATTTCTTCACCAGAAATGTACAAAAGAAAATGTGATTTCTCTTGGGAATGGGAAGAAACTTGAAATCCTTTTCAGCCCAGTATCTAGGCAGTGACAGAAGTGTCTCTAAACCACCTTTTGGCTTCCAAAGCTCATGTGACGCTCATACCGTCTCTGGAACGTTCCTAAAAGATGTTTTAACTTCCCATGGGGAAACCCAGTTATCATTCTCAAAAAGAAAAGTGATAATCTATGTAATTCCCTCTGGTAGTAAAAGCTCCCCACTGTTTCACCTTGAGACTGGGGTCCTGTGGATCTGTTTTAATTGTTGCAATCAGGTCTTTGCGAGAGAGCTTTTATTTCCCCAGAAGAGGACTAGTCAGTCAACACACGCCTTAGCATGTACCAAGCTTTCCTTGCCCTGAGCCTGCTGAGTCACCCATCCCTTAACCTTTCTAGCCCAAAGCAAATTATGGGGTTTGCAAAGTGTTTGTTTTGTTTTAAAAAAAAAAAATACTGTCACTACAGTGTCACTATAATTTATTTCCAAGGATGGTGGGTAAATCATGCTGGGAAAATTAGCCTTTCCAAAGACAACAGACCAGTAAAAAAGGTCAATGAATTCTCATAACTGACAGGATTTCGGCAAAATTCTACATCATCCCCCACCCAGTCCCCAGTTTCCAGGGGTGTGGCTTTGACTTTAGTTTCAACCTCGAGGAGTGAGAACTTGGAATATTTCATCAAGCATGGTAATTAGTGACCTAAACGTTTCTTGACACATTTGATCTTGGTTTTGTTTTCCAGAACTTGATGCTCCCACGAACCTCCAGTTTGTCAACGAAACTGACAGAACGGTTCAGGTGACCTGGACCCCTCCTCGGGCCCGGATAGCAGGGTACCGACTGACGGTGGGCCTGACTCGAGGAGGCCAGCCCAAGCAGTACAATGTGGGGCCTTCAGCCTCCAAGTATCCCCTGAGAAACCTACAGCCTGGGTCTGAGTACACTGTGACCCTGGTGGCTGTGAAAGGAAACCAACAGAGCCCCAAAGCCACCGGAGTCTTTACTACCTGTAAGTTGAAACTCAAATGCCTTTCTTTAGCAAAGCTACATGTTTTTACCTATGTTGACTTTTTCCGTCTTTCCGCTTTTTAAAAGTTAATTTAAAAGCCATATTGCATCATCTATAGCAGGGCCACTGGAAGCACGCCCTGTGGACTGGCTGCTCTGTGACTTTTTGTGACCGAGCTGCTGTAAGGTACAGAGCTTTGCTAAAGGGACATCACAGTGCATGGCCTTTGCTTGGGCTGGTAAATGTTTCGAAGCAAGATTTTCTTGCTAAAGGAAGCAGTGTGTGAATTTGCAGGTATTTCCAAGTTCCTCCTGTGCTTCTGGGCTAATGCTGAGTCAGGAGGGCATGGGAGATGGCTCAGTGGATAAAGTACATGTTGCTTACATGCGAGGATCTGAGTTCAGTTCCCCAGCACAGACATAAAAGGCCAGGTTCAGTGGTGCATACTTGTAATCCTAGCACTGGGAGACAGAGGGCAGCTTACAGCCAGTGTTGTTGCTAGTTAGTATATCTCCAAAACTACACAGCGGAGGCCAGGTGTGCTGGTGAACAACTCTCATCCCAGTACTCAGGAGGCAAAGACAGGTGGATCTCAATGAGTTCGAAGCAGCCTGGTGTACATAGAGATTTCCAGGACAGTCAGGACTACAAGGAGACTCTGTCTTTATATATAGCACAAACAAACAGAGGAAGCTCCTTGATGCCCACCTCTGACTTCCTCACAGACGTCATGGACGTGTAGACTGCGCACGCATACATGCACACAAAGAAGAAAATATGGACTAAATGCCAGCAGACAGAATATTATCGGTATTTAACAGAATTAGTATCATCCCATTATTCTGGGCATCAAATGAAAGTCATTTATGTAAACCGAAAAACACCCATGGTTTGAGCAGACACCCGCAAACAGAGTGCGAGGCTAAACAAATGATTTCTTTGAGAGCCTGGGCTGCCACAGGCTACAGTACTTCACAGAGCTGGGGCCTGGCTCCCCTTCCTCTTCCCTAAACTGTAAATTTCACAGGGAGGAAAAAATACAGGAGTTTTTGGCCATGGCTATTCCTTTTACTCAACATTTTAGAAGAAATTTCTTTAATCTCTTATTTGGCTGCATCCTATTAAAGGCCTAAATTCACAAGCTGTTTCTCTACTAAGTACACTTCATTTCCATGACAAAGAGTTATGAGATCTTCCTGCTGAACACTTATCTGTTGTTTTCTACTCGACGTTCCGAATTACAGAGGCACCTAACGTAGCCTGCTTTTGGCCCTTAGTGCTGCATTTCCCCCAGTTCTCAGCTGCTCAGGAACTTCCAAGTCTTCTTGGACTAATTTTGAAATAGGGATCCTCAAAAGCATTAAAGCGTAATCAAGGGGCTGGAAAGATGGCTCAGTGGTTAAGAGCACTGACTCTTAACCTCTTCCAGAGAAGCTGGGTTCAATTCCCACATGGCAGTTTATAGCTATCTGGGACTCCAGTTCCAGGGGACCTGACACCCTCACACAGACATACACATAGGCAGAACACCAGTGCACATAAAATAAACATAAAATTTTGGGGAAAAATGTAATCTAAGCCAAGTGTGGTGGCAGATGCCTTTAACCGCAGCACTCAGTAGTAGGTAGCTGCAGGCTTATCTCTGTGAGTTCAAGGCCAGCCTGGGCTACACTAGGGAGATCCTGAACAGTCAGGGCTATTTAGAGAGAGCCTGTCTTAAACAAAACAACAAGGAAAAAACAACAACAAAAAAAAGCAAAAGACGAACAAACAAAAAACCAAACAAAATAAATTTAAAAATAAATAAAAATAATAATCTAGAAAAAACTTAGTTTGTAAATTACTCTGCAGTTTCCCTGAGAAGATCCGCTGTCCACTGTCCCGCACAGGAATCTGGTTTACCAACTTATTTGCATGCCTATTTGGTGGTGTGAGTCTGAACAATGAAGGTTCTTCCCTTCGAATTTGTTAATCAGAAGCTAATGAAGTCGGCTTTTCGTGTACAAGAGAATTCACTTGAAATTTCGCTATTTTATGCTGCCTGGTTTTGAGGTCGTCTGAAACCCACTCTCAGGAAGTTAATGTCAGTTTTTCCTCAAATACCCATTTTTTTCTAATAGATGTCCTTCAAGTGAATCAGGTTGGAGGTGTCAGTGCACACTGCCTGCGAATAGACGGCTTCTGGGTGTGATAGTAAAATTCGTATTAGCTGCAGATTAACTAACATACTTCATTGTACGTAGTGTCCTTTCCCAAAACTTTTGGGTAGATTGGTGACTGAAGGATAAACAGTGCAAAGGCTCAAACTTAAACCTACCAGCGTAAGGCAGGGGTTAATTGCACAAGTCCTTTCGGACCTCAGCTATAACAGCAGCAGGGCCTGTGAGCTTCAGTTTCGGGAGCTTTAGTAAATCTGACCTTGGAAACAACTTTCCTGAGTTTTATATCTCATGTTACACTCTTAAGAGCAATCGTGGGAAAAGCTGGGAGAATAAGCTGCTTCTGGGAGGAATCATCCAGCCTTCTGTATCGAGGGCATATTTTTATTTCTCAACAGCTAGATTGGTCCTCACCTAACAATCCCTGCCAGAACCCATAATCCGTACTTACAGGAGCATCCTTTGTTTGACATCAGATTGTGGGTTTGTGGTTCTGGGATCTTCCTGTAGTGGCCTGTCTGGGCAAGGGAGTATTGTCTCAGATGGGGCAAAATTTAGCTGCCTGGGTCTAGGAATAGAAAATGCCTAGTCCAGGTGAAAGGAGTTGACTGTTCTGAATTGATTTTGTTTGTTTGGTTTGGTTTGTTTTTGTTTTTAGGGACAGGGTTTCTCTGATAGCCCTGGCTGTTCTGGAACTTACTTTGTAGATCAGGCTGGCCACAAACTCAGAGTTCTGGCTGCCTTTGCTACCCAAGTGCTGGGGAAGGATAATCCATTTTGATTATTTCTTGGGGGCAGTTAAGAATGGTCACCCAGGACTGGCTCAGGTCTTCTCAAAAAGTTGGCAGCAGGCAAGCAATATATGATTCCAGGTCACCAATCCGAGTTACCTCAAGTGCCATCAAGATAGCGTACTTATGAAGCAGCTGCTATCACAGTAGGTAGTGAGGGCAATACTCGGTTCAGCAACGACAGCAGTCTCTCCATATGTATTTGATTCTTACTTCCACATCACATTTTAAAATAAAAGTTAAAAATGAGACCATAAATCCAAACTGAGAAGATAAACATGGAAGAATTGTAATATTGGATCTGAATTCTCATGTCATACAAAAAAAAATAGCAAGCTGAGCAGAGTGAAAGATGACAGTATTTTCATCCTTGCCTGGGGCTGGAGTGGAATGGAGTTGGAAGGGTACTTGCCTTCCTGGGTTTGATCTCCAGCACTTACACGTGTTGGGGTGTATACCTAGATTACAGGGAAGTGGGGGGTGGAGTTAGGCTAGCCTGAGCTACATGAAACCCTGACTAAACAAAGAAGAGAAAGAAACAAGCAAGAAATTAATCCTCGTTTGTATGACTGGAGGGTAATTAACCATTCATAATTTATGTAAATGCATTCTGTGCGGTTTATTACAGGAGTAAGAGTAAACGGGGCTATCAAAACACTTAGCAAACAACTTTGAATGGAATAATTCAGATATCTTGGTTTCTGGGGCCTTGCTACTCTACATTTATAATCAAACCTGCAAGGTGCTTGGAAACATTTATCTTAATTCTGCATACATACTTCTCTTTTAAATTTTTATATTTTAAAATAGCCGGGCATTGGTGGTGCACGCCTTTAATCCCAGCACTCAAGGAGGCAGATGCAGGTGGATCTCTGTGAGTTCGAGGCCAGTCTGGTCTCCAGAGGGCATTCCAGGACAGCCAGAACTATACAGAGAAACTCTTTCTCAAAAACAAAAAAATAAAATAAAATAAAAAATTGTGTATATGTGTGGGGGAAGGGGAGGTATGTGCATGAGGAGTGTGGGTGCTCAGAGAATCCAGAAGAGGGTGTTGGGTGTCTGACCCATGGCTCGATTTCCAGTTGGCTGTGAGCTACCCATTGTGGGTGCTGGAAACTGAACATAGGTCCTCTGCAAAAGCAGTATTTATCTTAATGGCTGAATCTTATCTCTGGTCCACGTATTTTTTTAAAATTAGAATATTCACTAATTTTTTTTTAAAAAAATGATGTTAGAATATCAAGCATGCATACTTTTGTTGCTTTAGGTACCAAAAGTCTGTAGTATTAGTATTCTGATGGTCCATCACATGCTTGAGGGGTGGATCTTTAGAACTTGTAGCGTGTCTTAATAGTGTCAGACTCTCCAATTGCATCTAAAGGTAATTTTCCACTCTTGTGGAATGATTCAGCACGAAGCTGCACCTGTGGTTTTCTTGTTCATGAAGGCAAAGGGAGAAAGCGGGCGGCTGCTAATGCGTGCTGAGCAGGTGTGTGATTTTAAGGGGAAATGGAATGGGACCAACTGTCAGGTCACCCTAGGACCTTGTTTTACTCACGTGTGAGTGACGGGTCCTTGCCCAAAATCCAAGCCCCAGCCCAATATCGGGCCTGCAGAATCACTACCCTATTGTCAGCAGGTCCTGCGTGACTTGGTCTTGCACGTTACTGGTTCTAAAGCAGTGATATTCAGCATCTGAGCTGATGAAGGATCTCGGGCTACGTTCTCTGTCCATTTGCTGGTTACACCACAGTTCTAGTTAAAATGCTTGGTAATCTGCAGTCCCGGCCGACACCTGTGTGCCTGAGGTTTTGAACCTCGTGCTGGTTCCTTTGCAGTGCAACCGTCGCGCTCCATTCCACCTTACCACACTGAGGTGACGGAGACCACCATCGTGATCACCTGGACCCCCGTTCCCAGGATTGGCTTCAAGGTGAGTTGCAGGTGTATCATGACTACAGCCCTGAAGGGCCTTCCCATTTCTGCCTGTGGGAGAGACAGCCACATCCCAGAGACTTGGGCTTTGTTAAGCTCTGTCTATGCTCCTACTCCAGGGCCTTGGGAGAGCCAGGCCTTGCCACACTGGGGCTTTTTTTTTTCCTTTCTGTTTTGCAGAGGAAGAAAGTCATTAGCATGGAATTATAGTGCCTGTTGTTTTGTATTGTTTTCTGTCCTTTCCCCCAGGGAACTCCATTTTCGAAATAAAAATCTAGGAAAACTTCATTTGATGTGTTGCTCTAAATGGGTGTCAAGAAGCTTACGAAAGTCAATTTGGGGAGACCAGTTAAACTCAGAGTCACTTCAAAACCACATTTTTATCCAATCGGTTTCCTCTCAACTTGTTCAAAGCCCTGTGGGTGAATTTCTTAATAGGAGTTAAAATTGAGGTCTTCGTTTTAGATATCCGGAGTCATGTTCTTTAAAGTAATGATAGCGGAAAAGGGATGAATACGAATGAATGTGTTTTAAAGAATCCCATCCTTTGGCATTCAAAGGACGGGGAAAAAATGTTTATTATGCCCTAAAATCAAAGCCTGATAGTTTAAAAGAGAGAAAAAAAAAAGAGATCGAAGGTCACTTGGTTATTTAGTATGCAAATAGCTGTATTGATGACTGTTCTACCCAAATAGAGGAGTTCCTTTTATGCAGACCGCCAGTGCACCTTTTAAAGTTTCCCTTAATAATGGCATTCAGAGTTTTAGAGCCCACAGAGAATATGAAGAATTTCTCTTGAATTGAATACTGTTTGATAATATTACCTGGGCTTTTGAAGTTAGGAACACCCTTCATGGGAACGTGTTTTTCATTTCCCAGTGTCAGAGTGACTGGTAACAACTGGAAAGTTAACTGCCTGTGAGGAACTCTTTAAAGGCAGAGCCCAGGGGGTTTCTTCCCTGTGGACTGCTGGTGTGGACCAGAAGGTTCCTCGTCAAACAGCTGTGATGATATTTCTATTATAAACGGCCCTAGTGCCAAAGGAAGACACTTTCCAGTTAATTGCAGAATAACCACAGTGAGCCCCCACCTCGTTATCCGCCTGAGGCAGAGCCCAGTGTGCACATGTAAAGGAACTCTCGCTGTCTGAGTGTACCTGCAACCTCTTGGGGCTCGACAACATCCGTCCTTCATGTTGGTTTTGCTTCCCTCCATCCAGCTGGGTGTGCGACCAAGCCAGGGAGGCGAAGCCCCCCGAGAAGTGACTTCAGAAACTGGAAGCATCGTTGTATCTGGCTTGACTCCAGGCGTGGAATACACTTACACCATCCAAGTCCTGAGAGATGGCCAGGAGAGGGACGCACCGATCGTCAACAGAGTGGTGACCCGTAGGAAGAACTTCCCTTTTTCTCTTAACTTTTAAACTATTTAAAAGGACTGTCAAAGCCAGGTGTGGTAGTGCAGGCTTTGACCCTGATGTGCAGGAGGTGAGACAGGAGGGTCAGATGTTCAAGGCCAGCCCCAACTACCCCAAAATTTGGAGCCCAAAGAGCTGGTTGTCATAATACACACCTCGAACACCAGCGATTTGGGAGGCAGAAAGGGGCAAGTATTTGAGAGTTTGAAGCTAGCCTGTTCTATAGTGAATTCTAGGCCAACCAGTGCTGCATGGTGAGGGCCTGTCTCAAAACAAAGAAAGGAAATTCCTCTAATTCTTCTAATACTAGTGTGGCAGCTTGCTTATCTGAACAGAGCAAGGGGAAGAGCCCATCCCCTATTTAAATCATCAGAGTCTTTAGAATTTGATGTAACTGGCTCAGCTGGTATCCTGTAGTCCAAGACATTAAACTGTAGTCCAAGGCATTGACGTGTTCCTTCCATGTCAAAAGTCTTCCGAACAGCAAGATAAAGCAATATCAGTAGTGGTATAATAGCATTAGTGTTAAAAATCAGTCTTCTATCAGAGGGTCACTGTAGACTGTGTTTTTATAATATATTTTATGTATGTTTACTGATTCTAGAGGGAAGGGATAAAAGGGAGGGGGAAAAAGGAGAGAAGGATCGAGAGAGGCAGTAAAGGAAGCATTTCAGAAGCCAAATGTTTTGTGTTCGCTTTAACTGTTAAATGTTCTTCTCTATGTAGCGATGTCTCCACCGACGAACTTGCATCTGGAGACAAACCCTGACACTGGAGTGCTAACAGTCTCCTGGGAGAGGAGCACCACCCCAGGTGAGTGTCACGTGTGCCTGAGGACACTTGTACACAGCTGTCCAAGACAGTCTCCACTCAGAAAGATGAAGCAGCCACACAACTCTCCATGAGCGCTACAGCAGTGTGGGAGCGTTCATAAAACCCACAGGGTGCTCACGACATGTAAACATGTGCCCGTGTTTTCCTAAGTCACAGGAGCGAGAACAGTCAAGTGCTAGGCTGGGGGAAAGACAAACTTTCTCCTGCAGAAAATCATGAGGACTGGATGGAACCAGGGTTTTATTCAGTACATTAAAAATGCCCAAACAGGCTGGAGAGATGGCTCAGTGGTTGAGAGCACTGGCTGCTCTTCCAGAGGACCCGGGCTCAGTTCCCAGCACCCACATGATTGCTTTCCATCTTGTTTGAGATGGGGGGCAGGGGGTGCTGATAGTTTCTGGGGATTTGCCTATTTCCACTCTCCAGCTCTCTATAGCAGCAATGGAACTACAGACCCATGCTATCGTGTCTGGCTTTGTGTGGATTCTGGGGATATGAACTCAGGTTCTCATGATTGTATGGCAAACAACCTTACCCATTGAGCCAAAGTTTTGGTCTGTCATTTGTTGAAATCATTTCTTGCACAGTTCTTACCCTTGTTTGGGTTTATGTGTCAGGCCATCTAGAAATGTGTGTCTTTTACAATCACACCAACTAAAACTAGCTTAAAATGCTCCTTTTAATCTCCCCTTTGGAATAGACTGATTTTCACAGGAAGTTTCCTTTGCTGTGGCAATGTATCATATAATGTAACAGCTATACTGTTTCCACGTACATTACTGGGGGTTGGAAACAAGCTCCTTGCTGGCTGGCAGCTGGATCATGAATCTCTGGTCTCAGTGGCCTGCCCATTCACATGGTCAGTAGCAAAGGAAGTGACCTCAACCTTACTGCTTTCCCATCCCATTGGGCTGCTTAACACAAAGCACTTTAATGTTCACCTTTCCCCCGTTGATAGAATATGCCTTCCTTTCCTTGTCCTTCCTGAGTCAACGTCATAATGTTTGGTCCCAGCCTGGACCTTCAGAGCTCAGGCCACTGCTAAATTTATTGGTGACTCCTTCCCTTCAACACTTTCTTTGCCACATTATAATAATTCAAAATCTTAATTATTCTATATGATTAATATTTCTTCTCAAGGATGAGCATCTTTACTTCTGTATTCATTCCCCCAAGTCTGTAGGTCCAAACCTTTATACTCTTAGAATGTTCTTAGGTGGAAATCCATCTCATAGTTGTCAGAAAAAGTAGACTATTCCTCACCTTTCCTCCAGGCCCCATTAAGGAAAAGTAGAATGGAGTGTGGAAGGAGGCTGGAATTTGAAGACAGGAAAGTCTTGGGCCATCACTTCTCTATCTGAGATTGCCTTGTCTTTGTCAAAGATCCCATCGTGTTATTTTGTAATAACACATTTGTACATATGTAGAGTACTGTTAGGTCACCCAGTGGATACAATGTGGAATGATCAAATTTAGCATTTCCTTCTCAGACAATCATTTCTATGTGCTGGAGACCCTCAGACTCACCTAGTTATTTTTAAATACATCACAAGTTGCTATGGACTAGTCTTCACTTTGCAGAGTGGGTAAACGTTAAAACTAATTCCTCCTTCCTGACTGTTGGTACAAGCTATTGTCCCGTCTCTTTGTCCCACCTCCATGGGTTCATCACGGGTGTATAGTGTAATATACCCTGGGTCATAAATGTATGAAATTTAGAAGTATGGCAACTTCTTCTCCAGATATCACTGGCTACAGAATAACCACAACGCCCACGAAAGGGCAGCTGGGAAGCTCTCTGGAAGAAGTGGTTCGCGCCGACCAGAACTCCTGCACTTTTGAAAACCTGAATCCTGGCATGGAGTACAATGTCAGTGTTTACACTGTCAAAGATGACAAGGAAAGCGCCCCTATCTCTGACACCATCATCCCAGGTAACAGGAAAATAAGCTGTTATCCTCAGAGCGGCAGGGGCAGTAGCAGTGGGTATTAGCATCTTAATCCCAGATAGCTGAGTGTGTCAGATGGAGTTGGGATCTCATGCCAACCTCCCAGTGGGCTCTCCAGAACCATGAAGCCAACACAGCTGTTTGGACGAAGGCTTTGCTGTTGCCTCTGCTTCACTATCTGTGCTTCCCTGGGATGCTGTCTGTTGCCATGGGTTTGGAACGAGTGCAGCCACGGCATTAACTCTGTACTGTTTGCTCACGTGAGAAGACTACTAAACAGTGTCGTGTGTCTGTACCCAGTGCCGACAGGCTAAAAGTAATGTGGTAAATGCATCCCACCGGGACATTCGTGCCTGATTTTACAATCCGTATCCACCTCCAACAGTTACTAGAAAACAGTTTTCATCTCCATATGTGAGCACAGAAGTACACGTGGTTGACAGTCCAATTCTTCACCTTGCGGCATCAAATCTTTTTGCAAATTGGAAGTGGGGTGAAAGACAGAAAGGAAGAAGCAAAGGCCACTCCTACAGGGCCTTCTTTCTTCTGAACTAAAGAACACTATCCCAAATGCCTATCTAGGGATAGGTTCATTGTTTGCCCCAAGTCTTTGGTAGATTGAAAGCACTGGGCAGATTCTGTTCCCCTCTGCATGATTTTGATATGCATTTATGAATACTAATTAAGTTAGGTAAATTACGATGTTGGCAGAGGCATGGGCTCCAGGTTGGCTGGCCTGGGCTGACCGTGCTTTTAGTGGTACATTCTCAACCTAATGTCACCATGGTATGGAAAACAAATCAATTAACCAGCCATTTAAAAAAAAACAAAAAAAAACTTTGTAAGATTTCATTTTCTTACCAAAGGTTTTGGGTTCTTTTCCCTCAACATTGCTGGTATCTCTTGCAGATATTATGTCTAAGTTCTGAGAATGGTTCTGATATTGTGAATGTGTTTATGATCTTTTTTTTTTTCGAACTTCAGTTAAAACGGTACCATTCAGGGGCATTTTCTAAATGCATGAAAGTCCCTGAAAGAATCAGTGACCTGCTTTACTCTCCCAGGGAAGCAAGTTATTCATGATGCTTGGGAAGTCTTTTCAAATAATCCGGGACACGTTGCATATTACCATCATTGCTTTACCATTCTGTCAGTTTTACTACTGGTCACCTGATGTACACTGCTTTATTTATTTTTTTGCCTCTACTTTCCTTTTGCCTCCTCTTCGCTTTGTAACTCAATAGAGGTGCCCCAGCTCACTGACCTAAGCTTTGTTGATATAACCGATTCAACCATCGGCCTGAGGTGGACCCCGCTAAACTCTTCCACCATTATTGGGTACCGCATCACAGTAGTTGCGACAGGAGAAGGTATCCCTATTTTTGAAGATTTTGTGGACTCCTCAGTAGGATACTACACAGTGACAGGGCTGGAACCCGGCATTGACTATGACATCAGCGTTATCACTCTCATTAATGGCGGAGAGAGTGCCCCTACTACACTGACACAGCAAACGGGTGAATCTTGAAATCTTCTCTGTTTGAGACATGGATGGTGTTGCATGCTGCTCAGCCACTCTGGTTAAATCTGGATGTTTCCAAGGAGAAGCCGGATTGGCCACGGAGATGAAGATGGGGCACCTCCAGAGAGATAAGGAACACAGTAAACCAATCAAATGAGAACAAATACAAGTAGCCTCGTGCAGTCTCATTCGAACCACAAAGAGATAAGAAGCTAGAAAAATCTAGAGACAAAGTAGATAAAATTTGCAGGCCTTGAGCTGTTTCTTTTTAAAGTATGAATACCAAGCTATATGGTGAGCACCGATTAATACTAAGACACACCTCTAAAATGAAGCACTCACTGTGTGTCTCCTTTTACTTTTTGATAAGCTCCCACGTTCCTTTAGCCATAAAACACCCATCCAGAATGAGGGTGGAATGGAAGGGAGGTTTTAGAGGTAGAAGGATGTAAGCCAGAGGGCCTTCTAAATTATGCTGTTATGCAAGGTAAGGAAACTCCTCTTTAACCACAGTCCGGAGACCAGCATGCAACATCGCAAAGGTTCTCTGCCCTGCATGGTAAGAAACATGCTGAGAACCCCTGTGCATGAACCCCTCACTTGTAAGTAGAGTTCACTGAGTGCAATTATGGTAATGCAGTAGTTTGTAGATATCTCACTCTGGGGAGATTGAGGACCCCTTGTCTTTTTTGTCTGTGTGCATGTGTTTCTTTGGAAAGTACTGCTATGTCTGTCTGCTGTGTGGCGACTTAAGCCCCTTCAGCCTGGGTGGGATAGAAATCTTTTGTGGTATTATTGCACTTAAAAAAAAAGAAAAGAAAAGAAAAAAAAGAAACCAGAAAAAACCTATTTGAAAATAGGTTAAAATTATCAATATTCTTTAAAATGCATTGATAATGACAGAAAGGTTAAAGGGGCCTAACATTATTCTGTATAGCATTATACTTTTTAACAGTAGTGTATCATGATTTAGATTAGATTAGATTAGATTAGATTAGACTATTTGCATGATTATGAATGTTTTCTATTGTGCATGAAATACTGGTTTTTACCTTTTCAGATGTTTCTTTCCTTAGCTTTAATTATAAAACTACACTAACTTAATCTTCCTTCTTATTTGAAATCAGCTGTCCCTCCTCCCACTGATCTGCGATTCACCAATATTGGTCCAGACAATATTCGTGTCTCTTGGGCCCCACCTCCGTCCATCCAGCTATCCAGCTTCTTGGTGCGATACTCACCTGTGAAAAATGAGGAGGACGTGGCGGAGGTGTCCGTTGCCTCTTCAAGCAATATGGTGGTTCTAACAAGTAAGCCCCCAAGTGTACACATGTGGTAGATACCTACGGAGCAGAAGGAATGGGTTCTGCTGCCCCGGAGGAGCAGCTAAGAGGAGCGCGTAGCTGAGCGACATATTAGTCAGGCTTAGCGGGCAATTCTGTAAATTGGGAGAGATGCAGTGTTTCCACTGGTGTGGCAAACGTTTGATCTCTGTAAGTCATCATAGAAAACGCTATCGGTGAAGTCCCAAGGCTTCAGACACAGTCTGCACAGTCTTCCACATACATGCACAAGAATAAGTGAATAGCAGGTGAATTCTGTAACTAAGGAAAGAATAGGAAAGATGGCATCCACACATCTATTTTGTTGTCCTTTTTTGTGTGATAGCATCAGCAGGAGATACTAGAAACAATGACTGGCTACTTGGGCCGGGGAGGGAGTTAGATCAAGGTTTTGTGTGGAACGAGGCAGGAGTTTAGTTCATAAGTCAGAAAACTTCTGTTCGCAGAATTTCCCAGAAGGTTGAGAGCTTACAAAACAACTGACATTAAATAGGCGTTTTTTTTTTTTTTTTCGAGACAGGGTTTCTCTGTGGCTTTGGAGCCTGTCCTGGAACTAGCTCTGTAGACCAGGCTGGTCTCGAACTCACAGAGATCCGCCTGCCTCTGACTCCCGAGTGCTGGGATTAAAGGCATGCGCCACCATCGCCCGGCTTAAATAGGCATTTTTTATTGTTGTTATTGATTTTGTTAAAAAAATTTAAAAAATGTGCATTGGTGTTTTGCCATGGGAAGTTTCAGGCGCCCTGAAACTGCAATTTCAGACCGTTGTGAACGGCTGTATGGGTGCTGGTAGTTAAACCTAGGTCCTCTGGAAGAGTAGTCGGTGCTCTTAACCACTGAACCGTCTCTCCAGCCCCTTAAATAGACAGTTTATAGAAATTGTCTCTTCCCAGTTCCTACCCTTTAAGAAGAGATATTTTGTATTAAAGAAAGCAAGAGGTTGCAGCATGAGCTGTGCTCCAAATACACATGTTGTGGTAAGATATGTAAGGTTCCATGTAAGAGGAAAGGAGTTACAGTCAAGTCTGTCCCTTAATAGTGACCAGAAAACAGCCTATCTTATTCATCTGTGTCTCAGAAAATGAAATACAAAAAGGCAGCCAGGCATGACCGACCTTGCTTTTTCATTGAGGACCAGAACATCCAGTCACTTGCTTGACTGTGGCCACGGGGCCATTTCAGTCACTAGGGATCACATCACCCAGGGTACTGGACCCTGAATCACATGTTGGCTCCAGTTTAGCTAAACCCTGTCACGTGTTAACTGTGTATCTTAAGAGTCTCAGTGCTACATGACCTTAAAATAACTCCCTCTTAGAGAAGTCATTATTATCCCAGTTTAATCATTGAGCAGCTTGGAGCAGTATAGTGAGCCCAGAGGTCTAGACATGTTCATTATCTTGAACACATCAATCGCCCCACAAGGACATGTGCCATTTTGTCCACACTGTACATTTAAATATATACTTAATATTTAATATACATCATATAGCATGGAAGTTGCAAACAGCCTTATAGGGTTGCTGTGATGGATCTCGAAACTTCTGTCAGTTGCTTGCAAACGGATGGAAGAGGAATCAGTGCGCCATAGCTACACTTGACTGAATCGCGTTCATATAGGCAGCACTGAGGGCATTAAAGAGGCACAGGAAAAGGTGACCCTTAACCACAGGTGTCTCTAGGCATAGATGCTCACTTCGCTACAAGTAGGCTATGGGACTGAATGCTGGGCTAGTTCATCAGATGGAGTTGTCCAGGGAGGGCTGTGCTTTCTCATGCCTTCAAGTTTAAAGCAAGCCCCACTTGCCTCTTTAGATCTCCTGCCTGGGACGGAATACTTAGTCAGTGTCTCCAGCGTCTACGAAAAGCATGAGAGCACCCCTCTTCGAGGAAGACAGAAAACAGGTGAGCCTTTCGGGCAACGTGCTTCTCAGGTAGCTCTCACCTACCAGCTTTAAAGAGGAAATGATACGATGAATCTAAAGACATGTCTTCACCTTTTATGGTGTTGCACATTACTTAAAATCTTCTTTTTTTTGAGTTCAGGTAATGGGTTTCACTGCATTATTTTCACATGGTTTGTGGGTCTTCCTCTTCCAACCCTGCCCCGGTTCCCATGCTGCTCCTCCTGGTCCCCGTCCTCCCTGTAATACTGTTCCGCCCCTTTCTGCTCTCGTGGCACCTTCTCACCTATATTTTGTGACCCTCCTCATCCTTTCCTATGAAGGCAGCCTTTTCTCTTCTCACAACTCCCTTTTCTGGTTTCATGACCTATGGTCCAACCATAGCAAGTTCCGAACAAAGTACAGTTTTGTATTACAGTTTGCTGCCAAACAGGAGCTAAGATATCACAATTTGGTTTGAGTATATTCTTGATAGAATTAGTGAATGTTATAACAGAAATTAGCTAGCAATCCCAGAGAGCTCAAATTATTCTGGATGAGATGGACACTACGTGGTTAATTTTTAAAAAACATCTACTATACTTTTGTGCTACAGCCAGGGTACAGCCTAGCGTGCATGAGGACCCGAGTTCAATCCTCAGTACTTCAATGAAAGAGCAGCAAAAAGTACTAAATCCTCACTTAAAAAGGATATGTGCATAGTAACTTGTCTGTGGTGGCGTCTTTAAGGTTTAGAAGGGCTTGTGTTGAGCATCATCACTTTTCTGTTGACCTCTCAGTCCCGTATACAGCTCAGAGAACAACTTTGAGACCCAAATACAAGAATGCTCTTCTCGAAGAGATGCGCTGACACACATGTTTGAATACTGGCCTAGTTGGGGTTACTATTGCTGTGATGAGACAGAATATCAAAAGCAGTTTGGGGAGGAAAGAGTATTTGGTTTACACTTCCATCACTGAAAGAAGGCAGGAAAGGAACTTAAGCAGTTTTGGAACTTGGAGGCAGGAGCTGATGCAGAGGCCATGGAGGGGTGCTGCATACTGGCTTGTTCCCTCTGGCTTGCTCAGCCTGCTTTCTCAGAGAACCCAGGACCACCAGCCCAGGGATGGCACCACCCACAACAGGGTGGGCCCTCCGGCCCTTCCCTGTCAGTCACTAATAAAAGCCCTGCAGATTTGCTTACACTCTGATCTTACAGAGGCATTTTGTGAACTGAGTTTCCTTCCTCTAAAAAGACTTTAGCTTATGTCAAGTCAACATACTATCAAGCACAATGCCAAGCCCTTGAAAATATCAGTATTAAGTATTATGTAGAAATCTACTATAATTGTGCATATTGTTCAATTACTTTGAAAAAGGAAACAGATGAATGACTATGCAAACTGATTATGGTCAACTTTTGGTACCATGTAACCGGGTAGGTTGCTTTTCCCAGCATCTTTTTCTGTGTCTAAGCTGGTGGTTGTTGTCTTTTGTTCCCCTCCTTGGATGGGACAAAAAAACAGGTCTTGATTCTCCAACTGGTTTTGATACTTCTGATATCACCGCCAACTCGTTCACTGTGCACTGGGTGGCCCCTCGAGCACCTATCACTGGCTACATAATTCGCTATCATGCCGAGCATGCTGTTGGAAGACCCAAGCAAGAACGAATGCCTCCCTCTCGGAATTCTTTCACCATCACCGACCTCAAACCCGGTACTGAGTATGTTGTCAGCATTATCGCTGTTAATGGCAGAGAGGAGAGCTCCCCGCTGATTGGCCAGCAATCGACAGGTAATTTTGCTTTTTTAATCTGCGAAGAAATTCCTTGTATGGTTTTGTGTAGTCTGTAAGTCGGCCTCGACACAGAAAGGGCAGTGACGGGCCAGGCATTGTGATGCATGCTTTTGATCCCAGCACTTGGGAGGCAGAGGTAGGTGATCTCTGAGTTGGAGGTCAACTTGGTCTGTAGAGTAAGTTCTAGACCAGCCAGAGCTATAAAATGAGAGAGATTCCATCTCGGTAAAAAAGGGGAGGAGAGGCAGTGTCAGAATGCATTTAAAAAGGTAATATTTTTTTTTTAACTCTGAGAAACTTTCAGCTGATTCAGTTATCTATGTTTTTGTGCTTTTGCTGGTCAGGTTTTATGTGTTTCCTGGTTTCATAGCCTAGACTGACCCAGAACTGACTTCCGCAGCCCATAAGTTCTCCTTCAAAATCATATTATTATGGTCCCAAAGTTACTGTAACCTGGTTTACACTTGGGCTTACTAGTACAGATTTGCAACCCTAGATACTCAGGAGGTGGAGGCAGGAGGATGGACAGGTCAAGGTCATTCTGCACTGCTGTGAGCTCAGTTGGCCTATGCAATCCAGTGAGACCTTGTCTCAGAATTGATGCAGTGTGTCGCAGAGGACTTTGTCCACACGCGGCAAGCCCTACCCTAGGGGACTAGATGTCTGTAGTATAGAGAGATTTCAGTGACCATGGTTGGGAGGTCTGTTACACGGTCATCTGTGTCTTGGCTGTGAACAGGCGTGCATGCGTGCGTGCGTGTGAGCACCACTTTCAGACAGCACGTAGTTAAGGGTGCGTGGGCAAGCACCACTGCAGTTTTTATAACTTTTCTGTGATTTAAATTATTTTCCAAAGAAAATGTTGAGGGGAAAAGAATTCACTATTCTAATCTCCTTAATCTCTGCCCTTGACTTCCTTGTATTTTTTTTTTAATTCTGCTAATTTAGTGTGTATATTTTTGTATGAAGGAAATGTAACAATTTTCAATGAAAAGAACAAAGAGTGATTCTGAACTTTGGAAGTTCTGGATGTGAAGTTTTCCTATGACTTTTCTAGTTTCTGACATCCCGAGGGACCTGGAAGTCATTGCCTCCACCCCGACCAGTCTGCTGATCAGCTGGGAACCGCCTGCTGTCTCTGTGCGCTACTACAGGATCACCTACGGAGAGACAGGTGCGCTCATTTTGTGCCCTTTCACCCTGACGGGATCAGGGTCCGGGTGGGTAACTTGGAAACCTGGCAGTGGGTATGGGATTAGATGCAAGCAAGTCCATTTAGAAAACTGCTTTTTCTTTTTTTTTTTCTGCCCCCAAATACATGGCAACTATGAACAATGGGTTGTCAAATGAAGTGTAGAAGTGGTTTATACCTTACAGCTAGAAAGTACAACCGAGAGAAAAAAGTTTATGTATTCACAAATATTGTCATTGGTAAATCTTATATTTTCTTCTCTGGTCTCAAAAGTTACCAAATATTCTGTTAATGCTTTTGAAAAGAATGCAATTTATTCATTCAATTTAAGGTAGAGTGAGCCATGTTCTTGCCCCCTTTTTCTCTGTAAAAGATCAATTAAAAATATAATTACATCATTTCCTCCTTCCCTTTCATCTCCCAAGCCCTCCCATGCCCCTCTCCTACCACTCCCTCTCAGTTTCTGGGCCTCGTTTTCTTATTGTTTTATACACACACACACACACACACACACACTGCCCATGCAATCCCATAAAAATGTAGAAGTACACCCTACCAAGTCTTCATTGTGTTGCTTATATATACATGATTTCAGGACAGACTAATTGCCATTGTACAACTAACTAGGGAGCTCATTCCTGGGAATTTTTTCCCCTTTTGCCTGTTAATCTACAACTCAGTGACATTTTAACCCAGGGATGTCAAGATGACATTAGCTTGAGCGTTCTCCCGATTTTTATATACTTCTCGGGCCTTGCTGTATGCATAGGTACATTTACCTGTTCAGGCTGTAGAAGACAACACTCCTTGGCAGGCAAGTTGCAAGCAGAAGTGATTTACATACTGCCTTAAGTGTGCCGATATTTGGAGTGACTCCTGGGTCCTTAAGGTTTCCACTAACCCCTTTCATACAGGTGGGAACAGCCCTGTCCAGGAGTTCACGGTGCCTGGGAGCAAATCTACAGCTACCATCAACAACATCAAACCCGGAGCAGATTATACCATCACGCTCTACGCTATCACTGGCCGTGGGGACAGTCCAGCCAGCAGTCTGCCTGTTTCCATCAACTATCAAACAGGTACAAACTTCTCATCTGGGGTGACACGGGGTTATTTACGAAGACGGTTACCACAGTATTCTCCCGAGGCATTTGCTTCACTGTGAAATTAATTGATTTTCATTTAGTTCTGAGTGGTGCTGGGAATCAAACCCAGCTTCTCATATATGTTAAACAAGTGCTTTCACTGAACTGCACATTCAACCCTAATTTATTTATTTATTTATTTATTTATTTATTTATTTATTTATTTATTTAGGTTTTTCGAGACAGGGTTTCTCTGTGACTTTGGAGCCTGTCCTGGAACTAGTTCTGTAGACCAGGCTGGTCTCGAACTCACAGAGATCCGCCTGCCTCTGCCTCTCGAGTGCTGGGATTACAGGCGTGCGCCACCATCACCCAGCCCTAATTTATTTTTTTAATATGGCAAAAGCCTGTGGCTAACAACACCTACAAGTGACAGAATTTTGAGTCAAAGGTACAAAGAAGACCCCAAGAGCAGACACTTTTTGTCTTGGGCTTTTAACTGCTACACCCCATGTGTCTGCCATAGACATAAGACATAAAGAGTATTCATAAATACCTGTAGAAAAATAACTCAATGAGTGGATTGGGTAGAGGACACAGCCCCACCTGAAATGTAGTGTTTTGTCTGCAGAATGAAACAATCATGTTTAAAGTAGTTGTAATATTCTCTGGATTCGTGCATTTCCTTCTTCAACCTAACCCTTTATTCTCGTCAAAAGAAATATCTGCAATTCATTAATAGAAGCAAAGCTCACACGCATGCCCATTAGCACTAAAGACAAGGGCTTGCTCAGTCCTGCTCCCAAACACTGGGACCTCACTGCTTTCTTGTTTGCTTACAGAAATTGACAAGCCGTCCCAGATGCAGGTGACCGATGTTCAGGACAACAGCATTAGTGTCAGATGGCTGCCTTCAAGCTCTCCTGTGACCGGTTACAGAGTGACCACCGCTCCCAAAAATGTCCCAGGACCAACGCAGTCTAAAACTGTTGGTCCAGGTAAGAACACCCAGTGTGTCCCATCCAGCGAGATTAACTGAGAAAGAGCGCAGGTTTCATTTCACGTGTCCTCTATGGAATGTGGTGTGGTGTCCCCATCCATAGACAATATTGCCAGCTCACTTCACAGGACGTGTTTTAGTGTCCATGAATTTCTGTTTTGTTTTTTGTACAGTTTCGTATAGTAGTGTGGACACTCCATAAATCTTTAGTCACCAGGAAGAGAAGGATGGACTACATTGTAGATCCTTCTAGACCTGATGTTTTTCTTATATAAAATGACTCTAAGATTATGATCTCAAGGCAATTTCTTAAGGTCAATTTAATTTCTTTCGTTTTTTTCTTTTTTCTTCAAGAATAGCCTCGTTAATTTGGGGGCGTCATGTTAAGTTTTAAAGCTTATTTTTGACTATGATTTTACTGCAGTATGCTAAAGCTCTTTTTTTCTTTGAGACAAGGTCTCATGAAATCTATACTGGGCTTGAATGCACTATGTAGCCACGGTTGAGCTTCAATTTCTGATCCTCTTGTCTACACCTTCTAAGTGCTAGCTAGTACTATAGGCATCCAGTTTCCTGTGGTGCTGGGTATCACAGCCTGGGTTTGATAGAACTCTTGATTAAGTTGTCTCCCCAGCCCCAGTATGTTCAACTTTTGTTTCCAATAGACAGGTTTCCGCAAGAGGAAATAGGCTCTGGCTTTCCCAAGAGGAATAGGTGTTTCACAATTATTGGGCACATCTGCTTTTCAGTACGCTCTCTTGGGAGTGGCTTGGGTGGCTTTATAGACCTGCAATTGCCTCTCCTTCCTTTGCAGATGAAACAGAAATGACTATTGAAGGCTTGCAACCCACAGTGGAATATGTGGTTAGTGTCTATGCTCAGAATCAAAACGGAGAAAGCCAGCCCCTGGTTCAAACTGCAGTAACCAGTACGTAACCAATACTTCGTTTCTACTTCCAAAGTCATTTTGTTTTAGGGTGTCTGGGTGCCCCCTACATGTCTTTTGCCATTCATTATATACAGGGAAAGGAGGCATGTTGGTTGGTTCGTATCTTAAGATGAGCCCTTGGCAACCATTTTTTCCTTCTTGCCACACAGTGAGCTTGCAGGGAAAACTAGTATAGTGTTGCCGCCCACAGCTTCTGTGCTTTGAATCGCCTTTGCTCAAATAGCCTCAGCAAAGCCTCATTGGCCTTCAGCGAATCTACAAAATATTTCTCTAGGACCTACTTTTTCTATGACTGGGTGGTAAAGTTGACCAAAGTACCCCATGAAGCCGCTATGTTTGGAGGACTGTGGCTGGACCAGCATTTTAGTCTAAATACTTCATAGAGATGGGGAAAAAGAAGAGTTAGACAAAGATTATAGCAGTCCGAATGGACATTGAAAATCAACTTTACCATTTCCAAGATACAGAAAATCCAGGTCTGTGAGACTAATTTCACGTTGCAAAATCAAATCTTGATGGAATATCTTTAAATAAATGAAAATTTCCTTTGTGGGGACTTCTGCGAGTGTCTATACACCTCACGCACACCTGTGTTGTAATAAATAATGTGACACTCAGTATCTAAACCCCCGCAAAGGCTCTTCAGCAAATGTCAAGTAACTTGCTATTTTAATGGTGTGATAATTGGAGTTTAATTCATCCAAGATAATGGTATCTGCAGAACTGCTTTGCACGGTATAAAAGTATGCTTGTTTCGCAACTCGGCTTTTCACATAACCTCTCACCATTAATTTGCCTAACAGACATTGATCGCCCTAAAGGACTGGCATTCACTGATGTGGATGTCGATTCCATCAAAATTGCTTGGGAAAGCCCACAGGGGCAGGTTTCCAGGTACAGGGTGACCTACTCAAGCCCTGAGGATGGAATCCATGAGCTTTCCCCTGCACCTGATGGTGAAGAAGACACTGCAGAGCTACAAGGCCTCAGGCCGGGTTCTGAGTACACAGTCAGTGTCGTTGCCTTGCACGATGATATGGAGAGCCAGCCCCTGATTGGAGTCCAGTCCACAGGTATATCGTTAACTGCACCGCCTGGGTGCTTACGGGAGCAGCGGCTTTATGCCTTGCTGACATTGCACTTTACTGGGCTATTGATTCCCATGTCAGGGAGAGTAGAAAGATGCCCTCAGATGCTTCGGAAAGGCCCTCTTTACTGAGGAGTGCTAACGCACAATAAACGTTAGGTGATCTTTAGTTAACTACGTCTAGTAAAAAGACATTTGAAGTAGCTTAGATATATATACAAACATATTAAATATATATATATTTGAAGACCATAAAGCAAGATGTTTGGTGATGCTGATAAGCTGTGGATTATTTCCTAAGTGATACACCTCTGTAGCGGCAACCCCCTCCCCAACTTCACACATGAAGGAAAGAAGTCTAGAATCATAGAGCTTACTCTGAGAAATGGCCCTAAACCAGGGACTTCCTTGCAGCGTGATCTAAGAGCACATGGGCCAGAGAGCCTGTGCCGCTGCCTCGTTTGCTTAAAGGATTCTGATCCAAACATTCGGGACAGAGTCATGAGGGCCGGTGCTTCCTCCAATCCTTTGTCCCCTGCGCTTTACTCCTGAAGCAGGGTCCGAATGCTCCACGCGTGTAGAGGTGGCATCCGTGTTCCTGCTCTTTGCTTCTCTTTTCTGCCTCTGTTGTGAACCAATTTTCTTTGACGCTGCACTGCAGAGAATTCTTCAAATTTAGCAGTGATATTTGCCATGGGGTCCAAATAAAAGAGACCATAAAAAACATAATTCCATCTCTTGGATAGAGTACTCTGTGGAATGGTTTACCATACAGAGATGAATTTATATAGAAAAAGGGCCATTGCTCATCTTTTTCATACAAAAGAAAAAATCAATTCTAATGACCAATAAGGCAATTTGATTCTTGGTTTTTAAAGGGGTGGAGAGATAAAGCCTTTTAAAGCCCGAAGTCTATTGGAGGCCTGACATTTACCCCAGTGTTTGCAGTGACTCTGAGAATTGCTGGTGTAGAGTGCACGTCCCTCTCCTGCATTCCTTCTTTATTACCTGTGTGTGCTGAATCTCTGCTGGGCCGGGGAGCCCCACAGCCCCTACACGAGCTACCCGTTCTCCTTCTTAAAATTCACTTTATTTTCCTCTTCCCCATTCCCTATAAGATAATCTTTTAATCAATGATCCTCCTGACAGCCATTCCTGCTCCGACCAACCTGAGGTTCACTCAGGTGACACCCATCAGCTTCAGTGCCCAGTGGACAGCACCCGATGTGCACCTCACTGGCTATCGAGTGCGGGTGACCCCGAAGGATAAGGCGGGACCGATGAAGGAAATCAACCTTTCTCCAGACAGCTCATCTGTGATTGTGTCTGGGCTCATGGTAAGAAGTGAGCGTCCATACCTGGAATAGGAAGTGAGTCATTTCATAGCATTTATCAGGGAGTAGAAGTATAATCTCATACAAATCAAACATTCTTTCCTTATACCGCCAAAAAAAAATTTCTTATAAATGTATACGATAGAATTCTCTTATGTTGAGCCAAGATTTTCTAGATGACTGTTGGATTGGAGTGGTATAAATAGCATTGGATTTTGTGTAATTCTTTGACAGACAATAAGTAGTCTGGGTTTTTTTTTAAAGGTTGTATTCCATAGGGATCTATTTACGTATCCACTGAGTGAATTTATAGCTTTTATGAGTGGCATTTCCTTGGCAGGAAACATTCTTCAATTAGTACCAAGCTAACTTGACACTACCCTCATTAAAACATTTAAAAATTGGCTGGGTGTGTTAGCACGTGCCTCAAATCCCAGCAATAAAGAGACAGAGAGGCAGCTGGATCTCTTGAGTTGGAGGCCAGCCTGGTCTACAGAGTGAGTTACAGGACAGACAGAACTACACAGAGAAACCTTGTCTCAAACAAACAAGCACCATTTCAAACTATAGACACACAGAAAACTGATTAGGATCCTAAGGAGTTGATGTACATCTTAACACAAGGCCAGTTCCAGGGGAAGCAGCAGAAGAGAGCTCAGAGACAATAGAAACGTTCTCTTGCCTCTTTGTGATCAGAAAAATAAACAAATACATAAATAAACAATGCCTAAAGGTATGGTCCATATCTGTTAGCAGTGACCCACTTGTCTTCTGATGTATTAGGATTATAGATGCTCAGTCTTCCCTGGTAGACCAGGATGACCTTGAATACACAAATATCCAATCACCTTTTGGCAGCCAAGGGCTGGGATTAAAGGTGACATCATGCTTCCATATGCCTGACATTTTCTATGGATGCTGTAGACTGGAACTCTGGTTCCCATAAAAGAAAAAGGGAAAGAGGGCTAATACTAATTTATCTTATCACCACTTTAGTGTAATTATGTAATTTGTGAATATCTTGGACTTAACCTTTGAGAATGTTTTAAAATTCATCCAGTTTAAATCTGTTGTCAATCACAGGTACAGGTGAAGTTAATCCGAGAATGTGAGGTGTCGTGGGTTTGCAGATTGTCTTTTATAACTACTGAGTTTCTCTATGCTTTAGTAGAACTCCAGGCTTTATGCAATACTGTTGCAAATACTTCTTATGACCTTATTTCTAGGTGGCCACCAAATATGAAGTTAGTGTCTATGCTCTCAAGGACACACTGACAAGCAGACCAGCTCAGGGAGTCATCACAACTCTAGAGAGTAAGTAACCAAGTGTTTTAATATTGACAAACTTAAACTGTAAGTAAAAATTGAGGTGATCTCTTATGCATTTAACAATAGAATTTGGAAATTAATATACTATCTGATCTTTTTGATAATCTACTTCGCATGTCATCCAGAAAACGACCTGCTGAAACAGTGGGACTATGGTACTCTGTTGGCTTACGCCCCATCTGTGGTCAGCTGTTTTCACAGAGCTCTGTTTGGGAAGGATGAACTGGCTTCTGCCACAGGAAAGATGGGGCCAAGTTAGGGCCATGGTCCAGTTCTGTGCTTTATCAAAACTTGATGAGCATTCTTTCAGCAGTCAGTGTGGTCATCTGTGGAACGATGAGGGAGAAGATGCAAAGCTTTATAGAAATGACAGAATACTGCCAGCCACGCTCATGTTATTACTAATAATTATGTTACGGTTCCTACGACAAATTCCATAATGCATTTCTGGATACTATAGAGTCAGCCCTGGGAACCACTGGTAGTGTTGATAAAGTTATCAGTTTCTTCAAAGGAACGACATGAAAGTAAATATTTTCATATTTTCTAAATACCGTTAGTCCTTCTTTCCGAATGCCAACGGGGGTACCCGCTACATTATTCATCAGTGCATGTATTTGTGTAATGAGGAAGTGTTTTAAAATAGCTGTGCTCCTACACAGATGTCAGTGCCCCAAGAAGGGCCCGTGTGACGGATGCTACAGAGACCACCATCACTATTAGCTGGCGAACAAAGACTGAGACAATCACTGGTTTCCAAGTCGATGCTATCCCAGCCAATGGGCAGCCCCCAGTTCAGAGGACCATCAGCCCAGACATCAGAAGCTACACTATCACAGGTCAGTGTGCTCAGTATTCTTACTGTGTGCCCACAGCGTAAGCTGGCTTATTAGTTATTCCGAGACCAGTGTTTGATGAGAACACAGTTTGAAATGTGGTTACCGTCCCATGATGTTTTACTTCCTGACTTTTGTTTCACCTGTAAAGTTCATCAAAAAAAAATTTTTTTTCACAAAATGCTCATTGTTGTTTAAACAATGCACACACCAGTATTCACAGGCAAGAGTCTGAGGCAGGAAGATGTGAGTTTGAGACCAGACATAGTGAAGCCCTATTTTTTAAAAAAGCAAAAGATACAAAATACTAGTGCGTGGTTTTTAGCATTAGTATGACTAGATTTTAAAAAGTATAATGAAATTTGTAATTACAAACAGCACTACACGTCTGGCGGTGGTGGCGCACTCCTTTAATCCCAGAACTTGGGAGGCAGAGGCAGGCAGATCTCTGTGATTTTGAGGCCAGCCTGGTCTACAGAGTGAGTTCCAGGACAGCCAGGGCTACACAGAGAAATCCTGTCTTCGAAAAACTACATATAATAAAGGTTGAAGTGTAACCAGAGATTAACCATTGGAGTTCAGTATCAGGAACTTACACGGCTGTCTTTGGAGATAGCCTCTCATTAATAGTTAGTGTCCACACCATGATGTGCCTACCTGTTCCCCTGTGGACCACTTCTGTAGCCTACAAAAAAATGGGCTACAGGGGGAGTCAAGAAAATAGCAGGCAAGCATGAACACTGGCCACTAGAATAAGAACAGATAAAAGGCATGTCTCTTTCAACCCCAGGTTTACAGCCAGGCACTGACTACAAGATCTACCTGTACACTCTGAACGACAATGCCCGGAGCACCCCCGCGACCATCGACGCCTCCACTGGTAACCACAACCACGTAAACTTTAGAGCTAACCGGGAAGCTGGGCTTTCCAGGTTCTCCCTCCTCAGTTGGCTGGGGCTGGGTGCGAGTGGGATCAGATTCAGGGCCATTCATTTTCTAAGGTGTCACTTGACTTTCAGCCATCGATGCACCGTCCAACCTGCGCTTCCTGGCTACCACACCCAACTCCTTGCTGGTATCATGGCAGGCGCCCCGTGCCAGGATTACTGGCTACATTATCAAGTATGAGAAGCCTGGATCTCCTCCCAGAGAAGTGGTCCCTCGGCCGCGCCCTGGTATCACGGAGGCCACCATTACTGGTATTGCTTCCATGCTACGATTTTTCCCCTTAATTAATCATAGATACCTGACATCCATAATAACCCCCCCCCCGTTGCGTCTTTGATGCTACATCATGAGAATGGGGTGCCTGCCTCTAGAAGGTAGTCTTCTCCTTGGGGACAGTAGTGTTCTCAAAAGGTGTGAGTGTCTGAGCTTGTAATTTCAGGGCCGTTATACGATATAGCTAGATGTATTGCTCGCTGATGTAAATTCATCTATTTCTTCATTATATTTTGCCCCCCAAATAAGATAAATCATACCCATCATACCCAGTATCAGCTGGGTGTTGAAGTCCCTGTAGAACACACAGATATCAGGAGCCAAAGCTTCTTTGTTGCATTTGCGGAAAAGGAAAGTGGAATCTGGTATGGGAAGACGGCCTGGGTTTTTGCACTGTCTTTGAAGGCTGCCAGTGATGGGGCCTAATCAGAAGTCTGAAGTCTGATGCTCTCTCTCCTAAATGTCTAGTCCACTGGTGGCATGCAGTGTTGATGGGTTATCTGCTGTCAATACTCTCAACACTGAAAGAATACTCTAGGAAGGTTACCGTGAAACTGCCTTTTCAAGTGTCAGCTGTGATTGGAAGATGGTTAGCTGGCTGGTGGCCTTTGTGTGCAGAGTCTCTGAGTACAGAGAGAAGGGAAGCTGATTTTACCTTTGCCGGCTGCAGTGACAGCTGGGAGGCCTGCTTACTCCCCATTAGCCTCAGCCAATGACCTCAGAGACAGCTGGGCGGCATCCTTGATCCCCCACTAACCTCTGCCGTGTCTGCCAACATCATGAGATGGCTGTGTTCCCTACCAGGTCTGGAGCCAGGAACCGAGTATACCATCTACGTCATCGCCCTGAAGAACAACCAGAAGAGTGACGCTCTGATTGGGAGGAAGAAGACAGGTAAAGACTCATAACCAATGTTTGGTCTGCAGAGTGAAGCTCTCTATGTTTTGACATGTTTCTCATGGATTATTTTCTTCAGCAGTATGACTTTTATATAGTACTTTTTGAAAGGAATTACCTAGCATGCTCTAAAGATAATTCGATTTATTTATTTCTCTATAACCTAAAGCCTTCCTCACCTTTCAGAAATTCAAACTAGATAGTTTGAATTGGGGTGGGGAAATCTTTTAGTGGTGGGAGCAAAACCTTTCCTATTTGTCTTGATTTATTACTTGGTTTCTGAAATTTCAAATCAAATATTTCAGTTGCAAAGGCTTAATTGGAGCAGAGGTGGCTTTCTATGGGGCTCAGTGGCTCAAAGCTTTGTCTGTATGAGAAGTTCATGCTAACATTTTTTTTTCCTGTCTGAACTATAAAGAAATCTGTTGGGAAAATCCAGATTTCTTTCTAGAAAGTGTTTTGTGTTCTGAGAACTGCTGACTGGCTACGAGCCTTGATCGGGTTGATGAACAGTTGTGGCCTGGATTGATGGTGATTGTTGCTTCTTCTTGAGCTTAACGCGCTTTGCTTTTTTGGCTCTAACCTCTCTTGGCTAGATGACCTTCCCCAGCTGGTTACCCTTCCACACCCTAATCTTCACGGACCCGAGATCTTGGATGTTCCTTCCACAGTTCAAAAGACCCCCCTCATCACCAACCCTGGGTATGACACCGAAAATGGTATTCAGCTTCCTGGCACAACCCACCAACAACCCAGTGTTGGCCAACAAATGATCTTTGAGGAACATGGCTTTAGGCGGACCACACCACCTACCGCCGCCACCCCTGTCAGGCATAGGCCAAGACCATACCTGCCGAATGTAGATGAGGAGGTTCAAATCGGTCATGTTCCCAGGGGAGACGTAGACTACCACCTCTACCCTCACGTTCCGGGGCTCAATCCAAATGCCTCTACAGGACAAGAAGCTCTCTCTCAAACAACTATCTCTTGGACGCCATTCCAGGAGAGTTCTGAGTACATCATTTCATGTCATCCTGTTGGCACTGATGAAGAGCCCTTACAGGTACCTAATTTTGTCTCTATTTGTAACTTTGTCACCCAGAAAAAAAGTCAATCAGAAGCAACCAAAGCTCTCGTGTCAAATGTCCACTCTCCCAGGACTCTTGGGAAGATGTTACAACTCCGGGAGTTGTTTTCTTTTCTCATTGTGGTTCTGGAGGATAACCACAGTCAGAGGGTGTCACTGAGTTTGACTCAGTAGAGAGAATAAAATTATTTTTATTATTCTCATACACTGGAGGCTACTTAGTGAGACAGATAAAAAGATGATTGTAGAAAAGAAGGAAAAATCTTCTCCTTTTATATGAAATTTGCAATGCTGCCCTCGTCCTTAAAGGGATACATCCTCCATGATGTGTTTAGGAAGATTGGGTGAACCTTTGGGCACCAGCTGTTAGGAGAGATTGAGTCTCCAAAACTCTGTTCTTTAATTTGTCCCATAGGTGCTAGAATAAATTTATATTGTGTTATTTATAGAAAGTGGCAGAAACTTAAAGATTGACCTACTGGAAGGCATTTATTCGCTTAGAAATTTAGCCTGGGGATGTGCCAGTGTTTTAGTGTGATGGTCCCTCACATGGCATGCACTTATCTCCCCTGGTGTCCATGTTTATGAAGGGGTTTTGCCAGGCGTTCTAGGGAGCCACAGGAGACTGCTAAAGCTGAGCGTTACTGGCAATTATGAACCACCTAGGTAGAAAATCTAGCAGAAATGGTGGCTCTTTACACTCATTTATTTGACTTCTCATCTTGACTGGATGGGAATCCTGTATTACGCCCCCTCTCCCTTTGTTCTTTTTTAAGTGGGGAGGGTTATGAATGGAACAGGGGAGCTCATGTCTGTTTGCCATTGTAATGCTCTCTTCCCACTTTGGATGTACAGTTCCAAGTTCCTGGAACTTCTACTAGTGCAACTCTGACCGGCCTTACCAGAGGGGTCACCTACAACATCATAGTTGAGGCCTTGCAAAACCAGAGGAGGCACAAGGTTCGGGAAGAGGTTGTTACCGTGGGCAACGCCGGTAAGTACACTGCTGTCCTAGTCAGGCAAATGCTTCTGCTGGATCCCCCCGGAGAAGGCTTTGTCTGCTTTTCCTTCTTACCTTTGAACTTAGGAAAGTGAAGGCTGCAGGGTGGGAGGAAATTTCCCCTCATGCAATCCTAGGGTGTTCACTAACACATATGTGTGATTGACAGGCTGTCGGTGACAGAATGACAGGCCTGGGAGGATGTTAATATTATTTAGTCCAGTATTCTTTGTCCTTCCTATTGAGTGTCTAGTTGATAGAGGCACTGGTTTCTGGGTACCTTTTACTATTCTCTTGTCCCTTACTGTGGTTCTACTAAATGTTTTCAACCCAAACAGAATACCTATAAACAGTCTTCTTTGGCAACATTAAGTGATGACTTAGATTTTGTTCCTAAGGTAAAATGCTACCAAACCAACATTGCTCCTTTTTTTCCAAAGAGCTCCCTATTCCAAATTTCAATTTTATACACTTCTTTGTTTTCTTCCTTTTAGACGTACTTATTTTAATTTTATGTGTATGGGTGTTTTGCCTGCATGTGTGTCTGTGCGCAACATGCATGCAGCACCCACGGAAGCCAGAAGAGGGCGCCGGATCCTCTGGAACTGGAGTCACAGACAGTTGTTAGTCACTGTGTGGGTGCTGGCGTCTATGCCCAGATCTCTAGAAAAGCAGCCAGTGCTCTTAACTCCTGATCCATCTCTCCAGTCCCTTTATATGTGTTTTAATGCCCTTTAATACATATATAAATTTCATGTTGCATACATGCAAGATCTTAATAAAGGTTAAACAGCCATCATACAAACTTAATAAAGATTAAATGATCACCATGCAACATCTTAATAAAGGTTAAATGATCACCATGAGACATCTTAATAAAGGTTAAATGACCCCCATGCAATGTCTTAATAAAGGTTAAATGACCCCCTTGCAACATCTTAATAAAGGTTAAATGACCCCCATGCAACACCTTAACAAATGTTAAATGACCTTAATCATAAAAAATCTTAATAAAGATCGAATGACCCTTGAGTCTTCCGTGTGCCCCTGAAAAGTCTTCGGAAGGTGTGCCATTAGGTTGTTTAACTCGCAGTAGCTGAAGACTGGCCAAGGAACACGAGATGGGGAAAAGGGAAATGGTGAATCCCAAGTCTTCTTACACCATTGGGAACTTCCCGGCAGCAGGACTATGTAGGACCAGCTGCTGTGTCTCAGTCCTCTTCCTCGGAGAGAAGGTTGCTTCACTCGTAACTTAAGCAGCTGCCTGTCTGGCAGTGCAGAAGTTAGGTTGCAGGACATACACAATAGTGAGCATTTGTCTTCTGTGATTTCCCTGGTAAAATGCCACGAGAAAGGCATTTTCAAGAGTGTGCGGGTTCTCGTGGTCTCCCACATTGTGTTCTTGAGGGTGGGATGTGTGTCAGACAGAATCTTACGTTATATCTGTGCTGGACCAAAGCCTGCTCACGCTCCATAATGCTAGAGCATAGTTTTATCTCCTGGATATTTTAAAATAGTGAATCCCCATTTAAGGGTTTCAGCCCCTTCGTTTTCTTCCCAATTCCTTATTCCATGAGTGTTCTCACCTCCAGGTTCTCTTGGTTTTAAAATATTTTATATTTTCTAGTTCTTCCAGGATGATGGCTTTTGAAATATTAGGCATTTCAAATATCGACTGTATTTATTCTTTTGATTTTAACACAATTAAAAGAAGTATCCACATGAGTATCCAAAGTCATAGTAAATTAGTTTATTTAACACTTAAAATAAATATCATGAGGTGTGCTGTATTTATGCATATTATTATTTATTTATTCATTAGAAACAGGTTTTGATGTTATAACTGTATTTATGTCTGTGCACAATATGCATGTTTGGTGGCCAGGAACACCGAAGATGCATCAAGTCCCCTGAGACTGGAGTTAGACAGATTTGAATCACCATGTGGGAACCTAAGCCAGGTCCTCTGGAAGAACAGTCAGTGCCCTTAACCCCCAAGCTGCCTCTCCAGCCCCCTACACAGATTATTTTTGTTGTTTTTTTTTTAAATAATTTTTAGTTTTTAAAATAAAAGGTTCTAAGACAGGACAGCTCCTGGGAGACCACTGAGATTTTTACACGCTCCTAAGTTATTTGCATCATGATGGTTTCTCTTATTTGGAAAATCTAATTTTACAGTAACCATAAAAATCTCGGTTTTCAAAACTACTTTGAAAAAATGCTATAATATAAGTGAAGATTATATTCTAATCTTACATAAAAATATCAAGACTTTTTGAGTATAAGCAAAGAATGGTGTCCAGCAATAATTGTTCACTACTCTTTAACATTAATTGTTAGATATTTCCATATATTGATGAAGGAATTTCTTAGTTTCATGTAGCTTCTACAAGATCCTAAGAAGGTAGAAGTATTCATATTACAATCCTTATGTCATGGACGGGGGAAAGAGAGGCCGAAAAAATGTTAATTAGTTCAAAGAAATTTAGTACCCTGGAGAAGCATCACTGCCCACTTTCATAATGAGTTTAAATTGTCTGAAGGTTTCACACTATGTGAAGATTTCCCAGAAAAGATCTGGGAAGTGAAGGAAGATGGGTTTCTTTTACCCTGCTGTGGTAAGTGCCCATTGGCTACATGCAAGCATTGCTGATGAGAATATCTGTTATTGCTAGTTAGGTCGTGGTGCACAGACCAACTATTTCTATGTATGGACTAGAACCATCAATAAGTTGTCTTTTCCCTTTTTTCCTCCCTCTTTCCTCCTTTTCTTCAGTCAACGGAGGCCTGAACCAGCCTACGGACGACTCATGCTTTGACCCTTACACAGTTTCCCATTATGCCGTTGGAGAGGAATGGGAGCGGTTGTCTGAATCTGGCTTTAAGCTCACATGCCAGTGCTTGGGCTTTGGCAGTGGTCATTTCAGATGCGATTCATCTAGTGAGTAGCTTGCTTTGTCCGCCGACTTATCCCTCCATCTCTCCCAGGCGCACGCATTTGCACTAGTTGGCCACAGATTCATGTTTGGTGGAGGCAGGCTCTTCCAAACATGCTGCAAACAAAAGTAGACTGTTTGAGTCAAAGTAACATTTTGCATCATTGAAGAATGATGGGAAATTTTACTTGCTGAATATTGTTGCATTTCAAGAGTTGTATGGTAATCTAACTTCATTAAAATAGGTTTGTAGTAGTGATACGCTTTTTAAGATGTTTAGTTATGTCTAACTTGATGTTAAAAACTCACCAAGTTCCTTTCAGTCTTTAGTGTTGAGTAAGGACAGAGCAGAACACACTCACAAATACTCTTTCTCAACATGACCAGACATATGTTTTGTAATGCATACACACATTTCTCTCTCTCTCTTTCCCCCTCATAAACACACACACACACACACACACACACACACAGAGAGAGAGAGAGAGAGAGAGAGAGAGAGAGAGAGAGAGAGAGAGAGAGAGAGAGAGAGATACATCCCACAGCCCAGATATCCCAACCATTACTAATAATATAAGGGAAAATATTCAGGTAATATATTTAACATTTAAGGGTCAAGTCCAGGACTGGTGAGATAGGTAAAGACCAGCCTGATGACCTGAGTTCCATCTCTGCAACCCACATGGTGCCAGCTTCTACAAGCTGTCTTTTGACCTCTATATATGAACTATAGGACATGTATTTCCATACATACACATATACACGTACGTACACATGAAAATAAATAAGTGTAATAAAACTTTTGAAGTCAATTTTGGCTGGAAAATATTTGACTTTTTAAAGAGGTTCATGGTTATTTCAAATTATTGGTGGAAATGATCATAAGAATTACCTGCTGTGTCTAAAAGTTTAGTATCGGAGTGTATAATCACTCGTTTATTCTTTGTTTTTGGAGGTATAATTATTATTGGCAGCTTGTGTTTTTTTTTTAATGTGGTAATCAGTACTTGGATGATTATAGAAACCATATTCCATGGAATGACATTTAAGAGATCTCTAAATTCTGTGAAACAATTTTCCTTCACTTTTCATGAACTAGCTAAATCCAGACTGAAAGTGTGAAGCCGAGAATTGTTTTCAGTGTGTGTAGACTTTTGCACCTGGATGGAGCGCAGTGGGCTGTACATCCATGCTGGAACCAGGAGGGGCAGCACTTGGCATTGACTAGGTGGTTTTGCAGTTCTGAGATGGAACTGTACTGAAGTTTGCATGCTTTCAATGAGTCGGAACCTGGGTGCAAATTCAAAGGCATCCAGTAATTTTACCTGTGAGCCTTGGGCTCAGCATTCTTTGCTGAAATGTTGTTATACTTTTGCTTAAATTAAGGAAAGCTGAATTATGGATAAGGTGGGAGAAACACTGTATTTTGTGAGTCTCTTAAGTGTATCCTGTTTAGTGTAAATCTTAGAGATTAAAAGCGTTTTACATGACATGAAACACAGCTTGTGGTGCCGGGATACGTCTTAGACCTCATCTATTCGTACAAGCCTTATTCATGAAATAACAAAAAAATCTCCATTTTGTTTGTTGTTACGTTTATTGCCTTCATTATAAATATAAATTATGAGTCAGGCGGTAGAGGTAGCAGGTAGATACTAGCTGATTTCTCTCTAATGTTTATTTAAACTATTTTGTATCTACGATCTTTGTGAAAGGCAATTTTTTTTTATTCTCCAATTCCATTTTAGTTTTCCATAATTGTAAGGTTTATAAAGAGTCAAATAAATCACTGATTAGTCCTATGAAATGATTTTGTTGAAATAATAGTGTTGTCTTAACAATGGCTTGGGAAATATTAAATATTAAGTTATGATGAAAGGTTTATCATAGGGAATGTGATCTTCGACTTTCTGCTCTATGGATTCATGCCATGTCCCAGTGTTCTCTGCCTGTCACGTGAGTAAAAAACAAGTAACCCTTTGCCTGTGATGTCCCCACCTTACAGAATGGTGCCATGACAATGGCGTGAACTACAAGATTGGAGAGAAGTGGGATCGCCAGGGCGAAAATGGCCAGCGGATGAGCTGCACGTGTCTTGGGAACGGAAAGGGAGAATTCAAGTGTGACCCCCGTACGTCATCCTAATGGTTTCTAAACCCTTGCGTACTCTCACTTGCTTAACTGAGCCAGAAGACTCATGTCCAGGGTGGGCTGGAGAGGGTATGTGTGTCCATCTTGTGTTTGGGAAATCCATAGCATGCACCAAAAGTGAGTCGTGATTGCACTCCTTGTCCAAAAACTCAAAAAAGGCCTTCCAGACCTGAGCACTTTGACTAACTTCAGTGAAGTGTTTTAAGACTCAGCTTTTAAAACACGACTTCCATCTTTCCATGGGCCTACTATGCTGAGGCTTTGAAACATCTCTTCATGATCCACCTAAGTTGATGAGATTTGGCCTGTGCTCGTGCAAATCTGTGGGAGGTGCATCAACTTGAGTCTGCATGACTGTTCTTGGTCTGACAACCGTTTCTGATTTGTGCCCATGTGCAGATGAAGCCACGTGTTACGACGACGGGAAGACCTACCATGTTGGAGAACAGTGGCAGAAAGAATATCTCGGAGCTATTTGCTCCTGCACGTGTTTCGGGGGCCAGCGGGTAAGACTGGTGGTGTTTAGATAAAGCTCAGAGGGAGCTGCAACAGGAATATCCTGTGCCTTGCTTCTTAGGAAGAATCCTGAAGATGTCTAGATCCCTCCCCTTTGGTCCCTCTCCTCTAAAGTAATATCAGCGCCCCTCCCCCCATGACTAAATTTCTCACAGCTCATGCTGCCCTCCCTGTTTGTCTTCACCTCAATGGTTGCACTATGCCTCCAGCTCTGTGCTAGTGGAATAGCATCTGTGTGGAGGTATTGTTCGTATTTTTTAATAATACCTTGATCTAAGAAAATGCCACTTTTTTTGTGCCTTTGCTCAATCTAAAAATAGATCCCTTATCATATTAATATGGAACTGAGCAATAATGAGCAAAGGGGGAGCAAGAAGTGGCCCTGGCTCTTAAGGATGTGCCTGGAGACAAATTAGCATAGCCGCCAAGCCAGCCTAATCACTAATCCTGACTAATACAGCTCTAGATGGGCTGGAGTCAGCAAGAAGGCTTCATGGAAAAGAGAAACAAGCCGCCTGGGGTGTAGGATGCTAATGTTAAATAGGGAGGGAGAAAGGCAAGAGACGTGAGCCAGCACACCCCCTGGCCTAGGAAGGGCTGGTCCTGGTGGGCTCCAGAGAGGCAGTGTCAAGTCCGTGTCCCCCCCTCCCCATTCCCCCTGGTATTTGCTAAGAAATTAGATTTAAGGAGGAAGAGAGTTATGGAGGACTGGAAAGTTCATTACTTAAGCCAGTACCCTCAGCCATCTCTAATATGTGACCTTCTATATATCAATTCATATTCTATCTTTTAACAACTGAAATTCCAAAATGACTTTTAACTTAAAAGTAATAGACATCGAGCCAGGCATGATGGCACAGGCCTTTAATCCCAGTACTTGGAGGCAGAGGCAGGCGGATCTCTGTGAATTTGAGGCCAGCCTGGTCTACAGAGTAAGATCTAGGACAGCCAGGGCTACACAGAAAAACACTGTCTTGAACCCTTCTCCCCCCCCCCCAAAAAAAAAAAGGAAAGGAAAATGGATCTGGCAGCAGGAAAGATCCAGTGTCCCAGCAACCTCCTTAAATTCCAGGACAGCCCATGGGATGGACAGTCTTGTTCTGTCCGTTGAATTCTCTCTCTTTCTCCAAACACATTTATAGAAGCAGATCATAAAACTCAGTTGTCATGGTCTGAGTGACTTGGCTGGGAAGTAATTTTTCTCTCCCTTCATTGCTTCATTATTCCTTATGAACCCGAAACCCTCATTTGAATAAGTCCTGTCTCTAAATTTCTGAGTGACACACAATGATAGGGCCTGTTACGGTTTTAAACCAAAGCATCTTTATCAATTCTGCAAGCAGGTCTTCTGGGAAATAGGCGCTTAAGTGGAGAGATATGTTAAAAATATTTAAATGATTGTATAAGAAAGTGATTGTAGTATTTATTTGTTTATTTATTTTTGAGGCAGGGTCTCTCTGTTATGTAGCTCTGGCTATCCTGGAACTTATTATGTAGACCAGGCTGACCTCAACTCAGTCTGCCTGCCTCTGCTTCCTGAGCGCTGGGATTAAAGGTGTGCGCCACCATTACTTACATCTGGCCTTATTTCCTAATTTTTTTGAATTAAAAAACAAAGTCTCATTCGAGTTAGGCAAAAGATGGCTACCAAGGGCTCCTCAAGCCATGGAAGAGTCTGCATGTCTCTTCATGCTTCCTTAGTATCTTCTTCCCTGCTAATGCTGACACCTTCACCCCTCAGTTCCAGTTTTCCCTCCTCCCAGCTTAAGAACAATGAGAAAGTAAATCTATTTCCAGCAAAACTCAGGAAGAAGCAGAGGCCCATTGTGGTATCTTCCCGTATCCCATTCTATCTCTGGGCAAGGCTGAGGCTGCAATGCCACTGGCTAGGGAGGCTATAGAAGGGACCAGAAAGAGAAAGTGGCCAGTTATCCAATTCTTCCTGAGGCCCGCCGTGACCTTTCTGGCTCCTTCCAAGCCGTTCCTCTCCTCGGGGTCTGTTTCCTTCTCTGGAAAGCTATGGAATTTGTCCATATGCTCTCAAGTCATAGGGGCCATAGAGGGCTAGGAGATCCTCCACCTAGAGCAAAAAGCCAACTGGGGAGGACCATGGGAGGGAGATGAGTAGAGCCTGCATTGGAAAAGAATTGGATATTTCAGAAGAGAGAAAAGCATATGTAGACAGATATATAAGTGTAAGATATGGGAATAAGCCAAGATATATATTACAGGGTTATAAATGAAGGCAGGCAGCATTGAAGCTTCCTTCCTGTTTGATTAACTGCTTATGTTACCAGTGCATAAGAGCTGGAATTCTTTAACTCAAGCACTAAATTACGATGCCTTCAGGTTATCACAAACCCCATTTAACTTCATGTCTCTCTTCTCAGGGCTGGCGCTGTGACAACTGCCGCAGGCCTGGGGCTGAGCCCGGTCCCGACGGCACCACCGGGCACACCTACAACCAGTATACTCAGAGATACCATCAGCGAACAAACACTGTAAGTGCACACCCACACCCCAGTGCCTCCCCTGAGTGCAGTTAGGTGCACGCACACCCCAGTGCCTCCCCTGAGTGCAGTTAGGTGCACGCACACCCCAGTGCCTCCCCTGAGTGCAGTTAGGTGCACGCACACCCCAGTGCCTCCCCTGAGTGCAGTTAGGTGCATGCACACCCCAGTGCCTCCCCTGAGTGCAGTTAGGTGCACGCACACCCCAGTGCTTCCCGAGTGCAGTTAGGTGCATGCACACCCCAGTGCCTCCCCTGAGTGCAGTTAGGTGCACGCACACCCCAGTGCCTCCCCTGAGTGCAGTTAGGTGCACGCACACCCCAGTGCTTCCCCTGAGTGCAGTTAGGTGCACAGTAGGGATCTGTGTATGGATGCTTTTCTTTTGAGTGAACCAAATGAGTTTTATTTGGAAAGAAGTCCTGTGGCTGGGGAGATAACTCAGTGCTGAAGACGCAAGTTCAATCCCCGGGACTCATGTGAAAAAGCTGGGCTGGGGTGGGCTGGGCTGTGCCAAGTGCTTGCAATCTTTGGTAATCCCTTCATTGAGGAGGCAAAAATGAGGGGGTTCCTGGGGTCCACCAGCCTAGCTGATTAGTGGGCTTCCAGTTTATGAAATCCTGTCTCAAAAATCAAAGGTAGGCACCATCTGCTTGTCACCCAAAGGTTAACTTCTGGCCCCATGGGGCTGTAGAGATGGCTCAGTGGTTAAGAACACTGACTGTTCTTTTAGAGTATCCAGGTTCAATTCCCAGCACCCACATGGCAGCTCACAACTGTCTGTAACTCCAGTTCCAGGGGATCTGACACCCTCACACCAATGAACATAAAATTAAATAAATTATTTAAAACCAAAACAACAACAAAAAACCTTCTGGCCCCTTCCATACATCCACCCACATGGACACACACATACATGGTCTTATTCTGTACTCTAGAACAGAGCTATGCCTTGTTATGTTATTAAATCCCTGATACCTATTGCTCAGTACATTGTTAGTCTTTTGACACCAATCTCTCCTCCACACTTTGGTTTCTCTGAGTATTTGCTACAGGTGTTTTTCTTTCTATTTTGGCAGAACGTTAATTGCCCGATTGAGTGCTTCATGCCGTTAGATGTGCAAGCTGACAGAGACGACTCCAGAGAGTAACACTTTCAACCCAGAAGAACAAGTATCTCTGCCGTGGTCAATCCACACCCGAGTGCCGTTCGCAGACCCTCCATCTTTGAGTGTTCCTTTCTCCCTTTAAGCCTTTTGCTCTGGAGTCAAAGTTCTCCGCTTCAGCTCAACTCCCAGCTTCTCCGAGCATCATCACCCTGGGGGATGCTTTGAGATTTCTCTCACACATGGAGGCACTTGGTTACCTTGTTCTGCTTCCGAGTAGTTGGTACCACCCCGTATTGTTTAAGAGAATCAGAGAGCCTTGTGATTTTGTCTGGGATCCACAGGGAGACACAGGTAGCCAAGCGAGATGAAAACTGTCTTGCAGGACAGTCCCCAAACTCTGGAGTCAGGAAGTGTTCCCCAGATTCTTCTGCTTTCTTTCTGTAACCGTATGGCCTGCAGCACTGTCAGGAGACGTCCCGAGGCTGTGCAAACACCTCACAGTACTTGCTCCATCCCACCAACTCTGATTACCTAGAAATATCCTTCTCTTACCTGTTATTTATCAATTTTTCCCAGTATTTTTATACGGAAAAAATTGTATTGAAGACACTTAGTATTGCAGTTGATGAGAGGAATTCAGTATAATTCTGGTTGGTGATTATTTTTATATTGTACATGCCAACGCCTTACTACTGTGGAAAGACAAGTGTTTTAATAAAAAGATTTACATTCCACACTGTGAAGGTCACTTTCTTTGTTAACATAGAGGTGTTTGGGGAGAAAAATCGTCATCTTCACGAGTGTCCTTTTCAGTTCAGCAAACATTTGAAAAACCACTGTGTGCTGGACTGGGACGACTTCCATACATGAACCTCTGCTGACCCTACAGAAGCACAGATTTAATTTCTGTCATTTGTGTCCTTGGCTGCGGTTCTGCCTTAACAGATTTAGGTGGATTCAAATATTTGTTAGCCTTGCTAGCTAGCACTTTAGAAGTCTAACTGAAGTAACCTGTTACTCTTTTTAAAAGAATAACAGTGTGTGTGTGTGTGTGTGTGTGTGTGTGTGTGTGTGTGTACATGTACATGATACGCAGGTGCCATAGAGATCAGCAGGCCCGAGGGTATGTGGGAGGCACAGGGATTTGAACTCATGACAGAGCTGCACACGCTCTGATCTCTCCAAGCCCTGTAGTTCTTCTGTAACTATCATAGATCTTTGCTTCTTGCTATTCAAGTAGATCACTTGCAAAGAAAGCAGGATGGCTGAGCTGTTACAGTTATTTGAATGGCACAGTATGGAGATTTTCTCCTGAGGGAAACCCTGTACTATGATCTCAATCTAGCTTGTCTTGATTCAGGTCACCTGCCACTTTGAGCGTGAGCTGATGAACTCCCAGCTCAGTTTGCCTAGACATGGTCTGCAAAAGTCATTTCCTATTCAATTTCACCTTGGAAAAACAAGATTTAGGGTTTTTGAATTTGTATATTGGGAATGGGGTGTGTGGGACATGTGGCTCACTTTCCTAGGATGTGGGAAGAGAGGGAGGCCTTAGGTTCGCTGCCTAACACCTTACATCCTCCCCGCCCCCCAAAGCTGACATTTGGAATAGGAAATAGTAGCACAGGAAAACAGTAAAAGTTCACTGTTTTCTTAGTGTCCTAGTGCTGTGAAGAGACACCATGGCCAGCATACACTTACAAAGGAATGTGTCTAATGACCTTGGTGGGCCATGTGGAGGCAGACAAACTGGCAGGGGTGGTCCTGGAGAAGTAGCTGGGAGTTCTACATCCTGACCTGCAGGAGAGAGACACTGGACCTCAAAGCTCACCCCCAGGGACACACCCCCTCCAACACAGACACTTACTGCTTCCCAAACAGTTCACCAACTGGGGACTAAGTAAGCAAATATGAGTCTGTGAGTGGCATTCTCTTGCAGACCACTGCAATTAGGAATTAGCAAAAGCTTCAGAAAATACTTTTATACATCATTATTTAGTAAAAAGAGTACCTGGCAAAGAAGCAGTTTGTAAAGGTATCTTCTTTATTCATTTGCTAGAAGAACATATTGGGTCACTTGTGAATTGATACGTAGTTTGCAAAATGCCTTGGCATTTAGTTCTCATTTGAGGGAGCTTTCAAGGCTTAATCTTTCCGAGAACTCAGCTCAGATGAGCTTTCCTCACAAACTAGAGACCTAGCCCCTGAGCTTTTTCTTAAGATTACTAATTCAGCTTTTCCAATCCAATAGTTAGCAAGCTAGCTGCAGTGTATCTGTCAAAACAAGAGAGTTGGGGCTGTTGGCTTATGCCTCCATCACATTGCTTAGGAAGCTGAAGCAGGAATAGCGTCATGAATTTAGGCTATAACAGAAGTTCTAGGCTAAGCCTGGGTTTTGGCAAAGAAGATCCTCCTGAGAGAGAGAGAGAGAGAGAGAGAGAGAGAGAGAGAGAGAGAGAGAGAGAGAGAGAGAGAGAGAGAGAGCGCGCGCACAGGATGCTAAGTGTGATGACATACATTTGTAATCTCAGCACTTAGGAAGTGGGGACAGGAGAATCTTGAGTTTGAGCCCAGCCTGGACTTGGACTACATGGCCAAACTAAGCTACAAGGAAGACCGTGTCTTAAAAAACAAGCCTGGGGTGAGCGCTTGTCTAGATGTGTGAAGCCCCGTGCTCAGCTATCACTGCATAGAATGGTGTAGTGGCCCATGTTTACCATCCCTGCACTACAGAGGTGAGGTAGAAGGGTCAGATGTTCAAGGTTTTCATGAACTATACCGGGAGTTGGAATCCACCCTGGTTACAAGAGACCATTTTCCTCTACTACCCCTCAAAAGTCATAGAAAGTACAGAGCAGATACTTTTAAATGACTGTCTGACGTGGGTGGGTTATAACTTCATTGAAGAGAGAATCAGTCTTCATCTGAAGTTCCCTGAAGACGGGAGGGAGTCAGCACATTCTTAAGCAAAGTGGTCAAGGAAGCACTTCAGCTTGATCTTCCTCAAAGGTCTTTAGAGTTAAAAATCATAAGATCAGCAGGGTGTGGAAGCTCAACCTGTAATCCCAGCACTGGGGAGGGAGAAGCAGGAAGATTCCCACAGGGGCAAGGCCTGCCTGATCTACATAGCAAGACGATGGCATAAAAGGCTACAAAGCAAATGAATTCAGAGAGTAGGTTCCAGCTGATGCTATGCTCCAGACAGCCTGCCAAACCACAAGCCAAAGCAGACAGTCCCTGAAACACAGCTGAACAGAGTCCAGTCAGTTGGACTGATTTAAGTGACTACCCAACCCCTTTGACTACTTTTATGTGGAAACGTAAAAATCTACAAGCTTCATGGTTAAGATTAAAAAATATCAACAAGGGGTTGGAGAGATGGCTCAACTGCTAAGGCCCATCACTGCTCCTGCTGAGGACCCAGTCCAGTCCTAGCGCCCATACTCAGTGGCTTACAGCTCTGTTAACTCCAGCTCCAGGGGATCCAGAGCCTCTGGCCTCCATAGGTCTCTGCACTCACATGCACAGACTCATGCAGACACACACGTGGGTGCTGGGAACTGAACCCTGGTCCTCTGCAAGATCTCTGCTCTTAACCACTGAACCACTTCTCGAGGCCCTAAATATCAATCTAAAACTAAACTAAACTAAACTAAACAAACAAACAAACAAAAAACGGGGGAAAAAAGCTCAGCAGCTGCTTTCCTATGGTACCCTTATTGACTTTTCTTTTTTTAACTTTTAAAAAGAATCTCACCGTGTAGCCCAGCCTGGCCTCAAACTTCCTGTGATCCTCTTTCAGCTTCCCAGGTGCTAGGGTGAGCGGCATGGGCCATCAAGCCTTGCGGTCTGCTGAATAATCAAAGCAACGCCTTGAATAGAGCTCAACTTGGAATACATGAAGCAAATGTAAAGGACCTTTTCTGTTTGGGCATATAACGCAAGCAAGGTAAAATTCTTTCCCAGTGGCCCTTTCTCAGTAAGCACATTTGACAGGAGAGCCACATAGTTTATCCAAAGACCTTACAGTGTTCACTGACTCACCTTGCTGAGTCCCAGTAACTGCCTTGAGCAAGCCAGATTGACTAATGAAAGGACTTGGTTGGATTTAGGCTTAGACAATTCAAGATAATTCCGTTAAAACTAGTAAATATTAGACTTTCGAAAGAAAGTAACAGTTTTGAAATTTCACTCTGTCTGGACAAGTTGATTTGTAATTAAATATGTTGTTCTGTATTTATATAGTTTCCAGCTCTAATCACCTGAATGAATTATGCAAATTATCTTAGAATAATGTCGCTATAAGCCTGTAAGGCAGGTGAATGAAAACATGAGGAAGAAATCACAAGTATAGAAAATGGCTTTTCCTATTTAATTATATTTCCATGGAAAATTCTACTGCATTTCTATCCATATGAAACTCACTAAGGTGATTAAGGATCACATCAACACGTTTAAGTACTGCGATTCCTCCTATTCAGGAAGTTCCCATCACCGCAGTAGGGAAAATGGAAGGCTACAATTTTTTGAAGTCTTATTTTCAGGGATGCAATTCAACTATTAAAAAATAAAAGCACTGTTGGACCGTTCATGCTTGGGAAGGAAGATCCTAGATTACCAGAGGCTGGCAGCAGAAGCTGCAGGAAGGCAACCTTGCACAGACTCCAGGATGGGGAAGAATCTAGAATGGAGCCCCAGGAGCATTCAGTGGGAAAAGGTGCTGGTTGCCAAGTCTAATGACTTGAGTTCAATCTTTGGGACCCACATGGTGGAGAGCACCGACTCCTGCAGGTGTCCTCTGGCCTCCACATGCAGGCATGCAGTGCACAGAACCTTACCTGGTAAGCTACAGCCCCATGGCAATACACAGATTAATAGATGTTAAGAGTTAATAGGCCAAACAGTGTTGTAATTAATATAGACTCTGTGATTATTCGGGTCTGGGTGGCTGGGAAATGAAAGAGCAGTCTCCTACAGGTGGGTTTCTTCCTGTGCTCAGCTCCCTAGGCACCAACAGGTCAGGAATAGAACTCTTTCAGTACTCAGTGGCTCTCCGGGCACCTCCAAAAGGGTCAGAGATGGATTTCGTCCAGCGCTCCCCGGGCACCTCTAACTGGTCAGAGGTGGGTTTCGTCCAGTGCTCAGCAGCTCCCCAACTTGAGTACACCATTAATCTTCCAGGTATTGTATGCTATGGGTCTTCAAAGTCACTGAAGCAGGATTTATGACTATGCCTTTCATATCAACGGTTTTAGTTTCAATCTATTTCAGGCAGTCTCATCACACATGTATAGTTATGAATTCTCTCCTTGCTCTAGGAAAGACATCGTTGGTTCATTGTCAAGACTTTCCCACAGCAGTGAGCTTTTTGACCTGGCTACCTCCACCAAGTTACCCCAAGTACAAAAAGGGAAACTAAGTCACAGAATCAAGGAGGCATCAGGGACAGGCTCAAGAGGAGTTGATGCTTTAGCTCACTTGGCAGAGTGGTGGGAAGGTAAGCAGAAAAGGAACTTGCTGACAAGCCCTAAACTTCAGATATTTTGTGAAGAAATCATCAACAGATATTGTTATAGTAGTTTCCATGGGGTTACTCCAAACTCTTGTTCCTGCAGGGAGGACACATCAACTATCCTGCCTCAAGCTCTGCCTGGTTGTAGTCAAGGGCATGCAGGAGCAACACACCAACACATTTCCAAACAGAATTTGAAAAGACGCTAGAACAGACTCCAATGTAAGCAGCAATGTTACACAGGGAACATGTAACTCCTGATGTGAAGGAACCCAGCGAGGGGACAGAGGTGTAATGGAGGGGATGGAGGAAGACCACCTGTCAGAATGAGCTGAGTTCCCATAATCCCGTCATAAGAAAAAAAATCCTCCTAATTTAAAATTGAACACAATACTTTCAAGTCAATGAATTCTGTGGAATCAACTGTGAAGTTGGGGATTCTCTTTTTAATTTTTTTTGAACAGTGTGACAAGGTCCAGATGGGCATCAATCAAGGGCTGGAATGTGTGGCATATATATATATATGGCAGGCAGGTTTTCTATTGGCCAACCATGCTTATATACTATTAAAAAACAGTTCTATAAAATATCCTGTTATTAAATACATTAAACTAATCCATTCTCCTAGCACTATTTTTATTTGCAATTCAGATTGTGTGAAAGCTGGAATCCCATCGTCCCCTCCCAGGTGTGTGGGCACAATAGTCTAAATACTCACAAGGGGAGTGGTTAGAATCACATGTGTAACTTAATAAGGTAGTATGGGGCTAAGCAGACAAATGGTTCCAATTACACTTTAATGTTCACTTTCAGTCAAGCTAAATAACTCGAGGGAGACAGCACATTTAATAATTTATGAGCTAAAATCTGTACTCAATATTTACTGCTACAAAAATTTTTAAAAATGCTGTGGCCAACAGTATGTATCTGTGAGCTGGGAATTAAAAGAAGCTCCTCTGAGACTGAGAGTATAGTTTAGTGGTAGAACCCTTGCTTAGCATGAAGGTCCTGGTTCTGATCCCTGGTACAGCAACAGATCATCAACAAAGCTCTTCGGATAGATTCGTATCAGAGGCCTCCAAGAGGTGACAGCCAAATGTTGGCAGAGACCAGAGCAGAAAGACCCCTCTCTAGGGAATCTCATTTGCAAGGCTAGCAGTTAGCATAAACAAGGTCCCCAGGGATCCCTGCCCTGTGATTTAGCACAGAAGCCACAGGATTTTAATGATAACTTAAGTCTGCTTGTTTCAATGGGCTATTCCAAGAGCTGGAAGGTCAGTTAGCATACAACTGACTCACAAAGATGACTATTTCTAAAAATGTCTGTGATGTAATCCCAGGGCTGGGAGACAGAGGCAGGCAAATCTCTAATTCTGAGACAAAAGCCTATCCTAGAGAACAAGTTCCAGGACAGCTAGAGTGACAGGAAAATCTTGTCTCAAAAAACAAAAACAAAATAACAACCACCAAAAACGCTTCTGCATTTTTTATTTAGGAAAGGAGTGGAAAGAAGGCAGGACTGAGGCTCCCTGACTGAAGGTTACAGCTGACCATAGGCATCTTCCAGGTGAACAGTCAAGACCACAGATCCAGTTATGACCTGCTAGGCACAGGGAGGCACTGTCACCTGCCTCCCACCCCAAACATAATCACTGTGAGTAAAAACTCTAAGAACATTGGGTCCATCTCTAGGTAACATAAGTTACTAAATCGCTAATACAGGTTTTAAACAGACCTGGAGAGAAGATCACGGGTGCCAAAATAAGGGCAACACTTCACCTAAGAGCAGCATCAGCATTGTCCAGATCCCCTTAGGATCAGTTCCCTGGGGATAACCGGCTGTTTGTCAAGGCAGCAAACAGTCAAGCTTCTCAGGGGCATGATGAAGAGCCCCGCGGAGAGCAATTCCAAGCGGGGATGTGTCATCATAAGGCAGCTTGGCTTCTCGGCTTATGAAAGACCATATCAAAAGCTGAGCTCCAAGGAGGGATGCTTTTAGTTTCTGTACACACAAACCTCTGTACGTGGTGACTTGGGCTAGAAGTCTATACCTTTCAGATAAGACCCAACAAACCTAAAGCCATAGATCCAATTATTAAGATGCAAACGATCCACTGTTTACAAGAGGGACTTTTAAAATCCCACTTATTTACTGCACACAAGCAAACTAGGAAATGACAGAAACTAAGATCAGTGGTGGAAGAGCCGGAGATCCGTGTGAGCCAAGACGATCCCCAGTTCATCGCATGCCTCGATCACAACCTTGTCTGCAGCAGATCCAGATGGCGCAACAATGTAGGCCACACCACTCTGCAGAGGAAAACCCCAAAACCAATGTTGACTTTCAAAACACAATGCCATGCATACCTAGCAAAAAACCAAAATTCCTCTCTAAAAAGCAGAAGCCAGGGGTAGAAGAGGTGGTTCAGCAGAGTACTCTTCAAAAAAACAATCATCTGTAACTACAGTTCCAGGGCTTCTTCAAGCACACATATATAAAGGCCGTCAAAACAATCAATTATATATGATAAAATTTGATTATAAATAAAAACAAATATATCCTTTAAAAAAAGCATAACTAACAATGACATATTCATACAAAGCAACAGAATTTGGGTTATGCCTATATCATACAGAAAAGTGAAATAATTCTCCATTTATATCAAACCAAGAGCTTTAATATGCAGCTCTAAGTAACTTAAAACATCGGAATCACAACTTTTTTGTGGTGCTGGGACTGACTCTGAGAGACCAGGCGCTCTATGCTACACCCCAGCCTCAAAGGCAGATGCCTGAAATGGCTTCTAAAATTCTGTGTCCCTAACACACACTGATTCTCACTTACCCTTTTAGCTCGGTCTACATTATCCCTGAAAGGAAAGAAGGCATCGGAGCTGACAGAAACATCTCTCAGTTTGTCGACCCATTCCTTTTTCTCTGCCTCAGTGAGTAACTCGGGGACTTCCTCGAACAGCGCCTTCCACTTCAGCAGGTCTTCTCCCTAGGGAGCCAGGGAGCAGGTGAGCTCAGCATTACCATTAGCTGTGTCCGGTGGAAAGCACAGAGACAGAATCCAACTGGGCATTTTCCTGCGGCTGCTCACTAAACAATAACAAACTCAAGTTCCTATTTCCAGAAGCTCTCTGATGTTTAAAAAGAGATTATACCTTACTTTTGTAACTCAGTTTATCCCAAACCTACCATGTTCCCAAATCTCTAAGTTAAACCTAAACCTATAAGTTTATACATGCACCAAAACATTTAAAATGGCCCTTTATCTCCAATTAAGAAGCAGATGATAACTGATATTTGTACAGATAAACTACACGTATACAGCTGTCTTGGGTATAAAGTCACCATAGGCAAATCAAAACACAATTCATGGTATTCACTACTGCTTGGACGTTTGTGTTACTTTACTCTACCTAAAGTTTATACTGCAATGTAACCCCCAGTGCAAAGGGATTGAGAAGCAAGGCCTTCATCAGGCTGAGGCAGAACATGCCTGTAATCCTGGCATTAGTAGCTGAGTTCCAGGTCAGCCTGCACTAAAGAGAAGGCCTCAACTCAAACAAACAAAACTAAAAAAAAAAAAAGCAGACATAATAAGGAGACGGTGTGGGAACATTTTTGTTGAAAACAGAAAAGGTACCAAGCCACACTAAGTTGCTACTGCCTCTGTAAGTAGGGTAGGAGAAGAGAGCCCCTGGTGACCAGCTATCAGGACAATGACAGTTCAAGTCTAATACACAATACGACCTCTGCTGACACCAGGAGATGGGTGAACAGTCCTCGCAATGACAATATTATAACCTGCAGGGGAGGCACAGGTGTACAAAACTAATCTAATATTCATAACCCAAGAAGCAGAGGCTTGTGGTTTCAGAAGGGCGCAGCAGTACAGGTGACAGGGATCAGAAGGTATTTTAATTTTAACAATTTCAGACAATCCAGGATTTCTAGAAAGTCTTTCTGTAGTAATACCGTGAAAGTCTGTCCCAAACAGTGAACGAACCCACACAGCCCACTAGGAACTCAATCAGCCCGTACCTCACCAATGGTGCCCGTCACATACTGATCAATGGCATTAGAGATTTCCGCTCTCTTCACCCCGGTTTTAAACTTCATGGAAAGCACTCGTGGATGGTGTCGGAGCCACCATGAGTTTGCCTTATCACCCGCAAGGCGTGTGCAGTGTATCCGAGACTGCTGGCCTGCTCCGATGCCGATAACCTAAGAACAGACAGTTCCTTTAGGACGCTGGTAGTGAAACGCACACTGGACGGCTCTGCTGGCTCCAAGACCCAACAACCAGCGTACACAGCTGGTCAAGATTTAGTCACTAGAAACAACAATTTTAACAGTTGCCTTCTACAAAAGTCCTGAAAGGCCCTTCTGAATCATATACTAGTATCTCTTTGGCCTGAACAGCCATTACAACTGTAACCTGTGAGCTAATCATGTAAAACCACCAGAAGACACACTGGAGCATGCCGCTGAGGTTGTATTAAAATCAGACTCACTCAAGTTAAGAAAGACCCTAGGGATGCACAGGATCAATGCTGCATCCCATGGCTGGGATACATGGTTAAGAGGTGTTCACTACCAGAGCTAGCTTTTAAATGGCTCAGCAGGCAAAGGCACCTACCCTGCAAGTTTGGCAACCCCTGTCACGGTGGCACAGAACTCCTTATGCTGTCCTGAGATCTAACATTTGTCAGGGTATATTTACAACCTTATATTCTATCCTCCATATCCTCCCTCTCCCCAAACAAAATTTAAAAATTTATTAATAATAAATGCTCAATACTGATACATTTTAACCTTAACAATGGAGTTTTATGTCCCAATAAACCCACAGCAAGCTGAATGTCTTAAGTAAGAAAATATACTAAATCCACTTATATAACCAATACCACAGCTTAACACAATCTATAGTCCTAGAACATGGTCTTTAGTTGAACAAAACCCAATCAAAATCTACTTTAGAACCAAATAGACCTGGGAGTGGTAGTGCACGCCTTTAATCCTATGAATTCAAGGCCATCCTGGTCTACAGAGTGAGTTACAATCCTACATGGTGGGACTCTGTCTCAAAAAGTAAAAAGCAAAACCAAAATCAAACAAAATAAGCAAGTGGCAAATAGCTTCTGCAGATCCCGACTGTAATGAAAGGAGAACAAATCTAAACTAAAACGCCCCAGTTTCAGTTACTTCAATTTGGGAGTGATCTGGGAGTGGAGAGATGGCTCAGCGGTCAAGAACACTGACTGCTTTTTCAGAGGACCTGGACATAATTTCCAGCACCCACAATGGCAGCTCACACCTGTCTGTAACTCCAGTTCCAGAGGACCCCAATACCCCCACAAAGACATACATGCAGGCAAAACACCAATGCACATAAAATAAAAGTAATTAATTAAAAAAAAGTTGGGAGTGATCTCGTCTGTAGCAGTGGCCACATAACCACATAATTAAAAAAAGAAAAGTACATTTATTTATTTTTTTTTAAATATTTATTTATTATGTATACAGTATTCTGTCCGTGTGTATGTCTGCAGACCAGAAGAGGGCACCAGACCTCATTAGAGATGGTTGTGAGGCACCATGTGGTTGCTGGGAATTGAACTCAGGACCTTTGGAAGAGCAGGCAATGCTCTTAACCACTGAGCCATCTCTCCAGCCCAGAAAAGTACATTTAAAACCGATAAATTTCACTGTGTTCAAATTATTCTTTAAGAATCCAAGCATGAAGGAGGCAGAGGCAAAGGGGAACCCTGAAGTCCAAAGTCTCAACACATGCAGGCTGCCCTTTCAACAAATTCTGAAAACAAAACCCAGGAGGCAGGGGCGTGGTGTGTGGCAGAGCAACTGGGACTCTGGTTTGACTCACAGAAGATTAAATAAATAAAACATGTCAAACATGTCAGAAATCCCTGCAGGCGGCACACACAGCCCAATGACTGGCAGTGCAATTCTTTCCGTTCCCGTTCCTTGTCAATGGAAATACTACCAGCGAGGAGCAGAGGGGATGGGTGTGTGTGTGTGTGTGTGTGTGAAGAAACAAGTTCCGCAAATCCAAAATGAGCCAGCTCACGCTAAGCAAAAGTCAGCGTAACCAACTTTAGTATTGGCTCTGGCCTGCTTACTTAGTTCTCGTTAGTTTTAACTCTACCACGGTCCACGGTGCCGAGTAAACACTGACAAACCAGGAAGAGGATCTGGCAAGTCTTCTCTTTCAAGCACCTAGTGCCTGAGACGGATGGATTTGGGATAGTGTACAACAGTGCCCGTGAGGTGGGCTGATGGCGTGCTTACCTGTCCATCCTTGGCATAGCACACGGAGTTGGACTGAGTGTACTTGACAGCGACAGTGGCTACAATGAGGTCTCTGAGGGCAGACTCCGGCAGCTGAAACAAACGGGATGCTTTTGAAAGCTCATTAACGTTAAGCTACGGATACACCAGTGTAACAGACCTGTAACGCAGCCAGGTCCCTCAGTGGCAGCCAGATGAACGAGTCATGCTTTACTGAAGACCGAAACACGCTAGCGTATCTGTGACTAACACAGTGCAGTATCCCATGTGTCACCCTCAAACTAATGGCGACTGTTTGGCAACAAGATGTGAAATATTGCACTTATTTTTAAAAGACATTTTTTTTAACCAGAATATCTTTAATACCTGAAGATAAAAGACTTAGATTCCATTTCATGTGTTATGTACTACTGTGATTCCCACACAGCCAATATATTCTGGAAAAGTCAAATTCTACCATCTTTTTGCTTTGCTGAGAACATTTTAAGAAGGTATTTAAAAGTATTCTGCAAACTCTAAGTCAACATTCAGCAGTAAGTCTGTAATAGCCCCAAATGTCACTTCCTCTGATACATGTTAGAAAAGAGGATGATGATCCACATGTGTATGCTAAGTAGGTAAAGGGTACTGACTACCCAAAGAGAAAACACACAATACCTGCAATCCCAGCAAACGGCACCCAGAGGCTGATGCAGGAGCATCTGGGCTCCAAGTCCATGCTAGACTAGATGAAGTTATACTGTTTATATAAAAAAATGGATGTAACTGACACTAATCATATTAAGTAATAATAAGCCACTCTCAGAAATACAAATATTCTGTTTGTGGTGCCTAGATTTCTAGATAAAATTTAAGATCATGCACAGTATGTGTAATATGAAAGAAAAACTGTGTAGGGGAACAAAGAGGACCAAACAGAGCGGGAGGAATGAAAGGTGTGTGTGGGGGCAGGGGATACAGTCAACACACAAGAGACTGTGTAACATTGTCCTTATGCTACCCAGGGCTATATGTAAAATGAATACATGCAATTAAAACTTAAAAATAACCAAAAAGGTAAGCTTGGCTTCACCCCAATTAGCTTCTTTAAGAGGAATAGAATGGAGAGTACAAAGGAACTCACGGAGTGCATGTGAACCTACACTTTTTAAATTCCAAAATTCGAAGTTTCAGAAGATTTTTAAAAGAATTTATTATTCCAGGACATTAATCTATCCTTCATCTCTGTTTGCGCCAACAAGTACAATCTGAGTCCACAGAAAGCTAGCCTCTTAGAAGTCACCTTCAATACAGCCCTGGCATTCTGAGTTAGATCAAAGGATAAGAGAAATGCCGGTGCGGGGATGTGAGGCCCCTCAGCCAGCTAGAGCACCATGTTTCTGGAAAAGCTTCCCCTGCCCAGCAATCAAGGCCAGACCAGTCTCAGACCTCTACCTTCCACTCTTGCTACAACGACCTGCTTGTGACAAGACCAGCGCTCTGCCGAAGCTCAGAGAGGCAGGCCACAGCAGCCGCTGATGGGCAGAGACCAGCGTTCTGCAGAAGCACAGAGAGGCAGGCCACAGCAGCCGCTGATGGGCAGAGACCAGCGTTCTGCAGAAGCACAGAGAGGCAGGCTACAGCAGCCGCTGATGAGCAGAGACCAGCGTTCTGCAGAAGCTCAGAGAGGCAGGCTACAGCAGCCGCTGATGGGCACAGAGACCAGCGTTCTGCAGAAGCTCAGAGAGGCAGGCTACAGCAGCCGCTGATGGGCACAGAGACCAGCGTTCTGCAGAAGCTCAGAGAGGCAGGCCACAGCAGCCGCTGATGGGCAGAGAGACCAGTGTTCTGCAGAAGCTCAGAGAGGCAGGCCACAGCAGCCGCTGATGAGCAGAGACCAGCGTTCTGCAGAAGCACAGAGAGGCAGGCTACAGCAGCCGCTGATGAGCACAGAGACCAGCGTTCTGCAGAAGCACAGAGAGGCAGGCTACAGCAGCCGCTGATGAGCACAGAGACCAGCGTTCTGCAGAAGCTCAGAGAGGCAGGCTACAGCAGCCGCTGATGAGCAGAGCCACAGAAAAAAACTACACACATGCACCTCTCATCCATTCCCCTAGTTTGTAACTTTAGACAGATTTAACTATTCTCTGTCCCAATTCTGTAAGCTTTACAATACAAAGCAGTCCTCTCCTATAACATACTGGGATTGAATAAAATGGTCTCCCCAGGTCATCATTATCCCAAAATTAGACCTCTTCGACAGGGTGACAAAAAAACAGAACAAAAACATTCTTCACATTAAAAACAATTACCAAGCACTGAAAAAGGAAACGACCTAAATACCATTGTGGCGCAGATCTACTTGGGTAGTCATGTGGCTTTTCACTGATGTGAAGCAACAGTCATCAGTACAGAAAACATCTGTAAGCTAATGCATGCCGCGAGGGACAACACAATCCCACTTAGGTATGACTGAAGACACTTATTTCTATGTATGTACATACACAGATGTCAGGCTTACCTGACAACTCAGATGAGCGAGCTGCGTGCATATCTACCAATTACAAATATGGACCTTAATAAATGATAAGCTTAGATATACCAAAGATAGATATGCTATTACATTTAGTTTAGATATTGTAAAACTTACATCTTTATTCTTGGTGACAATATTGCTAAATAATGACTTGTCAATGACACCATTATTTCTCTTCTGGCTTAAACGAAGACCAAAGAGTGTTCGCACTTCATTTTCATCCGGTTTGTAGGACTGGTCCATCTAGGGCACAAATTATAAAAGTTACAAGTACATCCATAGCCTCAAATTTTTCACATAAAAATTTTCATTCTTGCTGGGCATGGTGGTGTATGCCTGTAATCCCAGTAACTGGAAGGATGAGGCAGGAGGACTTCAGGTTAGAGGCCAGCCTGGGTCACAGGAAGTTCCAGGACAGCCTGAGCTACACAGCCAAAACATGTCTCAGAGAACAGGACCAAACACTAACAAAAGAAAGACCTCATTCTTAAGAATCCATTTTCTTAGGGTTCTAAGCTGCCAACCAGTGTTTCTGGTGTATATTGTTGGAGATTGCTTGTTCATTTTCCAGCTTCCCAGACCCAAAATAATCACATAGAAACTGTATTAATTAAAACACTGCTTGGCCTAATAACTAACTATTACATCTTAAATTAACCCACTAAGAATCCATTTTCTTAACATGAACATGTGTGATGACATCATTTAGCATGGACATAATACAATGGCCAGGCACCAAAGCCACTGATCACCATGGGAACAGCACTCCTTCAGTTCCTTTCTTGGATAAGCATACAAAACAGAATCACCAGAACGAGCTGAGGCACAAGATTTACACCCTATTTTCCCTTTCTTTCTAGAGCTCTCTTACAGAAACTTAGCTAATATTTGAACAACAAGTTAAAACAGGTTCTGGCCTGGCAGCACATGCTGGTCACCCCAGCTACCTGGGAGGGCTGACTTAGGAGAACCGAAGGCCCAGGCCTGCCTTGGCTACAAAGTGAGTCAGCTCAAGGCTAGCCTGGGCAACTCGGCAAGACTTTGTCTCATGATAGGAACTGAACAAGGCCCGGGAGGTGGCTCAGTGGTAGAGTTTCTAACATGCACAAAGAACCCCTGCTCAATTCTCAGCACAGCAAAAATAGATGAAAATATAAAATAACACAAAATGGGAAAAACCAAGAATTCTAGCTTGTATCTGAAAAATACTCCCCCAAGAAGAGGATCACTCTGAATGTGAGGCGCTACTTTCATCTAAGGGCACAGATGGGAACTTTAAAAACACCATGCCCACGAGGACATTTAGGCTGCTGTCCACTTTTTACAGGGACAGCAAAACATCTCCAATACACACAGTCCGTGTCCCAGTTCTATTTCTCTTGGGACTTAGGTAAACAGATTTTAGACAACCTGCAAGGGTGTGAAGCAGTGTACACAAGTAAGAAGCAAAAAGAAGCCAGGCATGGTGGCACACTTCCTTTAATCCCAGCACTTGAGAGGCAGAGGCAGGCGTATCTCCTGAAACTGGAGGTCAGCCAGAGAAACCCTGTCTCAACCCCCAACGCTCAACACAAACACAAAAAGGCAAAGAATCTTAGACCCTGCAAACCACCTGTAATTAAAAAATTACTAAGATTAACAACAAAAGTGTCTGGTAGGGTGTGGTGGCAACGCCTTTAATCGTATCTCTGGGAGGCAGAGGCAGGTGTATCTCTGAGTTCTCAGCCAGCTGAAGGATACACAGTGAACCCTGTTTCATAAGCAGTAATAGAGGAGCCTGATGTGCTGCTCTGAGTGTCTAATCCCAGCACTCGGAAAGCTGTGAGCTTGAGCTCATTGTTGAACTACACAGCACAACCCAATCTCAGGAGGAAAAAGGACAAGGGGAGAAAGGATAGAGACAGGGACACCAAAGAGGGGTAAGTGGGAAAGCTGTCTCTGTAAGAAAGGGCTACACGGGAAAGGGCACAAAGTGAAACTGAAGACTAAATCGCCACCGAATGTAGGAACTGCCCTGACCTGAAGAACACAGTAGTTCCCATTTTTCTTTTTAGAAAGTATTTTCAAGGCTTCCTCTTCATATCCTGGGGCAACGATACCATCCGAAACCTGTAAGTACATTAGATGTAATTTTATTTTTAGAAATCAGAGAACTCTGTGAGAATTATTCTTCAGGGCTGACTCTGTTTTCCAAGCTATCCTATTTTCTGTGGTTAATCTTAGTTTTAACTAAGAACAAATGGATGATTCACTTTAATACACGAGCCTCCGGGAAGAAAAACCCATTCTTATGCTAGTCTCTTCATGAAGGGGGCTTGAGGCCCACACCAGAGGGATCATGCTCCAGCCTAGCTCAAGAGAGCACAAAACAAGGAGATAAGATCCCAGGTCCGTAATCTTGCAACTAGAGACAGAGATGTCTCAGTGTCAGCATGAACTGTGAGCAGCAAGCCAGCCCAGCATGGCTGGGAAGGTTTAGGGTCAGAAAGAATCCCTAAAGTAGCTAAGCACCACCATGCCACAGTCCCCCCCCATCCCTCCTGACCACTGTCTTTGATTTCCTCTTCTGGTTCTGCCTCCCAACACTAATGATGGGATGCAAACCTCAAACTAAATGGTAAGGGTCAGCTCATCAAAGTGCTCTGCCCTCGTCGTTCAGATCTCGAAGGGTCTGTAGCAAGGTCCATTATTTTCTCATTATGCAAGATGGCTCTGCCTTCAGAATAGTAACTTTGGCACTAAGATGCACCCAGCAGCAGGGCGGCAGTGGGGTTCACTTTTAATCCCAGCACCCAGGAGGCAGAGGCAGATGGATCTCTGTGAGTTCGAAGCCAGCCTGGTCTACAGATTGCAGGATTGTTACACAGAGAAATCCTGTTTAGATCCCAGGGGGGAAGGGAATACACACCCAGCAGAGGATTTAAAAGAACTAAACATATAATAAAAACCCCATCAAGATAAACATCCACCTGGAACCTTAAATCTCAAAATTAACAACAAAAGTCAAACATTTGTGGTCCCCGTACAAACTCAGTATCCTACATGCTGGTGCAATCACTACAGGCTACAGTTTCAGTGAAGCCTAGGAACAAGTTACTCAGTTACATATGGATCAAAATACCTGAACCTCTACTCACTTCTCTGGAGATAATTTTTGCAGTAGGGACATCACAGACATCAGACAATGCAATAAAATCACCAAATGAAGACATTCTATCAGCTCCTGTAAGTGAAAGTTAAGGGATTTCTTACATTAAAAAAAAAATCCATGTGATCAAATCCAGTATTTCCTCTCTGATCCCTTTCAGGTTCATAAACATGTTGGCCTGTGGCATGTGCCTGCCCTGCTCTGCTACTTCGATGTGGGCATTCTGTATGACGTAGAAACAAAAGCTTACCTTATTACCCAGAGTTAATCTATCAAATAACCAGTGAGAAGGGATTCCTTCGTTTTACCTTCCGAATTAGCACTTGGCTGTAGGTCAGCATTAGCTAGTGAAGGAGGACAGGGCTTCCACCCCCACAAAGTATGCCCACAGAAGCAGGAGGCTGGAGGCCTTAGCATAAGGCACAGTTGCTGCCTTTGGCTGTAACTGATAAACTGCTTCCAGGGTCTTAAAATCCCTCAGGAACTCGTATCTGCTGATTACTGCACCTAAGAGTCTGGTATTTCTGAGTATGTAAAATGCAAGTCAAGCCAAGCCAAAACTTAGCAGTTAGAATAAACATACAATATTTTTTTTCATAATAAAAATGTATTCAAAAACCTAATCTAAAATAAAATGTACCAATCTCATTGTTTCCATTTATTACATTAAAATACTAACATGCACTTTGTAAAATATACTCAGCTTAAGTATTAATTAAAATCAAAGAAAGACAAATCTAAATCCTATAATACAAGTTATAAGCAATACTATCTTATTCTATTAAGGATAAAGCATTGCTCTCTCCTCTGACCTCTTGCTCGTGCATATGCTGTGGCCATAGGCGAGAGAGTTGGATAGAGGTCATGGACCATGCAGACTCTGGCTTCATCCTCACTAAGTGGAGTCCCAACAGCAGCGCCTGCCAAAGAAAGAAGGTCGAGTCAGAGACAGCAACGGGTAGGGAAGGTATGAGCACTCCCACCCCACCAAGGAGAAGCAATGATCGAGCACCCCCACCCCATCATGTACACACACAATTTCTTAAAAAGCCATAAAATAATAACCTAAAATTTCAAATTGCTACTTTTCAAATCTGACACCAAAATATTTTTTCCAACTTTTTTTGAGTTTTTTTTTTAAAGATTTATTTAACTATGTATACAGCATCTGCCTGCATGTATCCCTGCAGACCAGAAGAGGGCAGCAGATCTCATTATAGATGGCTGTGAGCTACCATATGATTGCTGGGAATCGAACTCAGGACCTCTGGAAGAACAGTCAGTGCTCTTAACCTCTGAGCCATCTCTCAGCCCCACCAAAATATTTTTTTCAAGAGTTGGAGGTGTATCTTAGTGGCAAAACATGTACAAGACCAGGGTTTCAATGCCTGGTGCCACAAAATAAAAAAATGGAAACAAAACAAATTTTAAAAATTGTCATTTTTCAAAGACCTAGTCTGTATTTTTCAAACACCTATGGAGTATATTTTCTAGTACTTGTGCCAAAGTAAACAGAAACGACTCATCGAGGTAATTAAACACCAGGCATACAGTGCAGGGGCTGGGGCAGGGGACTTTCTCTCTGGCCTCTGAAAGCAGAGCCGTGAAGCCCGACCACACTGGCATGTGCAGGAAGCTGGACCACTGCATTCCGGATTCTGCTCTGCTTGGTGTCACGTACCATTTACTTCTTCCTCGCTCACTTCACTTTAGCACCCAGTAAATTAGGAACAATTATGTGCTGGACTGCACACAGACCCTGAGACAGCCAAATGGTGGAATTAAGGACTTGAGGGTAGAAACAAAGGAATATCTCATTCAATAAAAACAGGAACAGTCTCTTCGTTTGCTAAGGTACACTTAGCAGTTAGCTGGTTCTATCACATTATGTCACTTCATCTCTAAACTTTCAGAACAACACTGCAAGAGCCAACAGTGTGGTGTCTCTGTCTCCTAACAAGGACATACAATTACGTGCGCTTACTATGTTACCAAATAGACTCCCAGATTATATAACTGGCACCAGAACTTACCATAATCAGAAAAACTGGAGAGAAACAACAAAAATGTCCGAGCACACTAGAGCGTGCTGGGGCAGGGCCCTCACCTGCTGGGCTGACATGCTTGAAGGAAGCTGCAGCCGGGATGCCCACTGCTTCCCTGAGTTCCTTCACCAGCTGCCAGGCATTCAAAGCATCACACAAGTTTATGAATCCAGGGGCTCCGTTGAGGACTACACACAGAAACACACATACATTAACGAGCAGGTTCGATAAGGTCTTATGTATGTACATTCCTTAAAGAAAAATAATTAACATGTCTAGGCTATATAACTTGCACGTGATTTTAGCCAAAAGGCTGAGAACCGAGAGTCTTCAAGGCCCAGATGGAGACAGAAGAAGGTGGATCTCTGAGTTCGAGGCCAGCCTAGTCTACATAGTGAGTTCCAGGACAGCCAGGGCTACATAATTAAGACCACCCGATACCTCAAAAGAAGTAAACAAGAAGCAAATAGATATCTATAAGCATAGCAGTAACCCAATTACAAAAGTAGCATAACTACGCTTAGGTCACCTTCAAAGACTTGCACCCCAACAACTGCAGACTAGAAATAAATAATAAGAGAGACTTGGCAACAATGACAAAAGCAGACATTACGAAATTCATGTGAATAAGATTAAATATTTACAGAAATTACAGTGATGGTATATATCACAAGTCAGAAACCTTTTCAACTAAAACAAACAAAAACCCCATAGACCAACAACTATGGTACAATTTAAAGTGCTCTGGAAGGCAGGAGACTGACAGAAATAGTGGAGTTTTCATCTTCTAGAGCAATGCAAAAGCTGCAGGCTGGGCAGGGAGTGCTGGTCTTTAATCCCAGCATTCACTAGGCAGAGGTATGTAGATCTCTAAGTTCAAAGCCAGCCTAAGACACTGCAACTTCAGCAGCGCAGAATGGTGTAATCCCAGCATTCTCTGGGACCTTGTCTCAAAACAAGTTTCCCCAAACAAAAGAAAACTACACCATGTCCTCATGAGAAACAAACTCAGCGATAAGCAATAAACTGTAACATGAGACACCTTACAAGGTGCACAGCAAGCAAAGCAGAAGAGAGACTGTGATCTCAGCTCCCACCTTCATGTATAGCTTAGTGGATATGGGGAGGTGAGTGGGGGAATGCTTGTGTGTAAACACTAGCTCCCCTTCACTTATCATATTCTCAGAGGCACTAATAACTGGTTAGACATAACAGCGAGCTACAGAGAAACGTTTCAAGTTGCTTCATCTATTAGGCAGAAGAAACAAACAGGCACCACCTCACTTCCAGCTGGAGGAGAGCAGTCAGTCACACCAAAGCCGGCCACTGTACTGCACACCTACAAGAGGAGCACTCAAGAGGAAGAAGGAGGAGTGTCACTTGCTTGAGGCCAGCCTGGTGTGTTCCAGGCTAGCCGTGAATACATAAGGAAATGTCTCAAAACTAAAGAAAAACAAAGCAAAAGACAAAAAGCAAATATACACACAATTCCATCTTTATTCTTTGCTTCAGCTTTGTTCTAGACAAACAGGCATGTCCACTGTAATTATATCACTGCCAAATAAAAAGGCATCATATTTGTTTTTTCTGCTGTAAAGATAAGTATGTGTTTGGGAGAAATCCTGTGAATGAATCCCTCGCAAGAAGCTGCTGTTTGCATGCCCGGGACCTCCTCGGCCTCAAGTACCAACAATACTTTTACATTCTGGAAGAATGAAGTACCCATGCAAACACCGAAGGAACAATAAAGACTCACAGAGCACAAATAAAAACCATTTTCATTGTGGAGGGCGGAACATAGAGCTTCTTGGAGTTTAGGTGACACTTCAGCCCTAGAAATTCTAAATGTAATACAGGTTTCTGTCGGGGGCTGTAACCCTAATGGGAGAACCAGTAAAGCTGGGTGAGGTGACAAAGAGAGAGGATCTGCTACTCTGATCTGAGGTGCTGAGATCTGAAAAAAGGCAGCCAGGACTATAAAAGGCAGAGGGGAGGAAGCCCAAGTGCAGGGGTCACCGCCAAGACCCTAGCGCAGAGGGGAGGCAGCCCGAGTGCAGGGGTCACCGTCAAGACCCTAGCGCAGAGGGGAGGCAGCCCGAGTGCAGGGGTCACCGTCAAGACCCTAGCGCAGAGGGGAGGCAGCCCGAGTGCAGGGGTCACCGTCAAGACCCTAGCGCAGAGGGGAGGCAGCCCGAGTGCAGGGGTCACGCCAAGACCCTAGCGCAGAGGGGAGGCAGCCCGAGTGCAGGGGTCACGCCAAGACCCTAGCGCAGAGGGGAGGCAGCCTGAGTGCAGGGGTCACGCCAAGACCCTAGCGCAGAGGGGAGGCAGCCTGAGTGCAGGGGTCACGCCAAGACCCTAGCGCAGAGGGGAGGCAGCCTGAGTGCAGGGGTCACGCCAAGACCCTAGCGCAGAGGGGAGGCAGCCTGAGTGCAGGGGTCACACCAAGACCCTAGCGCAGAGGGGAGGCAGCCTGAGTGCAGGGGTCACACCAAGACCCTAGCGCAGAGGCCACGCCGTGCTAGGAGAAAAGCTAGAGGTAAGGGAGTGGCGAAGTGACACAGGAACAGACCTCAGTCAGTGGGAATGAAAGTACTTTACAGAGCAAAGAAGGCCAAGCAAGGGTCGGTCCTGTCCGCACCATTAAGACTACTCTATTGTACAGAACTGAGGCATCAGTAGACAGCATAGTCTGAGAGACTCTGGGCGACTGAGGGACTTAGGTATCATTAGGTACAAGATGTGGCTGTGCATAGCAGTGACAGACAGAACACGGCGCTCCCTGGATGGGAGGAGTACGAGGAGAGCTCTCTTCATCTTTCCTTAGGCTGTGACAGAAGAAGCCAACAGGAGGAACTGCTGCTTCCCAACATGGCCTGCCTTGAGTGTGTGTGAATGAAGCTGTCTGGAGTGTGTGCCGAAGCCTCCCGACAGTGCTAGGGCTCCACACCTAGAGCTCGCCTATGCCTCTGTCCCATCCCCACCCAGGGGAACAGGGCAAACTACCAAAAACCCCTCCATTAATTCTACAAAACTTCATGTAGCAATTTTTCTCTAGGTAAAATTCTCGGTTTTGGACACAGGTCTTTAAAAAAAGGGTGAAAACAGTCGCTCTTACAGCAAACGTGGATAGTCACAGGAAGTCCCTGAAACCGACCAGATTTACCAGGCAGATTTACTGGGAGGCTCAGACCAGCTGAGCTGCCTGGAAAGGACACTCCCAAGCTGTCGATCTGCCTGCAGGCTGTGCAGTGTGCTCCAGGATTCTAGCTACTGTGAGCTGTCACCCATGCAGGGTGGGCTTTGGTGATGGGGCTGTCACCGTCATTTCTGCGGCTATAAATAACCTCTCACCAATATTCTTGCAAGTAATCAATCAGTAGTTGACTAAGCTGGGCTTTGGTGGTACCAGTATATTGGTCTGTTACCCATTCCCTATCTGGAGTGAGTACACATGCAGACATTTCCCCAGAAACGGTGTCACACAACACAAACCCACAGTTCTGATTCTCAGTTCAAAGAACTGTCCTTCACTGTCATTTCTTTCTTAATGACAGTCATTAAAATTATTGACTATATTGCATGTATGTGTATTGTGTGGGGACATAGAAGCCTACGTGTGGTGCTGGAGGACAATTCTGACCCAGGACTAACTGCAGCCACCAGGCTAGCATAACAAGTGCCTTTGCCCCTGAATGAGTACACTGGCCCCTCAATGCTATTTAAGGTCACACTACAATGCTATTCTGGCCCACTATAGCTGGCCTTTTAAGCCATCAAGGAAATCACTTCTTGTAACATTTGCCAAACAGACAGTGGCTCCTGACCACTGTAATACACAGGTTTCTCCCTGGTGCTTTCTCCACTGCTTGAACTACCAATTACAGAGGTGCCACAGGATTGGTCTGGGGGGCCCTCTTTTGGGAAATCCCAGGAGTCCCACCTGATCTCAAGTCTTCTAAAACATCAATGTCCCCAAAACTGTATCTCCAACTTCAGCTTTGTGTATCAGCCAGGACCTGTGGCTTGCCAGGCAGTGCACGAGGTGCCATTCTGACACCTCGTGTGCAGTCCAACTGGAGCCTCGATTTGGGATGGTTATAAAATGAGGTATTAGGTAATTTAGTTTATATTCTGAATGGGAGTAACTTCAGACACAACACAGAGAAAACCAGGTGTCTAGACGCAGCACACACTCCTTATACTTTACCTGTGATGGGAAGCTTGGGTTTCAGTGTATACAGCTGGGCAGGAGTCTGATGGGGGTTCATCCCATACCGCAAGGGCATCTGGGAAATTCCTTTACTGTACTGCTTTCTGAAGTAATCTGAAATTGCTTCATCGTATTGTGCAGTATGAGTGAATGCCTATAAAACGTTGCATTTCGTGAGATACTAGGAACACTTCTCAAGGACGCTTTTAGGTACATAGCCTTACACCCATACCCATCCCAAATAAACCTAAATAGTACAGCTAACCTTTCTGCCTTTAAATCTGACAGAGAGCACTCCTAATTTTTGACCTCTCTGTGTATAACAAAAGGACCGAAGTCCCAGGCAGAGTGCAGAAAGCTGACATTTAGGAGAACTGCATACTGCTTGAACTGGCACACGGGTAAGACAGACACTGTTTGACAGGATGACAGAAATGCACCTTCAAGGCCAAGTGGCGCCTGGTCTCCAGGGAGGTGTCCTTACTATCAGAGCCCTGCATCTCTGCAGCCACTGCCACATAGTCCTCTGGTTCACATACGACTGTCACTCGAGCATGGTTTTTGGCTGCAGCTCTCAGTAGGGTCACTCCGCCTTTGAAGAACAAAATACATTATTTTTCTCCGGCATTTTGCTTTCAGTGCATGAGCTCTCCAGTCACTGTGCACAAGACCTTAATTTCTGACTTAAAACAAATAGAGGAAAATATCCCATATGAATAATACACAAAGTAATTAGTTTATAGTTTAATATTTTCTAAGCCAGATGGGGTGACACACCATGAGAATCTGTGCACTTTGGAGACTGAGGCAGGAGGATCACAAGTTAGAGGCCAGCTTGGGCAATGCAGCAAATCCCTGTCTTAACATGAAACAAAACCATGAATACTCAATAATGAAAAGAAAAGCAAAATCTCAAAGAGAATTTAACCTCCACCCTCACCAGTTCTGAAAGGTTTATCCCAACTTACCAATATCAATTTGCTCAACAGCTGCCTCAACAGTTACATCCGGAGAAGCCACCGTCTTCACGAAGGGGTACAGGTTACAAGCAACGACCCTGACAAACAAGGAGAGCTAGCTGTCACTGGGAAGCTCAAGCTTTGTAACTTACAACTTGCTAGGAATAAAGCAAGTTACTAAAAATGTAATCAAACCCCATGAAGACCTAAAACATATACCGTAAGTCTGACATTTTCAAATTCCTTTCTTAAAGATTGACTTTATGTTTACAAGGATTTGTTTGCATGTGTTTATGTACTCATCATACATGCAGTGCCCGTGGAGGTCACTGGACATCAGACCCCCAAGAACTAGTTACAAATTATTGTGGGGACCATGTGGGTACTGGAACCCAAGCTTGGGTCCTCTAAAAAAACAGTAAGTGCTCTTAACCACTGAGCCACCTGTCTAGCCCCAACATCTTGAAACCCTTAGAAGTTATATAGAAAAGAGGTCTGGAGGTCCACACTTGCAGAACATAGAATCAGTACACACTCTGGATAGGGTTAATGTCGTCCAGACCAGCCTGCAAGCTTGATGCTTGCCTGGCCTTAGCTAACTATTAAGCCCTTCAAATTTCATGGCTGGGAATGATAGTAATTTCAACGCTCAGAAGATAATAGAGTTTTAGGTCACCCTGGGTGCATAGTTAAACTCCCACCTCAAAACAAAACATTTTAAGAAGAATCAAAATTCTAAGAGTATAGAAAACCTCATTTTAGACTGTGATGTTTACCTAGGATATTCACATTTACACCATTTCCCCAGCAGACTGTGTACACGAAACACTTCAGCACTCAAAGGGTACAACACTTGTTTTGCTTCAGAGCGGTCGTAATGTGGTCTAACACGAAGGTCAAACACACAGTGGTCCACCTCAGGACCGCAGTGAGAACTTCCCAGTTCACTGATCAGGACTGTTGGCAGGGCCCATAGATATGGGTGCATTTGGAACTTACTTCGGTTCCTTCAAGGTGACTGTCAACAGTTCCAATAACAGATCAGAGAGTTCTGCTCTCAAGTTTATTGTCAACAGGTGTGACTAATAGCCAGACCTGGTATTTTAGGTATTAAGAAGTAGATCTCTTTCTATCTCAAACAAAAGTCTAATGTTATAACTAGGTTCCTACTCCGATAGGAAAATAGGGTGTGAGTGTTACTTGTCTTGTGGCAACAGAATATTTAACTAAGAATGTAGCCCATAATCCTTCAACCGGTCTGTTCATTCCTTGTATCATGTGGATGCAGGTTTTTGTTTTTTTTGTTTTTTTTTCCTTTTGGGGTCAAGGCAGAGTTACCTTACCACCTAAAAATTAATTAGGGGCTGGTATGATGGCTCAGTAAAATAGGTACTTGCTGCCAAGACTATGACCTGAGTTTGATATCTAGAACCCACATGCTAAGAGAGAATCAACTTCTGTGGGTGATCTTCAGACTACTACAAGCCACTACAGCATGTGTGCCTCATAAATAAATGAAAATCTTTAAAAAATAAATTAATGTAAGGTTAACAGAAGACAAAAGCTTCAAGGAACAGAATGTTTAAAAAAAATTCAACAACTATCCATAATTTTTTTAAGAAAAAGAAGACATCAATAAATTCAGCATTGTAGAAACACCTCAACATGATAAAATGTAATAAAAATCTAGTATCATGGTTTTTGATAGCCTAACCAATATTTTCCTTCTAAGATTCAGAAATAAGAACATTCACTCTTAACCATTTCTATTCAATATTTTGTCACATTTTAGCCACAGAAATGTATAAAAAAAATAAAGGAAAGGCATCAGGGTTGACTCCATGTAAGATGATGCTTATACAAAGAGAAAATCCTCAGCTGTTAAGGAGAAAACCCATCAGCCTTAATAAATGAGTCCAGGAAGGCCGCAGGTCTTATGATCAATATACAAAAATCAATTGTAATAATACACATTAGCAAACAACAATCAGGACAGGAAATTAAGAAAACAATGCATTAAAGACAGCACTAAAGCAAGTCAAAGACTGAAGAATAAAATTACAAAAGTACCAGACTGACATACTGAAAAGTACAAGACAATGTTGAAAGGAACTAAAGGCAATGTTTCTCAAACAGGGAAGAAATCTCGTATTTATAAGTTAGAAGACTTTTGCTTTTGAGATGACAATAAGCCCCCACATTCATCCACAGAACCTATAGAAGTCCCACTGCCTTTCCCACAAGTGTTGCACAGCAACCCTAAACTCTAGGGAGAATGCAAGGGTCCCTGAATGGCTCAAACAGAGCAGAAAGACCCATCGCTCTCTACTTCAGATTTTACTACAGGTCTTGCATAGGAGTGTACACTGGCATAACCCAGACAGAGACCAAGGATGCCTGAACCATGTGGAGGGAAGAACAGCCCTCAACAAATAATGCTGGGACAATGGACAGTCCAAAATGCATCAAATTGGATCTCTGTTCACACCTCTCCATATATAAAAATGGCTGGGTGTAAAATGGCACACCCCTGTAATCCCAGCATTTGGTAGGTTAAGTCAGGAGAGGCTAGTCTCGACCACGCAGCTGACATTCTGTTTAAATACAAACAAGCAAAACCTAGAATCACAAACTCAACCACAAAATCAGAAGCAAAAAAAAGAAAAGAAAAGAAAACCCTCATCACCATAATGAAGTGTGTCTTAGGTATGACAGCAAAGGCACAAGGTCTAAAAGAAAGAAACTGGACACCATTAAAGTAAAACTGTGGTGGTCGAATGAGAGACACCACTGAGCAAGAAACAACCCACAGAACTGGAGAACCATGAGAAATCAGCAACCAAGTGAGACTGAACACCACTAAGAGCAAGGGGTATTAGTGGGATGTACAGATGTAGGCGGTAGAAAAGAGCGTTCTAACAATGATTATGGTGATGATTTCACCACTTCTTTTGAATATACTTAAGACCATTGGATTGCATCCTTCTAATAGGCTGAACTGTGTAACACACAAACCAAACCTCAATAAAGCAACCGTGGATGTTTAAATCTCAACTTTTGAAAGGCAAAGACTGTGTGGCTAAGCTCTAATTCAGTGGTGGGATGTTTGCTTCAAATGCATGATAACAACAAAGCATAGGTTGTTTCAACTTAAATTATATAGTTTACAAACATTAATTTAGTAAAATTAAAATGCCCATACATACGCAGACAATGCACAAAGTGTTTATACTGTGAGCACAGGAGAAGACCACTCACACAGTGAGGACAGGAGACATCAGGTTTAGCACTACTTATCTGAGTTCTTTAGTTCACTCAAAATTCAGCTTCAAACTTTTTACCTTATAAGGCTGAAATCAAGTCTGGCCATGTCAGCAGTATCTTCTGGAATATTTCGTGCCAAGATTCCTAAAGTAATAAAGTGGAAACACAGAGTAAGGTCAGAAATTCAGTAGTTTACACTGTGTAGTCCCACAAGGTAAACCCTCTAGTATTCTTATTTTTTCTGAGACAGGGTCTCACTCGGTAGAGCAGGCTGACCTCAAACTCAGAGATCCACCTGCCTCTGCCTCCCAAGCACTAAGATGAAAGGTGTGCACCCTACACCAAAGACAGGGCCTCACTTTATTGCCCAAGATGGTCTTATACTCTTGGGATCAAATGACCCTCCCATCAGCCTTCTACTTATTACAGACCTGTGTAATATTCTTAAAGAACATTATACACGTTTGAAGAGTTTTGAAAGAAAATATTAAGATATTTAACAGTGGTCCTGCTCTGTACTTCTAAGCAACCAGGTCAAGGCAGGAGGATAGCAGGTTTGATAGCAAGCCTGGGCTATACAGCAAGACCAAAGCAAACAACAACAGAACACCTGTTTCCTCAATACTTAAATCTCACCTGCTCTAGTGGTCCAAACCTGTGATTCCAGCACTGCGCCAAGAGCTCCAGACTAGCACAGACTAGGCTGGGGTCTAGAGTAGACTTGCCTCACAGTGACTGTCTCAAAAAACAAAAGAAATCTAATGCTTTTTCTTATGCAAAACAAACACAATTCCAAACCCCAAGAAACTGTAAAAGGAATGTTTACATAACCTCTGGCAGTCTTTCAAATCTACATTTCATAAGTAATAGCTCATGACTGGTTATCCTTAGCTTTTCAGCCCCTTTCCTGTTTCAGATTTATTTATATGCAGGATTGTTTGGCCTGTATTATATGAACGCACACCACCCACGCCCCATACTCAAGGAGGTCAAACGAAAGGACTGGATTCTCTGAAACTGGAGTTACATTGGGGCTTTGAGCCATCCTGTAGGTGCGAGAAACTGAACCTGGGTCCTCTGCAAGAGCAGTCAGTGCTCAACTGCTAAGGCTGAGCCACGCCTCCAGCACTAGCTCTGACCATCCTCACAAGTTTTACCACACCTTGCAAGGCAGAAATAGACTTCTTGCTGCTATTACAGTCTAGAGGGTTTTCTGTGCCAGACAAATGAACAAAGGTCACATTCTTTTGAGAGCCAGTTACAGTCTAACAGTATATTCTAAGTCTGAACTACTGCAGAGGTGTACAGTCAGACTGTAACAAAGAAACACTGCAGTCCAGATTAGCTAAACTATTATTAGGTCAAGATCAACAGCAAGAGAGGAAAACAGTATGAATTCGTCCTGGAGCCGTCTGTGTGACATGACATATGTCATTATGCTGGACAGGAGCTACGTGTCCTATGGGACTAGGCTTCCTGGAGGTCAATGGCAGACAGCCCGGTATTAGCCACTGCTGAGGCATAGATGGGTTTCTCAAGTAGCTGGCTATGCGGGATATGGGCTTTGCACAATCTCTTTTATAATAATGATATTCTATATATCTACAAGACAAGGATTATCTCTTCAGGAACAGCTCTGGCATAAGGAAGCACAGTATGGGAATGTATAAGACTACAGCAGAACCTTTGTCATACACGGGGTGTATGATGAGCAAGGAAACAGACGGGTTAATGTTGATGGACAAAGACTGTTATATTATACTTTGAACTTTATGGATAGGCTTGCTAGATCCCAACCCCCATAGTGTCTGCTGCATAAGAAGGTACTAAAAAGTATATTTCAACAGGTGCAGAGAGCTAATTAGGCATATTTGGTCACTAGATGAAATAAACAAAGGGTTAGAAAGAGGAAAGACCATGATAGCAATAATAAGACAGAAACTTTCTATTCTTAAGATGAAGTCACTTGTCTGAGGTTTACATTCCCAAGGACAAGATTTCCTCTTCTAAGGATGCTTTATGTCTAACACCTGTTCTTGATAATATACTTTTCTTAAATATCGCTGATGTGACTAAAAGAAGCTTTCATACTGTGCCAACTAATGATACATGACCTTCTGATTTGTTCTTTGTTTGAATACTATATAATGAAAACATGAATTCAGTAAAATCGCAGCAGATTCCAACCACTCTCTTGTGTGTTGTGTCTGTCTGTCATTCGCTGAATTTGTGCCTTCCTGTTACCAAGACCCTGCTTCTCCCACGGTCTGAGTGGCTCCCCTGAGCCGGTCCGTGGCACTGGAGTGAGGCCAGTTATAAGGGATTATAAGGGATTCTTGAGATATGAAATAAGAAGGCAAAGGTGACAGAATGCACAAAACAAGAAGTACACTTATGACTTACTGCTTACACTCTTTGAAGCTACTAACTAAAATAGTTCTGTTAAAAAGTGAAGGCAGCAATCACTTACCAGCATGGACAGCAGGATGCAAGGTTTTCACACGCCCCCCTAACATTTCAGGAAAACCCGTTAGCTCTGACACATCTCTGCAAACAGAGTAATGAAAAGTTACTAAACCATCATTTCCATTACTCCACCACCAAGTCTACTAGACTCAGTCAGAGATCCCTAGCCCCAGTCCAACTTAAACAATGTATCAAACCTTTAATTTTTTTTCACTACACTAGATTTCAAAAATCTAATTTCTTTTACAAAAAATGTTTTGTTTTCTGTATGATTTAGAGAATCAATTAGGTATTAAAGCACTGGCTTCACAATTTTCAGAGATATAAGTCAGTATCTTTAATCAAGAAATAAATTCAGCACATAAATAAATAAATAAAGCAAATAAATAAAGCACACCTTTAATCCTAGCACTCGGGAGGCAGAGGCAGGCGGATCTCTGTGAGTTCAAGGCCAGCCTGGTCTCAAGAGCTAGTTCCAGGACAGGAACCAAAAATCTACAGAGAAACCCTGTCTTGAAAAATCCAAAAAAAGAAAAAAAAAGAAAAGAAATTCAACTGAGAATCATTTATAGAGAATTTAACATTAAAAATATCTTTGGACTTGAGGTATCGCTCAGTGTAGAAAGTCTGCCTCAAGTGCACAAAACTTGCATATACAAACAAAACCACACAGAAACCAAAAAGGAGGAAAACTAATTTGAAAGAGCTGGGAATATTGTTCAAATAGCATTTGCCTTGGCTATGTGGGGCTCTGGGTTCAATTCTCAGTACTATGCACAGGGGGGGTGGGGAATTCAGTGGCTAATGGGGTAGAAGGTCTTCTCTGGGCATGGTCACATTCCTGAAATCCCAGAACTCAGGAGCCTGACATCACGGGACTTGGACTTCTAGGCCAGTAGGGACAACACTGTGAGCCAGTCTAAACTGGTTTCTGGTTCATCAAGAGACTTATCTCAAGAAAGGAAAAAAAGGACAAGCACCTGCCTAGGAGTTTTGACAATCTTTGAGTTCAATTCCTGGGCTCCGTGTGGTAGAGGCTTCAAGGCGTCCTCTCCCTGCCTGCCTGTGTCAACACCAACTAAAACATGCAATAAAATTATTTTATTTTCATTTTTTTGAGACAGGGTTTCTCTATAGCTTTGAAGCCTGTCCTGGAATTTGCTCTGCCTTGAACTCACAGAAATCCACCTGTCTCTGCCTCTCCAGTGCTGGGATTAAAGGTGTGCCCACCACTGCCTAGATGCAATAAAACTTATTTTAATATCTGGAGTCTAAATGTGGAGCCTGTAATCTGTTTACTGTTGCACCTCACTAATGGCTCTTTGCACAGGGCAACAGTCAACTTCCCGGGAGAAAGTCTTGACCTCTTAGATAAAATGGCCTTGGACAAGTTACTTCTTTGTACCTGTTTCAAATATGTACTCATCCAATACGACAACCAAGAAAAGATGGCAGAACAATTGCATGAATAATGGAAATTGTCCACCCTCCACGCAGTAAACTTGACTGAGCCAGGCTCTAAATAAAACATCTGGGCCACACACACTCGCTCTTTGTAGGAAACACACTTAAGTTCTCAATTTTTAAAAGATATGCACAATCCAGCACTCACTAAGGAGGCTGAAGCAGGAGGATTACAAGTTCAAGGCCAGCCTGGGCAACTCATAGAGACCCTGATTGTAAATTAAAGTTTCTAAAGTAAGCTGGGTAGTGGTGGCACATGCCTTTAATCCCAGCACACTGGAGGCAGAGACAGGCGGCTATCTGTGAGTCAGATGCAGGGCTGGCCTACAGAGCGAGTTCCAAGACAGGCTCAAAAAAAAAAAAAAAAAAAAGCACACAAACAAAAAGTGAGCTAGGGATATGGCTCAGTAACTGTCAATCCTCAATACTACCAAAAGAATAAGACAAGGGACTGGAGAGATGGCTCAGTGGTTAAGAGCACTGGCTGTTCTTCCAGGGGTCCTGAGTTCAATTCCCAGCAACCACATGGTAGCTCACAACCATCTGTAATGAGATCTGGTGCCTTCTTCTGGTCTGCAGGCATACATACATGCAGACAGAACACTGCATACATAATAAATAAATAAATCTTTAAAAAAAAGAGTAAGAATCAAAAAGCTGTTTGGCACAATGGGGGCAAGTAGGGCTTGGGCAGCGGCATGGAAACAGGAGTGACCATCTGACAAACCTTTAAACTAGGTGACACATGACGTAAGAACTCCTTATACTTCAAAATTCTGATTCATCTGAAACGCAGCAGCAACAGTGGTGGACATCAACTTGGCCCAAAGAACTCAACTGCACCTCGCAACAACCTTGCCTGCTGTCCCTGATGCTCTTGCCTCTCATGAGAATCTCAAGAGACAAGATGCCAAAGGATACTGAGGAAAACATGTGTTTAATAAGCGAAGGCATTCTTGTAGTCTGAAGCGGTCAGATCAACAGGGCCTATGCATTGCTCACAGAGAAACGTGAGAAGAGGTGGATAATAGATCTCTACAGAATTATCCATAGGCCGAGAATTGTTATGGCAACAAAGACAGAGAGATCTTTTATTTTCTATCTGAAATTTATACCAGTGGTATGTCCTTCTTCTGAACTTCCTATCCTGAGATTTTTTTTTCCCCCTTTTCTATCTTCCAGCCTTTCGGGGGTCATCTCCTGACACCTCTTGTCAATCAATCCCTTCCCACTTACCAGTCAGGTGGTAAGGAGATTGTGAGTGAGCCAGTAACTTGTACTTTGAAGATGCTAATGGAAGTAGCAGCTGGACCTCTTAACTCAGTTAAAGCCAGGCCTTGAAAACTGAGAATTTGTGTTTGTTCTGCACCTAACTTAATTTGCTTGCTTAACAGTGGCTGAGTGTTAGGGTTCTAAAAAAATCAAATCTCTCTAGTTCTAACACAACTTCTACCCCTTACTGTTTGTTAGGCTGTTACCTGGAGGTTCCTCTTCCACAGAGTAAGATTGGGCCGGCCTCACACGTTATTAGGAATAACAGGTTATTTTTCTCAGAGTCTGATTGCATCTCTTCTGAGTTAACATGGTCACGTTTTTCTCCCTGAACTTACCTTAACACTACGTACTTCCTTACCTGACTGCCAGGCCAGCATCCCTGAGCGCTTTTGCCGTGCCTCCGGAAGCGACTAGACTCAAACCAAGAGATGCGAGGTTTCGGGCAAATTCCACTAGGCCAGTTTTGTCAGACACACTGAATAGAGCTGAAACAGAAGGCATTTCTCATTATTCGCGGGCTTTGGCACGGCGTTCTCCCGGATATGGGGAGGGGACCTGCGACTGCAGGCCCAGGCCCAGCACCGGGACACAGTCGGCAGGCCCGGCCCCGGGGCTTCCCCGGCTCGGCCAGCGGCGTGCTGCTCGGGCGGGTGGCCGGGCTTGGGGCAGGCGGGACCCGGCCATGCTCCGCGAGGGCCTCACCGAGCTGGCCTGGAGCCATGGCTGCTGCGCTGGGTAGCGGAGTAAGAAGACGGACAGGCCACGTGCAGACACAAGCAGGCAGGACCCCGCGGGTTCAGGAAGCGGTGGGCGGGGCGGGGTGAACCCCACGTGACCCGAGGCCCCGCCCTCTCCCCAGCGAAGCTGCAGCCCAGGGCCGGAGGTGTCGCTGGGCGGGGCTGCAGCTGATTCGGAGCCGGGAATTTGCCGCCCCGGGCTTCCGGGCTCAGCACCCAGATCTGGGCGTGTACGCCCGTCGTTCGCGGGTTTTCTGGGTGCAGCCAGCATCCAGGGAGGCGGGGCGGCCGAGGCCTGAGCACCGATTCTGGGGAACTAGCCAGAGAAATAAGCAGTCCTCGTACTGGGGCGAATTTGTGCAATCTTCTACCATGCTCCACCCCCCACCCCCCTTTTTTAAAAATAGGTTTGGGAAACAAGCCTGATACCTACAGATGAGGTTACAGACTCCACAGGCCAGTTGAGAGCCCAAAAGAAGTGAAATTGACCATCACTTGAGGTTTTCATACCATATTATAAAATGACCTGGAATTTATGTCAAGATCACCATCTTGTAAATCTGTAAAATGGTCTTTTCCTTCAAGCCCAGGTGAGAAGAGGTTGCAACAAGACTTCATTTATAAAAACCAGGAACAGCAAAGTTGAACGCATGAACTCTTTTGAATAGAAGTGATACCTTTAACACAAAATAAGCACATCTTCTGTGTACACAGCCTTATTTTAACGTTAATGTTTTAATATCTTTAATTATGTTTTTATTTTTAATCTTATTAAATACATTTCAACAAAAGAACCTACAATTCTATAAAAGAACCCCAAATGCTACAATTCTATTAAAAGCCTAGCTTTTTATTTCCGATCTAGGCTCTCCATCTGTGCAAAATCCATTTTCTTATTACCTGGATGCTATTTCTGCTTCTCGTCTTTCCCTCTCTAATAGTCCGATCCCTTTTGACTCCCTCAAATATCTGTTAGCAGAATCATGTGTTTCATTTTCCTGACCTCTGAACACCTCTCACATTCTAAGGAAGATACATTAGGATCACCAGAGTGTCTTCAGAATGTGTTTACAACGTTAAATGTACAGAGATGAGGTTCATGGTCAGTGATACAGGAAACCACCCTGGCCAATCACATTAGATTTCTATAGGAACTAGAAATCAAAGAAAGCAGCAAACAATAAAAGGAGATAAACAATGCTTAGAAATTAGACATTTTTCTCATTTTAAGTCAATAGATATTTGAGGGAGTAAAAAGAGATTGGATTAGAGAGGGAAAGACGAGAAGCAGAATAAATAGTATCCCAGTAATAGGACTTTGCACACATGGGGAGCCTAGAATGGAAATAAAAAGCTAAGTTTTTAATAGAATTGTTGCATTTTGGGTTCTTATAGAGGTGTAGGTTCTTTTGTTGAATTGTATTAAAGAATCTTAAAAATAATTGTATTATATGTATGTATACATATAGAGAGAGATAATGATATACGTATATATGTATTTAATTTGGTAAATATTTATTGAGCCCTTTCTGTCTGTCATAAAGACAGAAAACTATGACCTGATCACTTTCCCAGGAACTCAAGATGGGAAGAAAGACACATATCTTGGAGTGAAAATAAGAAAACAATGTATTAAATTGAATTGCCTCACGCCCCTGGTAACAGAGTAAGACACATTCCTTTAATTTAAAGCCCCTTGTGATGATTAATTATGATTATCCATTCTCTCATAGTTTACAGATTTGATAGTTGTTTCCTTTGTTAGTAGCAGAAAGGAAGAAATGAGTTTAGTGGTTTCATCACCCTGGACAAAGTCCCTCCATTCAGGGGTTTTCCTTGCCTGCTCTGTAATACTGAATGAACAAATTGTGAAGTGACTGGCAAATATATTAGCATACAAGTATACCCCCTCCATTCATCCTCTTCACGTAGTCGACCACTTGGATATGTTTCTGAGCTCTGGTTATGTCCTTAGATGCTGCCACCTGAAAGCAAGCCAGCATCTCAGAAGTGAGAGATCCGTCATCCACCAGGAGCTAATCAATCACTAAGTAGTGCGGCTATTGCAGACTGACTGACAATAAAAATGGGTAAATTCTCTAATGATCACATTTTCATATCTTTTAATCTCATACCCCACCCAAAGGAAGCTCGAGGACCCCAAAGTCACATTAACACCTCCTATATGTGTTTTTCCAGTCTTGAATATACTACAATTTTGTTTTGCTTTATGTTGATAATTCCTTGTAGCAATTTACTACTTCACATAAGTCTGCCCCATTCCCAGATCTCGGCTTCTCTGATGGCACTAAGGACTAATGAAGTTGATTCATGTTGGGCTTACTCCAGCTAAGGATTTGTGCACTCCAATGGGAACAGCTGTCATAAAAAAACAGTCCCCTGGATGTTGTGTGACATTTTGATTGCATTCTGACAATAAAGTTTGCTTTGAATCAGTGGGCAGAGGTAGCTACTAGCTGACCAAAATTAATCATAAAGGTTTTGGTGGGGCTTAGAGAGGATCTCAGTTGTTTTGGGATAGAGGAATGACAGCGAGAGGAGGTTACTAGTAGCTTCTCCACCACTTCTCTAATAATTCAGGTTCTTGCCCTGATATCTGACTCTTGGGTTTTTATTGCTAAAGAATAATTAGCTAAACACATCACCTGGAGGTTAAATTATTGGGTTAATATACTAAGTATTTTTCCACAAAATCATTTTTAGTAGAGAAAGTTAGTTGAGAAGGCTAATCTATTAATACATATAAAAATGCAAACATTTTCCTTGCGGTATGGAAACTGTTTGAAAACAGAAAGTTGGCAATAATGTGAAATTGAGTTAGACCAAAAAAGTTGTTTGGAAGGTTCTAGAACTAGCCCACTGTAAACCAGAAGAAACTGCATCCTCATTAAAGATCCTGCAAGCATCACAATTGTGAAGAGATAGAATGTTACATTTCTACAGTTATCATAGGCCCTTTATAAAGAGGGGGAAAATTTCTTTGAATTTTTGCATCTGACCTAACTTTCTTGTTACCTCTTTTCTTGAAATATCACTTTAATAGACCTCTAGCCATAGAGGGGTTCTGCTTACTGGCTTGCTCAGCCTGCTTTCTTATAGAACTCAGAACCACCAGCCCAGGGGTGGCCCCATCCACAATTGCTTAGGCCCTCCCCTTTCAACTACTAATTTAGAAAACGCTCTACAGGCTGCCCCACAGCCAAGTTATGGAGGCATTTTCTCAGTTGAGGTTCCCTCCTCTCAGATGACTATAGTTTGTATCAAGTTGACATAAATCTAGAAAGCACAAAGGGTGTTGAAATTATGAATGCAAATTAGTATTGGGAGAGAGAGAGAGAGAGAGAGAGAGAGAGAGAGAGAGAGAGAGAGAGGCTAAATGTAAACAAATTTGGAAGGTTAATGACATTGAAGGACTGGAAGTTGATAAGCCTAGAAGAAGATAAGAATGCTTTGTTAGGTTTAGCAAATAGACTGAGCAAAAGGACAGTCCAAAAGTGGAAAGGAAGTTCAAATAAGTGTTTAATGTTCTAGGAGTACATGTGGATGGAACCAGTAGAATTCAAACCATAGCTTCTTCTTGATATTAAAACAGGCACTTCTCTTATAAATGTTTATTGAGGATATTGTACATTTATAAGTGCATATCTGCATTTATACGAAGTTAGATTCTAAGTAAGTGTTAGTGCTATACTTAGAATCCCAGCACTTACTTGGAAGGGGAGAAGGGGCAAGATTGTGAAGTCTGAGGCCAGCTTGAGCAACATAGTGAGACCTTTCAAATAAATAAGTAAATAGCAAAAACAAGCACCAAACTGAAAGACCCTCAGGACCCCCTCAGGACCTGCAGCCCGCATGCTCTCATGAGAACATCCCATTTGCTTAGGAGAACAGGATATCTGTAGTCGGCACATGTGCCAAACTTAAATGTCAGCAGTTCACAAAAGGAACAGTTGCCCCTACAGATGTTTTCCTTATCACGCAGCTATTCTCCTGCCCTGGAATAGACCAATCACTGCTAGTAACCCTTTGAATAAGCCAATCCAATACGTTGGAAAACAACCTACAGGTCCCCCCTTGTGTCTGTGGCTTTTTGCTTTAAAAGATGGACTGTAACAGCTATCGTTGTCCTTTGTATCCCAAACCTGAAGGACCCTGTCATGTGGTTATGTGAATGGTGTCTGGAGCAACTCTTCCCTGACCTTTGGACTTCTAGCCCAACAAAACAAATAAAAATAATCTCTTTTGAGAGTTGCTTATGATTTGCATGAGAAATGCCATCCATAGTCTGTGGAATTTGGATGCTTGGTCTTTAGTTGGTGGCACTGTTTGGGGAGGCTTGTGAGGTGTGGCCTTGTTAGAGTAAGTTAGTCACTGGGGCCGGGCTTTGAGAATAAAGAACCGGCACCATTTCGACTTCACTTTCTCTATTTTGTGGTTACAGTTCAAGATGTGAGCTCTTAACTTCCTGTTTCTGTGACCATGGGCACTTATCCCTCTGGAACAGTGACCCCAAATAAACTCTTTCTTAAGTTGCCTTGGTTGTTGTTTTATCACAGTCGCAGAAAGCTAACTAATACCAGGATCTACTCTGTGGCTGTGGCAAAAGGCAATGATTAAGGGGGGAATTCCTGCTCTCAAAAGAGTTGTTAGTCATGCTCTACAATAATGACCTACCCGCAACATATTCTAGTGGCACAGAAGTTGTGGGAGTAACCAACCACTATTTGATTGGAATTACGGACCACTCTAGGCAACGCTTGCCTGAAAATTCCTGGGTGGCCACAAACATGAGATTAGATAAGACATAGACCTAGAAGAAAATCAAATGCTGTTTTGCTAAATGGATGTAGCAAAAAACAAAATGCCTCCTAACAACATTCTGCCAAACACCTATCTTGCTCTGTCATCTTCAGAGAGGCTTGCTCCTGCAGTAGATGGGAACAGATACAGAGACCCACACCTGGACAACTGTGGAGAGCAGGAGACGTTGGAACATTCAGTTCTAGGTGAGAGTCTCCAGCAAATCTTGCCCTCAGGGCTCAGGGAACTCAGAAAGAAGAGAAGGGAGAAAGAATGTAAGAGCCAGTAGGATTGGAAGACACCAAAGAAATGAGAGCTTCTAGACATAACAGGACTGAAGCATGAATGAACTTACGCACAGGGCCTGTCACAGATTTACGCTAGAGGGGGCCCAGCACTAGCCCCCATCCTTAACCCAGTGAGAGACCCAAGAACCAGAACCAATCCACTGGGTGCAAAAGCAGGAGGCAGTTTATTAGATACCCAGGCGCCTGTGGATGCTGCAGCAACTTAGTTACAATTAAGTTACTGAGCGTGCCAGGCTGATGGCACATCATGTACTTATAAGGATTTAGGAGTTACGTAAGAGGCTTGTCTAGCAACAGCATTTCATTGGTTCTCAAATTGGTGGGCTTAGCTCACCCTGGGGACACCCGTGTCTATTCCCAAATTTCCCTGAAAAACCATAAAGCCAGATAAAATACCCTGTAGCAGGTTGACAATTTAGATAGGATGTCTTGGGGGGGGGTGGAGTAGTCCCGAAAAACCACAAAACTAGATAGAGCACTCTGCAGCAAGTTTGACAATTTAGATAAACTGCCTTGGGGGGGGGGGGTGGAGGATTCCCTCTTCTTAGCCTAGTCAGTGAGTCTGAGCTGAGGGGCCCAGCTAAATTTTAGCAAAGTTTAACATAGTACATGGGCATGGGGGTCTTTCACCAGAACCCAAAAAAACCAGAACAAAGGGAGAGCTAGTTTTCTCCAATGGAGTCTTACTGGGTATACAAGCCACACTTAAGGGAGGCCCCATGCCTAGTAGTAGAAGGCCAACACAAAATGAATTCAGTGATATTTTTGGAGATTTTTTTTTTTTTGGTGCCAAAGTGCTTTGTCTGTTTTTCTTGTCTTGTTTTTTTTTTTACCTTACAGATCTTTTGCTTTTACATTATGGTTTCTGATTTTGTTTTTAAGGGTTTTCTGAGTGTGTGTCTCCTTGCCTGTCTGTTTTCTAAGGAGAGAGAGAAAGGTTTGGATTTGGGTGGGTGCATAAGTCTGAAGGAATTGGAGGAGGGGAAACTGTAATCAGAATATATTGGATGAAAAGAATCTTGAATTAAAAAAAAATAACCTGGCAGCCTCAGAGAAGAAAAGTTAATAAACAAAAAGAATTAATAAAGCTTTACAAGGTGTTAGACGAAGATACATCATCAGTATGGAAGACAGTACTGGGCCAGAAGAGAGCCACCGCAGTTTACAGGCCTGCTTCACCCGCTCGGGCCAGGGAGCTGCAAGTTTTTTCTTTTTAATTATATCCGCAGAGCAGTTTCCCCTCCCTCCTCTCCTCTCAGCCTGCCCCCATCCCCAGGTCTACTCCGCCTTTGTTTTCCTTCAGAAAAAAAGCAGGCAGGATCTGCAATTTTAAACAGGCTTATCAGAGAAAAAATTTCACTGACTACGGTTGAGTAAAGAGCTGAATACTGAATAAGGTTACAGGAAACTTGAGGGAGAATGTTCTGGGCTGAGGGGAAACAGAAAAAACAAAGACCCTGCGTTGGGAGTGCACTGGTGGTATTTGGGAACAACAGGAAGGACAGAATAGTTGCAACACAGAGAACAAAAGGAAGAAGTGGAGGGACAAGTGGATTAAGAAGACGCCAAGGACCCTAATAAGGAATTGGGCTTTTATTCTACGTGAGAAGGAAACTTTGGAAAACTTTGGGCAGAAGTGGCATTTAATTTGATCTGGATTATTCTAGTTGTGGAGAGCGAAGGTGAAAGAAGTAGGTGGATCCCAGCGGAGACTTGCAGCTTGCGCCAGGCAGGCGCAGCTCAGAGCTTCAGCAGTGGATGGCCTACTGAGGAGGCTACGCATGCGCACTCTAGGCACAGGCAGGGACCTTTCACAATTTACGTGTACTTCCTCCTCCCTGTTTCCCCTCTTTTCACATTCTGGTGCTTCCGGTCATGACAGTCGGTGAGAAAAGAGAAACAAGGCAAGTCTAGATCCAGTTAACTCCACAGCATAGTTCTGGACAAAATGTTTCTCAAATAGTCAACATGTCTACATGCGGAGCCTGTAGAAGGATCTGCCCCCTAGGTCAAGGTAACAAAGGGGATAGAAGCCCTGTGAGCAAAAAGATGCCAAACCTTCTCAGCTTGATCCACTCACCCACTGGACATCTGCAAGCCCAGCTGAAGAGTCAGCGTTTCCGTCAAAAGTGGCTTTTATGCCCCTAAAAAGTAATTGGACAGCTGTTGTCATAATCTACGTGACAGAGGTGTTATCTATGGCAAAGCCAGTGGGAAACTAATACTGTTTCTCCCCAGCTGTGAAACTTTCAGATTTAGGCATTTTAAGTCACTTGAAAGCTAGTGAAGTTAGCTGCTATGTTTAGACTTTTTCCCCCTCAGTAACATGCAGGAAGAGAGATGTATTATAAAGTGATTAGCAACACGTGTGAAAAACACGAGGCAAATAGTGGGGATAGAGAAAGGGAAACACGTCCCTCCTCCTAAGCCTGGTCTACACATATCTTCAGCTGAGAGTAAAAATTCCTGAACAGTTAACAGCCTTTGGTCCAAATAAATAATGTTTCTTTTATCTAGAGATATTTAAACAAGAATGTTAAAATAGCAACGAACCATGCTCAAGGCATACATGACTGATGTTCAAATATCTTCCTTCTTTCCCAGATGTCTTCTGGGACTCTCACAAACAAGACTATGAACTCCATTTATAATAAAAACTTATTTTAATTGTCTTGTGCAACATTTGTGACCTGGGATTTTATCTGATCAGCTGTAAGTCTGTCCAATACACCCAAGGAACCACATTTAAGTTCCTTAGCAACCATTTGAGATGAAACTGCAAAAGTCACTAAAATGATATTTAAAGTTATTATAGAGATACTCAAGAGCTTGTTTCTTGGGAAGCCTGCACTGGTTCTTGGGTATGTACTCGCCTTCCTTAGCCACTTCCATTTCTATAAACCCCAGGCTTAAATTTTCTTCATGACTTCCACTGAATAACTCCAGTTCCAGGCTGGATGGCTCAGAAATTAAGAGCACTTGCTGCTCTTCTAGAAGACCTGAGTTCCCAGTAATTCATCGGGTGGTTTACGACTCTAGCTCCAGTTCCAGGGGATCCAATACCCTGTGTGCACATACACACATATACACATGTATTGGTCAGAACTAGAGAGATAGAACTGATAGAATTATATATATAGTATAATATATACATATATAATATAAATGTATATATCCTTATGTCATGCTTAATTTCCAAATTTATTAGAGTGGCTTAGAGGCTGTGGTCCAGATAGTCCAACAATGGTTGTCTATCAAGGGAAGGGCCAAGAATCCAGTAGCTGATTGATCCTTGATGCTGTATATATTAGCTGGTCTTCAGTATATGCCAGAATCTTGAAGAAGTATGATCTAATGCCAGTGAAGAATGGTCTTACTAGCAATCGTGAGAACAAGCAGCCACAGAGCAACAGCTTTCTTCTCCCATGTCCTTTATGTAGGCTGCCAGCAGACGGTGGAGCCCGCAGTAAAGATGGCCCTTCCCACCTCAGAAAATCCAGATTAAGAGTGGGTCTTCTCACGTGAAATGATTTCGTTTAGAGAAAAATCTCTCACAGGTGTGCCCAGCAGCTTGGGTTTTAGAGAATCCCAGATGTTGTCAGTTTGACAACCAAGAATAGCCATCACAAGTTCATACTTTGTCAGCTTGACACATAACCAATGTATATCATGCTTAATTTCCCAATGGAAACCATTATCAAAGCCAGGCATGGTGCCACTTGTCTTTAATCCCAGCACTCTGGAGGCAGAGGCAGGTGGATCTCTGTGAGTTCTTGTCTACCAAGAAAGTGCCAGGACAGCCATAGATATTACACTGAGAAGCCACGCCTCAATAACAAATAAGCAAACTAAATCAATAACCAGGTCAAAATTATGCCTAACATGATATAACTACCCCATGTATATTTGCAAACACATTATATATTTAGAATAGGCGGCAATGTCCCTTAAGGGGCATTCTTTTGGTATTTCAAAACTTAAATATGACAAACACTGATATTCTCTTAATTGATATTATATTACATAATAAATAATGTTTAGGAAAGAAAGCACAAATATCTGTTCAAACGTATTCCTAACAAAATTTGATGGAAATGCTCATGTCCAGTATAATCCTCATTTCTGCATCTGGTCATGTGGCCTTTGCTGGTGTTTATAAACACCTTCCTCTACCACCCGTTCTGTATTTCCTCCACCTTCAGCAAGCACCTCACCATGTCTTGCTTCTTTTCCTGGAGAAGTGACACATACCTTCATTCTTGAAGGGTCTGTGCCCTTGGTCATCCTGCCCGGATTAGGTTGTTGTCATTTCCTATTGGCTTTAATCACAGGACTTGGTAGCACCAAGAGATGCCCTGAAGGATCTCCTGCACTCCAGACACAATCTGTCTTCATCATGGAGAAGCAATCCAATTTCCTCTTGGTAATGTGGATCAATCACCCCTCCTGACATGGCTGTTTCTTAGTCTGTTGGCTTCATGGTGGTGGGGAACATGGTAAGACTAGTGGATTCCATGTTCACAGGCCCACTATCACACTTCTTTAGCTGTGAATTGAGTTCCCACATCACTAGCAATGCTGTATGAAATATCATGATGGTGGATAAGGAATTCTGTAAGTTCATGGGTGGTGGTTTTGGCAGAAGCCAAAATTATGTGCAGGAAAGTCAAATCCATACCTGAATAAGCATCAACTCCAGTAAGGACAATGTGCTGTCTTTTCCACTGAGGAAGTACTATAATGTCAATCTGCCACTAGGTCACTGGTTGGTCACCTTGGGGATTGATGTCATATCTAGGGCTCAGTGTTAGTCTCTGCTGTTGGCAGATGTAGCACTCAGCAGAAGCTGTAGCCGCATCAGCCTTGGTGAGTGGAAGTCCATGTTGTTAAGCCTGTGCATAAGCCCCCTCTTTGCCACCATGGCCACTATGTTCCAGGGGCAGTGACAGGAAGGGGAAAGAGGCTGACTGTCCACAGATCTGGCCATCCTATATACTTGGTTACTGAATGCTTCCTTAGCCGAAGTCAGGTTTCGATGAGCATTTAAATGGGGCAGAAGTATCCTCACCTTCTTCACCCATTTGAATAGATCAATCCACATACTTCTGCCCCACATGTCTTTCTCACCGATTTTCCAATCATGCTCTTTCCACGTACCTGACCATCCAGCCAACCATTGAATAATTGCACCTGTCACCATTTTCCCTTCTAAACAAAATGTACAGCTATGGTTACTGCCCAAAGTTCTGCCTACTGTGACAATTTCCCTTCTCTGGTGTCTTTCAGTGTTGTCATAAAAAGGTCTGTAATGCTACAGCTGTCCACTTCTGGGTGGTGCCTGTACAACACACAGAGCCATCAGTAAACCAGGCCCTGTTCTTCCTCGGTCAGCAGGTCATAGGGTGTACCCATGAGGCTACCGGTGCACATTTGGCAGCAGACAGTGTTAACAAGAGTAGAAACCGTAGACATCTTCTTTTTTGGTTTTCCAAAACAGGGTTTCTCTGTGTAGTCCTGGCTATCCATGGAACTCACTCTGTGGACCAGGCTGGATCCAAACCCCAGAGATCTTCCTATCTCTGTGCCAAAGTGCTGCAATTAAAGCTATCTGCCACCAGGCCTGGTACTGGGGTGACTTCTTTGTATAACTTGCTTATGCCTTCAGAACCTGCTCAGACTTGATTATGTTCCGTTTCCACTAAGGCCCAATAACAGGACAAGAGTTGTCTCTCAAAGGTGTTGTGGAGACTCTACATTCATTTCCCAACTTCAAAGACACGAATAATAATGCAGAAATTATATTAATTACAATAGTGTTGGTCAATAGCTTACATATATTTCTATCTAACTCTTACATCTTAAATTAACCCATTTCTATTAATATGTGTTATTGCCTCTAGGTTTTTGCTTACCTGTGCTGGCATTTTACTCCTTTGGCAGTTACATGGCATCTCTTTGACTCTGCCTACTTTCTCTCTATATCTCTGTTCAGATTTCCTACCTGGCTTTACTCTACTAAGCCATTGGCTAAAACAGCTTCTTTAATAACCAATGGTAATAAAACATATATATAGCATACAGAGGGGAATCCTACATCATCTCTCCTTTTCTTTCTAAATAAAAAGAAAGGTTTTAACTTTAACATAGTAAAATTACATATACAAAACAGGTATCAAGCAAGAATTACAGTTACAATATTTATGTCTACTTTTCTTTTATCATAACTAAGGAAAATTATAACTATCTAGTCTTCAACTCTTCAAGGACCGCAGAAGGATATACCTAAGTAAACAAGAAGTGCATTATAAGCTGCTTCCAAAGTTCTAGAAATGACAGAGACATCTTGTTGCCTAGACAGTCATCCAAACTTCTTCTGTAATGTAACAACATCCATCTTCAGCTTCCAGGCCCATGGTATCTGGCAGACTTTTCAGTGAAGCAGGAAACTTGAAGATCTGTCCTGCATTATACTGTCAAAGTTCATCAGCTGTCTTTTTCTATATCCTGTGGAATGTCTGGCAGTTTCTTCTGTGAATCAGGAACTCTGAAGGACTGTCTCATCTTTAGGCAAGTCCAGCAATCATTTTTATGTGGGCTCTGCATGTCCATTTCATACGACATACCATCACGCAGTCCAGGCAAGAGCAGTTTCTTGCTCAAATGGCTAACAAATTCCATAAAGAGTCTCTTCAATGTCCATCATCCTCTTGAAGTAAATGGTGCTGCCAGAAGCAGACATGTCTCACTATTGAGATAAGGCTCAGTTCTTAAAACCTTTTAAATGCCACATTCTGTAGGTCTTTGGAGTACTGAATATTATCTATGTCTCTGTACATCTAGAAAACCAAACTAACATGACTACAAGTTTGACTATTTTGACCACCTATTGATCTGCAATTTTTAATTATACATTACATTTTTAAATGAGCTGAACAAACATAATACTTTAATAAAGAGCAAAAATATACATATAAAAATTGACCTTAAATTTATATTAATAAGCCAAGATCCATGCCAATGCAAAGTATTCATCTCTATAGTATACCCTCCTTTAAATGTAAACAAACATTTATAAACAATCAATTAGGGAATTTGGACATTCTCTAGACTACTTCCTCCTGATTGGGGGCACTCTTTGACAGGTCTTTCATGGGTGTCCTGTGTGGTAGGTCCATCTCAGCCAGCAGTCCTTAAGCTGTCATGGATGTTGGACCATCCTGGCCATTGCTTCAGGGAGTCTTGTTTGGTCAAACCATATTAGCTGATAAGCTTTCTATCCTCTGTGGAAACAAAGGAAGAACCTCTTCTCCAAAGCAACATATCTATAGACCTAAATTTTGAATTCAAGATACCTTTAAAACATATATGTTGGTTTAGCTTAGCAGCCTGTATAATTACATGTCTCTCTGTACTTAGCTCATTCACAGTTAAAATATTTAAAGAAAACACAATAGTATACATAATCTAGACTCTTTGTTTATTTTACATCTTTATGTCGCTTATTTTTCTTCACTCCTTTCATCTATGGCTGTCTGTACTCTGTCTCTTTAAATACTCTTTTTTAATTGTTTTAAAACTATTTATTTCTTTTTATAACTGTCTTTACTCTTTTCTTACTCTCTCTCAAGGCTACGTACATTTTCTAAAGACACTATGACCCATTCAGAGTTTTGTTTTTCCATCTGAATCTGTCTTTATTTTGTATCTGTAATCATTTTCTGAACAGGAGTGCCTTCTCTTAAAATGCTAAGTGGGCAAGGCTAGGACTAAGGCTGCTTTACCTTTTGACTCTGCCCAGTCCAACATGGCAGAGGTTTGTTAACTGCCAGCTCTACTAATCATGCTCTCCATCCCAGCTCCAGGGACGCAGTGGGTCCATTTCACCATCAATCAACCTGTAGCTCTCTGCTCACAAATCCCGTTCAAATGCTCTGGAGCCAGACCTCCCAAAACAGCCAGAGCCTTTTGTGCCAGCATAAACCAGGAAGCCCTCCCCTAAAGAAGCTGAGCAGCCTTTTCTGCCAATACTGATTCAGGAAAACCTCTCTTAAAAGAGCCACAGTGCCCCTATTCACCACCTTCAAAAAAAAAAAAAAAAACCGGCTACCAAGAAGCTATGCTAAACTCTGTTCTTTTGTGTCTAGAATTCCTTCTCAAGCTCTCTCAGGTTTTATGTGGATGTAGTTACCTCATGTTGGCATACCATTTTTGTAGGCAGAGAGTGCTCGTTCATTTCCCGGCTGCCCAGACCCAAGAAATAACACAGAAATTATATTAATTACAACACTGTATGGCCAATAGCTTAAGCATATTTCTAGCTAACTCTTATATCTTAAATTAACCTACTTCTATTAATCTGTGTATTGCCACTAGGCTGCAGTTTACCAGGGCTGGCATGTTACTCCTTTGGCAGCTACATGGTGTCTCTTTGACTCTGCCTACTTTCCCTCTATATCTCTGTTCAGATTTCTCTCCTGGCTCTGCTAAGCCGTTGGTTGAAACAGCTTCTTTAATAACCAATGGTAATAAAGCATGTTCATAGCGTACAGAGAGGAATCTCACATCACAAAGGGACAATCGTCGTCTGCAGATGATGTAGAGCCTTGCTCTGAAATCCCAAAGGATAGTCCACCTGCCAAAGGCTCCAAGTAGCATCCCTGTCACTGAGACCTTGTCATAGTCACTGTTCTTTCACTGTGAAGAGAGACCGTGACCAAGGCAACTCTTACATAAGAAAGCATTTAATTGGGGGCTTTCTTATAGTTTCAGTAGTCCATTATCATCATGGCGGGAAGTGTGGCAGCAGGCATGGCAGGCATGATGCTGAAAAGGAAGTTAAGAGGTACATACTGATCTTCAGGCAGAGAGAGAAGAGGGGGAGACTGGGCCTAACATGGGCTTTGAAACCTCAGAGCCCACTCCTAATGAAACAGTTCCTCCAACAAGCCACACCTACTCCAACATGCCACACCTCCTAATTCTCTCTAAAGTTCCATTCTCTGGTGACTAAGCATTCAAATATATGAGCCTATGGGGCCATTCTTACTCAAAACACCATATGTTTCAAGTATTATTGAGTCTGCTGGATCATGTGGTCCAAGTGGCAGAGCAGCCTGGACCTTTTAAAAGCCTTCTCCTTTTCCAGGCTCCACTCAAAGCAAACAGCTTTCCTAGTCACTTGGTATATGGCCTGGAGTAACACACCTAACTGAAGAATGTGCTATCTCCAGATCCAAATAGGCCAACAAAATGTTGTGCTTCTTACTTGGTGGTGGGACCAGGTCAATAACTTATCCTTCACCTTAGAAGAAATATTTCTGCATGTTTCACACCACTGGACTCCCTAAGAATTTCACTGAGGTAGAAGGCCCTTGAAAGGTGGTTGGATTTATTTCCTATCCTCTGATCCACGTGTTACCAACAAGTCCAAAGTGGTTGCTACCTCCTGCTTACTTGATTCAATCGGCATAGTATCATAAATACAGTGATATTTGTGGAAGGGAAATATGATCAAGATCCTTATGACAGGGCAGGAGAGTTAATATATCCTTGAGGTAAACTGTAAAGGTATACTGCTGGACTTGTCAACTGAAAGCAAATTGCTTCTTGTGGTCCTTATAGACTGGTACTTAGAAAAAGGGCACTTGCTAGATCAATAGCCGCATACTATATAACAGGATGGCTTAAGTAAGGACACCACATCTGTTACAACAGCTGCAATTGGAGTTATATCTGATTGAGTTTTCAATAGCCAACTATCATCCTCCATGAAACTCCTGTCTTATGCACTGGGCCAGAATGGAGAGTTAAAGGGGGATGCGGTGGGAACCACCACCCTTGTGTCTTTCAAGTCCTTGATGGTGGCACTAATCTCTGCAGTTCCTCCGGGGATGCCATACTGTTTTTGACTCACTGTTTTCCCTGGCAGAGATAACTCTAAAGGCTTCTCTTTGACCTTTCCAACCATAATAGTCCTTAATCTATAGATCATGGAGCCAATGTGAGAATTCTGCCAACTACTAAGTATATCTATCCCAACTATGCATTCCAGGACGGAGGAAATGATGACTTTGGAGACCCACTGGACCTACTATAAGTTGAACTTTTGATAAAATTCCATTTGGCACCTGACCTCCGTAAGCCACCACTTTAACTGAAGAGCCACACTGTTCCTTCTGTTCTACCCAAATCAGTGTCAACTCAGAAAAAGGCTCCAATAGACCCCAGAAAGTCCAATTATTTTCTTTCCCCCAGTGTTATACCTAGAAACCCCTGTAAAAGGTCATAGGTCTGTCTGGGGAAGGACTGCAGAAAGGCTAACAGTAAAACTCTTGGGTATTTTGTCAAGGTCCTTGCTCAGGAGAACTTGGCTGTCCCTTCATTCAAGGGGTTCTGGGTCTGCAAACTGGCTTAAGTCTGGAAACTGGTTCATGGGCTGAGAATCCCCTTTGCAATGATCTATCCAATGGAGCCCTTCTTTCATTTGCTTGAGGATTTTTCTGCTTATACGTATTTAACAAAAATACAGTAGACTTCTTTTTTTATTGTTCTTTGTTTTTTGAGACAGGGTTTCTCTGTAGCTTTGGAGCCTGTTCTGGAACTCGCTCTGGCCTTGAACTCACAAAGAAACATCTGCCCCTCCTCCCGAGTGCTAGGATGAAAGGCATGCACACCACCACCTGGCTATATTAGGTGTCTTATCTGTTTCATGCCTGGAAACACCATAATGGATTGGTCAGTACCGATGATCTATATGTATCATAACACAATTAATAATAAATTTTATTGGGCAGTGGTGGCACATGCCTTTAATTCCTGCACTTGGGAGGAAGAGGCAGGTGGATCTCTGTGAGCTCAAGGCCAGCATGGTCTAAAAAATGAGCTCTAGGACAGTCAGAGCTGTTATACCAAGAAACCCTGCCTCTAAAAATTAAAAACCAAAACCAAACAAATAAAATCCCTGAAAAAAATTTTAAAAATGCCAATTCTACTGTGTAGCAACTCACCCTGAAATTCTTTTCTCTAGTGACATCAAGAATCATGGTTTCCTCTGAACAGAAGTCCCTGGAAAGAAGTCATCAGGCTACCACAGGTGACACCTACAGCTGTGTCTCTGGCCTACGTCCCACGGCTGCTAAAATCATTACTGTGCTCTGACAGACTGTGTGACATCTGACTTGATTCTGGGTGCTTGCTGAGGCATTCACAGGCTGAGGCTGTTCCTCAATAGTATGTGCAGAGTAGGGAACCTTCATGATGGGAACACATTTTTGAAGCAGTATCTTTCAAAACTATGAGACACAAATTTAAAAACAAACAAATAAATAGAGGCTGAGGTATAACTTAGGGGTAGTGCACCTGTCTAGCAAGTCTGAGAACCTATGTTTAATCTCCAACTCTGTGACACCTCACCAATAAAAAAAAAGCAAGAAGTGAGAGGAAGTAATTGAAGAAGAGAAGTCAATGTGTGTCAAGGCCCAAAAGACTAGAACTAAGATCAATAGGAGAAACCTTGTATGTCTTTAAAGAGTGAGAGAAGCCACTCAGCTAGCATATTGAAATTATTCTATTCAGAAAGGCCACTTTAGGTTTTAGTCACAACACTAAGAACATGATAAACCACTGAAATTTTAGTTTAGGGATTGACTCACTGGATTTGTTCTATAGAATAAAAAGATAAAAGAAAAAAACCCCACAACAAACAACCACCAAACCTTCTGTCTTTAAAAGGCAGCAGAGAGGAATATAGAAGATGATTGTGAGGGAAAAAGATGCTGGTAGAGATTAAAATGGGGGCAAAAGACAGTGTGAGGCGTCAGGTAAATATTGAAAGGGTAGACCCAACACCATCAGTGAGTGGCAGGGTGTGATGAGCGCAGGACCATGGACAAGGCTTGAGAGCCCCAATTCTCTCCTTCAAGGAGGTTCCTCTCTCCTGACTGGGAAACACATGGAGGGGTAGATGATGGAGGGAGATGAAGACTTCTCTTTGGGACTCATTGTCGCAGAGGTCTCTGTGAAACTTGTTAGTGGACATACTCAGAAAAACTGTCCTAGATCTGGGCTTGGGGACTCACACCTAAGCCAACCTAAGTAGGCTACAGAATAATTCTTGGTTTCAAAAAGAGTCAATAAATCTTATTGGAGTTGTAAATTTGGCCCCTCAACACATCAGTGACAGTGGAATCTCCCAGGTTACAACAATCAGGCAAGAGGAGCTGCAGGGTGAGGAGAAGGTTTAAGACAAAGTTCAAGGAGAAAGTAGCTGGATATTGTGAAAGCCAAAGACAGGGCATTGAAAATACAATCAACCATTTTTTTTTAACATTTTGAGAAGGTATTTGAAAATCTAAGAATGACTTGGAATAAGCAATGTCATCAGAATAACAGGCCACACTGGTTAAGGCGTTTTGGTAGAGTGGTGTCGAAGAAGCCAGTCTAGAGGAAGCATGCCAGACAGTATTCAGGTCCACTTGAAGTTGATGACCGTGAATTTGTAGACCATGAAGATGTGTAATTGAACTCTAGTCGCTCAACAGTCCTTGCACAGGCACACACAAAACAGGCAGATGGCTCCATTCATCTGGGACTGGGATTCTGCCAGGAGGCTGTGGGGAACAAAAAGGAGTCAAGGGATTTTGGCAAGCGTGATGGGCTTGATGGGCCATGGAAGCTAAGCAGAATAAGGAAAAAGCAAAGGCAAGAGGGAGGATGTCAATCAACTGGGAGGATGAGGACAGTTGTGAGCTGTAGGAGAGTGGTTGTACAGAGTGGGGTTTTAGGGCAAGGCAGAGCAATTTGGCACCTTGATATTGGGAGTACCGCCTTAGGAAGCCGAGGAAAGGGAGTAGAGACTCGTTGTGTGCCCAGGACTCTGTTAATGCTTGCTTCTTGAACTTTGCTAATAGGATGGATTTCTACTTTCCAAAAGTTAATACTGAACAACAATTATATAGTTCAAATGGAACTTCTGTTGGTGGTAATTTCATGACCAATACAACACAGCATGGACTGTTAGTTCTAGTAACATGTAAACGAGGAGTTTCTCAAAAGTAGTTGCCAGCATTTCTGTCTGGGTGCTGGTGTTATGTATAAGATTTTAAGGTATCCCTTTCAGTCACAGCCCACAGTGATCTGAACAGCACCATCAGCATTAGTAGCTGGAATTCCTTGTTCAGAGCTCAAACTCTTGCTTCCTATGTTTCACCAAGATACCATAATGAATCAGTCCCAAGATAGACCATGAAGTTCTTATGTTGTTTTTCAATGTAGAGGGTGTGAGACTGTAACTCTTGAGATGAAGGGAGTCTCTCTGAAACAAACCAAGCCCAACCAATCAACCAACCATCCAACCAAACAACTAACCTATCAACCAACCAACCAACAAACCAATCAAACAACCATTACTGAGCCTTTACAAATACTAACAAGAAAGGGGTGGAGTTATGGGATGTTCTGCAGCTACAAGTGGCAAGGTTGCATCAGAGTGAAATAGGACTGCCAGATCAGAATGCCAAGGACATCTCCATACTTCTTCTTTTGGGGAAGGACAGCACAACATGTTTACATTGACCTTACATTGGCTATAAATATAGGGTTGAGCTAATTCCAAGTGAGGAAGACTTAATTTATTTCATACAACTTTATTCAAGAAAATGATGAGCTGCTATTGAGGAATGTAGATATGCTTGCCACAAATGTATAGTTATAGTAATGTTCATGAATAATTACAGATACAAGACAGACAATAACGTAGCAACCTACCATCCGCCACACAATGCTTTCTACACTTTACTCATTTCATTGACACATTTTTCTCAGAATTCATAAAAGTCAGATATTCAATATATAACACAAGTTTCAAAAACTTGAAACCAACCTTTTAAGTATTTGAAGAGGAAAGTTCGGTTTGTGAGGTTAAACTAAAACTTTCAATCTAATAACTGGGAAAATTACACATGAAAATCAATAGCAAACTGGGCATTGGTGGTGCATGTCTTTAATCTCAGAACTTGGAAGGCAGAGGCAGGTGGATCTCTGTGAGTTTGAGGTCAGCCTGGTCTACAGAGCAAGTACCAGGGTGATAGGCTCTAAACCTACAAAGAAGCCCTGTCTCGAAAAACCAAAAAAAAAAAAAAAAAAAAAAAGAAAAAAGAAAAAAGAAGAAATAAGAAAAAAAAGAAAAAAACAAAAGAAAATTAGTAGCAAAAGAAAAATATTCCAGATCACTTGAAACAATACGAGTGTAATAAAATACTTGGCTGTTTTTCTTGGATCAGAAACCATATCAACCTTCAGGAGCAGAGAAAGAAAATTCTATTTAAAAGAATGTTCATATGTTCAGTTTAAAAAGAAGCCTCAAGCTTTTTCCCAGGCGGCTGCCGAAGATGGTGGAGAGGCAGGTTCTGGTGTTGGACGGCTGAGGTCATCTTCTGGGTCGCCTGGCGGCCATTGTAGCCAAGCAGGTACTGCTGGGCCGAAACGTGGTCGTTGTTCACTGTGAGGGCATCAACATTTCCAGAAATTTGTACAGAAACAAGTTGAAGTATGTAGCCATTCTCCGAAAGCAGATGAACACCAACCCCTCCTGAGGCCCCTACCATTTCCGAGCCCTGAGCCACATTTTTTGGCGCACTGTGAGAGGCACATGCTGCCCCACAAGACCAAGCGAGGCCAGGCTGTCTTGGAATGCCTCAAGGTGTTGGATGGGATCCCTCCACCATATGACAAGAAAAAGCAGATGGTGGTCTCTGCCGCCCTCAAGGTTGTGCGGCTGAAGCCCACCAGGAAGTTTGCTTACCTGGGGGCGTCTGGCTCATGAGGTTGGATGGCACCAGGCAGTAACAGCCACTCTGGAGGAGAAAGGGAAGGAAAAAGCCAAGATGCACTATCGGAAGAAGAAGCAGCTCTTGAGGCTACGGAAACAGGCAGAAAAGAACGTGGAGAAGAAAATCTGCAAGTTCACAGAGGTCCTCAAGACCAACGGACTCCTTGTGTGAGCCCAATAAAGACTATTTGTACCTCATGCCTGCCTGGCCTGCTCTTCCTCCACCGCCGACTAGGGAAGTGGGGACAAAGGTGCTTTAGGCAAGAGGGTGTTTTTATAAAAGCTCTGAGCTGGAATTACTTGGGCTTTAGTGTTAATGACTGGGCTGCTCAGCCCATCAATGTCTTCTGCAGCTGTGAGGACGGAGACCTAACATCTGGGCTGGGATTCAGAAGTGCACACTGGGAAGCCACTGCCTTTTCCCCTTCCCAGCGCTGCTCAGAAAGCAATTTTACTTTCTTGTTGCAGCATTCTGTTGTTAATAAATTATTTGATTGTTAAAAAAAATAAAATAAAAAAATAAAAAGAAGCCTCAATTGTCATCTCTCACGCCTCCTTTCTCTCTACAGAGTCCACTTCAAAATTAAGATTAAATATCAGACCCAGGCTAGGCAATTTCTCACCCCCTGAACATCTAAAATAACTTACACAAGAGAAAGTCTATTTTGGCTCACATTTTTGGGGTTTTAGTTCACAGTCATCTAGCCCCATTGTGTCTGGACATGTGGTAAAATAGAGCATCATGGCGGAGGGTGGGCTGAACAGATATGCTCACCTCCTGGTAGTAAGGAAACAGAGGAGAGGGAGTTGGGGAGGGGGAGGAATAGTGGAGAAAGGAAGGAAGGGAAGGGAGATAAAATCAACTAGGCCTGACCTACTTACTAATAGTCAATCCATTTAGCTATGAACTGGCCAAGGATTGATCCAGTGATGAAGTTAGCGCCTTCAAGATTCAGTTACCTCTCAATATTAATACCAGCTAGAGACCGCACCTTCTACACGGGAACTCTTTGGAGGAGGAGGTCACTTCAAATTTAAAATGTAATGAGACCCAAGAGATCATACACTGCATATAGTTACTATTGAACTGTAAGTAAAGACTGCACTTTCGTTTTCTCAGCTGCCCAGACCCAAATAATCACACAGGAACTGTATTAATTACAACACTGTTCGGCCAGTGACTCAGGCATGTTCCTAGCTAGCTCTTACATCTTTAATTAACCCAGTTCTATTAATCTATGTATTGCCACGAAGTTAACCTATTTCTATTTCTATTAACATATATCTATTATTTTATATAATAGAAATCTATGTATTGCACCAACTTCCTGGCAATACATAGATTAATAGAAATGGGTTAATTAAAGATGTAAGAGCTAGCTAAAATTATGCCTGAGTCATTGGCTGAACAATGTTTTAAATAATACAGTTTCTGTATGATTATTTGGGTCTGAGCAGTTGGGAAATGATTCTTCCTACACTGACTTTAGATTTGTATCCATGAGTCAAAATCCGTACCAATATAAAGTATTCATTTCTATATCAAATCCCTCTTACTTTTTTTTTTAGAAATTAATGACCATTAATCACTTATAGCCAACCCTTTTAAAGTTTAAATAAGCATTTTTAAACAGTCATTTTTGGAATTTGGGCATTGTTTTCTCCAAACTGGTTTCTGATCTTTGTTAGGTGAAGTATTTTTAGGGTCCATGGAGACCTTTCAGGAGGTCTCATTTCATCAAACCACATTAGCCTGAAGGAATCCACAGGTTTCCATCCTCTTTGGAAACAAAAGCAGAATCTTTTTTTTCCAAAGTTACATGTCCTCAGACTCAAATTTTGAAGTCAAGGAATCTTTAAAATATATTTTGGTTTAGCATAGCAGTCTTTATAATCAAATGTCTCTCTGTAGTCAAAAAAATTCAAAGAAAACACATTAACATATGGTTAATAGGTTCTTTGTGTATTTTCCATTGTTACGTGGCTTTTTTTCTTGTACTCTATTACTTTTTAATATTTATTTTATTATCTTTACTTCTTTAATTTATGACTGTCTTACGCTTCTCTTTCTCTTAAGCATATATATATATATATATATATATATTATATATATATTAAAACATACTGAGACCCATTTAGAGGTTTCTTTTTGGTTGGAATCTGTCTTTATTGTTTATCTCTAATCCTTTTCTGACCAGAAATATTTCTTTTTCTTCTTTAAGTTCTGAGTGGGCATGCCTAGGACTAAAGCTGCAGTTTTGCCTGTTGGCCCTGCCTGACTCTGCCTTCTTTTTCCCTGTATTCTCTTTAGCTTTCCTGACTAGCTATGTTTGGCCCCACCACAGGCCAAAAATGCTTCTTTATTAACCAATGGTAATGAAACATATTCACAGCATACAGAGGGGCATCTCACATCATTGAACCTGGATGCCAAAAAAAGATTCCCCTACCTCCCAAGTACTGAAATAGCTGGCATGAGCTACCACATACACCTGGAAGGCTAAATTTTCAACCAGCGTGTAAGAATGCATCTTGGTGTCATGGTGTGCAATACCAGAATTCAGAAGACTGAAAAAGGAAGATCATGAGTTCAAGGCTGACCTCAACTACACAGTGAGAGTCTTTAAATTAAATAATTTCCTTTATTTGCTCTTTGTGTTTGTTTAGCACAGATATGAATAGTATGTTACTAGGGGCAAGGACTAGGGCTCTAAAGTAACAAGCAACTAGCAATTAGCATGTTTCCCCACTTAGGGAAAAAATTTCTATAGAAACCCAGAAAGAGGTACATTTAAATTATTTAAATAATATTTTTATTATTGCTTTTTTTAGTTTTTTGAGACAGGGTTTTCCTGTATCTTTGGAGTCTGTCCTGGAACTCACTCTGTAGACTAGCCTGGCCTCGAACTCACAGAGATCAACCAGTCTCTGAGGGTGCTGGGATTAAAGGCACATACCACCATCACCCAGCTTATTCTTGCTTTTTAAAGAACTGTACAAGTTAGGAAAGGGACAGAGGACCTTCAGTTGACAGAAGGTAGATATGAGTTGGCAAATGCCTATTACACATTCATTTGTGGGCTAGTTCTGCCTCACCAAATTTCATGCTTGCAAAGTTATGAAAGGGAAGACAATGGAGACAGATGAAACACAGGCTCCCGGGCTATTGGGCCTTTCTCTAGGATACAGAGATAAAGTTTAAGAAGATCCAGTCACACACAGATTATTCTCTGTGCATTCTTTATGGAATGAGCTCATGAAGTTATTATACAAAAAACCTTAAGCATCTTCTCAAAGGCTAGAAAAAGACTCAGTTGTAAGAGGTGTGATCTCAGAAGGCACTGCCACTAGGGTGCAGCAAAGATTGCTTCTTGGGGCATCAGCCAGATAGGATTTTACAGTTCAAGTTGAGCCAACTCAGTTCTGCCAGCACCATTTGTTGAAGATGCTGTCTTTCTTCCATTGTATACTTTTAGCCCCTTTATCGAAAATGAGGTGTTCATAGGTTTGTGGGTTACAATCCGGGTCTTCTATACGATTCCATTGGTCGACTTCTCTGTTTTTATGCCAGTACCGCACTGTTTTCATTACTGTAGCTCTGTAATAGAAGTCAGGGATGGTAATGCCTCCAGAAGATTCTTTATTGTATAGGATTGTTTTGGCTATCCTGGTTTTTTTGTTTTTCCATATAAAGTTAATTATTGTCCTCTCCAGATCTGTGAAGAATTTTGATGGGATCTTGATGGGGATTGCATTGAATCTATAAATTGCCTTTGGTAGAATTGCCATTTTTGCTATGTTGATCCTCCCAATCCAAGAGCAAGGGAGGTCCTTCCATTTTCTGGTAGCATCTTCAATTTCTTTCTTCAATGCCTTATAGTTCTTGTCAAATAAATCTTTCACTTCCTTGTTTAGATTTACCCCAAGATATTGTATGCTGTTTGTGGCTATCGTGAAAGGTGAAGCTTCTCTGATTTCCCTCTCTGCTTCCATATCCTTTGTGTATAAGAGGGCGACTGATTTTTTGGAGTTGATCTTGTATCCTGCCACATTACTAAAGCTGTTTATCAGCTGTAAAAGTTCTTTGGTGGAGTTTTGGGGGTCACTTATGTACACTATCATATCATCTGCAAATAACGAAAGTTTAACTTCTTTCTTTCCAATTCGAATCCCCTTGATCCCATTATGTTGTCTTATTGCTATTGCTAGAACTTCAAGCACTATATTGAAGAGGTATGGCGAGAGTGGACAGCATTGTCGTGTTCCTGAGTTTAGCGGGATGGCTTTGAGTTTCTCTCCGTTTAATTTGATGTTAGCTGTCGGCTTGCTGTATATAGCTTTTATTATATTTAGGTATGACCCTTGTATCCCTAATCTCTCCAAGACTTTTATCATAAAGGGATGTTGAATTTTGTCAAATGCTTTTTCAGCATCTAATGAAATGATCATATGGTTTTTTCTTTCAGTTTATTTATATGATGGATTACATTGATAGATTTTCATATGTTGAACCAGCCCTGCGTCTCTGGGATGAAGCCTACGTGATCATAATGGATAATTTTTCAGATGTGTTCTTGGATTCAGTTTGCCAGGATTTTGTTGAGGATTTTTGCGTCGATGTTCATGAGTGAGATTGGCCTGTAATTCTCTTTTCTGGTTGAGTCTTTGTGTGGTTTTGGTATCAGAGTAACTGTAGCTTCATAAAAGGAATTTGGTAATGACCCTTCTGTTTCTATATTGTGGAATACATTAAGGAGTATGGGTATTAGATGAATGGAGATAGAGACAGAGACCCACACTGGAGCACTGGACTGAGCTCCCAAGGTCCCAATGAGGAGTGGAAGGAGGGAGAAGATGAGCAAGGAAGTCAGGACCACGAGGGGTGCACCCACCCACTGAGACAGTGGAGCTGATCTATTGGGAGCTCACCAAGGCCAGCTGGACTGTGACTGAAAAAGCATGGGATAAAACCGGACTCTCTGAACATGGCGAACAATGAGGGCTGATGAGAAGCCAAGGACAATGGCACTGGGTTTTGACCCTACTTTATGTTCTGGCTTTGTGGGAGCCTAGCCAGTTTGGGTGTTCACCTTCCTAGACATGGACGGAGGGGGGGGCGGACCTTGGACTTTCCACAGGGCAGGGAACCCTGACTGCTCTTTGGACTGGAGAGGGAGGTGGAGAGGAGTGGGGGGAGGGGGAGAAGGGTGGGAGGAGGGGGAGGGAAATGGGAGGCTGGGAGGAGGCGGATACTTTTTTTTTCCTTTTCTCAATAAAAAAAAAAAAGAAAAAAGAAAACAAAACAAAAACCCCAAAAACCAAAAAACCAAGTTGAGCCAACTCCACTTTCTGGAGTGCTCTTCTCTCTCTCTCATCACCACCCCAGGAGGGGCATCCTTCTCCTAGCCTGCTGCTCCGATGCAGAAACAGAGCCCTGAAGAAGCTCCAGGTAACAGCGCTATGGGGTAGGGCTGACACTGACCTTCCTGGTGCTAACGTTTGTGCTTGGATAATTAGAAACAAAGAGCTAATGGTGATGAGACAGCAGCTCGGAGTTTTCAGCTATGAAGAAATATCACTGACATCTTAAAATTTAGCATACGACTTAGATTTTTTTTTTTAAAAAAATAGCTGGTTTTTGTTTGTCTGTCTGTTTGTTTGTTTTGAGACAGGTTTCTCTGTAGCTTTGGAGCCTCTCTTAGGACTCACTCTGTAGACCATGCTGGTTTTGAACTTACAGAGATCTGTCTGCCTCTGCCTCCTCAGAGCTGGGATTAAAGGTATGTGCCACCATCAGCAAAATTTTTTTTGTCGTTGTTAATTTTTTTGTATTTTTGAAAAGTAATAAAAAACACATGAATTTTAAGTTGCATCTAACTTTAGAAAATCAAAGTGCAAAAATGTGTTTTGAAAATTTAATAAAATAATGTACATTAATAATTGAAATAGCCATGGTGTGTATGTGTGTGTGTGCATGTATGTGTGTGTGTACATGCTCAGACATGCACAATCTTATAGAGAAGGTAGTGCAGTGGAAAGGGAATCTGCATGATTTGCCTTTGACCTTGTGACTTCCTAATTATTTCTCTTCTTTTCCTATATTGAAATGTACTCGGCTGAGCGGTGGTGCACACACCTTTAACCCAGCACTCGGGAGGCAGAGGTAGGAGGATCTCTGAGTTCAAAGCCAGCCTGGTGTACAAGAGCTAGTTCCAGGACAGGCTCCAAAGCTACAGAGAAACCTTGTCTCAACAAAACCTAAACAAACAAACAAACAAACAAATAAAATATATGTACTCATAGAGTATTTCCTTAAGTCCAGTCAATACTCAGTTGAAATTTCAGAGTAAAGTTTACCATATAGTTCCAATATATCATCAAAGCTAAAGGAGCACCCAAGAGTTTCTTCTCTTTTTCAAAAGAGTTAAAGAGTATTCTTTTTTTCTAAAAGGAGGGCCAAGTTCCATTTCAGATCAAATAATAGTGGTAATTGGTAAGAGGTGGCCTTTGCGTCTTCTCTCAGTCACACTGTGGGTGGATGCTCCGCTCTCACAACAATTAACCCTTTTTTGATTTGTGTATGTTTCTCGCTGCCAGTGATGACCAGATAGCTCTCAGCAAGGAGGAGTACGATGGCCATGACCAGCATTTCTGAAGGACCGAGAAATGATGGACTAATATTAAAATGAGGAACTGGATCTAAAAGCTTTATTCATTCAACAAACATTTTTAGGACCTCTAGTAAGTATCTTCTTCTTCTTTTTGTTTTTTTTTTTTTTTTTTTGGTTTTTCGAGACTGGGTTTCTCTGTAGCTTTGGTGTCTAGTAAGTATCTTACATTAAATTGCTTCTGAAAATATTAAGACAAGAGAATGGAGCTCAGGCAAAAAACAAGCAAAGCAAAATAAGAAAACCCTTTCCAAAGATATCTTCTAAGACGTAGTCAACATTATAAAAATGGATGTCAGTTGCTTATCCAAAAGCTTTGTCTTGTGGCTTCTTTACGTAAAGATACCTGGTGAAACAATCTTTCTAACAAATGCTCCCCCCTTTGCCGATTCACTTGATACGTATAAAACTACTGTTCAGAAAGTCATGGAAATTAGTTCAACTTGTTTTGTGAGGGGTCAGAAACCCCAAATAGTCCTATGTGGCTGTCACTGTGTACCTAGCTTTGTGTGGTTCCGTTTTACATTGTGACCAAGCTGGTCAACGGAACCGGTAATGTCCTGCAGACATGGTGAGGTGGCTTCCATCTTGGGCTCTCACTTTCCCTCTCTGCTGAATCAGAAGCTCAGAAAGTGCCAGATACCACTGTGAACAGACCTTCAGGGAGGCCCAAGTGACAAAGATCTGGTTTCCGCCAACAGCCATGAAAGCAAGCTCATTCTTTTTTTTTTTTTTAACATTTTTAAAAATTATGTATACAGTGTTCTTTCTGCACGCTGGAAGAGGACATCAGATCTCATTATAGATTGTTGTGGGCCACCATGTGGTTGCTTGGAATTGAATTTAGGATTCTGGAAGAGCAACCAGTGTTCTCAACCTCTGAGTCATCTTTCCAGTTCAGCAGGTTCATTCTTTTTTTTTTTTTTTTTTTTTTTTTTGATTTTCGAGACAGGGTTTTTCCGTAGCTTTTTGGTTCCTGTCCTGGAACTAGCTCTTCTAGACCAGGCTGGCCTCGAACTCACAGAGATCTTCCTGCCTCTGCCTTCCAAGTGCTGGAATTAAAGGCATGCGCCACCACCACCCGGCTCAGCAGATTCATTCTTATCCATCTTTAGATGAGGGCATCATAGATTTTTCCATTTGTGATCCTCTTTGCCTGAAAAATTCTTATGTAACCTTGGGTATATAGACATAGAAAATAGCTGAACATAGCAAATTATTTACCAATAATGAACCAAACAATTCTTTGGTGTATGAATAATTTGTTAAAGGTACAAGAAAATTTACTAGTTAGAAGAATGCACCTGTTTGTTTTACATAAAAAATTAAATCTAGACTGAATATTTGATACTGCAGGATATGCAAAGAATAAGGCAAAATAAGAAAATCCTTTCCAAAGATATTTATAAAATAAAGACAATCCAACATTATACAAAATGGATGTAGAACATCTTCAATATTTCTCAGAGATGGTCAATAGTGAGATTTTATAGTTACCTTTGCTGAGGATTTTATGTCATATAAGAACATAGCACAAAATATCAAAAGTGTATTTTAGGATATTTGAGAAATCATTGGGAAATTTGGCTCTAATCCCCAATTAAAATTAATTTAACAAAATTTTAAGCAAAATTCAAGTCAGCGACTCAAACAGTATTCTTATTTTTAAAAATTTATTTATAATGTGTACAATATTCTCAGTATTCTGTCTGCATGTATGCCTGTAGGCCAGAAGAGGGCACCAGCTCTCACTACATGTGAGTCGCCATGTGGTTGCTGGGAATTGAACTCAGGACTTTTGGAAGAGCAGGCAGTGCTCTTAGCCACTGAGCCATCTCTCCAGCCCCTCAAATAGTATTCTATGGCAACACAATCCAAAGACAGACTAATTTGATTCTCACATGGCGAGGAACGATAGTAGGAAACTATTTTAAGTCTTTGTTTCCTATGATTAAACGACTATGTTTCTACAGTAGTAGAGAACTGTATGTGTACAGTAAGAGGGCTGCAACTCATACCATCCAATAGGCTTGGCTCGGAGCCCATGTGCCCAGGTAACGTCCATTAGCATTGCATAGTGTGACTGCAAACACAGGGCAAGGTGCATATGCTGTCTATTCAGAACCGAGGCTGGAGTGAAGTTGTGTAATGTGACCCAGGAGAGCAATGAGAAGCACCTCACGTTCATTACACACTGGGTTGTGAACTAGTTTTTGATGGCGCATGCCCAGAAAACTTTTACTATTGCCAAAGTTTTCATGTCCCTCTGCAGTAGGTTACACAACTCATCCTGGGATGGAAGCCACAGTCTGATATGTTGTCTTTTAGGTGACCACAGCCTCTGGGGACAGTTCTCACTACCACCTCAGGAGATGCCTGGGACCAGGTTCATAGTTAAGCCTCTCATGGAATTGGGACTCCTAAAAACGGAGGCAATATACATTTGCTGGTTTCAGCTTCTAAATTTGGAAGTTCCTTGTCACATAGCTAGTACAAGTTTGCAATGATATCAGACTGGAAACACAGAAGTTGCAAGGTCTGCAGGCATTCTTGCAATCATGTATGGTTTATTTACAAACATGCGCTGGGTCTTGTCTAACCAGTTTTGTTTAATTCACAAGGGATGTTGCGCATAAGTCTAACTTGGTAGTGGGGCAGGGGAAGCTGCCCCTTATTTTGTCTTTTTAACTACTGGCCTGTTTTCTATTATTTAAATAATATTGATGAACTTAATCCTAACTAGGAGCATAATGTTCTAACTTTACTTAATTGCATAAGTGAGGGCTTTACAGCAATGAGCTATGCAGTTAACAACTTAGTAAAAGAATAACATATTAAGAATACCTCACTATTTATTTATCTTACCCCTTTTATGTGTGTGTAATTTTGTCTGAGTAATTCATGGATAAGCATAAGAAGCATTATTCATATGTCAAATTACTATGTTTTCTTTTCAATACTGGTAAAAACAATGGCATCCATTACAGCCAATGACTTTATTTAAAAAAATAAAATAAAACAGTATCTCTCTATGTAGCCTGGGCCATCATCCTTCTGTCCTGTTCTCTGAGTGATGGAATGACTCCATGCCAGGCTAAGTGATATTTGTGATTGGATATAGGAGTATAGCTTTGTGTGGTATCTTTCTAGAAGGATTTGCAAGGAGTCATTTGGGCCCTCAGCATTGTGTATGGAGAGAGAGAGAGAGAGAGAGAGAGAGAGAGAGAGAGAGAGAGAGAGAGAGAGAGAGAGAGAGAGACTATTTAATGGTGCCAGTCTCGGGAAGGAAAGAAACACGTAGAAACCTGTAGGGACAGCTGTTACAAAGTCAAGAGGATGGCTGAACAGGGGATCTAAAATTTAATACTGAGCTTTGCAGAGTGCTCACAGAGTTTGTGTGTATGTGTGTGTGTATGTGTGTGTGTATGTGTGTGTGTATGTGTGTGTGTATGTGTGTGTTTCTCTCTCTCTCTCTCTCTCTCTCTCTCTCTCTCTCTCTCTCTCACACACACACACACACACACACACACACAGAGAGAGAGAGAGAGAGAGAGAGAGAGAGAGAGAGAGAGAGAGAGAATTTGGCAGACAACTATCGATTCCCATCTTGTTATTTCCAACCCTCAAAAAATGTTTTCCAAAGTTCACCTACACTCTCAGGGCAAATGCCTTGAAATTCCCCTTATCTTCTTCCTCTCAATTTGCAGGGAAGTGGTGGCTCACACCTTTAATCCCAGCACTTAGGAGGCAGGTGGATCTCTGTGAGTTCAAGGCCAACCTGGTCTACAAGGGCTAGTTCCAGGACAGACTCCAAAGCTACAGAGAAACCCTGTCTCGGAAAAACAAAACCAACCAAAAAAAAAAAACCCTTAATAGTTCACGCTTAATATGTCAACAAATCTTATCAATAAAAATAATAAATAAAAAGTAATAATAAAAATAAAAATTAAATTTGCACAAAATCCAATTTCTTTGTGTTACCACCAGCCATGCCTGAATCCTTGTTCCTTCTCTTGGATTGTTTATTCCTAGTCCACTGGACTCTATTTCTATGCTTGCATCCTGCAGTCTACAGAGGAGCCAGGACGTGAACCTTTAAAAGTGGATCTGCTCAGAACACACCTCTACTCTGACTTCCAACAGGAACTGAAGGGTAGCCACTGCTTTTTACAAAGGAGCCGTCTCTCCATCTCTCCAGCCCGGTATTCCTATCTCTAATGGACACTGACACACACTGTGGGGTGGAGTGTACAGTGTACAACGACCAGGTCAGGGCAATGAGCACATTGATCATTGCGGACACCGATTACTTCTTTGCATGGGGAAAATTCACTGTCCTTTCAAAGAGCTCTCTTGAACTACTCAGCTTACAGCCAACGACAGTTAATCTGCTGCACTAGAACTCTGAGCTCTTTTGCTCTCACTCAACTACACCCCTGCTGGACTAGAGTTCCTATGCTGGCTTAGAATCCAGCCATCTAAATAAAGAGTGATATTCGACACGCACAGCTGGGCTGCTGTTCTAGTGGTGGGGGCGGGGAGACAGACTAGTTCTCAGGTGATGTTCTTCCATACACAAACTATTTTCAAGTCATCTTTCACTCTTTCAGCTTGAGATTATCAGCGAGTGACCAGGGAATGACCTTTGATCTGTGGGCTCAACTATAGTTTTTAAGAAGTAAAAAGATTGGAATTAATTATTCTTAAAACTATAGTTTTTAAGAAGCAAAAAGATTGGAATTAAGCTCAGACATGAACTTAAATGGGAAAATCATGCTGGTGAGACCCAAGACCTGTCTCTAGATGCCACCCTTCCTGTGGAAGTTCTTGCTTTCCAACCCTGGGTCAGTCGATGGGTAGTTCCAAGGGGCCAACAGGCAACACTTACCAAAGCTGTTCCTGCTGACTGGCCCTGTGTTTGTCTTTTCTGTCAGAGTTTGGGCTTCCTGGATCTGACTGAACACAAAGAGATTAGAAAGTATGTATTTGAAATGGCTACCTGGGCTTTGTGCTGTATGTGTGTGCTGTATGTGTGTACTGTATGTGTGTGCTGCAGCATTGTATAGGAGGGAGTGTCAGGACAGGGCCCCCATTCTGTGGAAGCCAGGGAAACCTGCACCCGGGGACACTCCTTTGCATCATAGCCTCCCTGAACTTCCAAAGAGTAAGCTCAGCTCTGCCAGGGAGTTGTTGACCATAATCACTGTGGGAATGGGAAGTGGAAAATTTAACAAATTATTATTTTAAAAGTTCAGTATTTCTATTGTTTTTCTAAAGAAAATTACGGAACTTAGACCCTAGAAAGATTTTTTTTTAGGATAACAAACTATGAAAATATGTAACAAGAAATATGTAACAGAAATAAAATTGCTGGAGTAATACCAAAGGAAGAAATAAACAAAGGGAATAAGAGCATTTGGGTTGTGTACCAGACAGAAATGATTGGTACACAGAAGTGACTGAAAAAACTGGAATAAAGGCAAAGTCTTTTTTGTTCGAATGTATAGGAGTGCTTACCTGACAGGCATGAGGCCCCGGGTTCAATCCCTAGTGCTGCCCAAACCAAATCCAATCAAACCTACAGAGAAGTACCAACACCACCAACACAATAAAACTCCTACACCTCACTGAGAAGAGACAGAGTGATGTTACAAGTAACATTAAGAAAAGCCAAGTAAATGTTAGAAACCCTACTGCTTTCTGAACAGAGCTCTGTTGGATGTAGTTCTGGAAATTAAGAAATGAATGTGATTGATAGAGGGAAAATGTGCATTCAAGAAAGTATTTTGCTCTCATTTTTCTGTCATAAAGATACCAAGGAAGATAAGATTTGCTCTTTAGGGAGAGGAGGAGAGGGAAGGACCCTAAAATCTACAGAAAAGGAATGAGGGCTTCCTTCAATGGTTTTAGCATCCTTCAGAACTGTTTTGATGGTGGGGACCCTGTAATACCAAATAAGTATTGTCCTGAAGGTGTGTCAGGTTCAGATGAGGCTCCAATTCATAGTAACTGATGGATAGAGAAAACCGTTTTGTTTTTGTACAAGAGAAGCTATCTCCTAATAGTTTGGTGGATGGGCTACTAAAACTAAAGCTTTCAATGATGTGTCATGATGATCATTTTAAATCTTTCATTAGTTTAAAAAATACAAAAGAGCATTCATTGTCAATAGTTAGTGTTAGGTTTGACATGTTCCTGTAGGCCTTGTCTTTTTTTAAAAAAATATGTTATGGTTTATTTAACTTTATTTTATGTGCATTGTTGTGAAGGTGTCAGATCCCCTGCAACTGGATCTTCAGAAAGTTGAGAGCAGTCATGTGGGTGCTGGGAATTGAACCAGGGTCCATCTGGAAGAACAGTCAGCCCTCTTAACCACTGAGCGATCTCTCCAGCCCCTTGGCCTTGTCTTATATGGAAGCTAACAACCCCATGGACTTTGAGGTGTGCAATGGAGGTCATTCAAGGTCACTTGAGGTCATGGAGCTAGCGGGTTTGTTTTGCTTTGTCTAAATTCCCATTAATTTCTTGCAACTTATGACACAGCATGAATCTGCAAGCCTAGACCCATCTGTTGGGAGTCAGAGGCAAGGCCTTGGCATCGCACAGAAGCTCACAGACTGAATTAATTGATTATCACAATGATTTATATAGCTACCATTTGTGACATACCCAAAGAAAAACATTACAGTATATTTCTGGCAAATATAAATTCTGGTTTATCTGAAATTAAAAAAAAAACAACAAGAAAAACAAAAGGGCGCGTCATACTTCCAGGAGTGAGATTTACATCCTACACAGTTTCTGAAAGGAAAGGCTCGCAACCACCACACCTTTCAAAATAAACACACAGTTCTCATGTACCGTCTTTGTTAGGGTTTCTGTTGCTGTGATGAAAAACCATGAACAAGAGCAAGTTGGGGAAGAAAAGGTCTTTTTGACTTATACTTCCACATTGCTGTTCATCACCAAAGGAAGTCAGGACAGGAACTCGACCAGGGCAGGAACCTTAAGGCAGGAGCTGATGCAGAGGCCATGGAGGAGTGCTGCTTACTGGCTTGCTTTACATGGCCTGCTCAGCCTGCTTTCTTATGGAATCCAGGACCAGAAGCCCAGGAATGTCACCACCAGCAATGGGTTGGGCCCTCCTCCATTGATCACTATTTAAAAAATGCCTTACAGCCCAGTCTTACTGAGGCCTTTTCTCAATTGAGGCTCCCTTCTCTCAGATGATTCTAGCTTGTGCCAAGTTGACATAAAACTGGCCAGTACATGTACTTACTGAAAATTATTACTATCATCTGCATATTTGGACATGCTGAGATAAATTTATGACGTTTATTTGCTGTAGTCTCATTTTAAACTATGATGTTCATTTTGCTTTCCCTCCAAACTTTAAATACAATACCTGAGATGTATTTTTCTCCCTTTCTTTTGTTCTTTTATATTTTAGTCAAACAGACACAAGCTTGCAAGAGTTATGTCTTTTGATATGATTGTCTACAAGTTATTGCAGCAGATGCAAGTGCATTATTTCAAGATATATATTATGTATGTATGTATGTATCTATCTATAGCACACAAGTTGATAACATGAATCAGGTTTTTATTTAATCAGAAGGTTAACAGAGCCAATGTAAATGAGAATATCAGACTGACATATATGGTAAGTAAAACAATAAATAAAACCTGAAATTAGATTGCTAAATCATATGCAAATCTGGCGAGTGCCTCTACGTGGCAATAGACCTGGACTTGCAGAGCTAGCTCTTCATCCTGTCAGAGATGGTTTGTAGTCCCCAGTCTTTACAATTCAAATAGATGACGTCACAGGCCCTAAGTGACAGTCACTGGTGCATAAGTTTTACCACAGAGGCGCATGACATAGACTTGTTTATATGATATTAAAAAATAACAGGATTGGAGCCAAGGAGACGGCTTCCTCAGTCAGGTGCTATGAATATCTGGATCCTTCTTCCATGAAAGGTGTGTGTGCTGGTGTGGACCCCGTGTCCTAGCTTTGGTGGGGATGATGCACTTTGGATAGCCCAGTCTAGATGGAACTGTTAGCTCCAGAGTCAATGAGATACCTGGCCTCAAAATTTAAGGAGAAGAATGATTGAGCAAGATAACCTGATCTATACATAGACACAGATACACAGACACACACACAAATCATATTTGTGCCTCTTCTCCATTTCCTCAATTTTCTTTATGAGGGTTATAAAATTTGAGCACTGAGGAAGTAAGGTTTGTTTTGACAAGCTTTTGTAAATGTTCATGTGCCATCACAGTCTTTGTGTGTGTGTGTGTGTGTGTGTATGATGTGCGTGTGTGTGTCTGTGTCATGTGTGTGAATGTGTGCGACCTTGTATATGTATGTGTACTTGAATGCACCATTTACGATTGGGTTCTGATCATGTTTCTCTTTGCTATTCCATTGTTTAATTCTATCTTTTAGCCATCCTAACTGTGTAAATGTATTTGATTCACCTATAGTTTTGGAAGTGAATAGAATTACTATGTGAAGGAAAATGTTGACAAATGTGCTGCCCATAACATCATTCCCATGATCCCTAAGAAAAGGCCCCAAAGAAGCCCTTTTGTGAGGGTTCCCTTGTGGACACAGCTCAGCTTCCTCTCTGATCTCCTTCCCTCCCACACATCTCAGTGTTGCTCCCAGCCACACCTACTCTGGGTGAACTGGTAGCTGACTTCTGTGGAAACTACTTTCCTCTTTGTAGGGGATACAAGATCATTTTCTATTGTTATATCTCTAGGTCCAATAATCCCTCCCATGGCATTTCTGAAACTCTGAGTTATGCATGTTTGTTTGTTCATTCTGGGGTGCATCAACCTGACACCATGTGTTAAACACTGAACTCATAAAACAAACTCTTCACAATTCTATTTCTCACCCCTAATCCATTAATAAAGCAACCCTCCCAAAACAATAAATCTCCAGCAGTCAAAGGCAATATATTTTCCAAAGGGTGGAGGAAGATAAACTTTCACCTAAATATAAAATATTTTCTGGGTTTCTGCTCTTGTGTATGTAGCATATTTATTACCTGGCCTGCAATTGTTTCCCTTCCTTTATTCTTCTAAATTATGCCTCTGTCAAATATTCTCAAGTTATCTGCCCCTTTCTAAACCCCTGTGGTGTTGGAGGAAGTGAGGAAACTTTGAAATGATCACACTTCTGAAAGCAAGTGGGGAGGATCCTATTTCATGTGCTTTATGCAGAAGGAAAACTCGTAGGAAGGATTTGCTTTCTTTGTTCTCAAGTGTCAGCTCTTTTTTTCCCAGAAATCATGGAGGGAGTTCTTGTAGTTAAACATATTATGTTTGGTGAGGATTTGGCAAGACCATGGTAGAGAACTGTGAGGTGAATTGTGGACACCACAAAGATGTACTGGGATTTTAATTTCCAGTATTATGGATATGACTTTATAAGGACATACAGAGTAAATGTGATTAATTTTTGATGAAGTGATGTGGAATTAGGGAAAGCCCCATTTCAACATGAGTGGTGTCTTTATATGGGAAGAGGGGAAGAAACACAAGCACACTCACAATTGCAAGAATGTATATACAGGTGTGGGTGCAAGGGTGTGTGTAACACACGGGTGGCCATGCGAACATGGAGGCAGAGAAGAGAGGACTATCTGAGACTATAAGTGTAGGAGAGACAAGGAAGGATTGATCCTCCCTCAGATTCCTAGGAGGAAACACACCTCTGCCATCACCTAGATTTTAGGCTTCCAGCCTCCAGCACTGTGAAGAAATAAAAGTCTGTTGTTTCAAGCCACCCAGTTGGTGATATATTGTTACAACATTGCCACTGTCCTCTTAGACACCAGTAATGACATCTATCACATGACATTGTTGTGTCGTTGGATTGACTGACTTGTGCATTCCACTAGAACATATGTTCTAGAGCGCAGATGCCTGGATGTAAAATCTAGATCAAAGTTCAAGGCATGTGACCCAGGGCACATTGTCTGACTACCACCCAATACGTCTACGATTTTCTCAAATCATTACAGTAGCCTTAAAAGCTAGGTATTAATATCTCCATTTAACAGTGGAGCCTGGCGAAACACAGAGAAGTGTATCATTTGTCCACAGCAGTACAGCTAGACTGAAAAATATGTTTAACATTTTGTTTCAAAATGGGCTCAATTTTATAGAACAATGACAAGAATACCTAGGGATGTAGCTTGGTGGTAGAGCACATGTATAGTATGGACAAGGCTCTGGGTTAAATCACCAGGACTTAAAAAAAAACAACAAAAAGAAGATCAGAGTGAATTCTCATATCTCTTACCCAACTTCTCTAATTTTTACTTTTTTGTTTTCAGAACTGTATTTTCCATCATTGACTTTATTTCAATATATTGTATATATTTTCACTCTATAACATTTTATGTTTTTTATAGATTATACATTCATTCTTTTATACGTATATATATATATAGTCTATGTATATTGTATATGGTATTTAAATACACCATATTTTCACACATTATATTTTCTGTTACCTCAAGAGACTGAAGCAGACCATGGAATTGAGGGAATTTAAGGTATGTAGTATTACATTTCAGTTGAAGTGTTCTAGTAACTGAGGTACGATCCTAGTTTCATTGGATTTTTAGTAAGGATTTTATGAGAGACTAACACACACATACACACACACACACACACACACACACACACACACACAGAGAGAGAGAGAGAGAGAGAGAGAGAGAGAGAGAGAGAGAGAGAGAGAAGCACGCAGAAGATAATCGCACTGCCTAAGGGATTTCTGTCAAGTAGACACCTTCCTAACCAACAAATGATTCAGGAAATAGGTTATTATCAGTGACTGTGAGCTCCCCACCCTTTGCTCCATCCCACTCATTTCCTCCTCCTCAGAGGTAATTATTACCCTGACTTCTATCACCCTAAATTGCTTTTGCCTGCTTTTGAATTGTGTAGAAATGGAGCTATATATTTCTTGTGTTTGAAATAAAGCCTGGCTTCTTTTACTCAACATTATGTATGTGAGGTACATTATTGCTGGGTGTCTCTGTAACTTATTTTTTGTTACTGTTGTATGACGTGTGTGTGTGTGTGTGTGTGTGTGTGTTGTAGGTGTGCATGGCATATGTGCACTGTGGTGTGCAGGTGTGTGTGTGCTAACAGGGGCCGGGGAGGATGCTGTCTCTCCTGCCCTATCACTCTCTAAGCAGAGTCTCTCCTTGAAGTTGGGACTGATGCTTCTCTGCTAGGCAGCCACCAAACTCCAGTGATCCTCCTGCCTCCACCTCTACAGTGCTGGAGTACATGGGAGACCACTCCTGGCTTGCTATCAGGATTCTAGGATCCAAGCTCAGGCCTTCACAGATGCACAGCCAATTCTCACAAGCACCGGGCCATTTCTCCAGCCTTACTATGGCATTTCCCCCTTTCTCTGAATGACCACATTCAAGTTTATCTACTTCTGTTGAACATATGACTTGATCTCTGTGTGGAGCTATCAATATTCTTGGACCTGTTTGGGGTAATCATTTTTGTCTAAGCATTCCTCTCTGTTTCATTATTAGAATAGTTAGCTTGTATGGCTTGTGTAATGTCAAGTTAAGTACTTACCGCATGGCAAAACCATTTATAAATTGATTCTACATCATCTTCCACAGTGTATGGACACTCCAGAGGCCTTATATCTTTATCAACACCTACTATCATCATTCCCCTTCATTCTACATATTCTGGTAGGTGTGCACATGTTAATGGTGATCAGGACGCCATGGCGTGCATACAGAGATCAAAACACAGCATTGTTGTGGAGTCAGTTTTCTTTTTCACCTTTCCTTGGGTTCTAAGAATCCTGCTAGGTCACCAGGCTGTGGCAAGTACCTTTACCTGCTGAGCCATTTCGCTGGCCCAGTATTTAAGTATTCTTACAGGAAATGTTGATTTCAGGATAACTAACTTCTACATATTACCAGTGTTTCAGAGGGTAAATAAACATGGGTAATTTTTATTCTTTTATTTTTTTTCTGTGTGGGGATGCCTTCTGTGTACATATTTGAGAATTTGCATCAAAACTTCAGAAGCCACGCATTCAAAGACCATAAAAGTGTGTACCTTGTTTCAGTCTCTTAGGTTGCCATAATAAAATGGCCAAGATTCGGAGGTAAAAAACAAGAATTTATTTTCTACATTTCTGCAGGCTGGAATCTGACAGCAACATCCCCGTGTCTTGGTTCTTGGCTCTCGGGCTTGCAGACCACTGCTTCTGTTGAGTCTTCATGTGGTGTAGTAAGAGCTGCAGGCTGTGTTCCTGCCGCCCCAGCTCCTGGTTGCCTGGCTAATTCTGTTGTAGGAGCTTCGGGCTTGCTTTTCGTCCTGCCCAGCTCCTGCACGGCTAGCTTTACAACCGAAATAACAACACATAAATTGTATTCTTTTAAACACTGCTTGGCCCATTAGCTCTAGCCCTTACTGGATAATTCTGATATCCCGATCAACCCATCTCTAATAAACTGTGTAGCACTGGTCTTACCGGGAAAGATTCAGCATGTCTGACCTGGCGGCTTGGTTCATCGTGTCTGCCCGGGAGAGGGGAGCATGGCCTCTGAGCTCACTTCCTCTTCCTCCCAGCATTCTTTTCTGTTTACTCCTCCCACCTATGTTTTAACCTTTGAGGGGCAGCCAAGCAGTTTCTTTATTTTTTTAACCAATGACCTTCCTCCATTAATGTGGCCTTCCTCACCTCATACATGTTGTGGGGGTTGGGGAGAGAAAAAAAGAAAGGTGGGGGGAGAGGAAGAGGGAGACGGAGGGAGAAGGACACACACACAGAGAAACAGAGAGAGACAGACACAGGGAGAGCACAAGGGGGTTATATAGTCCTTTTGTAAAGCCTTCACATCAAGAGGATGGGATTACACACCCCCCTTTAACTTCATTGAACTTACTTTCCCAACCTTCATTGAACCTTAATTACTGTCTCAACGTTCACTCTCTAAATACAGTTAGATTGGGTTTAGGGCTTTGAAACAGGAATTTCAAGGGGACAAGATGATTCAGTCCAGGTATGTATGAATGTGTCTTAGGTTTTTATCTCTTCTCTTTTCCTGTGTCTCATAGTTGATAACGTGTGGAGTCACAGATTTTGTGCATATGAAAATAGTTTCCATTAAGTTACCTCATCCACAAGTCCAGTGATCAGCGACTATTGTCTACATTAGTTAGGGGGAGGGGTGAATGAAAGGGGAGAAAAGAGGGAAAATGGATAGAGAGCCAGGTTGGGCCAAGCTGCTGTGTGATAAAGGGCCCATATCTCAGAAGATACGCAAGAATATTATATGTCTATTATCATGATTTGCCATCATATACCCTACATATCATTTATCCACCGATCCATCCATCCATCTATCATCCATCCGCCCATCTACCTATCTATTCATTCATCAACCAATCATCTAACTATCTGCCAATCTATTATTCTATTCATTGATAAAGTTTCTCTTTCGCAAAGTGGATCAAACAGTCACATTCCCATTTTTGACACTTGCCAGGGGAATGAGTTAACAATTCTAAATGAAGTACATAGTCACAAAACACTTTGATTTTGCAGTATTTAAATTCATTAATGTTTTTGTTTGTTTGATTTTTCAAGACAGGGTTTCTCCATGTAGCCTTGGTTGTCCTGGAACTCACTCTGTAGACCAGGCTAGCCTCAAACTCAGACTCAAACTTTGCCTGCCTCTGCCTCTTGGATGCTGGAATTAAGGTGTACACTGAAACCAACATATTATGACAGTCTGGCCTGTTCTAATTTTTTTATCTTAGTTGTTCTTCAAACTAGAAATGATACCTTTAACTTTTCTTTTGAAGCAATGTCTCTGCATTAGTCCAGGGTAACTTCGGACTCATGATCCTCCTGCCTCCATGTTTTGAGTTCTGAGATTACAGGTTTGCACCACCATGTCTAACTGGTGAGCACTCTCTAAGACAGTCTTCTGTCCCCATGTATAATCTTCCCTTGGCATTTGTCTAAGTTTAATAATAACAGTAAATTTGGATCAAGGCTTTATGACTTGAAATACTCATTACTATATCAAAGAATTAACCTGTAATGTGAAGAGCCAGACACGGACACCCTGTTTCATAACCATCATCTTGTATCCAGTCACAACCCTGTGGAGAAGCTTGTATTCTTATCCCACTTTTTCTAAATCATAAAACTTCAGATTGGAAGTACTGTGTAACTTGTCTAAGGTCCTAGAGCCATCAGTGACCAAGCCATCTAGAATGTGAATCAAGTCTGATGGACTCTGAAAATCACCTTCACTTCTCCACTAAGAAACAGTTTGACAGTAGAAGACACAGATGCATTGTGACCAGTACCATGAGGTGTTATACAGCCACTGACACTCATGCTCCCAAATAAACTTTATTCATATTTAACAGTAAACAAAAGCATGAGGTGCATGCATGGTTACATGTATTATGCCCTCAGCAATGTAGATAAACAGACATATATGAATACCTGTGTTCTTTATTCTTTCTGTTTCTGTGACAAAATACCTTGACGAGCAACTTAATTGAGCAAGTGTTTGTCTGGGCTCATGGTTGCAGACCACATTCCATCCTGGTGGGGAAATTACGGTGGCAAGAGCCCGAGGCAGCTGATCCCATTGCATGCAGAGTCGGGAAGCAAAGGGAGGCACATGCTTGTGCTCGCTCCTTTTCTCCTTCAGGCTCAGTCCAGGGCCCCAGCATGGGGCATGGTGCCACCCAGAGTGGGCTTGGTCGTCCTAATGCAATTAGCTTATTCCAAATCATCCTCCACAGGCATGCCCAGATGCTTTTCTCTCAGGTGATCCTGGATCTCATCAAGTTGACAATTCACACGAAACATCACAATACTCAGAGGAAAAAAAATAATGGAAGCAGCATATACAAATATGAGGACTTCGATTGTCACTTTCCCATGGTGTAATTTCTCTAACGAATATGTATTGCTTTTATACTGAGAAAAAACAGTGATGAAAAAATCTTTAACTCTTATAAGAGAGTAAGTATAAAAACTTGTTTTTTTTTTTTGTTTTTGCTAAAAGAATCAGTCCATTTAATCACTGCTATACCCGTTAAGACAGTGCAAGGCATTCTATTCGTGATCCATTTCCGAGGTGTCTGGCTATCAGATGTTCGTGTACAAAGTCATATTCTCCAGCTTGCTGGATTCTCTTTATCTGCTGTATGTTGGAGATAAAGTGGAAAGTGTGTTTCTCGTTGGGAGGTTGGCATTTGAACGAGATGGCTGCTTTTCTTAGCTTAAAGAAGATAAAAGGCGTTATCAAGTAATGTTTTCTTTCACCTAGGATGTCGGTCCCATGCCAACAATTGGAATTGATTGAACTCCGGTGCTTTCTGATTTAAGAGCCTAACACTGGGGATCTACTCACTCTGAATTTTACAAATCAATGGGTAAACTCAAAACAAAAACCTATTACAGGGCACCTTAATGTTTATCTGCAGGCGAGATAAAAACAGTTGTAAACAGGCATTTTTGACTGAGTTTCAGTAATAACGCTATGAGATCTGTACTGGATGATTACATTTTGCTTAGAACTTTACAAAAGGACGGAAAAAACATGAAATAAAATTACTTAAAATATCTATATCTTTAAAACCAAAACCACCCCCAACAAACAAAACCCTTGCCTTGCTTGCAAGCAGTGCATTGCCATAATTACAGACAAAACACCAATATGTGTGACTTTTAAAAAATTGTCTTCTTATTTGCATTCTTAATAAACTTTATTTTATATACACACACACGAAAATCTCTTGTGATCTTTTAAAAAGTATTTTTTTTAATAAACTTATGTGCTTGTGTGTATGTCTGTGTGAGAGTATAAAACTCTTGCATGCGGGTGCCCATGAAGGGTAGAAAAGGTCAGAATACCTGATGCTGGAGTTACAGGTGAATGTAAGCCACCTGATGTGGGTGCTGGGAACAGAGTTCTGGTCCTCTGGAACAGCCGCAAGTTCCTTTAACTGCTGAGATGTCTCTCCAGTTCTATCTCTTGTGACCTTGGGTAGTATTTTTATTACTGTCAGTGGGATGCAGCATCACATGCTTCTTAGAAGTCTAGAAACCCATGAACAACGCTATATAGCATTATGCATGGGAATATAACGACTGCCTAATTGGTTAGTTGGTCCCAAAGTTGTCGAATATGAATCTTGGCATTCTATTTGGATGCTAAAACTTTAGCAAAAGGAATAAAATGAGAGAAAAAGTTTTTAGAAGATGATACTTATTCAGTATCAATACTTTTACCTTGAAAAAGATAGTTGCCGCATTTCAATCCGCAGACCTAAGAACTATCTGGATGGTAAACTATCTAGATCAACTCTTTGCAAATGGCTTTTGGTGATGGACTTGCTTCTGAACTTGTTGCTGACCAAGACTTTTATGGAATACAGTTAAACCGACCGACTAACGCTGTAAGAAAATGAAAAGAAGACCTGGAAAACAAACCTTAAAAATGTTGCTTTCAACAGATGTTGGTAAGTTTTTGTAAACACTGTAGATTCATTTTTATCAACATCTTATCAATTCATGTGCCCCCACACCCCCAGAGGATTGAAATACGGTCTTGCAAATGCTAGGTCAGTGCCTTACCATTGAGATATGTTCCCAACCCTTTTGGTAGTTTTTGTTTTGAGACAGTGTTGCATTGAGTTTCTCAGATGGACCTTCAATCCACTCATAGTCCCTAGAAGGTCTTGAACTGGGATCCTCCTACTTCAGTATCCCAAGTATCAGGGATTATAGGCCTTTATGCTTTGATTCCCGTCTTTCTCTTTCTCTGAACAACTAATAACTCATTCTCAGATCTAAGCCCATATGTTGATCCTCTTTGAACAGCACTGGCGTGGATTTCTCTTTCTGTGAGTTCTGTTGCTGTTTGGTCTGATTATCCAATCTGATTATGGAGTGGAATGACACTGAGTTCATTGACCTCACCCGCACCTTGGAGAGGTCCGTATAATTACACCTGTGTGGAAAAGATGTGCCTGATGCAATCAGTCTGTTTAAAAACACAGAGGCATGTGTCCCCAGAGTTCAGCTGACCTTGGGTTCACATGATTACTCTAGTGGATGAATGGCAGGGGATCCCATGAAGAGAATATCCGCAGGTGGGGAGACATCTCCAAGTGTTTTACAGGGCTGTGGATGAGACCACAGGTGTGGCACCACGTGAGGTGCTCATGATCGCAACAGTGATGGCTCAAACAATTTTCAGAATTTAACTGCCCCTGTTAACACTGGGTAACTGTCATGGCTGGTACAGAATCTCATTCATTTCGTTTCTCACAGCTTCACTCTTTCAGGTTAGGTCAGACTTGGAATTCATTCATTTATTCAGACTACATTTTGAAGTTACTTCTCATTGGTTGATTCCAGCATCTTAGTGAATGGATTCAGTCTGCAGCCAGGATTTGGGACAGGGATTGGATTCCACTTCTGGGTCTTTTCTAGAAGAGGGGGCAACACTGACTGACTGCCAGTCTGCAATTGAGATAGTCAGCATGGCAGGTGCTTCAAATGATGGACAGCTGGCACCTCTTCAGCTGCTGCTTCTCCAGCCTTATCTTCCAGCATCTTCATGCTCAGAGAAGGCCTAACCCTATCATATATGCTGGGGTTCCCAGCACTTCCTTTTAGCATGGGAGCTACTGGGGGTTTCCCAACAGGCAGTAATGCTCTCTTGTCTCTGGCTAAATCCCACTCTTCTAAAAAAGTAATACTTTTATTAATTATTCAAGAATTTCCTATAAAATATTTTGATCTTATTTGCTCTTCCACATTCTCCCTCTTTCCTTTCCACTCCCCTACACTCACCCAGCTCTCAATTATCTTCTCCCTCCCACCAAGTCCAGTTTGCGTTGCTCAGCTGCTCTTGTAAGTTGGACCTGCCTTGGACTGCAGCAGCATTATCAGGGTCCACACTGGTAAAGAAAGTATATTCTCCCTCTTCTATAAGCTCTCAGTCACGGATGGCTTTCTGGCTGCTGGTGGAAGTTCTTTCCCATCTCCCCATCTCCATGCTTTGATGGAGTTCACACCCATCTCCCCATCTCCATGCCTTGGTGGAGTTCACACCATCTCCCCATCTCCATGCCTTGGTGGAGTTCACACCATCTCCCCATCTCCATGCTTTGGTGGAGTTTGCACCATCTCCCCATCTCCATGCTTAGGTGGAGTTTGCACCATCTCCCCATCTCCATGCTTTGGTGGTGTTCACACCATCTCCCCATCTCCATGCTTTGGTGGAGTTCACACCATCTCCCCATCTCCATGCTTTGGTGGAGTTCACACCATCTCCCCATCTCCATGCTTTGGTGGAGTTCACACCATCTCCCCATCTCCATGCTTTGGTGGAGTTCACACCATCTCCCCATCTCCATGCTTTGGTGGAGTTCACACCATCTCCCCATCTCCATGCTTTGGTGGAGTTCACACCATCTCCCCATCTCCATGCTTTGGTGGCATTCACACCATCTCCCCATCTCCATGCTTTGGTGGAGTTAGCGCCATCTCCCTATCTCCATGCTTTGGTGGAGTTCACACCATCTCCCCATCTCCATGCTTTGGTGGCGTTCACACCATCTCCCCATCTCCATGCTTTGGTGGCATTCACACCATCTCCCCATCTCCATGCTTTGGTGGCGTTCGCGCCATCTCTCCATCTCCATGCTTGCGTTTTGTCTGGTTTGAGCTTGAGCAGGTCTTGTGTGTGCTGTTATAATCGCTGGAGTTCATGTGTGCAGCTGCCCTGCTGTGTTTGGAAAACAGTCTCTTTGAAGTCGCCCGCCACCTCTGGCTTTTGCCACCTTTCTGTTCCCTCTTCAGCAAAGTTCTCAGAGCCTTGGAGGGTGTGTGTGTGTGTGTGTGTGTGTGTGTGTGTGTGTGTGTAATATATACATCTTACTAAAGGCAAGGACTCCATAGTCTCATATCTTCTGCATATTGATCGACCAGTTGAGGGTCTCAGTATTAATTGTTCTTTATCCCGGAGGCCATTGGAAACTTTCACACCAGGCTCTGACTTTGCAGGCTGGGTCTTGTCCCTTGCCTTTTCCCCTGTTTATTATTACTCCCTATATAAAGGCTGGGAAGTAGGCGAGAGCCCCTCTAGCAAGGCTGCAGCTTTTAGGAAACCCAAGGAAGGGGTATGGATGAGATGTTGGGGGAGGATGAGAAAGGGCAGGGGAGTGTCTCTGCCTAGATCTCCTGGGCCTGTCAAGGACTTGTGTGTTCTTGTGGAGTAAGAGAAGCACAGGGCCGAGGTGAAATGGATTTGCTTCTGTATTTGGCCTATGGGCTATCCTTTGTGAACCAGAGAACTGGGATGGGCCAAGGGGAGAGTGATGGCTTGAGCTGGGGCTGGCTCCTCCCATGGTACAGTTGGGCTGAAAAGAACCTGGCTACTAGAAAGTGGTCTTCAAAGGACCCCACAGTTACCAGCTTCACACGCAGCCCTCCCTTCCATTTGTGGCAAAAGATTTCATTCAGACACTCCCAGAGTTTGGCAAACCTGCAACTCTGACTCACTCCTAGGCATCTTTTACAGTCTCTAAAATTCTGGCTGTGTCTACTCCTGCCAGGAAAGTTGGAAGCATCCATGAATTCTGTATCTGGTGAAACTAATGGGTAATGACTGGGAATAAGGATGGTGCTACCCCTTTAGGTGGCATGGGGTGCAGGTGCCATTCTGGGGACTTGGGGTGCAGGTGCCACTCTGGAGGTGGGGCATGGGGCAGGTGCTATTCTGGGGTGGGGCATGGGGCAGGAGCTATTCTGGGGTTGGGCATGGGGCAGGTGCCATTCTGGATGGGGTAAGGTACAGATTCTGTTCTATTTATTCATGCTGATGCTGTCTGTATCATCGTGTTCACTTATGAGAGTTCTCAGAGCTGATGATTTGACCCCAAGACCTTAGCAGAATTTTCTTTGCATTACCCAGTATCCAATATGTCATAATAGTTGAGCAATGGCCTGTCAAGAGAAGTTGCTTTTCCCTTAGAGCCTCCAGGAGAAGCGCAAACTTGTGGCATCCTGTGACGTCTGACCACTAGAATTGCAAGAGAGCAAATTTCTTTTGTTTGAAGTCCCAAAACTTAAGGTAATTTCTTACAGCCACAACGGGGAAACTCATCTAAAGTTGTTTCAAAGGAAACTAGTTTGGTTGCAGGACTCCTAAATGCCAGGCAGGCTCTAACTAAGCCAGGATTCCAATGCAAATTTGATGCATTTAGGGAAAAGGAACCTATCAAGACATATTTTTTTTTCCTACCCGAAATGTTCCACTCTGCTAAGTTTGGTACTGCACTGGATCTGGGTAAGGAGAATTCTATAAGTCATTAATTTGGGTTAGGGCCTTGTGTTGGTTGTTGTAGTTTCTCACAGACTTTAATCACAGGACACGGGAGCAAGAACATCCTAAAGGATCGAATTTTCCTTTCCTCTAATGTTGGGAAGCAATCTAATTTCCTCTTGGTTAACTCAGTCACCTTCCTAACATTGTTATTCCTTTCTTAGTCTGTTGGCTTCTACAAACCAGAAGTGCAGTTGACTGGAGGATGTCTGAGTTTCCAGTTCAGGGGGATGTTTGTTGTGTCTCTTGGCAGGAGCCCCCCTCCCCCCATTAGGGACTAAGGCCTCTGGAACAGCAGACAAGTTTGCTCTATCTGCCTTGGGGTCGTGACACCTCTCTAATGATATTGTATCTCTTTACTTTTGAAGGCAAACCGTGCAAACTCCATGAGAAGAAATTCTAAGGTGAATTCTCAGGACAGGTAAGATGGGGCTTGGGAAATCTGCTCATGGGGGTAGTGTTTGCTGGCTATGTAGTAGGCACCGAGTTTACCACCACAAAAATAGATTAATTAATACAAATACATTTGCCTTTTGTGTTGGTAGTTTTTATTAACTTGACCAATTACCTGTACCAGATTGGCTTGTGGGCATGCCTATGGGAGCAATTTCTTGATTAATGATTGATACGGGGGAGTCCAGGCCACTGTGGTTGGTGCTACCCCTGGGCAGGTGGGCTTCCATTGTCTAAGAAAGCAAGATGAGCAACTGAGGGAGAGAGAGCCAGTAAACACCGTTTCTCCATGATTTCTGCGTCAGTTACTGCTTCTAAGTTCCAGCCTCGACTTCCTGCCCTGGTTTCTCCCAGCAGTCGACTGAGAACAGTTTTAAATTGGGGTTGATTTGAGAACAAATCATACAGTATAAGTAGAATGTGCTTTGTGGGGCTGGAGGTGTAGCTTGGTTTTTATTTTAGCATGTACAAAATCCCGAGGATAAACGAGCAATGGTGGCACACTCCACGTTCCTGTAATATTGCCACTTCTAGTGTGGATGGTGGAGAATCAGGCAGGCCTGGACCTCTGATCTGACCCCAGGAGCCAGCAACGCACAGGGTTCCACGGTGTGGTAAGGCTGAGGTCATCATAGTCTTTCTGGTCGCACCCCTCCCCAGGTGAACAGGTAGCGTTTTTTTTTTTCTTTTTCTTCTTTTTTTTTTCTTTCTCACGCTTCCTTCCACTGAGCCTGCGCTGCACCATTTCCCTTGGGTTGCATTTCATCCGGCTGCTTTGCTTTGTGAAGGGCTGGGCTGAGAGGACCCAGAATGCTCTGGGAGGCTCTGCCGCAGCAGCCACAAACGGGAATCAATTAGGCAGCTATTGGGGTCAGACATAGCTGGCTTCACGCTGACTTTGCTGTGTATGAGATCCCCAAAGAGAATAATGCCTTATCTAAACTTTCATCATATTTTATAGTACAATGACTGTGGATCGATAATAAATTTTGTTCTAATATAACATTAGTTTCAGAAGAATTTCCCCTTTTTCTTCTTTCTCTATCGTGAAATCAAATTATAACCATACAAATAAAAGTTTTCTTCTTCAGGACTCTGTGAAGAGAGCAATGGTCTGTTCCAGATTAATATTTTAACTTATTCAAATTATTGCTTGCGTGAGTTTATGCAATATAGCATTAAGCATTCTACTCAGAAACTCTACTTGTATGTTTTGGAAAAATAGCACCTTTTACGATGCTAATGAAAGCATACCATGTATCATTGAAATGTAATAATAATTTAGTGTTTTATTGATTTCTTTAAAAGGGGAAGTATGTTAAATATATAAACAAGAGTGGAAAATTAAAAAATGAAAATCAATTATCTCTTCACATATACTCTCAAGCAGAATTAGAATGATGGTACGCCGTCTCTACTTGAGCAGTTGCTGAGGAAACGATGCCCTGGATGTGTCAGAGAAGTTGCCTCTGTTTCTACCCTATCCCGCTAGCTCCCCCTCACCCCACAGGAGATAACTACCACAAGTTTAGAGTTCCTCCTTCCGTGATTGGCATATTTCTCTGTGCTTATGGAGAAACTCCACTCTTATTCTGTTCACAGCCATGTCGTTTCTCTAACTTCATCTTTAAATTCAGAATTTCAGGCAGGTACAACCTGGGGTACTGCAAGACAAACGTTTAGCCTGGGCTACCTAGCCTTCCGGTAGGATGTGAAGCCCTGAAGTTATAGGTGCGTGCACATTTTCATTCAGAGAAAATGGCCCGTAACTTTTTTTTTTAAATCAAATCTCCAATTCCAGTTTTGATTGGACTTGTCTGTTGCTTTATTTATTTGCTTTGGATAAATTTATTTTTCATGTTGTAGGGGTCAAAAAAAAAAAGGTTATATCTCTCTTGTCCTTATAAAAGGTCACAGCTGATAATCTCGTACCAAGATAGGATAGCAAGAGGAAAGTATCAGAAATCTATTTTGTAATCAATGTGGTTGTCTTTCTTTAACACACTAAGCCATTACACCGTCTTTTCTAATCACAATTCGTGACTCATTCTCTTTAGCTTGTTCTGTATGGTTTTGCTGGATGCCGCATTGGAATACTTGATTTGGAGGGAGGGAGATTGGTCAATGATCGTAAATCTGCAGATACCATTGTGAACGCTAGAGGGCACTACCACAACTAAAAACACAAGACGGCAGCTTTTTTTTTTTTTTTTTTTTTTTTTTTTTTTTTTTTTTTTTGCATATGTATTTTACACGCCGGAGGAAGGAGCCGCTTGCATGATCTTCACATATTTGTTTATTTCTGTTTACGGATTCTTGAATTGGGATTCTAATGTTTCAAAACTTCCATGTTCAAGTTTTAATGCTACCAGTCTCAGAAAACACATGCAAAGCAAGCCGGAAAGAGGAACTTAAGGAGGCACACTGCAGCTGGATTCTGGCTACTTTTGTAGTCATGGAAATTTTAAGATATCAGCTATTTGATATCTCTATTAATAAAAAATAATCTATTTTGGGGTTTACATAGGCAACATTTTATTTGAGTCTGAAATCAGCCTGTCATTATTTAAGTAACTGTGGTCCGCATTCACACTTCGGGAACATTCCACGTCACTGAGGATCTCTGTGGGCATTTTGTGTACATAAAGCAGACACTTCCCGGGACCTTTTCCGTCATCCTCCTGCTTGCCTGTGTCTATAGGCCGCCAGCTAAGGGAGGAAGAATCAATTTTCCTTGAACTCCTCAAGGCTTTTTACATGCTAACGGCCAATGTAAACCAGTATTTTAACATCACATTGAAATCACTCATTTTATAAAGCACTTCATAATTCACAAGGACTGTCTGCCCAGGAGCCTTACAGCAACCCCTGGGTTTACAAAATTAACATGCAGTTTTTCCCAGCTGTGGACTGGAAACCCTGATTCTGGAGCTTTACCCAGTGGGCTGCCAGTGACCCTGCCTCTCCCTGGCGATGTTGTTAGTAAGAAGGAGACTGGAGGCCTCTCTGGGGTTTTCAGATTTTCTTTTTTATTATATAAGGTCTTTTTACACTTGCTTGTGTACTATTTCACTTACTCATTTTGAGTACACTTCTTTTTCGATGTTGTCGAGTCTGTGAACTCCTTCCAGTCCGTGAGAAAGGGTCACAGTGGACATCCTGCACCAAAATACATTAACAAGAGAAAAAAACCATAAGAAATCTGAGTAAATTTGGTCCAACATGGGGGCCTTCCAAGAGAGAAGAGGCAAAGTGAAGTATGTACACAATACTGGGTTGCTGAGGTGTTTCACACTGCACCGTATGCTTGGCTGGTTTCCTCCCCTCTAACCCCCCCCCCCCCCCCCCCATCGCTGGGTCGCTTGCTCTTCTTAAAGAGTCGCTGCTTCACATTCCCGTCTTAAGAAGAAATCTGGACTCAAGCATGGGAGACAAATCTTTATTATTTGTCTTTCTGAGTTTGGCTTGCTTTGCTTAATATGGTGATTTCTGGCTCAGTCCATGTTCTCTGGCTCAATCTGCTTCCCTGTAAATGACCAGATTTTGTTCAGTGGCTGAGCGATCCCCCATGGTGAATACCTAAGCTGATCACATAACTTGTCTGTTGTGAATAGTAAACACGGGGGGGGGGGCACAGCTCTCTGTTGTGTGTTGACTTTGATCTCCGCAGGTATAACCCCAGGAACGGCATGATTAGATCGTGTGATACAAACTGCCTATTTTTAGTTACAGGCCTGATGAAGCAAGGGCAGCTGTTGAGGAGTGTGATTGGACCACAACGATGTGACTGAGCGGTGACAGCTCAGGCAGGAAACTAGACAAGTCTGTCTGCTCTCTGTATGGCCTTCCTTCTTTCCGTATGTGTGGCGGCAAGACAGACAAGAGAAGTTTTTTCTTTTTTTTTGTATGATCCCCTCCAAGACAGAAAGACAGCAATTATGTTTCAAGGCTCTGTTGCTTGCTTTGGGGAAAAGAGGTTCTGGTTTCTATGATGCACCTCGGAGAGGTGAAGCCCTGGTTTGCACGGCCTGCATTGAGGCAATAAGTAGGAGCTGAGGCAACAGTACAGGACATGGCGAGAGAGACCCTGTTTCAGACGCTGTCACCATGGTGTGATGTCTTTCAAAGAAACTCTATTGTTGAACTATCTACATTGTGTCTAATGTGTTTTTCTTCTGAAAATTTAGTTATTTTCTTTAAAACATTTTTTAAAAAGGTTTATTTATGGTTGAAGATGGCGAGACACACCTTTAATTCTAGCACTTAGCGGAGAGGCAGAGGCAGGTTGGTCTCTGTGAGATTGAGAACAGCTTGGTCTACATAGTAAGTTCTAAGTTAACCAGGGCTACTCAATGAGACTCTGTCTCAAAAAAGACTGTGTGTGTGTGTGTGTGTGTGTGTGTGTGATTTCTTGATATAGCCCACTGTATTTATTTACCTGTTTTTTTTTATTTTTTTATTTTTTTTTATTTTTTTTTTATTTACCTGTTTTTTACAATAAGGCACCAAACTCAGGCTCACACATGCTAGGCAAGAATTTTTGTCATGCCAGAAATCAACTCAGTTTGATTTCTTGATGAATTCAATGCTTTGTTTGAGAAAAGGGATTAGCATAATTCCCACAGTCTGGGGCTAAACAGAGTAGCCATCAGTGAGGACGAAGAGGGGCGGGCTGAGAGGACAGCAAAGGCTTGCATCCAAGAAGCAAAGCAGAAGTGATGTTTGAATGCACTGACTTTAGGAGTTCTTTGGCATTGCAATGGAGAAACTAAGTCATCAGTGGGATGTGGAAGTTTGGGATTCAGGAGAGAAGTTGGACAGGAGTTATCAGTGATGAAGGTGAGAGATCGGACACCAGTGTCTGCCTGTGTCTCAACAAACCCAGTGTGATCAGGGCAGGTTTGAGCAGAGGCACCAGGGAAAATGAGAAAAGAAAGGCAAGCTGGGATAAAAGGTCACTCAGCCACCAAGAGTCCTGGGAAGGGATAGAAGGGGAAGGGGTCAAAGGTGCCTCATTTGCTTGCTGTGTTCCGTCACTGTCACAGAACACTGCGACCTTCATGATCTTTCCCAGCCAGAAGACCTGTCATGGCCTTACACTGTGGAAATTTGGCAAGGAAACAAGGTGGCTCCCAACCATGGATTACACAATTTACTCATTCCTATTGCTTGTCTCCTCCTTGTTGACCCTCTCAGGAGTTTAATGGCCTCCTGTATCCATGCCCACTCATTTCTATATAGTAACCAGTCATTAAGAAACATTAAAGTGAGCTGTATGGTAGTGGCACACACCTTTAATTCCCAGCACTCCGGAGGCAGAGGCAGGCAGATCTCTGTGAGTTCAAGGCCAGCCTGTTCTACAGAACTAGTTCCAGAACAGCCAAGTCACCACCAAAAACCAAACCAAACCAAACCAAACCAAACCAACCAACCAACCAACCAAACAACCAACCAAACAAACAAAAAAACCCTGTCTCGAAAAATCTAAAAACAAAACAAAACCCACATAAAGTTTGTGCCAGGCATGGTGGTATACACCTGTAATCCTGGTAGTCAGGAGGTGGAGGCAGCTTGGGCTATCCAGTGAGACTTTTGCCCGAAAATCATAACTGGACAAAGGGAGATTTAAATGTAATGCTGATATGCATTAGGCACCAAAAAGAAGAAATTGACAGGTAAAAGACCTTTTCCTACCAAGTTGTTCAGATGCCAGTTATAGGTTTCCTCATGTTGAAACAAGCAAATAAATCTTACACACCTTTAATCTCAGCACTCGGAGTCAGAAGCAGGCTTATCTCTGAGTTCGAGGCTAGCCTGGTTTACAGAGTGAGTTCCAGGACAGCTTGGGATACACAAAGAAACCCTGTCTCAAAAAATCAAAACTACAACAAGCAAAAAATTGTAAATGGATGGGCTTCCCTTGGATTTAATAAAATGAAAATTTGCATGCAGCTCCTAGTGTGTCTTTGTTACTGAGGAACATATACTCTGCCTGCCAAGTAGGACTTTGTGTTAGAGTAAAAACCGGAACACCGAGCAGAACCCAGTCCCTCTGCCCTGCCCTAGGTTGGAGGAGTAGATTCTTGGCTAGCTTACCTGGTTGCCCCACCTAGAGTGGGTGAGGCGTCTGTTTTGCTTTCTGCACAACGTGTCTTTGGGGGAATTTGAGGTAACCAGGGCGAGGAATGATGGCTTCCAGAAAGTTACGTTTTATCTCAGCAGCAGCAGCAGCAGCAGCAGAGACGTGATTCTCTTCTCTGCTGTGGGTTGCTCTTCACAGTTACTCCTGGCCGCTGTGGGTGAACATCACTCACCTGGGGGATGCGCAGAAGCTGTGGAGGTGACAGCTTCCATTTGCACACACTGGGAGTGCAGAACACGGTTCTGAGAGTGGTTGCCTAGCTACAAGGATGTGGCCAGCCTGTGCCTGAGACCAATTTGGCCTTCTGTTATTAGGTCCTGGAGACTTCGCCAGCGCTAGCCTTCTTTCCAGTCCACACACAGTCTTATATTTCTATTCGCGATCACAGTAGGTCCGGCTACGGAATCAAGGTCACCATTTAAGTGTAATCTAATGTTTACAACCAGACTATGGGGCATTGAGCTGTGCTGTCTTTGTATTTCAGTTTTAATATTAAGGAAGGAAGGAATGGCTCATCGACAATATTTTTCCCAACAATAACTCATTAGCTGCCGCCAACAGCAAAAATTTTAATGGATTCTAGCTATGTGAGCCATATGTGTTATTTCTATCTTTCTTACCTCCAGGGCCATTTAGAATGAAAGAGTCCCAGGAAATGGACAGCATATTGTCAAGTTTAAAAGCATACGGAATCAAATGGGATTCTGGCAAAGACTCAAGGTCTGACAATCCAATATTTATAAACAATTAAAGTTCTCCAAAGTCTATAAAAATATGCCACAGCCATGAATCAAATTAGTGTCTTGACCTACCTAATTAGAGAAAGAAAACACCAATATCATAATTAGGCAGTCAATTCTTTTCTTAGAATTAATGTAAATCGTGCTTATACCTTAAAATCAAATGAACATGGTATCCTCAAAGAAGAAAGTGCCCTTTGCTAAAAGATGGGGCTTCTTGAGTGAGAGGAACTTTTGGTTTAATTAGTGGATTGACCAGAGGAATTGCTTTCTGGTATCTCAGCAAAATTTTCATTTTGTTTCTGATCAATCTCCCTCTCTTTTATAAGAATCGACTGCCCATAGATTTAAGTCGTTGCTTTTGTCAATCTGGGTTGAAGAAGAGAGAGAGCTTCAAGGCATCAAGCAGGCCGTGCTGAATAATTTATCAGTTTTATAGGTAACCCAAATGAGAGTGTACACGCCAGCTGGTCCTCTACTGCTCAAGCCCTTCATCCCTGTCAGGTGGGGATGCTGTTTCAGATCTGGGCAGGGAGCGTCTATTGTGATGGACAAGTGCTTCCTTCTTGTCTCTGGTTTTCTGGGCTTAAGCTTCATGTCTCCTGCTATTCATCTCAGTTCCCAAGTACGGAGGCCTGTTAAGATGCACGGACTCGCCAACACTCTTCAAAACTTGAGCTGAAGTTGTCACCTGTCAGCCGCAAGGAAATTCCGGAATCTTATTATGTGGAAGGCGGGTACCCATCAAAATGCTTTCATTCCTACAGTAGCCATCGAGAAACTTTTCCTTAGAATTTTCAAAACCAGTTGCATTTAGGAAAATGTTTTACTATGGAAAACAGAAAAACCAATAGCTCAAGCACGCTGGTCTTGTGGTCAGTCTTCATGATTGCCATTTTGTGTGTAGAGACATAACGGGCTGGCCTGCTTATCATCTTCGCTCCACATAAATGTTCAGGGTGGTTTTTAGCAGCAGCTTGTGACATTTGTCTTTATTATTCATCCTCGGGTTTTAAGAGTCGCTTCGTGCTATACCGTTGTTATTTCCCTGAGTGTTCTTGATGATCCACAGACAACTTAAAGGACAGTTTGCTTGCTCGTCTGTCCGTGTTTGTGTAAAGCACAGGAGCGTCGGAGGTAGCGCCACCAGAGAGGAGCTCATAGCACATATGAGCAGGGTTGAGGCCTTACTAATACTATTCAAAGATGATTTAAGAAAACATTCTAAATGTATTTATTATCCCTCCAGACAGGAAGGGTAAAGGGAAATTATCTGCCTCTATACGTTTTTTTTTTAAAATAGAGAGTTTACTTGTGTTAGGAAATCAACGTTGAGTACTACATGTATCCAAGGCACTCTACCTTGCTGTGATATTTTTAGTTCAAGTCTGTGGAAACTCAGCAGGCATTATCATGAACATGAGGCATGTGTGAGACTCTTGCGTATGGGTGTTCGGAGAGCATATTCCGTCTTAGCTATTGTCTGCTGCCTTTCCGCCTTTGCTACTATGTTTATGCATACAGCGCTTTTCTCAATTCCAACAGACCATTCCTCTCCCACAGGGAACTCACAGTCGAGTGGAGAAGCTGAGGGCATAATTCATTTTATGATTCGTGAACTTTGATAAAGACACGCTCCATTTTGTCCATTGCTACACTTCCACTCTGTTGTTTTTATTATTTTGCAGGCTTTTTGGAGACTGATGTTAATTGTCTCAATCACCTCCTTAAAGATACAATTACTTGTGTTTCCTTAAGCTCCCTGAGCAGTTTCTGGTTTCTTCTGGAGCTTATAGAGACAATTCACAGTGCTATCAATACATTAACAGATTTCCTTGATAACTTAGAACTCTTTTCGGACCTGCCAACATGCACACAACACACTCAAAATGAGCCTTCCCCCAGTCTACTTAGAAAACAAACAATGAACTCCAACTCTTGTAATATTATTCTTTACCCCGAGGTTGTCCTTTCTTACTTCCTTTCAGATGAGGATTGCCCTTCCTAAACTGTGGGACAAGAACCCATATGGGGTCACACAATGTGATGGGTGGGTCCAGAACTTGTCAACAGGAAAAGATTTTAAAAAGTAATGTTCTAGTTTGCTTTCTGTTGTTGTGATCAAATACCCCCACAAAAGGCAACTTTTTGGGGAAAAGGTTTGTTTTACTCACTATTCTGGTACATTCTTGCAGCTGAGTCAAGGCAGGGACCCAAACAGCCCATCCACAGTCAAGAGCAGAGAGAAAAAGAAATGCATGCAGACTTGCTTGCTTGTTGTGGACTAGCTTTCTCCCTTCTTATACCGCCCAGGACTCTTTGCTTAGAGAATGGTGCTGCACACAGTGGATTGTGTCTGTCTACGCTAAGTAACAATCAAGCAGTCACCTGAGGATGTGTCCCCAGGCCAACCAGATATAGATGAGTCACCATTGAGACTCCTTCTTTCCAGATGGCTCTAGTTTGTCTCAAAGTGACGTTTAAAACTAGCCAACACAATTAAATACATATTACATTTATTTATCATTTGTGTAGGTGTATGTGGGAGGTGGTGTGTGCGCCACTGGGTATATGTGAAGTCAGAGGTTAACTTTCAGGAGCCATTTCTTTCCTTCTACCATGTGGGTCCTGGTTACCGAATTTGGGTTGGCACCAGACACCTTTACCCATTACCACTTCACTAGCCACAGTAAGAGACTTCTGAAGAGGCAAAGGCTAAATATTAATGAATAAATAAATAAAACAAACCAAATATAACTAATCTGGAGTGTTTCTGGCCACCACACTCATCTGTGTTGAATTGTGTGCACTAACTTGTACCCTTGGTTCTGAGCACACAGCACGCGTACTTTGCACTGTCTGTTCAGGTATGCCATACAGCCCCAAGTAACACAGTGGAGACACTTTTGCTCAAATTAGGGCTTATTATATACTATAAATTTCATTGCTTTTATTGCACATGTCAAGTTTTCTGCTCTTACGGAACTATAGTGGTTTAATTATGTAAAATGAAGTGCAATATTTTCCTACCATCACTCAAGTTAGTATAGACTTTTGAACTTTACTGTGTTCTATTATATTTGGTTTTAAATTGACATTTGAGTTGTAGACATGAGTTTCATAAGAAATCATTAAATTAATTTTGGTCTGGGATTAGGACCAGCTTTTCAACACTTCTGAGCTGGTCTGAAGTGTTTGTTATGCTATTTTGTTCTTTGTATTTATACAGCAGTGTTTGTTTTCAGCATTGTGGATTGTGAAGTCAAATACTAGTTAACTCTAAAAAATTCTGAAGATGTTATACGTATGACAGTATCAAATATTCAGCCAAGACTTAGTTCTCTACGTATGAATAACTGAAGACATCCATCTCACCAATATGCAAATTTGCTTTCATTTTGTAGTAGTGGTAAAGTTATATGTGTATGTATAAATCAAGTAATTGTTTTAAAATGTTTCTTTATACTTGATTCTCAGTAAATGTTTGGTTTGTATGTCTGTCCTAGTTACTTCTGCACACCAAGGCCACACAAAACTCACCAAGGCTGGATATTGTCTATTAGAAGACAGGATATTAAACGAATGTGCATTCCTAGAGATTATTTTGTTTTTGATACAGGGTCTCATTGTGTATCTTTGGTTAGCCTATATGAGGTCTGCCTGTCTCTGCCTCACCAGTGCTGGGATTAAAGACATGTGGCACCAAATAAGACTTCCTAGAGATTTCAATAACATTTGGTCTGTTACGTACTGGCCCATGTTGCATTTCAAGGCCATGAAACATCCTTTTCCTCACTTCCAAATTTTGAAAAGTTTTTAATGTTAATTCAAAGCTATATTTTTTAAAAAATGCTGTTAAATCTTTTGGGTTCTATTCTTCAATCTGTAGACCATCTAGAAACTCATTGGTCTCTTTTGTGGTTTTCTTCTTAGCTCTCTTTTATTGTGATGTAAACGCACCTCACTTGTGAAATTAAAATTTGTGAGCTGTAATAATCCTTCCTGAATATGAAGCTTATTATTCAAAGACGCTTGGCCTCCTCATCTTTGAAATAATTAATTCTTTACACGCTTTCCTTTATCTTTGGTCTTCTTACCTTTCAGTAGTTTTTTCCCCCTTTTGTTCACAGTTCTTCAAATTGTCAAGTCCAAATATTATTTTCTGAAGAGCTCAAGGGCTACCAAGCGCACACGGCATCCACACACAGTACGCCCTTCCTTGCAAATACCTTACAGAGCATCACTATAGATTTTTAATTAATATTTCAAAGCATGATACATCATAATTTACCAAAAGCTCTATTTTCCTTTGTTACTTATTCACTAATTAATTTATTTAGCCTGGAGTTCATTCAACCATTCATGAAAACTTTTATTATGGTGTAACATATGAAATGCATGACACAGAATTAGTTCTTTTACTTTTTTTTTTTAAAGGATATGGCTTGGCAATGCTAGCTATTTATACTATTGCATAGCCAATCTCCATTAATTATTCATCTTTCAAAAGTAAAAATCCATCACTTGTAATAAATCCCCGTTTCCTTTTTCACTAGCCCATGGAAACTATTGTTCTACTGTCTTTGTGAACTGACAGCTTCATGTTTCTTATATGAGGAGGATCATATGGTATTCGCCTTCTTCAGCTGACCCATTTCACTTAGCACAATGTCTGTCCATGTAATAACTTCTGTCAAATCTCTTTTCTTTGAGTAATAGTCCTTTGCATGTATAGGTTACATTTTTGTTGGTTCACTCAGCTTTTAATGAACATGTTTGCTTTCAGTTTTTGGCTATTGTGTATGGGTGTGTGCTGCTGAGGATGGTGCCTAGGGCTTCACACATGCTAGGTCCTTTTGTCCAGAATGTACCACAGCCTGGTAGGGAAAACGTAAGTCTGAGTTTGCACATGCTTTTTCATGGTCCTCCTTTAATTTTTTGATGTTATCTTTCAGACATGGTTTTATGTACCTCACATTAGCCTCAAACGGGCATGGTTTCATGTATCACAGGCTAGACTCAAACTTGATACCTACCTGCAGATGACCTAGAAAGTCCATCCTGCCTTCATCTCCCAAGTGCTGGGATTCCAGGTAAGTACCATCTCACCATTGCTTTTGATTCTTTTTGGATGCAAACCTAGAGGTGGAACTGCTTAATCTTGTTATGTGTTCCCGCCACCCGACTCCTGCATGGCTAGCTTTACCCAAAATAATTACACAGAAACTGTATTCTTTTAAGCACTGCTTGGCCCATTAGCTCTGGCCTCTTACTGGCTAACTCTTACATCTTGATTAACCCATACCTAATAATCTGTGTAGCACCCAAGGTGGTGTCTTACTGGGAATATTCTTAACCTGCATCCACTCGGAGAGTAGAGCTATGGCGACTCTGCCTCACTTCCCTTCTTCCCAGCATTCTGTTCTGTCTACTCCGCCTACCTAATTTTCTGTCCTATCAAAGGCCAAGCAGTTTCTTTATTAATTAACAAATGAAAGCAACAGATAGACAAATGACCCACCTCCATCATAATCTTAGGGTAATTCTAACTTTTGAGGACTCGTCAATACTGCAAATGTCAATGTCACCATGCCAACTATACATTTTACAGTCCCACCAACAGTGCACACACCCCAATATCTCCACATCTCCACTCACTATGTTGTGTTGCTTTTCTTTGTGTGTGTGTTGGGCATATATATGTTCATGAGAGTACATGTACATGTGTGTGCAGGTGCATTGTACATGTGTGTACATACGTGAGGTCATTGTCAGGTATCTTTCTCCATTGTTCCCTACATCATATTATGAGATAGGATCTTACACTGGACCTGGAGCTCATCAAAGGTCTAGGCCAATTGCCCAGTGTGTTTTAGGGACCAGTCTCTCATACTGGGGCTACAAATGGGCACAGTGTGGCTTGGCTTTATACATGGATGCCGGGTCCCAAGCTCAACTTTTCCTGCTTGTATGGCAGGTGTTTCACCAACTGAGCTGTCTCCCCAGACCCTGCTTGTTTTTTTAAACCTGCCACCATTAGATGATACTGCACTGTGATTTTTATTTGCGTTTCTCTAACAACTAGTCACACATCAATTTTTTACATCCTAATTATCTGTATAATAACTATAATAAATATTCAATATAATAGTCAAATATAATAAATATAAAAGTTCAAGTTTATTCATTTTAAACCATTCAATGAAAGCCCTAGACCTTCTCTCGATGGCTGGCTAGAAAAGCAAAAATGAGTGCAAGTTTTGTGGCCTTCATAAGCCTATAGTCACCACAGGAAACTAACCCGTAAGCAAGCGATGCTGGAACAGAAGTGATGAGCAACCTGGGAGAAACAGGCACAGAAAGTGCTTGGCTTGGGGGTCTTATCTTGTATCATTAGCATTTGCTTTTCCTAGTGTTTGTTTTTAAATACACTGTTGGCCTTTCAAACTCCCCACTCCACCCACTTAAACCTAATTTCATGAGTGCAGGAGTAAGTGTGTGCACGCGTGCGTGCGTGTATGTATGTGTGTGTGTGGTGTGTAACCCAGATGGCAATGCCGGGTGTCATTCCTCAGGACCACTGGCTACCTTTCTTTTGAAACAAAGGTTCTCTCTGAAATTTTCCACGTAACCTGGCCAGTGAGCAGCGGGATCCACCATCCCTTCTTCCCCAGTGCTGGCGTTATGGATGTGAGCCACACCCGACCTTTCTTTTATGTGGATTCTGGAGAATGCACTCAGGTCCTTGTGATTGATTCCAAGGCAACCAGTTTACTGACTGAGCCGCTATCCCAGCCCTAACTTCTGTTGTCTGTCAGTAATTACAGTTGAATTAAATTTTTCAATTAACCAGAATAAAGTAAACTAAATATTCGGAATTTATGCCAGCAACCACACGACTATTCATCTTCTATTTGTTATGCCAAGACCTCACATATTGCTTCATCCCCCACAGGAATGCCTTACCTTTGTGATTAAGTTAAGAGAGCAATGCTCTGTCCTTCAGCGATTTCTCTGTACTTCCTGCAATATAAATATGGCTCAAACACCATCGTGCACATCCCTCCCTGTCTTTGCTTTGTCTTTGACGTAGCATTAGGATATGTCAAGAATAGCAGAGAGGATATGAGAAAAAAACTATTACTAGCGGGGAAAACACTGTTTGCTTATGTGTTCCTGCAGTGCTGGGGATTGAACTTAGCACCTTCTCTTCCACACTGAGCTCTGGCCCCAATCTTTCAAAACATTTTTGATCAAGCCTGTCTAAATTCACGCTTTCCCAGGCTGGCTAAGACCTTGAGATCTTTTCACCTCAGCCCCTGGAGTAGCTGGGATTACAGGCCACATCAACGGCTCAGTCTTGCTTATTCTTATTGAAGGTAATGTATTTAAGAAAATTATTTCTTAAGATTTCAAGCTTATATCGAGCCAGTTGTGATTTTAATAGTGTCAGCCATTAACTTCTTGGTCCAAAGCATGAACCTAATGACTTTATGCTTTAACAACATGTTTTAATAGCAATTGAAGTCCACTATATTTCTCCCCTCGGGAAAGAGTTAAAATCAGAATAAAACTCCAATAAACTAACAAGGATGCAGACACATGTCTTTTCAAAAGAGAAAAAAAAAATCAATGATTTCTTCCAGGCTCAGACTTCTCCCCTAATCACTCATTAACCTTTGGCTTAATTCTTTGTGCTCTTTAGTTGTATGGATATCAGCCTGTGGCCATGTGGCCTCTCTCAGAAGTCACTTCTGCCAAAGCCTTCTTTCATAGGTAACAACGGGACAACATTTACTCAAATAAATAAAGCATTTTCAGTCACAGTCTGTCACTTTCATTCTGCCCCGAGATAACACCTTCGGAGGAAAGGAATATGATTCTATTTAGTTTTTAAAAGCTGGGCAAGAATAGATAGGAAAAGTCATTCCTGCTTGTTACTGACAGTTGAATAGACTTCCACTCTAAAGCTGGAAGAAATGGTAGCTTAAAATGTCGACTTGGTACACTGTGAAGTATCTGATGTCACCCCAGTCTCTGAGATTCATGCTAGTTTCCCTGTAAATTGCAGCAAATAAAGTAGTGAGTACCTAACAGATGTTGACTATACCCCTGCCAGTCTGCATTCCTATAACAAAGTGTTATCAAAGTATATTTATTGTTATACATCTTGATATCTGGAAGATTTTTTTATACGATCAAATTATATTCAACATTAAAACATTCCTTTAAATAGAATGGTCATTTCAAAAATGGACCTCAGAAGAGATGGAAAAGTTTGATAGTCCTATGTCAGGTTACCTTTCTTGAGACACAAACAGATGTTTTTTCACCCACGACTGGGAAGTGAGAGCAAACTACACTATGAATTTCCTCCAAAGTTAATCTTGGTGAACCAGTAAGTTTATAGGAGGTAGAGTGAGTCTTGCTTACAGGAGCATGGCTGAGGGCTTTGCTGTGACCTGTACAGCTTTGGGATTGACCTATCTTGGGAGTGAAGAAAAGACAGCCACATTGACGGAAAAGCTGGGGTTGGGTAGGCAATGGGCTCTGATGAACACTAACTAGCTTCCTAGAAATGAAGCACACTTGATATTTACTGCTGAATGAGGAGATGGGTTTATTATACACAGTTAAAGGGGGAAACAGGTGAGCTAATCTCACTAGGGGCCTCTGTAGGGAAGCAGGGGTAGGCTGCAGTGCTCCAGGAGAAGGCAGTTTGTGGATGATATTTCTACACACAGTGTCAACATCCATATTTGATCAGGAGAAGGCCTTACCATTCTCATGGACCTAAAGCATTGGGGTCCTAGGCATGGTCATACTCATGTCAGCAACACACCTCTACCCAGGACTTCACGCTCTCCCCACAGGTCTTGCTTACTGGAACTTGGTGAAGGGCTTGCTTATAGAGGAGTATAGGTGCAAGCTTATTTATAGGAACATGTTTAACACCAAAAAAGTTGCATCACTGAAAATTTCCACTTATCATGAATGATAACTTAAAGGAGACTACCTTCTGCCTTCTTCGAGACTGCAATGCTCTCAAGATCATGAGTGTCTGTGTCTGCTGAGCCAAAGTCTCTGTTCCATGATGGCAGATGGTCAAGTAAGGTCCAGGGGAATCACTTTATTCTAACATCCTACATGTATGGACATAGATGTGTAAAAACTATATGCTAAAAACTATAAAACTTTGGAAACGAAAAATTAAAAATATAAACAAAAGGAGATATTTTCCATTCATGGTTGAGAATCTGAAGTTGTTAAGATGATGGTTTCTGCTACAGAAAAACACTTCAAGAAAATAAGGAAAGAACTCTCTGCAAAAACGAGTAGCATAGAACACTGCCCCAAGAATTAACCAATGGAGCTACATGAAGTCTATACGTGAAATATAACATATTATTTGAGAGTTGGTATACTAATATTATTCCAAATAAAATTGGTATAAGAGAATAAAAGAACATGTTTCAATGCCAGATATCAAAGGGGGAAAAAGGGCTACATTGTAAACTGTTGTCAAGGAAATCGTAAACTCTTGTCAAGGAAATCAACACCGCTCATGAGCTTATTGTTATTCAATAGCTTCTGACATTATGTACAAACAAAATTGTGTCTGCCTATATTTCTGGTGTAGCATGCCTTGTGTTTGATTCTCAGTGTGTGCGTGTGTGCGTGCACACACGCACACACACACATACACACACACCACTCTTGTTTAGCACATAGTATTTCAATCTTAGCCCAGGAAAAACATACAGCGTGAAAACACAAACTTCTTGACTGGTACTTGAGACATTCAACATTCAGTGACTGAGTAGCATGAACACAATCTATTGGTAAATAACGATTAGCCAAAAAAGGAGGAGGCCATTAAAAGAGAAGATTTTTTTAAACAATAAATAAATGATGAATAGTGCTGAAAGCTGTTCCAAACTGGCAAAAATCCCCAAATCAAAACCAACTAACCAACCAATCAGCCAACCAATCAACTAACCAAACAAACAAACTAACAAACAAGCACACAAGACACCAGAACTAAAGATCAGTAGTAGAATTAGAAGGAACCCTGCTCATGTGGACAGTAGTTTCTGTTTCTTGTATTATAGATAGACATCTTGGAGGTTTTATCAGAGTGTTGAGGGTCAGACCCCGAGCCCAGGAAATCTCTAACAATGTAGACTGGGCCACTTTTTCTCAACACTGCAACTGAAGGAGCAAGTCATAGTGAAAAGCAGAGAAGGATCTATTCAACATGGTTACATTGGGAAGAAGAATGAATAAAACGGAGCAGTGACTCCTGCCCCCACGCTCTTCTTAGGGCTTAGGTTTCCATAGAGGTTAAAAGGGATGTATAGTCAAGCAGTCCTGGTTAATGTGTGGTTCTGACCATGACTGACACGCCTTTTTTGCCCAGGTTTCTATCTCCCATTCTGTCCTGCAGGTTGTCACCACCATGTAAAGTCTCTTTCAGGGAGATAAGCACCTCATCTGGATGGCATCAGTCCCAGCATTTCCCTTCTCTGTGCATGAGAATGATTTCTTAGAGAATTCTCATTCCTTCAGGCCTGGCCCATTGTCTCAAGAGTATGATAGACAAATGAGAGACACAAGGGTTTCCTTTGTGCATATCTGTGTTCCTGTCAGGATAGTTAGAGTGAAGAATTTGTTCTGTAAAAGAGCAGATTAGAATATACAGGCTAACCTCTATGTAGGGGATTGGAGTCTTGTTCTGAAGGCCTGCTTACAAATTCCAAAATGTTAGTACCAGGACTCAGCAGAAGCTGTCTTAACCAAGTGATACAAGTTAGTATCTCTGGTAACAGGATAAACAAATACCATGTTTGTCCCTGAATAGGATGAATTAAAAGGATCTAACATGATTTATGTAGACTTTCTGCCAACTATAAATAATCTGAATTTAGTTGTGAATAAATAATCAGACAAACCTAAAGAACAGCCGGCCTGTTCTTTAAAAACAAAACAGAAAAAAACCCATTTTATGAAAGAAAAAGGAAGGCTGAGCACTGCTTCAGATTATAGCATTCTACACAAGACTATAGGTGATGTGTAGTACTAAACTGTATCCTGAATCCATAAGGGAAAATTCTATGAAAGATATTACTGAGAAAACTGATTAGATTTGAATATGAGCTATGCATTAGATAATTGTCTTACAATGATGGCAGGGTTTCCTGAATCCTTATTTCTCCTCTGATTATATAAGTCAATAGACTGTTCTCAAGAGGATGAAGTATATGGGGATGATGGGTTATAAAGCTGCAATTTACTTTCAATTGATTCAGCAAAAGTAAGATACACACACACAATACACACATACACACAATGTACATTAATACACACAGACAAAACAATTCTCACAGAAGCTAAGCTACTAATTATTTATTTCAGCTTTCCTCCCAATCAAATTTCTTTTTGTAATTAACATTCACAACTGTCAGAGATGTATACCATGCATTGCTTTGTTCCTAAGGAAATGCATCCTAGACAGTGTGGGGAGAATAGCTCTAGATGCCAACAACAGCACTGGTTGATGGCCAGCGATGCAATCTCAAGCTTAATTTTCGAGGTTAAAAAGAGAATCAGGAAAGGTGTCACTCGTGCCCTTTTGTCTGCAAGCTAGACTGCTCCACTTGTTGAGCTTAGTTTTTCTGTTAGAAATGATGACAATGATTTTACACCAGGAGCTGACCAGAGTCAATTAGCATGCATGGGGGTGAATCTGTGATGTGGGGGCACCAGTCCTGGACATCCCAGGGAACACGAAGGTAAAGGTGATTGTGTGTGCTCCAGTGTGGAGGCTTAGACAAGCCACAGCATCTTAGAAACAGTCAAAAGTACAATAAAAACACTTCAAAGGATGAGAAAGGTGCCCCTGCCATGTTTCTTAGACCTTGAATTTGATTTATATCCAAAGAAGATATGAGGAAATGATCACCGCTGCCCACTCTCACTATCATTTTGTAGGAAAGGACACTTTAATGCAAAATGCTGTTTTTGGACAATACCAAAGTTCTTTTTTAAAAAAATTGTTTTTATCAAGCTATTTATTTTTTCCACTCCCTTCCCTTCTTCTCCTCTCTCCTTCTACCCTCTCCCATGGTCCCTATGCTCCCAATTTCCTCAGGAGATCTTGTCTTTTTCTATTTCACATGTACATTAGATCCATGTACATCTCTCTTAGGGTCCTCATTGTTGTCTAGGTTCTCTGGGATTGTGATTTGTGGGCTGCTTTTTTTTTTTGCTTTGTGTATAGAAATCACTTATGAGTGAATACATATAATATTTGTCTTTCTGGGTTTGGGTTACTTCACTCAATATGATGTTTTCTAGATATATCCATTTGCTCAAAACTTTCAAGATGTCATTTTTTGCTGTGTATTACTCTATTGTGTAAATGTAGCACATTTTCTTTCCTTTTTTAAAAAATTTTTTTATTTATTAAGAATTTTTGCCTCCTTCCCGCCACCGCCTCCCATTTCCCTCCCCCTCCCCCCATCAAGTCCTCCTCCCTCATCAGCCCAAAGAGTAATCAGGGTTCCCTGCCCTGTGGGAAGTCCAAGGACCACCCACCTCCATCCAGGTCTAGTAAGGTGAGCATCCAAACTGCCTAGGCTCCCACAAAGCCAGTACGTGCAGTAGGATCAAAACCCATTGCCATTGTTCTTGAGTTCTCAGTAGTCCTCATTGTCCGCTATGTTCAGCGAGTCTGGTTTTATCCCATGATTTTTTAGACCCGGGACAGCTGGCCTTGGTGAGTTCCCAATAGAACATTCCCATTGTCTCAGTGTGTGGGTGCACCCCTCGCGGTCCTGAGTTCCTTGCTCGTGCTCTCTCTCCATCTGCTCCTGATTTGGACCTTGAGATTTCTGTCCGGTGCTCCAATGTGGGTCTCTGTCTCTGTCTCCTTTCACCGCCTGATGAAGGTTAATATTCAGGAGGATGCCTATATGTTTTTCTTTGGATTCACCTTCTTATTTAGCTTCTCTAGGATCACGAATTATAGGCTCAATGTCCTTTATTTATGGCTAGAAACCAAATATGAGTGAGTACATCCCATGTTCTTCTTTTTGGGTCTGGCTTACCTCACTCCGGATAGTGTTTTCTATTTCTGTCCATTTGTATGCAAAATTCAAGAAGTCCTTGTTTTTTACTTCTGAGTAGTACTCTAATATGTATATATTCCACACTTTCTTCATCCATTCTTCCATTGAAGGGCATCTAGGTTGTTTCCAGGTTATGGCTATTACAAACAATGCTGCCATGAACATAGTTGAGCATATACTTTTGTTGTATGATAGGGCATGTCTTGGGTATATTCCCAAGAGTGCTATTGCTGGGTCCAGGGGTAGGTTGATCTCGAATTTCCTGAGAAACTGCCACACTGCTTTCCAGAGTGGTTGCACAAGTTTGCATTCCCACCAGCAATGGATGAGTGTACCCCTTTTTCCACATCCTCTCCAGCAAAGGCTATCATTGGCATTTTTTAATTTTAGTTATTCTGACAGGTGTAAGATGGTATCTTAAAGTTGTCTTGATTAGCATTTCCCTGATCACTAAGGAAGTTGAGCATGACCTTAAGTGTCTTTTGGCCATTTGTACTTCTTCTATTGAGAATTCTCTGTTCAGCTCAGTGCCCCATTTTATAATTGGGTTGATTAGCCTTTTGCGGTCTAGTTTCTTGAGTTCTTTATATATTTTGGAGATCAGACCTTTGTCAGCTGTGGGGTTGGTGAAGATCTTCTCCCAGTCAGTGGGTTGCCTTTTTGTCTTAGTGACAGTGTCCTTTGCTTTACAGAAGCTTCTCAGTCTCAGGAGGTCCCATTTATTCAATGATGCCCTTAGTGACTGTGCTGCTGGGGTTATATGTAGGAAGTGGTCTCCTGTGCCCATGTGTTGTAGAGTACTTCCCACTTTCTCTTCTATCAGGTTCAGTGTGTTCGGGCTGATATTGAGGCCTTTAATCCATTTGGACTTGAGTTTTGTGCATGGTGATAGATATGGATCTATTTTCGTTCTTCTACAGATTGACATCCAGTTTGCCAGCACAATTTGTTGAAGATGCTCTCTTTTTTCCATTGTATACTTTTAACTCCTTTATCGAAAATCAGGTGTTCATAGGTTTGTGGGTTAAAGACAGGGTCTTCTATTCGATTCCATTGGTCGACTTCTCTGTTTTTATGCCAATACCAAGCTGGTTTCAATACTGTAGCTCTGTAATAGAGTTTGAAGTCAGGGATGGTAATGCCTCCCGAAGTTCCTTTATTATATAAGATTGTTTTGGCTATCCTGGGTTTTTTGTTTTTCCATATAAAGTTGATTATTGTCTTCTCCAGATCTGTAAAGAATTTTGATAGGGATTGCATTGAATCTATAGATTGTTTTTGGTAGAATTGCCATTTTAACCATGTTGATCCTCCCAATCCAAGAGCAAGGGAGATCCTTCCATTTTCTGGTGTCCTCTTCACATTCTTTCTTCAAAGACTTATAGTTCTTGTCAAAGAGATCTTTCACTTCCTTGGTCAGAGTCACCCCAAGATATTTTATGCTATTTGTGGCTATCGTGAAAGGTGATGCTTCTCTAATTTCCCTCTCTGTTTCCTTGTCCTTAGTGTATAGGAAGGCAACTGATTTTTTTGAGTTGATCTTGTATCCTGCCACATTACCAAAGGTGTTTATCAGCTGTAGGAGTTCTTTGGTTGAGTTTTGGGGGTCGCTTATGTATACTATAATATCATCTGCAAATAACGAAAGCTTAACTTCTTCCTTTTTAATATGCATCCCCTTGATCCCCTTATGTTGTCTTATTGCTATTGCTAGAACTTCAAGCACTATATTGAAGAGGTATGGAGAGAGTGGACATCCTTGTCGTGTTCCTGAGTTTAGTGGGATGGCTTTGAGTTTTTCTCCATTTGATTTAATGTTAGCTGTCGGCTTGCTGTAAATAGCTTTTATTATATTTATGTATGACCCTTGTATCCCTAATCTCTCCAAGACTTTTATCATAAAGGGGTGTTGAATTTTGTTGAATGTTTTTTCAGCATCTAATGAGATGATCATATGTTTTTTTTCTTTCAGTTTATTTATATGGTGGATTACATAGATAGATTTGCGTATGTTGAACCAGCCCTGCATCTCTGGGATGAAGCCTACTTGATCATAATGGATAATTTTTCTAATGTGTTCTTGGATTCGGTTTGCCAGTATTTTATTGAGAATTTTTGCGTCGATATTCATGAGTGAGATAGGCCTGTAATTCTCTTTCTTGGTTGGGTCTTTGTGTGGTTTTGTTATCACGGTAACTGTAGCTTCATAAAAGGAATTTGGCAATGACTCTTCTGTTTCTATATTGTGAAATACATTTAGGAGTATAGGTATTAGCTCATCTTGGAAGTTATGTAGAATTCTGCATTGAAACCATTTGGTCCTGGGCTTTTTGTGGAGGGGAGATTTTTGATATCAGTTTCTAATTCTTCGCTACTAACAGGTCTATTTAGATCATTCACCTGGTCTTGGTTAGCTTTGGTATATGGTACTTATCTAAAAAAAAGTCCATATCTTTTGCATTTTCCAGTTTTGTGGCATACAGGCTTTTGTAGTAAGATCTAACTATTCTCTGAATTTCCTCTGTGTCTGTGGTTATGTCCCCCCTTTCATTTCTGATCTTATTTATTTGCGTGTTCTCTCTGTGTCGTTTAATTAGTTTGGTTAGGGATTTGTCGATCTTGTTGATTTTCTCCAAGAACCAAATTTTATTTCATTGATTCTTTGGATTGTTTTCTGTATTTCTATTTTGTTGATATCTGCTCTCAGTTTGATTATTTCCAGTCTTCTACTCCTCCTGGGTGCGTCTCCTTCTTTTTTTTTTTCCTAGAGCTCTCAGGTGTGCTGTTAAGTCCCCAATGCATGCTTTCTCTCTTTTCTTTAAGTGGGCACTTAGTGCGATGAACTTTCCTCTTAGCACTGCTTTCATTGTGTCCCATAGGTTTGAGTATGTTGTCTCTTTATTTTCTTTAAATTCAAGGAAGACTTTAATTTCTTTCTTAATTTCTTCCTTTATCCAGGTGTGGTTCAGTAGTTGACTGTTCAGTTTCCATGAGTTTGTCGGCTTTCTGGGGTAGCATTGTTGCTGCCTTCTAACTTTAATCCGTGGTGATCTGATAAGACGCAGGTGGACACTGATATTTTTTTGTATCTGTGGAGGTTTCCTTTGTTTCCGAGTATGTGGTCAATTTTCGAGAAGGTTCCATGAGCTGCAGAGAAGGTATATTCTTTCCTATTTGGGTGGAGTGTTCTATATATGTCAGTTAAGTCCATTTGCTTCATTACCTCCAACAATTCTCTTAATTCTCTATTAGGTTTCTGTCTGATTGACCTGTCCATAGGTGAGAAAGGTGTGTTTAAGTCTCCCACTACTGGTGTGTGTGGTTTGATGTCTGCCTTGAGTTCTAGTAATATTTCTTTTTACATAAGTGGGTGCTTTTATATTAGGGGCATAGATATTCAGGATTGAGACGTCATCCTGATGAATTGTTCCTGTTATGAGTATAAAGTGTTTATCTCGATCTCTTCTGATTGATTTTAGTTTGAAGTCAGTTTTGTTAGAAATTGGTATGGCCACACCTGCTTTTTACTTAGGACCATTTGTTTGAAAAATCTTTTCCCAATCCTTTACTCTGAGTAGATAGATGCCTGTCTCCGTGGTTGAGATGTGTTTCTTGCAAACAGCAGAATGTTGGATCCTTTTTTCGTATCCAGTCTCTTAGCCTGTGCCTTTTTATAGGTGAATTGAGACCATTAATATTAAGTGATATTAATGACCAGTGGTTGTTTACTCCGGTTATTCTTATTGTTTTTGGTAGTAGAGTTTGTGTGTCTCCCTTCTTTGAGTTGTGCTGGTGAAGGGTGGCTAGATGCCTGAGTTATTGTAGGCAGTGTTGGCAATGTTGGATTCCTTGGGTTGTGATTTTCCTTCTATTACTTTCTGTAGGGCTGGATTTGTGGCTACGTATTGTTTAAATTTGTTCTTATCCTGGAATGTCTTGTTTTCTCCATTGATAGTGAATACTAGCTTGGCTGGGTATAATAGTTTGGGTTTGCATCCATGGTCTCTTAGTTTCTAATGTACCTCTATCCAGGACCTTCTGGGATTCATGGTTTCCATAGAGAAGTCAGGTGTAATTCTGATCGGTTTACCTTTATAAGTTACTTGCCCTTTTTCCTTTGCAGCTCTTAATATTCTTTCTTTAACCTGTATATTTTGTGTTTTGATTATTATATGGCGAGGGGATGGTTTTTTTTGATCCAGTCTGTTTGGTGTTCTGTATGCTTCTTGAATATTCAAAGGAATATCTTTCTTTATGTTGGGAAAGTTTTCTTCCATAATTTTGTTAAGAATATTTTCTGAGCCTTTGAGCTGTGACACTTCTTCTTCTATCCCTATTATTCTTAGGTTTGGTCATTTTATTGTGTCCCATATTTCCTGAATGCTTTGTGATGAGAATTTTTTGGCTTTGCTGTTTTCTTTGATCAGTGTCTGCTGCATCAGCGTGAGAACCTGAGTTTAGACAAAGTGTCGACTTCTCAGAAATGGGCAACAACACAATAGAAATGCTTCAAAGATTGAGAGACAATTCACAGAAAAGCCAGGCCCTCTACTACGTCTGCACTGGAGCGGGCAGCGACTGAAGATTCCAGAACTTGACTAGCTATTCTAGGTGACGTGGTAATTATCTTGTTCACCGAGAGACCCTGGCTGAAAAATGAAGTGGAGGGAAGTCTTGGAAGACACCTGACATTGGTCTCTGCCTCCCCCTTCCCCATGCAATATCATCGACAAAATGCTTTTATCATTTTGCATTGTCCTTAGGGAAAAATGCTTAGTCATGCCTTATTTTCATTAATTAAACATTCGAAAGAAGTTGCTTCATCACGGTTTAACTTGTAGATGTTGAACAAGAGACCACTCTCCATTGTATTCTTTGTGCCACACACTCTAGTGCAAACTGTGTAGAAAACTAGATGACTCTTTAAACTTTCTCAAAAAGTTGAGCCCTTTCCTTCTAAGATCTGCTAAGTCTTCCAGTCAGTTGACTAATGATGGAACTCATCTCTGGCTTTCTGACTGCTGTGTCCTGTAAAGCTTGAAAAGCATGCATTGTAAGTAGTGCAGTGCATATTTAACAGCCAAGAGGAAATCCTGCACCAGGGATGGCTGTCAATCAAACAAGTCCGTCCTGCTCTTTTATAACCAGAAAAATGCTGATTAAAATGAATGTAACTGATAAAAATTAAACAGGGAATACAATACTGGAAAAATTGAGATATTCTTAGTATATCTTGTCACAGGTCATTGTGAAGTAGTTTATTCCAGGCAAGGCATTAGAATAAAAGATTTCTTGCTATTATGTGTACAGGCAGAAATAAATATTGATTACTTTTTCTCGAGTGTATTTATCTTACACCACTTTCCTAGTCTAACACAAGAGATTAAGAATCTTTCCTGATGCTATCCCAAAGGTTTAGTACATCAACAGTTTGCAGCCATTGTTACTAAGATCTGGGGGTATCCTATTAGGGAAGATGAGAATATAAAGTAGTAATATTCCCAGGCCACCATTTTACCTTCTTTGCAGTCTTGATAAACCAACATTCTGCTCCAGTTTCTTCCTGCTTTTTGAGATTACCTCCTAGCCTCATAGACACAGGATATGAGTAAATAGGACAATGGATATCATGCAGATTAAATTATTAGTCTTCCTATTGCCATTCCTGATCTATGAGAATAAATTTGCATAGATTGCAAGGTGTAGGCAGAGCACAGGGGAGCCTTAAGCCGTTTGCTTACCCAGCAAGGTTTAGGGAGAGACACAGTGGCCTTCTTAGCCGTGAGGTTGTTACTCGTAGCTCCAGGAACATCAACAGTCCAGGAACAGTTTTCAGTATGTTGGAAACAGTACTAATTTTCCTGAGATGTGTTTGTCTAAACAGCATAGAGAAGAATGCTATTGCATAATACGGAAAAATACTAGCAGCTATCTCTAATGGTGCTTTTGATCCAATTGTAGCTGATGTAGTCTTCTGTCTTCATTGCCTTCCTTAGAGTTAGGAACTATGATGTTTTAGGTATCACCCCGCCACACACACACACACACACACACACACACACACACACACACACACACTCCTTTGCACGTGTCCTTACTTGGTTTAAAAACATGACATTAGACTTCCAAGTTTAAATATTCTTTCAACCCTCGATCACCAAAAAGTAGAGAAGAGGTATGATGAGGTTTGATAGACAAAGAAAAAGACTCCAAATTTGGGAAATCTGGGCTTCAGAGAAAGACAGACTTCTAATTCTAAATGTGCTCTTGACTAACTTGGTTTTCTGGGCTTAGCTGTCAAAAATTTTACTTGCAAGACCCCCACCCCCCACCCCATTGTGTTTCATCTCCACAGCACAGGGATTCACAGAATCAATCTAAACTGAAACTCAGTTCCTAAAGCTCCATTTACAAAGGTAAAAGACGTATTTTAAATGTTCTGTTTTGCTGCACTTTTAAATATTCAAATGAGTTGTAGTAGAAGATGGGATGACTTGAAGGGTAAAAAAATACAAATAGGTTGCACAATTTTCTCTTTTATACCTAGGGATCTAAGTTTACCCAGAGACATACGCACCAAGCCTATCATATTAGAATTCATTCATGTGTCAATATAACACATAAAGCACCATTGTGTGGGTGAAAGTGTGGCACTAGGCTTTATTCACCAATAAGAGATGCCAAGATGGTAAGAAGTGCCCTTCATTCTGTCTTTGAAAATATTTAGGTCAGTGCCTACAAAGTTGGCAGGACAAACAGCCCTGTCTTCATAGGCTAGGACTGGCTCATTAAAAACATTCCATTGCACCCATTTATTCACGTGTGTGTGTGTGTGTGTGTGTGTGTGTGTGAGAGAGAGAGAGAGAGAGAGAGAGAGAGAGTGTGTGTGTGTGTGTGTGTGTGTGTGAGAGAGAGAGAGAGAGAGAGAGAGAGAGAGAGAGAGAGAAGAGAGAGAGTGTGGAGGTGGGCAGTCAAAGGACAGCTGGAGGGAGTTAGCGCTTTCCTTCCACCATGTGGGTCCTGGGAGTAGAACTCATGTCTTCAGCTCTGGTGACAAGCACGTTTATCCTCATCTTATTAGCCTTGACTCTTGAATGCCAGGAAAAAAACCACTGACAGTAATAATTATTATTATTACCAAAGTGAAGTCTTTGGCTACCATTTCATTTTCTGACTATTATAATGAGGAACTAGATTAGTTTGTATTGTTACCCTCATGCAATACTTTACACATAGGTTATTCATAATTTGTATATAATTATAATTATGAAATTGTACAGGCTTATTAAAAACAAAATTCAGACAATTGGAAATGTATAAAGTAGAAAAACGGAGTCCCTATTTTATCTGATAATTCCAATCTAGTATGGATTTTTCATATATTTACCTGTATATGTTAATAAATAATATCAAGAAAACAAAGCAAAATGGTATAACGACACTTGAAACTTGACAAACTTTAACAAAATATTGGAGACATCATTTCATGGTCACATACATTACCTGATTTTTTTTTTTTTGGTGATTGAGGGTTTTCTTTTTTAAAATATCATCATCATCATCATCATCACTAGAACTGTGTGTGTGTGTGTGTGTGGTGTGGTTTGTTGTGTATGGTGTGTGGTGCATGTGTGTGTGTGTGATGTGTGGTGTATGTGTGGTGGTAGTGTGTGTGTGTATGTGTGGTGTATGTGTATGTGTGTTTGGTGTGTATGTGATGAATGTAGAGGTCAGAGGAGGACTTGAAAAAGTTGGTTTTCTCTTACCCTGCAGGTTCTGGAAATCAGCCCTAAGGGAACGACTACCTTTACTTGCTGAGTCGTCTCTCCAGGCCTCATCTGGAGGTTTTCACTATTATAGGTGCAATTATCTACATAGATAGATCTCTAATAAAGTAGTCCTTTTGCTCCAGTCTTTCCTGCTTTAAAATTACTCATCTGGCTTATTTCCTTATGTTTCGGAGACCTTTCCCATTGGTTAACTCTGGACCTGGATTCCAACAACTCAGCATCACTAACCTTAGAAAGTCCACTTGCTGTCCTCTCATTTCTGGTTTCTGAGCCACAATTCTAGTTGGCAGAGGAAAAAGGAGATTTGCTAGCTTTGGGGCAGCTAAATCTGTCTAACTCTGTTAACTTCTGACATGTTTTTGTAGTTAACTAATTATTCATTTAAGCCTCGTGTGTGTTGATGATAAGGCCACGCTTCCTCTAACATTCAGCGTTGGAATGAGGTACAAAGTAACCCTAAACAGTAGGAGGTAATGTCTCAGATTTTAACCATGACATACCACACATGCTCAGCGGTATGTGCAGTATACATAAAATGCATGCTATGCAATAAAATGGACATGTATGTTCTTAGTCCCTAAGTTAGGAGATTTGCAGAGCTGCCTGGATTTTGTCTCCTGACCCAGTTTCTAGCACATGTTGTCATTATACTGAGGTTTGCATTAATGGTTTTTGTGGCTTTATCTGCAGTTTTGTTTCTTAGGTATGCACTTTAAACAATGCTTTTCTTTCATATTTTCGAGTTACATAGAATGGAATCACACAGTGTGCATACTTCTTGGGGCTTTGTTCCTTGTTCCTGATTTGGATTCTGAGATTCATTCTTGCTGGTGTTTGTAGTATATTGATAATTTTGCTAACGTGTTCAGTCACATAAATCTATACCCACTATGACTGGTTTTTATTACTTCTCTTTACTGTGATGGATATCTGCATTGGTCTCAGTTTTTGCTTTAATCACCCAATGCAGCAATGCGTTACACCTTGTCTTCCATACAGATACGTAAGACTTGTAGTAGACAGTAGCATTCAAATGTGTTTTTGCCTAAGAAGTGTATGTACATATCTGTATATGTCTATGTAGCCCAGTTGTTCTCAAACTCACAATCACCTGCATCAGCTTTTCTTATATTGAGATTATTGGCATTTTCTACCACATATTAGTTGATATACATACACACATGTATGGGTAAAACATTTTATAAGAGAATCATATTTATATTGCACTGTATTTGTTGTAATAGCGGCAGGGCTGCATTCCGCCACCCAGCTCCTGCCACCGGCTAGCTTTACCCGAAATAACAACACACAAACTGTATTCTTTTAAACACTGCTTGGCCCATTAGTTCCAGCCTCTTATTGGCTAGCTCTTACATATTGATCTAACCCATTTCTAATATTCTGTGTAGCACCACTAGGTGTGCTTACCAGGAAAGACTCAGCATGTCTGACCTGGCGGCTTGCTTCATTGCGTCTGGCCCAGAGAGGGGAAGCATAGCGTCTGAGCTCACTTCCTCTTCCTCCCAGCATTCTGTTCTGTTTACTCCTCCCACCTATGTTTTAACCTATGAGGGCCAAGCAGTTTCTTTATTATAATTAACCAATGACCTTCCTCCATCATGTATTGATAAAAATTTTAAAGGTTTATTTTCTATTTTATGTGTTTGTGAGTGTGACAAATATGTATGTATATGTATATGTATGTATACCATGTGAATACAATGTCTATGGAGGCCAGAAGAGGGGGTCAGATCCCTGGAACTGAAGTTACAGATGGTTGTGAGTTGCCATGCAGTTCCTGGGGACCCAACTTTAGTCCTCTGCAAGAGCAGCAAGTGCTCTTAATTACTGAATTACCTCTCTAGCCCTATATTCTAATATTTTTATTAAAATCTTCCAAAATAATTTTTATCAAAATTTTAATATATTTTAATCTTATCCTTTCCCCTCACCCAACTTCTCCCATATCCTCTCTACCTCCAGTTTCATGTTTTTTTCCTCTCTAAAAAGAGGAAAAGAAAAATTAAAATAAACTAAACCAAAGCAATATTACAAAAGATATCAAAACAAAAAGTGCGCAAAATGCACGACACCCGTTTTGTGTTGGGCAGTTCCTCCTGAGCATGGAGCTGCCCTGAGTGTGGTTAATACACTCAGTGACACTCAATGGAGAAAACCTGTTTAGGAGTGGGATTTGGGGTCCACTTCTTCTCGGGGATGGGATTTTCTGTGGTTTGAACCTATGCAGATCTTGGGAGTTTCCTTCGAGTCATTTACCACTTCTGGCTCTTGCCACCTTCCTGCCTCCTCTTCCACATTGATCCCTGAGTCTTGAGGGTAGGAATTTATTTAATTTTATCTAATTGTTAATAAGGGCATCACAACTCACAGTTGGGACTACACCACTCTATAAAACCAGAGTTAAATTTGTTGCATAAAAACCCTTAGTGTTTTCTCATATTCTCTACTCAACCATTATGTGATGTGGGAGTGTCATATATCAATCTGTTGATTTCATTGGCTAAGCAATAAAGGAACTGCCTTGGCCCATTTCATTGGTTAGAAGATAGGTGGGAGGAGTAGACAGAACAGAATGCCAGGAGGAAGAGGAAGTGAGGTCAGACTCAACAGCTCTCCTCTCGGGAGCAGACATGCTCCCGGCGCCTGGGCAGACACACGTGATGAAGCTCTGAACTAGAATCTTCCCGGTAAGACCGGTGCTCACAGATTGTTAGAGATGGGTTGATTGGGATATCAGAATTAGCCAGTAAGGGCTACAGCTAAGGGCCAAGCAGTGTTTAAATGAATACAGTGTCTGTGTAATTATTTTGGGGCATAAGCTAGCCGAGCCAGGCGGCTGGGGTTTTGGGGACCCAGCCCCGCCGCCGCTCCTTATTACAACAAATGACGCCCAGACGAGGGGCCAACTGAATCCACAGAAAGCCTGAGAAAGCTTGGGAAACAGTAAAGCATGTTTTCTTGATTGTGACAATTTCTCTGGTCTACTTTGCTTGCTAGAGGCAAGCAAGCGCCTCATCTAAGAGAGGCTTCCTGACTCAGCTTCAGCTGCAAAGCCTGCAGCTCATTAAGAGGTCCTGCCACAAAACACTTAAACGGTGTTGACAAAAAGCTGAACACGTGCTTTTCGGTTTTCAGCCATAGCAGGAAAAAAGCTGCGCCGTTTAAAAATGCCGGCTTTCTGGGCCATCCTGCCAGGGCAAACTCTGACTGTTTGAGGTAGGAGGGCCGGCTACCGAGAGAGGACTTGAGTGTCGTCTGTTGTAGCTTGCTGGCTGGCAGGGACCTTGAAATGCTATAATCATGGCTGCAGCCTGTATTTCCGCCATGAGGCTGGAAAGCTAAGGAATGGACTGGATCTAGCTGGCAAAGCCACGCCTTTAGTCCTACTGATATTGCTTGGTAAATTAAAGGCTCTTGTGGTCAGAAAAAGAGAGATATACAGTAAAGAGAGATTCAAAGACAGAGAAAATTTCTAAATGGTTTAAAGTTGTTAAAAATATATAAAGACTAAAAGTTAAAATTCTTAAAGTAAACCTCTGTGACTTCAAGGTGTGGTAGCACACGCCTTTAATCCCAGTGCCTAGAAGGCAGAGACGAACAGATCTCTGTGAGTTCAAGGTGTAGTAGCAAACACCTTTAATCCCAATGCCTGGGAGGCAGAGACAGGCGGATCTCTGAGAGTTCAAAGACAGACTGGTCCACAGATATGCGCTCAAAAAGCAAAAAGTTAACCTAGAAATGTCACAGCTTAGATTCTTAAGCGCCTAGTGATTTAAAGGCGCAAATCAAAAGTGCCCCTGGATAGTAAAAATTTGCAGATTCACAATAGGACAGATTCAGACCATTAAACGAGTCACACTGTTGGATGAATGTACGTTGGCTTGGGAGAGAGAAGAAAAAGAATATAGAGAATAAAGTTAATGGTTTAAAAAGAAAAAAGTAAAAGTAAAGTCTTTAAAGAGACAGAGTACAGATAGTTATAGATATAAATAAAAATAAGCCGCGTAAAGATGGAAAATTCACAGAGAGTCTGGATTATGTACATTGTGTTTTCTTTAAAATTTTTGACTGTGAAGGAGCTAAGTACAGAGAGACATTTCATTATATGGGCTGCCAAGTGGAACCAGAACGGATATCATGAGGGTATGACTTCAGAATTTGGGTCTAAGGATATGATGCTTTGGAGAGAGTCTTCTTTTGTTTTCACAGAGGATGAGACCCTGTTCATTTCTTCTATTCCGATTTGGTATGATGGACTACGTCCTCCTGAAGGGTTGCTGTGAACATCTTCAGAAAATTGTTTTGCTCAACTGCCAACTGAGATGAAACTAGCACACAGGTTATACCATGAAAGACCTAATTAACGACGCCCCCATTCAGCAGGAAGCAGTTTGGAGAGAAAAAACTGCGCCCATGTTCCCAAATATGGTTTATAAACATTCTTTTACATTTAAAGGGGGATATGATATAGATATGAATAATTTGCATTAGTATAGATTTTGCTTTATTGATAGAGATTTACGGTCAATTTTGTTATATGTATAAATGTTTCTGATGTAACTTTTACTTGATAACTGTTTTGTTATATGTAATTTTGCTATGTTAAGGTTAAAGCCTTCCTTTTTTTGTTTAAACAGAAAAAGGGGAAGTGATGTGGGAGTGTCATATATCAATCTGTTGATTTCATTGGCTAAGCAATAAAGGAACTGCCTTGGCCCATTTCATTGGTTAGAAGATAGGTGGGAGGAGTAGACAGAACAGAATGCCAGGAGGAAGAGGAAGTGAGGTCAGACTCCACAGCTCTCTTCTCCGGAGCAGACGCAAGAGAGACGCCATGCTACCTGCTCCAGGGAAGACGCACGCTATGAAGCTCCAACCCAGGATGGACTTAGGCTAGAATCTTCCCGGTAAGCGCACCTAGGGGCGCTACACAGATGATTAGAAATGGGCTAAATTAATATGTGAGAATTAGCCAGTAAGGGCTAGAGCTAAGGGCCAAAGCAGTGTTTAAATGAATACAGTGTCTGTGTAATTATTTCGGGGCATAAGCTAGCCGAGCCGAGCCGGGCGGCTGGGGTGTTTGGGGACGCAACCCCTCCGCCGCTCCTTATTACAACAATTATGGGCTCCTTGAAATTTTTTCCACTTATTAGTACTAGGCTTGACCAGCTTTCAATTCTTGCCAGTCTTCTGTGTGTGACTTCTGGTCTCTGGTGTGTATGATTAACACTCCTTAAAGTCGAGTGCTCTTTCATGTACCCCTAACCTTTCATGCATCTCTCTCTCTGACCTTTGTGGGTGTGACTGTCTTTTAGTTGATTGGATTGTCTTTTTATTTTGACTCCTAAATATACCTAACATACTCTGGGTGCTGGGCCTTCACTTCTTGGTCAATTTATAGTCTCTTTTCATTTTTTAAGGGGCATTATTTGGTGAACAAAAACTTCATAATTTTGATATGGATTAGTTTTCTGTCTTCTTTAAGATTGCTATGTCTAAAAATATTTATTTTTATTTTTTGTTTGTGTGCCTATGTGTGTGTCTGTGTGAGAGCCTGAGTCATGTGTCCGGGTTCCAGCAGAAGCCAGAAGAGGGTGTCAGGTCTGCTGGAGCTAGAGTGCATGTGGTAGATGCTGGGGACTGAACTCTTGTCCACTGGATGAGCAGTAAACGCTCTTAACCAGGGACTCATCTCTCTGTTCCCAAGTTTGCTGTCTTCCTTAGAAAATCTCTTTCTACTTAGAGGTCATGAAGATTATTTTAATGAGATCTCTGAAAAAATCTGAATATTTTACTTTACAAATATAATTTTTTTTTCTATCCCAGGGTGGCTTTGAGCTTGCTATGTAGCCAAGGATGGCTTTGAACTCCTGATCCTCCGGTATCTGCCTCCAAAGTTCAAGGATTGCAAGTATGTGACCCCGAGCAGTTTACGCAGTCCTGGGTTGGGGTCCAGAGCCTCACACATGCGAGATGAGCACTCTACCAGCTGAAATTCACACTCAGTCTCTTGGTTTTATAGGATTTGAGGGAGAAGCTAAAGTTTATTTTTTCCACATGAATATAGTCAGTCATTTTAGGGTCACTTCCTGTGCAGACTCTTGTTCACTTCTACAGGGCCAACCTTGTTATAGAATCTGTATGGGCATGTTTCTGGGTGACTGTTCTGTTCCAGCCGTCTGTTTGTCTATCCCTGAATTAATACAGACTGTCTTAATTATACAGCTTTACAATAAGCTTTGAAATCGATGGGCCACTTTCTTCAACTTGCTTTTCCTTAGTAATATTTTAGTCTTAGTCTTAAGTGCTTCTCTATAAAATTTAAGAATGAGCTTAACTATTTCCTCAAAATAACTTTTGGAATTTTTAAACAAAGTCTCAAAGTTTCATCAAAGTCCTTGGTCAACTCGTGAAGAGTGATTTATTTTGTTCAAAGGAGTTTCCTACCCGAGAAAGTGACCTGCCCTTCTATTTCATTTGGCCTAAACTTCAACATGTCTTAATGTATTTCATAATTTTTCTTAGTGAGCTTTCCATCCTGTTGAATGTATTTATGATTCAATATATGTGCTGTTGATTTGTTACATAAAAATGCAATATACTTTAAAATTTTTGTTTTTATGTATACAACTTCCCTAGAGTTTCTGTCAGTTTTGATATTCAATCAGTAACTCACTTGAGTTTTATACAGACAAGAGCATATCATCCATAAATAATGATACTGTTCTTCATGTTTGACTTTGTATTTCTTTTTTGTTTCTTTATTGTATTGTCTTGGCAAGGATCTCAAATAGAATTTCAAATAAACATGATGACAATTCGGTTCTTGTTTCATTCCTGATTTAGAGGCAAAGCTCTCAAGGATTTATCACAAGTCCTGAGCACTCTTGTGTGACCTTTACTTTGTTTGAAGACACTGTTTTGTGCTGGAAAACTTCTGAGTCTCTGCAGACTCCTTTTCTCCTGGCGTGGTGACTGCATGGTCAACTGTCTGGCCACATGAGTGGCTTCTTTGAGATTCCATTGGTTCTTGCTAGGCTTAGTTAGTGAGGATTACTGTCAGGAAAGGGAGGAGGCCTGAGAGAGGGAGAGGAATTGCACTCTGAGGTCTTTCTTCTTCTGCCTCTTTGCTATGCACCCTTTCCCAGACAGTTGTACCCATAGGCAGACCGTCCACCTCTCTCTCTGCTTTCCCCTCGTAACTTTGATCAGTCATTTTACGTTCACTCTATTGTGTTCAGTGTTACTCTTGATGTATTTAAATCTGTTGAGACCCAGCTTATGGACAATTTCATGTAATTATTATGTCTGTTTAAAAACTGTCTTTTGTTCGCATGTGGTGGCATGCAGCTGTAATCTCAGCACTTGGTGTGGCTGAACAAGAGGACTGTGAACCAACCTGGCTAAGACCCTGTCTGAAATGCAAAGCAAAACAAACAACAGCAACAATAACAAAACTAAACTAAAAATTTCTATTTTTTCCAATTTTTGGATGCAAAGCTCATTGTGCTGAGATAATTTCTTGAAGAGCTGCTGTGTGTCAAGGAGGTGATGTGAACATATCAGGTCTCTTGCCTAGGGTGCAGCTTAGTGAGAGAGGGTGTGCTTAGCCTTAAGGCTGGGGTTCAATCCTCAGCTCCAAAAGAAAAAATAATCTGCTTCTGGGAGAATACGAGAGATATGAAAAAGCAAAACGAAAAAGAAGACCCTTTCAGATAGGCGAGGATAAACAGGAAAGATAAAAGAGAAGAGGGAAGATGTACTGAGACCGTCTTGAATGTGCCTGGTCAAAGCCGTCTTCACTGAAGCAAAAATTAAGAGGACAAGCCAGGTAGAGCCGCGCATGGCACTGACAATTCCCATTTTCCATCCTTCACCTTCGTTGTATTGATTTCCATTAGCTGTGCGTTCCCAATATTTCTTCTGCATTGTTTGTGGCCATACCTCCCAGAACACGCCCCATCTTACCCTTCCACATATTTCCTAAAACCTTTGGAAATTTCTAGAAGTTCCTGCAAAAGCTTTCACCGCTGTTTGTATTTTCTCCCTTAGCCTGAAAACGCATTTTGCTTTTCTAAGGAGACCATATTTAAGACAAATTGGAAAGAGTCTCTTCATTCGACAGCCCCCACTCCAGCATTGTTGTAGCTTTATCGTTTTCACTGACTGCTTGTGGTAAATTCCAGTTGAAGTTACAAATCTTTTTATAACCACATTTATGAACATTTTCATTGCAAGAGAAATACCCCCTCAGAGCTTCTTTTTATATGATGCTTGTTTGCTTTGTGGTTTTGTTTTTTATTTTGGAGACAAGACTCCCACTATGTATCCCAGACTGCCCTAGAACTCAGTACACAGCTCAGGTGGACTTTCAACGTGACATCTTCCTGTGTCAGGCACACACCACCAGTTTCTCACTACCAAAGAAACCAACTTATAACTGATACAGGTACCATTACAGTTATAATATTTAATTTGATGAAAGTTTTCTCACAAAAGGTTTAATGAGTCTGAAACAATTTAATTTTAATGCTTAATTTGAATTTTCTAGTTAAAGTCTAAATCTCATGGTTGACCAAAAAAGCACATTCCCTCTGATAATGAGTCAAATTCCTAAGTAGTTGGATATAAGCAGATAGCTTATTTCTGAGCCTTAGTTTACCAAGAAAAACCACATTGATGCACTGGTTTATTTTCCTTTCACAACTCTTAGAGTTTTCTCATCAAGACCCAAGAGAAACAATGATGACATTAAATTCTTTTATTCATTTTAGGGAGGAACCTTCCTCTGTCTCTCTCTCTGTTTCTCTTTGAGACAAAGTCTCACTCTCTAGCACAGGCTGATCTTGAACTTGTGATGATCTGTCTCAGCCTTCCAAGTACCTAGGATTATGGGATTAGAGGCCTGGTCCATTAATTTTGGGAATTAGTTTTATTTTGGAGAATATTTAGAAGATAATTTTTTAAATTCTATATGGAGAAGTGGGCAAGATAAATACACAAATACAAACATATTTGTGAATATGTCTGCATTCTATCTATCTATCTATCTATCTATCTATCTATCTATCTATCTATCTATCTATCATCTATCTAATCTATCTTTCTGCACTTTACCTAGGTCTGGGGGATAGCAAAGAAACAAGAGAATATGGTTAGAGGTTAAGGTCAAGTTTGAACTGGTAAGAATACACAAATGGTTATCTAAGGAGACTGTTTAATACCAGATTTAAAATCTTGGGGCTGGATAAATGGCTCAGTGACTGAGAGCATGTACTGCTTTTTCAGAAGATCCAAGTTTGGCTCTTATCACCATATCAGGCTGTAACTCCAGCTCCAGGGGATCCGACATCTTTGACCTCCGCAAACACCTGCATTTGTGTCCACTTATTTCCACACAGACACTCACACATGCACATAATTAAAGATGATCACACACGCACAAACATACGTGTGTGTGTGTGTGTGTGAACATGTGTGGTTGCACATTCCCGTAATCCCAGTACTGAAACAGGAGGATTACAAGTTGAAGGCCAACCTGGTCTATACAGACCCTTCCTTGAAAAAAGCCCTTTGTGACTCTCTATATAAATATCCACCACTTTGCAAATGTTCAGAATCTTACAGTAATTTTAAGTTAACAATGTGTTTTTAATGCAAACAAAATAAACTTTATGTCAAATATTTTATGCGGCTAATTAATGAACACAGGAATTCGCACGATATTCAGACATTTCAAGTGAGCATTTGAAAAGCAGCCGTGAAATCAAGAATGCTTACATGAATGAATTTGCTAACTGATGTGATGTGGTAACATTTTATGTTTATTTTCAGTGTTTCCACAAGTTGGAAATGAATTGTGTTTTTACTGGCAAAATTCTTTTCTGTTGCTTTGGACAAGAACTCTCTGTTTTCTCTCTGCTTTCTACACTCTCTAGAGAGCTGTAAAGTGGCCTAGATGAGAGAAAGACAGGCAAAGGTCCACATCCACGAAAGCCGGCTGTTCCCAGAAGCCCACTAGACCACGCCCTGACATTCCCTGCAATCTCATTGGCTCATTTCCAGCGCATATGTTTTGTTTGGCAGGAGAGACAATGGGCACACAGAGTTATACGGCCATTGTAAAAGAGGATTGAAATAGCTTTCTGAGCTGATGGGTTGGGCAGAGTGATGTGAGGACCCACAAGGCAATCCAGTTCAGTGGAAGCTAGAAGGCATCGCTTTCCTGTTGAGCAACCATGGAGGAGGGCGCTGGACAGCCCGCCAGGTGTGACTAGTACCCATGCAATCTCACTCATATTTTGAAAAGCAAGGTGACCACAGACACACTGTATTTGTTCTAAATTGAGTCCACCAAGAGTGGAGAGTTTTTCTTCTTCCACTATCATAAAGGACTTTTAGAAAATAAAAATACTCCCAATTTGTCCACGGACAGTAGCTCTTCCAACTAAAAAGCAAGTCCAGTACCTTTCCAAATGCCCATCGAGCACTTGCGACATCTCCCAAGACTGTGACTTGATTGCTATGGGAAGCCAGGAGCTGTAAAAAGGTTGACTTGCCTCTGCAGTGGCTTTTGAGTGTTGCGCTCACAGTGGACAAGAATTCTTCTGTCCAGTCTTGTCTCTTATGAATGTGCCGCACATATGTGCAGTACCTGGAGACGCCAGAAGAGGGCATCATCTCCCCTGAAACTGGAGCCACCCTGTGGGTGCTAGGAACTGAACTTGGATCCCCTGCAAGAGCAGCCAGTGTTTTTAAACACTGAACCATCTCTCCAGCACCCCTCCTGGGTACTCTTTAGCGAGTCAAGCAGTTAAAGCAAAATTAAAATTAAGACTTCTGCCACTAGAGACAGATTCTCTGACTTGAAGCTGAATTTTGCCTATCACAGTCACGTGGCTTTAGGTAATTAGCTGAACACTTTGCTGTAGTTTCCCTGGCTGTAAAAGATGGAGAACGGTTAGACAGTTCTCATGGAGCCAAAGTGAGAACGGAACAGATGTCAAACACGCCTAACAGATGTTAGGTAGTATCCCCATCACCTTTGGCTGTCAATGGTCAGTTTAGTCTGAAAAACAAGGACTGAAGAAGTGTCTTCATAAGTAGCAGCTTTCAGTTCTGCTCAAATACATATATGTATATGAACATACACACACACACACATATATGATAGGTATGTATCAAATCTCAAGCATAGGTGGCCTCATCAGTGGTAGGGATTTCACAGAAGAATTGCTGCACAGGGAAGCTCAGGAGATGGCTGCACAAACAGATGGATGTGCGTTCAATCCTTAGTGTCCCCCTAAAGCTGGGTGTGGGGGCACGCATTGTAATTCCGACTCTGCTACAGTGAGATTGTGGGTGGTTCTAGCTCCACCTAGCTAGCCTGATTTGCACATTGCAAGCAGTTCCTCTCCTTGTCCTTTGCAGGGACTGTTTGCTGAAAATGAAAACTTTTCCTAATTTCTATATGACACGATTTCATTGGGTTTCATTGTGTGTGTGTGTGTGTGTGTGTGCGTGTGTGAATGCTAGGTCAAGTTCAACTTTAGGAAGTTTGTATATTTCAACAAAAATCTGTGAAATAGTCTATAGAGGAATTTTTAAATTGCAAGCTTTTGAACCAATTTTACATGATCTTACTATGCATTTTTCCCATAATATTGTGAGCTACTTGGGGATAAGAATATTTGTAATTTTTAGTTAGTCTGGGGTTTGCACGTTTGTGACGGCACCTAACATATGGCACTAATGATTTACATCTATTGAACATCTATATAATAGTCACTTGTTATATTAATTTAATAACAGTAATGTTAATACTATAAAATATATTTAATACTGGTATGGCTATAGGCATTTAAAACACATTACAGCCTTTGATTATTGCAATACCATGCAAGTGGGTTTATTATTGCCATTTCGAAGGACAGAACAAGCCTCAGAGATGTGGGGTCGAAATAGAAAGTGCTGAGCCAAATTTGAATGACATCTGTCAGAACCTACCAAGTCTAGTATTAGTCTTTGTTGAGTTCTATACTCAGTAAATGTTGGAAAGGCACATTTTAGAATATTTATAAATAATATTCAAAATAGTATGCAAATTGCTTGGTCTACATGTAGTCTTAAGGAAATACTGAGACTTCTAACTTTGAGGAACTTTGACTGCCTTCTGTTGGTACAGGAACAGACACCTTGGTGTTGTAATCTATAAATGGACATGCGCCAGTAATTCTGGAACAGCTTGTTCATTCAACACTCCCCTCCCCCGCCCCCACTGATTTGACTCCTTATGCCTGACACTGAGGGCACCTCCTTCCTTGAGCACTGCGTTGGCAATCTCTTATCAGCTGACGTCATTTTGAGTACGATCTTGGATTTTAAGGTGTAGTGGGTCAAAGGTCATTTTCTGATTGGTTAACCCACTTCCTTTCTTTCCTCCTCCTCCTCCTCCTTCTATTTTAGATTATCCTGTCATTCTTTGAGATTCATCCCAAATCAAAACTATGATGGAGCCTCTTTTTCATGTTTAAAAACAACAATTTTATTTCTTTTTCTCCTCCCTTACTTAAAGCTTCAAGTAGAAGAAATAAGACCCTGTTCTCACCTGCTGAGAAGGTGTGGGGACTTTCTCCGCTTAGGCCATTTTGATCTAAAGTTCTGGCTCTTACATGTAAGCAGCAACTGGAAACAGTCCCATGCTTCCTGTCATAGTCCTGGGTTGCTGGTTCACACGTGGGTCAATCAAAGCCAAACTACAGAAAGGGATGTTTTCCTCATGGGGGTTAATTCTGTTTTTATTTACTTATTTATTTATTTTTGGAGAAAACTAGTGTTTGCTGTAGTGGGATGTTTGCCTTGAGTAACCTGAGAGGAAGTGAGCCATGACATCCACTGCATCAGCTTCTCGGCTGCCTCCGAAGATCACCAACTCCTCCTCAAGGCCTGAAAATTCCAAGACAGCGTTTGACTGAAGACCATAGTGTTAGTTCTGTCAAATGCAAGAAAAGTAGCTGTTTTCTTCCAGGAACGGGATGGGCTTTGAGAGTTGAGAGTATTGGGATTCCAGGTGTGTGTGTTACAAACTGATTGCAGGAGGGATTTCAGACATGAGCCACCGTTGAGGATAAGCGAGGTCACCGTCCTTTACCAATCCACTCTCCATCCCCAGTCTTAACCGGCAAGGCCCTTCTAGTCTCTGTCCAAATGCTGCCTTCTTCATGAAGACAACACTTACCTTCTCCTAAAAGCTGCTTAGCTGATCCTTAGATGAAGCTCTTTTGATGTGTTTTGTAGTTACCACCTTCTTGCCGTAGTCTATGATTCATTTAAGTGATATTTCTATTAGATGAAGCTTTTATTTAAAACAACAGTTTCTCAACTCTCAGAGCAGAGCAGAGGATCGTTGAGCTTTTAAGTATCTCAGGAAAGATTTAAACATGTCCTGCCTGTTCCCCCTGCCCAGCACGGTCTCTAACTCTATGAGAGTCTGTGGAGAAAACACATCAGACACACTCCTTCAGCAATTCAGACAGAAGAGGATCTTATATATAAGACTGGCAGCTGGTTCCACTTCTTACCTCATTGACTGCCAGGAAATGTGACTGCCCTCACTGGCCAGGCAGCTCCTCCTCCCTCCCTCACCCCTCCCTGTTTGTCTTCCTGAAGCCTTTCTCTGGGGGAAAAAAAAAAGGAGAAATCCATTAGCATAGAACACAGAAATGAGTTACAGCTGGTTTGTACAGAAAAGAATATTCTACGTATAGATAGAGGGAATTGACCCTTTTCTCTTTCTCACTCTGGAGCAACAGGGGATGGCTAACAAAGGAGATGAAAGAGATGTCACTAAGTGCCACGTACCGATAATTAGACAAAAATTAGATATTTGTCTTTATTTCTGTAGTTTTACTTTGCCCTATTTTTTTTTTTTACAAGTTTTAAGCCAGAAGTGTGGTGCTTCATCCTTTGGAAAAAAGGAATTTTAGAATGAAAATGATCCTATCCAATACACTTATCTGATCTTATTATCTTGAAAGCCTTCCACTTTTTTTGTTTATTCCCTGTCTTGGATATTGCCATTACCAGTGACTTTCTCTAGAACTGGAGGGCTACCCCTGGTCTCCTCAGCTTGACTCCCACACTTTCAGTCTCTCCCACGTGTCAAACCTGCCTCTCACGAGTCCGTATCTCTCCACCAGTTTGCAGTTTCGCCCAGTTGCCCAGCGCATTGGAAATCTATAGAGGAAGAAAAAGGGATAGGAAAGAGAAAGCTGAAGAGGTCGTGTCATTAGCCTAAGATCCCAGGTTCCCAGGTAAACAAGGACAAAGAGGAGGAAACTGTCATTTTGTGTCATTCTTCCACAACTTACCTTCAAATCTAGAATTGTATTTGACCATCTGTTGATCGTCTGAGTGCGTCCATCTGTCAGCCTCAGAAGACTCCAGTTGTACTCTGTCCAGATCAGCAGAGAAGACTCCTATTCTGGGTACCAAAAGCAAAGGACAAGAAACAAGTCATCTGGAAGATGAACTATGACATTTTAAATATGATGGGGTGAGACAGAATGGTTCTTCTAAATAAATTCTTCCCCGGAAAGTAGCTGGTGTAGTTAGGCCGAGCAACACCCATTACAGAATTCCAGGCCTTCAAGGATGGTGGTTTGTGGTTTGGGTTGTATGAGACGTATCTATGACTCACGATGAGACAAAGGCTGGTATTGTCCAACCTTACCCCACAAAGTGATGGTAGGCTTGTGGTCCAGCTGGCCTTTAGCTTAGTGTAGGACACAAACCCATTCATCAAGCAATAATCACAGCGAGGACCATGTCATAAAGATTTGGAAGGGTTAATGTCAATCCTAGCCTGGCCAGTTGTTCTCAAACTACCATATGTAGGGAAGCTGTCTCAAAGAAACATTTAGATACCCACAAAACACCACACTGGCTCTTACATTCATGCTGGATATTGGCTTCATTTCCAAAATTTCTAGTATTTGCATTTGTCAAACCAGAGGACAAGAGGACATTATGATTAAAAAGTAAAGAGGTAGTGGGACTGATCTATTGGGAGCTCACCAAGGCCAGCTGGACTGTGACTGAAAAAGCATGGGATAAAACCGGACTCTCTGAATATGGCGGACAATGAGGGCTGCTGAGAAGCCAAGGACAATGGCACTGGGTCTTGATCCTACTTCATGTTCTGGCTTTGTGGGACCCTAGCCAGTTTGCATGTTCACCTTCCTAGACCAGGAGGGAAGGGGGAGGATTTTGGACAGGGCAGGGAACCCTCTTCAGACTGGAGAGGGAGGGGGAGAGGAGTGGGAGGAGGGGGAGGGAAATGGGAGGCTGGGAGGAGGCGGAAATTTTTTTTTCAATAAAAAAAATAATAAAATAAAAATAATAATAAAAGAAGAAAAAAGTAGAGGTTTCTATGTTTTAAAAAATTTTATAGAAGACCACTATGTTCTATTGATGCGAAATTATGTTGTACAGGTAAAGCATGAAGAAAATTTTCCCAGAAAGCCTATTCTTGTTAAATTTGCCATTAAAGATAAAATCCCACTGGGGATGTTGACACATGGCTGTAATCCTACAACTCAGGAGGCTGAAGCAAGAAGATCACAAACTTAAGATCAGTTTGGTCTACATAGCAAGGCTCTATATCAAAATAATAAGTAATAAACAAAATTAAAATTCCTGTTTAGAAAAGAATTAATTAAATGCTTTTTAAGGTGTACCTGTATGTATATATATATGTATATATATGTGTGTGTGTGTGTGTGTGTATATATATATATATATATATATATATATATATATATATATATATACACATATGTGTGTGCATACACATATGCACATATGGGGTGAGGTGGGAGGGAGGAAAAAGGGAGGGAGGGAAGAAAGAAGAGAAAGAAAGAGGGGGATAGAGAGAAAGAGAGATGGACAGGGAGACAGACAGGCAGGCAGATACAGAGAGAAGCAGTGGTGAAAGGGGGAAGTGAGGACAGTGTGTCTGTGACACCTGCTACCACATCAGTTCCTAGGGTTGATGTGGTCTGGGGGTTGTGGTAGGCTGGGTGTATGTCCCCTTCGTCACCTGCTCCAGTGTCTCCTTGTGCAAAGCTGTGCATGCGATGGGAGGGGATGACATTCTTACAGCGAGGAGGACCATTCTTTAGTCAAGGGTATGCAGGTGCTCTCTGCAAGAACCTCTAGAGATGACACATGCAAAGGAAGCCTGGATACTCTGTGATTGTCTTCAGTAGCCTAGAAAGAAGCAATACATGTATTTCAAATGACTCTATTAATTATCATCTTATAATTCTGTTTTACTCTTAGCTTTGCTATCAACATCATTCTTTGCCCGTTTTAAGTATTATTATAGCTATGTATTTTCAGGAGGAAAGATTACATACATGATTTAGTACCATCTAAGGTGGCAGGCATCGACTAACTATCCCAGGACAGATTATTCTATTCTGTGTCCCCTAAAGAGGCAGAAGCACGTCCGTATGATCAACCACTTCTTTTTAAGGTATTAGGGGTTGAATTTGTCCAAGTGTTTTCGTGATCTAGAATCAAATTCTGTCTCTCTCTTCCAGACTTTTTGGTCATGGTATTTATGTAGTCATGTGTTGACTATATGTAAAATATAATAATTGAACTTGATAGCACCTGTCAATCTATCAATCTCTAATATGCTTTATTCTTCTTCCACAGGTTAAGTATGATTGTTTTAATTCTTCATTTGAATAAATAGAAGGTTAAATAATTTGTATGCATGATTACTTTTTCCAATTTGTAATTCAGCCAACAGTTTTTGTATAGAATCAAAGGAGTAATTTTTAAAAGATTTGGAAGTCCTGTTAGGGCAATTTGTGAACTGAAAAATATTCCTGGTCTAATAAAGACTCTCTAATATTTCAGACCATCCAAGAATTTTTCCATTTTGGCATTTTGATATACACAGGTCCTATATGAACTTTCAAATCAACTTTTAAAGCTTGAATATGAGTAGCTGACCAACAACTATCAAGATAACTACAAGGTGTGTGTGTGTGTTTGTAAGTGTGTGTGTGTGTGTGTGTTTGTAAGTGTGTGTGTGTGTGTGTGTGTGTGTAAATGAAAAAAGTTCTAGGGAGAAAAGTCCCAAAAGGATAAACCATTAGAAGAGTGTCCAGATCTATTGCTGCTAGATTAAGAAAGAAGGAATTCACATTTCACCAAAAGCGAAGTGCTGGTTACACAATTGTTCCTATCAAAATCAGAAGAATATTGCAGTTAATCCCCCACACTTAGGTGTTATATTATGCAACACATTGAAAATCTATACAAGCAAGGTTCAAGGGAGGGTCATAGCTTGAAAATGGCAGGGATAATAAAAATGTCTTGGAAAGAAATGCCTAGACTATCAGGGCTACTCCTATTTCTAAAGAGAGCTACAATAAAGTCTAATATATAAACATGAATCTGTGTAGAGAAACCTATATGAAGAAGTCACACAATAGTTCCCTTAAGTAACTTTCACCCTTTACCCCTTTAAAATATAGATGAATTCTAATTTTGAAATAGCAAAATTGCAAAACTTTCTTAGAGTTAGTTCAGTTTTCATAGGGATGCTTTCCTGGGGACCATTCTAAGATGAACAGAATTCCCGGTTTGTTCTCTCCCTCTCCACGAGGAAAACTACTCTCCTGTCAGATCAGGTGTACTTACAGCCTGGAAGATGCAGAAAGCCTCAGAATTCCTTCCCAGGCACATTCATCCTTCTTTGAACTGGTATGGGAAGGCTCCAGAAAGCATATAATATTGAGGTTTGTGCTATTTTTCTTTGTATGTGTGTGTGGGGGGGAGAGAGGGAGGGAGGGAGGGAGAGAGAGAGAGAGAGAGAGAGAGAGAGAGAGAGAGAGAGAGAGAGAGAGAATGAACATTCCCAGTAGTACTTGTTTGATTGCTGGGGGCATTGTTTGCTTGCTTTCATTTTTGTTTACTGAGAAACAGCCTTGCTAAGTAGGAACTCAAAACCTCCACGCCAGCCCTGTCCCAACCCCCCCCCCCCCAACTCCGGAGTGCTGGAGTATATACACGACTCTGTGTAATGGCTGAGGGTTTTGTTTATTGTTTGGAAGATCAACATTGAGATACCCTTTATCTTCTGGACAAGTGAAAATTTTTTCTTCTGTGGGTATCAGTTAAATCTTCACCAAGTCACTTTGATATTCATTTGTTTTGGAGGGGGGAACCCTTGGAGTAGATTTTTTTTTTTTTTTTTTTTGCATTGTGAGAATTTTGGTTTCGGCCTGGCCTTTCTTGGCCTGAAATGCCCATTCCTGAAGGACCCTAAGACCCCCCTTTTTTTCAGACAAAGAACATAAATGATTAGCACAGAATCCACAGAATAACAGAAGCAGAGAATTGAATTCACTACTTCTGAGACATCTGAGGGAACTGCTCTTAATTTCCTGGGGAATTGAGTTAGAATTAAATCAAAATGCATGTTTTTCCCCTATATGGTCATTCATTAGATTTGTCTGATTCATGATTCAATTTTGTAGTTCAAGTTTTCATACTTATTTTATTTTGAATATGGGATAAAACAGAAAAGTAGATAAAAATCTCTGTTCAGAAACACCTCCCTGTGTATGTTCATATAAACAATCATTGTTCTTGTGTTTCTGGATTATCTCTCCATATTTTTTTCTGCAAAAATTTATCTCTCTGTGTGTTTATATATATATATATATATATATATATATATGTATTTTCATTTTTAAATAAAATGTAGTCTGATGTACTCATTATATAAATTATATATGACATGTGTTAAACATGCTTTGCACTCCAGAATACAACAATAACAGAGCTTTGTAGAAAGAATTCTTTCCCTTCCTTCCTCCTTACCTCCCTCCTTTCCTTCTTCCTTCTTTCCCTCCTTCCTTTTTACTTTCCTTTTACATATTTATTACTCGTATGGGAAGGCACACGTGGGAGGCACACGTGCTAGGCACACATGTGAGGCACACGTGCGGAGGCCAGAGGAAAGCTTGCAGAGACACTTCTCTCTCTTCACCACGTGACTTCTGTGAGGAAAGCACCTTTACCCAGAGAGCCATCTTCCCAGCCATGTAGAGAGACTTACACAAGCCATACATGCAGGCAAAGCACTCACACATAAAACAAATCTAAAGATTTTTAATATGGAGAACAATAAAGAAGAGATTTGGTGTTGGACTTCAGCCTTCACATGAGCACCCACACATATGTATACACGTATGAACATAAGCATACATCATACATACAGAGTAAAACATATTGAAGAAACACACTGGAAAGGATGAGAGGAAACCAGAGTTGGTAGAAACAACACAAAATACCACAAAAACTCAGTCTTGACTACTATAGTTTCTCAGGAACATGAAACCCGTGTCAGAATCAGATCCTTTGATGGAATCTAGGTATGTTACATTTGACTGGAGGAAGCAGGCTTGTTAGAAGTGAGAGCTACTAGAAAAGAAATCACAGCTTCAGAAGCTGTAATTGGAAAAATAGGGTGTTCTGAAGAAATCCAATAGAATAATCATAGCTTCAGAGCAATATTTAAGTTGGAAAGAATCAATCTCAATAGAAGTAATTATCAGTTACATTACAGATAAAAATAGAAAAAATGAAATATGCTGTATAGAAAATTGATCAAAGAATCAAATTTGCTAAATGGAATAAAACTCCAAAAGAAATTTATTGTTTCTTTTTAAAGCACAGAGCTTATATTTCCCAAGGGAAATTTTATTGATGGATCTGGCTTATTCCCTCCCAACAGGCAAACTGCCACCAAATAAGTGAAGCCAACTTGAGGTTTTTTTTTTTTTTTTTTTTTTTTTTTTTGAGACAGGGTTTCCCTGTAGCTTTGGAGCCTGCCCTGAAACTAGCTCTTGTAGCCCAGGCTGGCCTCGAACTCACAGAGATCCATCTGCCTCTGCCTCTGGAGTGCTGGCATTAAAGGAGTGGGCCCTGCCTGACCAACTGGAGGATTTTATTGTCTTCCCAGGGGGGAAGTGAAGCATCCCTCTGGTGGTGAAGTCTTCACTAACATCCCTGGCTTCATGAGCAGGGCTCTCTTCTTCATGTCTGAGCAGAGCACAGTTTTCTTCATAATTCCAGCCTCTTTCTGGAGAAGTGACTTCACCTGCCTCCTGCAGTCAGGCACCCTGCTTCCTGTCCTCACACCCCTTTCGCTGGGTCCTTCCTGTGTTTATGGATGAGTGCCGTTGGCACTTGCCTTATTTCTTAAAGTCAAGAATGTCAGCCTTGTGGACCAGAGGGCTGTTGACAAGGAGAACCAGAAAATACTTAGAATGTTTAACGAGGACCAAAATATTTTCTGGGGCATATGGTACTGTTGCAATAAACCACGTTGTGATACCCTCGGCTCCTTTCCTATTTAACAGTCCTGTCACAGTGGTCCCTGTTTCACCGCCCTTCCATTCTCTCGCTCTATCTGAGGTGCAATGTCAGAGATGCTCAACCATGAATCAGTTGTCCTCTGAAGTATTTCTGCCTTTGTCCCACTTTCCAGTGACTCAAAGCCTCCGCAAGAAAACCCTGCAGGACATCCATGTCATCGGTTTGCTCTGATCCTCATTCTTCCTTTCGGTCCCCATTATGAGTCATCCGTCACCTTTGTGACATTTGCACCATTCAGATACTCAAAGGCGTGCGTGGGAGTGCCCAGCCTTCTCTGTGAGCTTCCCGCTCTCTGCCTTTGACACTTAACTCCATCTTTCTGGCTGGCTACTTTCACTCTCACTGGACACTTAGCTCCGGCTGACAATTCCGGGAGGACCCAGCCGCGGGCTCCGGTGGCACAGCCTCTCTTCACTTCTCTTGCCAGTTCCACGCTGGCACTGTGCCTTTGGGTGGTGACCGTGCTTAGCTTTGAGCCCTGATAAATAAAATAAATATCCCATTATTCCATTGCGTGCTTGTATTCCAGACTTTATGCTTTTATATTTAAAAAAACAAAACAAAACCCCCAAATTTTTAGGCTGTTTAAAAAAATGGTGTTGAGGATAGAACCACTGAGCCCCAAGTTTGTGTTCTGATAGCTTGTTTGGGACTTCTTGTCCAATAAGACTACATCCGCCTTCTGGATTCCTACGTGTGACTGTAGCATGAGTTTGTCACCCCATTCCTGCCTCTGGAACCTCCTGATGCCTGTTGGCTACTTGCCTGGCTTGATCTCTGAGTGCAGCCTTCTGCAGACAGCCGAGGGACCATGTCTCCTGTCTGAAGTATCTCCTGCCTTCCAACTGATGGTGAACTCCATCTCACGGTGAACTCCATCTCATGGTGAACTCCTTCTCACAGTTAACCTCCATCTCACGGTGAACTCCTTCTCACGGTGAACTCCATCTCACGGTGAACTCCATCTCACGGTGAACTCCATCTCACGGTGAACTCCTTCTCACGGTGAACTCCATCTCATGGTGAACTCCACCTCATGGTGAACTCCATCTCACGGTGAACTCCATCTCACGGTGAACTCCTTCTCACGGTGAACTCCATCTCATGGTGAACTCCATCTCATGGTGAACTCCTTCTCACGGTGAACTCCATCTCACGGTGAACTCTATCTCATGGTGAACTCCATCTCACGGTGAACTCCATCTCATGGTGAACTCCATCTCATGGTGAACTCCATCTCACGGTGAACTCTATCTCATGGTGAACTCCATCTCATGGTGAACTCCATCTCACGGTGAACTCCATCTCATGGTGAACTCCATCTCACGGTGAACTCCATCTCATGGTGAACTCTATCTCATGGTGAACTCTATCTCATGGTGAACTTCATCTCATGGTGAACTCTATCTCACGGTGAACTCCTCACGGTGAACTCCATCTCACGGTGAACTCTATCTCATGGTGAACTCCATCTCATGGTGATCGCCATCTCATGGTGAACTCTATCTCACGGTGAACTCCATCTCACGGTGAACTCCATCTCATGGTGAACTCTATCTCATGGTGAACTCCATCTCATGGTGAACTCCATCTCATGGTGAACTCCATCTCACGGTGAACTCTATCTCATGGTGAACTCCATCTCACGGTGAACTCTATCTCATGGTGAACTCCATCTCATGGTGATCGCCATCTCATGGTGAACTCTATCTCACGGTGAACTCCATCTCATGGTGAACTCCATCTCATGGTGAACTCCATCTCATGGTGAACTCTATCTCATGGTGAACTCTATCTCATGGTGAACTTCATCTCATGGTGAACTCTATCTCACGGTGAACTCCTCACGGTGAACTCCATCTCATGGTGAACTCCATCTCACGGTGAACTTCATCTCACGGTGAACTCCTCATGGTGAACTCTATCTCATGGTGAACCTCCCAGTCATAGAACTGTCAGTGAGTTCCTCCCACAGAGCCACATTTCGTCCAGAGAGACCACAATTTGCACTACGTTTTTTCTGTTCTTCCACAATGGTATCACTCTCTTGAACCTTCTCAAATCTAGGAAGTAATTTTCATCTCCAGTTCTCAAGAAAAGCTTTTCTGTAGAACTTTTATTCTGGAAAAAAAACCAAAAACAAAAACCCAACCCTTTAGCATATTTGAGTTTCTATACTACAGCAACATATGATTTCATCCAGGTTTCCATTTCGTTGTTGTTGCTAACTCTATGATGTCTAATCCCTTTTGGGAGACATCTCTTTTGTTTGCTTTAAATGCTCTTAAGTCGCATTAGAACCACAAATAATTCTACTATCTGCATCTGTCCAGAGATGCATTGGTAATCCTCAGACAGAAAGGTAAAGGGCGGGAGATGCCGCTCAGTAGTTAAGAGCATTGGCTGATCTTCCAAGACCCAGGTTTGACTCTCAGCACCCACATGGCAGCTAACAACCACCTCAAACTCTGGGGCTGGCCGATCCAGTGCCCTTTTCTGGCCTCAGCCTCATGTATGTAAGGAAATACATGAAGACAAAACACCCATCCACATAAAAATAAATAAATAAATAGATAAATAAATAAACATTTAGAAAGGAAGGGCTACATGATCATGGTTTGAGAACTTGGTGTAGATAGGATGTACTCCTGTCTTTAGGTAGCTCACACACTGCCCCTTGGCAACAGAGTGTGGAGAAAGCTCTACCAAATCGAATATGCCAGAACTTTCTGACCACAAGACTCAATTTGATTCATTTGCATTGGGCAAGAGGATGGGAATTTCTCCACAGTCCATGTGAGCTGCTTCCTGTAGAATAAGTGTTTGCCACAAGGGGCCAGTGACAGGCCTAACAGAAGCAACAGGAAGTGGAAAGCTATTCCAGCAAGTCAAAGCAGGGCCCATTCCATTGGGGAAGCATGAATAATCCGGGCGGTTCTACTTCAGTGGCTCTCAGGGGGAGGAGCAGGAAACACAGCTGGAGAGACAGGTTGAGGTGAGTTTTAAAGAGCTGAGAGCTGTGCCAAGGAGCCACGGCCTGATCCCGGGAGCGATAGCGACTACTCCCTCAGGTTGAGCAAGTCTTCAAGCGCCTGGTGGAGTAACCCAGCCTTTTTTGGCTGTACCAAACTGTATTCACAGAAGTTTAAGAAAGCATCAAGTATTTTATGGTCTTGAAGCTGTGTAAGTCTGGAATAATTCTTTCTAAACTTTAGCTCTACAAATGTCCTTTTTTATATTTTCCATGTAAGTATTTTTCCTTATTTGATGGACGATTTGTGGGAAGATACTTACAACTATAGTTTACCCATGCACAATAGTGCGTGCTTGTAATTCCAGCTATCTAAGAGGCCAGGGCAGGAAGGTTGCAAGTTTGAGGCCAGTGCAGACAATATGGCAGGGTCATGCCTCAAAAAAATAAAACAATAAAATAAAATAAAACCCAAAAACCAGGAAAGCAAAAGTATAGTTTAGGTCTTTCTGGCATCCTGATATATATTTACTTACGTAAGAATTTTGCTGTGAGTAAAGAATTATTTTTAATAGGAAGTGTAGTTGTATGTATATGTGCATCCATTTATTTATAAGGAGAAAGAGAAATTGAGAGAGAGAGAGACAGACAGACAGACAGTCAGAGACAGAGGTAGATAAGAGGTGAGAATAGAGAAAGAAAAGGGCTGGGAGAATTCCAATTTGACATGAAGTTATTTAGAGTGAATATAAAATTTCCCCAACTTACTATTAGAATAGTAGCTCCCAGTTTCTGTCAAATGGCCAATGATTTAAACTTTTCACGTTATTCTAGAAAAGGAACTGTCTTTCAAGGAACCATAAAAGTGTTTTCAAAACTCTTTCCTTTCATGAATACTTCCTAACAGATGTGCTTAGAAATGCATCAGGAAGAAATAGGAAGATTGATGCCCCGCCCCTTCTCATGCTACAGGTGAGTCGCGTCTTGTCTCCTGTACACATAGCACCGTGACACACCAGGCCTTTGGCTAGGAGCACAGGGAAAGCTCTCAGAGGTAAGCGCCTAGTCCTCTTTTGACTGTCGACTTCATACCTATTAGTCAGTTCTCAGGGCTCCTGGATTTTGTCAGCTCACTCCTGTCTTTATGTCGTTGTGTTTTTCCTCAGAAGACAGTGAGTGTTTGGGCTTCTAAAGCCACTGCTAGAACCAACACAGAATAGAAACCTCATGGGCACACACATCTCCCAGGAAGGCTTTAGCCAATGACTGAAAAGGGGAACTTGATTGTTCCTGGCTTCTCATTCTCTTAGGGAGTGGGAGAGGAGAGAGGTAGCTTAAAGTTTTCACTTGGCCACAAACTGCCAAAAGGCACTGTGTTGATTTTGGTGTTATGGGTAAATTTAGCAAGTAGACAAATTAGAGAATATAAAATCTGTGAATCATGAAGATTGGCTGAATGAGTTTGTTCATGTGTATAATCTACTTATTACATGGATATGCATGTGTGTGCATATCTATGTATATGCTAAGAACTCAATCAGAAATTAGTACTACAAACATGAAAGAAATAGCAAAAAAAAAGAAATTAATACTACACTGTTATAACTGAATCTCTTCTCTAAGAAGCCCTGAACACTAGGAGTGCCTTTGCCTTATTGGTGGAGGCCTACCTGCGGTATGGTATGAAAGTCAAATAGACCTTTAGACAAAGTGACTATAGATGAAGCGACTCCTATAGATAAAGTTGTCGACATTATCCACAATGAACACAGTTCTTCAGAGAAGCACTTAGATTAGTGTGTGTTTAAGTTACCAGGGTCCTATAGAGTACTCAACACAACAAGCAACATTCATATCATACAAACGGTGCTAGCCTGAAGTTAGAGCAAATAGAATTTGAGGATAGCGTGTGTGTTGGAGTGTGGTGTGTGTGTGTGGGAGACATGTGCATGCACCATGGCACATGCATGGTGACCAGAGCACAACTCTGTAGAGCTGGCTCTTTCCTTTCACCTTCCCGTGGGCTCAGGACTTCACATCAAGTCCTTTTACCCACCGAGCCGTCTCCCTGGCCTGTAGTTTCTGGATTACTGGTCTTTGGCTGCACATCACAAGGTATCTCCACTGGCTGTTTCCACGGGAGGGGGGGACTCCATTTCACAGTATCTGTCCTCTCTTTCTTCCTCTCTCCCCACTAGGGAAGAGTAGAACCACTCTCATTTCATTATTTCCCAGGCTTGCATCTCCAGGTCATCACCTGCCATCGTAAGCAATTAAGTCCGGGGCTTTCTCGGATAGTGCGGATAATTAATTGAAGGCTCATCTTGTTTTACTTAGGTGGGAGTCAGAAGCAAAAGGCTAATATGTTATTGATTTGAGATTGCTTGTTAAGTATAGACAAGATTGGAATAGGCTGGGAGAGCCAGGGGCAGAGAGGGACGAGTCAAGGCAGCGCAGTGAGGAAAATGAAGAGTGCGACCTTAGAATGAAAAATCGCCCTAGAATGACGGGACATCAAACTTCACGTCTGTGTCCGAGACAGAAAGCTAGGCAGCGGTCACATCACCAGATACTTGACTGAAAGTAGGAGTGATAAGGAATACCACAACAGCTTTGGCATGGCTGTGTTTCCTTCAGAAATTCCCATTGGGTAAGAAACTTAACTATGTTAGGAGATGGGCCTTTACAGGCCATTAGGTATCAGGTTAGGTTGTTATGATTGAAAACTGAGAGGAACTGGAAAACATGCTTGGTTAGTATAGTGTGGTACCCTACCCTGCCTCTGGACCCTGTAGCATGAAGGCTCTAACTAGAAGTGGTCTTTTCCTTGTTTCATTTCTGTTTCTGTGGTAAAATACCCCAACAGAAGCCACTTATGAGGGAAAGGGTTTATTTTGGTTCACACTTCCAGGATATTGTTCACTATTATAGAGACGTCAAGTAAGAAGGGACTTGGAACAGTCAGTCACACCCACAATCAAGAACAGAGAGAAATGCATGCATGTGTGCTCAGTGCCCAGCTAGTTTTCTCTATCTAGTCCAGGGCCCCAAGCCCATTTTCAATGGGGTCTTTCCCCATGCGTTAAGTCAAGGCTATCCCCCACAGTCATGCTCATGGGCCAGCCTGATCTAGGCAGTCCCTCATTGATACTCTCGGGTGGCAAACAAAGGTCACCACCACAAACATCTAGAACCCTAAGTTGAAACAAAATTGTTTTCTTAAAATGTATCCAGTCTGTGGTGTCGTGTTAGGAGCCATAAAAAAATGCATGAAATAAAATGAATAAGGTATTTTGTTTGGTTTTCGTCCCCCGCCCCCTTCCCGAGACCTAACTTCCTTTTCTCCCTCAAGAATTCCCCCCAAATCCAGTTTGAGCTTCACAAAGTCTTTGAATATGATGTCATGCCATGAGAACTGAGAGGAAGCTCTGGGATCTCAGAGTGCACCAGAAAGGAGAAGAAATATAACCCAGCAGGAGACGTTGACCACTAAATGCCTAACCAGTCACTAAAGAGTAAATGCATTGCTCCATATTTTTCAATCTCCACACGAGTGAATGACCAGGGGGACATCTATTAGGCCGTGTCACTGAAGCATGGCTGCTGGGGCTCCTTGCAGCTGCACGTGTGAAAACAGTCTCTTCTTTCCCTCCCAGAGAGACCCCGAGAGCTGAATGTCTCCCCCCCCCCCCCCCCCCGCTCTTTTCTCCAGCCTGTAGAATACAGGGAACTCAAAGCACAGGCTGGGAAAAGACAGCTTTTCCCTTTGTTCTTCCTCTGTAGAGCTTGGGGATTTGGGGAGGTATTTACAGGCAGTTCAAGTGAAAATGGATGTTGAGTAGTTCTTACTTTCTGCAAAGAAAGTAAAGGAAGAAAAAAAGAAACCTTCCACAAGTTGCCTCCAGGTGCATTGCAAATGGCATGTTGATTGACTCAACTCAAAAAGAAATTAGGGATGTAAATGTGTTTGAGAAAATTATTATCCAAATCACAACATCCTCTTCAGACACTTCTATGATTGAATACTAAAAAGAACATTAAAAGTCTTCCAGCAGAGTGCTTCCCCAAAGTACTGAATGATCAACCGGCAAGAATTCTCTTCTTGCCCTCTTCCTGTCTTCTCCACATCTGCTGTCAATTCAGGTCTGTTTGCATGTGTAATTCACACACATTTCATGGTGGCCTCCTGTCAAAATGCAATGAGGTTTTATATTTAAAACTATCAATACTTAAAAAGAGTCATGAGGCTTACAATTATGGGTAGAGATAGCTGTTATCAGTGTCTTAAAGACCATGGGGCGGGGACAGTGTATTCCAAAGGTGAGTATGTTCCATCTGCAATGACATGGCATAATGTACCTTTCTTTTAGCTATTATGATAAACATCTTAACCTTTTTGTTTTTAAAAAAGTATATAGCTATTAAAATCCATATTTCTGTTGACCTTAATGATCAATTTATTATTTCTACTCACAAAGACCACTTACTGTGTTGCTATAACATGTCTCTCTCTCTCTCTCTCTCTCTCTCTCTCTCTCTCTCTCTCTCTCTCTCTCTCTCTCTCTCTCTTTCTCTCTCTCTCTCTCTCTCTTCCTGCTCAATGTGAGCATGAGATAGTTTATTCTGGAGCCAAATATGAGTGACCATGGCCCTGAAACACAGATTCAGGATATCCCCAATACTGTGTTCCCCAGTACTAACAGTCTCATGAAAGTTTTTCTAGTAACAGAAGAGAGAAAATTGTTAACAAGACACTTCTGAAATTTACCGGGGAAGCATCAGCTAGGTAGGTGACTGGGCAGTGGGAAATCCATGCCTCAACTGTTCTCTGATGGCATTCTTAGCCTTTGGGGTGGTGGAAGCTAGGTGTCTTATTTGTGTATCAGAAAAAGATTTACCTAACAGTCACAAGGAGGTTAGGCCTCACCAGAAGGATGTTATTATCCATAGAAATTGGCAATAAATGGCAATTTAGGAGGCTAAATCCAGTTGGACCCCAACCTGTAACATTCTAGCTTCCCACAGTCACAGAAGTCCTAATAAGTCAGTGAGGTTTGGAATGTTTAACTCAGATGTGGCCTCCCCCGCCCCAAGAACTTCAGTTCACAAGCAACAGAGCCTGGAGATACAGGGTAGCGAAGGAGACAGACATCTATGGTAGTCAGAGTCTACTGCGAGAAGACAGACAAGATAAATAAAGCAACATGTAAAAGCATCTCTGGACCTCAGTGACAGCTCCTCCCTGTCATCCACCAGAGGTAATTTGTCTTATCAATATCATCTGTCACTTCAAATTACTGCCTTATTCAATGGAATGCCACCTGTGAATTCCTAACAGAAATGTGTGAGTTATATATGTATAGGTTTAAGGAGCTTTCACAGTAATAGGTTTTCATAAGGTTTTAAAAAGGCCTTTCATTTTAGTTATGTCTCCCATAGTTGAGGAGCTGTTGGCATTTGGTGGCTGCTGGAAAAGGGAGAGTCACCTTTCTCTTAAGATATGGTAGGTTTACCATACCCCAGAGCTTTGGGTGATATATATATTACCCAAAATTATATATACATATATATACATATTATATATACATATTATACACACACACACACACACACACACATATATATATATATATGAGAGAGAGAGAGAGAGAGAGAGAGAGAGAGAGAGAGAGAGAGAGAGCATGAAGATGGGTGCATTGGAACAGGGAGATTCGGGGGTGAAAGATCAAAATACATGGTATGAAATTGGTATTAATAAAAATTTTATTTAAAAAATGTGGAGTTAGAAGGAGACAATTGAGATGTGTAGAAATTTTGTTGTTGGTATGTGTGTGTGTGTGTTTCTCTCTGTGTGTAGAAGTTTGTGTGCTGTGTCTGTGCCTGAGAAGGCCAGCAGACTCGCAGTCTCTCCACATTGTTCTTTGAAACAGATACCTTCATGAACTTGAACCTTGCCTCTTTGGCTAGACTAGCGGGCCAGTAAGCCCGAGTGTTCCTCCTACATGAGGCTAGGTTTACATATAGCCATACACAGCTTTTATATAGGTGGCGGGAGATTCAAACTTAAGACCTCAAGCTTACGCTATAAACACTATACTGACTGTGCTATCTCCACAGGCCCCCAGCATGTATCTTGATAAATAACGCACAGGTTGAATTTTCTGTGCTCACTGAAGGATAGTCATCAGGCAATTCTGGAAAGAAACGCTGTTATTTTACTGGTACACATTAAATTTTTCCACCATGCTTTGTTCTTGCAGGTTTCTAGAAAGTAAGAAACATGCATGAAAGCTCACAAAGAAGTATTTGTATTGATCCACAATGATTCACTTGGCCAACGAACCACAATTATGTATTACAAACATTTTAAAGCGATGTGCTGTGGTTTCCAGTACTCCATCATATGGAAAGGATTCGTATTGGTTTTTATGTGGGCTGAGTCCCTCACTGCCCCCATTTCCTGCAGCTTTAGCATTTTTGATTTCCTCAAGTATGGCAAATTGAAGGCAAGAAGGTTAGTATCCACAGGGCAGAGCTGTCTTTCTGTAACCTTGATCTTTTCCTTCATGTGATGGGATTTACTCCTCTTCTCTCCCTAGAGGCAAAAAACTGTTTTGGAGGGAGGTTTGTGTGAAGCAATGAATGCATGATATCAAGAGTGGAGATTTGATAACATTGTTAATTGAGCAGGCACAGGCTGGAGTTCAAATCTTAGAAGCAACAGACTCAACCCAGTGAAACACCCGCTAATGTGACACAGTGCCCGTGCTTCTGGTTTCCTTGGTACTGATGTGACATTCTTGTTACTGGAGGTGAGAGAAAGAGACTCAATTATATTTTTTCCCACTGAAGTGAGTTCTGAAATATAAAATCGTACTCATTAGTAACAGAACCCTGTTTAAAAAGGATTTTATTTTACCACTTGAATAAGGTACCCTCAATACACACATTTCCCCCTGTTTTGTCATGTATTGTTTATGCATTTAGATTTGTATTCTTCCTTTTTGGAAATAGCAACATTTTGTGTGTGTGTGTGGGTGTACTATAGTGGATTGGATGTCAGAAATATAGATTGCAGAATTTAAAACCAACTCTAGAGAAAGCTGTCACACACACTTAGCCACATTGTTTTTCATCACGTAGATGGAAGGATTCTTAGCTGAGCTCCATGTTGCCCTGCTAGCAAAAGTCTTCATTTGTTTAACTAGTCCATACCACTCAGGTGAGGCTACCAGCTTCTCAGATCTGGCCCACTCCCCCTTTGTCCATTTTGCATTGGCTAGACCAGTTGTCCACCAGGGAATTATATAAATATCCACAGAAGAGGAAGGAAGACATTAAAAACTTATTTTAACCTTTTAAATTCATGTCTGAATTCCATCTTTATTACAATCATATTTACATAGGAGGGCTATGTGGGCTACTGAAGAAAATGTCAAGATCCTTTCAAAGCAATTCAGCACTGCTTCCTTTGCTCACTATCTCCCTGCACTTGTTCCATGATGCTTATACATCAGAACCCAATGCACAGCACAAAAATGATTTTATTTTTTATTACTTGAAGCTGATTCTTAAATACCTTTTCCTCCAGGGCTTCTCTGAGGTCTACACACTGAGGTTTAGACCCTCTCAGAAAAATCCATCCTTATTCTTCCTTTGGGATCTTTCTGTCACTGGTACTGGGCTTCTGATCCCTTAAGTCTTTCTCTTAAAATCTCTTTACTAGGGGATTTAGCTAATCGCCTCATTTTAAACCAGTCTTTTTGTGGCTCTGTGCACTGTTCATTAGTTTATTAATTTACTTTGAGACAGGATCTCACTCTGTAGCCTATACTGGCCTCAAACTCAAATCCACCTTCCTCAGCATTCTAAGTGGTAGGATTATAGGTATGCACCATGTCCAAATGAAATTCTGTTTATAGTTGGCTTTTTTTAAACATTTTTTTGGTGTACCATTATATAAATTTGATAAACGTAGCACACAGCCAGCACCACCACCAGAAAATAGAATAGGTCTGCTATGTTTAAATTTCCTTTGTAGCTAACAGCCACCCCCAACCCTTTGTCAGTTACTGGTTTGCATGCCGACCCTTGCATTTTCATGGAAACCATATCACTGAAGCAGTAAATAGTATCAATCTTTGGACTCTGCTTCTTTCAAGTTACATAATGTACTTGAGAGTCATTTGTGTCCACACATGTTCCATTAATTTGTTCCTTTTTATTACAGAATATTATTCTACCATGTAGACGCTTTAGCTTTCACTCACTTGTTTGAAAATATTTAAGTTTTTCCAGCTTTGGACAATTACAAACAATGCTGCCACAAATAGTTATGCCTGTTCGTATGGATATCAGTTTTCATTTCTGATGGGTAAATACTTAGGGTGGAATTTCTGGGTCATATGGCTCCTTTGTGGTCCATATTTTTAGAAAATGCCCACTGATTTACTGAGTGCCTGTTCTGTTTCACATCTCCACTAAGGAATGCCTGAGAACGACAGAGCTCCTCAGATACGGCTTCACACCGCCCGTCTTGCTCCCTCTCCTCTCTCCAGATGATGAAAGCTGAATGCTGAGATGGAGGGGAAAAAGCATCAGGACTAGTGAGACAGCTCAGAGGTTGAAGGCACCTGCCACCCAGTGTGATACCCTGAGTCGTCAGAGCCCCACACAGAGAAGTGACTGTGATAACCTGTCCCATGGTGCCTGCATGCCCATAAACCAGTGGAAAAATATAAAAAGAAAAAAAAGACAACATTATTTAAATTATGAAGCAAAGATTTTTAACCTTGTATTTTCATGCATTTGCACTTGAATTAAATCGCCGAAATCCAGAGCCGTCCGGCTGAGCAGGCATTTCCTTACACCTGGTTGGTCAAAAGGATGGATAAAAGAGATGCGATCCAGATACAAAACAAAACTCTAAATGGCAAACTTGACATCAGGAGCAATAGAAAGAAAATGCACACATTTAAATTAGTTCTCTTGCTCTGAGGTCACTACCAACTGTTCCGAAGTAACAAAGCCCCTTCGATTTGCCACCATGCTACTCAGAATATTTAAAACAAGAAGACTATTTGGGTTATAGGGCTGCCAATACCTTTACTTCTGTTTTTAAGAAGTACATTTGATTTCTTTCTTGGAGTTTTCTTTTCTATTGCAGTTTCCCGAATGAATGGAACTCCGGATATTTTGTTTTGCTTTGTTTATTTGTTTGGGGAATGAGTCTCTTTACGTATCCCAAGGCAGGCTCAAACTTTCAGTCCTTCTGCCTCAGCCGCCTGTGATGGGTTTACAGGCACGTGTCATCACCTCTGCCTGTAACTCGTGGTTTTGAGTATCACTCTGGTGGTGGTCCAACCATCCTTTAGAAGAGTTGATGTCCTTCCTGTGGTGTTTATCTTTATAGCATCTCACAACCTTAGCACTTGGGGTTTGCTCATCTTGGACCTGTTCAAACCTGGCAATGGTTGGGTTATATTTTAAGTGAGGGTTCAGTTTTTATCAGTATGAAGGGAAATGCTAGTTGTTATAATTAAATTTATTTCCGAGATTCCTTAGGTTGTTGCCAAGTTGGAGGCCGATACAGCATCTTGCAGCTGAACCCAGCTCTGCCAGCTCCCCCCGCAGCTTTGGAATAGTGGCTTTTTCTTCAGTTGGGCCGCAGATGAAGGAGTTGGCTTGTGTGCCAGGGCCATGTGGTAAGAGAATCATATTCAGCATCCGAATGCCAGGAGTCTGTTTAGGGTGTCTGACTCTCACACAGGAGAGGCAGGGAGGAACTGAGCCAAGCTGAGAGAACAGGCTCCTGTCTCCCACACTCATGCATTGTGGGCACACACACAGTATACCGAGAGGTGTAGCAGGTGGGCTTTCTGGCACCTTCTTAATTGTTATCTTTCCTTTCTTTTCCATTATTTTCTTCATCTTCCCCAGGTATAAATACAGTTGAATTCCTAGGGTAAAAATGTGATTGGTGTTGTCAATGTAACTTTGCTGTCTGATGGTGGAGTAACTGATCACTGGATTCTTTTCTGTTTCTTCACAATGAGATAGAGGAAATTGGATGTGTTTTTACATGCTTTTTAATGTCTCATCTCACACTTGACCAGCCCCAGGCACTGCCCTCTGCACGTGATACAAATGACAAGGCTGACCACAGAACAGCCATATCCCTACTGCGCTTGTGTGCGAGAGAGGCATTCTCTTTTTCTCCTAGCCGGGAGCTGCAGTGAGAGTGCCCCTCCTGAGCTCTATAAATGCTCAGGAAGATTATAGAGCTGGGATCATTAAAATCTGGCTGTAGAGCAACGTAGTAATAGAATACGATGTGTTATTACTTCAATTTTCATTTTCTGAAATGACCATGGCATTACTCATTGGAGATGCATTAGACCTTTTGGGCATGTTTTTGCACAATCAAGTTTTAAGAGTAAAAACACCAATGATGTCCCCCCAAACTGGCAAGACAAATTTCCAAGTCTCGTTAATAATGGAAAATAATGAGTAATTCCATGTAGTAAACAACAGCATATAAAAACAGATAATGACTTGTAAATGCATCTAATTAACTATGCAAAACTAGGCAGGCAGGAATTTGAAAAATTGCTAACATAAAGCCTTGTATGATAGGCATTCATTAAATATTCAATGCCCTCCCTTTGTTCATTTTTAATACTCTGTATTTGGAAGATGAATTTGTTAAAAGTCTGATCATAGTAAAAAAGAACAAAGTAGACTTAGACCTTGGGTCTCCTGTTCTCATGTCTATTTTGAAAGTTAGTGTGTTGGGACAGAAATATTACAACAAAGACAAATAATTCAAGTCCCTGTTAACTGTGACTTTGAGTAAATCATTTACATTTCTGAGCATCAAATTTTTCTTCTCAGGAGAGGAGAATATTCTGAAGATCCAGGCAGCAGAGAGTGACACCATCTTGCGGAATTGCTGGAACAGTCCAGGACTAGGCCACTAAACCTTCACTTCATTGACTTCCTTTTGTTTTGATTCTAGGTTGGCGGCCTCTGGTCACAGTTACTTAGCTTTCCAGGTACTAGAGGGATATTTTGACTGGTAGAGACCTCAGGATCCTCCACTCATTTCTTATGGAAAACACAGCTGCCAGGGCCTGGACTTCTCCACAGAAAAGATTGGATCACTGATGAAGACGTGGAAATACTAACAAAGGCTTGCATGAGGTCTTTCCTCAGTTAGTACTCTTCACACACATACAAGTAATGCAGCTTTCCTTGCTTCTCCTAGATAATGACCTGTGTGTGTGTGTGTGTGTGTGTGCCTGTGTGTGTGTGTGTGTGTGCGCGCGCGCGCGTGTGTGTGTAAAATTAAGTTTTGAGCCTTCAAGAGCGTTGTAACAGCTGAAGGTTATAAATACAAGGTCTGGAATAGCATTTAGAGGCCAGAGCAAACCAGCTCTTTTCAGATTCCTTTACTCCTGTGTATCTGTTAATTTTTTTTTCACTAAAGTTAGCATTCAGACACACCTGGCCTCCCCCTTGGAGACTTGGTAGAGTATGGTACCTCTGCGCGCATGCCTAGTACACAGGCAGTGCCCTGACTTGTTTGTTGTGTGATCTCTGTACATATGCACTGCACCCTTCCCTCTAAAACACGGAATTCCACCTGCCTTATCTTGCAGTATAAATCAATATTACTTTTATTTTAAATTATATATCATTTTATCATAGTAGTTAAATAAATGGTGCTAGAGAGACCCAGCAGGCGACAGACACATCACGTCGTCTTCCTTTCTTCCTCTTCTTCTTTACTCTCTTCCCTCTCCTCAGTCCCCGCCCATCTCTCTCTCTCTTTCTCTCTCTGCCTCTCTTCTCTCTCTCCCTGTCTCTCTGCATCTCTGTATCTCTCACCCCACGAGGCTTCTCTGTGCTCCCTTTTTTCTCTCCCTCTTTTCTTTCCTCCAATGAAGAAACCCTCCACTTGAGTGCTGTCTTCAAGGCATGTCTGTCTCTCACCGGCCTTCTCTCTAGTGCCGTTTTATAACAACTAATACGATAAAATGAGACATAATTTAAAATAAAAGTAATATTTGATTTATAATGCAAACTTCCCATTTTCTGCTATTCGGAGGCAACCATTTTAACTTCGCAATTTTTTAAAATATTTATTTGTTTAATTATTTAGGTATTCATCTTTACGGTGTTGATTTCTTTATTTTAAATTGTTTTTGAGAATTTCATCTATGAAATTCTTCACTCCACCCTCCTTCACCCTCCTTAATTCTCCCACGTTCTTCTCACCCCTTCTCAAATCCATGGCTGCTTATTCTTTAATTATAATTGCTATATATATGCATATAAGCTTGTAAATATACCCCTCTGGTGCCTGAACTGGCCTTGCCCTGTAGTCAGACTGATGAATATCTTAACTATCACCATAGAACCTTTTTCCAGCAAATGATGGAAACAGAGGCAGAGACTGGAATTGGAACACTGGATTGAGTTCCCAAAGTCCAGTTGAAGAGTGGGAGGAGAGAGAACATGAGCAAAGAGGTCAAAACAACCACTGGAACAGTCTATCATAGCTAATGGCAGCTCACCAACTCCAGATGGACAGGAAATGAACAAGCATAGGTCCAAACTAGTCCCTCTGAATGTGGTTGGCTGGGGCAGACTGAGGGGCCACTGGCAGTGGCACCAGGATTTATCCCTACTGTTTGTACTGGCTTTTGAGAACCTATTCTTTTTGGATGGATACCTTGCTCAGTCTAGATAAAGTAGGGAGGACCATGGACCTTCCCCAAAGCAATGTGCCTTACCCTCTCTGAGGAATGGATGGGGAGGGGGCGGCTAAGTGGAGGGAATGGGAACTTGGATTGGTATGTATAATGAAAAAGATTGTTTTTTTTAAAATAAAAATAAAATAAAAGAACTGTGCATATGATTGGTTAACTTGAGAACAATCTAATTTTTTTCCTGGTTCCTAGAAGTTCGTGTGTGTGTGTGTGCGCGCGCGTTTTATTTTTTTAATTGATTTTATTGAGCTCTACATTTTTCTCTGCTCCCCTCCCTGCCTCTCCTCTCTCCTTCAACCCTCTCCCATGGTTCCCATGTTCCCAATTTACTCAGGAGATCTCGTCTTTTTCTACTTCTCATGTAGATTAGATCCATGTATGTCTCTCTTAGGGTTCTCATTATTGTCTATGTTCTCTGGTGCTGCAGGAAGGTTTACAGCTTGTAATTAATTACCCACCTACTGGGGCGTGGCCTCTTTCACTATATACCTGGATGCCTCTGCAGAATCCTGTCTCTTCTCTCTTTCCTCCTGGTTTCCATTTGCTTGTTTGAATTGTTTAGATCCCATCTCCATCCACCGTTCAGAGAATCCTTATTTGTAAGTTTTCCCCCTAAATAACCATCTATCTCTCAGTTCTGAGCTAGTGTGGGATTTCTTTTAAGCATCTGATCGCTCCGCCATCACTCTGGGATTGTGAATTGTAGACTGCTTTTTTTTTTGTTGTTGTTGTTGGTTTGTTTATGTCTAGAAACCACTTATGAGTGAGTACATGTGATATTTGTCTTTCTGGGTATGGGTTACCTCACTCAATATGATATTTTCTAGATATATCCATTTACTCAAAAATTTCAAGATGTCATTTTTTTCTGCTATGTAGTACTCCATTGTGTACCATATTTTCCTTACCCACTCTTTGGTCGAGGGGCACTTAGATTGTTTCCAGGTTCTGGCTATGACAAAACCACTATCCTAGTGACTATCTACTTCTCTCATTTGGGGACTCTGCTCCCCACATTGTGTATCTTTCTCTTTTCTGTTTTTTCTCCTATTTTAAGGAAACATTTTTTCTGCAGCATGTTTATTCTGTTTTCATACTTATTAGCTTGACAAGTTTTGGTTTTGCCATGAGGAAGTTTGATGCTGTCATTTCTTTCTTTAGTAACAACTTTATTGAGTGATTTGTTTATACTGATTCTTAGGCTTTTGCGTCCATGTGAAGCTGTTTTAAACATTGTGATGACTTTTAAAATCTGTCCACAGTCTCTATTATTCATAAATTTTGTACATTATGGATGATGTAGATCTACACTGAGTCCCCTTATACCCAGAAATGCCTTTTTAGCAAAGAGTCTTGCTTTATTCTTTGCTAATCTCTCTTATTTTCTCTGTTCCCTGCTTCTGTGGCTATTACCATTTAAATGATGAATTTTTTTTCTGGATCCAACATCTTAAATAAACAAAAATTCCCCTCAGTTTTCAATGGCTTTGGAATTTACTTTTGCTATCTATTTTGTTTTCCTGATTGTCTGTTGAAGTATGTATTCCTTATTCTATCATTTTTCAAGAGTTCTGTTTGTTCTCATTGCTTTTCAAGAAATATTCAGAGCTGAATTCTTTCCTCTTTCATGACAACCCATCTTCCTTTTTGGTTACTACAGCATGTGAGATTTGCTTCCAAATGAAATCAATTTACATGTCTTATAGTGTTCTTTCTTATCCTCCACTTAGGTTGTCTGTAATCCTGTTTCTGACTTGTGTGATCTTGTGTTCCATGTTAAAGAATCATCCCTCAGTTGCCTGGTTATCTCCAATTGCTTGTTTAGAAAGAAAATCCGCTTTGGAGCTCTGTTTCTAGACGTAGTTTACCAATTTGTGAAGGAACTCTCTGTTCTACTGCCTGAGGATATATGATTGACAGCGAGTATTTGGGGAGTCAAGCAGGGCAGAGCAGCTAGTGAGAGGATCAAGGAGTGGAGCAACATACTTCTTCAATACTGGAGCGCCAAGGAGAATGAGCCCAGGAGCTCTTGCACTCGTGAACTGGGTGTTTTGCCTGCTGTGCTAGGAAGAGGCGGCAGTATGACTCAAGTGTTTGTTATTCTAGTTTATATCAGGGCTAACATGAGCAGGGGTCTAGAGTTTGTTTCAGGGAGGGTAGTGCTGAGCCTGCAGCTACCAGTCAGAAGGTGAAGTACTTAGCACACCAAGAAAACATTTTAGTTAGTTCCTGCCATAGAAACTGTTATCACAAATATAGTTAGCAACAGTTTGCCATTGCTTTATGGACCTATTAATTTTCGTGCCTTCTTAAGAAAGAGTTTGCTTTGAATAAGACCCAACTTTCAGGGAGCTCATATTTAACAAGAGATACATGAAAATCCAATACACTGAAAATCTGAGGGAAAATATAGGATAAAATGGAGAATGATGCCCATAATAGCAACGACAATAACAGATTCAAGGAAGCTACTTCTCCCAAGGGCAGAAATACATCTTTCCTGGGGTGAGAATCTAGCACCCCTTCCTCCCTGGTGTGTCTAGAGCAATTCTCCCTTTATTCTTCCTCTGCTTCTGAAAACTGTCTGGACATCCTTTAATACAATCCCCCAGAGAGGCAGGGTCTTTGCTCATTGTTTTTTAAGGAGGTGCTAAAATTGAAGGATAGGTTTTATTTTCACAGGTACCGGAAGCGGATGCCACCCAGTAATCCCCTGATGAACATTTTAGCAGTTTTCTGTTGCTCTTAAGAAACCAGTTGCCCAAAAGGACACTGGCAGTAAGAAGCTAAAGCTCCAAGTGTTAACCCTCTGGGACTAGAGGCAAGCACTGCTGCTCGATCTCACAGGATGGAAAGGAGGCTAATCTTGTCCTGGGTGCATTCTCACATGTTGAAGGGTGGCCCTGAGACCTACTAATGCATTTGGACAATGGCCGCTGATAGTTTCTATGTTTGTATCTTGGAGAGCAGGGCAGTTTGTATTCTCAAAAGAGATGCCTAGCTCAAAGACAGATGATGCTCAAAAGGAAGTTGCTGATTTTTTTAAATTAACTTTTTTGAAAAAAATAAAAGATCTTGTCTAGTCATCAGTGTTTTTACCCATGTATTTGTTTGTGTGGATATTGATAATCCCAAGGGGGGGCTTCTTCATGCCCATAGTCACCTGATATCTTCACTCTCTATGAAAAATAATTAAATAACTATTATTCATTTAACAAAACTTATAGAGGATCTTCTATGTATCAGGCACAGTCTAGGCCCAGGAGATAAAATGTAACCCCAATATATAATGATTTCTCTGTTTACAGTCCAGTGGAGGGAGACCAACAACAGTGAAGTATCACACAACTAGAGGTGACTTTTATCAAGAACTTAAGAGCAGCACTGAGTGCTGTTAAGTGTCGAGGACCATGAGAGTTACAACAGGTGACAACTAGTGTTCAGATGTCAATCCGTCAGAGGAATGGTTATCTGATGGACGCTAATCCTGTCCAGGCAGGTCTACAGGATCGTCGACTCCGGAAACGGTTGCTCAATTTTGCTAAAGCATCTTTGTGTCTCCACAATACCTGCACTGTAGTGTCTTATGTAATTTGTATGTGCAATCTCATGACTGCATCTCAATCTTATGGGCATATATATCTATGGGTGGTCAGAAAGATGACTCTTCATTTAGCTATACAGTTTTGATATATAGACTATATCCTGGGACATGCTTCATAACTGGCTCTATTTGTCCCATGAGGACTGTAGACATTTAAAAGCCTGTTTTGTCCTTTTGGCTCAGACTAAATGCACACAATTGGCTCACTTTCACCTCAAAGCAAGTTCAAACTAGACTAAAGGCTTTTTGTAAATAGATCATAGGTTTGGAATTTTGCAGCTGTGCTCAAGGTCCGAGCTGCAGATGTCCAACCAAGGTTACTAAGAAAAGCATGACAATTCTTTGCTTGCCAGTCTGTTTACAAAAAATGTATGTTTCAGAGCTTCTCACTGCACCCCACCCTCTGGCCATAATCTCACTTCTATAACCTTGGATCCTTGTGTTTCCATGGCAATGGATGAACGCCATACCACTTGCCCTAGGAATATGCATTTGACTAATGAGAGGCAACTTTTGCATTTTCTTTATTGTTTCAAGTTTCTTGGGAAAGAGAGAGTTTGAAGGCTAGGACAAGAAGCTAGGAGAGGTTGGAAGTAGGACAGGAGACTTAGAATAGAAGCAGAAGAATAAAGAGACTGGTTTGGAAAAGCACACGTGAGAAAGTTTGTTCTTTTGCTCTCAGATAACCAAAGGAAAAAAGCCTTTTTTTGCTTCTTATGGCTTCTAATCTGAGCCTGTGAGGGCACTGAACCTGGCCCTTGATAGCTTTCATTAGTTAAGATGAACATTTTCAAGAAACTCATTCCCAGAAAATGTAAGAACTTGGAGAAGATAGGAGGGATGTGTGTGTAAAAGAATCTAGAGGTAGGGTCACACCATAGAAGGGTCTGTGAGTCATCAAGCATCTCTGCTTTGTTCCTAACAGAAGGAGAAACTATTCAAGGTCATAAAAACAGGTGGTGTCTTTAGATCAGTGCTTTCAAAAGACAGTTTTGTTTCAGCTAAGACAGGAGGATACTGACTTTGAAGCAAACCTAGACTGCATTGGGAGAGCCTTTCTCAGAGGAGGAAGGATGAGGAGGGGAAGGAGGGGGAGGAGAGATAGGAAAAGGCATTTTGGCTGTAACCTAGAGAAAAATTGAGAAAGGCAAGAGCAGACAAAGCTGAATTCGCCATCTCTGCTGCCTGAGAGCAGCATTTAATATAAGAGAGAGTACACCTGAACAGAATGTCAAGAAAAGCAATCAAATGTTCTCCTCTCAGAGCAGGAAGTGCAGAAAACTCTCAGGACAAATGAGTTCATAAAGCTCCCAGAAGAGAAAAATCCACCATATCGCTTGGGAACAGATCCTGACGTTTGACTTTATTACAGGAGAACCTATGGAGAATTGCAAAAGGCCATCACTCTTGGCACCACACAGAGAAGTAAGCTGGCATCATTTCAGTTTTGCAGATGTGGAGTTTAGAGTCTGATGCAGAGAGACCCAGTGATTTGCTGTAGGATGTGACAAAATCGAAGGTCTGTGGTTCTTCTTCACTTTCTTCTCATGCTTCAGTTCCCAGCATCATCCACATGACTGCATTGGTCTGAAAAATATCTTTGAGAATTTAACACTAGGATCGAAGTAAAGGATAATTTCTCAGCTGTCTCATATTTGGTATCTCCTAAGATTATTCTAGGCATCAAGCTATATTCTTGACCTCGTGGTTGACATTTAAAATGCATTCTTTGTGAATTTTAAGCTTAATTTCACCAACTCCTCAATGCTACCTGTCAGCCCTCCAAATTAGCTTTTTTATAAATAGCAGCTTATGAACAGAGGTGGGTTCATTACATTTCCAGCCACACCCCACACTGATTGAGCCAAGATTTGTATATCTTACTCAATGTACATGGTAGGATCTTCAGAGCTGATACATCTTCATCCTGTGAGAAATGATATATGTCAACTTTACCCTTGTAATGCCAGTTTTCCTTTTCTTAGATGACATAAATGTTTATAAATTGTTTTAAAAAATTCTTGGTAACAGTAATATTCTGTCATAGGTATTGATGTTAACCAGTATTTCTTGTTTGATGTCTATTTCTAATATTGATTAGTCATTATCTAGAGCTTCAAAGAAGCTTTAAAAGTGCACAATACTAGTATCTTGAGTTCTTTGTATATTTTGGAGATCAGACCTCTGTCCAAAGTGGAGTTGATGAAGATTTTTTTCCCCATTTTGTAGGTTGCTGTTCTGTCTTGTTGACTGTGTCCTTTGACTTATAAAAGCTTCTCAATTTCAGGAGGTCCTATTTATTAACTGTCTATCTCAGTGCCTGTGTTACTGGTGTTATATTCAGGAAGTGGTCTCCTGTACCAATGCATTCAAGGCTACTTCCCACTTTCTCTTTTATGAGGTTTGGTGTAACTGGATTTATGTTGAGTCCTTTGATCCATCTGCACGTTAGTTTTGTGAATGGGGATAGATAAGAATCTACTTGCGTTCCTCTCAGTGTCAGCATCCAGTTATCCCAGGACCATTTGTTGAAGATCAAATAATCCAATTAAAAAATGGGGTACAGATCCCAACAGAGAATTCCCAACAAAGGACTCTCTAATGACCTCAAGGTACATAAGGAACTGCTCAATATCCTTAGCCATCAGGGAAATGCAAATCAAAACAACTCTGAGATATCATCTTACACAAGTAAGAATGGCTAAGATAAAAAACACTAATGAAACTTTATGCTGGAGAGGATAAACACTAAGTAAGAGAGACACTACTCTGTTGTTGGTGGGAGTACAAGCTCACACAACCACTTTGGAAAGTGCTATGGTGGTTTCCCAAAAATTGGGAATCAATCTACCTCAAGACCCAGCAATACCGTTCTTGGGCACATACCAAAGGATGCACGCTCATACCACAAGGACATTTGCTCAACTATGTTTATAGTAGTATTATTCATAATAGCCAGAATCTGGAAACAACCTAACTGCCCCTCAACCATAGAATGAATAAAGAAAATGTAGGATTAAGCCAGCCCCTTAGGGGCAGGTTTGCCTCGGGCGAATGTTGACTGATAAATCGGGCGCGGGGAGCCTGCGCGTGCTCTCTTTTTTTCCTGCCTCCTGTGCTACGCGGGAACATCGGTTCTGTAAGTTTATTTAACCATTAAAGCTGCATATATTTTTTAATATATCTGCCTGCATTTATTTATGCCGCTACAAGAAAATGTGATACATTTACACAATAGTGTACTACTCAGTGGTGAAAAACAATGACATCTTGAAATTTGCAAGCAAATAGGTAGAACTAGAAAAAAAAATATTCTGTGTGAGGCAACCCAGACCCAGAAAGACAAATATGGTATGTATTCACTCATAAGGTGATATTAGACATAAAGCAAAGGATAAGCAGACTACAGTCCACAACCCCAGAGAAAAGAGGAGACAAGGAGAACCCTGAGACAGATGTACATGGATCCCCCTGGGAAGAGGAAGTAGACAAGATCTCCATAGTTAATTGGCAGCATGGGGGGGGGGAGGAGAGGGTGGTAAAAGAGCAGGAGGGAGAGCAGAGGAGCAAGGAGGAGAACATGAGGGATAAGCAAGATTGAGTTGGGCAAAGGATAAAGATGGAGCAAGGAAAGAGATACTTTGAAAGAGTGAGCCATTTTGGGGTTAGCGAGAAACCAGGCACTCAGGAAACTCCCAGGAATCTACAAGGGTGACCCCAGCTAAAAAACTAAGCAATAGTGGAGAGGGTACCTAAACTGTCCTTCCCCCATAATCAGATTGATGACTACCTTGATTGTCATCAAGGAACCTTCATCTGTAATTGATGGAAGCAAATGCAGAGATCCACAGCTAAGTACCTGGCCAGACTCCTATGGTCCAGTCATAGAGCAGGAGGAGTAATATTATTAGCAAAGGGGTCAAGACCATGATAGGTATATCCACAAAACAGCTGACCGGCACTAGTGGAAGCTCACTGACCCGGGACTGATAGCTAGGGACCCAGCATAATACTGAACTAGGTCTTCTGAATGTGGGTGACAGTGGGGTGGCTTGGGGAGTCTGTGGGGCCACTAGCAGTGGAACCAGTATTTATCCCTAGTGCATGAACTGGCTCTTTGGAGCCCATTCCCTTTGGAGGAATACCTTGTTCAGCCCAGATACAGGGGGCAGGGCCTTGGTCCTGCCTCAAGTGATATGACAGACTTTGTTGACTCCTCATGGAAAGACTTACCCTCTCTGAGAAGTGGATGGAGATAGGGTAAGGGGGAGATAGGGGGAGTGGGAGAAGGGGAGGGAGAGGGAACTGGGATTGGTATGCAAAATAAGATTGTTTTAAAAATAAAAAGAAAAGAATATGCATATATAAATGGAAGCTAGTGCTACCTCAAAAAATACTAATTTTTCTTCTTTATGCTATAGAGTGTACTCAAATAATGCACAATAAAATAAAAATATTCAAAAAATTGTACGATACTTTAAAATTCCTGAATATTAGCATGGTGGTTTAAATGAAAATGGTCCCCATAGGCTCATATATTTGCATGCTTAATCCCCAGTTGATGGATTATTTGGGAAGGTTTGAGACATGTGTCCTTGTTGGAGGAGCTGTGTCACTGGGGGTGGGATTTGAGGTTTCAAGAGCCCACTCTAGGCCCAGTGTCTTTCTCCACCTGCTGCCTGTGGATCCGGAAGAGGAGCTCTTAGCTACTGCTACAGCACCATGCCTGTCTGCTTCCTGTCATGATGATCACGGACTAACCCTCTCTAAAACTGTAAGCAAGCCCCCAAATTAAATAATTCCTTTTGTAAGTTGCTTTGGTCACGGTGTCGTCTCATAACAGTGGAGTAGAAATGAAGATACTTTGGCATGGTATTGCATGCCTTTAATCCTAGCACCTGGAAGAATGAAACAGGAAGATCACAAATTCAAAGCTAGGCTTATTTATGTTATACAACCGGCTCTCTACAAATTCATACATGTTTGGCTATTTAAAAACAAAAATTAATGCAAAGCTTTCACAGCTTTTTCTCTTCTCTCAGCATAACTTCTGGCTTACCATTAGAATTCCAGGGTTTTCATTGCTTTTAATAAATTGCACAAAGGAAAGACATCAGGATGATTTCATCATCTACAGGATTTCAAGATGAGCAGAGAAGAAAATGCTTCATATTGTGAAAAGATATTTTAATAGATACTGAAATTCATCTTTAGATTGTTGGCAAAACATACATCTTTATGTCTTGTTTAACTTATGAGTATCTAGATAAATTTAGGAAAAGCATTTTACATCCTGGGGAGCAAAGTCAGGACTGTTTTTTAAAAAATGTTAGTTAGATAAGCATTCTGCTACTGAGTTACATCCCAAACTTTTTTAAATGTAGCTCTCATCAAAGAGGTTTGTTTTGGCAGAAACAGAAAGAGATTATTAAAGAGATCTAAAATTTGTGAAATTACAAATGGTAAGTGATCATGGGGTGTACAGCATCAACAGGTACATCTGCAATGCACCCCTAAAACTCAGGGAGCATCATGAAAGAGGGGGTAAAAAGATCATAAGACTAAGAAAAGCAGGATGCCATTTGGATATGACAGGGATGCCACACCCATGAAATCTCAATAATATGACTGCCTAAACAAGACTTGCATAAGACAACACCATTGGTGGTGTCAGAATGGATCAGAGGACTTTCACAAGGTCCCACCTCCAGATACAGAGCTATACAAGCCGTCAATGGCTTCTGAGGGGCAGAATCAATTTTCTTTAGGAACAAACTCCTTCACAGGTTAGCTAGTGCCAAGACATCCCTAAACACATATGAGCAGCACCAAGTGCATAAATGGAGGTTTCATTCATGCACATATACACATATACATATAAATATATATGCATATATAATAGCAATAACTACAGAAGAGGTCATGAATTTGAGAAGTGGGTAAAGAGGAGTTAGAAGAGGGAGAGAGAGTGGTGGAAACAATGCAAATACAGCACTCAGAGAAAAAGAAAAAAAAAGCAGCTTTAGTAGTTTATTGTGGCTAGGCAAGCCTTGAGATCACCATATAGCATAGGTTGGCCTTGAATTTCTCATCCTCTTGTTTCATTATCATGAGTAGACAGCATGCCTGGACATTAGTATTTAATTAAAACATTAAAGCAACAGAAAGAAGTCTTGGAAGTTATTGAAATTATAGACACACATTCTTATGTACTTTTTTCCCTATACATATTTCCAGTTTTGCTATTACGTATCCAAAGTGTTTTGTGTTTTTAATTTTAAAAGTCTGACCTAGTGGGTAATATTATGGGTACAAGCTTTAAAAAAGACAAAGTATTTGTGTGCTATATACTCAAGTAGTCAGTTTGCAGTGATGAAACTGGAGGACAATGTTTCAACAAAGGTCTCAAGATTAACATTTGGAAGGGTGGGAGAGTTGACTTGGTGGTTAAGGGCACTTGTATAATCATAAGGATATGAGTTTGGATTCTAACACTCACATAATAAGCTAGGAATTATGCAAATGTCTGTAAGTCCAGCCTTGTGGACTCCAAAACCCTCTTTTGGTCTTTACACCCCCACACAAATGACTGCAGTTGTGCACACATGTGAATATACAAACACATAGATCACAACAAAGAGTGCCATCTTGAGATAATGATATGATGATGATGTCAACATTGTATTATAAAGAAAAGCATCATGCTCTTTGCTCTTATTCACTTTCAATGGAATACAGGCCTGATAAATGCAATTTCCATAAGATTTATTGGCAGGGGCATAGTCTTTACTTGACATAGTTACTATTATGTCTTGTCTACTTAATAAGTATTCAGCGATGTCCAATTGCTAATTCATTTGACACTTATTGAACATCAGTAAGCAAGTCTATATAGAAGACAACGCACACACACACACTTTTAACAAAATACTTCAAAAATGTCATTACATAATTGGGATCAAGAAGGGTGTCAGAATTTTGATTTAAACATTCATGCAGGGTTTTCCAGTGCAGGCAGTTTTTTTTAGTGTTTTGAAACTATAATATACGTACATCATTCTCCTTCATTCCCTTTTCTTCCATGCCCCATTGTCCTCTAAAAATTAAGGCCTCTTTTACTCTAATTGTGACACACACACACACACACACACACACACACACACACACCTAAATACATAAATACAACCTGCTCAGTCTGTATAATGTTACTTGTACTATAAGGTCCAAGGGCCTGACCACTTGATATTGTATAACCAGCTGTGTGTGGGGGGCTTCTTTCCTGGTGAAGACTATTTCTCCTGCTCTCAGCATTTTCCAGTTGCTTGTAGTTCTTTGTCCAGGGTTGCCACCCCATGAACTTTTCTCCTTCCATGTTAACATGATCATCGATGTTGTCATTGTTCAGGTCTTCTTTTAGCTAGCTATGTTGATGAGACTTCATGGATATTACCTCTCTGATTTCTAGGAGGCAAAAATCTCATAGGCAACTTCCTATTCCTCTGGATCTTAAAATCTTTCTGCTCCCTCTGCCTCACTTATCTCTGAGCCTTAGGCATAGAAATGGTGCTATAGCTGTATCAGTGAAACTTGCCACCTTGTTCTCTGCATTTTGAATGATTTTGATTTTCTGTAATCATCTTAATTTGTTGCAAAGCGAAGTTTCCTTGATGAGGACTGAGGACTACAGATATCTGTGGGTATAAAGATAAACAATTAGAATGAAGTTAGAAATTTTGCTGGCTTAGTAATGTGGCAGTTGTAGGATCTCCTCCAAGATCCATGACTTCACTAGCTCCAGGTATTTGGCTAGGTATCTTGTACCAACCAGGCTTGTTTTCTTTCTTGTGAGTAAGACTTGAAGACTAATTAGAGAGCTGTTGGTTTCTGCTAAGGCATGCATGCCACTGTTGCACTTTTAGAATTATCATGCCATACTGGCTATTGTTGTAGCTCATAGGTATCCTTACTTTCTGTTACTTCTCTTCCTTAGAAGCTGGTGTGGTACCTTCAGGTACCAAGAAAGCGCGTCTTCAGGGAGAAGGCTTTCAGGTCAGATTTAGATCAGGTCCTCTAGGTCCTGTATCTGAAGTGCATGGTATTTTCATCAATACACACTCATCTTCCACTTCTGCAAGGCAACCAAGGGCAACAACAATAGCCTGTAATGTTTTAAGAGTCTCTTGGACAACCATAACCAACAATTCAAAAGGGGCCTTCTAATGCTTACTGTTGGGGTTTTTGTTAGATATAACTGTGGCTCTTGGGAATGAATATATATATATATATATATACACACACACACACACACACACACACATAGATAATCCTTCTCACCCTTCACAAAAATAAACTGAATGAGTAACAGATGTAAAGGCAAAAACAAAACCAGTAAGTATCTTAGAAGATAATAGGACAACAAAACTATCATTAATTTTAGATTTATTAGTAGGTTTTCAGACAAGGCCAAAGACAGGATCTGTGAAAGAAAGAATGGACAAGCTGGGCTTCATTAAAATCAGAATTCCTGCTCTGCCAAAGACATGATCAGGAGAAGCCACTAATTGAGAGAAAATATTTGCAAAATTTATCTGTGATAAAGTACTGTTATAAAAGACATAAATAATTCTTAAAACATAACAATGAGGACATAACTTGCTTCAAAAAACAGAATGAAAGCTAAGAAGACAGCTTACTAAATAAAATGAATGAAAATAAAGAAATTTTACACATGATTTGTCACCAGGGAAAAGCACATGGAAACAGCAGTGGCAAATGGTTAAACTCTTGTTGAATGTCTACAGCCTAGAACAGTGACATCCTTGTTAGTGACCAATGTTGGTGACGGTTTGGAATCACAGAGACTTCCACTCATCCCTGAAGGAGATGCAGTGTTACAGTCACTTTGGAGGTAGTTTGGCAATTGTCTATGGAAAGAAACATATTCTCAGTATACAATCTAGTAGTTGCATGCCTTGGTTTTCCCTCAAAGATCTTAACATTTATATCTTCACAAAAACTCCACCCACAGATGTTCATAGAAGCTGTTAACTTTTCATGGGGAGAGATGAGTAAACTTCTTTTCACTCTCAGTATAAAGCACTGATGACAGAACAAAGTCAATATCCCATCCAAGCCCAGCTTGGCAAACCAGGGAGTTTACTGGACCCACAAGCACATTGACGGGAGCAGAAGTGATTCAAAACCAGCTGTGCCACTGTTAAGTCTCACCTCATCGTGGATTACCACCTCCAGAAAAGGCTGTGCCATAGAGTCTTATTTCTAGTTTATTTTGCACATTGCACGCACCCTCTTCCAAGATCGCTTGCAGCTGAATGGGTAGCAAGAGGGAATAATGGTTGGAATCCCAGGTGAGCCAGATGAGGGTCCAGTGACAACCCCTCTTCCTCATCCTATGGAGTGTAATGGCTCCGTTCTTATCACTATAGAACTAGCTATCTCTGATCTCTGCAGTGTTCCCCTCGTTTCATTGTCATGGCTACAGGGTCAAGGTTATATTTAAAGCTAGCTAAGGGATGCTTAGAAGAAAAAGCCATAGTAACATTAGCATTAGTTATAATTGTGAGAATTTAAAAAGAATCAATGTGTCTATCAGTAGGTGACCAAATAAATAGCGGTGGTATATCCAGACAATAAAATATTCTGTGTCCAGTATGAATGAGCTATGAAAAAGGATGGAAAAAATTCAACTGAATGTTCTATGGAAGAAGTGAATCTGAAAAGGTACAGACCTAGGATTCTGACTATATGTCTGTCCTAGTAATGGCAATATTGTGACGATTCCAAGATCACTGCTTGCCAGGGACTGTAGGGTGGGAGGAGATGGGTAGGTAAAACATGGAGTATTGTGGGCATAAAAAATAAAAAATGATGTGGGATTCCCCTCTGTATGTTGTGAATACCATTGGTTAATAAAGAAACTGCTTTGAGCCTGTAGCAGAGCAGAGCAGAACAGAATGAGGCAGGGAAAACTAAACTGAAAGCTGGGAGAAAGAAGCTGGAGTCAAGAGAAGCCATGTAGCCACCAGAGGGGAAAGATGTGAGCTATCAGCTGGAACCTTGCCAGTAGACCACGATCCTTGTGGTACAATATAAAATAATAGAAATGGGTTAATTTAATATGTAAAAGCTTGCTAGGAATATCCTATAGTGATTGGCCAAGCAGTGATTTAATTAATACAGTGTCTGTGTGGTTATTTTGGGGCTAAGCAGCTGGGAACAAATAATCGGCCTCTTACTATAAATTGACACTCCAATGTGTGCTAGCTATATCCATGTAAAACCTGAGTAAACTTGGAAAGAAATTCTAGACACTGAAAAACAAAGGTTAGCCTTATTTTTTTTCCAGATAGGCTCTACTTGCTGGCGGCATGCTGCATTTACTTTAAGAGAGGTCTTCCTGATTCAGCAGTAGCAGAAAAAACATGTGTTTTTGAAATGATGGCTTCCTGGGCATAAATTGACTCTTTTAGGAGGTCTGACTACAGAGCATTAAAGGGGGGGTTGTGAGCAGAGTGCTACACTTGCTTAGTGGCAACATAGACCCGCTGTGTGCCTGAAAATGGGGCTGTGAACATGGCTCATACTAAACAAACCACCGCTTTGCCATGTTGGACTGTGCAGAGCCCAAAGGCAAAGCATCCTTAGTGAGAACACTTAGCTGCTTTACATTTTAAAAAGCGGTCCTGTTCAGAAAATAATTACAGATGCACAACAAAGACAGATTCAGATAAAAAGGACCTCCGAATGGGTCACAGTGTTGGATAAATGCACATAGGCTTGCGAGAGAGAAGAAAAAAATATAAAAATATAGCTAGTTATAAAAGGAAGTAAATGATTTTAAAAAAACTAAAACAAAGTCTTTAAAGAAACAGAGTACAGACAGTCATAGGTTAAAAGGAGTAAAGAAAAATAAGCCATGTAAATATGGAAAATACACAAAGAGTATGGATTACATATATTATAGTGTTTTTTTTTTAATTTTTTGGCTGTGAAGAAACTAAGTACAGAGAAACATTTCATTGTATGGGCTGCTAAGATAAACCAACATAAAGGTATCTTGATTTCAGAATTTGCATATAAGGATATGTTGCTTTGGAAAAGAGGTTCTGCCTTTGTTTCTAAAAAGGATGGGAATCTGTGTTTTTCTTCCAAACTAATATAGTTTGATAGACCTCTTGAAAGATCTTTGTAAACACACCTCCCCCATAAATACTTTGCCCAACATGAAGCAGGAACCAGTTTTGAGAGAACTGTGTCAAAATTCCCTAAATGTTTGTTTATAAATGTTTGTTTATAAAGGGAGATATGCTATAGAGATTTGCACTGGTATGAATCTTGGTTTAGTGATACAAATTTAAGGTCAATTTTGTTATATGTATATTTCTGCTCTTGATTAATGTATTATATTTCTGCAGCTCATTTAAAAATGCAATGTATAATTAAGAAATATCAGTAGAGAGTCATCTATAATAGTCATACTTGTAGTCATGTTAGTTAGGTTTTCTAGATATACAGAGATATAATTAAGATGGATAGGGATTCTTCAAATCTTTCAGAGAACTTCAGAATATGACATTTAACATGTTTTAATAACTTAGGACTTTTCATGACAATGACATCTGCTCCTGACAACATCAATTATTTCAAGAGGGAGATGGGCATTGAAGAGGCTCCGTACGGAGTTTGTTAGCAATTTGAGCAAGAAACTGTTCTTGTCTGGACTGCTTGATGTTATACTGTATGAGCTGGGCATGTGGGACCCACGAAGAGATGGTTGCTGAACTTGCCTAAAGATGAGATGATTCTTTGGGGTTCTTGCTTCATGAAAGAGTTTGCCAGACATTTTGCAGGACACAGAAGAAAGTGTCAACAAACTGCCAATATATATAGGCAGAAATGTCTTTGAAATTTCCTGCTTCATGGAAAAGTCTGCTGGATACTATGGGCTTCTAGGCTGAAGATGGATGCCCCAATGGTGCAGAAGAACTTTGGGTGATTGTCCAGGAAGAAAGATGTCTCTGTCAATTCTAGAGTTTTGGAAGTTACTTACAATGCACTTCCTATTTACTTAGGTAATATTATATCTGTCTGGAGTCTTTGATGGAGTTGACGAATACATAATTAAGGTTATAGTTTTCCTTAGTTATGATAAAAGATAAAGTAGATATAAATATTTCAACTGTAATTCTTGCTTAATACTTATCTTGTTATATGTAATTTTACTATGTTAAAGTTAAAACCTTTTTTATTTAAACAGAAAAAGGGAGGTGATATGGGACTCCCCTTTGTATGCTGTGAATACCATTGGTTAATAAAAAAAACTGTTTTGAGTCTATAACAGAGCAGGGCAGAACAGAACGAGGCAGGGAAAACTAAACTGAATGCTGGGAGAAAGAAGGCAGAATCAGGAGAAGCTATGTACCTGCTAGAAGGGAAAGACGAGAAGTTACTAGCTAGAAGGCCCTGTGCCTCATGGTAAAATATAAAATAATAGAAATTGATTAATTTAATATGTAAGAGATTGCTATGCATATGCTATAATGATTGGCCAAGTAGTGATCTAATTAATACAGTTTCTGTGTGGTTATTTTGGGACTGAACAGCTGGGAACAAACAAGTGGCCTCCTTGCCCTTGTTATATAAATAAGCAAATACAAAAATAGATAAATAAAAGTGCAAAGAAGCACAAATTGAGTGTTGATGTATGATAAGAATGAATAACTGATTGGGGGAGGGGGAGGGAAATGGGAAGCGGTGGAGGGGAGGAGACAGAAATCTTTAATAAATAAATAAATTAAAAAAGAATGAATAACTGAATAAGAATACAGTGGAAGACAAGGTGTAGAACTCTCTTTTAGAAAATTGAAATTAGTATCTGCAGAAGGAAGGTGGTAAATATAGAACCACTCCAACACTGCATAATAATTACTTCAGACAAGATTCACAAAGGGATGCTAAAATTAGCACAGAAAGTCCTAAGGAGGAAGAGGATACATACATCTCAAAGTACAGTGGGGAACAGTCAGATGCTATCATCATTAAGGGCTTCTGATAGCTTGGCATCATGCATCTCTCTTATGTTGTTGCCAGGGAACACTGGGTCCCTTTTGTAGGCTCTTAGTCTCATAGATAAAAGGAGAAAAGTTGAGGACAATTTTGAAGTTTGGGAGAAAAGTAACATGCATCCTAAGGAAGAGAATGTCAAGCTTCTGAAATGGTGGTCCAGAAAGTGGGCAGGCTCAGCCATTTAAATCAGAGAGGAGTAGGGGGAGTGGGAGTAGTGGGGAGGGAGGGAGGGAGGGAGGGAGGGAGGGAGGGAGGGAGGGAGGGAGGGAGGGAGGGAGGGAGAACAGGAAGCAGGGAGGTGTGGTTGAACGTTAGGGCAAATTGACTTTGAAGTTAGACTAGTGTCTGCAAAAGAGTGGTGGAAGGAAAGACAAAAAAAAGTTAAGACTCAGAAAGCATGCAGGTTTGAGGCAGATTGTTTGCAGGGATGACCTGTGACCCATTGGGGCATCAAGCAGCATGTGCCCATTCTATTTGAAGCAAGGGTCAATCTCCCTTAAGAACTCCCTAGCATTTTCTAACAACTCCCTTTTTGTGGTTAGTTTGTGATGAAACCCATCCTGGGACAAATGCCAGAATATGAGACAGTGCTCTCTTCTGCCTGGACTGGCTTTTTATGTGCATGTGCAGTTTCCTTTGTTTGACCATCTCATGTAAAAACATGGCAATGCTATGCTATCTGTAGAGAATATTACCTCGTGTATGCCCCATGGAACTCTGTCTTTGTGGCCTGTGGTCTTGTTGTATCACATAGTACTTACTAATTTCTAATATACATAGGACAATTCAACAGCATAACCAATGGATTAAGTCCTTTAGTCTTTGTAAAATTAACAATATAACCCAAAAAATTTATTATAACCTAATGAGATGATCTAATTCAGCAGCATGTTTTCTATAAATGAGCTTTATTCGAAGGGTTTAGTTTGCCAGATCTCAGTATGCGCCTTCAAATAAGTGTTCACTATTCTCTAGCGGTTTGTTTTCACTTTAGTCTTTGGAGTACAGAGAAGTTTTTGTCCAAAGTCTTTATAAATCCCATTGTCCTCTAGTTTGATTAATGACAAAGCAATGTGTTGGGGATCTCATTTTTCTTTAATACTTTTCTTTTTTCAAGGCTTTCATTGTGCCTGGATCAAGGATAATTTATCATGGATATTTTTAGACACAATTTGAGAAGCTTTTCTTCCGCTGCAGGTTGGAGGAAGTCAAGTTGGGGCTTTGATTTGATTTCCTCTGCTCAGAATATAAATTATTCCAAACTAAGATTCTGTTTTTGTTAAATTATTCAAGAACTAAGTGTAACTAAATAATGAAATGTTAAGTGCATTTCTTAAAATTTATATTATTTAATAAGTATATCACATTAGGTAGTTCTAAATAATATTTTTGATGATCTGACCACAGTTCTTTTCATTTATATTATTACTTAAGCTAGGTTTGAAAGTATTATATTTATAATAGTGGTAGATTACTGTAATAGAAGTTGTACCAAAACTTAATTTTTAAAAATATGTACTTTATTCATGTGTGTGTGCATGAGTGTATTTGTATTTATATGTGTGGGTACATGTATTTGTGTATATGAAGAGCCCAAAGTAGCCCATTCAATCCCTCTGAACTGGAGTTCCAGGTTTTTGTGTCATGCCTGGGTTATTAGGCGGCTTCTGGGATCTGATGTCTGGTCTTCAAGGTTGAACAACAACTGCTCTTAACCACTGAACAATCTCTCAAACCCCTTAACATTGCAGAAACAACAGCATTAAGCATTAAGTAGCCTCACAGTTTTTGCAGATTAAAAACTTAATGCTAGAGGGGGCTGCTTGTTGGTTCCTGGCTGCTCAGCCCCGAAATAACCACACAGATGCTGTATTAATTAAATCTCTAGCTTCTTATTGGCTACCTCTTACATATTAATTTAACCCATTTCTATTAATCTGTGTATTGCCACATGGCTTACCGGCTAAAGTTCTGACCAGCGTCTGTCTCTGGTGGATCCATGGTGTCTCTCTGACTCTGCTCTTCTTCCTCCCAGCATTCAGCCTAGCTTTCCCTGCCTACCTAAATTCTGCCTTGCTGTAGGTCCAAAGCAGTTTCACAGTTTCTTTATTCATTAATAGTAACCACAGCACACAGAAGGGACTGCCACATCAACTAACATTTCTGAGCTTTCCCCCCTCCTTTTTTTCTCTCTTCCTCCTCCTCCTCCTCCTCCTCCTCCTCCTCCTCCTCCTCCTCCTCCTCCTCCTCCTCCTCCTCCTCCTCCTCCTCTTCTTCTTCTTCTTCTTCTTCTTCTTCTTCTTCTTCTTCTTCTTCATTTTCCTTCCTTCTCCATCTTCTCCTTCTTCTTTTGTCAACTTGACTCAAACTAGAGTCCTCCAAGAAGAGAGAACCTTTATTGATTTCCCTGTGGGTACTGCTGTAGGGTAATTTCTTGATTCTTAACTAACGTAGAAAGTAGAAAGAGTCCAGATAACTAGGGGCCTGGACTGGTGATCCTGGATTATATAAAAAAACTAGTTGTACAAATCATGGAAAACAAGTTAGTAGTCAGTGTTCCCCCATAGTCTCTGCTGCAGTTCCTGCCTTTACTTCCCTCAATGAAGGACTGTAACTTATACGCCAAATAAGTCCTTTCGTTCGTAGAAGCAGTATGCACGCAACTACTCTTCTCAGTTCTCTTCAGGGTGGTAAAGCACGGCAGAGATCATGAGTGTAGGTGTGGAGGAATATTGCCACCTTGGAGGCTTGTCCCAATGTATGTGTCAAGGTTATATTTTTCCATTAGTATTTGTAGTAATTATTGATCAACTTTTCCACTGGAACTGCATTCGTCTTTGCAACTGTTAAGGTCATACATTTTTGCTTAACAGTCACATTAATTATCAATATAGTTTTCTACTTAGATATTTTAAAACTTTTAATAATTGTTCTTGTCCATCAAATTAACAGCTTTCAAGGCTTTCCATTTGAGCAACATTTTACTGTTGTCATAAATAAATTTTTTTTTGTTTAAATGGCATAGAATTTCAACACAAGTACATCACAAGTGTTTACTTCACTCTATCTTGAATTTTCCCAATATTTAAAAAAGCAATCCAGTTATTAATAAAAAATTCATAGTACTTGCCTTGTTCTTGTCACTCACAGTGCAATTCTACTTAGGGATGATGCTATCGAGCATGATGACAAAATCATTAATCATATACAGGTTTAGGGTGTCTGAAATGTCATCCTCCTTGGTATTTAACTTACCTCTCAGTGGCTGAGGCCACTGCACAGATTTGGGTCAAATAATGAGGTCAAATTTCAAGACATTTCCACTACATAAACCCCTCAGTGAATCCTGAGTTAAGCTCCATCTTTTTCTGCCCACAAACATGAGATAATGTCTTTCTAACTTTTAGTGTCTTTAATTTCTTTCTTTGATATTTCATAGCCTATATGTAGAGGTCTTTCATCTCCTTGGTTAGGTTTGTTCCTAGATATTTTTAGACTGTTGTGAGTGAGATTAGTCTGCAGGTCTATTTCTTAGCAGACACTTGTTTCCATACATTGATGTTGTAGTCTGCTATTTTACTGAAAGTGTTTATGAGATCTACTCCAGAATTTTCTGGTACAGTCTTGCTGTTTGCTTGTTTGTTTTGTTTCTGTCTTTTATATATAGAATAATATAATCTATGGGAAGGCATCATTTGAGGTTTTTCCTTTCCAATTTGTTTCCCTTTAAGTTTTCTTTTTCCTTATTGCTCTAACCAAGCATTTCAGCATTTAAGGAGATGTTCCAGATAAAATCCACTAAGGAGTTTATTTTCTATATATTGGCTCATGACCTTCAAGATATCCTTGATTATCTGTTATAGTGTATCCATTGCATTTCTGATTTTCTTAATTTGGATGCCCTCTCTCTTTGGGTTAATTTATCTAATGTTCTGTTGACCTTGTTTTTCCTATAAAAGAAACACTTGCGTTGAGTCCTTGCATTGTTCATTCATTCTCCATTTTATTTATATTCACCCTGACTTTTATTTCTTTCCATTTATGAGCTTTGGGTTAGATTCGCTCTTGTTATGTGACATACTCACCTTCTCTCTAAGTTCTGGAGATAGGTAATCCCTCTTATTACTTTTTAAAACTCTTTCTTTCATTGGTTTATTATGTTATGTATTATTTATTGATTATTAGTATTTATTTTTTGATATTTACATCTCATTAGAACTGCCTTAACTATATCCCACATATTTTTATAGTAGTATTTTTAATTTTTCTAGATTTTTAAAATTTCAAAATTTCTTTCCTTATTTCTTCAATGACAGAGATTATCCAAGGAAGAATATTTTTCTATCCCTCTTTGTGTTTGTGTGATTTCAGTAGTTTTTTCGTTACTGTTTCTAATTGAAATCACAAAAATAATTTTAATTCTTGTTTGATAAGACTTGCTTTACTGTGTTGAATGCTATTTATTTTGGATAACTTTTGTTGGCTGACTAGAAAAATACATTTTCTGCAATTGTTGCATGGAATAATCTGTAGATGACTGCTAAGTCTGTTTGCTGGATGATGCAACTTAACCCCGAAGTTTCTCTAATTGATTTTTTTTGTCAGAATAATAGCTTTTCTGGACACAGTTACATTATTTGGAAGCTTTATGCTTTTAGGGCTTAGATAATAACATTTCATGTTTCCTTTGCTTTTAGGATTTTAGCTAAAAGAGAAAGGTCTGCTGTTGCTTTTCTGATGAGTTTGCCTTAAAGTTTGCATTTTTCTATGTAGCTTTTAATAATGTTTCTTTGCAGTCTATGCATTTAAAGTTATAATATGTGGAAAGGTTTCTGATCATATTAGGAGTTTTAAGTGAGTCTTCTAGTATGCAAATATCTATATATTTTCCCAGGGTTGGAAAATTTCTGCTATAATTTATTGAGTAAGCTTTCTGTGCTTTAGTTCACAATTTAGTTCTTTATTCATTTAACCTCATGAGTTCCTGGGATTAGTCTGTTGGATATGTCCCAGAGGTTTTAAATGTTGTGGTTTAAATTCTTCCTTTACTTCTGTCTTAATGTGCTATTTTCTTCAAGTTGTCCTCAAATCTCGATGTCCTTTCTTTTCCTTGGTCTAGCCTACTAATACTTCCCACTGGGAATGCTACTAACACTTCATCAGTTCTTTGGAATCTTCTTTGAGATTATCCATCCTTTAAAAAAAATAGCCTATTGAATTCTTCTTTCAGTACTTCAACCATATCTCTATCTTCAGTTTTAGTTGTAGAAAGTTTGTGAGATCCAAGAGGGGGTAATATTGGCTTATTTGTTATTTTATTTCTTTTCTATACTGTGATTTGTGCACATTTTTGTGATGGATCTGTCTCACTCCTTTTCTTCTTATTTGTTTGTTTATTTATATTTATTTTATGTGGATAGTCTCCTCTTTGGCTTGTTTGCCAATACTCTTTGGAGGGGATAAAGTAGGTATCTCTAGCAAAAACAGTGAACTGAGACACGTTTTGCTTATAAATCTAGCCTTTGATGACTGAGCCATATCTCCAGCCCATTACAGATGAGGTTTGAAATGATGTAGAAAGCAATTAGGTAGTTCACAAACATTATCAATAAAGTTAAAAATGAAAAGGTTAAATAAGCTACTAAGTTGACAAGCTAAGAGTTCAAAAATTATTAATATTAAGGTATTAAACATTCATACAGTAAAAAGAGGAGACTTGGAAAGAAAAGAAAAAAAGAAAAGAAAAGGAGAAATCAAGTTAGGGATAGGCATAAATGTGTTTGTGAGGAAGACATCAAAGGTTACAGTGACCGAGGGGACCATAGTATTTACAGAGCAGGCTGAGCAGAACCAAACTGAGCCAAGAGAAGGAATGAAACTATTGAATGAAAAAGGATAAAAATGATACATCAGCTAGGATGATGTTTTTGGTACTCAGAGATGCGTGTGTTTTCACCCGTAGGCTACTTTCTGGAGTTCCTTCTCTAGGGAGGATGTCATCTGTTTGTCTGGGCTCCAAAACGTTAAGACCGGAGAGGGATGTTTGCTATATTCTGTTCTTGTCAGGTTGAGTCTTAGGAGGAACAGCACTCTACCTGCTGTTTCTATCTCTGTTATCTCTTCCTCTCAGTGCATGGACTCTGGCACTAAGAGCTTCTGGTTCGCAGTGACTGTTGGGTGTGCTCGCTCTTTGACACCACCGCTGACTTACTTTTTCTTACTGTAGTATCTTGTCCACAGATCAAAGAGAAGGCCAATACATATTACATTCATGATTAGATGTTGTTGTCTATTATTGTCGGCTTTAATGTCAACTTGCCACAAATTAGAATCGCCTCGTTAGGGGGCCTCTCCTGAAGAATTGTCCTGATTGCCTTGATTAATATGGGCAAGTGCACCCCGGCTGTGAGAGGCATTTCTGGAAGCAGTTCAAACAAAAAGGGGGTTTCAGAAGGAAGTTTATTCTTCCATTTACTCGCGTGGCCTCCCCCCTTGCTACAAGTTGATTTGCCCCATTGATAACACTTTAGCAGAGTCCTTCATTGATTGGCAGAACCAGGGTTTCTGAATGTTTATTTTGGGATATGAACCAGCAGCTCTCCAGAAATTTTCCCAGCTCCTGGAGACCATCAGGCTACTAATGTACCCTGCCTTGTGGACTGAGTGACATTCTGTCATTGCCCCCAGTGAAGGACTGCTATTCTAAGATTATTCCAATTATTGAGGTACCTAGTTGTAAGGATTGAGTACTGGGTTCTCAGGGGCTCTGGGAGTGATTTGGCAGTGGTTACTGTTTTTAGACTAACTTAACACATTGATAAATATTTTTATCTCTTTGATTTTGTTTCTTTTGAGAAACTTGACTAAAACATTGTCTTACTGGAAGTAGGCAGCTCTGGGTGGGGTGGGGTAGCTAGCTTTGTCTTCAGGTTTGACTTCCCTGAGAAGTCTGGTCCATACTTTCTGTCTCTTTGCTGGAATGTATTTGTGAGCATGAGAACAAGCTTTTCCATCTGTGATACACAGGTTCTCATGATACAAAAGGTGCAATGCTCATTAGTGGTGTGTGTGTGTGTGTGTGTGAGGGGGGGGAGGGGGAGAGTGCACACAGGCAGGAAGAGGTGTGCTTTGAGGTTTGGAAATATAGAAATGGAAGCTTATTTACTTTCAAAACCAAGATGCTCAACTGAAAATTGTCTCATGGCTTCTCTTTGCTGAACCCCTAGGAAGTTAAACGCAGTGCATCTCTTCTGCTTGGCCTAAGTCCTGTGTTCAGGGACCTTGCATAAACGCCCATAACCTTTGGCATTGTCTGGCTCACTTGGCCTTCTGTTTTCCTTCATTTCCCTTTCCTTTACTGTGTGCTGTATGCCGAGGTCCACGAGGGCCTCTAGAAACCTGCAGTTAACAGTTTCCCCTGGTAACTGTTCATAGCTGCCACTTGCTGACTTTCTGTCTGACCGGATTTTTCCCGCAACTGTACATCTGAAAATGTTTCAGGTTCGTGGAAATGCAGGAAGGGATGGGGTCTCTAATCCATCACTGTTCTGGTCATACAAAAATAACTTTTCTGTAATGGTCTAGTGCTTCGTTGGGGTAAGTGCTTGATATTTTACATTTCAGCTCACATGGTCCTCTCTGAGATAGCATGATGATGGCTATCGAGGGAGGTGGTTCTGTGACTGTGAAGATGTCAAGGGGCCTCTGTGATTCATGAAATAGCAAGGTCACAGATCCTAAATCATCCTGCTTCTTCACTGGCCTCCTCAACAGTGTAAAATATGGTCTCTACAATGAACTTAAGATCCCTAAGATAATTCTGTCTCATGGTTGGGCATCTTCTTGACATCTATGATTAATAGCTGCTTGCCAGGAGTCATTTGTTTTGAAGTTTCTCTTGATTACAGCCTCTTTATTATTAACTAAAGTTTCCAGTAAATGTTTGAAGAAATTCTCAGTGTTATGAGATGTAGGTTCCATTTAAAACATTATTAAGGACAAGCACCTTTTCCATCAGAAACACTGGAAAAGGTATATATTGATATTCTGAATCATTTATGAAATGAATTAATGTACAGTTCTACAATAAGAATGTCTTGAGTCTCTCTTTCTACATATATGTCTGTAAACACGTATATGTTTATATGAAATATATTTGTATATAAAACTTAAAAATCCAATTATGTAATATTATAAAGAGGAGTATGAGTTTTACAATTTGTGAAGAAATCTTATAATTCTTTTGCATTTTAGATGTAGCAGCAGATATAAATCAATTGCTCTCAGTTTTATATCAGAATATAAGAAACTAGGTAATGTTAATTCATTGAAAGTTTAAACATTTTTATTATACAGGATCACTTCCTACTTAATTGTTTATCTAAGTGTCTGGAAGAAGTAAAATAGGCTTCTTTAATTTTTCAAAGTTATCATAAAAATTAAAGATAACAAGACATATCAAAGGATATCATAGACTATCAAAGTTATAAAAGATGCCATAAATATTATGTTATCAAAGGGCATATATATCAAAAGACACCGTAAATATGAGTATTATCAAAGGGTATCCAGAAATATCATAGGTTGTCAAATGGTGTTACAAATTTTAGTATCAGAGGTTACCATAAACATCAAAGGTATTGCAAAAATAAAAACACCAAAATATTAAATCTTCAAAAAGAATTGGTAGAGTCCTGACAATATATCACAGATCCACAGAGGGGTCTACTCAAACTGCCTGAAGTATAAGAAAAAGTAGAAAGTGAGCCTATTTCATATGTCCTGATGTAGAACTGCACATGCCTTTGAGTTTGAAATGCTTGATGTGACATTAATATTGTCGTCTTCCTTGATCATCATTGCTTGGAGCTTCCAAGTGATAAAGCATTATTTCACTTAATAGCAGTTAATTGTGAGACTTTCCTTCTTTAGTAACTGCTTTCCTATTAGAAAAAAATTAGAGCATCTTTCTTTTGGTGACTAAGAAATTTGGGTGTCCAAGATCTTCTCTGAAATATGGGCAATCAAGGTCCTCTCTGGAGCCTGGAGGTCAGCTGGAACCAAGGGGTCACAGAAGAGTTTAGAGATATGTAGGAAAAAGAGAGGGGTCAGGCCCCAGAAGAAAAGACAAAGAATGGAGCAGAAACAAGCAAGATGTGGAAGAAGAACAAGAACACAGTAGGTCCTATCAGCAGGACAGTGAGGGTACTAAACTCACCAAGTACTTAGTGTGTATGTTCTAATTTCCTCTTTGTTTTCATTTTATATATACCCCCGGTGTGTTGAGCTTCAGTTCCCATGAGTTGAGTTCCAATGTTTCCATTTTTTATTTTGGATTACAAGTAAGAACTTCATAGAAAGAGGGCTAATATAGCAACCTGATATTCTGAGTCACTAAAAAAATCTGAATGTACAGTTCTGCGATAAGGATGTCTTGAATTTGTGTTTAGAAAACATTGTGGCTGTATCTGTAGATGCTTAGACACATGAACTCGGGACAGAGAGACTTTGGGACACTTTGATTATGCAGATTTGTTTGATCTTTTAAAATAACAGCATGTCTATGGACTAAGAACACGATTACTGCATGTTTCTAGGGAAAGCAACTGAGCCTCACAAACCAACCTGATGGAAAATGATAGAGATACCTATAACTGTCCAAATATCATCACCGAGGTGTCTCTGCTCAGTTTCTCCCATTCTTGGCTCATTTGTCAAAGCGAGACTTCAAATATGCCCTGGGAAAACACCAGCACTTTGCAGTAAATTAATGCCTGCTATGTCAACATCATTTGACATTTCTCACGTGGCCTCTAGTTTAGGGAATGAAGTTGCTATAACAAATTGGCATCTTGCCAGTGACCTCTGGAGGCCGAGGAACCATCATGTCAACAGAACTCATTTCATGGACTCCTGGTGCTACGCTGAAGTCTTGCTGTTTGCTATAAGCAGTGAACTTTTATTATTGCGGGAGGCTGAAGAGTTAAGGGTCAAACTGTAGGTGATAAACAGATTGCTTCCCAGAAGAGCCTTCGTGGTAGAAAAGTTCACGCTAGCTTCTTGGAGAACTTTGGATAGATTTCGTTTTTAATTATGGTCTATATATAGATCACAATAAACTTTCTAAACAACCCCAGGATCCAGAAGGCAAGCAAAGGTGATAAGACCATGGACAAGGCAGCGTTATTCCCACCATTTAAATTATTCTCAATTGAATTACATTTATTTGTATTACACACGAATGCCTTCCTATTGACAAAGCAATAAGATTGAAACCCAATATTCACAGTCATAACAAAAATAAGGGAATGTACAGTTACTTAATTTAGCTTAGTTTGAATTAATTTTTTAAGAAAATCCTGTGGTTGAACCTGTTAAAAATTTCCTTCAAAATAGGTTCTCAGTTCTCTATAGCAAACTTTCTCAACATGATAGCCATATGTTCTGTTTTTCTCCCACTGTCATTAAAATACTCATTAAGATGCATAGCCAGGGAGCCAGATGTTTTGTTTTTATTGCATTCTATTGCATTCTATTTTCTTCACGTTTACAATCTCTGTATAGTTACATGGTGACTGAAATTTGTGACTGTTCTCTATCTATTTAACTAGAGAAGTGTAGACAGATACATGCTTATAGAGATAGAATCATGATAAGATGCATAGTTCTGAGTGTGGTTCTGTTCATTTTTTTCTATCTTAATTAAAAAGGACATTCTCATGCTTAGAAGGCAAGCTATCAGACACCTCGATACAATGGCAACCACTCATGCGTTTGCTTCATTTCTTCCTGATTTTTTCTTTCTCCTCTGCTTTCAAATATAATGCTTGCCAGACACTTGATAAAAGAGGGGTGCTACTTAATGAGGCACATGTAGAGACATAAAAACAAAGATCTTAATTCTCTATGTACTGGCCAATTACTGCCAGACTTTTTAACCGAAATATGTTTTTACTGGTTTAAATTGAAATCTTTGGCTACTCACCCCTTTCTAGATTTATCCTTTCCAAGTAGCAACTGTATGTAGAAAAATGGTATGCTGTTCAGGGTTGAGGGGATAAGACAGTATCTTATTTATATAAGATGTATTTTTATATATTGAAAGTTGGAATATTAAAACCATAGGAAGGACCATTTTCTAGCCTAGAAATCTCTTTTCCAAGACAGTTTCTCTTGTCTTGAGGAGAACCTATGGTTCTAGTTCAATCCGGACTTCTCCAATATTTGTGAAATTCTTTTGGTTCCAGTGAGGATAGGTGTTAGGGAATGGGAACTTAAATTGAGGGGAAAACTATGTTTTCCATTTTCACTTTGATTGTCTTTTGCCATTAAATATAAAGAATTGGTGAAACCTACACTATCAAAGGAGGATAATCTTTCTTGATACCTTATCTCAAATCTTTTCTCCCTTCCCTCCCACCTCTTGGAGGGCATACCACCTCTCAAAGCCTTTGGTTACTTCTCACAGGACGGGGGTGGTAGTACCTAGAGTAAAACATGCTAATTCCACATACTCTACCTGTCTAACCAACCCAGTTATTACTCACTCTGAGTGAGTGGGCGAGTAATTGCTTGCAAGATTGTGAACTACCTTGAAATTCCCATACTCGTATGCTAAGATAATCAGCTGCTTTATCAAATTGGCTGCCCTGCCATGACTGTGTCATTTGTGATGGGGAAGCCTGCGTCATTACACCGTCGTGGAGGGCCTACTTGGCTTATAGTGAGTCTGGTTTCGCCTCTTCCCAATCATAGTTCTCTTTATGATTTAATAGACCAGATTTCTTTCTAGTTGACTTTTGAATCAGCTGTCCTATCGACAATGGAATGGCTCAGTGGGGACAGGATAGCTGATCACCTTGAATCTGATCACTTCCTTCTAGTCACCTGATTCATAGCATTGGCTATCAGCTCCTGGCACTGCAGGCTGGTCTTAGGTAATGGGGTATTAGCAATTGGTGCCTCATTATGTTAATCCTTGGGTGGTGTCTCTCCTCCTTGTAAAAGCAGGGCGCTGTTGTTATTTTTACTGTGAGTTAACTTCAGTTTCCCAATTTATGGTATCTCTCCTCCTGGGCTTAATGTGTGCACTTGGATAGCTTCTTGCTTGGGTTTGCTTTATGAGGGGCAGTTAGCAAGCAGGTCTTATAGACAGAAGGACCTGGGTTCAAATCACTTCTCTGACGACCATTAGCTGTGTGACCCGGAAAAGCATTTTGCCCTGTGCTGCTGCTTCTACAGGTTTGTCATGCAGATTAGATCCTGTGCGAGATTAGCACACCACAGCAGCTGAATGGACAAAATAAGTATCTTTAAAAAGCAACTAGTTGCTAGGCAGTGGTGGCGCACACCTTTATTCCCAGCACTCAGGAGGCAGAGGCAGGTGGATCTCTGAGTTTGAGTTTACCTTGGCCTACAGCATGAATTCCAGGATATCCAAGGCTACATGAAGAAACCCTGTCTCAAACAAAACAAAACAAAAACCATAAAACAAAAGAAAAAACCACGCAGCTCATCATTGTGCTAACTGGTCAAAAGCCAGTTTGGTAGTAAAGGAGTAAATTTGTAGTTTTGATTGCCATTAAAATTTCTGCAGTATTTTATTTCATTGTTAACTTGTATTTTGTAAATTTGAAATGAGGGTTTTCAGATTTCAACTTCAAGGACTACGTCATTCCCACAGCATCAATTCTACTCCACCGTCTTTGTGGAAGAGTTGCTCAGAGCCTCTCATTCTACATTTTCAGTATGTCACCATCTGCTTTTTGGTAGTAGGTGTCCAACTCCCCTTCTTTGTCACCTACTTCAAACAAGCTCTTTAATATTGTGTTTGTAATAGAGTCATAGATCTTCACAGTCTCTGGTAACAGAATCCATCTTCAATCATCCGTATTCCCTAAGACATGGTCTCTGTATTCTGGGAGATCAGAGTGTAGATGGAACCCGACTGGCTATATAACACAGGGTAATGAGGAGATGGCTATCTTTATAAACCAAAGTTTATGGGAAAGCTGCTGAAGGAGTAATTAATTCAGCCAGAAGCAGGGTGTGGTGGGTGGAAGGGCTGGGGAAGGTCTCAGAGAGGAGGCACACTTGAATCAGTACCTTTAAGAATGAACACAGTTTTGTTTTGGGTAGAAGAAGCAGATGACAAAGTCTGAAAATGAGCAGTCCTCATCCACGTCACCATGGCAGATGGCAGGAGGGATGGCTGCAAGAATCAGACGTGCTGATAGAACTGGCAAGAGCTGCCTGTGAAGTGTTTGGTGCCCAACCAAGAAGCCCGACAGCAGAGCCTTCTCCTTTGATTCTTGGATCAATTATTCTTGAGAACACATTGAGTAAAAATTTTTCCTGTATGTACTTTTAAAAGCAATTCCTAAAGGACACACACACACACACACACACACACACATACATACATACATGCATGTATGTATTGGTTTTTTGAGACAGGGTTTCTTTGGGTAGCTCTGGTACCTGTCCTGGAATTAGTTCTTGTAGACCAGGCTGGCCTCAAACTCACAGAAATCCTCTTTTCTCTGCCTCCCTAGTCTTGGGATTAAAGGTGCACACCACTATCGACTGGCTAACAATCTTTAAAGTATTTTCTAGATCCCTAGTAACCTAGTAAACCAGAAAACCCTCTGTTGCTCCTTTTTTTTCTTTTTGCCTTTCCATTTGAGTCCAGACAATAGTGTAAAGGCTAACAGTATGGACATACAACATGGTTTCCTGCTTGCCATTCTCACTAGCTCTACTTATACCTGGGTCAGGTAATACAAACTATGGCACCTCCACATGCCACTTTCTTCTTTGCAAAGAAGAATGGTGACATTTCAATATAGGAGGGCTCACTTGATGATTCTGTAACGGCTTAGTTAGTGCTTGCTGGTCATCCTTTACTAAGCAATAACTGACCTTTACTGTGGAGCAGTTCCTTTGTTGGATTCCTATTATATGGTAACAGGCTATGCAGGCTGAAGCTTTGTAGTCAGGTGGCTTATTTTTATTACTGATGTTATTATATAAGAAATAGCTTTAATAAATCCCATTAAAACAAAGTGTGTTCTAGCCAAGTCAATACCCTGTCCGATTGTACCGATTCATTTTTCATCCAGTTGTGGATTGTGCTACAGGACTGGCTGACTGACAGGAGCTGCCATGTCCCATGTTCACACAGATCCTGAATTCACATCACCATGCAGCCTTGGTAGCCTCATCATTCAAGCTATGTTCTGCAGACAGAGTGTTCCCGCACGGTTTTAGATATGAACAACTTCGGAAGGATGGTCAAGCCCTCCCCCATTGAGTTCTGGGCTTAGATTAATCAACTTTAGGTTGGCTGTGCTTTTCCTAAAACTTGCAATCAATAACCTTGGGAAGGCAGAACTCTGGGATCCTCACATTCTGTGATAAAATCGTATTTACTGTTGGTGACATGAAGAAGTACAAACTTCTTCAGAAGTACAAACTTCTTCAGAAGGTACAAACTTCTTCAGAAGGTGAGCAGACGGAATGGTCCTTTGCTTGATCAAGGGGGAAACCTGCTGATCTCTAAGGAGCAGAGACAACAACAGAAAATGAAGGGAGATGAAGTAGCTGTGATGGAAATCATTCTTAAAGACAGCTTGAGTCTGTAGACAGGAGTATACAGCAGGTTATCACCACGAGTGAGACTAACTCTTCAGAACCACCCTATGTGCGATGTTTGCAGTAGTGGACTGGCTAAGAATGCTTTGCTTTTGTTTGTCTTATCTGTTTGTTGTTAGTTTGTTTGAGAGAGGTTCTCACTCTGTTGTCTTAACTATCTTAGAACCTCATATGGAGCCCAGGTTGGCCTTGAACTCACAGTGAGTGCTGGAATTACAGGTGCATTTACAAATGCCTGTCTAAACAAGATTGCTTTTCATTTTTCTTATGTCATGTTATTCTAACTTTTCCTGTGTTTGTTTACTCTTCAGTTTATGTTTATATATATACATATACATACACACACATGTATATATTGCTTTAAAATAATTTTTAGCAACTGCGTATTTTGGTGCAGGTTTTCTTTGGTTAACAATCACTTTCTCCTCCCTCTGGGAAAATTTAAAGCTATATGTCAGCAACACCTTCACCTATAGTCAAGACTGGGGTACAGTGTTTCATTCTCCCAGCAAGATAGCTATGTCTAATTTCCTGAATAATTTTTCTCTTGTGTCTTCTTGTTCATCCTCATAATCATTTTAAATTTTTATCTGTGTAAAGATCATGATTCTTAATTTATGGGAGCTATACCTTTCAAGCTTAATGTTAGGCTTTTGAAAAAAAAAGTTAACATGGGAGGCCTGCCCCTTTCTGAATGGAGATGGAGGAGGAGTAGATGGAGAGGAGGGGTAGATAGGAGTCAGGGGGAGGAAACAGGAGGGAAAAATATGGCTGGTATATAAAATAAATGAAAAAATGTTAATTAAATAAAAAAATGTCTCAATACAGCAACATAACTGTACATTTTAAGTGTCAGTTAAAAAGTAATTATTCATATTAAAAATGTCAGATTTCAAAAATTTATCCTTGAAAATCTCTTCTTCAAAGAAATTCACAAGCTTAGGGAAAAGCAGTAGGAATAGATATGATCCACGTGGATGCTAACGCCAAGATATTCAGAGCTGGGCAAAGTTCAAAGCCCTTATTGTCAATGTGCTCCAACTTAATTAAACTACTGCAAATTATATATTACAAAGGACTGCCCAGCCTCCAACGAAATATTTGTGATATTTGGACCAGTTTACAATGTTCTTTCCCATTCAAAGGACTATATGCTATATATGTTTATATATGTACAGAACATCTCTGTATAGCTGGGAAATAACTTTGAAGAAACAGAGCTCCCAGGTGGTCATAGGTTGTAATAAAATGCATTTCCTTCATTGGAAAGTCAGAGATAGTAAAGAAAAGTTTCCAATCAAAAGGACAGAAGCCATGAAACAGCATAATTCTGGAATGATCCTGTAGAATGGACAAACAGCTTCTTGGAAGCCGCATGGTATATTTTCAACTCACCTCTCACATGCCTGCATCAGTCACAGGGTGAGTCAGGTCCTTCTGACCTGAGGTTACCTGACTAAGTAAAGCCACCGTGCCTGCAATGTCCCCCAATGCTTAGAATCACAACCCAACCCCATTATGTCTTCCTAAATGGCAATGTTTATTTGTGAACCATTTCTGACTTGTGGATTGTGACAGGAGTTAAAGATGACAAGGGAACTGTGGTAGCCAAAGAAACTTTAGCCCTGCACCCAAGCCGAGTTGAAGGAGCACACTATTTCAGAGATTTTCTAGCATTCAAAGAATACTTTGTCTGTAATCTTGTCTGGAAGAAAAAGCCCTAGGGCCAGCATTCCAGATATCCAGGACTGCCTGCTTGGTGGACTGGGTCTGGAGAGATTTCACAGCAAGGTGAGCCTAAGCTGAGGTAATGAGCATGCTCTATCAAGGCTCCAGTCTGCCTCAAGCTCCCACAGTCAGCATGGAGACCAAGCAACTGAACCAGGATTTACTTCTGGTTTGAAGGAAGAACTCAAACAATTCTTTAACTGATTTCACAAGCAGAGTCTCAATCAATCAGGTCAAGGAGTAAGAATCATATATGAATTTGATTGGTTTAAATGGTCTTTTTTATCCTGTAGTGATATTCTGTAATGATAATATGTTAATCACTGAGATATACAACCATTCATGCCCTCATAGAATTTTTAGTCTAATTGAAATATTCAAAATAACAATATAGCCAAGATATAAATCATTGGAGAGAAATAGTAACAAAGAATTGTGATGAACTATAAAGAGGGATAGATACATCTGATGAGATCATTTAAAAGGTGTTTGTGGAAGATGTCACCGTAGAGACAATTCTGAGACCATTCCAGGCAGAGAGGATAGCAGAAATACTCTGGGTCACTTTGTGTCCCCTTTAACTGTGACTACCCAAACAAAGGGACCCACACTGTGTCGTTCTTGTTACTTTTAGCTGACCACCAATTTTTATTTTCAAATTTTTTGGCATTATGCTTAACTCTGTGATAGGAACCGGACTCAGTCAGCAATAGTCCCAGCCCCCAAGCCAAAGCATTAAATTTTAGGCTAAAGTGTGGAGGTTTTGCAATCTATCATCTAATGATGGGCTGAGATTACTGCTTTGCATCTGAGCGCTGCTTTGAGTGACTTAAAACATCTCAGCAACACTTCAAATACTCCAGGAGCCACTCACTGGGTTCTGGAACCTGTAAAATCCTTAGTGCCCTGTCCCTGCCACAGCAAGCACTGTGTATACAGAAGAAGCAAGGGGATGTAGGACAAGTCCTACTGGCCCGTCCAGGGTCCCGCCTAATTCCTATGACACGCCTCGTGCAGGTGACATGTTCTCTGAGGTGTGGATAGCCGGCTAATTTCTGGAGAGTAGGAGGTGTGGGCTCACCTTTTGTTAGTTTTACAGTGGGGCATTATCTGAATGATACTCATTCTCTCTGTGGTGTGGACTTCGCACAGGAGGCAGCAACTGGCCATTATTTTACAGTAAGCACCAGCCACTGAGAGGCACACAGAGCTGGTGCCTCGTTTCTGAAGATAGTTTTGCTTGGGAAGAGCTTCTTGGTTAAGGATTTACTGACAGGAAAAGCAAACTCACTGGGAAGAGACGAGCTGTGGGTCTCCTGCCCCAGGCCCTGCGACGCTATGCCTTGAAAAGGCTCCCAACCCATTGGCACAGATCAAGTTGGATGGGACACCACTTCTTCTCTTGAGGCTTGAAGGAAGAGACAGGGATTTTCTTGTTCAGCGTGTCTGAAGGATGGCTTCCCAGTTTCATCAGCTTCGGATCCTGGTGTGGAAAAACTGGCTAGGTGTCAAAAGACAGCCGGTGAGGATTCGTTTATTTTATTTTGTTGTTGTTGTTTTGTATAAAGTGGGAGTGTGGGGGACACGGAGCAATACTCCAGGCAGTGCTAACATGTGATGTCAATGAGAGGTAGACAGAAGAGAGCTTAAAGGCATTTTTTCAAAGCAGAAGCAAGATACTTAGAACGCTTGCCTCTGTCTGTCTTTCAGCTAATGGGGCGAGTCTTAACATGTCCCCAAAGCAGCCCTTTGATTTGAGTGAATTAAAGGAGTAAATCAGGACAATTCTAGGGCAAAGCAAAGGCTGTACCTTGTTACTGGACGGACTGAAACTGGCGTGGAATTCTGAATTGAAGCCAACGTGTTTTCAGAATTTTTCTTAATGCCATTAGAAATGGGGTGGGAATTTCCGCTGGGACGAATGAACGCTCCATTTGAATGCATTGGAGATGGGAAGAGATGCGGCAGAAACTGAAAAATGATGGGAACTTGGTTGAAAAGTAGGATAGGAAGTTGAAGGCTGATAGTATGGCAAAACTTCCAAAGGAATTCAAGTATATAAAACTCATTTATTGGATGTGAGATTATGTGTGTTGGCTTGCTCGCTTGCGTGCGTGCGTGTGTGAGTGTATATGTGTCATATATATATATATATATATATATATATATTCTTTTAGGAATATCACTGAGTCACTTTGTTGTTCTTTTAACATCTTTTTAGAGCTCTTACATTCATACTTTTTAAATTACAAAGTCAGCTACTGAGAACTTCATCAGATAGGATATGGAAGGTGGCAGGAGGGACACGTTTCTGTGAATTACGTATTCAAAAAGATGTGTGAGAACTAGGGGAATCCCAAACCACACTGAATCCATTTCACTTTAGAGCAGCCGCTCTGACCTCAGTTGTGTAATGCAGACATACAAATAAAATGCATCATAAACCCCAACAGTTTGTCCAGGTACTTTATCTCACGGAATACTGGCTTGCTGAGCCAGAATCCCAGCATCCTAATATATGCATTAAAAGAAGGAATTAGTTAGATGCTTACATACTTTAGTGAATTTGATAGGCAGGGTTTTAAATCATAAATTTAAATCATATGATTGCATGAGTGTGATAGACATAAAATGATAAAGTTGTTAACTTTTTGTTTGTTAACTGTAAAAACAGCACAAAAAAATTCCCCATACTTTCCACGTGGGTGATTTTGGGTGTCATTCAGCCGGGTAGCACAGTCCTGGGCACGAGGATGTCTCAAGCATGAGCTGGGACTCCTCCCATGATGACACAGCATCTAACACCCGAGCACTGGTTTTCTCACTTACAAAATGGGCACAATGTCTGCCAGACAAATCTTAGAGTGTGGAAAGATACCAGTGTGGACATAGATACCCAATTGCTTTCTAATGAATCTAAACTACGGAGGGAGGTGAACAATTTGGACATCTTGTTTTATTCAAATTAATGATGAAAGGAAATCCATGGGAACAGTGAATGGAAAGAAGAATTTACATAAGGTATGGAGCTAATAAGAATTCAGTCATTAGAAACAAAAGCCAAAAAGGAAGTGGATAACACATTTCCTTGCAGATTCTAAAAATTTAATCATTTACCTCCAGTTCTCCAAGACACACACCAAGATTTCCAGTAAATATTCTTTTTCTTAATCAATCTTTGAAAATGCAAGTATCTTTATCTGTGTATTAATTCTGAATATGGCATTCCAAGACTGGACTTTTATACTTAAGAAAATTCAAATTGATGCGTGTGCTACTGCCCTTCTGAGCGTCAAAGAAAATTCTAGCATTGTTACCCCGTCAACCTTCTTTAATTCTTAAAAGAAGCTTCATCACAAAGCAAGATTGTGGGAAGGAAAGCTTTTAAAGGAAGATAACGGAGTGTATGAATGCAGAAACATAGGCAGAAGAAGGAAAGGACAGACGTACAACATATTTAGACACACAGAGCACTGTTGTGGAACACGAGTGCTTATACCAGCACAGAAAAATGCCACCAGGGTTACAGACAACTATATGGTTTGAGAAAGAACATGAGGATAGGATATAATCTAAATATTCAGTTGAGGTATAATTCTGGGGGTCAGCCTCTCTCTTAAAACCATACTTGAAATAAATTTTATTCTTACTTAGAAAGCCAAAGATGAGAATTTTAAAATATTCAGGGTTATGTAACTGACAATTTTGCAGAGTTCCAGAGAGTTCAAGGGACTTATTCAAGGTCATACCATGAATTCAAGGATCAAGATCAGATTTCCCCAGTGAGGACTTTGCTCTCTGTATTACCATTTCTCTGTTTCTTCTTTGCTTACTTACCCTATTTTCTCTGATCTTTGCTCAGAGTTCAGTCCACCAAAGAAGAGGTCATATCTATGGTGCAGGGCATAGCTATTGCTATCTATTTAAAAGAATTTTGGGAATAATAATTCTCAGTTATTTTGGGAAAATGTATTCTACAAGAAGAGAAAAATGTATTAGGTGGCACTAGAAACGCTAGGGAGCAAAGAGGATCGATTAGATGCGGTTGTTACTTTGCTGAGTTTGCAATTAGAACATAATGGGGAACTGAAGATGAATTCTAGAAGGATGCACAGCAGCAGGGACACTCGACAGTCACTCAGTGACAGGAAGCAGGCATGGGACAGTGGAGAGCTGCGTGCTGACGGACGGTTAAACAGGGTAAGATCCGTCCTAAATAGGGCCTTCAGGTCTTGTCAGGAGTGGATTCTAATTTCAAACTTCCCACCTGAAAAGGAAAAATTAACTCCAGTTGATTGCTTTCTGCTCCAAGTGCTTAACGAGGGAATCCTACTCCAGTTCAGTTCCCGACAGAAGTGACTCCTATGGGCATTCCCACATTTGCCATGAGGGCATTTAAATCAACTTTGACCCTTCCTCCCTCAACTCTGCCATTTCTGTCCATCTTTCTCTTCAGAGTGACTAGAGGAAGAGAGGGGAAACCCTAAGAAGGTTGGTCTGTGGATTAAATTTTTTTACTTTAAAACCAGTTGGAATGAAGTGGTCCTCCCGGTTTAAGTCTACATCAGTTTAATATAAGGCAGGACCTGTGTGAGCCAAGGCTCCAGTCCTTTCACCGCATGGAGCTGGGGGCCACTGATGCGCTTCCTTTCTTTTAACTGCTCAGAAATGTTCTTTCCTTTCTTTTCCTTTCCTTTCCTTTCCTTTCCTTTCCTTTCCTTTCCTTTCCTTTCCTTTCCTTTCCTTTTTTTAAACCAAAAAACCTACCTCTACATGTTTAATGGTGGACCTTTTCGATAAACATAAAAATATAAGAATATTACACTAATAGTCTAATTTAAAGTTATTATAGCATCATTTTCAATATATTGCTACCATGCATCAATTATAATTATCATTATAGAGTCAGGGTGCCCTGCCCTGTGGGAAGCTCAAGCCCCCCCATCCATCCTAGGATATTTCTCTTTTTTAATCATTCATTTTTTTATTCCAGTCATCATCACTCAGAGTTGGTTTTTTTCTGTCTATTTCCAATCCTTTTTGCCCGTACCTCCTATGAATATATGCTATGAAACTCTTTTTTAAAATTTTTTTTATTAAAAATTTCCACCTCCTTCCCTCCTCCCATTACCCTCCCCCTCCCTCCACCCCCTCTCACTCACTCTCCAGTCCAAAGTGCAGTCAGGGTTCCCTGCCCTGTGGGAAGTCCAAGGTCCTGCCCCCTCCATCCAGATCTAGGAAGGTGAGCATCCAAACAGACTAGGCTCCCACAAAGCCAGTACATGCAGTAGAATCAAAACCCAGTGCCATTGTCCTTGGCTTCTCAGTCAGCCCTCATTGTCAGCCACATTCAGAGAGTTCGGTCTGATCACATGCTCATTCAGTCCCAATCCAGCTGGCCTTGGTGAGCTCCCATTAGATCAGCCCCACCGTCTCAGTGGGTGGACACATCCCTCGCTGTCCTGACTTCCTTGCTCATGTTCTCCTTCCTTCTCCTCTTCATCTGGGCCCTGGGAGCTCAGTCCAGTGCTCCAATGTGGGTCTTTGTCTCTATCTCCATCCATCGCCAAATGAAGGTTCTATGGTGATACGCAAGATATTCATCAGTGTGGCTATAGGATAGGGCCAGTTCAGGCGCCCTCTCCTCAGCTGCCCAAGAAACAAGCTGGGGACATCTCCTTGGACACCTGGGAACCCCTCTAGAGTCAATTCTCTTGCCAACCCTAAAATGGCTCCCTGAATTAAGATATCTACTTTCCTGCTTCCATATCCATCCTTCCTCCATCTCAATTATCCCATTCCCCCAAGCTTTCCCCAATCCCCCCTTCTCCCTCTCTCTCACCATCTCCCCTTCCCCCCAAAGCACCCCAACACCCTGCTCCCAACTTTTGTCTGGCGATCTTGTCTACTTCCAATATCCAGGAAGACAACTATATCTGTTTCTTTGGTTTCACCTTCTTATTTAGTTTCTCTAGGATCACGAACTATAGGCTCAATGCCCTTTGTTTATGGCTAGAATCCACTTATGAGTGAGTACATACCATATTCCTTTTTTTGGGGTCTGGGTCACTCAGTAAAGTGTTTTCTATTTCCATCCATTTGCATGCAAAATTCAAGATGTCATTGTTTGTTTGTTTTTTTCCCCTGAATAGAACTCTAAAGGGTATATGTGCTACTATGGAACCGGATACACAGCAGACATGCATGTTTAAATTTTGCCAATAAATATAAAGCAAATGAGATCTCAAGTTGCTTTAGAAATTGGGGCAGTAGAAGTTTGCTTAATGTCCAATAAATGCGTTGCTTCACACTATAACATATATGTAAGAAAACACCATCATGAAACCCACGACCTTGTATGCTAGCTTTAAATATTAATTAAAAAACCGTTCATTACCAACCCAACAGAGTATGTTGTTTCTATCTACATCACAGAACATTTACCAATTTCTGAAAGGCATTGTACTCTGTAAGTATAGAATCCAGAAAAATGACTTATTCCTAGTTTTTAGCTAAGTTATTTATATGGATGGCAGCCTTGACTATCAGAAAGCCCAGCTCACTAAGGAGTTCATGGCAGCTTTAATGCCTTATTTTGGAAGCAGAATGAAAGATTTTTACCAGATTTAAGATAGTGAGCTCTTATTTTGAATGAAAATCTTGGAATCCTTTTTTGTTTCTAGTAACAGTCATTCCTGTCTTACAGGGAAATGCAAAATGAAGGGGATAGGGGGAAAAAGAGGCAATGTATTTTATGTTATGGAAGGTTGGACAACTTTTATTTTCAAGTTTGTAATAAAAAGTTATGATTCTAGATTATAGGAAGACCTTTAAATGACTTTCAATGCTCTCTAGCTTTGAAATAATAAAAACTCTTTTATTAGTCTGAAGGATGAACTAATAAAAATATAATATTCAGATCAAAGTGAGCCAGAGTTCTGTTCTGTAGTGTTTAATCTCTGCAGCTCAGTGGCTAATTGCACCGATGCTGAAGCCAGATCCTAGGTTCAAGCATCAGCTCTCTGGCTTGACGGCTTACAGAAAGACGTAGTCTTCCTATGTTTCTCTGTCTGCAAGAGGAAATGAGCTTGCTATGCTAAGTGAGATACACAAGCTAGCTATGCAATAGCATGCACGTGTTCTAGGCAGCCAATCCATAGTAGCTGTCATACTTCAGGATTCTATAAGAAATTTTGACACCAATTATAAAAAGACGACCTAACTACAGTATTTTATTCTGGGAAAGATATACTTTTAAAATTACTAATTTATTTGTATAGATGTGTTTGTGTACATGTGTGAGCACGTGTGTGCATGTGTGTGCACGTGTGCGTGTGCACAGAGATACATGTGTAGTGGTTAGAGGACAACTCGCAAGAGTCAGTTCTTTCCTTCTGTCATGTGGGGTCCAGGGATCAGACTCAGGCTGTCAAGCATGGGGGCACGGCCTTTATCTACTGAGCCATCTTGAAAGTTCAGGGAAGTGTATTTTGAAATAAGGTTTAGTAGAGAATTGTTGAAGATTCCCTGAGAGCTAAGAGGTCTCTTCTCTCTTCAGATATTTGGAGAATTCTCAAATGCAGACAGGCCAAACTAAGCTAAGTGAATGGCGAACAAAGGAAGGAAGGATTTAACATTATTATAAGCAAAAATAAAGGACAAAATGTGTTGTCCAATAATGTAGTCTCACAGGGCAGTGGTCTTGCTGTCATTAGAAGCATTCGGATTGAGGCTGAACAACCACAAATCAGGATGTTCTCTCTAACTCTCTTTTTGAAAATTCATTTATTTATCTTACATCTCAGTCACAGTTTCTCCTCCTCCTTCTCCTCCCAGTCCCTTCCCCCACCTCCCCTCTGTTTCCACCCCCAAATCACTCCTCCTCTGTTTCTGTTTAGGAAAGGACAAGTCTCCCATGAGCATCAAAAGAACATGGCATATCGAATTGCACTAAGACTAAACACCTCCCCATGTAATAAGGCTGGGCAAGGCAACCCAGTATGAGAAGTAGGGTCCTAAAAGCTTGTTAGAGAGTTGGAGACAGCCCCTGTTCCAACTGTTTGGGGTCCCACAGGAGGGCCAAGCTACACAACTGGAACATACATGCAGAGGCCCTAGATCAGTCCCATGCAGGCTCCCTGGTTGTCAGTTCCGTCTCTCTGAGCCCCTGTGAGCTCAGGTTATTTGATTCTGTGAGTTTTCTTGTGGTATCCCTGACATCTCTGGTTCCTACAATGCTCTCCTTCTGCAGGATTCCCGAGCTCTGCCTATTGTTGCCATAGGTCTGCATCTGTTTCCATCAGTTTCTGGATGACTCTCTCTGATGACAATTGGGCTAGGCACTCAATTATAGCACAACCCATTGGCAGGACAGAATGTAGGCCAAAGGTTATGTGGTTGGGTTGGTTGCCCACTCCCCCTGCTTGAAGTCTTGACTGGTCACAGGAGATGGCCAGTTCAGGCTCTGAGTCATTTTGTGTGTTCCTGGAATAGTCTTCCCTTTTCCCACCTGTTAACATAACCCAATGGTTCCCTTTGCTTGAAAGATTTCTTTCCCCTGCTCTGTCCTTTCTTCTGATTGGCCCCTTTTCCATCTCTGAGGTTTTTTAATGATCTTTCCTTTAATTGTGTTACCTCCACACACCCTCCTTCCTACACCAAGGCCTTGTTCATTGAATTCACTTGATATTTGCTTTTTTTTGAAGTGTCCTCTCCTCAAAAGACTGAAAATTTTAATTTGTTTATCCTCATGACATGGCATGCAGTAGGCGCTCAACAAATTTTGTCATGCTAACGAACACACAAAGTTTTTGTAAATCGTTATTGCTTTGGATGTTCTAGTCTAAGAGTCCTTAAGAGTCTCCAAGACTGTGGTAAAGTAGAAAAGACTGCCATGCTAGTCATTCTGGTTTTATTTAGGCAAAATTTCCCTAACTAAACTCAGTACTGATACCGAGTACTATTCATTTATAATGTAACATACTTCAAATCCCTGTGGTACAAGAGACACCAACATCCTGAAGGGCAAGGTAATAGTGTGACTGCGTGAAATACACAAAGAGTAAAGAAGGAGAAGATAGTACAACGATAATGGGACAGGGATCATATGCTCTACTTTAAGGAATTTGAACCTCATTAACAACAATCTATGTGCAATGGATACAACCCTACCGTGAGTCTAATTTAGTCCATCTACCCCTAGTCAGTCTCCGCTCTAGGGCAAATGTCTCTAAGTGAAAAAGTCATTTTCTCAAGTTTTAAAATTGGTATTAAAAGTTAACCTTTTTTTAAAAAAAACTTACACATTCGTAAAATAATTAGAAGATAGTAACAATGTCAAACACAAATAGAATCAGAAGGATATAAGGAATTAGAATGAACAATTCTGACAAGGTAGCAGAATTCAGAATATTGAGACCATAAGCTTCTTCTTCTTTTTTTCTTCTTCCAGAAAACCAGTCTTTGAAATTTCTCGAAGATTTGTAAAAATAGCTCTTACAGATGTAAACGAGACTGGTAATTTATTCTAGTTGCTAGATACTGCAGATCAACTCTTAATGGAAATTATGGGCTGAGTTTACATTTGATTGATGTCTTTTTATGTGTGATGACTTTGCTGAGTGTAGTTAATGGAAATGAGGCCTAGCAGTGCCCTCAATTCCCCCAACTTGAAGGTGAATATGATCAAATTACATCAAGATATATGTGTGTGAAATGTCGTAATGAAATACTTTGTTTTGTGCACCAACTAAAAACTAATTAAAAACAAAACACACAAAAACAACACATCACGGGGCTAGATGCTGTTCAGTGGTAGAATACTTGCTTAGCATGCAATTAGCCATGAAAAATGAAACACATGTATCTTCCTTCACATTAGCAGTTGTATATAAACAACACTCAACACTCCCACTCAATACCCTTACTCAGCACCCCACTCAACATCCTCACCTCCCTCCCATTCTCTTATCCTCCCTCCATCCTGTTCACTTTCTCCACACTTCATAGGAATGGTTGAACTACCGATCATTGCTAGCCCATGAATAGACTTTTCATGGTGCACTCAAATTTATCTCAAAGCTTAAAAGTATCCTCCATGTTTAACAACTTTTTGCCTGGGTAGACAGGATTTCTGCCTGTGAAGTGTCTTTCTTTGTTATCTCTTTTGCTATTGCTTCATCTTTATGCTTCTGCTTTCAAATTGGATCTGGAGTTTTTGAAGAAGAGATATAGAGATCTTTAAAATAATTTCTAGATGGTCATTTTGAAATCGTGTCAAATTAAAAGAAAAGTCCCTGGGACCTACAACTGTTTGAGGCTAGCATGGGCTTATACATACAGATGTAAAACACCATCCGATTCCTAGGTACTTTGTTCTTATTTCCATATAGTCCTACATTCTTTCTTTCTCTATATACTGTAAATGCCATCAGATTCCTAGGCTCATTTCAAGCTTTGGCAGTTGTTTGAACTGCATCCTTTAGAACAAAGGGTCCTGTCCAGCTAGCTGCATGAAGTTTTCACAGTTCGCATTTCCTTCAGCCTGAAGCTGTGTCTCAATCTGCCCTTGCCACCCGTCACCCTTATTCTCTGAACCTGATCATGAGTTGTTCTTTTTGGCATTGGTCATTTCCTCAGTTTTACAGCAGTTGATTATCTTGGGCAAGAAACTCAAGGATGCTGTTCTCTCTTCTGCCATTGCCTTTTATTGGTAGTGCACGATGCCAACTTCCCCCCTTGTGGGAAATGCACACATGCATTCCATTTCTTCTAAGTCTTCTATTGATTTGTTGTTTGCTTGCTCATGTTTATTTAAATCAGTGACCCCTAGGTATTTTGTTACCACACTGAATTTTAATGTTTAAATTTGGCTTATAGGATCAAATTTGAAACTTGTATTCTCACGGGCTGGTACTTGTGTCCCGTGTCTGCTCTCATTATTTGACAGTTTCTGAATAGCATGACTATTACATTTCTTCCATCTACCTATATCTATCTATTTAGTAATTGCTTGATGAATAGATCTCTCTTTATCTTTTTCACATGTATTTTCTATGTCCATGCCTGGAAATGGTGGTAGTTAACTAGCAATGATCACTGATAGCTTCAAATGTCAACTGGAAGAAGCTAAGATTTCTTGAAAAAGCTTTTGTTTCTAGGACTGAGAGGATGATATAACAATGGGGCATGGAGAACTTTGGAATCATAAAGTAGAAAAGCAGGAAATAAGGGATACATATTTATACCTATCATTTGTTATTTTGAGAATTTTTTGTTTGACTTGCTATGTAGCCCAGACTGGCTTTAAAGTCCCAGATATCTACCTGCCTCTCTAGTGCTGGCGTTAATGGATATGCCATCATGACTTTTTTTTAAAAAAAATATTTATTTATTTATTATGTATACAGTATTCTGTCTGTGTGTATGGCCAGAAGAGGGCACCAGACCCCATTACAGATGGTTGTGAGCCACCATGTGGTTGCTGGGAATTGAACTCAGGACCATCATGACCTTTTACGATACGTTTTGGAAGTGAAGAGTGTCTTAACTTGGTTCTCTGCTGCTATATTAAACCACTCAGACCAAAATCAACTTTGGTGAGGAAAGGGTTTATTTCAGCTTATAAGTTACAGTTCAAAATTCAGTGAAACCAAGGCAAAAACTCAAGGCGGAAGACTGAAGCAGAAACCATGGAGGAGTGGTTCTTCCCGACTTGCTCTCAGGACCACCTGCCTAGGAGTGGTGCCGCCCACAGTGAGGTGGGTCCTCCTCTATCAGTTTGCCACCAAGGAAGTGTCCCCACAGACATATGCACAGGCTTTCTGATGGAAGCAGCCCCATTCAGTTGAGATTCCCTCTTTTCGGGTGTGTCAAGTTGATAAGTAGAATTAGTCACTCTAAATTTATGCTCATGCTAATAATTCTGATCCACCACTACTGAATTTATTCTAGGTCCTTTCTTTTTCATGCTTATAATTCCCCTGCTCAATAGTGAGAATTTGGATTCCCCCGGATGGGGAAAACTTTGTTAGTTTCGCCATATGAAACCAGTCACTAGCAACTGCCTCTTCTGTCCCTGAACTGTGCTCTTCAGTCCACTGGAGTTCTGTTGTCCCACCCTGCCCTATCTCAGCACTTGGGTCCCCATTAACCATTTCTCTCACTTGACCACTGTGACTTCTTCAGTCCTAGTGTGGAAGGACTTTATCCAAGGAGTTATAAAACTGAATTGTTGAGGAATGTATGGAGGAAGATGTAACAGAACAGGGCATTTCAGATAGAAAACAAATCGTGAATGATTTGAGGAACAGAAATACCATCTCCTGCCAAGGAATTAGTTACCTAGTGTGCACATGCCTTTAGATGTCAAGACTCAGGGTGATGAAGTACAAATGACTTACAGGGACAGACCGAGACAATTAAAACACCAACAGAATACACAACCTTCAGGAATGGCTTTCCACAGAGTGCTAAGTAGTACCTGTGACTATGCATAAAATCGATACATTCGCCTTTAGCCAAACAAACAGAAGTCACAGCTCACTGGTTCAGTGTTTAGATTTGACACCATCTTTGCTCTCTGATTGCTTATGATAATACTCAAAATAGACTGAAAGCAACCCCACTGTTATAAAAAATTAAACTTTATTTCCTGCTTTTGTGATTAATTTGTCATCTTTAACATCCCCAAGACCACAGTCCAGAAGGCTTAGTAGTTATCCCATTGAGATGCAGTATACAACAATGTCCTCAAACCTTCTGGAAGCTAAAATCCTAGGAAAAGCCTGGGATAATGGATTTACTTATAGGTTTTGCGATTGTTTTTTGCTTTAACACAGCCTACACTGACTTTATATATATATATATATATATATATATATATATATATATATATATATATATATATATGTATGTCCCTGACTTAAACCATATATTTTTGTCTGAGTTTAAAATAGCTCTAAAATTAATTTCAAATTTTACCAAAACACCCTTGTAAAAAAAATCATCCAATTAGATCAATCAAAAAGAGAACTTTAAGAAATGCTTGGAGCAAGTCCCTCATTTGAAAGTGGATGTCTGGAATAGTTTATCTCAGTTGCTGATTCTCATGAGGTTACTGGAAAGAACAAATAGATGCTTCGAAAAGCAACTAATGGATTCCACACCTCCTATTCCAAAAGAATATTCTCTTTAAATCTTTTTTTAAAAAAAACCTCAATTCCCTGTAGTCCATATTTCAAATGAGTCACATAAAGTATAAAGGTATTTTGTATCCAGAATGTTTGAAAACCAGACTCCAATTTGTCTGCTATTCAAGGACTAGGTAAAAATAACAACACAGTTTATAATTCTGTGGCACTGATACCTTTTTCCAGTCTGCTTTCTGCAATGATTCAATCCTTAAAACAGTGCAATAATTATACTACATTTTTCTGTCCTGTGTATTTTGAGGTTCACATCCATGCTCACAACTAGTTTACCCAATGAGTGTATGATTTGGCCAAGTTCTGCTAGCGTTTGGTAAAGAGAAGACACGAGCTATATCAGATTAAGAGTCCTTAGCATCTTTGATGCTTTTCTTGTGTTTGGCAGTCTGCGGTAGTCCGTGGCTCTTCTAACAGTGATGCTTTACAATTCACAAAACAAAAAGAAATTGAATAAATAGGATTGTAAACAAGGCCAACTACATCAAAATTGTTATTAAAGTGTCAAAAGAGAATTTGTTATATGGTAACGTGTATTTTTTTTAAATAACAGCATTAAATAAAAGGTCTAGTGGCAACTCCACAGAAGCACCTTTTCAACACGCTAATCAGTAGGAATAGTACTTGGGGCGGCTCCAACAATCCTAATGTGGTTTTCAAACATCCATGAGTTCCGATGCTGCTAAAGCCATAGACCGAATGGCGTCTGAGTCCCTCATCTACATGCATTATTATTGGAAATTTTAATTACAAGTGACAGATAATAAAAATGTAATGTTTCCTCACATTTAAACTCTAAAATGCCCCTGGAATTCTATCCATCAGATGCTCTCAAGGAAACTTTCCAGCAAAAATGTTTTAAGACCTAATAGACAACTCTGTGCCCCTAACTCCTGTCTGCACAGGGTTTAGTCTGTGGACCATCAATGCCACCTCCCTGGGAGCCTTCGACATGCAGGCCCTCAGGACGCCTTTCACATCTACCAAGCCCACATGGGAATGTTTGCGAGATCCCCAGGCAAGGCAGTGTGCTCATCACTGTCTGAGAGCTGTCGCTTTACAGGAAGCTGTTCCACCTGTCCGGGTGCATCTCAGCTCCCATCAAACCAAACGTCAGATGTCTCGGAGCTAAAAGGATGTCTGCAATCTTAAAAAACAAAACCAAAACTCACCCTTATACCCAAAGTCTACCTACCTACCTACCAGTGGGGAGAGTCATTCTCTTAGATTTTCAGCAGAGATTTTGGTGCAGTTGCCAGTTGGGAGTTACCGAAGTATTGATAATCGGGGATCAATAACCGATTGGTTTTGGATTGGTTTTGCAACACTGAAGAGCCTCAGGGAGAAAATTTAAGATTTGCTCTGAGAAGTGGTAAGAAACAATCGAACCCTGACAGTGTAACCAGGCCAAAAGAGGGGTCCACGTTTAATTGAGTCGAACACAAGCAAAGTTTGTGCTCTGTGCTGACTTGAGCAGCACAGCTATTTGAACAGTACAGTTTACGGTTTTTTTGAATACGTCATTCTCACTGCTGAGGAGCCAGTATTACAGGCCTGAAAAGTGAGCTAATGGTTTTTTCGATCCTAAGGATTTGAACCCAGGGCCTTAAACAAATTAGACAAGGCCTCTTTTTATTTTGAGACAGTCTCACTGAATTGCCCAGGATCAAGGTAAAATCACTCAGCGGCACAGGCAGCATTTGAACATGTCTTCTTTTTGCCTTGGCCTTCTGAGCAGTTCCAATACAGACCTGTGCCGCCCGGCTCAACTGTGACTTCAGAAATCTCTATTATTACTATTATTGTTATTATTATCGTTATTTGTGTATGTGTGTGTTTATGATGTGCATGGGAAAGTGCATATATCACAGCGTGTGTGTGTGGCGGTCAGAGGGCAGCCATGTGGAAGCAAGTCGCCCTTTGCTGCTTTCTATGTGTTCTGGAACTCAGTTACTAGCCTCACACGGCAAGGATTTTTACCCACTGGGGTTGGTCTATCTCCCTGTGTGTCTGAATTGGGAAAGGAAGCAGCTGTCTCTGTGCCCGAGAGAGAAACTCTCCCATAGAAGTTTCAGGGCAGCACACATTCCTTGGGAGCCTATTTTACACCAGGTATGAAAATTAAAGAATGAATACAACACTGTCTTCCCCATAAATGAGCTGTTGGTTCTTTCAACCATAACAATAACTTAGGCTCTACAATGCAAGCACACAGTACTTTACTCTGGGGTGGCAAAGAGCTACAGTTCACTCTCTGACTCAACCATTCATTCTCTTGGCTCATTCATTCACTACTTCATTCAACAGTATTTATTGGGCTGTTACTCAGGGTTACATGCTAGTCTTTGTAGCAGAGTCTAGAATGCTGACACTGGAAATAGTAAGATGTGTCCAAGTTGAAATTATGCTATATTTCATATACACTACTTAGGACACTGAGCCTTACCCAACAGACAAATAGAAAATGCTAAAATATTTTTTTATTTATTGTTTTGTGATTGCTGATGTTATTTGAGGTTTAAAATAATCACTCGTGGGACAGTCAGGATTGGTAACCAGAGAGGGAAGCTCGAATGAACACTTGAAGACTAGATCTGAAATAAACATTCTTAATAAGTTGCCTGCATTTATGAAATTCATTATTTTTCTGTTGATAATACAGGTAGTAACATATCTAGCCTGTGTTGGAATATTGTGGTTTGACAGTCTTTTGGTATTCAGTAGGTTTTTGTTTGATATGTGTGTATATAATTTACTGTCAGTACTGTAACATTTCTCTGTTGTTGCCTTGCAGCTTTGGACACTTGTTTTGATCTTATGGCCAGTCATTATTTTCATAATTCTGGCTATTACCCGGACCAAATTTCCACCAACAGCAAAACCAACTTGTAAGTAAATAGCTGTTTCCCTAATGTTTGTATTCTACTTAAAATTTATTCTTGTGGCATGTCAATGCTCAATTCTAAACTCTATTTTTTTAATGGCATTTCTTCTTTGCAGTAGCTGCATTAAACATTTGTGTGGGTTTCCCTCCAAGTTCTTTAAATCAAAGAGTGGACTCTGGGGAGAAAAGAACACAAGAGGCTGGGTGGAAAAAGTGGTCCAGATAGGAGGATAAGGGAAATACTTGGGGGCGGCAACAGAGGGTGATAAAAACACATTATATACATGCTTAAAATTCTCAAGCAACAAAAATGTTGAACCTGAGCCAGATGTGGGGATTCATGTTTATAACCCAGCACTTGGAAGACTGAGAGAGGAGAATTTTGAGTTAGATATCAGCCCAGACTTCACAGCAAGACATTAACTTAAAGAAGAAAAACAACCCTACAATTTTGTATTTACACAGTTATTTAGAAAAAATATGAGACACGGAGAGACAGCATGAGCTGTCTTACCATGGGGCAACACAGAGCAGGCACCATAGGCTCCATTATTCTTCACTCCTTTAATAGAAAACACAGACTCATATTTGATCAACTGAACAAACAAAATTCTGGGCTGTAAACACCTACAGACACCTCTTCTGTCCTTCTGGTGAGAGCTGAGCAGCGCAAATAAGTCAATGCATTTTGTTTGAAAGAAGGTTGTTTCCCAATTAGGGCTGTTTCTCTTCAGTGAAGTCACTGCTCAGTTATAAAGTGGACACACTGCCTAACTCATTCCACTATCTTTGTTTGGACGTGACACAGAGATGCAGGAAGAACTCAGGAAGTCCTTAGCATCAGAGGGGGAGTTTTGAACCTCAATTATCTGGCTTTGTTGCTTCTAGTGGATTGCTCTTGGTGTTTATTTCTTTTGGGGATTAGTTTTTTTCAGTTTGGGAGGAAAAGACTAGACAGATGTTTCAAAGTAGTTACTTCCTCAAAAGATCCTTATAAAATAACTTTACTGAACCATCTTCAAATAATTACAATAGCTGGGGGTGTACCAAAATACAAAGTTGAATTAATTTTGGACGAGTAACAGTGATAGGCTACTGACTTTAGAATAAGCACAGTCATTTTTCAGTCATCTGGTCAGGAGATGTAGGAGGAGAACCCCGTGGAATCTGTTTCGATCATGCACCCTAGGATAGTTCAGAAAATACCAGTTCTGTTAGTGTAAAGCATTTAAACCTTTGCTGCTAGAGTAAGCAATTCCTTACATCCTAATAGCACCCTTTGTTTCTGAAGGATTTTCCCATAACCCTTTATAAAAAGTTGTCAATGAGGACTAATTAAGTTGTTTAAAAGAGCATGATTTCATTTTCTGCATTGTGTGCATTATTAGCTATTTGTAGCAGATTGGTGGCATATTTACTGAAGTTTATGGGTCCTTTACATCTTCGGTATATAAGATTTAAGAAGGGAAACGTGAACCCTAGCAATAATACAATCAGTGTGGACTGACAATTGAGTCGAGAACTTTAAGAGGCAGTGGGCTGGATACTGATAGTGACAGTTCAAACCATTTTCCCTATTGTCTTGTTTTAAAAGTTTTTTCCCCCCAGATACCTAAAATTCTCTTGTGAAATTTTCAGGAGAGAAATTTAAAATTTGGGATTGAGTGGTCTTAAACCGGTAGGAGTTAGAAATGAATGGAGGAAACCATGCAGAGACCTCAGCCTTCCACTGAGCTAGTGAAAAACAGAAGTGTGAGCACTGTCTCCAGGCCTGATCTGGAGGGTTCTCAGAGAAACATAGAACCAGAGAGGAGGAGAGAATCACAGTATTGTATAACTGTTAGCACCCTGTAGTAATAACGGGATATAAAGTGAACTTGTCTGGACGTGGAGAGTCCAAACACTGGACGTGTGTTTGCTAGCCTCTTAGACCACTCGAGCCTTGTCATAAAAGAAAAAAGAAAAATAGCTGATTGGTTTGTTATTACACATGAGACTCGCAGTGCCCGGAGAGATGGCGATTTGACAAAATTGAATCATGTGGACACAAGAAGAAGGTAAAGGAAACCAGTAATCTTTGCTTGCTGTTTATTTTTGAGATTTTGAGCCTATGTGAAGTCTCTTAAACAATTAACCCTCTCTGGATCTGGGTAAATAAGAATCAAAGAAAATGATGCTCAGGATTTTAACTCGTAACTAATAGAAAAACGAATGCCCAATTATACTATTGAAAGTGTTGATCTGGAGACGAATGTAGAACGGGTTGCCCATCCCGCACTCACTCTCACTCTGATAGTAAGAAGTGTAACTCTTCGATGGAAGTTTGGATTTAGGTGTTTTTGTGTTGTTGTTTTGGTTGTACTTGCTTTGGGTCTCACGTTTATTTATAGTATGGAAAGATCAATTAGAAAAGAAGATAATAATAAATAGTTATTGATCTCATACTCCTTGGCAGACACCCAAGGAGGTGATGACTCGATTATCCATTTAGTAAGTGAGAAAACTGATTCACCCAAGAGCCGAGAAGCTGAACTAGGATTGAAATGATGAGCGGGGGAGCCAGACTGAGGCAGCCTGGCTTTAGACTCTGGTATTAAGCTACAAAAACTCATGATTCTTACGTCTCCTAGCTAGTGCTTGGTTTTCAGATCACATCACTTACATCAGTAAAAGGGGACTAAGCACCCAGGGTTAAAAATGTAAGCTCTTCTGTCATGAAATCGGGAAACATGAAGAAAGGCTCCGAGGTGTGCACTAGGAGTCTTTCTTCATATTAGTATTCAGTGTAGCATGCTCTGACTCACGCTGCATCACTGTGACTTTAGTATCACAGAAAATCAGATCCTGATTTAAAGAGGCAAAACCCTTTCTGGGCTACAGTACTGGTTGGGCAATGGAATAATAAAGATGAGGCGTTAGACTACACCCTTTGATGAAACTTGGTCATGATGAGAACGGCGTTTGTAATCCCACGGCCACATTCTGCTCTCAGAATAGCTTGGCAGGCCCGTAGGATTCTGTAAACCACTCGGAAGAATATACTAAGTAACTCAAAAGACTCCCTCTGTAGTATTTTTGAAGCCTTGCCACTAAAGAAGTTTGGATTTGGGGTGAGTGAGGAAGCCAGTGTAGACTGTGATGCTGTGGCAGCCTGGGCGAGCTTATTCTTGCTACCCTCTGCCTTCTTTCAACCTTTCATGTTACAACAAACAGCTCTTGCATATTGCAAATCTCAGGAAGAGGAAACCTCCCAAGCCTGGTAGGCAGGCACTCAGGCCTCTCCTTCGTTCCAGCAGAAAGCGGCTATGGCACCAACTTTGAAGTCGGTCCAACCTCTTGCAATCTCCACATGCAGGAACTTGTCAAGAGATGAACTTCAAAGTGCAGACTCCATGCTACGGAGCAAAGTGAAACAAACAGAGCAAACCTCTCCAGCACACACTCAGATAAAGCTCAGCTATAATATACCACAGAGTTTTCTTCTTTTATTATACACATATTCAGAAGGTCCAGGGCATGCTGGCCACTGCGGGACTATTAATAAGACTAATAAGTTATTGTCGGACGGAGACAAGCAGATGCCAGAGAATGTAGTCCTGAAAAACAAGACATTGTATTTTCTTGTGTATGATTTTAATAACTATTTTCATGTGGTTGAAAATATTACTAATAGTATAATGAAAAGTATATTATATAAATATTACCACATACTGAATTAAAAGACAAATGTGTTAAAAGCTAACATTTCCTAATACACCTGCTTCCTTACAGAGTAGCAAATGCATCGACCTCACACGTCAGAACTGAAACGAGCTGGTAGCAGACTAGGGTCAGCTGAATTACATCAGTCTGCGCTATCATAGGGTTACACTGAATTCTGTCTGTCCAGATATAACTTCATAGACTGGATGAAGGCAAGCTCAGGTAGCATTTCCAGCCTGTATTTTGACCACCAAGCATAGTTTTTGTATGCAGGGACCCAGGAAAATGATACCAGGGAGTATTTACTAGATAACACTATGCGGAAGACAGATGCTGGGGCCTGTGCTCATATTATCTCAGTCAATACATCGCCTCTTTGAGATATTTTGAAATTCAAAAAAAAAAAAGAATGAAAAGAAAAGAAAATGAAACTCCACAAATGTTAAGAACTCACTAGGGCTCACAAGTACAGGCCTGGAATTTTACCCAGTTTCCCCACTACAAATCTGTGCATTTATTTAGTTTGTTGATACCAACTACTGAGATCCCGAGGCTTGGCTCAATCTTTGCTTTCTTCTGCCCATCATCTATCAGCATTGCTATAGATTGAAAAGTGACCTCAATTGGTTTTTCTACCTATCAGCAGCTTGAGGAAACAATGTTTTGAGGAAGACTGAAATTACTGAACAATGGCAGGTCTACGGGATCCATGCAAGTCGGTTTAGCTATGACGCCCGGTTGTTAAGCAGAAGCTCTTGAGTCATCTTAGGCTATGAGGCATCTCTTGTGGGTGAGAGTTGAGAAAGGCAGGAAGATGAGGCATTTTTTCCTGCTGATTTTGCCTGGGATGTTGTCATCCCAGGTAGGGAAGGTAAGGTCTTGTGTACTGGATTTTCAGGTAATTTTGTTCTCTGGCACTAACATGAGTCAGTGGAAGTATTGAGAGACCCAGGGCTCGTCATTTTCCCAACTCGCTTAATTGGCTTGAAATTTATGGGTTGGTCTTGGCCATGATGGTGAACTCTTTCTCTGTTAGTGGGTCTAGGGAAAATTAGAAGGAAAGGTGAAATTCTTGCTCACTCGGTGGTTTGAGGGGTCCATACAGACTGCTGTACCTGGGATGAAAGGAGTTGCTCTGGGCAGCTCAGGGCTCAGTATTATTCATCACTTGCTGGGCATTGCCCCATCTGATTTCTCCATTCTCATCTGTCCCTGCACCAGCAGCCAGTCTCTCAGTTTAGAAACATTTGAGTCATCTTGGGCTTCTCTCTTTTATCACCTCCCAGAACCTCTCACGTCAGAATCTGTCTTATGAAATGTGCCCTGGAGTTACCTGCATGGTTCTATCCTTCCTGTTTCACTCTGGCATAAAAGTCCAGTCATCTCATGCCTGGATTGATTCCGTAGCTGAGAGGTGTGGGGTCATGCCTTAGTTCTCTCTTTTCCCACGTATCATGAAATCCTCTGGGTTCAAGACCTTTATAGTCAGAATTTTATCAACTTGACCTTTCTGTTCTGAGGTAGGGTACCCATGCTTGAAGAAAAATCATCCGAATGGCCTTCTCATTCCATGTTCTTTCTTATTTGGTTGTTTCTTTCACGTGCTCAAAGCCTATTAGAACATAGATGCACATATTAGCCCCTAACGATTACTTAAATTCTAACCACTTTCACTACGCCTGTCATTGATGCATTGACTGATGGTTGTATTTGCATGACTGATGACAACCTTAACTCACTTATCAGACAGGAAGTACGCTGGCAGCAGCGACCACCTTTTAACCTCAGAATCATCAGATACAGCTCAGCTTTTAGCATAAGGAACAAATAGAGACTCAGCAAGTCAAGAGAGGATACAATTTAGATTGTTCTGGGAAACTGGATAACAAACTCACCCCCAGATGCTGGTAAAAACACTCTGTAAATGAGTCGTGAGTGAGCAGCAAACAGCTCCCCTGGCTTTGAAGTTGTACTTGGCAGATATGGGTGAATATCTGTGCTATCAGAAAAGAGAGCGTACATAGAAGGGATGGGCAGGAAGAAAGGGGGAAAGGATGTAATTATATCTTAATTTAAAAAGTTAAAAAGAGAGAAAAGAATAAAAAAATTAAAATGCCAAAATGTCTATAGTGCGTACACTGAAAATAAAAATTAGAGTCTCATTACTCATTCCAAACTAGGTCTGTCTGGAAATTTCTATTACAGATTTTTTAAAATTTAAATCCATGGGAGTCATTGATATTTTTATGTAGGAAAGTTAATAGTCTGTACATTGTTTAAGAAATTTACAAAAAAATCTGGGATTGTTTCTGAATTTTGTACCCAGTCCTTCATTTTTAAATCACGTTAATGAATGCTTTGAAAGCTTTGCTGACACTTTCCATGACGACATGAAGATGAACTGTGTGAGACACATAGAAACAAGGTGGAGCTTATGTTGGACTCTGTTCCCCTTGACTTTCTTCTCAGAGCTGTTTGAAGTAAGCAAGCGGAGGCTACTGTGAGCATAGCTCTGCCCCCACTCCTACCCAGCAGGCTGTGGGCCTGGCTCTCAGTTGCCCACTTCCTTAGCTCCAGCCGTGACTCTCTTGCAGCATAGACGGTCACACCCTAATGCCAGGCAGTGTGATGAAAAGGTTTCTCAACTCATGTTCTCTTGAGCTAGGTACACAAAGTTACATCAGATAACCAGAAATGCCTTCACCGTACAAGAAAACTTGGTTTATCAAGTAGAGAATGAGGAGAGTGGGTGGCTGTGTTATTTTACTCTCTATCCTTCCTGTATTGCCCCCACTCTGAGAGCTTTGTCTGACAATCTTCTCAAAGGGCTACACTGGAGTTTGATATGGAAGTTACCCATGTCTTGTCTTTTTCACACTTTATTCTGGCTCTCCCTTCAAAATAAGCAGAGAACCTCCCCTCCTGCTACTCTAACACAGGGACACGAATATCCACATCTATGGGCAAGAATAACTGGATAATTGTTTTAAATGCTCTTATAAGAATAGTAACACCACCTTCTGAGCCCACCAATCTTAGTTTCTTTCGTCAATATCTGTTCAAAACCACGATCCAGAGGGAAGAATATCATTCCAGTTCTCTTTCACTTACTGGAGAGTAGACAGCCCAGACTGGTTCATGGATGAGGGACCAGAGACACGGTTGGCTGACTACCTCTTCCCAAGTGACTGTTCATTAAAACTCCCTCCCTAGCAACACTCAGGGAACCTGGCCTACCAAACTTCAGTCACCCATGCTGCCTTTGCTGTGTAAGTTTTTCATTGTTTCTGATTAGGTCACATCATGTCCTTTGTCTTTGATGAATGAACCAGTGTATTTTTAGAGTGAAGCAGCCCATGTGGAAGAAATGCCAGAATATTATTCTCTTTCTTTCTGGTCAATTGGAATTCCATTGTGGATTAATATAAGAATGCCCTATAACATTTTCACATTTTAAAATATGAGACTTACACTTGCTCTAGCTCTATCCTCATATATTTATAATCAGAATAAAATTTCTATCATTGTGAGAGGCAATTAGAGGTTGAAATCACAGATTCAATTGAGATAGCCCGTTTAAACCCATCTTGGGCAGCACTATCAGATGCTCTGGGCTGCAGTTTCCACATTTGTGTACAGGTGCTGTATAATGACATATACTTTATACAGTGACTGTGTAAATTAACCAAGTTCATAATTCCTAAATACTTAAGTGCCTGTTCTCAAGGTATAACAGATTCAATTATAGATATTAGTTTTTATAAAATTGTACATAGAAACCATAGCTTCAGTTATTGACCATCATTAAAATGTTCTAGTATTTAGTCATTATCGAGAGACGAAAAGGACTTGATTGAAATTTCCCAGAACATATTCTTGCTGTTACCACATATTTAAAGGGCACCTCTTACATATCTGGAGCACTGAGAATAGCCAGGGGCACTCACAACATCATCTCTAGAGGAACATACTAAGTACTTCAGACATGCTAAAGCAGCCACGTTCATCCCATGGTAGTCCAGGTAGGTCCAGAAACAAAGGCAGCAAGTGAGATGAAATTGGTGACATTGCCTAGGACCTGGACTGGGGCAGCAAGGCAGAAACAACTCAAATTCAAGGATTTGGAAAAAAAAGCTTAGGATTCAAGATCAATTCTATTTTAATTCAATTATTTTAGAAATTAATGCAAAATCTCAACAATGGACAAAGTATCAGAATTTAAGGTAAAACCAGAATGCCATTACTGATTTCTCTTTTGCTGAAGACTCTGCTGTGGCCCCCATAGGACCCAGCTTAAAATACCCAGAAAGCCTTTGCTTTGTAGCTATGTCTTAGCAGACATCTTGAGGAGCTTAAAATACCCAGAAAGCCTTTGCTTTGTAGCTATGTCTTAGCAGATATCTTGAGGGACCGTAGGAGTTTGTGAGCTAGCAATGAGCATCCCTACATACCTTACAGATACCAGCTGTCATGGGTGGGGCCACAGGGTAGGAATTTGAAGTCTATTGTCTAAGGAGGGTGCTTATTAAAGGTGTAGGTGATGGAACTCAAAGTGTTCTTCTTTGTTTGGAAGGGGGTGGGAAGTCAGTAGAATTTTTTTAACTTAATTTATTTTATTTTACACCATTTGATTATTTTTCTGCTCAAGCTCCTTGATTAATCGAATATATTTGTATTGTAAAATACAAGAGTCCTCATTATTCTAAAGAGCACTGCTAACATTTCACTGTGCAGTTTCTGATAAAGCACACAGCACACACACTCTCACAATGCACACACAGTCTCACAATGCACACACACTCTCACAATGCACACACACTAACACAATGCACACACTCTCACAATGCACACACACTCTCACAATGCACACACACTCTCACAATGCACACACACTCTCACAACGCACACACATGCACACATGCACACACACTCTCACAACGCACACACACTAACACAATGCACACACTCTCACAATGCACACACACTCTCACAATGCACACACACTCTCACAATGCACACACACTCTCACAATGCACACACACTCTCACAATGCACACACACTCTCACAATGCACACACATGCACACACACTCTCACAACGCACACACACTAACACAATGCACACACACTCTCACAATGCACACACACTCTCACAATGCACACACACTCTCACAATGCACACACACTCTCACCCATGCACACACATGCACACACTCTCACAATGCACACACATGCACACATGCACACACACTCTCACAATGCACACACACTAACACAATGCACACACACTCTCACAATGCACACACACTCTCACAATGCACACACACTCTCACAATGCACACACATGCACACACACTCTCACAATGCACACACACTAACACAATGCACACACTCTCACAATGCGCACACTTTCACAATGTGCACACACTCTCACAATGCACACACACTCTCACAATGCGCACACACTCTCACAACGCACACACACTAACACAATGCACACACACTCTCACAATGCACACACACTCTCACAATGCACACACACTCTCACAATGCACACACTCTCACAATGCACACATACTCTCACAACGCACACACACTAACACAATGCACACACTCTCACAATGCACACACTCTCACAATGCACACACACTCTCACCCATGCACACACATGCACACACTCTCATACAGTAACACACTCTCACACAGGTACACACACTTACACATGCACATAGACTAACACAGTACACACTCTCACACAGCACACACACATGTACAGAACACACACACATGCACACAGACGCTCACACAGTACACACTTTTACATAGCACATGTACAACCAATTTCAGACCTTGAGGCTCAGATGTGCTGTTACAGCTGGAGGGGCGTGCCTCAGAAGTGTAGGTACAGGTGACCAGTTGGAAATGGTCTAGTTTGGAAGCTCTTTCCTCCCAATCTCTTGATTGCAAATGTTACATGTCTGCAATGTCTGAAGACCTCTCTACCACAGTTACCTCTCCATTTTTTCTAACACCACTTTCTTCTATCCTGCGTTTTTCATATTTTTGAAAAGCAGGTAATTATTCTTTATAGCCTAGAAACTTTCAATAGAAGGTTTTGCCTTGCTTTCTAGCTTCAAGCTGTCCAAAAGAAACTGATACAATTAATGACAGATAGGAGGACTGAAAGTACATTAACTAAAGAGAAAAAGAAGGCAGTTGTCATATGCTCTTAGTATTTTTCTGTTTTGTTTTCTCTTCTCTCAAAGACTCCCTGCAGGGTGATGACAAGGGATAGAATTGTTCACAGCTTCCTGAGCAGGTGTTCCCCTAAGATGCCATTGTAGCTAAGTTAACGAGCTCAGAGGAATCAAGTTTCCCATGAAAAAGTGCTTCACTCACTGGCAGATGACTCTGGGCTGTGCACTAAGAACAATGAGAAATGTCAACATCTCCTTAATATTTTGAAATTGCTGCCCTGTATAGAAATACTACAATGATGTCTTTGTGGATTTTGATGTATATGGTGTGCCTTGTGAATAGGGTGCCTTCATCCTCAAGTTGCCTACATCCTAATTGAAGAGTGGAGAAATGTATGCTGCCTGCCATTATAGATTAAAAATAAGAAAGTTAAATATAACCAAATAACAGCATTTGTATAGCACTGTGCACATTGTAAGACACTCACATATTTATTCATGAATAGGACTATGGAATAGTAGTATAAGCACTCAGTATTCATATTCAAGTACCAATGAAGTGACATTAACAATGAAGTCTACTGAAAGTTAAAAGAGACATTGCTTTAGAGTTAGGATAAAATTAAATTATTTTTGGAAGGGAAAGCATTAATATGGAACAAGAAAAGTTCAGATTTTTGGAGACAGGAGTACTAGAAGCAACTGGTTAATGAAAAGAAGACACATTTGCCCAGAGCACGGTGCCTTACTGGAAAGGAAAGGGGGGCAGCTAGGTGGAGCTGGAGCTGGAGTGCTTTGAATACTAGACCTGGAAGCATGGGTTTTATCCTACAGGAACGGACACAGAAGAAATGTGGGAGTTATCTAATTTTTCATCTTTCAACGTGACCAATAACCTAAAGGAAACTAGAAAAGAATTTTCTGCCAGAATTGTTTATATTAATATCTGGACAGAGGTTTCTGTCAATAGCTATGTCGACTACCTGTTACTCATTTCCCACTCCCCAAATTTTCATAGAAGCAGCAATGACCTTGTCCATTGACTCCCATGGTTTAAAATTTAGGGAGAGGCTTTGCTGTGGGTGTGACTCAGAATGTCTCATAATCTTGAGTCAAGATTTTGGCGAGGGCTGCTGCGATCTCAAGACTTAACTAACTGGATCGCGTTCTGAGGCAGATGGCTCCCATGACTGACAAGCTGTTATTAGTTGGTGGGCGGTCTCAGTTTCTTCCTGAGAGTCCTCTCTCATAGGTTGCTCAAGTGTCTTCATACTTGGCAGCTGGATTTCCCCAGAACCAGCAACCCAAGAGATAACCAGGTACAAACTTGGCACTTTCTTTCATTAAAACTTATTTTATGTATAGGAGTGTGCTCCTGCAGTTGTGCACTGTGTGTGTGCCTGGCACCCTCAAAGGCCAAAGGAGGGCGTCAGATCTCCCTGGAACTATTGCAAGCTGTTGGGAGGTCACCAGGAAGCAAATGCGGGTCTTCAGCAAGAACAGAACAATTAGCATTGAGTCATCTCATTTTTCCAGCTTCAGAAACTTGGATTTTTATCACTTGCCTTTACCAACTTCACTTCTGCCACACTCTATTATGTTAGAGACAGGTCCAACCTGTATCCAGGAGCAAGGGAACAATGCTCCACTCTTTGAAGAAAAAGTTCCAAAGATCCCAGGAACAGAATTTGTGAGCACAACGCTAATCAGGTTCAATGGTGCAGTAAGAACATGCACAAACCCCATGAGCTTGAGATGCACAGCCTGCCATGGTCAAGTCCTTATCCGATTGTCTAATGTATAGCACAATGCCTATACATTGAGGTCTTCATTATATAATTTCTGAACTATAACTGCTTTATAGATAAAGGTATATATTTTTAGAGATGCTACTGACAGACCTCACCAAGTGTTGAAGCCAAGATTGAACTCAGTTTTCCTGTGCACATCTTCTCTCCATTCAGTATGTTATCTGTCAGGGAGAGTCACTCACAACTGTTAGATACGCTCACCTTGCTGTTGGCACAGCTAATAGAACCACTCTCTGGAATACTGCCTGCTATTTAGTAGTCACCTGCCAAAGATTTGCTGAACGAGTGGATGAGCTCGGTGCACAATAACTGAGACCAGTGGTATAAAGAAGGCTGTTCAAATCTACTCACAAGTTAATGGAAAACTAAGGCATGCACCTGAGAGTGCTTGCTTCTTGTGTGGGGATCACTGAAAGGATATCGTGTTTCTACTTCAGGAGTCACACACTAAAAATACAAATAAGAAGCTATATATTTTGAGAAGTGTTATGATGCCTTTGAGTAAGTACTTTATGGCAAATGAACTTTGTATCACAACAGCCTTGTTCTGTTCTAGACACAGTTGTTTATTATTATTATTATTATTATATCATCATTATTAGTAATAATAACAAATAATTTTGAGACAGGGTATCACTATGTAGCCTTAGCTGTCCTAGCGCTTGCTATATAGCCAGGCTGGTCTTGAACTCACAGATCCACCTGCCTCTGCTTTCTGACTGTTGCTCTAAAGGTGTGTACCACAATGCCCAGATAGACTTTTCAAGAGTAGACGTGATGTGTTTGTGTGTGTGTACATGTGTGTGTCTGTGTCTGTGGGTGTGTAGGGTGTACAGGCATAAGCAGATGTGATTCCTCTGGAAGAGTCATAAGCATTGACATTTAACCCACCAAGAAAACCAGATGCTGGGTTTGGGCTCACATATACCTCTCTATGCAACTCTACCATGAATTATTCTGGAAAAAAATGTGCTAAAATTGAACCTAACTACTGTGAAAACTTCCCTCACGTTCTGTGAACTTCCCTCACGTTCATGTTTGCTTTAGCATGTTGTTTCTAGGCTTTATTTTAAGCAGAGCTCAAAAACTAGGGGGCAAAGAACATGGTTTTGTGACCTGGATTATATGCTTTCCAAAGGCATACCAAAAGCTGCAGTTTAATGTCATTATTTTGTTGATTTATCTTTGGTTTTATGTGGAAATAGTGTATTAAGTGTGTAATCCAGAAGGTAATCCACAGGACCAAATGCAGTGCACAGACAGGTTGTTTGCCATTATGATCAAAGCCATGTTAGCACAGGTAATGTATCCAAACCTCCAGAACAAGCAGTGATCAAGTTTCTGAAATGGGTATTAAACTTTACCTCCCTGATGCCTAAAGCAAATGAACAAGAATAGAATTAGACACATTTGAAGCTTAAAGAAGAGTGTTTATGGCATTGGAGCCATGACTTCAACCCCTGTTTTGTTATATAGATTTCTGTCTTTGTCAATGTCTGGACAGTCAAAAACTGCTCATTTTATTTGTGTGTGTGTGTGTGTGTGTGTGTGTGTGTGTGTGTGTGTGTGTGTGTGCGCGCGCGCGCGTAACCATGTGTCAGTAACTGTGGAGGCCAGAAGAGGGCAGCAGAATCCCTGGAGCTGGAGTGACAGGCAGCGGTGAGAATTTGACAAGGGCACTAGGGTCTGAGCTGAGGTTCTCTGGGAGAGCAGCATGTAGTCTCAACCACTGGGTCATCTCTCCAGCCCTCCTTCAGCTACTTCTAGTGAAGCGCTCTTCTGCTGTGGCGCTATGTGGGATCTGAAGGAGAGAGCATAGAGTTCCTAGATGAAAATGTCCATGATCAGTTCAGGTTAAATAGAAAAATCCATAATCTTCTGTCAGCAGAAACAAAGAAACAAAACTACCCTAAGATTAAAAACAATAATAATGAGTTCTTTGAGTCTAAGCAAATTAGGTAAAACCTAACATTCTGAACAAGACATGAGGAACAACAGTCCTTGGGTTTGCATGGCATAGAATCAGGATTACCAAAGGAGGAGTGGTGTTGCGTTTCTGCCCCTAAGCATGATGTTTTTCCTCTTTCCCCACCCCTTTCCTACAATTATAACCAACGGAATACACGCAGATTTGTTTAATGGGCATTTCTCTGGTTTCCCATTAACAAGGTCTATACCAAAGGGTCTTCTCTACCTTAACTCCTCAGCGGTGTTTGTGAGCATATCACTAACCAATAAATGCAGCCTGGTTCCATTAGATACCACCAGGAAACACATTTATACATGTAAAATATGACCAAGCGATCTTGAACCCCAACCACAAGAGTGAAAGTAATAGGAAATCTTTTTCCAACAATGAAAATGAGGACAAGGCAATAAGATCTGGTTTTCTGTGCATAGTAATCAGATCTGATGAGAAGACTAGAACAGGATAAGGAAAGGCCAGAGCGAAAACGTAATCATGCTGTTACTTAAATCATAAAAATCAGTGCGCATTCTCACTGCTATAAATTGGGAGATGAAAAATGGAGAAAATGGGAAGATCTAAAGACCTGGGCGATGGAGCAGTAGTAGGATACATACGGTGGAGGTTGGGTTCTGAGGACAAAAGGACGGGAAGAAATGAAAGCACTCTCTGATTTTTACACCGGAGTGGGAAGAAACAAAGCAGAAATAACTGTAACAGTGATCTTGGGTGGATTGAGTTTCAGCTCTTGTAACAATCCTGAGAGATTCGTTATTTCAGTTTTTACTGTGTGGATGAACAAGTCAAGATTTTTAAAGAAGAAAGTGTGGGATATTGTCATACCTGTGAGTGCTTGGTCACAGTACTCAAATTAATTACCAGTCAGTATTTGTTACCTTGGAAAATCTTAGCTTTATAGATAACCAGATTCCCTTCTTCAAGCATTGCAGGGGTGGTTAAATAAGGGACTTCAACAATGGCATCTAATACGATAATTCATGTTATGCCAACAAGGCAGCCTATCTGTGCATGTAGTATGTACTTGATAAGTAGTTAACTTGAGTCGGTAACTTGTCCTAGATTAGCCAGCTGGTAGTCAAGTAGCAACCTTCTGCTTTGGATCCAGTTCTGTGGATGCATTCATATATGGCATGTTGCTACAATGGGAGTAGAGAACCGGGAAGAATCATTGTTTACTGCCCAAAGGTTCTCCCCCTATTTTAAAACTTATATATTTACTTTTGCAAATCATGCTCTAAAACTACCACTGGTCTGGTGTTGAAAAAGAAATTGTTTCTTACTTTAAGTCCACCAATCTGAATTATCCTAAGAGTTTTATAAAGGACACAAATTGTTCTTTGTTTTCTGTACTTATATACCAGGTAACATATGTGCAACTGTGCCAAGAATTCTGAAAAAGTACTCTCTCCATTCTAAATTAGTCATGTTAGAAGGAGTAAACCTGGACCACAGGCAGAATGATTCCATCTGAGTGCAGATGTTAATCTTCTTTGGTTCTTTCTGTCTTATGTATCAGGGTCTGTACTTGAAAGTGGAAATTTGAAGTACTGAAGCTCTCTTCAGTGCTCTGATCATGATTTAGTATGTTTTCTTTTTAAGAAAATTCCTCAGGCTTTCCTATTTTAGAGCAGATAATCAATAAATATTTGTTGAATAATTGGACAGATGAAGAGATGGACATATAGATATTTATATGAATAATTTATGGAATGTTTAAGTCAATGAATCAGTGAAGTTTCAAAACAAACCCCAGCTTCTCTTTCCCCCACAAAGCTCATCTATAGTGATTCAGCCCCTCGCTGAGTGACAGCGTGATGAATGTAAGATCATACTAAGATTGGACCATCTTTTCTCCACAGAAATGGGAGTCTCCATCCTCATTTTCCTTTCCTTAATACAATCAATTTTGCCTCTTCCCATTTATTAAAATCCTGATTTGAGCTGATGATAAATAACTCCAACCCAAGCCACTGACAGCTTCATTTCCAATCTTCCAGTCAACTCATAAAAAACGAATCGAATCCCGCTTACTTCCAGCTATTGTGACCTAATGGCTTTCTATTATGTCAGACTGACTTCTTGCAAAACCCAAGGTAAAACAATTAAGGGTATATGGGTTTGTTGCAAATGCTCAACACACCTAATGATAAACCCATTATCTTCCTTTACCCAAAACTAGCCACTGAATGATATAGGGGACAAGCCACAACACACTAAATCATCCTAAATAATAAGATGCCAGACAGGCTTTTCTCTAGCCCTCCATCTTTCAGTCACCAGATTTTGTCAGTTTTTCCAACCAAATGTCCCTCGAAGCTCTGCCTCCATTTCTGTTACCACAGTTCGCATCTTATCCTATCTGTCATGGTACCATGGCGTTTTGTCTGGTTTCTATCCCTCAACTTAGGTTTCTTCTGTTGACCAGTTATACTGATATCAATTATGTTCCTAAGTCTGAATCTACAAACACTGTTTCCCTGTATAGTACCTTCTGATTCCACACAGCTGTCACAGACTGCTTTAGACCTTCCATGAGTGGACCACCTCTTTCCACAATCCCCATCCTGTCATATGTCACATTAGTCAACCAAATAAAGAAAATGCTGCCCTGATGCTATAAATGGGATCTAGAACAATTCGGTCAGGTACAATGCCTATTTTGCAAGGATAATGAAATGACCAGGTGAGCCAATTGCTTTACATCTGCATTCAAGTTAATGCATTACCATGGGGTGTCATTGGATTATAGGCTCCTCCAGGGTTTTCTTAAATTCATGCCTCTGAATACAGTATTGTCCCCTTCATTGTCATTCTCTCAGCTAGCACCAAGTTGTCCTTCAAAACTCACAGCAGGTACTGTTTTCTCCAATACCAGCCTCCACCCGACTCTATTCTGTGTCACCAAATGGCATTGAGCCCAGATTTCGTATTTTATGTAAAATCATGGGTACAAGTCTATCATCATAGACACATTATTTCAATAGTAATAGTTTATATACATCCTTCCTGAACCCCACCACCCCACTGTACAATCTATTTTACTTGCAGGCTGGCAGGAATTTGTGGTCCACATGGACACTGAAGATCTGTGTGTACACTAAGCCATGAAAGCCAGCATCTGGCAGTGCTTCCGAGCCTGCTTAGCACAGCCCAAGCCAATCTGGGCACTCACGATTGATCGTTAGACTCTTCTCCATAGACGGTATTAATAATTAGCCACTAATTAGAGACAGGTGAACTGTGTGCGTCTCATCCCCCACAGTCTTCTGGCAGTCGGTGTATTTACAGTGAAAGCAAGCCTCACAGTTGGCCACATGATGAAAATGTTTATTAACCAGCATGCACCAACGCCGTCACGTGACACTTTTCATGAAGCTGAATGAATTCCCAGCTACTTTTCCTTGTAGGTGGTCAAACAACTACACTAATGGCAAAGTCTAGCAGAGGCTGAACAGCAGGTTTCTGGCAGCAGAAAGCCTCAGTTCTGGGATTTGCCTCCTTCTACATGTGCTCTAGAGTATCCTAGACCCCTGGGCTTGCTGATTCTTAGACCTTGTCTGTGCAATGGGGAAAAGGCCTTTATAATGTCAGCTTGTACAACACTTAATCGCGGATGAGAACTTACTTAAAAACCCATATGTGTCGCTGAACACATTGTAGGCCTGACTGAAGTTTGGGGAGGAGAAGCATTTCCTTGCAGAGTGCCATCCTGGTTCACATTTATTTAGACAAGAGTATCCCTGCATGTCTGTCTTCCTGATATGGGAGCTTCAAACATTCCCTGTAGATTGTGGACTACAGGTAACTATAATGTTAACTGATAGGTTCTGGGTGGTAGATTTAAATTAACTAAATGTGTCTAGCCCACAGTGCGTGAGGCATTTTAAAATAAGTCGCTGATATCTTGGATCCCCTGGCTGGTCGTGATGAGCGCTTGCCAACTCCCTCCTAAGGATGAACCTTTGAAAAGGCTGCCGAGAGCAAAGGATGCCGGCCAGGATGCTTGATTAGCTGAACCAAGAATGTTCTCTTCTGGCTTGAATCCATTTAGTATTTGCCCTTCATCTCCCTCTCCCAGGACTCACCCTATTAGCATCCCCCTCTCATGGTCCAGCCTTCCATCTTTTATCACTGTGTGCTGCCTTTTTATGCTTTCTGTAAGTACCACATGCTGGTCCTATCACCACATTTGGGATCTGGTAATTGCTAACATGGCTCGCATTCTCTAGCACTTATATGTGTACTGTCCTTGTGGAAGTAAACAATTGGGCTGTTAGGGAACATTCCCGGTCTTACAGTTTTCTTATTCCTTCCTCCCTTGTCCTACTAACTGGGTCATGGTTACTGGTAAATATAATGAGCTACAATGTCTCTTGTGAACACATGACCACCCAAGTGACCAGCTGGAGAATCTTACCCCCATGTATACAAAACTAATAAAAAAGATAGGCTGTTACATGCATAAACACATCAATTTAGGTCAGGACTTGCTGAAACGAACACAATTATAAAAAAAAATTGTTGCTCAAATTAAAATTTACAGGCCAAGCACTGTAAATAACTACTGTGTATCCTATACATACAACATTCCATTTGATCTCCAAAATATTGCTATGGGAAGATGCTCTTGCCCTTTTTCTGCTCCTAAGGAAGCCAAAACCCATAAGCAGCTGGGCAAAGCCGCTTAGTGGTAAGGTTGGAACAGGCTGAGAGTCCAAGTCTGAGAAAACACCACACGTCTCCATCATAGCCCATTGCCAAAAGCATTTTGAAATCTTGAGCCGGTTCACTTATTTTCAATTTCTCTTTAAAGCAGTGTCTGTCCAGTACATGTAAGGCGTGGGAAGTAAGTTGTAATTGAGATCTGGACGTCGGATCCCAGGCTTCCTTGATGGGCACGTAGCGCCACACCACTCATTCATGTGTTCCTTTGGCCACCCCACTGTAACTTTCTGAGTTCCTTCTCCAGTCATATGGTGACAGACCTATCCATAGCATGATAGACATCGAAGGCTTTGTGAGAAAGGCAAATTGACCTTCATGGAGAGCCGTCACTATCCACAGGGTCCAGGGGGGAAATGACAGTATCAATCTTTATGCAGCTGGAGGAAAATGGTGATGAGAAGTTCCCAGCAACGCTTCCTTTTCTGATGACCGAGGTGTCTATGTAGTCTTACAAGCTGAGACGTTTCTGGCCACAGCCACTCAAGTTGACAGAAGGCTGTCTTTGGCATTAACATCTGTAAATCATTCTCCATTTTTGTTTTTAAAGAATTCTAGAAAACAACTGTAGCAGTTTTGCTTAATTTGTATCACATAACACACACATGCTGTGACTTGGGTTGACATTCAATGAATAAGGGGACATTGTGCTTATGGATTCTGACATAATAAAGTATGGTTCATGTGTAAAGATTGCCATCTGGGGTGTGGATCAAAAGTATACTTTGTAGAAAAGATAAAGGATAGAAATCTCATAACAAACATGGAAATTACAAAGGCCAGCCACACCAATAAACTTTCCATTTTGCTATGGGATGTTTTTAAAGGAAAAATATGTCTAAAATTTAAACCGTAGACACTCAGTATGTGTGTGGTGGTTTGAAAGAGAATGCCTCCCCATAGACTTATATGCTTGACTACTTGGTGTCCAATTGGTGGAACTGTTTAGGAAGGATTAGGAGGCCTTGTTGGAGGAGGTGTGTCACTGGGGTTGTCTTTGAGGATTCAAAACCCCACACCATTCTCTGTTCTCCCACTCTCTGCTTCATGGTTGTTGCTTCAACATGTAAACTCTCAGCTACTGCTCCGCACCATGTCTTCCTGCCTGTATCCATGCTCGCCACTAGAATATTAATGGACTCTAACCTTCTGCAACTGTGAGCCCCCAAATTAAATGCTTTCTTTTATAAATTGCCTTGGTCATAGTGTTCTGTCAAGGCAATAGAGAACAATTAATTCAGTAAGTCATAACCCAACCTTTGTCACTGGGCTGACTATTCATAATAAAGACATTCTCAAATGTCATGTGGACTACTCTGCTACAGGTGAGCTATGATTTTGGTCCCATGGTCCCCAACAGGACATTCTGATGATGAAGTGCTCAGGACAGCCAGCAAGTATCTAGACAGAGTGAAGAAAGCAGTATTGTGCTCATTCTAATGACAGTTGAGTGTGATTTTTTTTTCTTGCTCTTTCCTCATTGCTTATTGTAAAGGAATATTGTCATACAATCTCTCTGAGGCCAAATGCAATCAAGGCCTTCAGACCACAAAACACTCCTAGCTTGCTACTTTTTTCCTGGAATGACTCAAGCCTTCAGTCATGGTTTTGTTGGAACTCTGGTCCCTAAACTCTCTCTAATGTCCCACCCAGAAAAACCTTGTCAGTTTCCTCCTTTCCTTATCAAACTTGGACATTCCATAGTCTGTCACTAAATTTTTTTCTTCTTTTTGGTGAGCCTAGGTGTTATGGCAAATGGTGGCATTCTCTATGGATTCATCCGTATCCAATATCTCAAACCTCTGTTACTCTGCTTAATCCTCTGCAGTATTATCAATAACAGGAATAGCTGCCATATGGTCAAACTAGGAAGAGAATTTTAATAATGGATAATTTACATCAGCCCTCAGATTACCCAGTCTCCCACAATGATACAATAGGAAGAAAATGAGGTTGGAGAGCAAGTCCTGTTTACAGTTCCAGTTTGGGGCTGGAGAGATGGCTCAGGGGTTAAAAGCATTTGTTGCTATCAGAGAGGACTAAGATTCAGGTCGAACCCTATGGCAGCTTGCAGCCACCTATAACTCCAGTTCCAGGGGATCTGGTGTACTCTTCTGGCCTCTGAGGACATTGTATATGTGTGGCACACAGACAAGCAGGCACACACATATGTATAAATGATATGAAATGAAAATGTTACGTTTCAACAATATTACTGACAACCATCACTGAGATTTGTTACCTAACCCATAAATAAGAAAATAATGCTTATCTCCCATAGTTACCTGAATGAGACCTACATGCAATGCTGTTTGTGAGAACACCTTAAAAGCATTAAGGCAGCTGGGTGGTGGTGGTGCACGCCTTTAATCCCAGCACTCGGGAGGCAGAGGCAGGCAGATCTCTGTGAGTTCAAGGCCATCCTGGTCTACGAGAGCTAGTTCCAGGACAGGAACCAAAAGCTAAGGAGAAACCCTCTCTCGAAAGTCCAAAAAAAAAAAGCATTAAGGCACACTGTAGTTACATATGGATACGTATAATTCTACAGAATGAAAGAGATGCCTTTAGCGATGGATTCCAGGCATTCAGGAAAGCTACAAGAATACTGGCATTAGCAATGTGCGTGGAGCAATGAATAGGTCAGACACTTGAGCATTGATGTAACAGCCTCTTCGATGACATACTTGGGCTCTCTTCACACCAGACCAGTCTTGAAGCTAGTAGGCAGGAAGCTGTGTCGAAAATAAAGGCGACTGCTTGAATGAGGAATATTGATTGTCAGGGGCCTAAGTTCCTGCGAGTTCTGGAGCACAATTATGAAAGCGTTATTATACAAACAAAATGATTTATCTTAGTAGGTGAGAGATACAGTCTGCAGTTGGAAAATAGTTGAGGGATGGAGACTGGCAGGAATCTTACTCAATGTTAAGCTTTGATTATATCCTAAATATGGGAGGGTCGCTTAGAAAAGAGTTAATTAATGTGCCAGGGAAAACAACAGTTCCAGTGCAATGCCTATCCCAGACACAACTGCATGTGGGTTGTGATGTGAAAAACATGCTTTTGTCCGCACTTTTGGATAACACTCTTAATAAGTTATGCCAATGTACTACTTTATGGAAGAGTACCAATAAGTTGTGTAGCACTCTTAGCAAGGATATTTCTGATAGTCTAAGAATAAGAAATTATCCAATGCCCTTTTCATGTTGGTTTTGGGTTAGAACCTTCAAAATCCTCTATTATATAAATATAAAACTCCACTGTGAACCTTGGTTTTCTGAGCATCCTTTTATCCCCTGCCCCAGCATCCTTTCTTGCAAGCTCATGGACTTTCTAAAGACATGTACAACCTGTGCTCACTCTGTGATAAGCTATAAGACATGTGGCATGTATCAGAAAATACCAGCATTCAAAAGTAATGTTATTTAGAGGGGAAGGCCAAATCTAAACCCTGACTCTTGCTTTATCTGTTAGTTTGTTTTTCTGAGAAGTGAAGGTAAGCAGATTCAAGATAAAACTTAACTGGAGTTTTGGAATACAAATATGTACGACATAAAACTCAAGGCAATTGGCATCTTTTTTTCCTAGCCAGAAACTGGTACCATAAAATCAGACTTAACTCAGGAAGCAAAACTTCATGAAAGACCAAGTGATTCTCAATTCATTGATTGGCCAACAAAGGAGTTCCCATGCATGGGTCCAGAAAAGCTGGAAAATATAGTTCTGAGGGTGAGCAAAAAAGAGCTTGACTTAGAACTCATCTCGCAGTTGCTGGCACTTTCAGTATGGTTTGTATAAAGCTGCAACTACTTAAACAAGAAGAAAGTAGGGTATAGAGTAGAAATAGGTAAGGCAATCCCAACTTCTCAGTGCATTAGCCCCAGGAAAGATGAGAATGAACGTGAGTGCCTCCATGGCCACTCTTTAGCCTGCCCCTTGGATGCCACTTACTCCTATGTTCAATCAGTAGCCCACACTTTTCTAATCTACAATGGCTAAACAAGTAAATTTTCTTTCTTAAAAAGATGAGGGCAATTCTTATATTTATAACCCTGTGTATGTAAAACATTTTGGAACATTAATAAGAATTTGTGTTTATCCTATGATAGATTCTTATATATTTTTGACTAAAAGAAGTATCCTCTTTACATTTTAAAAGGAATTTTAAATAACTATATTGAAGAATAAGTAATTATTCATGGCCACATTTTCATGTGAAGAAGCAGGGAAACAATGTTGGGCTGAAAATATAAAATGGACCCTTCAAATACATGCCAAATTCTCCTAATTACCATAAGCGGCAGAAAGAAAACCCACCTAACAAAGCTGTGCCACAAATGAAAGACATATGTCATCTATGGGGATATGTCTTAAGAATACAATAAATACTATGATCAGTGTATCTGTCCACAATCAGTATTTTGGTATTAATTCTATTGACATATCCAAATTTAACTTTTCAACTTTTTGTGCCTTACCACGTTCTATCACCATATTTAATGTTGAAAGCCACTTGGCTTGAACTTAAAGCTTTTTCTCCATTTCCCTGAGCATTAACAGAATACTGAACGGTACAGTCTCAGCAAAGGAGATAATGAAAATAGTCCAGTGCATATGGACAAACCTGTGGTGTTTTGGGAAACAATGGGCGAAAGCTGGCAGTGCATTTTGTAGGCTTGAGTGATAAAGAGCAAGAAGGGCTGTGGAGAGGGAGGGGTGAAGTCCATCCGGATAACTGCAATGGTTTTACCCTGACTTCCTTCTGCCTTTAAGCATCCTGGAAAGGCCTTGATGAAGTTGCTCCAATTGAGGTGTTTGAAAAGTGGAGAGCAGATTGAGCTTTGAGATACCTTCCCTGCCTCATTTCTTTTATTTATCATCATTCTCCAGGGCTGACCCTGAGGATCTGATATCGGGTATTGATTATTTAGTGAGCTCTTCCAGTCAGTGAACTACTTACTCTCTCAGAGCTAGAAAGGAAGTATATTGACTTTCAAGTTTTAATGTTTTAGTTTCATGTAGACTGTCTCTTCTTCTTCTTCTTCTTCTTCTTCTTCTTCTTCTTCTTCTTCTTCTTCTTCTTCTTCTTCTTCTTCTTCTTCTTCTTCCTCCTCCTCCTCCTCCTCCTCCTCCTCCTCTTTTTTTAAAGAAACTATCCCAAGATTTGGTTCTGTGTTATAGCACAATGCTCTGCTTCTTTCACCTATCACCAATATTGAGCTTGGAAGGGAAGATGGTATAGGGAGAAATTTTAATGTCTAATATCTCTGAAGATGGGCCATTGGAAGACATCTTCACAACCTGGTGTTCATCCTTACATCATGAGTTTAAGAAAAACAGCATCTGCTTGGCTATGATTTAGACTGCCACAGCGGCAACTGGGTAGACAGGAAGAACACAAGAAGGAAGTACAGCACATCACATAACTCATTTTGTTTACTTGCCAATTCACACAGAGGTTTCTTTCAATCACTCTATTTGTGAGTAAGATTTCATTTTATTGCTACTTTACAGAAGTCTATTCCTAGAAGGAAGTTCTAAAATAAAAAAGGAAGGGCCACTGTCTGAGTGATATTGTGTTAGTTAGGCATAACTCTTAAGTATTCATAGCCCCAATCAAAAGCTGATGACTAAGATTTACTTTGCTGTCTTCTTATGATTCTCTTTTCCAGATAGCTCCATGTTAATAATATAAAAGATTTTCTTCAAACAAATGCATTGATTCAATGGGTAAATGCATAATGATGCTGTGTTTGTGATATGGCCCAGAAATGGGGACAACCTCTAGCGAGAGAAGGACAACAAAGGAGTTATCTGCCACATGTGACTTCATATGATCCAGAATTCTTTTTTGAAGTCTGAAAGGATTCAAAGGCAGACTTTCCCATGATCATAGCAAGAAATCAATGGTGTCATACACGTGATGAAATTGCATGAGTCTATAATATCTGCATCCTCTCAAACTGACAGTGTAGGCGGACAAAGATCAACATGATGATGCACCATTTTGCATTACATTTTTTCCACGGAATGATGGAGACCACTGATTTAAATTTCCCAGTGGAAGCCACAGGAATCTAGGGGCCAGGAGATGGCGTTGCTTTTCTTGATTTTTGCTTTTTAAAATTTGGTTGAAGTTTCAGGATGAAAACCAGAACACTAACAAATCCATAGCATTTATTATTGTTTGTAAGAGTATCTTTGAGGACACTAGCTGACTAGTGATGAGTCTGTTGAATAAAATGTGAGGAGAGAGAGATTATAGGAATTCATGCAAGGATAGGACACATTTTTCCTTTACCAGAAGAGAGCAATGATGAGCCAGGTAGCCCACTTGGGTCAGCGGTAATAAATCAAATTGTGTTTTTCTAGCTGGATAAAATACTTCATAAAATGAATTGAATACTTGCAGTCAATATTTTGTGATTGTCCCATAATAATGTGCCAAACACCCCCTTAAGTAATCCGGGATATTTCTAATAGTAGATAAAAGACCTAAAACTAGGAGATTTTCAAAAGCTGGTTGAAATGGGCATTCAGATTGAGTAGTGAGTTGGCTTTTAGAAACAAGTAAAAATACATTCATTAATAATTCAGAAGCAGTGCAAATGAATGGTACATATTTACCAACAACACAAAGTTTCCAGGATTAGGAGAAACTCTTAAAGGACTTAATTAAGCCTGGTAATGGGTAAACACAAAGGCACACCATGCGCGGTGGGAAAAGATGGAGGTAATGTGTAATGAACAGTTTGAAGTCCTGCACGTAATGAGCTCTGAATTAGCCGTTCCTCTTAGGAACACAGATCCTAGCTAATATTATAATAAACAGGGCAAGGAGGATGGTGGGAAAACAAATCAAAATGCCTAGGTCAATGAGTTTTTCACAAGATTTTCACAAAGGGGATGGAGTTTATTAACTTAGAGGGCAATGTAATAAAGCTCTTTTTGAATTGGCTTGAAGGTAAGATTGCCTTCTAATGAGAGCCTTCTCAAGTTCTTCTCTAACTAAAACCTTCTCATTATAGTTGGATGCAACTCTAGTATATCATCATCAAGAAAGGCGTGAAATATTCACAGCACATGGGCAAAAATAGAAATGCTGTACAGATATCCATTTTCATGCTATATTGTACTAAGTACTTATTTCTGTCGATGTTTAACAGAAAGTGAGCATGCTCATTGAGGCTCCTGTGAAAACCTTCCAGATCTCATTTTATCCCTTTCCTCCTTTGATTACTGAAGAAATTGTGATCAATGATTTCATATGCAATATTCGCACACTAGGCTCGTGCTGCATCTGGCTATGTTATCCATTTTTTCCCCAGTTTCCTAAACTTCCTAGAAATGGTATTCCACTTGTTCATTCCTTTCCATAGTGCATCGTAGGCTCAAAATCACGCTTTGTTCAGCATCACATTTTATAGACTTGGCTCTAATGATATTTACCCATGTTATCTGCCCAGATACTTCCCAGTCTATCTTCAGTCTTCAGAAGAGTATTTACATTGTCTGCAATTTATTTTCAACACCAATGTGATGGGCATTCTTTCAGGTGTCTTTCTTTTCACTAGAATCTGTTCTTAGAATTAAGCATATTTCAATCATTGTTGAGTGTGGCCAAGTATAGTATATTACTATAGAAATAGTAATTTCACCAATTTATTTTTTTCACAGAATAGAATGAGAGGACCCGTTGCTCCCTTAACTCTAATTCTTTGTGGTGTCAGATTGTTGTCATCCAAGATGGTTGGTGTAAAATGAATCTCTTGGTTTTAATTTCTGTAAAGTCCTCCCTTTTAGCAGAAATATTTCTTAGGGAAATATAAAAAACGTTCATTGTTATGCTAATTTTTAAATTGAGATGTTTTGAACCATACAACTTACAAAATTGTCAGTAAAGAATTTCACTCTATACCCCCACCCCACCTTTGATGAGAGCAGGGATTTGACAAAATGTAGCATTGGCAGAGCTGGGGAGATGGCCAGTGATGTGTTGAGGGTTACAAAGCAGGCCAAAGATCACAAGCATTGTCTCTTCTGATTGGCAGGGGCCTTGGTAAGGGGCTACATGGTTTAGCAGAAGGGCTGGGTCTGACAAGATGGGCTTGCTACCTGCCAACAGTGCCACTTGACAGAAAAGGTCGCGACACACATTTTCCGCTGGCAGGTTGTGACATGTATCATTTGTAAACAGACGATATCTGAATATCAAAGACCTACGGCTGATGTGGATGATGGGACCCCTAACCAAAGCATGAGTTTCCCCAGTGAAGAGACCATCTGTTGATTAGAAAAGCACTAAGCTTGTGCTTTTGTGGGATTTTGATTTTTTTTTTCCTCTGTACAGCAATGCTAGTGGTGTTTGCCCTCAGTTCTTACTTTACAGTATATGACACAAAATTCCCTGGGATAACTAACAACTGGCTCAAATTTCCAAATGAAAATGCCACCATCAGGAACATCCCTCTTTGGGGCATATGTCTTTCCTCAAAAATCTTTCTTCCCAAAGGCTTCTAGAAATCACATTTTAATTTCCAAGCACAATTTTCATCTTAAGTGAATAACATTTCCACATCCCAATCTTGTTTTACAGGAGATTCTTTTAATAATATGATGGATAGGTAGTCCAGATTTTTTTTCTTGCATAAGTAAGGAATTTGACTTGAGAAAGAGGGTCATTATTACATAATAAATCATTGCAGAGCTAGGACTTGAAAGATGTTTTCTAACTCCCATTCCCACCAGGTATTTCGCTCACCTAGAATAGTTTTTGAAATTTTTGTCAATATGTTCAGGAAACAACCCATAACTCAGTTTATCCAAAAGGAAAAGGTTTGGTGGAGAAAAGCTGGAGTGGACTCTTTTTTTCCTGAATATCCCTTATTCCATTATCTTGTTCAGAATTCTGCCTGCTGGTCTGAAGATGCCGACACTTGCCAGCCTTCCCTTCTAAGTAGCGAAGGGAGAATAACTCTCCTCTCTCTCTCTCTCTCTCTCTCTCTCTCTCTCTCTCTCTCTCTCTCTCTCTCTCTCTCTCTCTCTCCCCGTCCCTCTCTCCCTCCCCCTCCCTCCCTCCCTTCCTCCCCCCCCTCTGTGTGTGTGTGTGTGTGAGAGAGAGACAGACAGACAGACAGAGACACAGAGAGTAGGCCAGAGGTCTACACTGGGTATCTTCCTCAATCATGCTTGACATTTTTTTAAAAAGCGGTATCTGTGTTTGAACCTGAAGGCGAATTGGCTTATGAGCAAGCTTCAAACTTGAGGGATCCTCCTGTCCCCCAGCAGCACCAGGGTTGCAGGCATGAGTCAGTGCACCTGGCTTTGACATGGGTGCTGAGGATTGAACTCGCGTCCTCATTCTTTCACGGCAAGCACTTTACTGAGTAAGCCATCTCTCCAGGCAGTCTTCCAAGCTCATAGCAAACACTTTCGTTATTTCCATCACCACCAAGAATACTGAGGTACATTTAGTGACCTTCCTGTGCCGGCCTGAGGATAAATTCATTAGGAGTCCCTGGAATGAAGCCTTGATACCTGTAAGGCAGGATTCTTTCCTAGAGGAAGAAACCATCCACATTCCCAACATATTTATTTATTTGTATTTTACTTTATGGATGCTGTAAACTGTGTCACATTTCTGTAGTTCCTTGACATCCTAGGCCATTTAGGTCAAAGTCTGCGGCACATTGGCCAGCACGTGACCTCCAGCTTCACTATGCAGGAGAGGGGGGAGGGGGAAGGGGGGGCTTTGCTTTCTGACCCTGGCTTGCACTTCTGATTTCCTCATGACTTTATTGCCTTTCCTCATTGTGGAGTGTTTACCTTTAGAGCCTTGTCACATTCTTCCAGAATAACACCCCCCCCCCCATCTTTAAGCAATGTCTCGGGTGGGTTTTATTGAGGGACTGCCGGACAGCAATGCCCGTATCTGAAATGCTTCCTGACTCACCAAAGTGAAGCTACATTAGTGGGGTGTCAACTCACAGGCGAGTTTTAAAGACTGAGGTAAAACCAAGTGGAAAGGTGTTCCCAATTGCAGGTGCTTTTCAGCAAGCATGCAAGAGATCACAGACTAAGTCCCTCCCCTCCCTGAGGAATATTTACTTGTAGGACATCATTCAGTACCTCCTTTTTTTTAAAAAAAAAAAAGGAGGGAAAGAAGGGGGGGGGAAGTCCTGTGTACACTCATCTATAAGTATGAAATAAACTAAAGTTGCTTATCCAGGGTTGTGTGTGTGTCTTTGTATTTGTCTGCTAAACTTTTTAAAGTCTTTAATATGCAAATATATTCTGTTTTTCCCAGAACAGGAGCAGGAGTTTAGTTTCTTAAACTCTTTGGGCCCAAGAGCCTGGATTATGAAAATCTCTGATGCGCCTCCACTCCCCACTCCCCTAAACTCTACATCACATCTGAGATCAGAGTAGCAGAGGGGCCTTAAAATCCTCCCAGTTCAGGCAGGCGCAGGCCCTGTGCTTCAGCTGCTTGGAGCCCCGGGCGCACCACAATGCAGATAACCATTCATGCAGCATTTTGCTCACTCGTCAGAGTAGATGCCCTGGGTCCTTTGAAAGCACGCCCTCTCCAGCGTGCCCCCTCTTTTGATGAGGTCAGATGGGGTTGCTTGTTGAAGGAGTGGCAGGGCTGTGTTCTGGCCGCCCTGGCTCCCGCATGGCTAGCTTTATCTGAAATAATTACACGGAAACTGTATTCATTTAAACATTGCCTGGCCCATGTCTATTAATGTGTGTAGCACCGAGGTGCGCTTACCGGGAAGATTTTAGCCTACGTCCATCCTGGGTCAGAGCTTCATTTCATCTGCCCCAGAGAGCAGAGCTATGGAGTCTGAGCTCACTTCCTCTTCCTCCCAGCATTCTGTTCTGTTTACTCCACCCACCTATGTTTTAACCTATGAGGCCAAGCAGTTTCTTTATTAATTAACCAATGACCTTCCTCCATCAGTTGCTAGATCTGTAGAGAGGGACAGAGACTCCATACAGCTGTGTATGAGAGACAGAGACCGATGGTCATCCAGCCTAATTCAGCCCCTCCCATAGGCCAATAGAAGGTTCCTAACTTAGTAGGCCCAAGAGAATCGAGGTACTAAATTATAGGGAGAGGATATCTCACCAGGAAGGAAGGGAGAATCTAGGCTTCATTTTTTTCTTAAAACTCTAATTTAGCTATAGAGAGGACAAATAGTTACTTAAGATTGTTTACAGATGGTGAGAGAGGCAGAGAGATTTTTTTTTCCCACCAGAAAATGAAACTGAACTTTTGCTACCAAAAAAGAAGTTTCAGAAAAGCAACCCTGTTAGTTACTGTTGCGCTTGTCTAGAAGATCCACAGAGCCTCTAAGATAAGGCATGGACCTCAACATGTTTGCCCAGTGGGAATATTTTCAACAGTGTGGCTGATATTCTTATTTTTAAATTTTCCCTTTTACAACCCGCATGGGAGTTTCTTCTGCCATGTACCTGTTTCTGTTGTCTCCTAAGCTCAAATGAAGAATTTTTTAAAAATTCAAATAGGTCAGGGCATGGATGTGGGAACTCCCCACCTTCTTTAGGGAAAAGGGAGGCATATTCTGTTATGGACACTCAGTGAAGTGGGATTCTGGAGCCTTCTGGGCATCAACTCAACTGTACACAAGAGCCAGAGGAGCAATAAGGTGCCAAGTCCAGACGGCATTCCTAAAACATATCATGTTCCTTTAAGAACCAATGAATAAAAGTCAAAATTGTAAAGATGCAGCAATCTTTTCCTATTTGACCTTGTTTATATCCAGTTCCAAAATTATCTTCAAGGGCAGTTTTGCACCTTCTGATTCTGTCTTCCTGTCTCTATAACTGGTAGCAACTTTGAGGGATGTTGGTGTTTGTTAACCATCCTAGCACTAGCCCAGATAGTCCAAAGTCTATTCTTATTCTTAGTGGTGGCAACCAGTGAGTTATGCAGATGCTAATTTAGCATCTGTTTTGAGTGCTAAATACTAAATTCAAGGTCTTACACGTTCTAAACAGATACTCTCCAACTGAACTGTAGTGTATCGGTTGACAACCAGTTGAACATGGGATGTCGTTGCCCACTTCTTTAAGAATTGAACATCACACCTACCTCTCACTGTCAGCTGTAATATATGCCTTGTTAATGAATTTGAACTTAGAAAACCATCCACATTATGGAGCAAGACTTGCCTGGGGCAATTAGGCAGAATGTGTCATGGTACCACACCCACTGAGCACGCACTAATTGAAACACTACGCCAGTTGATACAAGTATATATTATGAATTACTAGGTAGAAAGAAGCATTATGCAATACTCTTAAGCATTCATTGGCTCGGGGCACAGAGATGGAAGACTGGGTTAAACAACAAACCCACAGTCACTGAGTGGTTAAAAAAAAAGTGGTGTAATAGCAGCCGGCTAAGCAAAGTAGCTCACTGCCTGCTCCAGTGTTCATAATGTCTTTCATAAGCTTTGTCTAATTGATCTTCCTGTGTGCTGTGAGGCAGCACAGCCCATTATCCTTAATTTTATAGATGTGGAAATAGGTTTAGAAAGGTTAATCTACTGCCCTCCCCTATTCAGGAACTCAACAGCAAAATCCACAAATGTACCTGTTCTTCCAAATTCTCAAATTCTCAGAATGTTCACTCCGAGATTCTAAAGTGCAGTTGAACAAAATATTTTCATTATCAATATTCTACAGTTGCCTTCTGACGCGTTGCTGTTCATCCGAATGTAACCTTGCTTGAGCTGCCAAATGAATGTCAGACCTGTCCAGCCTGTCCTTTAGGATTGTCATGCGGCTCATGAGACATGAGATATGCTACATTCCTTTAGTAGTTATGATATTGTCTGAGCTAACTTTCTGAGCTATGATAAAGCTGTGGACAGAGCAGCTGGGGAGGGGAGGATTCATTTGGCCTACATGTCCTGTGTACAGTTCTCCACTGAGGGAAGACAAAGCAGGAACTCAGTCAAGCAGGACAAAAGCTGAAGCAGAGGTCATGGAGGAGTGCTGCTTACTGACTTGCTCCTCTGGCTTACTGGGTTTGCTTTCTTATCCTGGCCGGGACCACCTGCCGAGGAATGGCACCACCCATAGTGAGCTGGCCTTGCCCACATCAATCATTGACCAAGAAAATATCTCATAAGCCAGTTGGATTGAGGCACGTTCTTAACTGAGGGTCCTCCCCCGCCCCCCACCCCCAGATAACTCTATCTTGGGTCAGGTTGACCAACAAGCACACAAGCTAAAATGAGAAGAACAAAAATGATCAGAATAGGAGATTTTTTTTAAGACAAAACTCTTTTGTGTCTATTTTTAAAATATATGTTTCTTATATTTAATTTTTCTGGCAATTCAGGGAAATAAAGACTTCTAGATGCATTTTATTTAATAAACATTATGATATTTAAAATGAGGCAAGTCCACACCCAGTTTCTCATCCCTTTATCAACCCTCTGTCTCCTGTTTTCATAATACCTTTTTTATTTTAAAATGTATTTTTTTAAATATAAGGATGAAACTTTCTTAATCCCTTATCTGGTGCCATACACAAAGTATTTTAGTAATATTCTCTGAGTAGAAGATGGATGACCGCACGGTGTGGGGGGGGTTGGTATTACAGATGTCAGGTATTAGCTAGATTTTCGGAAGCACCGATACTTATGTGAATAAACATCTTTGGTTATTATGAATAACTGAGTCTACCCATTTTTATGACCTGAGACTACAATGCAATACTATGTAATGAAGGTGCCACATCTGTTGTGTTGACGTCAACCCTGGGGAAAAAGCTGACACTTTGGTGTAGCAGTCACAGGAAGGTCGGTGTTACATGCAGCATTCCTGTGACCTTGGGACTTGTAGCCAATTATTAATTCAAATATGTGTCATTGTCGATTGCAAATTGTTGAGCATCATGCTAAGGAATTTCTTTCTTTCAACTGACTTATTATTTATCCAGTCTTAAAAAACTGCACTTTTTGCTGATTTTTTTCTATTTGAGTGCTTGAAGTCCTATCAGGTATTCTCCTAGGTTGTCATACAGTGCCGCATTGGTGCTGAAGCCCCTTTTCAGAGGGTCTGGGATAAAGAAGAGCAAATGCAATCATCTTAACCAGCAGGAGGCCAGCAGACCTTGTGGTCGGGTACAACTTGGTGGGAGGTTCCCATGAAGGAAAGCAGGGGCAGTCCTCCGGGTCTCTCGGATGTCATTGAAATGACTTGAAAAGACAGCCTTATATCCTCCACAGTTCAAATATGTAGTTAAGAACAAAATTTGCTTGAAAACTACTACAGTAAAATTTTACTTTAATAAATTGTTACAAAAATACTTTCGAGAACCTGTATTGCTTTATTTATATTTGAGTATTTAATTGCTTGCAGATGATGCTTTTGGATCTGCTTGTCGTATTTACTCTTGTCCTAGAGTTGCTTAACAAACAGAACCACCATGTGTGTGATCCAAAGGCCTTCTACTTATTCTGACAATAGGACCCTCTGTCCAAAAACTTAAGGAAAATGTAACACCCTTAATGAGCAACTCATTATGTTTCTAGGTCAAATTTTTCTAAGACATAATGCATCTCTTCATCAGAATAAAGATTAATTTCTTTTCACCTGGAAGTATAAAACTACCATGTTGGTTGGGTTATGACCTATTTTGAAACAAACACAATGGAAGTTTGTGGATTCTGTCATTATTATAATATCTATAAATGTCACCAAACCAGCTTTCCAAATGCCTCCTGGCCTAATTGTGTCATGTGGAGAACACTTTATTACAATAAAGACTGACATTTCTGTTTTCGACAATATAATAAACAGAAAAGAGTGGTTTCTAGGCAGTGCCAGTGAGCAACATGATCCTGAATTTACTATGAAAGTAATGGAAGTAGACAAAAAAAAAAAAAAGAAAAAGAAAAATTCTAGGCCACAAAAGTAAGCAAAAAGATGAAGACGTGGAAGATGGCGAGAGAAACAGAGAAACAGAGTCATGGAAAGTGAAGAAGAAAAATTAGGAAACACAGGACAGGAGTATATGGAGGAAATCAAATGCAATAATGAAAGAAGAAAAGAGGAAATGAGTGGAAGAAATGAAGTGTGTGTGTAGAGAGAGAGAGAGAGAGAGAGAGAGAGAGAGAGAGAGAGAGAGAGAGAGAAGAGAGAAGAGAGGAAGAACTAGGAAGGCTCACCCTTCCATGGCACAGCAAACTATAATCCACAGGCCAATTCTAGCTAACTGCCTGTCTTTGTAAATTAAGGTTTTGTGGAACACAAAGAAACTCACTGAGCTACAGAATGTCTGTAGCTTCTTTCAAAATAGAAGTTACAGAATGAAGTAATTGTGATGGTGTGGGCACAGTCTACAAAGCTAAAACATTTCTTATCTGACTTTTAAGTAAAGGACCACCATCTAAGCCTGTGTTGAGTGTGTGCCAGAACTACTTAAAGTGATTATGAGCATAGACTGCTGAACCCTGCCCCCAGAGATGCTGATTGACCCTAAGTAGAACTTTTGAGTTGGAAGTAGAACTTACGCCTTCCCTTGTCTTGTTGGTGGGAGTTGAACCCAGGGCATCCTATGTATGAGAAGCAGCTACCCTATCACTACACTGCATTCCTAATCTTGGAAATGTCCAGTTCTAACAAGGCCCCAGGTGATGCGGCTGAGACTGTGGTCCTTGATCTTCACATGATGGCTTACAAATGGTGTTCTGAAAGGAAAAGAAAACCTGATCTTTCCTTTCAGTAATCATGGATGTACGGAATGCTGACATCACTATACAAACACGTGCTCTTAAAAACTCTTAGACCTGAATCTTTGTGTAATTCCAGTTTTACTAAATTTGATTTAGGTTACATTCATTTCTAATGTTGTCCTATAGTTGGGTTTGATTCAACCCTCAAAGACAACTTTGAGCTGTGTTGAAGTTATCATAGGATTGTCAGGAGTGGACTTTATCTATCTTAAGGGAATAACCCTCCCACTTATGCTTGGTCACTGTCTTTGCCTGGTGCCCCCGGGAGACTGAGCCAATGGTGACTTGGCATTTTCATTACTGCCCTCCTCTCTCCACTTCTAGACTGAGTGAGGGACAGATTTACCCCCTCCTCACCACAACTTTTCTCCCAATGACAGGCTTAGGTGTTCCTCTGAGTGTGGAATCTTTGGGTGCCCTGATAGCAAGGGTTTTATCCAGCCTGATATCTTGACTCTGAGATCTGAGTTTACCTGCCAGTTTGCTCCAGTTTGGTTTTCTTAGTCACGGCCTTCCGCTGTTTGTTTCCTTCAACCTGAGCTCTGGTTGAGGACAGGGTCATTAAACTTTATTCTAACTATGCATGCAGTTTAGAAGCTCTGGGAAAGATAGGGAGCTATTTCTCTATTTCCTTTACCGTGACATTTAGGGATATAAAAGGAAACATTATTTTAAAATCTGAACACCACAGAGACACCTTTAGAGTAGAATAAGTTCAAGTTAAAATTAGCCGCTCTTCAGAACTCGTGGCTGTTTGTTGATGCCTGACTCTGAGGAGTTACTTCCTTGAACAGATAACAGAGACGGATGGAAGACAGGAAAATCCATTTTTCTTTTACAAGAAAGCAACAAGAGTTTAATCCCACTAGATTCTTATTTTCCAGCTTTAGGGAGGGTCCGTGTTCTGTGACAAGTTGGTATTTAAGGGAAAAGAAACCATGACCATGAAGTAGGGACAAGTGGCAGAGTGCATGTTGCCCAGCACAGGGCCAGGAGGGACCTGGGGGTGCTCTGTCCAGCAGCAGGGCGGCTCCTGAAGCAGACCCCCCACCTTGGTGAGTGCACAGACCTTACCTCAAAGACAAGGCCAAGCCTGTCTTGCAGGCAGCACACACCCAGTGAGCACTCGGGCAAAACGGAACCCATTCTTCTTTCGCATGGTTCCTTTGTGCTACAGCTTAAATGTCACTTACCAAAAGTCTAGGCACAGGGTTGTCATCTCTACTTTTGATTTTCTGGGAGCTCGTTTTTGAAGAAATCTTGCAGTGAGTTTTCCTGTAAAGTAGGTCCATCCTTTTTAACTGAAGACTGTTGTGAGGTTAAACTCTTTCTAACTCTTCTCAAGCAAATTTGCAAGTTAAAGTCAGGAAAGGTAAAACCAGATGCACAGCACCCTTCTTCCCACGACTTCTTCCCCCTTTCCCCTCTTCAGGTTATAGAATGGCCCTTGTATACTTCTGCTGATCTTAGCACCGCCCTTCTCAACCATTCTTCCATACTGACAAATGGTACCGAGCGACAGGGCCTGCTGGTCCTGTTTCTACTACCATTCATTTGCTTCCTCTCTGCTTCTTTTGCAAAATTTATTATATGTTATGTGTATAGGTGTTATGTCTGCATGTGTATGTCTGTGTGCCACATGTGTGCAGTGCCAAGAGAGGCTAAAAGAGGGCAGTGAATCCCATGTAACTGGAGTTACAGATACTTGAGAATCCTTCTGTGGGTGTTGAGAATTGCTCCCAGGTCCTCTGGAAGAGCAGCTAGCAACCACTGAGCCATCTCTCCAGTCCCTAATGTACTTTTCAAATCAGTGTTTGTGTGTGCTTGAGATGGAACGGGACCATGCCCATCGGCAGAATCAACTGAATCTGGAAGAGCAGCTATATCTGGGATCTATGTAAGAAGGGAGACAACCATTAACAATGAACTTGCACTGTAGATGTGTGAAGGTCTTGCCTGAAGTTCACCCAGGCAAAGTTCCCTGTAGCTGATCCCCTGAGGAAGACTCAGGTGGGAATTGTTCATTCACTTGGGTTTAGTAGGAGGAATCTTTCTTGCATCAGCAGCTGGGCCTGCTTACATGGTGCTCGTGGGCAGTTGGGTGAGCTCAAGTGCTCTGGAACCTCTTCCAGGTTTCAATTCTTCCAAAACTCCTGCTATTAGTTTTGAAAACTATTGGTGTTTGTTTCTTCATCATTTATCTTCATGTACTATGATAAATAATTATCAACGGAGTTCATTAGAAATAATAGAAATGTATTACTTTACAGTCTGGAGATCAGAAATCCAGAACTGGGGCAGGAGAGATGGCTCAGAGGCTAAGAGCACTGGTTGCTCTTCCAGAGGTCCTGAGTTCAATTCCCAGCAACCACATGATGACTCATACCTATTGGTAATGAGATCTGGTGCCCTCTTCTGGCATGCAGGTAGAGCACTGTATACATAATAAATAAATAAATCTTTTTTAAAAAAAAAGAAAAGAAAGGATAGAGAAAAAATCCAGAACTGAATTTCAGTGTTCTTAAGATAAACGTGACATAAAACCTTTCTCAAATAGCTAGCAAATTTAGTAAATTAATTAGAAAATCTCCCACATGGAAAAAATGCAACTATTATAACAAGATTCTTCCTGCTCAAGAAGATAAGGAATAACTATCTACCCCATAAGTGTACACTACAGATGGATTTGCTCCCAAATAATGTGTTAAAGAAAAAGGAAAAACCATACTTCAAGGGAGAAATCCAGCAAATGCTACCTCTGACAGATGACAGATTAAAATCAGCAGTGAATTTTCATCCCGATAGTATTTCCTCTTGATATTGTAGAAAAAAAGTGTCTCTGGTCTTTCCAAGAACACTCCCAAGTCTTCTTGTCATTGTTTCAAGAAGTTTAGTGTGCAATGTAACACTCTGAATGAAATACGAAACAGAAAATAAAGAAGTACAAAATACAAATAAATCATAATGTTTGGTTAATGATGATGGATAAAAAAAAAAGATAAACGTGTGAGCAGGCCTTCATGTCCCTCAGACTGTCTGTGGGAGAATTGGCTTTCTGGCCTTTTCTAACTTCTATAGACAGCTCACCCCTGGAATCTTCATCTGCCAGGTCAACAATACAGCTTTTCCAAAAAAAAAAAAATCTCTTTTTTCCCCCTTCTTCCTTTTCTTCTGGGAAGCTTTTTTCATTCCCCGTTGTGTTGTTTCCAGTTCTTTTTTCTTTCTTGTCAGTGTTCAGGTCATTAAATCACATGTGGGCACATGCCTTCCTCTGCTCTCATATAAATGCCTGTCCATGGTGAGCTCACCACGAAGCTCCTTTCTTTCTCTTTAAAATGAAAATAAACTTTCTCTGACACTCCCTTTGAACAGATTCATGAGGAAATTAAGGTTTTGTTTTCCAGTCTCCAGTTTGGAGTTTCCCTTATAGTTATAAAACCTGTCTTTTTTTTGAAGGTCGTGGTCTCCTGTCTTCTCCCACAGAAAGAATCTAGGTTTTACTATCAAGCCTACCTGTAAAGGACTTGTGTTCTACAGCTGGCCAGCTGCCTTGGCAGCCAGCACATTTTATGAAGCTCTTGTTAAAATCAACTCTTCACCGCTGTAGCTCATGGCTGACTTGAAGCAGGATCAAGTCACTTACTTATGCTTTTATTACTTTACATAGAATTAGGTTTCATGGTGAAATTCTTCAAAAAGATTTATGTTTTTATTACTTTTCTTCCCTGACTTCTTCTCTTGCCCTCCTGCCCCCCAATACATTGCTTCTTTCAAGATGCGCACGCCCTTTGGTCCACCCTCTAGACAAACTTGGTTCCTTCTCATGGTCTCCTATCTAATTTCGTGGTCATTACATGTTAGTATAACCTCTCATTTATACACATTCAAAGTTAGAATCCACATATAAAATATAACCTGAAGCTTGTCCTTTTGAGACAGGGCGATGTCTCTTCACGTAAAGCTTTCTAGTTCCATCCGCAACTTTCATTTTTATTAACAGCTGAATAAAATCCCTTTGAGTATAAACCGCATTTCCCTCACTCACTCTTCTGTGGGCGGGCAGCTAGGCTGGTCACGTGGTGTTGCTTTTACAAATAGTGCAACAGCAAACGCGGAAGCACAAGGGGCTCTGTGGTGGGGTCGGAGTCCTTGGGGAATTTGCCCAAGAGCGGCACAGCTGGGCACGATTGCAGTTCTGTCTTTAGTTTCTGGAGGACTCTCCTGCGGATTCCTACAGTGACTGCACTAGTCTACATCCAGCAGCCGCAGGAGAAGCTCTCTTCCCACACCCTCACCGGAACTTGCTACTCTCTGTTGTCTTGACAGTGGCCATTCTGATTTAGGCAAGAGAGGGTCACAAAGGGGGTTCAATCCGCATTCTTCGACGGCTAAAGGATATTGAATGCATTTTTATTTATATGAATGTATGAATATATATGAACATATCTATATTTGCTAGTCATTTTGGGGCTTTTTAAAGAACTATCTTTTCACTTCATTAGCCATGCGTTGATTGGGAATTTTATGTTTTCAGTGTTGAATTTTTGCAGTCCTTTACATTTCCTGTGTATTAACCCCCATCTGAGGGGTCACTTTTCTCCCATTCTGTAAGCTGTCTGTTAATAATTTTACTACCGAGTTTTTGAACAGGAGGAAAAGAACGTTATATATAATAATCAGAATGCCAAAATGAGAGGAGAATGAAGCGTTCCTTAGCATCTGCAAAGTTAGTGACATCTGATTCATTTGATCACAAAACTGGACTTTCGTGTCGTGGGAAAGCTGACATACAGTCAGAAAGAGGGAAGGAAATGCCCGTGAGACAGATAGCCCCAGTTTAAAAGGCCTTAACATTTTTGTCTGATCTGTCAAGTTTCTGATACATAAATGATTATGTATTTAAAGGGTCTTTTAATATTCTGTTTGTAATACTTTAAAGTATTTTATATTAAACTGCATTTTATAAATCTAGTTTTCTTATCTGTCTCTCTGGAATGAGTTACAAACTTTCCTTCTAGGAATTGGCGTGCTCAATGGTCGCTCAATCGTTTTATCATATACAGAATTGTTTCAAACCACTCTAGCAAGTTCTACTAAAGCTACCTTCCAGTATTATTTCAGGGGATCTGGAGTGGCTCAGTGGTTAAAAACACTTCCTGCTCTTCCAGAAGATCTGAGTTGGGTTTCTAGCACCCACCTTGGGTGACTCGTGACTGCCTGTAACTCCAGCTCCTGTCCCCCTCTTCTGGCTTCTGCAGGTCCCTCTATCCATATGCACATGCCCACACATGCAAGAATACATATACACACCATTAAAAATAATAGAGCAAATCTTTTTAAAAAAGTGTTTCTTTAGAATGAACTCTAGGTAGAAGAGCCCATGGGTCAACAAGCATTTTTAAGTCCTTTGATTCCTTTTAAGACATCTAGAAAAAAATCAAGTTAAATTAAAAAAAAAAAAAACCTCTCTAGGCCAGGGTCATTTGGTGAGGTGGGACTAGCGTCAAGGTCCCAGGCAGTCATACTGAAAAGCTAGTTTTACAAAATGAGCTCTTACTATTCTTCTTTCCCTTCCCAGGTATGTCATTTTTTTTTCTTTTTAATTTCAGGTTACCTTGCACCTCGAAACCTTCCAAGTGCTGGATTCTTCCCATTCCTACAAACCCTCCTCTGTGACACTGACTCTAAATGCAAAGACACACCCTATGGGCCGCGAGATCTGCTCCGCAGGAAGGGCATTGATGAGACGCTGTTTAAAGACAGGTACGGCACTCCTTAAGCAGGCTGACGGTTTCTGAAATAACGTCCTAAAAATGTGTGAAAGCTTGCTTCCTATGTTAGTGGACGTGAGGGCGAAAGAAGAAAGTGAGTATAAGTTAAGTCCCATTATTATGAAAAATTGAGCACAGTCTGTTTATTTTGAGTCAGTTAGTTACTCAAACTTCCCATTTTAAGATGAATGGCTGAGGAAGTTTTACTTTTCTGGCCTCACAGATTTTTCGTCCCTCCTTCCCTTGTCAGGGACACCTTGTCGTAAGACTCAATCACAGGCTATGTAAAATTAGAAAAGATTGTATTAAGAAATTTTTAATAGAGAAAAGAAACCCTGCCCCAAAATGAAGTAGATAATAGTAGGCGTTGATAGCAGGGCACTCATCGCCAGGAAGACCTAGACGTTTATCTTACCTGACGTGATTCTTCCCGTTATAGTGAAAACCAGGAAGAGCAAATGAGAAAGTTGAAGAACTAAAAGTGCAAAGGAATAATGTTGAAAGTACAGTAACTAAGCAATAACCTTTAAATGGGGTCAATTCATGTTCCATCTTATGATGTGAGAAGCGGGTGAAGAATGGAGATAAACAATAGAGACCGTTTACAGCATTATCATCTACAGCCTAAGCTTCTCTTCCTGGAAATCTAATCTTAAAGAGATGCCCAGGAGCCTACCTGTCAATAGAACTGCAAACAATATTGTAATTTTGAATCACTTGTTACAGATTAAAAAAATGTTCACTGGAGAAAAGATTAGAGATATTTGGGTCTCACTTGTGAGTATTAAATTCTTGGCATATAGCACAGAGCACAGTTTCTCCTTTAATGGTCACATGATTTGGGCTACACTATAAGACGGCTGATATTTTTAAAAAGATTAACCTTTTTAGCATAAACTGTAAATATGTCAAGAATTGTTATGAGGAACAATGTTAATGTGTAACATATAACATACACTTGTTGCTTTGGGTTGATAATTATCCCTGATTTTTTTGGTATAATATGTTGATCAGATTTGATGCTTAGAACAACTCTGTTATTCTCACTTGTTCATTAATTTATTCAACAAATAATGACACCAGTACTTCTCAGGCCAGATACCTTTCCAGGTGATGCAGAGGTAGAGAAGACAAAGCCCTTCTGCTCCTTGCATTCAATGTACAGAAGGAGAAGCAAATGGTGGACAATGAAAAAAAATGACTGGCATTAGCTTAATAATAAGTGTATCAGCAAGAACATGAAGTAGACAGTCCAAGCCTCACAACAGGTCCCCCACATTCAGTGGGCCTAATCTGGTTCACCCGCTATCATTCCAGAGTCGGTGGACTCTCAGCTGTTTCTGTGGGTATCACCATCATGGTCTAGACCCTTCTGCTCATATTACTCCTCCTCCCTCTCTTGGGCTGGTCTCAGGTACACATTCTTTTTGGAGGGATACCTTGCTCAGGCTAGACATGGGGGGAGGGCCTTGGTTTTGCCTCGAAATGAAGAGTAAGACTTTGTTGACTCCCCATGAGAAACCTTCTCACCCGTTCTGAGGAGTGGATGGGGATGTGGAACGGATAGAAGGTGGAGGAAGCAGGAGGAGGGAGGGAGCGGGAACGGAGATAGCTATGTAAAATTAGAAAAGATTGTATTAAGAAATTTTTAATAGAGAAAAGAAACCCTGCCCCAAAATGAAGTAGATAATAGTAGAAGTTGAAAAGTAGGGGTTGAGTTGTGTAGCAAGAGAAGGCATCCTCTACAAAGAGCTATTTGGGTTGAGACCACCAAGAGCAAGGGAGGAAGAATACAGATGTAAACATCTGGACAGTATGGTTTCAAGAATAGCCACAGCAAGGGATGCTGAGGTAGGGAAAGCAGGACATTTAGAGGAGGAGAAAGTCAACGGATACAGCCGGAGCACTGCAGGAATGGTGAGCTGGTCGAACGACATGACAATCGGTCATGTTGGATGTTTAAAATACCATTCTGACCCCCAGATTTATCTACTTCACCGCATATTGCTGTGCATTCAGTATTTTTCTAAACTATCAGTTAATTAGAGCTTAATTTAGGAAGTTATGTACAATAATAAAATTGCATTAATGATATTTCTCAGCATGCTATTAACTTTTATGTTTTATCCAGCCATGCAGTGAAACTGGTACCTGGTTACTGGGTAAACCCTTGAATTGCTTCCCTTTGGTGAAGGAAGACTCACCAGCAATACCTCATTAAAACACCAAACAGTCTTGCTCTTCTGTTCTCAGAGTGAGGAAAGGAAGGACACCTTTGGTGGCATCAAAGGAGGCCCGCGATGTCACCTTTAATAGATGCTCTTCTGAAAACTATAATCACACCGCAGTCGCTGCTGCCTGGCCTAGTGTTTTGATGTGATTTTGATTTTGGCACTAGTATTCTGTTATTAAATTCATATTCCTCCAGGCATTATCTTCACAATGAAAGGAAAAGAAAACCCAACAGCAACCCCAACAAGAGCAACAAAGATGCTGAATTCAGCATCAGCTGTAACAAGCTGTCTGGCAAAAGAGATGGCTCCCTTCATGGCTTTCCTGCTCTCTAGCATGATAGATAGCTTGACATCACAGGGCTTATCCTTGTCCTTCCTCCCTGTGCAGCATCTAAGAATATATCACGCAGTGGGAACCCCTGACCCTTGTCATTGCTCACGCAGTTGGCGAAGGGCAGAGATGACCCCCTTGGAGCCCACAGGGTCATTATTTGGAGTAATGATTCAGCATTCCTGGGGACACTGGGGAGGGGAGAGCTGCCTTTAGAGATTCCACCACTGTTACTAATCATACTTTTCCATGACCTGTGGCTTGTGAATTCATGCCCTTGATCTTATTGGAAGGCTCCTGCAGAACTGAAAAAATAGCTAATGCAATTTATTCAGGGTGTGTGTGTGTTTGTGTGTGTGTGTTAGAAAATGTAACAAAGTTTTGAAATGAACCTGAGGACACTTAGAATATAAGGTAAGGACACATAGCTGTCCCCATTTGACTGTAGAGATGAAATAGGATGTATAGTTCTTATGTTGTTTTAATTTCAAGCTATAGCCACTTTAAGTGGAATTGATGTTAAAATAAAGGTTAAAATTCATTTCTCTAAGAACAAACTAGAAGGATGCATTAGCTGCCACCTAGGCCAGTTATTCATTTAAATTAAATACACCGATGACACAAAATGTGCTCCAGACAATAGAAGTTGCTGCAGATGCCGAGATGAATTATGCTCATTTCACAACTCAAGAATTTAGAAGCCATGAGGAAAGAGACAGGGAGACAAAATAACAGTGAAATGATCACATAACATGGAAATGTGATGAATATTTGTTCTCAGGTCTCACTATGCCCGAAACATTAGAAATGGTGACCAGTCACACAACTTCCTTAACATGCTGTGCTTGAGGAATATGAATATTGTTGTTGAATGTATCATTAGAGTAGACGTAGATTTGGGTAGGGAGACGCCAGGAGACTTCTCTAAGCAGTCCTTGAGGATCTATCTTCAGGCACAGAGGGTGCAGCTCGGCTTTTGACTAACCAAGGTCCTTGACTCAAGCTTCATTACAACACATATGCGCCTGCGCACGCATGCGTGCGTGAGAGCAAACACATTTGCGAGAAAAAAAAATAGAAGCATGGGTTATCCATCATGGAGAGGTAGGCAAATGGCTTTGCTTTTGACTGTGATTTTCATGAATTTTCTCACGGTGGTGCCAAATGAATCCATCTGTTTTCTCTGTTTTGTGTCTAGGTAGTAAAGACACTGACGCTTCCTCCTGCTCTTATCCCCATGCTTCCTGTCCCCATGCTTCCAACCCTTCTCTGTCTCTAACATGTTTCCTCATCTACTCAACATTGGGCCTTTAAAAACTATTAGGCATATACTTATTCTAGGTACATATTACAAACACAAAGTCTTTTCAATGACTATTAAAACCCTAGGACAGCTCAGCATATTAAGGAATTATAAATCTTGATTATAACTGGCTGACCGAGAAGAAAAAGGTTTCATAGTACAAGCAGTGTTTATACCCGAAGCATGGATGACCCTTGAAGAATGAAGGTCAGAATGAATTTAGAGAAATAATTAAAACAATTAAAAATTTTCAGGGAATGGTTTCTATTCATGGGTAGCCAGGAAGGGCAATCACATCGAGTAACCGTGAATGACTCCATGGCTGTTATTGTCTAGAGTCCTTGTTTGCAGTTAAGTCAGTGATGAATGACAGGTTGAACAGGGATCAGATGCAGGCTTACAGCACATTTTCATTCCAGATGTCACTACATACGATTATGATTCTGAAGAAGCGATGAAAAATCCTTATAAAATTTTAACTAACCCTTAGAGATAAAAAAAGAAAGTCAGAATCTTCTTTCCAGGATGGGCCATATGTCTCTTTCCTAGTAGGAGTGCTTTTTATAGACAGCCTTCACTACAGCACACAGACATTACCTATCCAGGTAGTTGGTCCCTCTCACAGGAAGCGCTGACACCCGGTGTAAGTACAGAAGTCCTCTTATGATGTCACATATCTATGTGGCATTTCCCAAATGTAGCTGCTGGCAGACACATCTGAGAAGTCAAATCTATTCTGAGTTAAGTTTTCATCATAACTGAGTGGAATTTTTAATACAAAATATTTCTCTTATTGAGCTCTGCTCTAAAGAGATCTTCATAAATCTGACAGAAGCAAAGTCCTCTTCTCTGGCAAGAAGAAAAGTCTTTAACCAACTCTGTGGTATTTGTACACGCAGCTCGGACCAATGAAAGCCCATTAAATAATGCCGTGGCCACTTGCCAATGTGAGCCTGACATTCTTGGCTCCGTTCCAAGAGTGAATTTTTCTCCAATCAGATGGCCCTATGTGTCAAATCCAGAGGCCATCTACATTTTGCACAGTGCTTTCATATAGTCCCAGGGATACCCAACATGAGATAGATTTCAGACAAGTTCATTACACTTTTTCAGAGCTCCTGAATGGGGACTTTAAGTCTCCTAAGTTGGTTCTGGGTAGTGTAAATGGAAATGAGTTATCCGTGAGTAATCACAGTTGTCACAGGCTTCTTCAGCGTCTCGCAGCTTTGCCACAATTGATTCTTCTGACAGATAAGTCATGGTTGGGCTGTGTATTGGAGGGTGTTTAGCGTCATCAGGAGCCTCTGCCTACTAAGCACCAAGTGCATCATCCTGTCTGCAGCTCTGACAATTAACTATGTCTCCCGTCACTGTATTGTCAAACACCCTCTGAGGGAGGCAAGTAAAGGCATTCTTGCATTATAGCCAGTGGGGTAGTGAAACAGTGAAGGAAAAAATTCAGGTAACAAGGGCACAGATTAAGGTTGTGAATCTAAGGGCCATGCTCCACAAATGTGACCAATGATCGCTCCAATTTAGTAGCCCCGTCTCATTTTCTTATCATCCCCTATGCCTGTCCTTGCTTAGCCCTCCCATGGATGTACTGAAACTCTTGATCTTTCCTATTTGACTTTTCCATTATGATTTATACAGAACAAATTTAATAAATGTTCTTGAGCTGGTGATGAGCACGGCTGGTGAGGACTGTGAATATGTGCTATGTCTGCCATGCCACTGCTGGGTATTTCCTTCTCCAGTGAGACCTGCAGACTTGGATGCCTACAATGAGAGTTCCCACAGATACGCATGTCACCTACTGCAAGTTATTCATGTCCCTGGCATGCACCGAGGGAAGCAATGTCTGAGATCTTTTAGGAAGAAACGGAATCAGAATTTCTAGAGTGTCCTCTAACACCGATGCATTCGGTTCACATCCCAGTAATACTGCCTCTTTGTTTAATCAGCCACCAGATCGAAGAGTCCAGTGCTAGGTGAACGTGTTAGATCCCAGAATGTAGAGGTGTATGAGACATGGTGATTGCTCCTTGCCATCCAAGATGTCACAGCCTAAAATGGAGAAGCTGCTGCATATAAATATGCACGAATCAATTATGCAAAGTAACAGAAAGGGCACTGTTCCTCTCCTGTTGCTCTAATCAAGTTCATTAGAAAGTTCAGAATTCCACCAACTCAGGAAGACTGGCTTTTTTTTTTTTTTTGCCTACTTTAGCGGTTTGCTAAAGGGATAATAAAATTATCTTTTTTGACAGAAACTGTATTTCTCCTTATAGTCTCAACATGAAATAAAATTGGGGATGTTTTTCCAGAGGATGAGTAGTAAGCACATTTGGTATTCCAACTCCACATTCCCACAGCACAGCTTCATAGAAGGGAGTGAGCAGATGCAGTACTTCCTGGTCTAGGAAAGAGCCTCCTAGAACTAGAACCTCCCTAGCTCCTTGTCTGGAACCTTCATTGTGCTGATGCCTGGGAAGGGAAGGAGCTGTTCTCTTGGCAGAATGGTGCGGGAGAATTATCTGTATTCTGTCAATCATGTATTTTAATAAAATGCTGATTGGTCAGGCAGGAAGTATAGGTGGGTCAACCAGACAGGAAGTAGAGGCGGGACGATGAGAACGGGAGAATGCTGTGAAGGAGAAAGCCCATTTCTCTCACTCCTGAGCAGACCACCAAAGAAGCAGGATGTAATCTACCCAGCTAAGAAAGGAACTGAGCCATGTGGCTAACATAGATAAGTACAATGGGTTAATATAAGCTACAAGAGCTAATAAGTAGCCTGAGCTAATGGGTCAATCAGTTTTATAACTTATGTAGATCTCTGTGTGATTTTCTTTGGGGCTTGCTGGCTGTGGGGTATCGGGCGGGACAGAAACCCCAGCAAGCAGGCCCTCCATGTTACAGCAGAAGTAGTATCAGGTTTTATTAACTGACAGAAGAAGTTGGGTAGCCTGGCTATGTGTGACAAAGGTAGCCTTGCTTCCCCAAGACCCACCTTCTTCTCCTTTCCCCCTCTTACTTAATATTCAATATATTGTTCCTTGCCTCTTCATTGCTATTTTGATCTTCCTCATCCTCCTCTGATTTTTTTTTTGCTGTCTCTGGTCCTTAACATTTATGAAGGCCTCTCTCTGTCTCTGTCTCTCTCTGTCTCTCTGTCTCTGTCTCTGTCTCTGTCTCTGTCTCTCTCTCTCTCTCTCTCTCTGTGTGTGTGTGTGTGTGTGTGTGTGTGTGTATTGATACTCAGTAGTCTTCCTTAGAGAGTTACAAGCTGGACTGGGAAAAAATGTCAAGGAAAAAAAGTAAGCCTAACTTTTCCCAACTTTCCAATACTTTTTTTTTCTTGAGTAGGAAAAGGTTCAGGTCAGTTCTTATTTTCATCTGAATGGCTTTTCCATCCAAATAGTCAGCATAAGGAATGTAAAAAGATTTAGGGGAATATAGTCATGGTCATGAATAATTCAAGTGTACATTAAGAATGCAGACCTTTTGGAGCAACCACTGCATTTTAAGGAGAATACTGGAAAAACACTGGGGAATAGAAACAAATGTTACCTCTTCTCATCATTTTTATAAAAAGAAGCCTCCAAAACAAAAGCCACCACTGAACAAATGTTCCCAATTATAAATTGCTAAGATCTGCTTTATAAAGCAGGATTAAGGCTGAAGCACAATTATAAGTAGAATTTCTTGCCATCTTTAGGTATCATAATTATGTTTTTAAAACAACTATACAAAATTCACCAACTTCCTAGAATTCTGAAAGTTGTTTCAATCCACGTAGTCTGTTTGTAGAAGAGACGATCTATTCTAGGCCCTTATTTCTAGTTGTATATAATTTTCAAGAAAATATAATTGTTTCCACTTTGGGGACTGGAGAGATGGCTCACTGACCAAATATGGCCTGGTGTTCAATCTTGGCTACTGAAAAAGTGGGAGAAAATATGCTTGTTGTTGTTTTTGCATCTTAGTACTGTAAGTCATCAATGTAGAGAGTGCACTTTTTAAATGATGGCTCGTAAATTTGGGAAAATTCAGTATTATTTTTTCCGAAAGCTAGCATGGCTACACGGCATGGGAATCCCTGGCCTCACAATGCTTTTGTCACCACTCTGCCACATTTGGTAGAATTGGAAATGTGGTCTAATGCCATCCGTCCCTTCATACCCGCTGCCACCTACAACGGCATCAATCACAGTGTGTCCCTGGCCCCTACTAGACCTTCTTGAGGGTTTATTCTTTTCTTTTCCCCTGAATCTGGCTGTAAATACTAGTTCCCTTTGAAGCAATCTACCATCCGTAATTAAATACAATTAAGTTTTTTTAATTGTTGACAAACAAGCAGGCCTTGTTTTCCATTTTCAAAACACAACTCCTTATTTAGGCCCTGCCAGATTTTCAATAGGAAAAGAACACCATAAGTATGTTTAGTGTTCGCCCATAATGCTTTATTCAAGTAAATTCTTTTTTCAAGATTAAAGGAATAATGACTGATTTAAAATCTCATCTAGTTCATTACCACTGAGCAAAAGTTTACCTGGCAAGAAGCCTTATGTGTTTATTGGTGCACTGGGTAGGTGAATCCATCCTTTAATATCCGAGGAAATAGTTGAAAACTTTGCAAGTCCTTAGAGACCATGAATCTTCTGCATAATAAATTGCTTTAGTTAACTAATTAAATTAATGTGGACAAAGTTAGAGAGTTCTTGCTTTTTCTTCCTCTAGTGAAATTCCGAAAAAGTCATCCAACCCAAAGAGGGACAGCAATTTATCACTCCAGAGCACCCAAGTTCCAGAAAGAAGTCACGCACCACTGGGTAAGCCAGCTCTCTCCTGTAAGGTTTAGAATAGACCTTTGGAACAGCTAGGAAAGGGCTAATCTTTAAAAGTTTTACACTTCAGATTTTCAAATAAAGATGAAATGCTTAGATTGCCCCCAAGGGACCCAAGGACTCCCCATGGCTGCCTGTGTATGGCAGTAGAGCAATGCAAACTTCTTCAGAATGATGAGAAATTGAGTTCTTCCTGAAATGCTGCGTAGGAAAGTCTAGATGTTGAGGATTGCACTGTATCCCAGAAGAGAGTCTGGCCCTCACCTGCAAGATAAGTGGAATCAGGGTGGACAGAATTTCCAGGAACAAAAATTATTAGCAAGAACTTCAGAGATTTATCCAAAATTTCCATTTAACAGATGAAGATTAGGATGCCAGGTGAGTTTAAGCAGACACCCATAAATGAACAGGCTTTTGATGGATGCTTCTCTTTCCTGCTTAAAACACCTGGTTTTAAAGTGGCTCAACAATGCTTCACATAAGGCCAGTCTCCTTCAAATGTGTATGTACCTCAAACTCTCTGAGTTACGTTATAAAAGCACAAGATTTCAAGTTTTTACACAAGTAATGCTGGTGCCTTAAGGAAACACTGATTAGAACTCTCAAACCATTGGACTGTTTTACATTTTTTGGCAAACATGGATTGGGCATGTGCTAGCTTGCACTCAGTGACTTAGAGACCTGGTATATTTTAGTGAATAAAACAATGCTCTTTGTGTATTAGAACTTGATTGTTCCTTTAGGGGAAAGAAGAAGCATGTTTATTTAAATATTTAAAAATTTAAATTTTATTTAAATTTAACAAATTTGTATGTATATAAAGAATTAAATAAAACTTTAAATATTTGAATGTCTAAAACTATGATGTCAAGTAAGTGTAGGGTTGATGTCATAGTAACATGCTGGCCCTTGTTCTTAGGAGTTAAGATATGAGTGATCTGCGGATATCTAGTTGAGTAGATTAAGGCACAGCTGAAATAAGTTCACAGTCTCACAGTCCAGTAAGCTCTACCTTACTCAGTAGCTATAGGCTATGCTTCTCTTCCTGACTATTTATCTCATAAATAGATTGCTTAAGTCTAGAGGAATCAGATGGCAAATTTTTCAGTCCTGTAGGCACTAAAATGAAGGTCCTCCTGAAATATGTTACCGGCATCTTTAAATACTGAGATTTTCTATTGTGAGAATAACAAATACTTGTACCCAATATTTATAAAAATCAACTTCCTTTCTATCCATGGTATATATATGAAGTTATACTTCTAGTTAACTTATACTCAGTACTCAGAAACCTGTACCACATTGTAAGTAGTCTTAGACAAGGCCACTTTGGGAACTTCTTAATTAGGAAATGTTGTAGTCTAAAGTCATCACTTCATCCCATTCATTTGATATAAAATATCATTCGGAAGCCACTTTAAGGAGAAGGGATTTATGATCCTAAGCATATTTCACATCCCAGTTGGGTAATTAAAAAGAAAGACCATTATCACCAGATGTGCAGTGGCTGATCCTTGGAACAGATGTTGGAGATGATGGATCTATGGAGCTGGTCAGGGCACCTCAATCCTCTAAGCCTGAACAGAAATGATTCTGTTTATTGGGCAATAATACTGGTGGTGAAGTTTAATGACAGAAACTGGAATGAATGCAAATGGCATCAAAATGATTGGGGAAAATAAAGAAGAGGGGACTAAAGTCATGGCAATTTTATGTGGAAAGAAAAGCCTCCAAAATCTGTCCTTTTTGTCAGCCTGAAATGTTCATGGGATAGACATATATTAGCACATTCTTGCTGTGAGGCACATGAGGTCACAGAGCATGGCGATGAAATCTTCTGTGACTGTGCCCATTTGCAAGCATGTGGGTACGTGTATGTTTCAAATTCTAATATGCCCTTTCTTCTGTCATAGCCACACTACCTCCCAGACCAAGCTCTGATTTGGAAGGAATGGGCCCAGAAATTATCAATGGCAGCCAAGTGCTCACACGCATCCTTGATTTGGAAAAGGTAATTTCACTTAGTTTTGCAATGAACATATAATGAAGAATTTGAACAAATATACTTTACATTGGTAGGTAGATCTCCCAAACAGGAAGGGGCTTACAGTGTGTTTCCAATTTAAATACTATCTTAGGCAGATTCTTTTCTTAGGCACTTTTCAATCATAGTTTAATTTTAAGACACTGCAAACTCCTTAAGATGGGGACATTTATTGACTGCCCTGGTAAGTCCCCCAATTGAACTTACAGTCTTCACTTACTAAGAAATAATATAGCGTTTTATGTGATCTTTCAATTTTATGAAGCAAGGAAATAAATGAAGCTGTGACGTTCTTCACATTTGCTGTCTCATCCACAATAATACCTTTGTACCAATCAGAGGTGTAGAAATCTCTCCCCTAAGTAGGAAAATATTTTTTCTTAACATGTTTTAGAAAGCTTACTCGTGGAATTTTCTGTTTCCCGAGATCATCTACTTTATGATTGCTCTGATTGAAAGGCATTAAACACAGTTTTATAAGAGGTGTGGGCTGGCAGGCTGTAAGCACTCTCTCTTGCTTCCTGCAGAGAGTTTGCTTAAGGGTCAGACAATTTTTTGAATGTGTAGAATAGGAACACTGTTCTCAGAATTGCCGCTTTACTGTTCTGGAACTCCCAAATTCTCTTTCTTATATGGAATGGGATTTTAGAATTTTGTAAAGTAGCACAGAGTCACATATTCTAGAGATATAAGCCTCAAGTGAATTCTGTGTGGATGGATACGTATTTTTGGAGTGGCTGTAACAAGGCAGGGATCTAAGAATTAGGATGACATAGAGATGCCTACGTCAGCATCTCCCAGATTCCTTTCTTTCTCTTTGCTGCTTCTGCAACCCTTGCAGGAATGAGTAGAGAAATCACTTCAGAGTGAGTTTATGTGTAACATTAGATCAGAGCCGTGAATGAAGGGCCAGACATCCCAGCATTTGCAGAGCCTCCTAGATAAGTGGATCCTGTCTTGTTTCATTATACTGAGAAGTTCAGTTGCTGGAAAGCAGAGGATAAATTTTGAGATGTAAACTTAAGGGGAGAATAGAGTTGGCCTTTACCTCATAGGGTTATATGAGTTAGCTACTGGAAGGAACCCTTTGAGTATTACAATTAAATGCAGTTAACATTGTAAATACATAAGCTCTTCTGGTGATCAATATTATGACTGAAGCAGTGTTTCATCTACAATGCAGCTGTACTATGGAATACATTGGCCAGTTACAAGGATTCCATTAAGGAAATTATTTTCCATTATTGTTGCAATTATCTTGACTTATCTATTTAAAAAGCATTTTCATATTTTTCCATTTTCTATCTTTCTGTACACAGACTTAAAGGCAACACAATCCACCAATCCACTCTTGTAAATAGTACAATTGGTCCTGAGAGTAGGACCTTTTGTTTTCTGAAGTCTTTCAAAGAATACGACCAATTTTTACAAGAAACCACAAAGAGTTAAAAGGCACCTGAGATTCTTCTGCTCAAGGCTCCCCCCCCCAAAAAAAATGAATATAGTTTTTATTTAGAAAGATGTTTGTTAGAAACATTTGGTGCTTTTCAGTCCTCTGGTCAGAGATAAGCCAGTTCGGTTCTACAAATCAAATGTAAACCATTTACATCAAAACCACAAGAATTTACATCTTTATGTACACTCTCCCTCCACAACTCCACATGGATAAATTTGCTTATTTTATTTCTTTTTAATTATTTTTTTTTGTAAAGCAGAGCTTTAAAAATAGCAGTTGCAAAGATAGGCCAGTACCTTGAAGATGACAATCTCTTCCTCTGTCTGTTTTTTAATATCGCTTTTCTATTCTCCCATGTTCTTTTAGCTGTTGAAGCAAAATTCAACTCAAGAAGAGATACGAAGAGAGCTGTGTGAGACCTACCCAGGATACAGAGCAGACTACGCCTTCTCTTGGCTCACTCTAGGGAAAAATGTTTTTAACAAATTTTGCCTCTCAAACATGACACTTTTAGAGTCTTCTCTCCAGGAACTAAAATATCAGGTCTCTCAGGTGAGTGCAGATGCTATATATGATATGCATATCTGCATATATGTGTGTGTAGTGTGTGTATACATGTGTATATATATATACATATATGCATCCAAAATCTTATGCACAATTAGAAGGGTCATGCTTCTATTTGGGGTTCTAATAACTATGAGTTATTAGAAAATCTGCAACCCACTTGAACTTGAAAATATTGACTGGAATATTTGTAGACCTTTAGCATAATTTCCTCCCACATAAACATTTACATACAGTGTTTGATGTTAAGTAGCAGCTATTCACCATTGAAATGTGCAGGATCACAATGATGTGATGTGGAACTTGAAATATCGCCTGTGTGCATGCACCTCAGATAAACTGCAGCTTGGCCCTACAAGGAGGGGTGTTTTTGCTGAGAACTGTGATTGCGCAGGACAGAACGCAAGTTTAATAAGCCAACTATAAGTGTCATTCTCTTGTCAGGAGTTACAAAAAATGGGTAATGTCTTTTTATTTTTCTCATGGCATCATACTTCATTTGCTGATTTTTGATGAAATCATTTATCCCTGTCCCTTGAATTTTACCCAGTAGAGCTGATGTTATTTTGATAACAGTACCCACTACCATCTGTTCATGCTCCAGTCTAGTCTCAAGTGATGAGGGAAAAAAAAACCAAGAGGCCAATACCTAAATGTAATGAAACCCACATGCAATGAAAATTTTAAAAATTCAGAATTACTCACTGATTTTATAAATGGGAATAAATATAGCATGCTTACTTTAACATTTCCCCTTGGTTCTCTAAATTATATTGAAAGTAATTTTTAATTTTTAAAATGTATCTTCTAGTTATCTGGTTTCCAAAAGGGCCAGGTTTAAGGACAACATTTTAATGGCTCAAATTAGAACATGAAGCTCTCATCTTTCTTGAATTTTTACAATGGCTGGACATGTAGCTCAGTGGTAGAATGCTTGCCCTGAATCCACAGTACTAGGGAAAATCTTTCTCACTTATATTCTTCCATTAGATAGAGTAGCCCGAGTGTCCAAACCTTTACTCTTCAAAGTCAATCAAATTAAGACAGACGGAAGATTAACTTGACTGGTATGAATGGGGTTATGGAGAGAATTGTTCTGGGCGAGAACATGATGAAATACTTCTGAAAGAAGTAGCTGGATCATGTGGTTCCAAAGCCATAGTTTTTCTGGTTTGTGGATATCACAGGTGCGTGTCGTCAGGTAGATTCACTCAGTTAACCATTCATCACAACCAATGCCCATAGCTTTGGGATGGAATCTGGAAACCCTCTATTCTACCATGTATAAGCTTAATAACAAGCACTTTGGTGAACATAGTTCTACATGTGCCATGAATATATGCATAATATGTTTCATTTACTTTCCCACATAATTAGTTTTAAGGGATCTCCATCAAAAATAGACATCCTAGTGAAAGATATGGGGGCAATATGCCTGCATCTCCCAGGAAATGTACTAAGGAAAATAAAAAGAGCATCACTCAGGGTTGTCCGAACACAGAAGGGTAGTGGCACACACGAGCTCTCTGTGGTTGTGGCAGAGTGCATGAGACTTGTGCAAGCTCATGCCAGACCAAATGCCAGCACGGAGAAGAGAGGTGGACGTGCTGTCTCACTCTTAGTCAGGGAGGTATTGGCAGCTGATGGATGCTGGGAGGAGGAGAGTCAGTTTGCTTTAAGAGTAGGGTTCCTGGTAAGTTGGACCACATTCCAGTTGAAGACCACACATCGGAGAATACAGAGGTACCACAAATTGGACTTGAGGGATGAAAACAAAAGAGGAAACACAAATTTGGGTGGACAGTGAATGGGTAGTGGATGTGGGAGGTATTGATGGATATTGATCAAAACACATTGTATTAAATTTCCAAAGAACTAATAAAATAACAAAAAGAAAAGACGTTCAGAAATTAACTTGGTTTTAGAAAGCTGACTTTCATTTCTGAATATTTAATTTAAAATGTTTTATACCAACATAATTTTGTCAATCAAACTTTAAATATGCTAATAGATGGAACTCTAGATGGGGAAAAAGCCAATGATGTTGAGAGATGGTGACAGCTTTTCCATGGAAGAGAAGCGAGTGAAGATTTGAAAAACAATTATGAATGTAGAAATACAGTTTTGAAAAAATTTTTCAGAGACAGTAAGCCACGCAACTCCAAATGCTAAAGCATCATTTTCTTTTCTCTGTGGTTTGGTTTTTCTGAAGATGTCAAGCGACCCTGCCAACCAGAAGAGAGTGTTCCAGGGGCTTTCCCAGGTGCTGTCCTTTTTCTCCCTAGTACAGCAGCGAAGAGAGGTCTGGCAACTCCTGTCGAGTTTCCCAGATGTGTTTCAGAATGACACCTCACTGAGCGGTCTGTTTGGCGTCCTTCAAAAGGCAAACAGGTGAGTTAATGGAATGTTAAATGGAATGCAATTGTTCACAAAGAAGTCTTTGAAAAAATAGTTCCAGTGAGAAGGACTGTCAGGTAGGTCCTTTAAACACTGGGAAAGCAGCCCTTGAGCATCCTGTTGCAGATTTGAGCAATGGAGGTGAGTGTGTCAGTTGAGTAAAGAAGAAAGAGGCATTATATTTGCTCATTGAGTTCAGCAGGCATCCATGAAAGGTAAGAGGATCACTCACCAGAGAAATACACATTATTTTGTGTCCTGGGGTTTCCAAGAATGAGGCAGAGAGCAGAACCAACTTGGATCAGTAACATGAGATCATTTTGGGACAACCTGAGCTCTGTGCATATGTCACTAAGTTAACTAAGAATAAATGTCTCCATGGGGTTTGCTTTGTACCATTCAATATAAAACAGCCTTGTTGGTTCAAGTTTGCTCTAGTCACCTAAATGGGACTGACTTCCCTCATAAATGGTCTTTCTAAGTCAACAGATGGTGTCTTAGGGTTATTATTGCTGTAATGAAACACTACGACCAAGAGCAAGTTGGGGAGAAAAGGGTTTATTCAGCTTACACTTCCACATCATTGTTAATCATCAAGCCAAGTCAGGACAAGAACTGAAGTAAGGCAGGAGCTTGGATGCAGGAGCTGATGCAGAGGCCATGGAAGGATGCTGCTTACTGGCTTGCTCCTCAAGGCTTACTCAGACTGCTTTGTTATAGAACCTAGGACCACCAGCTCAAGATGGCACCACCACAATGGAATGGGTTCTCCCTGATTACTTACTAATTAAGAAATGCCTTACAGGCTTGCCCACAGCCAGATCTCATGGACGCATTTTCTCAGTTGAGGATCCCTCCTTTCAAATAACTCCAGTTTGTATCAAATTGACACACAAACAGCATCACATATTCCAATGAAAAATTAATTTTGTTCTTAGTTTTTTTAGAAATGAAGGCCTGTTTATATGATGCCTTTATCTCAATATTTGTAAGAGCTAAAAGTTGAAAGGAAAACAAATATCTATACAAATAATGAGTGAGCAAAATAGTTTTTTTGAAATCCAGTAAAAAGAGATTTAGAGCCACACAATGTCAAGGAAAGATTAAATACTATACTGTCAAGAGAGTGTAGACTTAAAAAATATTGCTTGAGAAGTTGAGGTAGGAGGGTGGTGAGTTCAAGATCAGCCCGTGCTATATAGTAAGGACTTGTCTCATATATCAATGATCATTTACAACACTTCCCATTTGATAAATATAAGTAGTACTGAACTGGATACTAGAGAACACATTACTGGTTTTAATTCCTTTGGATAAAGACTCAGAAGAGGAATTGGTCCATCATAAAATAGTTTTATGATTAATATTTTGAGAAGCCTCCATAGCATTCTCTATAGAGTTTGCTGCACTATTTAGTGCTCCCACAAACAATGTGACAGGGTTTCACTTCCTCTTTATGCTCACCAATACTTCTTGCCTTTCATTTATTCAATAAACATTTGAATTCTCTCTTGAAAGACATATCTTTTTAAATCCTTGGCCATCTTGAAGTTTCAACACTTCACAGTAGGAGTTACTCATATATTTTGGAGGAATGTCTTTAACCATATATTATGGTTTGTAAATTTTTCCTCCCACTCTGTTCGTTGCTTTGATAAGAGAGTGGCATTTGAATTTTATCCAATTAAACAACATTGCTACCTTAACGATCTAGGAAATTTCTATCAATTTGTATAGTTGCTATTTCTAATATGGTATCCTAATTGGTGTGAGTCTTTGAAGAGTTGGCTTGCGTTAAGGTGACAGAGTAACTGACGACTCAGCCTTAATTAAAGAATTTAAAACTTGTGCTTAACTTAGTCATTACAAAACTTTTAAATAAGTTTGGAACATCTTGAATGGGAAAATTTGTTTTTCAAAATTTCTAAGTTTAATAAAAGCAGTGTAAAGTATCTCAATCAAAAATGCCAATAGTTTGGGGCTGGGGATACGGCTCAGAGGTTAAGAGTACAAACTGCTCTTCCAGAGGTCCTGAGTTTGCTTCCCGGAACTCCATCTGGCAGTTCACAACCACTTATAACTCCTATTCGAGAGGATCCCACACATTCCTCTGGTCTCTGGGGACATCTTCACTAATGTGTGCCTAATACCCTCTCAGACACATACTTAAAAATAAATCTTCAAATGGGAATACCAACACTTTAAGTTTTAGCAGTTCTATGTGGCCAGTAGGAGGCATCAAAGCTAATCACCCTTAAATTGTATTAGAAAACTCTTAATTCATCCCTACACTAAATTATTTTTTAAAAAAAAAAAACCTTTATTTTCAAGTCTATGGAGAGGAATCAGTGGTAAAGAACACTTGCTACACAAGAATAAAGACCTGAGTTCAAATCCCTAACATAATTATTTTGACATGGCTGTGCATACCTGCGATCCCATCACTCAGGGAGGAGATAGAGGATTCCAAGAGTCGGGCTGGCTCAGTTCAGTTCGCTAAGAGGTCTTGTTTCAGTGAAATACGGTAGAGATGACAGAGGAAAACATCCTAATGTCCTCCTCTGGTCCCCGTCTCTATGTATGTTCTTGCACGCCTGCAGTAAAATTATACACGGGTCCTCTCACTTTGTCTCTTTCACGCACACCGCACCACACCGCACACACAATCATTTGTACAGAAGCAATGCCTTGGACTTCACTCTTGACCTGACTTTTTAAAATAAATACTTTAACTTGAAAATGGAAAAAGAATATGATGCAACGATTTGTGCTAATAGTGAGTCAGCACTGAGATGCTTTTTCTGTTGGTTTAAAATACATGTGAAGCTTGAAGATGAAATACAATAAAAGATTTTAAATGTTTTCTTTTTTTTATTTTTCAAGACAGGGTTTCTCTGTAGCTTTGGAGCCTGTCCTGGAACGAGCTCTTGTAGACCAGGCTGGCCTCGAACTCACAGAGACCCAGCTGCCTCTACCTCCTGAGTGCTGGGATTAAAGGCGTGTGCTACCACTACCTGGCTCATGTTTTATTAATTTTTATATTGAATACTAGGAGATGAAGTTTTATGCTATCAGTTAAATAGAAATCTGTATTAAAATTAAATTTGTTTCTTCTAACTTTTTGAAATGTGATTATTAGAAAATTTAAAATTAAATATCTGATTTTTTATTCAAATACCATTTTAAATAAAGTATTTATTATTATTATTAAATTAACAATGTCATTAAAAGCCACATTTTACTCAAATTTTTTATCATCATGTTATCATCTCATTACCTTATTTTGCTCTTTGTTGCACAAATTAAGGGGACAGGTGGCCCCATAGAAAGTTCATTTCCTTTTTATATCTCTATTTTTTTAAGCTGTAAATTGTATATTAGCAATCTTCAAAATCAGATTAGGTTGTTAAGATTACGGCAGTAATTAGCAGAAATGAGCAGTCTCAGAAGCATATATGAGAAGTTATATGTGATTCCCAGCTCTTATGAGAGAAAGGTCATGCTGGGATACAAGTCAGGAACTTTTAAAAAGTTTTTCCTTTATGTAGAAAGTGACTTTCTTTGAATAATTTTCATTTTATATAATAAGTAATGGGGAAAATTTATTGAATAAAATAAATATATATATTGATTTGTGGTTCAAAGCACTTCAGAGAGGATGAGAGCCAGCATCACTACTATTTGAATTTGCTAGAAATAAATTTAGTCTTCTTGCCAACGAACTGTTTACTAGTAACATATTAACAGTGTTGCTGGCTGTCATGATATTGCCAAACTTCCCTTCGTTCAGTTTAAAACAGTAGGTCAGGCATGTTAGACCAAGTAGCGAGACTGGGTGTAAATTAGCTGAAATTTATAACATGAAGCCCGTTCATCTGGTGTCCATGGTTACCAGCGTTTAGAGACAACTCAAAGATGAAGACTCAGGAGACTCTTAGCAGACTAGAATTATATTACTGAAGCCTCAGTGCAAGCTGCACGGTGCTGGGGACAATCATGAAGTTGTCCAAAGGATGATTGTGAGACAGAAAAGGCAGACGAGGACAGAATACAGCCATGCTCCGGTGACCGGACATTCTGAGCACACCTCATGCTTATATAACGGACCTAATACAGATATACATATATATATATGTACATATTCACATGCATGCTTATATATTATGCTAGAAATTACCTAAGAGATACTTAGCTTTCATTCATATCTAGGGGGCTAAGACTAAACTATCTTAGTTTTAAAATGTTAAAGATTCCAACAATATTGTCAAATGCTCTTCATTAACACACTGGATCAGTGCTGCAGAAGGCTTCCAGCCTACCGCTGAGGTTCTTGAAGAGAAACTAGTGGCTGATTTGTGCTGTATCAGCTCTTCAGTGGCAAATGCTTGACAGTAGTGTTGTGTTTTGGTTAATATACAAAGCACTGGGGGCCAGCAAGATGGCTCAGGGGTGAAGGCACTTGCCGCTCAAGTTAAAATACTGGCTCAGCTGACTGTTGGTATAAAAATCACAATGTTTGTGAGAGTCAGACATCCCCACTGAAGAGCCCCATCTCATTTTGGAATGCACTGATGACCGTAGAGGGGAAAAAAGGACATTTCTTGAATAATTAGTTGTTCCCTGGAAGCCAGGCACAAACTCAAGCAAGAGTGGATTGCTGATTTTGTCTGTGCCCAGTGTGAACTGCCCACCTTATCAGTTACATAACTCACGGAGAGCCAGTGCCGGGTGTTTGGAGATTAATTTTGAGCTAGTTTGGAGTAGTGCCTGTGGGCCATTTAGGGGACAGAATACAGTCTTAGTTAGCACAAGTTCTGCTTCTTAAAAGCCATCATCATTTCTTTAGCAGAATATTTGTAAATATATGACCTGATTATATAATAATTACTTCTCAAACTAGATCTAGGCTTGACTTCTAATAGAAATAGCTTCTAGTATTTCATTCTCCCTTTAATTAAAAGATTTCATTTCAGTGTGGGTTGCTCTTTCCTAACTGCTTGTTTATGATTCTTGACAGGAAAATCAAACACCTGACAAGACCTTTGCTCCCTTACTCCAAGGTCCTTGAGTACAAGTCTTTACAGTTCTGGAAAATCAAGTTCTCTGTTCTGGTTCAAGAACAATGTTGGGGGATTTTGTGCATGAATAGACAATGAAGTAATTAAATTACAAAAGCGGCATCTTGTCTTTTATAGGAATCATTTTCTATACTGTAGCCATTTTCTCCTTGAATAACCTTTTGTTTCTGTCTGTAAGCCCCGCCACACAATCTGCTTTCATTTGCCTCTCCCCTCATTAGGGTGCTGCTGGCAGTGCAGAAGGCTTACCCACGTGTTCAAACTGATGAAGGATTCAGGAGCCTCCACAAGTCTGTTAAACATCTGCTGAACACCCTGGACTCCCCGGCACAAGGTATCGTATCCTCATTTTCCTGCATTAAATGCAGCATCAGAAAACCCATGAGAAAAATGAAGCAGAATATAACTGATGTGATCATGTATATACAGTGTTATTCCTAGATGAGGATTTATGCTACCTGTAAGTCCATGTCTAGAGTTGAAATGTGAAAGGCAGCCATGGTCCAAAAAAGGATAAGTTTCCAGAAGTTTTCTTTATGTAAAAGCAAGTTCTCCTACCTTGTAAACTTATTTTTATGCTCTCAAAAGAAAATGAATATCAAATAGCATCAACAAATAGATTTCTATCATTACTCTTTGGAACAAAAGGCTAAACTAAATTAGAAGATTTGTGTCCTTTTTTTTGTTTGTTTGTTTTTGAGATGGAGTATCACCATGTCACTCTGACTGCTCTGGAAATCACTATGTAGACTACAAGTTGGCCTTGAATTCACAGAGATCTGCCTCCCCTGTCTTCCAAGTGCTAAGATTAAGGGCATTGGCCACCACACCTGGCATGTGACCTCATTTCTTAACTTGGATTTAAAAAAAATCAGAAAGAACCTTTCAATAGTAAAAATATACACTCATCCAACCTCTTGAGAATACATAGTAGGTACCAGAGCATAAATAATTTATCAAGAAAAGTCAATCACCCCAGTAGGACAAATGTAGCATGTTGCAACATAGTCAGAAAATGTCACCTTTGAATATATAGAATGTCATTACCTAGGAATCACATGGAGACAGTTGGGTGGACACACACAGGCACACACAAAGGTCTAGAGCTGCAAGGAGCAAATCCCCACTGTGCGAACAAACACAGGTTAACATTTACCTCTTCTGAATGAATTCAGAAATATGCTTTCTTGTCTGCATTTGCCAGTTTTTAAACAAGTAGGCTTCTGCTTTTGGATTCTAAAGTAAGCATCCTGCCAGCCTCAGATGAAAAGCCGACTGCTCCTCACATTGTCTCAGGTGCCTCATAAAAAGCAGGCTTTCGAGGCCCATGAAGAATTCTCAGTGCAGACTCGCACATGCTTAGCTACCAGTTTCTTTCTGTTGGGAAAGAGATGATTTCTATCTACAGCTTCAGAACTAGCAGCTTGCTTGGAAAGTTGGAGCAGGATTGTTTTTAATGTTAATGTTTTTATGAACACCGGAAGAGGTTTGCTCTCTACAAAATCTGTGCTGGAGGACTAGGCAGGGTGCTAATTGTTTTCTCTTTTGTTTTTAATACTTGCATTTTAAAGACTTGAGAATGTCAAATTTCTCTGACCATTCTCTCTTATTCTCCTTTCAGACTTACAACTTAGAATTACTACTACTGCTACTAATAACATAATAAATAATAATAATATAAATCAGAGTGATCAAGTTAAAATTTCTTTTCCCCAAAGACAAAAGCTTATCCATGTTTTCAAAGCAAGAATTAAACAATACTTCTAACTAATGTGACAGCAAAAACCCTTTCCTGGTGAATGATGTAATTCGGTTTTCTATATTTCTATATTTAGCAATGTCCAAGATTTATATCTATGACTATGCCAATGACCTTCAAAAGTATTAAAGCATGCTATTGGATGGTCAAGGTGACTAGAAAATGTGACCAGAAAGGGCATTTTTACCTCCAAAATTGGATGTGCTTAACTCCTCTTTGTTATTAAATCTATGCACTTGTGAGGCCTCAGTCTGGGTAGCAGAGCATTGCATTCAATTCTATTTCCCTAGTCATTAATTCCAGGTCCCTACCTGCTTGAACAGAAATGCCATGGCCTTTGAAAGTTTTCCACAGGTATTTCTAGAGAGTCTTCAGGAAACTCAGATTCAAACCAGGGAGGCTAATTCGTCTACACGAGAGTCTCTGACTGTAGTTCAGACACTTGCCATCACAATCAGGTCACCTCGTGTTGGGTCTTCATGGTTCCTAGCTGTATATTTGAAGGGCATGTGCTTGTTACCTGGGCTTTGCTCAAGGCAGAAAGTGACTCATGTTTGAGCTGTTGGCTCCTGTGGCTCTCACGGGCAGCACTCTTTCAAATGAAGAAGATGTGTGTGCTATCTGTGTCAGCACTAAGTGATTTTATTATCAAAACCATTCTGAAATATTACCCCATTTCACAGCAAAAGACACTGGCTTTGTATGTGCCAGGAAGAGGCCAGTCTGAGAGCAGACCCTGGACTTATGTATGCCCAAAGCCACGTCCCTTAAACTTTTAATATATTTATGACTGGATGCATGCTTCCATTCTCAGACACAGACACTCTCATGGGGCCACACCAGTAAGGACTGCTCTTATCTCCTACCACTGATGGGGTGTGACATGCCATACCACACTTCTTCCCACATGACATACTTCACAGCCATCGCCTTGTGTCCTACATATCCTGATATCTCACTTCCCACTACCTATGGCTTGTCACTCATCCAGCCTGAATTGGAAGGACACTTAGGGCATTTTTAGAAGCCTCCACATCAGCCGTGAAGACACAGGGATGCTCTTGCCTCCTCTCTTTATTTTAAGGGGTCTAATTCTGTGCTCTGTCCAATACACAGTCCTTAGATCCTGGATACTGAGCTCTCGCAGTCCCTTTTATGAAGAGTGAATTTTAGGAGCAGAGGTCACTTGTGTGAACCATGGGCATGTGCTCTTCTGCAAAGTCATAAATCCAGGGAAACAATATTTTACTATAGAAAACAGGGTGGGCAAGATTGCTTTGGGGGAAGTCCTTGCCTCAAAAGCCTGATGACAACCCCATGTGTGTTATGACACATACATACCCACATACACACACATACTGTAACATATGCAATAATAAATAAACAAAAAGTTGGCTATTAAAGCAAAATAATCCTTCCTGGCTTCTAGTCAGCATAGCACAGATGTCTTTACATATCCATGTTTACTCTTACATTATTCTTAATACCCAGGATATGGAAACAGGTTTTATGTCCATCAATGCAAGAATGCATAAAGAAACTACAACACCTACATCAAGGGAGCATTATGTTAAGTTAAATAAGCAAGGCTCAGAAAGACAAATCTCACATTTACCATTATATATGGAGCCTGTATTTTAGTTTAGGTAGATAAATATGAAACAGACAGACAGATAATTAGACAGATGGAAAGATAGAAAGCAAATTAGAAAGGAGGCTATGGAAAGGAGAAAGAATCTAAAGGGGCTGGGAAAACAAGAGAGAAGCGGGATGTGTGTCTCGGAAGCAGAAGGTGCTATTGGAAAGCTGGAGGGGTTCAGCAAGCCGGAGAGAGGAGAGTGAAGCAAGGCAGTGGAGGGTAAATAGGTACAAAGTATAATGATATACGTACATACAACATATCTACACTACTGCTATGCATGTGTACACACACACACACACACACACACACACACACACACACCTGGAAATGTCCCAGAGCAGGGCAGCAGATGGCTGAATGGGTGCCTGCTGACAAAATGACCTGGGTTCAGCCTGGGACCCAACAGTAGAAATCCGATTCTCAAAGCTGACTTCTGATCTCAACCCTCATACCTCAGTACGCATGAGAAATATAAACAAACAAACAAACAAATAAATGAAAAAGTAGAAAATGTCACAGTGAAACCCATTTCTTTGTATGCCACCTCCCAAATTAATAATAATTAAAAAAAAAACTCTTACTGATGCAGAGCGCTTATCTCGTTGTCTGTGGGCACCATTTTATCCACGCCTAATTCTGTAAAAGCCATATAAGTAAAATCTTGCTATATAATGGTTTTAACACGTCCCCATCCATTTTGGTCTGTTTATATACTGGTAAGAGTATTTTTTTTCAAAGTACTTTATAGCCCTTAGTAGATAGAGGAAAAAGTTTCTGTTTACATTTGAGCTTAAGTCTCACTGATACCGTGAAGCTAATTTATCAGTTATTCATTTTACTAACTCAATGAAAAAGAGAAACTCCATAACCAGAGAATACACAAATGCTAACAACGCTCCTGAGAACCTCACACAGAAGTTCAAACTTCAAAAGCAAGACAGACCTTGGGAAATGGCATTGAATACCTTTTCATAGGAAAAAAACCCCATACATCTCAATAGATCACTGCCTTTAATTTTTCAGTATATAGGTATCCGTAAGTAGTAGTATTACCATTACTGATTGGGTGATTTATTCTGAGTGTCTTTGTTGCTGGTGTTTTAACTCGATGATACATGTTCTATACATAGGCCAATACTATCCAATTGCCCTTTGATAAATCTCAGAAAAATTCACTCCACGGAACAGGAAAACTGAAGAGGCCAATCTGACAGTTGCCAGAGGCCAAGCCAACTTAGACATGAATGAATGATACAGAAGTTGCATGGAGGTGGGGTTAAATTCTGGAATATTCTTGTATATACACATTTATTTCACTAAAACAGAAAATGTCAAAAGCTTATGGTGTCTGCAGAGCTTTGCACAGGGACATTATCACACGACTATAGGGCACATGGCCTGGAAACTGGGAGAGCCAGGAGATCGGCAGACGTAAGGTCCTGCTGACCACAGTGAGGACCCCGTAAGAACGGCGGCATCCAGGCGTGCTGGCCCCTTGTGAGCAGCATCTGGAGATGCCGCTGATGCCCTTCCTAAGCGAGGTGGCTTAAAGCCCTGGACTTAGTGTTTACATTTTTACCATGACTACTTAAAGAATTTTGCATTTCACCTGGCAGTGGTGGCACACACCTTTAATCCCAGCACTCGGGAGGCAGAGGCAGGCGGATTTCTGGGAGTTCGGGGCCAGCCTGGTCTACAGAAACTAGTTCCGGGACAGGCACCAAAGCTACAGAGAAACCCTGTCTTAATTAAAAAAAAAAAGAATTTTGCATTTCCATGTTTTTCACGTTGTTTCTAACCTGCTTCCCCTTTACAATTCCACTTCCGTAACAAGCAGAGTCCTCCTTAACCTCGTGGTGGGGGGACAGTTTTCTTCACATCTGGTTTCATTAGGTCCAGTTTTAGTTTCTCCCCATGCTCTGCACCTTCTTGTTTGAGATCACAACACAATCCTGTTTACACTGGTCAATGCTCGTTCATAGTTGGGTCCAGTGATCACTGGCTGCTTTTGGAAAGAAAGTCCAGATTAGTGATGGCAACTGATTCCTGGATCTACATCTGAAGCGCCTAATTTGGGGACAGGGCAGAAGAAAACCATCCAGTGATACATTCGACTGAAAGCGGTTTCATTTGACTAACAAATGCTTGGTTCACCATCTTAATTATGGTGTCTGAATATTACCTATGAAAAGAGGTCTCGGGACAAAAAGTGAACGGAGAAGGCGGTTAGAAATCTCATAGGCTGGGATTATTTTAATCAAAAAGCATTATTTCCTACGAACACCTTAAATGTTCCCAGCAAAAAGAACAGGAATATAGTTTGTAAAATTATTTTTTCCCATTATTAATTTGACTTGGGATAATTTGGGGGGGGGGTGAGGAGTTGTGTGTTTGAACAAAAGCGTTCTGTTTATCTATGCATTGTTGCTGTAGGTGACAACTCAACGCACGTGTGGAGTGATGATGGCGATGAACAGGCCCTGTCTCCGAGCAGTCTGGCCGCGCAGTAAGTTGTGTGTCTATCCATGGCTTACCTGGCTGAGGAAACATTCCCATGTCCTATCAGCATGGGAAACCATGCAGCACTAGAACCAAAGGACATTATCAAGCTGCAGTGAGCTTGGAACTAATCTGGATGTGTTATTCAGTAGACTTTGGATGACACATCACGGAGAACTCTTCCTGTTTCTAAGGCTGTAGACTGATGGAACCTGCCGAGTCTGGAAGGCTCACTCAGTGCTTGTGAGGAGAGTCTCGTAGGAACTTGTTTCCAGGTTCATAAGGACTTTCCCTATGAAAAATATATAAGCATCTGTCTTAGCCTGTTCAGCTCCTGCAGCAGAATACTGTAGTCAGGGAAGCTTACAAATGATGGAGGCTTGTTTTTCAGATTTTGGGGTGAACCAAGCATCATGGTGGGAGCAGATTTGGTGTCTGAGGAGAGCCTGCTTCCTGGGTCATGAAGGTCACCTTTCCAAGACTGCTTTTATAAGTCACCCATCCTCTACACAAGAGCTTTGCTCTCAAAGACCACACCTTCTGAAGTCATCATCAGCCTGGCAATTAGAATGTCAACATATAGAATTCGACACACTCAGACCAAAGCAAAATCCAGGTTTTTACAGTGCAAGTTCTTTGGAGTTTTAAAGAGTCAAGATACTTTAAAGCCTAATCAAGATAATGCAAAATTTTTCTACTTTTGGTAATATTCACATAAGAAAAAGATTGCAAATCATTTCATTTTGAACTTCCCCGGGAAATGCTGTCACCGTGGTGTCTAAGGATCACAAACGTGAGCAGGGTTTGAAAGAACTCATAATTAGGGCAGGGAAAGCAAGCAGTTCCCTGTAGTATCAAGCTTAGTCACCTTAGTATCAGAATCTAGTCACCCCAAACACATCTCTGTACTAGTGGAAATTTGCACAAGTGAAGCCTTTTAAAGAGTAAAAAGGCAAGGAGAAGTTCCTCAATAGTCCACAGTTAGAGAAGTTCCACACTGTTGTGTCATAGAACCTAGAGACAGTGAATAGGTAGAGCGGTGATGTGCTGCATGTTTCAAAGAACAAGAAAAGGGGCTGAAAAGATGGCTCAGCGGTGAGGAACACTGGCTGTTCATTCAGAGGACCCAAATTCCATTCCCAGCACCCATAGGGCAGCCGACAGCCACCTGTTCCACCAATCCCAGGAATCCAGTGTTCTGGCTGCCACCAGAATTACACACACGTGGTGTAAAGGCCTATTGCATGCAAAACACCTATACACATAAAACACAATTTTTAATAATGAGACAGGTCTCATTGTGTAGCCTTGGCTGGCCTGTAGCTCTCTATTTAGACCAGGCTGGCCTTGAACTCATGGAGATTTGCCTTATTCTATCTCCAGAGTGCTAGGATTAAAAGGTTTGCACTATCACCCACCCAGCATAAATAAAGTATTTTTAAAAGCTAGGAAAAAAGGAATTTTGAATGCTTTTGCCATGAAGAAATAATAAACGATGAGATGACAGACATGCTTAAACATTATGTAAAGGGTACATATTAAAACACTATATTGTATCTCATAAACATGAATACTTTCTGATTTTACAGCACACAAGCTAAGTTAGCAACAAAAGTACATTTTTTTCTAAGATAGAATTTTCTGGAAAGGTCTCTAATCAAAAGTAAATTCTGGGCAAAACCCACATCCTGTTTCTTCTGCCCTCACTTCCCTCGTCCGTGCTGGCTGACATGGGTGCTCCCCTTACACAGTTCCCGGGCACAGTGTAACTCAGCTGTCGTGTTGCAGGTATCTAGGTCTTTTGATATATTTCCTAGGTAGCCATCATACAAAATTCTTTTCTTTTACGAAAGCCCTTTAAATTGATACTGTAGATGCTTATTGCTGATGCTAGGTATCCCAACAGAGCCCACAGACACGGACAATAAATACTCTGCACTTCCATCTTACAGATTCATCAGCGGTTGCTGTCAGTTCATTAGAAGGAATTCAATACCTGTACGATGATTCTTGTCATGATTGATGAAATCAAGGAGTGTCTTTGAACTTTCCATTTCCATTTTACAATAATTGCACCACAGCACCAGTGGCAAAAGAGAAGCTTTGGTTTAGTTTTCTCTAACAACAGCTACCTCATATTACTCTTATATTTCTCCATTATTATTCCTGATCTAATGTCTTTTTAAATTTGTGTGTGTGCATACACCTGTGCATGTATGCACACGCACATGTGTGTATTCATAACATACCTTTTATTGTAAGTACCTTAGTGAAAAAGATAGAATCTTATATAAAGGATCTTAAATTGGTGGCTTGAAGGACAATCAGGGTGTTTAAGACAAAACCGTGTGCATGTGCTCTAAATTTTGAATATATTAAATTAATTGAAAAAGTTGTCACCAGTGCTCTCTGCAGACATAAGGAAGGGGCTTACATGATACTTCTGGTTTACTTCAAACTCAGCTGTTCTCTTTTCTGAGCTTGAAGATACACTGTGAGTTGTTGAAATAGGAGCGGCAGCCCCACGGCTAGCTTTACCCGAAATAATTACACGGAAACTGTATTCTTTCAAACACCGCTTGGCCCATTTCTATCTAGCCTCTTCTAGGCTAGCTCTCGCACCTGGATTAGCCCATTTCTAATAATCTGCTGTAGCCCACGAGCTGGCTTACCAGGAATGATCTTAACCTGCATCTGCCTGGAGTGGGAGAATCATGGTGACTCCTTGACTCAGCTTCTTTCTCCCAGCCTTCCGTTCTGTTTACTCCACTTACCTAAGGGTGGGCCTAACAAATGGGCCTAGCAGTTTCTTTATTGCTTAACCAATGAAATCAACAGATTGATATATGACACTCCCCCATCAGTGAGTCTCTTGTTCTCCACCTGGAAGGTTAGGTCACATTTTGCTATTGAACAGTGCTGCCTGGCGAATCTGGCTCTGCAGTGTTGTACCTCCAGCAACGGGAAACATGGGGAAGGAAGGTGCAGAATGGGTAGAACCATGAGAACCTTCTTACTGGATCCAGTTCACACGGAGTCATGGCAATCAGGTGTAATGGCCAATATCTCTGCAGCTCCCTTCATCTCCTTTACAGATGAATGCATCTACTCGGAGATGCACAAAACTGTAAATGTTTGCTGTTCTCTGATGTGGATACTACAGGATAAACAAAGGGTGGAGTATCAAATTAGATGGCTCATTCCTTCAAGGTGTGCACAAGAGACACATTGATCTTGGAATCTGTACTTGCTACTATAAAGGAGTAAAATAAATGGATTATTCACCACCACTGCCACCACCAAATGACAGATGCCCTATATTTACAGATACTTCCATAATTTTGTTTGTCTCTTTTTTGGCATTTTGTGTCTATAAATCTTGTCTTTTAATTTGTCCTTAGCATCTTCTAACACAGCTTCCCATTTCCACTAATGCTACATGTATTCCAAAACGATGGCTCCGAGTCCTTTCCTTTCTTCACCCAGCATCTCTCTTTCCTTCCTTCCTTCTGATTCTTATTTCTTTTTTTCTTCACTAATCTTAGAATCCTGACTGCTCATACCATGGGTTGAGTGACAAAACATTCAACTTATCTGCATGCAGGGATAGCTTGGCATTCTATGGCTAACCTCTACAGTGAAGTTGGTATTGTTAGCCATTCTATTCCTGTAGGGTTATTATTAGTTATAAGGTGATTAGCTTTGGAAATCTTCCTAATAGATGTTTCCTTTTCTTTAAGCCATCTTTTATTTGTAAATTGATAGATGGCATTGATTACCTACAAGGAGGCTTGAATAAATGATGAAGCAAACTGTCTAAAGCTTAAAGATCTAAGGTGCGCAAACACGGCATTTTCCACAGTCTGTAGTCAAGGAGATGCCTAAACAAGAGTTCTTAGAACAACAGCTTTAAGACAAAGCTTTGTGATCCAGTGCGATGACTCAGTGGGTAAAGACACCTGCTACACAACCTGATGACCTGAATCCCATCTCTGGGACCTAGATGGTGGACAGAGAGAACCAACTCCAACCAATATTTTCCCCATGTCCACCCATGTTTTGTGGACTATACACCTGTTACTCCCGCACAATAAATAAATGTAATTTTTAAAGAGCCCGGGCAAGTATCTCAGTGGTAGAGCTTTGCCTGGCATGCAGGAGGACTTGGGTTCAGTCTCTATCTCAAGACAAAAAAAAACTAAAAAGAGAAAACTGTGTAAGACATGAATTATTAATAAATGAGAGTCAACCACATGACCAATTAAGTGTGTTCTTGCTGCCAGGTTGGAGATTTCCTAGCATTGGGTTATTTCTTTTTAGTGTTCCTTCTGGATCCAGAGTTGTTATCCCATGTTTAAACAGTTCTTTAATTAGTTCACTTTCTTACCTCACTAGTGGTGTTAGGAGAAGTCTCATCCACTAGTGTTTTGATAAAATGTAAGTTAACACGTGGCAGAACTTGCTATTAGTTGCTTTGCCTATTGTTCAGTGTAATTCAAAGCACAGGTCTTTGAAACAGGTACTCACATCTATCCTTTCATTCTTACTTGAAATGTAACAGTAATGGAAGAAGCCACAGAATAGAGATGGAGTTTGATGGCTGACGTGGGAAGGACTAGACACACACACTCACTCACTCACTCACTCACTCACTCACTCACTCACTCACTTACGCACACACACGCACTCACATGCACATGCACACACGCATGCACACACACCCAAGCATGCACTCAGAGGTGTCCTGCCTTTATACAGCAGGATCCTCAAGCAAGCAAATCACAGTTTAAATGACTTTGCTTAGTTCTATATTCTCTTCTAATTTACAGGCTCCTGATACTGGAAAATTTTGAAGATGCCATCCTAAACATATCATCAAGTAGTCCATATTCTCCCTACCTGGCTTGCATAAGAAATATGACTGATGACTTGGCCAGGGGGTCACCAGGTGATACTCTCAACTTGTCACGTTTCCTGCTTCTGTTCTAAAGAGTTAAGACACGAGCTGACTGAAGGAAGAGTTCTTCAAACATCTTTTCATATTTATACTCGTTTTAGTTAAGTTATTTAATATTAAGATAGAATTCCTAATATCATTATGCTATCCTTTTCTGCTACTTTAACCCCGTGGTCACCTGAACCACTTTTGGTAGAATGGTCTCAGACTAGACAATGTGATGACGGGAACCTGGATGAACTTCCCAAGATCCCAGAGTCTTTGAGAGCTCATTCAACCCTTGGCGACATTTTCTGTGTCCTTTGTGCTCCGAAGCTGTTGAAAGATTGAGACTGATACTCAAGAGTTCCAAAGTTCTCACATATTACATGAACAAAGGCTTCCCTGTGGAGGATTACTCCCTGCCTTCACACGTTTAATTTTCAATTTTTTAAACCGTATGTAAGCAACCGTAAAGACTGTAATCAAATCAAATGTTTCCCACTATTCTCACATACATTATTTTTCACACACCCAAATAGTTTATGAAACACAGTACCAAGTAAACATTACAATAAACATCTAGGCCTGGAGTTTGTTTCCCAGACATTAATCAATTATGGGTGAAAACAGACACATGGATGCAGTGATTATACAGTTCCCCTTCCACATATTCCAATCCAGTGATCCAGAAATAAAAATACTATTTAATTCACAAAAACCCAAAGCTGTGCAGCTGCTTTCCTAGAAACATTTTTTATCTCTAAGCAGCGTATCTGTGACTATTTTAGGAATAACGAACTCGATAGTACACACGGTTCAAGGAAAGGCTAATCTTCTCTCATTTTACATTTATATTCAGCTACAATATTATCCTAAAAAATCTTACTGATAAGTCAAGAGAAAAGTCTCTTGCAGATGTGTTCCCCAAGTCACCCTGTGACCCTGTGATTCTCACAAAGCGGCTCTCCCTCCCGCCCCTGCAGAGAATCTAAGACTTCTGCAGTCCACCATTCGCTTCAGGAAACCTTCTCTTCAAAATGGCTCCTATGAGGATGACTTCCCTCCACTTCCCGAGGTCCTGAAATCCAAGGTAAGCATGGAAGGAAATAATAAATAAACCAATTGCAACACTCTCCGTGACACGCTAGGAAGATTAAGTTAAAATATCTGATCATTGCACACGATCTTGCTTCCCTGCAAGCCCGTTCTGGTCACAACAAAGGGGTTTGGCTTTATGTAATGGTTCTCAGTATTGCCTCAACGTAAAGTGATCCACAAGAGCCCAGGCGTGGTGCTAATGCTCGCCCATGACCATGTCTTATTGAGCTTTATGACTTGGGAGTTTGTTGTATCTTTTTATTTTGTTCCATTGTTAGCTATTAAGTCTACTTTTGTATGCTGACCTGCTAGTGCACAAAAGTCTCAAAAGCTAACTGATCTGTTTTTCTTGTCATCAGATTAGAAACTAATAAGTCATATTAAAATGCATGACCCTGAAGAGGGAAAAAGGACCAAAAACATAGATATTTTAAGCTTAAACCAGGTCGTGCTCGTTCATCTACTCACACAGTGTGCAGATTATCACAAACTTCATTTCTAAAGCAACTCTAGTGAGTTTTGAAAACAGTTTTCCTAGTAAGAACTGCAGTTTAATTGGATTTATGTAGCCTGGGATAAAGTTAAATTAGAAGTGGTTTATTTAGGGCAAGCAAGTGATTTGCTGTGCGGTAAACAAGCTGTAATTAGGCAGGCATGCGAAACATTATGTCCATGTATATTACAGATAAACATGCTCATTAGACTACCTACCTTTTAGCCCCAGTATTCTACATGAATCAAATTTTCTAATGTACTTAATTTAGCATTATCTTAATTTATGCAAATGAGAAAAAGTCACACATTTACCCAGAAAGCTCTTGCTCAACTTTCAAGAATCAACGTAAATGTCACTTCTGCAACTTTAGATGATCACCTTTTCCTTGTTTTCCAGACATCTGTGCCGCCTTCATTCATTTTATATTTATATTGAACTATGATATCACTCTCAGTGATAAGTCTGGGTAAAAGTCCCTTTCAGAGGTGCTCAACAAATAACCTTGTGATTCGTACAAAGTGGGTCCTTCCTCCCTCTTCTTCAGCCCATGTAAGACTTCTACCATCCACAATCCACTTTAGGAATCTCTTCTTTTCCTTTGAAATGGCTCCCTGAGAACAACTTCATCTTTTATTTCTAAGACATAATCTCTTTCCCCGGAATTCTTATCATCCAGCCAGAGGAGAGGAAGGAAGGCAGAGTCACAGTTGCGACACAGTGAGATAAGTGATGTGGTATGCAGACGAACGGGGTTCTGTGTACAGATGGGCTATCATCTAGCTCAGATTGTGGGCTACAGAGGTGGAAGGAAGAAACTTGGCCAAGAATATAATACTTACTCTGAGCTTGAAGGCTGCGTGGGAGTAGGTCACATTCAAACATTGCAGACACAGAAACTTGGGTTTCTCAAAAGCCAGAGGCATGAGCCTCGGAGACAGGCAGAGGTTACTTGGAGTCACAGAAAGGTGAAGATAACTATGGGAAAGGCAGGAGAGGTGCTTTGGAGGGAGGCCATGCACAGGTCCTGAAGACTGTTGTGTTAGTAAAGGAGTTCGAGTTTGGTCTTGAAAGCATCAAATATGAAGAAGGCAAATTTTGCACTTTAGAAAGAGACTAGATTGGAAGAAAGTTAAGTGGGCCGTGTCTGAAATAATCTAAACAAACAACACCCACCCCCCAAAAAACAGCACTGCCTCTGTGTGGTGTCAGTAGAGAGAACAGATGGGAGGCAGTTTCCAGGCTCAGTTCAGGAAGTCAAGGTAGGTAAGGTAAGCAGGGAAGCAGGATTTCTGCCTTTGAAACTTGCTATGTAGAATTATAATTCACTTTATGTGCGGGGTATCGCTTTACTAGAGTAGAATCTCTGTCAAAATCAGACCTTCTTCATCTCATCTCCAAAACTAAGGGTTTGACTCATGAGTGCACAAAAGGGGTTCTTAAGTTAGAATGCCAACAACCGCGCTGTGTTCTCTGAGCCTCCTCTCAGCACATGTCCATGAAAGAATTAGCCTGGGCTCCTATAGGTTTATAAGTAGGGAGGCGATTACTGCCTGCTGTCCCCAATGTGGCATGCATTTGCAGTCCATGGGTCTTGAACTTTATTCACAACATTCCTTCCAGCAGGGTGAACCATCCAAAACACCAACTGTCTGACCATTAATGACATGTCCTTCTGTTCGCCAGCATTCTGCTCTCGCCTACGCATTCTGTCCACCTCCCCTTTTACTCAGACCCCTTTACAGAAAGGGGAACTACCTCTGCACAAGATGAAGCTCCTATAGTGGGAGGAATGCAGAGAACACTTGTAAATGTTGAAATAGATTTCCTCTCCACCTCTATTTATCATCCAGGGGCTCAGGAGTGTTGTGGATTTATCACTATGTCCTTGGTATTATAGAGTCTTCATGGTCATGTTAATTAAAATTCTCATTCAGTTGCTTTGGGAGCCACTGGGCCACAGGAAACCCATCGTAGCTGAAAGTGGAGTTAGTTGTGGATCATGGTCCAGCTATAGGCCTGAACCTCTGTGATGAAGGAAATAGAAGCTCTACTACAGCTTTGAAAAATCAGTAATCTGAGCTTACTGCATACTTTCCTTAAGACAACACCTCACTGTGTAGCACTGGATGGCCTGAACTTTCTCTGTAGCACACACTGGACTTAAAACCCACTGTGCTTCTTGAGTGCTGGGATTATAAGCATGCGTCGCCACATCTAGTTTTACTAACAATTTCTCTCTCTCTCTCTCTCTCTCTCTCTCTCTCTCTCTCTCTCTCTCTCTCTGTGTGTGTGTGTGTGTGTGTGTGTGTGTATGAATTGCAAACATGGGAGTTTGTGTCCTCACTTGCCCATGTGCACACACACAGAAGCCAAAACAGAACCTCTGGTGTCTTCCTCTACTGCCCTCCACCTTGCTGCTTTTCATCAGGGTCTCTCAATGAGCTGGAAACAAGCTCTTAGGATTTTCTGTCTGGGATGCGGGCGTGAGTAGCCAGTGAGTGTTGTGGATTCAGTCTCAGATCCTAAAGCTTATCTACAACCTTATAGACTGAGCCATTGCTAGAGCGCCACTGACACATCCTTTAAAAGAAGATTGTTATTACTGGGATTTTTATTGTTTATGCTCTGTTGTAGAATATTATTTTAAGATATGTTAAATTGTTTATGCTGTGGAACATTTATTTAATGATGTAAAGATATGTTACATTCTTTTTATATTGCATTTGTTTAACTCTGTGAGGCTGTCTTACTGTGCCTGTCTAAAACGCCTGATTTGTCTAATAAAGAGATGAACAACCAATCGCAAGACAGGAGAAAGGATAAGTAGGGCTGGCAGGCAGAGAGAATAAATAGGAGAAGAAAACTGAAAGGAGAGATGGAGGAGTCAGAAAAGAAAGGGGCAGCCACCTAGCTACATAGCAAGCTATGGAGTAAGAAGGAAAGAAAAGGAAGACAGAACTAGAGAAAAATAAATGTTCAGAGATGGGTTAATTGAAGTTAAGAAATGCTGTCTAGAAACAAGCCAAGCTAAGGCTGGGCATTCATAAGAAAGAATAAGCCTCCGTGTGTTTATTTGGTAGTTGGGTGGCCGGCCCCCAAAGAGTAAAAGAGTGAAAAGAAGCTATAATAATCCATAACGTTTCTGCAAGTGCAATGTCTGTATTGCTCCTAAAATAAAGCTACGGCACCTGTGAAAATCTGGGGATTCCTTCTTGGTGACTGGATGCTTCTCAGCGCCCCTGTACTAGCCACCCTGATCTACATTCTTGTTTCAAAGAACCAGACCAACTTCAGCAATGTAGCTAAATGTCGGATTTCTCTTTCTACAACCTGTATCTCATCCACCATGACTATACTCTATAGACGTTTATTGACTATACTCTATAGACGTTTATTGACTATACTCTATAGATGTTTATTGACTATACTCTATAGATGTTTATTGACTATACTCTATAGATGTTTATTGACTATACTCTATAGATGTTTATTGACTATACTCTATAGACGTTTATTGACTATACTCTATAGATGTTTATTGACTATACTCTATAGATGTTTATTGACTATACTCTATAGATGTTTATTGACTATACTCTATAGACGTTTATTGACTATACTCTATAGACATTTATTGGTTTCCCACACATGGATACTGACCTTGCAGCTACAAAACCGTTCTCAGCTTCTACACAATAAAAGTTGCTGAAGCTTGTTGCCTCTCAAAACTCAGCTAAGAATGCATTGACCAAACATTATTTATCCTTTACTTAAGAAAGCCTCAAAAAGGAGGCCAAAGAGGTGGCTCTTAATACAAGTTCAATCCTCAAAAAGCTCATAACCCTCTATACTCCAGTTCTAGGGTATTTGGCACCCTCTTCTGGCCTTTGTGGGCCCCAGGCACACATACGGTGCACAGACAAGCATATAAGTAAAACACCAATACACACAAAATATTTTTAATTAGCAAATAATAAACTTTAGATTTTTATAAAGCATCAAAGGGCAGGTGGTAGCGATAGTTCACAGACACACGGCTCCGTCCATTAGAGCTTTAAACATATCTAGTAGTTGGGGAATTAAAGTTAAGAACAAGCACGTAGTTGCAGCGTGCAGAATGGTTGGGTCGATTCCAGAATGGGAATTTTCTCATAGCAATAAGGCCAGGAAGTGGAATTTGCATACATTATGAAGTCACGTCAGAATTTTCAAAGTCACAAGTCAATTATGCTATTCAATAACTATGAAAAATGGGTCAGTGATATCGGTTCTTTGGGATGGTCAAATGATTGGCTTCTGTGGCCTTCCTGTGCTTACTGCCAACCTCTGGCTAAAGACATGCCAGCCTTTCTTCCTTTTGATGTATGAGGCAAAAGGTTAGCAAACCTATGCTCCTGTCGGGCAAGACTTCCATTTCTGTTAAAAATGTTACTTCTGACTGAAAACTGAGCTACAGTGAATGACACCGACTCTTTTTGCTTCTTAAAACGAATAGCTCTGGGCTAGCTTCGGCACACAGCTGAACTGGAGTTCCCACAGGCGAATTCTTTTCTCCCTTAGGAGCATATCCTGGGGACACATGGAGCGTAGTGAACGAGGTTCAGGAATATACTGGAGAGCTTAGGTCGTCAGAGTTCCTGGGTCTGTTATTCTTCTGGGTTTGGGAGTTGAAGTTCTTTTGGATATCTCCATGAAACAAAGGTGCTTAGTTTTTCTAAACAGATCACAAGGCAGAAGACAAGGGGATAACAAAGCAGACATCCGAAAACCAGGTCTATTGCCATGGAGTTGCTAATGCATGCTACAGCTTAAAGGCTTACAAAATGTTGATTAAATTTTAAAATTCAACTTTAATTGTCATAGACATCATACCACAATATTCAGACCATAGCCATTATCAGCTGTAGGGTGGTGCAGTTAGGTTCATGGCATCCGCATTGCTCAGTAACCAGTCTCCAGGATCCCTTTCATCATGTGAAATCGAAATCTTTTCTATTAACCAGCCCCTCACTTCTCCCTCCTCCAAGCTCTGCATGTTCACAGTCTCTCTTTGACTTCCTGTGTTTACGGACAGCACTCCTCTAGGTCACTCACATATGGAATCACAAGGTCTTTGTGAGTGTCTGATTCCATTTAGCATAGCATCTTCAAGGTTCATCCACGTTGCAACAGTACACCCTTACCGATTGGTGTGTGTGTGTCCTTAGACATTGCTTCACTTTTATGTGTATTCTGGTCACCCATTCATCCCTTGAGTTGTTCCTATTTCTTGGCTATTATAAGTAGGTTTCTGCGCACATTAGTATACAAATACTCCTTCTTTGTACTATTTTCTGTTCTCTGAAGTGTAGATCAAGAATTGGCTCACATGCTTGTTTTATTTTTGAGTTGTGAGGAAGAACAATACTGTTTTCCGTACAAGTTGCAGCATCTCCACTCCTGTGGCAGTACACCAGGCTTGTAATGCCTGAACACCCCCACCACACTTGCTATTTTCCCATTCTGGTTTGTTCTATGTATCATAGCCTCCATGATGGATATGAGGAAGAAAGGGCTTTTCAAAGGCTCAAACCAAATCTGCCTTCTCTCTGTCCTTACACGATATAAAATACAAATTAAATATAAAATTTGTTGAAGTTATTGTGATTTAAAATATACCTATAAATTACTTTTTCTTCTAAATTTTAAAGATTTATCTTGGTTTTTATTTATCTTCGGGAAGGGAGGGCACATGTATGTGTGGGTTATGTATCTTGTGCCTGCCAAAGCCCATAGAGGGTCTGATACCTTAGAGCAGGAGTTTGCTGGACACCTGGCTTTTTACACAGTTACTTATATATGAACTGCAGCCTTGAGTATTTTGCAGCAAGATCTCTAAACTACTGAGTCATCTCATTATCCCCCTTAATTTTTAAAACTATATTTGGAAAACCTGCAGGTCTCTACCATTGAGAAAAACAAGCTTAGTAGGTTCCAAGGTTTTCACAAAATTCTTAGGAAAGGACAATACGCCCAGCAGCAGAAGGCAGTGCTTCCTTATAGCGCAGAGTCCAACACCAGCTAACTAATGCATAGGCAGAAATAGCTGTTGCAAATCAAATTTGGTTACTTAGTGCCAATTGCTGAATATGCAGAGTAAACATGACTAATCTATCTTCTCTTCTTTCCCCTTTCTGGAAAGCTGTCTCAGCTTCGAAACTTGACAGAACTCCTCTGTGAATCAGAAACGTTCAGTGCAATAGAGGGATCCTGCCAGCTCTCTAACATAAGCTTCAGCAGGCTGTGTAAAGACCACGCCTTTCACGTGCAGCTGATTGAAGCAGCGGAGCTGGGCACTGATATTGTTACCGGCTTTCTGTACCACGACAATATAGTATCCGCGAAACTGAGGGATTTGCTTACTGGAGATCCCAGCAAAATTGATCTAAATATGGACTGGTAAGTTTTCCCATCCTCTTCTTCCTTGGTAAAATCCTGTCTCCAAAACCTGTTATGCCTACTTGAACGTATCCTTCTGTTTTGTCCCAGGCTCCTGGAACAGGTGTTGCAAATGAATTACTTGGAGAATATCACACAGTTAATACCAACTGTAGAGGCAATGCTGCACGCCAACACCAGCGCGGAATCTTCTGAGCAACCAGGTGTTTCCCCACTGGATTTTAAAAGCTTATTAGGATGCCTGTGCTCGCCGGACCTTAGTCTAAGAAAGGCTCTTTCAAACTTTCCAACCAAACCTGCTCTTCTCTCTGACCTGACAATAGGAAATCCGAAGCTTTCAATTTTGGCTGCTTGTCTAAAACAGACACAGTGAGCTTGCAGGGACTGAAATCTGAAACAACGTTATAGCAAAAAGATTTTCAAAATTTAGCAAGTTACAACACTTACCTGTGGTTTTTAGATATAGCAAAGTGTGTTAGAGTCGACTGTAGGAAGGAGGGTGAGGCATGTTTCCTTCTATAGAATAATCTAATAAAAAGAAAAAACCCTGGAAAGGATGCACAGATGTGTGCAGAAATCTCAAGTGAGAACTCTCTATTGGTATTCTGAGCGTGATACACCAGGCAATACATTCCTTCTTTGCATAATACCTAAATACTAGAGAGAAAGACATTCTGAATTTTAGACAACAGTCAGGCACAAAATTGGAAAGACATAAAGTCTAAAGATAAAGAAAGTATGAGGGTCACTTAGCATTAAAAAATCAGAGCTGGAGAGATGGCTCAGATGTTAAACACACAATGCTTGTCCAGAGGACCTGGGTTTGGTTCCCAGCACCTACATGGCATTTCATAAACATTTATAACTTAATTCCTGGAGTATCTGACGCTCTTCTGAACTGTTTGGCCACTACACTCACGTGGTACACGGACATCCATGCAGGCAAAATACTTATACACATAAAATAAAAATAAGTAAAATAAAACCATTAAAACAAAAAAGGCATTTCCAGAGATTATAATCTTCAAAAAAATAAAAATATTGTTTACCATGCCTTATTAGGTCCAACTGTGAAATAATTTTAATTGCCATCCTAAAAGAGCTTGAAATTGCGCATTCAAGTATAGACCATTTATGAACTATCATGTTCTGGGCAAAATTAAAGACAAATGTCATGTAGTGTATTTATCAAATTTATTCCCAAATTGACATATCATATGACCCTAGGCTACCATGCATTTGGAAACGATGTGATGGTAAATCAATTGGAGACATACTTATTTAGTGGCTTATGTGATCAAAGTCTGTGACGAAACCCTATTTTCCTTGAATCAACCTTGGGTTGCAGACATCACAGGGAAATTTATAACCTTAGAGCAATCTGTTGACTCAAGTTAACAGCATCATAATCCGAGCAAGTCTAAATCAGACAGAGATAGATCTCAAAGATGCCAAGCTTGCCAAAACTAGGAGACAACATCTGTTTCCGGCAAGGCATGTACGTTCAGTACATTTTAGTCTAGAAGCTATGTTACTGTACCTAAAAAGAGTGGCGTTACAACCGAGGTATGTGAGTGTGTGTGTTTGCCTTACAGGCCAATTAATAGAAATGTTTAAAAACATCGAAGAGCTGAAAGAAGATCTGAGGGCAATAGGGATGTCCAACACAAGTATTGACAAGCTGCTGGCCATTCCCATCCCAGACAACAGAGCTGAGGTAAGGGTTCGTTTGGGCATAAGGGCAGTTGGTAGAGGTTGAGGTAGCAAAGTGATTCTATATAAGGCATCAGGAAGTTGCATGGGAATCGGATCAAATTTCCATATAAATGCTAAAAGAAGCCTAAATCTTAAGTGAAGTTTGAAGAGATATCCAGCCCGTGTGTGTGTGTGTGTGCGCGCTCACATGTGTATGTGCATGTGTGTGTCATACTGGAGACTGGACTACCACTAAGCTACATTCCCAGCCTTAGAAGAGAAATTCTGAAGAAATGTCACTCTGTTTCCCGTTCATTGATTTCCTTTTACCCTTTCTCTCACTTTTTTGTTCCCCGCTTTTCCTTTCCTCCTCAGAAAGTTTTCTTAAAGCAGCAGTAATGGTATCTACTGCTATAATAACAGTATCTGGTATCCTAAGGGACATCCGGGTTAGGCGCACAGACGTCTACTCTTTGTCGCAATAACTAAAGCAGGTTATTCACTTCTATTTGGTTAAAGCCCCTGGAAGAGGGCTAGCATATTTCATAGATGTCATCAGTGGAATCATGGAAACGTTTGTGGTAATAGCAAACTTTTTTTTTCCCTGCAAAAATAATGTTATTTTCTTCTTAGCAAATAATATAGTTTTCCACTCAAAATATCTTGTCTTTTATCCTCTTTCCAAGTCCATTGTCTGGAAGTATCATGGAAATTTTCCAAAAGAGCCGTGCAGCTTAAGGCCCCGTGTGACAGAGTGTGTCATTTCTAAGCACAGCTCAGTCACTAAGCACAGCAAGATAAAGTTCATGGAAAGTTCCCTCCGACAGACTTTAAAGCTGCTGGTGTCCTTGTGGTTGGTTCTCTATGCAAAACTTTTTGTTTATTTATTTTTTTCCCTATGCAAAACTTACAACTGCCTTGCTTTGCTTTCTTCCTTCCTCTTGATCTCGACTTTTGCTCATTTGGTTCAAAGCCATCACTTTGTCACCAGGTACTTGGCTTTGGAAGCCACCTTTGTGAAGAAAGGAGGGCACACAGTCTGATTGCTATTTTTGTCTTTTTAAATTTATGTATTTTACATACCAACCACAGTTTCCCCTCCCGTTTCCTCTTCCCACCTCCTTTCTATCCCCCTCCTTTGTCTCCCTTCAGAAGGGTAAGGCCTCCCATTAGAGTTAACAAATCATGCATATAAAGCAGAGGCAGGATCAAGCTCCTCCCCCTTGCATCAAGGCTGGACAGAGCATCCCACCATAGGGAATAGGTTCCAAAGAGCCAGCTCCTGCACCAGGAACAAGTCCTGGTCCCACTGCTAAAAACCCCACAAAAGATCAAACTGCATAGATGTCACCCTGATGCAGAAAGCCTAGGTCGGGTCAATGCAGGCTCCCTAGTTGTCGGTCCAGAGTCTGTGAACTCACTCAGGCTCAGGTCAGCTGTCTCTGTAGGTTTCTCCATCCTCATCTTGAACCCCTTTACTCATACAATCCCTCCTCCTTATCTTCAACTGCACTCCCAGTTCGGTGTTTGACTATGGATCTCCACATCTGCTTCCATCTGTTATTGGATGAAGGCTCTGTGTTAACAATTAGGGTAGTCACCAATATGATTACAGGAAAAGGCCAGTTCAGGCACCCTCTCCACTCTTCTCTAGAGGCCATCATCGTGGGTTCCTTGGAGTTTCCCTGACACCAGGCTTCTCCCTAACCCCACAGTAGTCCTCTGTATCAAGAGATCTCTTTCACTACTTTCCCCTCCATCCTGCCTCCAACTCAACCTTCCCGATCCCTCATGTTCCCATCATCCCTTCCCCTCCCCTCTACCACTCACCAATCGCAGTTTACCGAGGATGTCTTATCTATTTCCTCTTCCCAGTACCCATGAATCCCTCATAGGGTCCTCTGTGTTACCTAGCTTCTCTGGGGCTGATGAGTGTAGCCTGGGTATCATAGGCCTTACATCTAATATCCACTTATTTTTGATTGTAAGCCTAGCCTCTAACGGCTGAGCCATCTCCCCAGGCTAGTATCCACTTTGAGTGAGTACATACTGTGTTTATCTTTCTGGGTATGGGTTACCTTGCTGAGGAAGAGTTTTCTAGCTCCATATCCATTTGTCTGCAAATTTCATGATGCCATTATTTCCCCCGCCCCCACCGATTAAAACTCTGTTGTGTAAATGTACCATTCGTTTTATCCATATTGTCTTTATTCTTTGGTTGAGGGGCATCTAGGTTGTTTCCAGGTTCTGGCTATTGCACATAATGCTGCTGTGAACATAGATGAGCAAGTGTCCTTGTGGTACAAGTGTGCATCCTTTGGGTATATGCCCAGCTTTAAGAAAGGAGATGTTCTGTGACTGCCATTGTCATGGGCTTTCCTCTTTGTTTCAACCTTCCCCTTGCACACTTTTGTGGCTGTGCATTACTCGCTAGGAATAGCAGTTCACATAAGCTGTGATTCTGGACCACCACTTCCTCCTCCTCTTTGTCTTCATCTCTTCTTTGCTCTGTAGCTTCTTGAAGCTGTAGAGGATGTGATTAAGACTATAACTTTCAATGATCATCAACAATGAACTGTACCTCAAATTAAGGAAAGGTAAATGTTTAAAACAAACACGAGTCTTAAAGTAGTCATCCCCGCCCAGACTGACTCCCTTTTCTACTATTATTTTCTACTAATTTTTTTGTACCTTTTCTTCTGTTATTTTATACCTGATTGTTCTAGAAAAATTCTGTTTTTCCTCCAGAATCCCTACTTGCCTGCCTTCCCCATCACTCTTCTTTTGCCTTCCAGTGAGTATAGGTTCTCTGTAGTTTTATTAATAGTTATTGGTGCCTTACACTACCGGGGAGATGTATCAGTGGTTAAGCACTTGTGCACAAAGTTGAGAACTGGAGTTCAAATCCCCAGAATGCCCTGAATGTATGTGTTCTGCCTGTAATTCCAGCATCAGAAGGTGGAAACTGGGGAGTCTCAAAGAAATCTGGCTGGCAAGTATTTATCAGTGAGGTCTGATTTTGATTGACAGACCTTGCCTTATTGAATAAGATGGAAGAGTGATGGGGATGATTTCTGACATTCTTGGGCCCCTACATGCATGGGCACCCATGCACAACACTCACTCTCACTATGTGTGCCCACACAAATAGAAAGATGCATGCACAGTGACAAGCATACCACACATAACCATGAAACTAGATAAAGAAGAAATATCATGATAGAGGCTTTGAAAGATGAATTTCATTCCTGGGGACACCTTGTCGTATTTTGAAACTTGCTTAAGTTGAACAGAAGATACTCAAACGATTCACAGCTAAAATAGTTTTTTTCTTCTTCTGACTCACAGATAATTTCTCGTGTGTTCTGGTTGCATTCATGTGATGCAAATGTCACCAACCCCAAACTGGAAGACGCCATGAAGGAATTCTGCAAGCTGCCCCTTCCAGAGAGATCACACCAGTCCTACCTCATCGGACTTACCCTTCTACACTATTTAGACATCTACAATTTCACATACAAGGCAAGTTGCCAGATGCTTTCCAATACCATAAGGGATAAGACTCATCTATACGGCTTCTGGAATTATCACACTATTTTAGAACCAACTAAGAAGAAGAAACTAATGTCCCAGATTTATCAATTCTTAGTTTTTATATCTAAGAACAGAGATAAGATTAATATATGACTACCATTATTTAAAATATAAACTCTCTTATCATTTCTTACAGTGAATCAGCATTAATTTAGTGCAATGAAAATAAAGAGTAGGGACTGGAGAGATAGCTGAGTGCTTAGGAACAACAGCTACTCTTTCAGGGGCCCTGGGTTCAATTCCCACCATCTACATGGCAGTTCATTATCATCAGTAGTTCCTGTCCTGCAGGGTCTGATGCCTTCTGCCTTCTGCAGGCACTGGTACATAGATTTACAGGCAGGAAAATATTTATACACATAAAAATTAAATTAAAAAATAAAGATAAAAAGAAAGGTTAATTTTTAAAAAAGAAATATTGTTTTAAAAAGTCTTGGAAATTAAACACACTGAGAAGAATTTTTAAATGTAAAAGTATGTAGGATTCTTGGGGGGGTGTTTTCAAAATGAGAATGTTTGTATTCTTTTGTCAATTGAGTAAGAAACGGCCATTATTTATGGTCATTTTGGCATGGAGCGAAGTGAACAGAGCTCCACAGCTGTGAGCAGGTCTGGTGCTCTAGCAAGTTACTCAGTGCACAACGGACAGAAGAGGGCAAACCAGAAGATTAAACACATTGTTCAGCAAAGTCTATACCTGGGCCAAAATCATGTGCATATTCTTAAAAGCAGAGAAACTTGCTTTTCCTCCCTCTTAAATATTAGAAACCCCAGACGCTGAGGGGATAAAGATGCTTTGCGTTAGTTACAGTTAACCCTACTTAGAGCCCTCTCATCTTCTCACCCTTGCCCCTGCTGTTGCCCCAAAAGAACTCCAGCATCCCATCCCAGCACCCACCAAGCAACAAAGCGACCTTTGAGAACACGTCACTTCATGCCATGACTCGACTTATAACTTTCCAGTGGTTTCCTTTCTTTTTTCTAGGAAAACCCCTAATCCTATACCAGGGCCTCATTATCTGCACATATACCCCACCTGGAATCACCGTTTCCTTAGCTGTCCTTAGGCCCATGTGGTAGTGTGGTATCGCCCCAACGCACAGTTCACAAAAAGAGCTGAAGAGCTGGCTGATCTCAAATTATTTCTTTGCCTTTTGCATCAGTTGAATCAATCACACAGTAACTGGTCTGTGTATGTGGCTTCTTTCATGTAGTATAATATTTTCCTTTTTTGTATGCCCATATTATATTGCATTTAAGGATAAATTCTGCTAAGCAAAGCCTGTAACTGTCCATGTACCAGTGGGTCCCCTTTCTTTGGATCCCCTTTGCTTTGGTAAATATCTAGAAATGGAATGTTTGGTATGGAAAATCTCTATTTACCTGCTCAATAGACTTTTAGAAACATTTTTCAAAGAGGCCATTCTGTTTTATAATCTTGCCACCCATCCATGAGGTTCTAGTACTTCCATATCAATCAGTCATTTTCGTTCTTTTCCCATTAGGTGTTTTTCCCAAGGAAAGACCAGAAGCCAGTGGAAAGGATGATGGAGCTTTTCATAAAGCTGAAAAAGACCCTCAATCAGTTGGCGTCTGGCGCACATCCCCTGCTAGACAGAATGAGATCCCTGAAACAAATGCATCTGTCCAGGAGTGTTCCATTAACACAGGTAGAAGAGTCACTCGGTAATATTCTCCCCGAGAAATTCTTCCTGCTATGCTGACTTTTATTTAAGATTGGGTACAATAAATTCAGCTCTCAACATAGCACCTTTAAGACAGAAACTCACTAGAGGAAAACTCCCACTTCGGTCATGGTTGGTGCGTAAACCAATGAGGCTTATCATTCTGTATTCAGGTTTGCCATTCATGCTTAAAGAAATTATGAAAACTTACAGCCTTACCACTTTTTCTCTCTGTGTTGTCTTCCAGAGCACATGTGGCTCAGGTAACATTAATAACTCTTGGACATTGTCTCCCAGGCCATGGAAAGAAGCACCCGGATGAACACGCCAGCAGGATCGTTCAGTACCATCTCCCAAGCGCTCTGTTCCCAAGGGATTACCACGGAGTATTTAACTGCCATGCTGCCTTCTTCGCAGAAGCCAAAAGGCAACCACACCAAAGATTTTCTAACTTATAAATTGACTAAAGAAGAGATTGCTGCAAAATACGGAATTCCCTTAAATGCTAGTGAGTGTACCTTACAATAAGTATGATAATTATTTTTAATGACAAGAGCATTGCATGTTCTGTCACCACGTCTGATGGTAAATGAAGTATTAATTTTATCTCAGAATAAAAATAGAAAACACTTATGCAGTTCTTGCTGCGTATCCTGCCTTTTAACTCATACCTTCGCCACAGCCGCCCCATGAGGTAATGTCTACACGGTTGCATCTTAATGACGGCAATAGAGGTGTAAAGATACTGAATAACCTGCCCAAGGTCACTGAACTTGGAGGTCTCAGAGCTGTTGGGCTCTCTACACGACAGAGTGTACAGTCATAGAGATCGCTTTAACAATAGACATGTGCCCTGAGAAATGTGTCATTAGGTGGCTTGGTCATCGTGGGATCATAGACAAACTAGACAAGCCAGCCGGCACACCAGCAGGTGATGCTGCGGTGTAGGACTCCGTCATCCGTGCAGCCCACCACTGATCACATTGTTGTTAACCTACACTGCTCTGCGGTGAGCATCTGGGGGTCATAACTAGGAACTCTTGCCAGTAGAAAATGCAAAAGCTTTTTTTAAATGTTCTCAGGTCAATATTTTCCCCTAACTTTCTAGCATTAGACGTTTATATGGCATATGGTAGACCTGCGTGTGTGCAGCCGAGCGTAACTGTTTATCGCATATCAAAACCATTTACTTGATATATAAACTTTGAGATGCAAAATGTGATCTTAGGAGCTCTTCCAGGTTATATATGGAGTTTAGGATAGCAATTGGGTGGACTCATTCATTCATCTTTTTATTCATTCACCAAAAAGCTGTGAATGGCTCTCACGTATCTGGGACCATCCCAGGAGTAGGGTTTTGTGTATTTTTGGAAAATTAAGTGCTGGCAAAATGGATCTGTTAGAAGCAAGTCTGAAATATGATTTGAAATCTTTGTGTTTCTCCTTGGAAAAATGCCACCATTTATTCTGGGCTTGCTTATTAGCTTCTACTTTTCCCACCTAAAAAAACAATTGCTACTCTGCTTTCAACACCAGATGCCTCATATCTGTTATCACTGTAGGAAGTTCGAAGACATAAATTTTAGGCACTTAAGCTGAACCAATCCTCTATAAATAAATAGATATGGAATGTACCTAGAAATGATTTTTTTGTTTTCTTCTAAATCATAATGAATGATGCATAACAATTGTGCCTAATAATTGGCTGATTTCATTTTGCTTTTAATTTCCAGCACCATTTTGCTTCTCCCTTTACAAAGACATCATCAACATGCCTGCTGGGCCTGTAATTTGGGCATTCTTGAAACCAATGTTGTTGGGGAAGATTTTATATGCACCATATAACCCAGCTACAAAGGCCATTATGGAAAAGGTTTGGCTGTCAAACTCAATGTTTCTATGTGGTGTACTGTTTCTGTTCTAAAGTAGCCAACTTCTAAATTTATTTTAGGGGATTCTGACTTATGTCTTCTCTACCATCATCATTGCCCTTGGTGTTTGAAAACTTTAATAATTCTTTACTTTGGCCCTAGGTAGTTGTGAATGGGGTAGGGTATAAGTTATGCCAAGTGGGAGCTTCTGGTGAAATCAACCACCTTGACACTTGGGAATGAAATTAGGTACAGCTAGACCCCAGACTTTTTAGTGTATCTAAGAAAGCCAAAAAGTATATATAAAAACCATATTAAAAATGTGTGATTGTTTAACTCATTCAAATAAAAATTAGTTCTTAAAGTATAGATTATTGACTTCATAATTGGTTATATGATTTAATATTTTTAAATTATATCAAAGATACATGTTGAAATAAACAATATCATCAGGACCCATACTTAGCATTTTACAGTAATTACTTCCCCTCACTTTTAAGTTGGCTTTAAGAGTGGACATGGTAGAGTCCACTTTGGCTGAGATGCAAAGGGCCCTGGGCTCAGTGCACAGCACTGAAAAGAAAAGAAAATACCAGTAAGCTTGGCTTGAAGACAGGCATGTAGAGCACGGCCATAGTCCCAGTGTCTTAGAGGCTGAGACAGGAGGCTTTGGAGGTTGAACCCCCATCCCCCGCTCTAAAAAAAAAAAGCTTCAAATATTTGAATTATACACCTATTCTTCTAAAAGCTAAAGAGTGAATGTGAAAAGAAAATCTGCCTTAGTGTCGCCTGGTCATTAAATTATAGGTGATGGGAGTCTGACATTACATTTGAGACTACAGAAAATGAACAGGAAATTACCACTGAGTGTTGTTGCTTTGAGTGTTTGTGACTTAATACCTTACTCATCTTCTGGGTGTATACACCCCAGATTTCATGTAAATGATGTCACTCTCACTGGTCAAGCATAGATCCCCCTTGCCCTTTTAATGTTTTTAAAACCCTAGTCTCCAATCTTTCATGTGGCAAGAAGTCCTTTAACTCAATAGAGCTAGCTAAATTCTTTCATTTTTACAGATGTTAAAGAGATTTTTAATGACATGAAATGCATTTATTTTATTCTCATATTCTCATATCTCATAATCAAATGCTTATGAAAAGATTCATTTTATTTCTGGCATATGGTTTTGGGTTTGTGCTAATATAAACACTGTGGCCAACAAAACACATGCACATGCATTTTGTGAAATTGGTATTTTATTTCAGTACGGCTAATGTCTAGAATTGAAGGGTTTTAGGACATTTTGTTGCTCTGTTTTAATTTGTCTTATTGAAATAGGGTCTTGCTATGCAGCTCACGCTATCCTTGAGAGTTCAGGATCCTCCTGCCTCCGCCTCCCACGTGCTAGGGTTGTAGGCACGCACCACCACGCTTGGCTGTGCTTCATTTGGATAGTTCTTTCCAGATTGGCCTCCTAAAAGGCTGTGGTGTACCTGTTCCCAGGAACAAGAAACAAGAGCATCTTTACTTTGCCTTCTAACTTAGAAAATTTAATTGAATAAGAAACTCCTTCCTATGTCTGTGAACTCACTTTAGTAGTGATTTGAAGTTTAACATTGGTAGAAAGGAAAATTTGTAAGGACTCTGGGGAGGCTTCCATTTTTATTATAAATTCATGTGAACATCAAGCAAGCCCTAAAATTTCCAGAATTTTTATAAATGATCTTGATCTTTGTAAGCTATATCACTTGAAACTTTTGAACACATAGGAAAGGTCTGACAATGGCTTTCTTTTTCTTTCTTTTTTTTAACAATCTTTACCTTTTAATGCTATTTTTATATACCAAAAGTTGTATATTGTATTGAAATACATGAAAGATACTAATTGACCAGATCTCTCTTGTTTCTTTGTTTTTAAGTCCAATGTAACTCTGAGGCAGTTGGCGGAATTAAGAGAAAAATCTCAGGAGTGGATGGATAAGTCACCAATCTTCATGAATTCCTTCCACCTGCTAAACCAGACAATTCCAATGCTCCAGGTACGAGATCTCTCTGCCGTACACCTCCCTGGGAAATACAATTCTTTGATATTTTAATCACCTTTATTATGTGAAGATTGTAACTTAGCATCCATTTTCAAATGATTAGGATAGCCTTCCTCCAGAGATAGCATCAGAAACAGAATAGCAGATTTCTCATTCACGTTTGTAGCTCCTCCCTTCCTTCTAGACCTTCCTGTCTCTCTACCACCTTAGAGGTGAGAATTTTTACACACTGATGTAACTTTAACTAGTGTTATAATCACTTACTTAACGACTTTAATTAGTATGGCATGGATGTGTTCAAGCTATCTCTCTTTTAAATTATTCTGTGGTACTAATTGGTTTTAGAATTTCTGGAGTATTAATGTTCTAGAAGGCATCCAACGTCAGGCATTCTTCAGTTGATGCATGTGGCATAAATTGCACACAGGTGCTGTCCTAATGAATCAAAAAACACACCTAGAAAAATGTTCTAATAAATCAGTCCCTTCTAAATTTAGTCCTCACTCAGCCACTTGTGATGATCATGCCAGTATAGTTACAAGTTTGATGGTGCAACCACGCGCACATCAGTTTGAAAAGTATGATTTGTGATTCCTGTAAAAAAAGATGCAGGCTTTTCTGAAAATACTTATAACAGTTTAGGGAAGTGGTCCAATCACAAACAGAACTTTTGACAACTAAAGAGCAAGCAGCAGAGCTAACCTGTTATCAGCTGGAGAAAAAGTATGTCAGTAATGATAGTAATGGCTGTACTCAGGAGAAAGTGGTTTGCATTGAAAAGAGATGACCCCCATAAAACCAATGGAGCCCAAGAATATTTTGGATATATATATCCAAATATTCTGTCCAAGACACTGTCACACTGTCTCTGGAGGGAAGGTGTGTATATATATATATTTCTAAAATATTCTTGGTTTGCAATATATATAACACTTAAATATAATATGCATTATATATATGTTATACATATTATATATAATGTATTGTATATGTTTATTATATACGACATGTGGTATATACAATGCATGTGTTATATGTACATACATACATATAGATATACATATTGCCTGTTTTTATCACCATGCAAATAAATTAAAGCCAGGATGACTCATTTGTTTCATTTAAGTTTTCAGGAAAATTGTACCTAGAAGCTGCTTTCTTCAGTTTGTTTTGACTAACAGTGAGTGCATAGATAGTTACATTTCTAGTATGAATTAGAAAATAAATATAAACAATCAATATATTTAATAAGTATAAAATGAAGGGTATTTTCCATGAAACATGTTCCCCACAATGTACTGTCCAATTTAACTATCCTAAGCTAAAGAATTCTCATTTGTAGTGGATCTTTTCTAGCGAGTCTCATATAACAAAGTTTCTTGAATAGAATGTTATTGCCCTATGTATACTCCTAAATAGAAGACTGCTCTTTTCTCCTAAAAATTTGTTATCTATGGAGAGGGAAAAAAGTAGTCCACACACATTATTTTATTAGGGAATTTTTTTTGTTGGCTAAAGTGCTGAATTACCAAAGAACATATGTTGTACATAATAGTTCCAAAGTGCTGAATTTATTAGAACCTCCGTGGCCATCTTCGCAGTGAGACTATCAGATAACTGAAGCATCTCTACTCCAGAAAAGGATAAATTGCTACTCTCAGTTCTTGAGGAAAAACTCATTTTTGTAAATTCACAGGGAGTTTGATATTTGAGGCATTAACAGATGACCTCGCATTGCGGTATAGTGCTTGCTCCACAGTGCTGAGGCTCTGGGCTCACTGGGGTGCACACACACACACACACACACACACACACACACACACATCCAAAAGATACAGGGAAAACAGTAAGAATGGTATTCTCTTTGAGGTGTGTTAAAAAATCTGCATAGTAGTGCCTAGCTCACTGTGAGAGAGCTAGTGATGGTTTCAGGGTAGAAGCTATGTCTCTTAGATTGGAAAATAACAATAGAAGCTTTAATATTTTAAATAAATTATTACTTAAAATTTTCAGTGTTTCAGCGGAGTGGAGGCTGGTTTTACTGATCTTTTCCCATGACCATATAGCTGTTGTTGTTCAATACAGAGTGGTACTATAATAATAGACACTGACTTCTCTGATGAGTTGTTTGTCCTCCACTTTAGAAAGACAACCTGGAGCCAGGAAGGAGGCACCTCACAGCTGGGGATGAGTAACTAGAATACCAAGCAGTTGTGAGTTCAAATGTCATGCAGACTTTGCAAATGTCAGCAGTGGCTTTTATTCATCTCAGGAGAACGAAATACACCCTGAACCACATTATTTATAGCATATCTTTAAAAGGAAGTAATTTATTAGCGCTGAGAAAAATTCTGTTACATTGAGTATAATTCTATGATGTTAAAAATAATTTTGGTTCCCTCTGGACATTTTGAGAAACCTGAGCAATTTGTGTGAAAAACAGACGCTCATTCTTTCAAATCTTTGTGTATGAGCCCACAAGCAGGTGCCTTAACAACGCCCGGTGGTGGCTGCTTTACTGTTCCAAGGTCGTGCGTAGAGTGGCAATGATTAAACATGTTTTCTTCTCATATTGAAACTGGCTCTTATTATTAATTTTAGAATACTCTAAGGAACCCCTTTGTGCAAGTTTTTGTAAAGTTCTCCGTGGGTCTGGATGCTGTTGAACTCCTGAAGCAGATTGACGACCTTGGTGAGTCCCGTTGCACAGTGGAATTTCATTCACTGCGCATCAGAATGGGGGAAGAGACCTAGTGCCCTGTACCCATGAGAGAACTTCCCTTTTCTTCTGCATTTAGTTTTTTATTGCCTCCTGGAAGAAACGTGGGACCCTAGACGTGGCTCGATGTTTTCCATTAATTAGGAGTAGTAGTATTGTAAACACTTCTTGTCATCATTCATTTCAGTGATTCTGCAGCAAGATACATTGTGTAAACCCAACTTTTACCTTCATCATGGGAAGGCAGAAGTAAGGTAGCACATTTGATTTTTTTTCCCTTCCTTGATAACTCAATGAAAAGTCAGTCCTCACAAGTGTGGGAAGGTGAGACGGTTTCTGGCAGCATTTAACATTTGATCTCCGCTGGCCTTGGCATCACCAAGGAAAAGGCTATAGAGTTAACAAAGGCAAATGGGGAGACTCAAAAGAAAATAAGCCTAAATAAGTATTCAAGGTTGTATCTTCCTCTCAAGGTCATTTAAAAGGAAGAAGCTGCAGAGAATCAAAGGCAGCTGTCTGAACTTACATATTCCCTCTGCCAAGTCCCCACCTTCAACCTAAAGATGCAAGACATCTAATTCAGGCTGTGTCTGATTCACTGTTGCTATGCAACCACAAGGATGAAGAAGGGATTGAGAGCATCAGAAATTGGCAGCAGCAGAGTAAATACCTTCTTCCTCCCTAGCACCTCTGGGACACATATGACTTAGGTAGCAAGCCGGTAGGGAAGAATTATGTCTATATTTGCAGGTAGCCATACGATGTATAATTGCATGCCAATGATGATATCCAAGCTAATTTGGTTAAAGAGAGGTATTAGAGGATTTGTTTTCCAAAAGTAAATGGTAAGTCACCATTTGATAAAAATATCAGGGATAAACTATGAAGTTCTTAAATAAATTTTATCATCCCTAACTTTTAAAATAGATGAGGCTTTGAATTTAAAATCAGATTAAAATAAGTACAGCAGTAAGCATAATCCATTTGAAGGCCTGAGTTTGATGCTCAGAACTGATTGCAAATATGCAAACACATGTGCATACATACATGCATACACACACACACACACACACACACACACACACACACACATATATATATATATGTTTGACAATGAGACTTGTATTATAATTACATAGGCAAATGATTATACAGTTAGACCTGGGAGCTGTTACTGCCTCTCCAAAGCTTTTCCTTGAGTTCAAGTACCAACAGGTCTAGAGACTCCTTTTTTGTTATGTTGACTCCCAGTATCCGCTGGAGGCCACAGTGTTCAACAGCGGTATAGCTCTCCCTTTCAGCATCTCTATCAAGTAAAGGCTTTTACTTTTAAATGTATTGAGAAAGGTATTTAGGAAGCTGCCCTCTGTGAGGAACAAGGACTGATTTTGGATAAGGTGAGGAACCTGTTTAGAAAGGATTTATGACAGTTGCAGCTCAGACTTCATGATGAGCAAATTAATAAAAACTTAATTAGTCAAATGATTTGTTAACTCGTGATTTCATATTTACCCTTGGTCCCTACTGCTTTCCTCACAAGGAATCCTGCAATTGCAGAATAATTAAACCCTCTTTCTTCTGGAGTAATTACTTAATATTAAATCTTGATCTTTTTGTCTGGGTTAATTTAGACACAAATAGAGAGGAGTCACATAAGACTTTACTGTTTATTCACGGTGGTGGTAGCAGGAATCAAATTTCAGACGTTGTGCGTGCAAGACAAGTGCTGTATCACTGAACTCTGCCCCCAAAATTGTCTATTGATAATATAAGAAAGTGGCAAGTATCTAATATAGACCACCCTCTTTCTTAGATTTTCGATATTGTGGCTTTTATTTTATTTTGTTCTATTTTAAACTGTGTGGCTATCTGTATGCCTCTGTGAGGGTACTAGTCCAGGTACCCATGTTGTCTAAAGCCGGTGTCAAAACTCCCTGGAGCTGGAGTTTTGTCCTAAGGAAGCATTTTTGTTTAGTTTATTTAAAACAGTGATAGTTAGCACATAGCTTATTTCCTATATGATATATTTACTTTTTCTGTGTGTAGTATATGCATATAACATTCATGTGTGTGTACATACATATGGAGATCAACAATAACTCTCTCTCCTCTCCATCCTTTTTTTAAAATTTTTTTTTAGTTGTTGCAAAAAAAAAAATTCCCTCCTCCTCCCCATTTCCCATTTCCCTCCCCCTTCTCACACACATCGCCCCCTCCCCACACTCCCCTACCCCTCTCCCCCTCCCCCCACTCCATTCCTCCTCCCTCTCGAGAATGAAGAGCAGTCCTGATTCCCTGTTCTGGGGGAAGTCCAAGGTCCTCCCACTTCTATCCAGGTCCAGGAGAGTGAGCATCCAAACAGGCTAGGCTCCCACAAAGCCAGTTCATGTATTAGGATCGAAACCTAGTGCCATTGTCCTTGGCTTCTCATCAGCCTTCATTGTCCGCCACGTTCAGAAAGTCCGGTTTCATCCCATGCTTATTTAGTCCCAGTCCCTCTGGCCTTGGTGAGCTCCCAATAGATCAGCCCCACTGTCACAGTGGGTGGGCGCACCCCTCGTGGTCCTGACTTCCTTGCTCATGTTCTTCCTCCTTCTGCTCCTCATTCGGATCTTAAGAGCTCAGTCCGGTGCTCCAATTTGGGTCTCTGTCTCTATCTCGATCCATTGCCAGATGAAGGTTCTAAGGTGATATGCAAGATATTCATCAGTATGGCTATAGGACAGGGTCATTTCAGGTTTCCTATCCTCAGTTGCTCAAGGTACTAGCTGGAGACATCTCCCTGGACACCTGCGAGCCCCTCTAGAGTCAAGTCTCTTGCCAACCCTAAGATGGCTCCCTTAATTAGGATATATATTTCTCTGCTCCCGTGTCCACCCTTCCTTTATCCCATCCATCCTATTCCCCCTATTGCCATGCACAAAACTCAAGTCCAATTGGATTAAAGACCTCAATATCAGTCCGAACACACTGAACCTGATAGAAGAGAAAGTGGGAAGTACTCTACAGCATATGGGCACAGGAGACCACTTCCTACACATATCCCCAGCAGCACAGACATTAAGGACAACATTGAATAAGCGGGACCTTCTGAAACTGAGAAGCTTCTGTAAAGCAAAGGACACTGTCACTAAGACAAAAAGGCAACCCACTGACTGGGAGAAGATCTTCATCCTTTTTTTTTGTTTTGTTTTTGAGACAGGGTCTCTCACTGAAAATGGAGCTTGTCAATTCAGCTAGACTGCCTGACCAGCAGGCCTCAGGGTGTTACCTGTTTCTTTCTCTACTCCAACCCCGGCCAATGCAGGCACTGCCATGCCTGGCTTTTACATGGGTGCTGAGCATTCAAACTCAGTGTCCTTTTGCTTGCCTGCTAGGTACTTTGCCTACTGTTCTAGCTCCTCAGCCTCTATCGGTATAATTCTTCAGGATGTGCTCATTCTTAGTCCTTGTTATACTTCTGCACTATCTTGCATCTCTTTGAGCCTGATTGACTGTATTTGTAACTAGCTTAACATTCTCCTCAAGGAATTTCTGCAGAACTGGCAACATTTTCATGAGCATAGAACTCTAAATATTTTCAAAGAAAATTCTACAGTGCTACCTGATTGTTACAATTTAGTTTAATGGGTACCATTTGCAATAAATAAATAAATAAATAAATGCCCTCAATATTTTGTTGCTACTTCTCGAATAAAGATAATAATCTCTCTCTCTCTCTTTGCTTCTTTAGATGTTCTCAGGCTGAAACTGGAGAACAACATTGACATCATTGACCAGCTTAACACACTGTCTTCCTTGACAGTGAACATTTCCTCCTGTGTACTGTATGACCGCATTCAGGCAGCAGACACTGTGGAGGAAATGGAGACGGTGGCTGAAAAGCTCTACAAAAGCAATGAACTTTTCGGAAGTAAGTGTTGTCCCGCTGGATTAGAGAGTCTCTCTGTACTATAACAGGCGACATTCTTTTCTAACCTCTTTCATCCAGAACTCAAAAGAGCGTAGCCTGAGGATTGGTGCCCTTTCTGATGTCAGTATAAATGAGAACCCTTCATTTAGTCAATCCACTACACTGTCAAAGTACAAGAAACCTTCAACAAATATCTTATCTCCCTTCAGAAAAATTTAGAGTGGAAAGCATTACATTTAAGGGTGAAGTTTAGCCTAGCCTCATTACCAGTCTAGGTTGTCTATCTAAGAAGATTTTTTTTTCATTTACAGTGATATATTTAATCTGTCACTTCCTTTGTGACGATATTCTTAACTCCAGCTTTGAACCCTTGAGACTGACACCTCTTAGGAACCATCCTCCTAAACCAAGAGCCTGAATCCACCGTCCTGTTACTAGCTCAGTAGTCTGGCTGCTCCCTAGTGTGCCCTCTGACCAGCGAGTGACGCTGCCCATGGAGTAACTCTTGTGCTGTTGTTGCTGGTTTATTTTTAGGTGTCATTTTTAAGCTTCCATCGAACAGAAGCTCATATAGAGGCTACGACTCTGAAAATGTCTCTCTTCCTCCTATCATAAAATACACCATCCGCATGAGTCTGAAGACTGCACAGACCACGAGGAGCATCAGAACCAAGATTTGGGCCCCGGGGCCACACAATTCTCCATCACACAATCAGATCTATGGCCGGGCTTTCATTTATTTGCAGGATAGTATTGAAAGGGCGATCATTGAATTGCAAACAGGAAGGAACTCCCAGGAAGTTGCCGTCCAGGTTCAAGCGGTTCCCTACCCCTGCTTCATGAAAGATAAGTAAGTGAGCGGACCTGCATGCCTTGCTAGAGGTCAAACCCACTTCAAGGACTACTCCCTTATGCCTTGAAATATCAAACAGAGGGAAGACATTTACTGAGCCTTTGCCATATGTTTAGAACCTAAAACAGAGCATCCCTGGATGTTTCTTTAAGGGATGTTTTTGCATCTTGTGGGAGAATAAGATCAAAATGCCTTGTATATAAAACTAAACTCTCTTTCCCATATGGTATTTCATTTGTTCCTCCTCTGTCCCTATTCAGTTAAATGGAAGCAGTATCATTGCCCACAGTTTTCAGATAAAAATGATACGCGAGAGCCTGAGTCACTTGACTAAGACCTATGGCTGATCCGGCCCTGGGCCATCTGATGATGGTACCCACATTTTCTCAGTACTCGACCAGACCTAAAAACACATTTGGAAGAAACATTACAAGAACACTGTTACTAACAAATAGGAGCCCTTACCTAATTCTACAGCCAGAAACTGTAACAGGATGGACCTGGTCCAAGATAAAACTCATTTAACAAATGTTCTGTTATAAACATCTGCCCCAGGAAACAAACTATATATTTCCGTTCCCCCTGAAAAGCATACTTCTCAGTAGCAATGCATTTCTGCACACTAAAGTGATAGCAAGTGCTAATGACCTCATGGTCCATTAATAATTTGCATTTTTCATGAGTGTCTAAGAATGGTCTTGGGACCTTCTTCTAAAGAAAGACCAGCCCAAGATGCAAAACAGATTAATGCGGAAGCTCACTGTGAAGGGCTGCCTTTGCCTCTCCCATTGGAAGGCTGTGATTGTCAGAACCATGGTCTCCTGGGTACCACCACCATCAGTATCTGGGAAGCTGTTCACAAGCACAATCCTGGTCTTTCCATTAAAATAAATCAGTAGGTTTCAGGTTGGGACCATGACTCTGTTTTATAAGGCTGAAGGGTGTTTCTGCTATGCGGCCAACATGAGGCCACACCAAATAAGATCTTTTAGGCATTATAACTGGCAACTCAGGGATACATGTAAGGCTGGTGGGCTTTCAAGGTCCCTCAACTTCAATTTATTGCCAAAAAGGCATTTCTATATCATCTATGAAACATCTTTGAAAAATTCAAATTCTTTGTATTTTAAATTAAATTTTCTAGATTTTGTGTTATTTAATTAGGGGAAATTTAGTTTAACAATATTTATGAACTTCCTTAAAAGTTAATATTCCCCAGCTCATAAATAGTGGAGCCATGTTAATATTTATTCTGAGCTCCCTAATGCAAGTGTAATCTCCACATGCGCAGGTGTGGGCTTCTTGCATCTTGCAGCCTGCAGGCCGGCATTTATTTTGATGCCTGGATCCTCTGTTTTGCTCCACAGCTTCCTCACCAGTGTCTCCTACTCCCTTCCAATCGTGCTCATGGTCGCCTGGGTTGTGTTTATAGCTGCCTTTGTTAAAAAGCTTGTTTATGAGAAGGACCTTCGGCTCCATGAGGTATGTTGAGAATCTTCTCTTGTTGTGAATAGGTCCTAGTCATAGAATGGCTAGTTACTGTGACTTTCATGCCTATTCAGACTCGGTCAGCATAGCCCACACCTTGCAAATTAAAGAGAAAGACAAACATTTTACAAATCACAAAGGTAGTCATTATTTTGTTTTCACGAAAAGTGAGAAAAAGGACATTTGATGGGTGTTTCTGAGAAGACAAAATCAGAATAATATTGAATAAAATATGAATATAATTATGATTCCCACAGTAATATTTTTCAGAGTAATTACCTATAGGATGTAGACACTGACAAGGATTATCAATTTAGATACTGACACTATCAAGGCAGAAAGATTCTGACATGATAACCAAGCAAGCTCCTCTTAGGTACAGATACAGATGTGGATACTGGCGTGAAGTTTATTTTGCTTTTCTAAAACAAATTCCCTTTCTAGTATACTTTGGCTCTTGCAATTATCTTTCAGTTGCAATTTGCTACATGTTTCATGAACTGATTTAAGCCTGGCTATCTTCCAGACTATATGTCATGGTTTCCAAATAACAGTCTGAAAGTTTGAATTCACACTTCAAACCTTAATTGGGTTGCTTGGTCCTTTCTACCTTGTATGTCTCTGGTTTCCAATCCTCAAAAGTAGGTCTTTAGAGATTAAAGGATGACTTTGAAGTAGAAAACTGTAGTAGACCCTGAGCTATTTTCTACTTCAAAACAGATACCTGCCTTAAATATGTTACTCATGATAGAAACAACAAGCACAATTGTACATGTGTGTCTATATACACACTTGTGGGTTTATGTGCACACGTATGTAGTATATTTCACACTCATCACTTTGTTTGGTGTTAGAACATGATGCTGTTTGAATGCAGCTGTTTATGTCACCCAAAATATCAGAGCACAATGCGGTCCTTTTTTAGTAGAAGAGATGAAAGACATATTTTTAACAGTGAGCCATTTCTGTGTGCTAGCTCAATGTCTTCACCTCCACCTTCAAAGTTTAACCACACGTCCATAGGGTCAGAGTTACATAGTGAAAAAATATACTGAACTTGGAATCAGAGCTTGAGGCTTTGAGACTTTGGGTTCTGCTGGTCGTGTTTGCTTGAGCTTAGTCCCTAAACTCAGTATCTCTTTTTTTCTAGTCTTGACTTAGCACAGTATTATAGGATGGAGATGGCTCATAACAGAGAAGGTGTTCGATTACCTGCATTATCTTTATCGAAGATATCAGTTCTTTTTTTTTAAAGCCTCTGAAATTAGGATGCATTTGACACAGTGGCATGAGTTATTCAGCAGTAATTTTTCTTTTTTTGTTGGCATGTAAATTAATGTCACATCTTAAAAACAATGAGCTCCTAAACTCAAAGGAATAGAGTAGAGCTGTGGCGTGAGTTCGCAGGAGGTGTGGCATGAGTGGCAGGTCCCCAAGGACACAGGCTTGGCCTCTCCACTGCCCCTAGTTCACAGCTATGTCCTTTTCAGAAAGGAGACGGCTATGTGTGCCCAGGAAGAGAGAGGGATCTGGGGAAGACTGGGAACCTAGTTAATCACTATCATGAGTGTCTTGACCTCGATCCAACCCTTTGCTAAATCATAGCTGCTTTCCTTCAGTGATGCAGACTTTTAGGACGTTTCCAGAATGATGATGGTCAATCTCGTTGGTTACCAGAAACTTGAAATTGCTTTTTGATGCCATAATTTTATACTCAGTTAAAGCATAAAAGTGCCCATATCCTACTTCTTTTTCATTCAGATTAAAACACAAAGGTTAAAAAAAATTACTTTTTCCTTTTTATAACTAGTTTTAATTTGGGGCAAGAAAACCTATTTGACTGTATCTCAATGAAGTCATTAATATTTGACCCTGTTGTAATATACTACTAAGAAGTCTCTTTACCTTTGGAAGCGTACAAATATTAATAACCAATAAGCCTATTTTTGAAATAAAGCCTTAAAACGCTTTTTAAAATGGCCTCCATGAGTTTTGTTCTACATTCTGTGCTTTTAACAATTAAAATATTACAGCTCTAAAATGTTGATTTTTTATAACAGAAAAAAATCTTATTTTTAAATGTTTTATGAGCTAGTTGCAACTAGTTGATCTAAGACTCTATGTGCTTTCATAGCACACATAATTCCTTGCTAGCAGGAGTTTGGGGCATACCTAATCATAACCACACCATCATTTTCAATCTCACAAAACTTTTGAAAAATTAATATAATTTTTGTTAAGAAGATTAATTTTAATAATTGAAATAAAAGATGTCATTATTCCTAATGACTTAGTGTTTGGCCTACTGTTGAACTGGATAACACTGCTGTCGAGGAAATATATGAATATTTGTGGCTTCTCTTCCTACATCAATGTTTGCCTCTGAACAGAAGCCTTTTAGGAATGTGGCAACATGTTCCTGCAAATTCTTCTGGAACCTCTTTTTTAGCGACGGCTGTAAACTAGGCCAGCTTGGACCACTGTGTACCAAGGCTTTTCCGGTTACCAGATATTGATGAATTGCTCTGGCAGGTTAGGGAGGCTTGGGACAAGTGACTCTTCGATTACAAAGCAGGCGCCTGACATCTGCCACTTTGAGGAGGAAACAATAGCATCAAGAAAGCGCAGCCAGTCATTCTCTGTGGGCCGTCTTCCCCCACAACTTCAGTGTCCTTTGTCACCACAGAGTCGACACAACTCACAATGATATATAGATGACCTGTCTCTCAGAGCTCTTCCTTGTTATGAGTACAGCTGTCCTCATGGCGTAAAAGCCTGGACTTCTGCACTGAACTTTCATGTTCGATTGTGAATTCTTCAGGGAGAACCCAGCTCAGCCTGTTCCAGTGAAAACTGAAATAACCAAACTCAAAGTTTTACCAGCTCTTGGCAATAAAAATTATGTCTCGAGTTTAAAAGTCTCCTAATTCCTGTGATAAGCACCTTCACTGTTAATTGTGAGGCCTGCCAAATTGTCATTTAATAAATCTACGGATGGAGAGGGTTCTAGATGCACGAAGACTTTAAACTGGAGTTGCTGGTCACCAGGGGAGAAAAGTATGTTTAAACACATAAGTACACTTTATTTTGTGGTCTTGATGTAGCCTAGATGTATGATAGTCACCTTAAATAATATGTCGGCATTGTTCATTACTCATGTGCATTGCAGTTGGAGAGAACTTGTGACTTTTTTTATAGGCCACAAACGATTAAATAGTTTAGTGATATATGTGTGCCAATTGCTTATGCTCAAGCATCCATAAGCAATTAAATCTTAAATGCAAAAAACACCCGGGGATGGTTAAAAGAGTTTGCACGTCAGAATCACATGGGGATTGATGAGTATTTCTGAGGTGCAGTCGTCATAAATGACACAATAATTTTCTTCAACTGAGTGAGGAATATGGGAAGAATTTTCAGAGAAAAATCATTGAGTATTGCTTATTAAAAGAAATCATGATGTAATTTTGTTTTCAATAAAGACAAGACTTGCAACTATGGGAAACTTTCCATGGTGAATCTCTGCTCAATGCAGTTGCTATAACTTTGACACCTCCTCCTATTCCCATGGAAACATAGACAGAGTCTTCATTGTAGGAGGGCTGGGGCCAAGCAGGAACACTAGAAGAAGGTGCAAGGGAGGACAACGTTAAGAGGAGAAGTCGCCGACGTTTTCTCAATGGTGATTAGCTTAAGGCCCACTGCTTAGACTGTTGGCAGGCAGGTAGCTGTCTCCATGGTAACAAGAACAAGCAGAGTTATCAAATGTGATAAGCTGGAAAAAAAAACAGTAAGCAAAATGTGCTACCTTTGGCTTGTAGAATAAAATACCCAGTATAATATTATTATTGTTGCTGTTGTTGTTTTTCTAGACAGGAAAAGGAGAGAGACATAAAAAATTATTTATTCTATAGAATACTGAACTATATAGCTGTTAGTGAAACATTTCTTTTATTACTTTAAAAATGGAATATTAACTTTATAAGCCTAATCTTAATCATAAATTGTCAAAGATGGAAATTGGAATATCTATGTTCCCTAAGTGTCCCACTTGTACCAACATTAAGACAACTGGAGTTGAAGGGGGTGTGGTCATCAGTCTCTTTTGCATTTTTGCATGAACAGCCATGATACTGTGTTGAAATGTTTTGGCCCTGGGGATATCACTGAGTCAGAAAAAGAGTATTAGCTGAGAAACTGACCTATAGTATCTCAGATACCTGAGTCCATTGTGGGTATATGAATACCTTTTTGTAAAATAAGAGGCCAAAACTGACACATACTAGCCATTGATGTTAGTGATGATGAGGTCATCACAAAAGGCAGAAGGTCATGCTCCAAACTGCCATATTTTGAATAATAATCCAAATCCCAGCACTTGGGAGGCAGAGGCAGGCGCATCTCTGTGAGTTCAAGACCAGCCTGGTCTACAAGAGCTATTTCCAGGACAGGCTCCAAAACCACATAGAAACCCTGCCTTGAAAAACCAAAAAAATAAAAAAAAGAATATATGGACTTTTATTGTTTCAGTTTCTACGTTGGGACTGAAGTGAAACTGTGGTGGCTTTTTCCCAGACTGAAATACTTATACCTAAGCAAACGTCAAGTTCATGCTGTGAAAATCTTTAACCTAGAGAAGTTAGCTAGATAATTTCAAAGCTAGATGTGCATGCAGATGTGTGTGTGTGTGTGTGTGTTGCTAGGGATTGAACAGAGGACCTCTACAGCTAAGCAGGAGTTCTATACTCAGTTATTTATCTATCTTCTTAATGAGAGAGAGAAAACTGGACAGAGATAAAGGCAGAGACAGAAAGACAAAGCTGGCATGTATGTACCATTTCACGTGTATTTGAAATTAGAAGACAACATTCAGAAAAAACTGTGTTTTTTGTCATCATCTGAGATCTGGTATCGAATCCAGGTCATCAAGTCTGCAATGAAGAGCCTCTACCCCGTGTTATCACACTGATCATAGAAATGTATGCTTTTATTCATAAGAAAGGTCTTCTCCAACAGAAGCATTATCTCTGTTGGGGTGCCACACTGAGAACTTAAAATCCAAGAGGATCTGGTACAAAGTCTTAGCAATCAGAAAGAATTCACATACATTGTTCAAATGTTTATTTTTACATATGAGGAGACTCTTGAACATTTGTCACCATACAGAAGTAATTGCCACTTAGGAATTCCTCAGCCAAAGAAGCACCTAACTCTCCCTTCTTCTTCTAGTACATGAAGATGATGGGCGTGAACTCCTGCAGCCATTTCTTTGCCTGGCTTATAGAGAGTGTTGGATTTTTACTGGTTACTATTGTGATCCTCATCGTTATACTCAAGTTTGGCAATATACTTCCCAAAACAAATGGCTTCATTTTGTTCCTGTACTTTTCGGACTACAGCTTCTCAGTGATTGCCATGAGCTATCTCATCAGTGTTTTCTTCAATAACACCAACATTGCAGCTCTCATTGGAAGCCTCATCTACGTCATTGCCTTTTTCCCATTTATTGTTCTGGTGACGGTTGAGGATGAGTTGAGCTATGTTATAAAAGTATTCATGGTAAGTTAACTGTTGAAATGTGCCCTTGCATGATATAAATGCCTCCCTCCCTTAGTTCATGAAAAGAATTTCAAATCAAAAGTTCACTTACATAATTAAAAATTAAGTGATAGAAAAATTAACTTAACTCTTCTAAAGATAGAGCTTTCTAATTGGGGTCTGCTCTGAAAGGAAACATATCTTCCCACAGACTCTAAGCGACTAGTAATGCTGATAAGCTATATATAGGTCTTGACCAGTTAAAGTATTACCTGCCATGTTTTAGACATCACGAGAATTCTGTCTTCTTTGGTTCGGATCCTTAAACATCTCAGTTTGTCTCATGCTCGAACCATTCTCATGTATGAAAAGTACTTCTGGTTTTCATGAGTAACACCTAACCTAACCTAAAGGAGTAGTGATGGATACATTGACAGCATGCACTCAAGTTTGAATCTTTTCTTCTGTTTTTCCTAATTCAGAAACACTAAATTGAAGAAGAATATGACGGAACTTAAAATCCAGAAAGCAAGGGCACTTCCCCTCATATTAAGGCTTTACTGTTCATAGACATAGATTTGATGAATAACTTTAACTCTTAAACTTAAATTTATAATTTGTAGTGATTATCAATATCCAACCAATAAATATTTTAATGTAGCCTCATTCATAATTCTATCACCTGAAATAAATTTAGAAGCATTTTCTGGCCCCGATGTCAGTTAATTTGAATCTTCACACTCTATTACTCTGTCATTTTCTACCTTACAAATTCCTGAGCAATATTTGATAAGCTTCAATACATATTTTAGAACCTTAAAAAAGCATTCTCCAAGTTCATTGCCTCTCTCTTTTTCTCTCTGTCTCTCTGCTCTCTCTAGTCTTTCATCTGTCTTTCTCGCTCTCTCATGGCAGTATTTTGGGTAAGAGATTTTGGTATTTTAAAATAGACTTGGAGAATGAGCTTCAAGCTTTCTCTATCTATCTAACAGTTTAAGCCCTTGGAGACCCTGTAGGTGAAATCTGCTCGCACCATCACCACTCTTCATTTTCTTCCCAGAGCCTGCTGTCCCCAACAGCGTTCAGCTATGCAAGTCAATATATCGCACGCTATGAAGAACAAGGCGTGGGTAGGTTCAATTTCTTTTAACAGGATTTTATCTCTGTGATATGTGTCAAAGAGGATTAAATAGCTGTGTTCAATTTCTAGGTCTTCAGTGGGAAAATATGTACAAGTCCCCTGTGCAGGATGATACCACCTCATTTGGTTGGCTGTGCTGTCTAATTCTAGCCGACTCTTTCATTTATTTCTTTATTGCCTGGTACGTCAGGAATGTCTTCCCAGGTAGGAACCTGTGTTCCCTAGATGCATCCTTCTTCTGGCTTCCATCACTGTAAGTCAGCTAACACATATGCACCAATAGTTGGCTTCTCAAATGCAGTCTTCAAAGCAGTATACTAAAACCTTAAAACTGTCCTGAGACAAAAAGCTTATCCGTGCTTCTCTGGCACTTGGAATAGGACTGTGGAACATACAAAGGGACCCTGTGAGAACTCTGTGGAGTTGCAGAATGAGCTTAAACACTGGACTGTGGTGATGCTTGAATTAGTACGTGAGCAAAAACCCCACTGCACACTTAAAATGAGTAAATGTATAATATAATTGTACTTCACTGACATGGGTTTTAAAAAGAGATGATCTTTTGGTCTTGTTTTGTAAACTGAACTCACTCTTTAGTTTGTATAGTCTTCTACAATGAAGCAATTTCCTAAACCACTCATAGTGTTCCATCTCACTTCCTTCTTCCTCATGCATACAGGGACATATGGCATGGCAGCTCCATGGTATTTCCCCATCCTTCCTTCTTATTGGAAAGAGCGATTTGGATGCGCAGAGGTGAAGCGTGAGAAAAGCAACGGCCTTATGTTTACCAACATCATGATGCAGAACACCAACCCTTCCGCCAATAAGACCAGTAAGTCAATAGCATGCATCATTATAAGAGAAACGGCACCAAAAGCTGCATGGCTGGTGGGTTTAATTACATTTTTCTAAATGATAAAATTACCATCCCTTTAGTCATGCATGAGTATGTCTACGCATATGTGTTTACGCTCTTACAGGCATTGAATTGTGCCTTCTCCTGGGCTCATTAGCTCAGTCGGTTAGCATATGCTGCTAATTAAGTCAAGAACGGGATATCCCTTTGTTCCTTGCCCACAGCCTGCATCCCTTACTCTAACCATCTGCTACCATTCATAGGAGTAACCAAGAAACAGAAATGGGTAATGTAGCATAACCCCCAGCTGATGCTGAGAAAAATAGAACAAAGCTCGTGCCTCTTGGCATGGGGTGAGTGTTACTGTCTATCTGAGAAGATGCCCTCTGTAAGGGGTGCAGTGGTGATGCCTGAAGAAAGTATAGATAGGAAAATTAGTTGGATTCTATCAGCCACAGATTCGAGGAAACGCTGTTACTGTAAAACTACATCTTGCAAACATTTATTTCATAAAATGATGTCATCCTTCCCAATCAGAGAGCAAACCTTCTGGGTTGTCTTTTGAATATTTAAGATCTTTTTTTTTAAAAAAAAGAAACTGTAAAATTATAATACTGTATTCAGGAACTGCTTTTTCCAACAGAGAAGGCTAATATACTAAACCCTAGAGAATGTGGTTTCGTACTCTTGCTCATTCTATAAGCAGGTCAGAAGGAAGCTAGAGAATATAATAAATCAGTTGCTTCTGGCCTTTTTAAATTTAAAGATTATATTTACATAATCTCCTATTTTCAAAGGAAAGTCTAACCCAGCTCCATTACTTACTGATGAGCTTCCAACTCTCCTCTTGGTTTCCCTCCAGGTCCTGACTGTGCATTTCCCTCCAACATTGAACCTGAACCTAAAGATCTCCAAGTTGGAGTTGCCCTTCATGGGGTCACAAAGATGTATGGCTCAAAGATGGCTGTTCAAAACCTCAATCTGAACTTTTACGAAGGGCACATTACATCATTGCTGGGGCCAAATGGAGCTGGAAAAACCACAACCATGTATGTTATTTTTCAACTAAATGTCAAAGAAGGATATTATTAATGATAGCTTTTTATAAACTGAGATCCTGAACTAAGAAGAAAGTAGAGCTATTCTGTCTTCCGGATGGATCAACTTTTTTTTTGGGAGAATGCAATGCAAACCAGAGGCTCCGAACTGTGAGCTCTAAGGCCATCTTAGGCCATTGAGACAAGCTTATTTGTGTGACTTAGTGCTGTTCCATCCCGTGTGCCTTAAAATTTTTAATTCAGTGCAAATTCCAAATAACAGTCAGTTTTCTTGCCATGTCTTAGATCAGTGGTTCTCAGCCTTCTTGATGTTGCAACCCTTTAAAACAGTTTCTCATGTTGTGGGGACCCCAACCCTAAGATTGTTTCCTTGTTACCTTACAACTGTAATTTTGTTGCTGTTAAGAATCATGGAGCAAATATCTGGAATTTAGAATATCTGATATGTGCCCCTCCCCCCCAAAGAGGGTCAAGACCTCCAAGCAGAGAAGCACTGTCTTAGGGTTCTAAGTGTGTGCATATTGAGACAGGGGCTGTAGGTGAAGCTTCATCTTCTCTATCACAAGAAGCGTTTGCCTTGATTCATAAAGAAACTTAAACCAACATCTCACACAGGTCAAGGTCAGGAACAGCATATGGACTGTTCTTTCTCTCTACTGACCATGCTGTGTCAAGCTAGAGGGAGGATTGGGATCCCAAGATTCCTAGATTTTTATTGCTTGCCTGTTTGCCTCCAGGGTTCCACCTTCACATACTTACTGTCAGTGCTAAGCTCTCACTGGATTTTAGCCCTTAAGGAAATGCCTCCCTTTCCCAAGGAAAGCTCTGCATTCTATTTTTAATTATCTTGAGCCAGTCCAGCAATGTCTCAAATGCTGGCATCAATGTTTCTTTCTAAATAACTGGAGACAAGTGAAGGTTTAGATAAGAGTAAACATGCAGCCTCTTATTAGTATGACCTGTTAAAAGCCAAGGTTGGCTTTCTGGAACACAACACTTAGAACGAATACTTCTAAAGCATAGTTTCCCAATGGGAACTAAGAGGCAGGGGAGAAAAGAGATAGCAAAGGTGTTTGAAGAGACTAATTTTGCCTGAGAATGCCCTATTTTATTGATCTAGATATAAACTATATATATATCATGTTATCTGTGTTTCAGTGGATGTTATGAGGAATGGCTATTATCCTGATTCATTATTTAGTACTATGAGAGACAGGAGAGAACTTCTCTAGAGCTCCTGGAGATTTTGTTACAGTGAAGGGAGGAGATGATTACTAAGTAACTGCTCAACTGACTCAGAACTTGAAAGGTGTTGAGCATTTTCTCCATGAAATGCTTTGGCCATAATACAGAGAATGGGACTGAAGAGGGCTAGGGTTATTTCATGAGCAGGCATGCGGCGATGCCTTCTGCCCCCTGGTGGTAGCAGATGTTGGCAGTTAGGGGCCCAAGAGACCAAAAAGGTGTAAACATGACTTCTGAAATACAGTTTTGGGCAAACTGTGTATGAGTTCATCACTCAGTGAAAGAGGCAAGAAGATATGGTATCACGGTTAAGACCATAATTGGTCTAATGACCTTTAAGACAGTGGTTCTCAATGTTCCTAAGGCTGTGACCCTTTAATACAGTTCCTCATGCTGTGGTGACCCCAACCATAAAATTATTTTGTTGCTACTTCAAAACTGTAATTTTGCTATTGTTATGATTCCTAAAGTAAATATCTGATATGTGACCCTACAGATTGAGAACCATGGTTATATGATGTCTTATGAAGATGTCGCATCATCTCTTGGATTCTTAAGACAAGTTTGGGATTAAGTGATAGACTCTAGTCTGGAGACATGAACTGGAGGTTTGCCAGGCTATAAATAGTATCCCAAGGAAACATAGTATGTTCAAGGAGAGTGTGCTTTCAACTAAAAAGCATCCTTAGTTCCAATGCTATTGCCACCACCACCATCATGCAGCGTTTACACAACACCCTAAATAACCAAAAGCTTAAAAGTCATTTTTAGTTTTTCACTCCCACTTAATCCCTTTTTGTTTCACAGCTTGCCTTTACTTAAAGAGATACACTCTAGCATTTTTTTCCTAATGCATGAGATATATTTAGTTTTGGTATCTAGTTTGAGTGATTGGTCCATACCTAATTTATTCCATCTTCATTTCCAGCTCCATGCTGACTGGGCTGTTTGGTGCCTCAGCAGGTACTATTTTTGTATATGGAAAAGATATCAAGACAGACCTCAACACTGTTCGAAAGAACATGGGAGTTTGCATGCAGCATGATGTCTTGTTCAGTTACCTCACCACCAAGGAGCACCTCCTCTTATATGGCTCCATCAAAGTCCCTCACTGGACCAAAAAGCAGCTCCACGAGGAGGTTAAAAGGTGAGTTAAGCCACAAACAAGGGCATGGCTTGGTAACCTCTCCCAAGAATATTTACCCTTCTGGTCAAACTCTGGTGGAAATAACAATAGGAAATGTTGTCTCATGAACATTTGCTTTGCTTTCTATTTATCTGGTAACATACTCAGCATGTTATCATTTCCAGCTGGTTATACACCAATTGTTCAACTCTTCCTCAGGGCCTCGCATGTGCCCTGGTCCTTTGTTTCACTTCTACATGGGGGTACTACACCCCAAAGCCTTTTAACTAGACTTCCAGCTCCCCCATCTCATCTGTTCTTATTAAGGAGCTGTCAGAGATTTCTCAACTTGGTCAACTGCAAATCAGACAATGCCATTTCTGCATCATCTGAAGAGTCTTTTGCCACACCTAGCATAACATTCCATAATGTCATTAGCAAGGCCTACCAGACCCTGCATGACCTGTCCTCTGTCTCATGTCTATTTCCTTTCATCTTCTCTATTCACTCTGCTCTGTGAACATAACTGTACTCACAGCCTTGACAATCACAACTGACTCCCTCAAGTCTTTCTCCTTGATCTTCACCAACCTACCACACCCTTCCCTAGAGACATTTGACATACTCTTGGCCAGGTGACTACTTTTTCTGTCTTTGCTCATCTCCCTTTTTCTGAGAGTGACTATTATATATGCAGTCCTAAAACAGTCTGTTCTGGGCACTCTTTCTCTTGTGTTTCTTATTTTATTAATTGTATGTTCATTACCACCTGGCATATTACAAACTTTCTTGAGATTATGATTATCTAATGGATTTTCTTCACATTTTGGACATATGCATTCATAATTTCTTTATGAACAAGTTTTTTGTCTGTTCATTGCTTTTCTCTAGGACTTATGACATAATCTACCACTAAAGAGAAAAATGTTCTAACCATTTGTCAAATGCATGAACTATATGCTTTTTCTTAGTAATCATTTTTATGATGATAATATGATGGTAAATGATAATAAACTATTTTGTGTTATCAGTGCTGTATTATACTGATCATTAAAGACATACTCATTGATTAGTTAACACAATAGCACCATTAATTGTTTTGAAGGACTTTAAAAGACACTGGACTATATAGCCATCGCCATAAAAGAGTTGGAACATTGTCCGGAGGAATGAAGAGGAAATTGTCCATATCCATAGCTCTCATTGGTGGATCAAGGGTAGTGATTCTAGATGAACCATCCACTGGAGTTGACCCATGTTCTCGTCGAAGTATATGGGATGTCATTTCCAAGAACAAAACTGGTATGAGTATTTTTTTCATAACTTCTCCACAGAGCAGTCATAAGTTTACCTTCAGGGTTATGCAAAAATCAGTGGAAGTTTTTCTGTGTATAATACAATACCCTCAAATGTTGAGATGGGCTCTTTCTTTTCCTAAGATTTCTCGGTGAGATTTCTGGGTCAATTAGTTATTAACTATCTAGTGCTCACTGTGAGTGGAACTTAGTGCGTTTGGGGATCATGTGGATTCAACGGCAGTTACAAAGTCTGCTTAGAGGAGCATGGAATCTAATTAGAAATAGCAAACATACACAAATGAAAACAGACTAAGTGCTAACAGGGTGTGATGCAGAGAAGTAATCATCCTGGAGTGGATCAATCAGAGAGGAATATTCAAAAAGTCTTTAAAATGCTGTGTTTTCATAGTGAAGGAAGGAAAGAGAGGTAGAAGGAGAGGGGAAGGAAGTGCACACTGAAACAATGGACCAAAACCCTGACAAAAGAGAAAGAGTTACTGATGCATATAAATGATAGACATTAGCTCTAAAGCTTAGTAAGGACCTGCTTGCTGCTAACCTATACATAGGAACCCTCCTGTAGATCTAACAGCAACCTTCTGCATTTTCCCTTGATTGCTATGGAGATTCACTCACCTCAGCTAATACCTCTCTTGCTCTCAGAAATCCCAGAATTTACTCTTGCTAATTCTGTCTCGTGGAGCCTGTATCCTTGTTTTTCACTCTATGATGTCCTCAACTGTGTTTTTAAGCCAGAACAATCATTCTGTCGACACACCACTTGGATGAGGCAGAGGTGTTGAGTGACCGCATTGCCTTCCTGGAACAGGGTGGGCTCCGATGCTGTGGATCACCATTTTACCTCAAGGAAGCTTTTGGGGATGGCTACCATCTCACACTCACCAAGAAGAAGGTCTGTAAGAGGGGAAGTGCACTGTCTCATGGGGTGATAAGTTAAGCATTTCTGGGAAGTGTAGACCAGTTCTCTCCAACTTGATTCATTCCTACAATTCAGCAATATATTCCCTTATGTGGTTCTTAAATCTCAGCAAGTTGTGTTGCTTAAAAAACAACAGATTTCTGCTTTTGTCTCTCCTGTCTCAAGAGTATCTGTCACTGTCGGACACCCTAGAATTTCTGAACTTCTGGTAATTTCCCATGTGCTATCAGTGATGCCCTTCTAAAGATTACTGCCAGTCTTTTCTCCCCATAACATTTCAGACTGCAGAGAAACTTGAATTTAAATTTTTGGCTTAGAGGAAACAAATGAATCCATGTCTTTACTTGTGTGGGGACACAAGGGTTAGAGTGCAGAGGAAAACTGACTTGGGTCATCTTTTGGAAAACTCCGTATCTGAGTTGTCTTGGCATGACTTCCAAAACACACAAAGTAATCCAGGCTTGGTTGGGGGGGACTCTTTCCTTAGATTTACTCTCCTACTCCTGCCCAATGAGTGCTATACTCTTTTTCATAAGTAATATTTATATTAATTCTTGGAGAAGTTCATATGGTGCAGTTTGATCGTAGCATCCCCCAAACTCCTCCCACACCCACTCTCTTCGTCAAACCTTCCTGCTGCCCAGATTGGGTTTCCTTATCCACATCCACCCAAGTCAAGTCTAGTTTGTGATGCTCAACAACTTTGAGGAGCAGGGACCTGCCACGAGTGTTACCAACCTACTAGTGGTCACGTCATTGAACAAAACCGACTCTCCCAGCAGTAAACACCATTTTCTTCTCAGCTGGTGAGGAGAGTCCGTTCTCATCTACCCAGCTCCATGCTGAGTCTGTGATTGACTGGAGCTAGAATCTTGTCATGTTGTCCCAACTGCTATGAGTCCATATGTGCCCTGTTGTGTCCAGAAAACAGTTCTCTTGAAGTCATCCACTACCTCTGGCCCTTACCATCTTTCTGCCTCTCTTCCTTGAAGTTCCCTGAGCCTTTGGGGGGAAGACATGATACATATGTTCCAGCTATGATTGAGCATTCTATAGTCTATTTTCTGCATGTTGACCAGGTGAGGGTCCCTGCTAATAGGCATCTTCTGTACAAAGCTTTTAAGAGAAGGCCTGTGACATGCAGTGACTTATGGGCATAGTAGTAAGTCATTAGGAGTCTCCTAATAAAATTTTCTTCCTTAATAAGCTGTCTATTTCTATGCCATGCCTAACTAAAAGGGCATGATTTTTCCCATCCCCCTCCAAGTGATGGCTGACATTTTCATCTAATCTGTACTGTAGTTTCTTTTAAACTCTAACAAAATTATCCTTGAGCTTCAAAAACAAAAAAAAAAACAGCAAAATCCATCATTATATTTAGAAATTTATATATTAAGGGATCTTATATTGCATCATGTATGAAAGCCTTGTTCTAGGCACTGGGACTTCATCAGTGAATTCATGATATGAACTCCATAGTCTGGCTTCATGAACTCTGTGTCTGATGGAATGTGAAAAATTCAGGTGCTATACTCAATATGTAAACTATTTAACATGGTAGCAGTTAGTAAATGATAAATTACATGGATTACTTATTCCTATAAATCTAGAGAGAAAAAAAGCCAGGAATGGGGAAAGAAGTGTCAGTTAAACCACAGGCTCGAGCTGGTGTGAGAAAGGGGCGTGTTGGTCCTCTGGGTGCAGAGACCTTGAGGAGGGCGTGCACCATGGTCTGGCGTACAGTAGCGGGCGGAGCTGACATTACACTAAAGCAAGGGAGAGGAAGGTGGGTGGTGGGGGAAGAACGCAGCTGGGGGGACAGTGACTTGTAAATCCCCATGTGGAGCGGGGATGGCTAGGAGGACGGCGTGTGATCTGACCCAGGAGAGTCCGCTTAACTTTCCTTTGTGTCCCCAGAGTCCAAATCTTGACACAAGTGCCATCTGTGACACAGCATCAGTGACAGCAATGATCCAGTCACACCTCCCGGAAGCCTACCTCAAGGAGGATATCGGGGGAGAGCTTGTGTACGTGCTCCCCCCATTTAGCACTAAGGTCTCAGGTGCTTACCTGTCACTCCTGAGAGCACTGGACAAGGGCATGGGTAAACTCAACATCGGCTGCTATGGCATTTCTGACACCACTGTGGAAGAGGTATGTGGCCAGCTCCTTACAGCTTGCTCCATTTCTTTCTTTACTATTTGTTATTTAAAGGGCTGGCAATCAAACCCAAGACAGGCAGCTGCTGTACCTCTGGACTTTATCTGTACCACATATCTGTGTATCTCTCTGTGTGTAGGTACACACTGTGTGTATCTCTCTGTGTGTAGGTGCAGGAGTTCACACCCATTCCTGTCCGCATGCCAACAATTGTCATTGGACAGCCCCGGAGAATCATTTCTTTGGAGCTGTCTACTTCGCTTTTTGAGACAAGGTCACTCATTGGCCTAGATCTCAGCAAGTAAACCAGACTGGCTGTTTTCTGAACGCCAAATGTTCACCTTCAATGTTCACCTTCCTGGTGCTGAGATAGCAACCGCACATTGTGAATCTGACTTCTGTGGGTTCTAGGGATGGAAATCCAGCTCCCAATACTGACTGAGCTGTCTCTCTACCTCCAGTTCCTCCACCACTACTTTATCTATTGGGTGCTCATATGACTTTCTCTGTCCTTACAGAAATATATGAAGGTTTTTTTCTAACTAAAGGGAAAAGTATTTCTAAACATATGTCACAAAATCATAAAAATTTAAAATTCTCGATACCATTCTAACAGAAGATTGGTTTCCAAGAGAAAATGGTTTTCAACATTTTACTTTCAAAAAAATGAGAATGACCATTTTTACATGTAAAAATATCCCCTTAATGTAGGTTGGGAAATAGCTGTCTTAATAAACGTTGTAATAATTCAAAATCAAGGCCCTAAGAGATGTGTACTCCTTATGTTAATCATGTGATCTGGCTTCTTTTTTTTAGGTCTTCCTGAACTTGACAAAAGATTCACAAAAAAGTGGCAATATGAGTCTTGAACACCTAACGCAGAGGAAAGTTGGGAACCCCAGTGCCAATGGCACCTCAACCCCTGATGACTTGTCTGTGAGCAGTAGCAACTTCACAGACAGAGACGGTACAGACTTAATGTGCATCCTTTTCTTACTTTTCGTAGACAGTAACTGAGAAAATAGAGGCACAGATTTTGACTCTCCTTTAAAATTCAACTTTAAAGTTTCTTTTTAAATTAATAATCCTAACACATAAAAGCATCCTTTCACTACACAAAATATCCATGGTGGCGGGTCAAATTCTCCCTTTCAAAAGTGAAATGACCATGAAAGTGAGGTGAGCGTGGGAAATCCCTTGACAGGTGGTGAGGGGGTGCTCTCTGCTCATCAGAAGTGATTATGGGAGTGTACTCGCTCTCCGTAACTTCAGAAGTGTGCTTCACAGGTTACGGTTCTTCCTGCAATCAGGGCTGTGCGGGAATGGGCGTGGCTGTCTTATCAGAAACTCTCTATCATTGGGTTCACGTGTGTCGAGCAAAGTCATCTAAAATAGAGCTGTTGGGTTTTTTGTTTTGTTTTGAATCATCTCTCACTAGGCAAGGTGTCTATCTCCTTCCAACTCTGATTCACTCAGGGGTCAAGGAAATGCTTTGTTTGGGACGAAGTCTTTGAGTTGGTCTGACCTGAAGGTTAATGTCTGTATTAAAACGCTTCGCCTTCAGCTCTTCACACAGGATGTGTTTGAAAAATCACATTTTGACACAACTTTGAGGAGTTGAGTTCCTTTAAAAGTCGTTTTTATTGTCACCAGGTCTCTTTCTGACAGTTAATTTATACCCCGCCAGCATGATTTACTTAAGGAAGCATGTAGTAAAATGATACATGAATTATGGAACAGTCATTTCAACAGTTTGCTTAAAGTGGGCGCCATCTCTAGGAGCAGAATTTTTAATTACACATTTGCTCGTGTCTGCAAGTCAGGGAAGATCATCTCTGATGTTTGTGTACTCCTAGAATCTGACTCATCTGTCTTCTGTCACACTTCCCATTTATCTGCTGCTGGCGAGAATGATTGTGGAGTCTGAGAAATTGAGGGCTTTGATTGGAAAGTGGTCATCTGCTTCTGTATATTTGCCTCTGCCTTTTTCTCATAATTCCACATTATTCTTCATTCGGAACGTTCCACTCATTGACATTATCTTTCAGGAAGCACATTTACTCCGTTTTGATACACCTGTAAGTCATCCACATGTAATTTCTCAAGAAACAGAAGAGAATACTAATTAACTCAAAATATGCAGCTCCTTGTCCAATTCCCTTTTGCAGAGATATGAGTTTGCATTTGAGCTCGTTCGCCCTGCTTAATTGGAATTCATTTTAAATTAAGCAGCTTTGTATTTTTCCTTATCAGCTAAATGAAGATCATGATTTTTGTGCTGCGTGATTTGTGATGGAGAATTTTAAGCGTACACAGGGCTGACGAATGCCATTGTCGTATCACGTGTGAAAACAGCTGGTGGCAGGTTGACTCGAATCTGCTCTGGAGGAAAGCTGATGCCGTGGTTAGACCTAAGAGCCCCACGTTGCAGCCGGAGCCACCATGGCTTCCCTGGTTCTCAAAGACGATGGCAATTTTCTCATGTCTTGGAAAGCATTCTGTAGTGGGGTGATGAGTAGATTCTTTTCTGGAGGCTCTGGTGCCAAAGGCAGAGTCTCTAAAGGCCATAATCATTCCAACTATCTAATGAGAGTGGAATGAGTACATGGTGGAATGAGAGTTTCCTTTTCTCATTTAGAGTGAGCTCATTGGACTTCATGTTCGGAGTAGAGGCAACAGAAATAACAGTATCTGCTACAGTAGGGACCAGTTCTTACATTAAACTGATGTTTTATTTATACTATTTTAATTCAACCTTGATAAGACTATTTTATATATATTCAAAATTACTAATTTCATATTGAGCCAGCCTTGAGACTTTGGAGTAGGGAACAGGGTTCATTTATAGAATTCTGAATCTTTAACTTCCCCATGTAAAATTGCTACACATATGTATTATAATTGGTGGTAGCAAGTCATAATTTTCATAACACTCATATTCAGCTATATATGAGGCACACATATAGTGGTTCCTTGATTTACAGCAATATTAGGAATGGATTGCTGAACCTTCAGTCTGAATATTAAAATCAGAATTTTATCCCATTCTACAACATGATGTCATTCTTCTTTTATGGTTTGTGGTTACTTGGAACCACATCAAATCTCTTGTCCTTACTCAGACAAAGTCCTGACAAGAACTGAGAAGCTGGATGGCTTTGGGCTGCTACTGAAGAAGATAATGGCTATTCTCATCAAGAGGTTCCACCACACCCGCAGGAACTGGAAAGGTCTCATTGCTCAGGTCATCCTCCCCATCGTCTTTGTAGCCACTGCCATGGGCCTGGGCACACTGAGAGATTCCAGCAACAGTTACCCCGAGATTCTGATCTCTCCATCCATCTATGGGACCTCTGAACAGACAGCCTTCTATGCGTGAGTTACTTTCTGATAAGATTGTTTCCACAGTTATTCCAGAAAGAATCTGAAGTGAAGAAAACTCCAGTGCTTAATTCTGCTAAGGAAACATGCTACTTCTATCCCTAAAAAGTAGGTTCTTAAGAGGATTTACATGTATATATAATTAGAGTAGGTGTTTCCTTTCAATGGTTAGGCTTTAATCATATGTCATTGCTAAATTCCCATCATAGGAGAACACCAGGGCAGGAATCCCTGTATCTTTCACAGATCTTCACACCTATTGGATGGATATACCTCCACTCATAGCTGGCATGTGTGGAGACTTTGAGTCACACCCAAACAAAGAGAAAGGGAGGAGAATGGGGGAGGCGGAGAAGTAGAAAGGGAAGGAGGGGGACATCAAAAAGCAGAGCAGAAAGCAGTCTTGTAGACAGCGTCATTCATGTCTTAAAGTTATGAGTGAATGTAAGTTTAGTGATGGGTCCATGTCGCTTGGTCCTGTAGGAATTTTGATCCAAGCACAGATGCCTTGGTCTCAGCACTATGGAACTACCCTGGCATCGACAACGTGTGTTTGGACACCAATGCCTCGTAAGTTCTCCTTTCCACCTCTTTCCAGCATTCTAGTTTGTGTGAGTGTGTGTGCGAACACATGAGGGACATGTGTGTGATTTTGCTGAAAAAGGATAATATCTTGATAGAAAGTCTGTTTTTATTCATTCTTTGACAATATTCTACCATAATGATAAACATTAGATTCCTCATGTATTTGTTTCTCTTATATTCATACATTTTACAATTATAACATTAGAATCATGTTGTTAATCCCATTTTATTGTTTTTTAAAGATTCACTTACTTTTCTTTTATGTGTATGCGTGAGCACCTGCATGTATGTCTGTGCACCACAGGCACACCTTGTGCCCACTGAGGCCAGAAGGGGGTGTTGGATGCATTCGAACTGGCGTTACAGGTGGTATGAGAATTTAATGTAGATGCTGGGAACCAAACCAAGGCCATTGGCAAGTGCAGCAAGTTATCTTAACCACTAAACCATCTCCAGCCCCATCAATCTCTTCACAGACGAAGAAACTAGGGGCTATAGGGACTCATATATATGTCTAAGGAGGTCTAGAATTTACAACACATAGATAATTTCAAATCCAAAGCTCCTGACTCTACTTCTGGCATATCTTGTTTAAACCATCAAGCTAACACAAAACATTTATTAACCTGACTTTAGTGCATCAGCAGACAAGGTGAGAAGCACAAAATGAACAAAGGGAGTGCCAAACTCTGACCTGCCACAGTGAGAAAATACACCGACTTCAACTCTGTTTAGTCAATGGATGCTGTCCTGTAATCCTCACCCTCACTAAATGCCAAGTCAAAAACACCATCACCATAATCAACTTAAGAAACATCAGTCGATCATACCTGGGTCTACATACCTGAATTCAACACCAACTACTTATGCGTATAGTCCCCCACAACATGAGAACATGCATATGGAAACACGTGTGTATCTCACTTTGGTATCATTTTTATTTACAGACAGTGTTTTAAAAGAGACGGTCTGGGAAAGTGGAATACGAGTGGAGAAGCTATTGACAACTTTGGTGTTTGCTCCTGTTCAGACAATGTCCAGGTAAAGAGAATTCAGTTTCAGTAGAGTAAGGGGGGAAAAAAAGAGAACAAAGAGCAAAACTTGAAAGATCTATTCAGGTTACCAAAGAGTCAGCATAATTTCATTTTATGGACGCTACTAGCTCAAAGATATGGGCCTAGGCAGCTCAAAGAATATTGACGTTGAACTTCAGGTCACTGTTTTAAATCTGACTAAAGACAAATTTCTAGAGGTAGAAGATGGTCTTTATGGAAACCCACTGAGAATGAATCTTTGATCCCAATTTCATTAGCTGAGGAGCTCGGTTTCACAGCACAAAAAGTGGCCGTAGCTGTCATATCTGAAAATATAGTGGGCATGCCATGGCAGCCATCAGATGGGATGTCCGTCACCTGCCAGTCTAGAGAGGGCATGCCACCGCAGCAGTGAGATGGGAAGTCCGTCACCTGCCAGTCTAGAGAGGGCATGCCACTGCAGCGGTCAGATGAGATGTCCGTCACCTGCCAGTCTAGAGAGGAGTTCCAGTGTTCCCAAGCAACATCTGCAAAGGTTTTTGCATCAAAATTCAATTCCTGAAAATGAAAAAAATTCATCCCATAATCACTTTATCTTTATTCTGTGAATATAGAACTTCATTTTCTAAAGCTTTCAGTTCACTAAACTCTCAGAAGAACAAAGCTACTTCCATATTTCTGTTTAAATCACTACATATGTATCACACACTTACCATGTATCAAAGCAAGCATCCTAGAGGAGCGAAGGTGTAGTCAGGATTTAAATGAAATCAAATAACACTGGACTGGTAAACTTAAGCAATTGATGTGATCAATTAAAAATGTGAAATAAAATATTTATGGAAGAAAAGTCACTACTGGTCTCTAAGGATTGCCATGCCACCAACTTCTCTCGTGCAGGAAGAGCTGCGTTCTTTCCCAGTGATTTCTCCAAGTGCAAGAAGGCTGTGCCCTGACCTTAGTCCTACACTTTACAGTGAACATATTTCAGCGAGCATTCTCATGCAAGACAGTGCCTAACAACAATAAAGGTCTCTGGAACCTTTCAGTTTTAAATACTAGTCTCACCCACCATTTAAAGAGTTTATTCCCTTTTATAATTTAACAACAGCAACAAACCCATTATTTTGTGTGTTAGCTAAAAAAAAAATTAAGTGGCTAAGACCTCATCTATATTCTTTGAGGGATGGTTTCAGTTTGCGAGGAGGAGGAGGCTTTTAAACTAATGGGGTTCTATCTTCTGCCTTAGTTGCTAATTATGTGGGTGTGTTCACTTTGTCAAAATTCATCAAGTTTCATAATACATGTGTTCCTTTACATGTATAATACAATTTGATTTTTAAAAAAAACCCTTCAAACCTGTACCGTCAACATGGAGGCATCTTCCTGTGATTAACTTAGAAGCCATGCCTTTCTGAAGTTTGATCTTTGGGTAGATGCAACTTGATGTACTGTGATATCCAGTTTTGGCATTTCGGAGGAATCAGCAACTCTGCACTGCTCACGTGTGCTGTAGCCTCTGGCTCTGGGGCTTGGTGTGAATGATAAAAAAAGAACTGCCTTGTGCTAGACTTTCTTCAGATTAAAATCATGACAATGAAACTTCAGGAGCCAAGTGAGAGCCAGGTGGTTAAGAAGTGTAGAAAGGCAAGTGTAAAAATAAGTGTGCAAACATAAGCTCCACAGCTGGGCAGAGAGGTGGACATCTGTAATCTTTGCCCTTGGGAGGTGGGAGCAGGAGGATCGCAAGTTCAGTGGAATCCTCGGCTACCTAGTAAGCTTGAGGACAGTCTGAGCTAGGTATCTTGTCTTAAAATCCCATATAAGTAAATAAATAAATAGAACTGTAATCTTTATGCTAAGATGTTTCTATGGTCCAAAGAGGCACTAGAACTCTCACTGCTGTGTTGGCTAATCTGTCAGTCTAAAGTTAGTTCTTTAGTAACCAATACTCATATACATAAACTAATGTGAAATCTCTAGTTGTAAACCAACTTAATGAAGTTCTTACTCTTAGGTTAGGTAGCTAAAGCTAACGCGTTGTGAACCTTTCAAATCACTGCTATCACTTTGAAGAGTTTCTTCTCCCAATGCCGTTTTTAAATTTGAGGCAGATCCCTTTCTCATCTTTTGTAAATTCTTGAGATATTTCTGTTTCCAAAAAAAGTTTGCCTTGTCATTACAATACAAGAAAGATCTCATTATTTGCTTTAGGTGAGACCTAAACACATGCATATATTCTACATAAGTAATAAATGTTCCAGTTTCTTGGCAGTAGGCAAGTTTTCCTCCAAAGTTGTTGGGAGTTAAGAGCAACTTGATGGCACCTGAGCCTTTGCAGCAACAATGACCAAATCAGGAGACATCAGCACTGTAGAACTCACACAGGACAAGACGGAAGACCTTAATTTGATTTTCTCTTTTTCCAGGAATGCCCTAAATTTAACTATTCCCCTCCTCATAGAAGAACTTACTCTTCCCAAATTATTTATAACCTCACTGGGAACCATATGGAAAATTATCTTATATCAACTGCAAATCGTTTTGTGCAAAAAAGGTAAAATATTCTGTCTATAGCATATTTAACTGATTTCTGATCTTTATGATAACAGGCTTTTTTGAGACAGTAAAGAGAATAGTTGCAAATTCTTTATATGGTTAAATTAATCAGTGTTCTGATTTGATTGGTTGATGATTGATCTTATCATTGATACAGTTATTTATATGGTTCAGTATTTTGTTCTGTATACATAGCTCTATGAATTGAAATTTAAATAATGACTAAATTAAGATTTTTTTTGAGCAAACTGAAAATCAGTGGCTTTTTAAAGTCTTAGCCTGTACGGTTGAATCTATACTTATTTTTTATCTCAAAGTATAGAGGACTTGTTGACTCTCCTTATGTACTCGGAGTTTCAAAGCATGGCTTTTGGTGACAGATGGCCTGAGTTGCAATAATAATTTCTTCAAACACAGATTGTGTCTGTGAGTGGACAAAGTGTTCCACGTGTGGCAAGGCCTTGTCCCCCAGTCCTCCGCACGTTTGCCCTGATGAGAAAGCCATGAACTCGGTCAACATTTCTCCTTCTTTCCATGTCTCCTTCATTTCCCAGTGGACACAAATTCTTCACATTCACTGTGAAGTGTTGTTAAGCTAAAGATAAGCAAAAGAAGAGAAAAAGCATGATTTTTTTACCCATATATGACACTATTAATATTTTGCTATTTTTCTCTCCTGAGAGTCCCATCACAGGTATACGAATAGATATTCCCCACAGACATGGGCCTAGGAACATACAATTATTTTCTATATTCAGGTACATTGTGTTTCATATAGTCAAGTATTTTATCGCAAATAAAAAAGATTCATTATGAAAAAACTAGTCGAAAACACCCCATTTAAAAACAAGCTATGGTATCATTCACATGTTAAAATTTTATCTCTATGCCATCACATCTTGGATGAAGCTATTGAAGTGTAAATTGCACTGCCCCATTATTTAAGTTGAATCTAATTTGGCAAGTACCTAAATTGGTCTATTTTGAAAATTATCACTTGGATTTTAAAGTCAATTTTTATGAAGACCATAAACCGGCATGCCAAACTCATATTTAGGCTTCTTAGAAAAAAAAAAGTAGGAACAACCAATAAGCTAGAGAGAAAAATGGTTCAGACTACAAATTAATTTGAAAAAAAGATATCAAATTATAACATTTTGTATTAATTGTTTACAAAACATCTAAGTACTATAATGTTGAATTTTTAGATTATATCATTCCTTTTCAGAATGATCGTTGCATATACACAATTGTTTAATGTTGTTATCATTGTTTATTCAGGATCTCATGCTATAGCTCAGGCTGCCTTGAAACTCATGGCAGCTTTCCCCTCTTTCCCTGAGTGCTGACGTCACAGGCATGAGCCACCACCCTAGACAGAGGACATTAATCTCGTGCCTTTAGTTATGATGTGTGCTAGAGTTAAAATATGATAAGAAGGATTGGTAGAAAATGTTTATCATGCTGCATTAATTTCACTTTGTTTTGTTTCTGGATGGAAAGGAAAAAGTAAGCTCCTACTTAAGGATTTTAGATCAACTTCAGAAGATTTTGTTCAGTAAAGCAAGCATAAATTTTGTTGTTTTGTGTAGATATGGAGGCTGGAGTTTTGGGCTGACTTTGACTAACGACCTTCGTTTTGATATAGCAGCCGTTCCCGTCAATAGAACCCTTGCTAAGGTAAATCTGGGTCTTTCTTTTGGGAGGTCAGATAAATATGGGTGTGAAATTGATATGTCTAAGCATTTTCATGGGAGAAACACAAAGCATATAAAATCAATTCTGTGTAATTCATACATGTACTTTAAGGAGACACGTATGCATAAGAGTCAGAAGACATGTGAACACAGTACAGAGCGGTGCTTCTCGGAGCAGCCCAAACACAGTTCCATCTGAAATAGAATAAACGCATATTCATTCATTCATTCATTGAGTTGAACTTTCAGAAATAAAAATAAAAGCTGAAAACACTCCACTCTGAATAGCAAGCATGCTGAATCTCCTGAAAAGCAGAGAGAGAGAGAGAGAGAGAGAGAGAGAGAGAGAGAGAGAGAGAGAGAGAAGTGCATATGCCATGTTCTCCTTTCTGTAAATTTATAGGGTAGTGAAAACTCAACCATGCCCCTTAAGGAGCAAAGGTCAGTGCTGTGATCTGGAATGGGAGAGATCAGGGAGGGGCTCAGCATTTCGGGGATTGTTTCGGTGCGTGGTGGATTAATATGTGTGTTCCTTACACTTTTTTTTGTCCCACTGTGGCTACGCACTTCATGCACTCCTCTCTACGTACGCGACACAACCTTTTAGAGGTTGGGAGTGTGCATATTTAGCCTTACTTCTCTCCAAACCTGGAATAATAGCTAATTACCGGAGATAAATAATCCTGATATTTTTTTCTTCTTCTGCCAGATAGCACGAATGCTTTGAGATAAGTCAAAGACATATGACTACTCGGATGATAAACAGCAGTTATAGAGATTTGATTTGTTTACTTAATTTAGCCACAGGAAAACTTTAATATCCTCTGAACATTTCTGCTTAGGTAGTGAGAGACACATCCAGTCAGGGAGAAAGTGGAACAATTAGTGTTCATTTAGCGACTGCTCTATGCCATGCAGTAGTGTCGCCTTATAGAAAAACGAATTCCACTCTAGAGCAGTCCCGTTCACTGCTGGGTTGGATTGTCACAAAGCTGTGTGGAAAATAAGAATCCTGGGATTTCGACGTCCTTTTCTTCCTCTCCTCTCTCCCCACACCGAGGATGTCCTTTCCTAACTGAGGGAGTTTCTAACATGAACTCTCGGTAAGGATGCTGATTCAGATTCAGGCCGTTTAAATGGAGACATTTTAAACTCCTTGCTTTGGAAGTGCCAAGCCACCCAATCCTGTGAGTTACTTTCCCCTCACTAGGCACAGAGTGTTAGTGGGGGGTTTTAAAACTATTTAAGTTTTTTTTCATTTTCTATTAACTACTTAATTTTTCCCATCCTGAGCACATTTCCCATCCATCCCTAAAAGCAAAAACAACACCAAAAAACACAAAATAGTCATTAAAAAACCTTTTTTATATGCATGATTACTGTTAAAAAGTGTTTTAAGACAAACCTTTAAATTATTTATAATTAAAAGGTAATTATAAGTTTAAAAACACTGTCAATTTTGCAGTTAAGGACCCAATGCTAGCATAACTTTTCAAATCTGTTCTCTGCTCCGCTCCGTTGGCGTCTGTTTTTATTCCTGCTCTTGCGTCTTCATTCTCGTCTCAGAATCTCTATGATGTGCTGCAGAGACACAATGCCTTTCTAGTCCATTTCAGGCTTTGCCTGTGGAAGAATCTAGAGCAGTGTCTCTCAGCCTCCCTAAAGCTGCTGCCCTTTAATACAGTCCCAAGTGTCGTGGTGACCCTCAGTCATAAAATTATTTTCGTAGCTGTAATCTTGCTACTGTTCTGAATCAGGATGTAAATATCTGATGTGTGGAGTTTGGAAGGGTTGTTTACCTCCCCAAAGGGTGGTGACCCTCAGTTTGAGCACCGCTGTTCTAGAGCAACTGGTAAGTCAGTCCTATCACTCAGTATAGCTGGCTCCCCAGTTTCTGTCCTTCTGTAAATCGAAAACCCATGGATCCGTCTATAATCAACACTCCAGAGGTATCTAACTATTTTCAAGGATGGAATAAATCATTGGAAAATTGATGCTCTTTTTAAAATAAAGTATCAGATGTTAAGCGAGCCTAATGCACTCAAATACAATCCTGATCTTGTCTCCTTTTGCATTTGACAGGTGTGGTATGACCCAGAAGGCTACCACTCCCTCCCAGCTTACCTCAACAGCCTCAACAATTTCCTCCTGAGAGTTAACATGTCGGAGTACGATGCTGCCCGGCACGGTAGGGTCACTGTGCGGAGTCTCCTCTAACTAAGTCTTTTCTACAGCCTTCCTTGGGAACATGCTCTCTGTATCTGCTGCCCCGTGTTGTGGGTGTTTTACGGCATCTCAATTGCAGGTCCTCAGGAAACATTTGGAAATAGTAACTCCTTCCAGATGGAACATTCTGCGTAACCCCCTTAGCTTCACAGTAATTTAGTTTCCTCATTTATCAAGTCAGGATGGTTACCCGAACCTCTTAGCACTCCGCTCTCACAGCTAGTCCTTATGCCTCGTGGGAAACATTTCAGAACTACTTATTGGTCTGAAGACAAGAACTGACTGGTTAATAGTCTTAACTACACACACACACACACACACACACACACACACACACACGTGTGCAGATAATTTTATTTAATGATGAGTTCTCACTTTGTAGGTCAGACTGGCTTGAAATCAGTAGAGATCTTCCTGCCTCTGCCTCCCAAGTGCTGGGATTAAAGGTGTGCGCCACCACCACCCGGCTGCACAAGACATTTTTTGTGTAAAATATTGCTGGTCCTTACAGCTCCCTTCGGAGTTAGCATTGTGATTTACTCTCGTGTTTTCACTGGTTTGCTAAAGTAAGGTTTGAACTTGGGGCTCTCTGTCTGTTCCTTTCGCTGATGCCCCTGGCCGTTTATCGAGCCTCAGTCAGTTCTACTTCGGTTTTCTTTCCCCAAAGTCCTCCCCCTCAGTTTTTAAACAGGGCAGGGATTTAAAAGAAGTTGATTTATTTTTTTCTAATTCAATTACTGTTCATCAGACCATTTCATCTCCTTGAGCCTTACTCAAATTATTTTTTCATATGATCCTAAAAAAATAATAAGGAGGGAGAAAAATGAAGTAATACATTTGCTGGCCGGGACCCAGGCTAATAAACAGCCTGTTAGGAAGGATAAATGGTACCGACTATGTTTTATATAAAAATTGACCCCACCTTTTTCTTTCGTCACCCTCACCCTCATGCATTCTGGTGTCTGCTGACATGCTGTTAATTGTGCAAGGAAACTCTAGTGTCAGACATGAGTTCCAGCGGCAGAGTCTTCAGGGATCTTCTTTTCAGGGGAAATAATGTTTTCCTCCAATTGTCCCCCCCACCCCAGCCGGGCAAAGTCAAAAGTCATAAAATAAGAAGAAATGGTGATTAGTCCAGATGAGTGTAACCTGGACTGAAACACAGTTGCAAACCCTTCTGCGGGGTGTCAGTCAGAGCAAAGGGCAGTTGTTGTTGTGACAGATAATGAGAGCGCAGCAGCCACCAGAAAAGCTAGGGAGAAGTCTCACAGATACAGAACGGGAGGGGTGGCTTCCGGAACCCTAAGTCCTGGTGTCCTTTAATTAGTGTGCATTACTTAGACTGAAGCAGCTGGAGCCATCCTAAGATCCAGGCATGCTGTTGGCACTGCTATTGTGTTTCCTAGACTCCAGGCATGTTTTCGGCACTGGCATTGTGTTTCCTAGGCTCCAGGCATGCTGTTGGCACTGGCATTGTGTTTCCTAGACTCCAGGCATGTTTTCGGCGCTGGCATTGTGTTTCCTAGGCTCCAGGCATTCTGTCGGCACTGCCATTGTGTTTCCTAGGCTCCAGGCATGCTGTCGGTACCAGCATTGTGTTTCCTAGGCTCCAGGGCATGTTTTCAGCACTGGCATTGTGTTTCCTAGGCTCCAGGGCGTGTTTTCGGCACTGGCATTGTGTTTTCAGTGACAGAGAATAATAGACTTGGGAAGCATAAAACTTAAACTGACCCTAAAATGAAGTTTATTTTTCAATTTAAAAATATAGCTTAAATGAAGTTATATATAAATTAAGAGTAGGTGTCTTCTATCGCTTATTAATTTTTATTATTCAAACTTACGAAAAGTGGCAGCACTCTACCCTCTCGCTTAGACATTTCGTTCCGTCCAAAGAAGAAATCTATGCCACTCTTACAAATGTATTAAAATGTATTGTTTCACACTGCGTGAACATGGGCTCTCCCACTGCAAGAGAGTTTGTCTGTGAAATTCAACCTGTTTGCCCTCACCACCTCTTCCTAGGCATCCTGTATTTGTTTGAAGGCCTCTTTGGTAGGGAACAAGTGAACTGGGCCTTTACTTTAGCGGTAAAATTCATTTACTCTGAAGCCCAATATGCTAATAAAATATTTTAATTAGCTTTCATTGGCAATGCCAATAACTGTTATATTCATGTGGGTCCCTCTAGTGGTTAACTTCATGTGGAAATTCTGTCTTGTTCCAAAGAACACTGGTTTATGTGTTTTCTCTGACAAATATCATACGGCTGTTCTCTCCTCCTACCCAGCTGTTTGGTCTTAGCCTTCGTTGCCTTGGCAGCAATGGCCAACAGGAAAGAAGCAATTTCTTTTAGCTTGGTGCCCATAGGGACCACAGCAAATGCCTCTTTTGATATAAGGTGATTGTGAGGAAGATATTAATTGGAATTTTAATGTTTGATTTGCTTTAATAATCATCCATTGGTCAGTCATATACTTAAAACGTTGTGCTGGATGTTGTAGAGACTGCGGGGAGGTTCCTGATACAGGGGTTCAGTCCTGATGCATGACTTCATCTTCCAAGGGATGCTTGTGAGAACAGCCGATTCCATAGTGTTTTGCACAGTCGACAAAATTGTATCTGCAAAGATTCCTCTGGTTAAATAAAAATATTTTTGATTTCTTAAATAGATAGTATAAATAAAAGACAAAAATTCCCTGTCTGTATTATAATTTAGCAGGCTTTAAGAAAGGCTAAGAGAAAAATAGACCCTTGGTTTTAAAAAAAAAGCAATAGGCCATAATACTGGTCAACACCTTTAATCCCAGCCCAGTCCTCAGGAGAAAATCAGAGGTATGTTCATCTCTGTAAATTCAAGGCCAGCCTGGTCTACGTAGTGGATTCCAAGTCAACCAGCACAACACAGCGAGAGCATGTTTAAAAGATAGAAATTAATTAAAACAAAACAGGGACCATTAATCTTCACAGATGATAAGAAGAATAAATTCTCCTATAAGGTGATTAAAATCAGATATTAAAGTGGTATTTTGTTGTTTTCTTTGTTTTTGTTTTTGTCTTTTTTTTTTAAAAAAAGCTATATTTTCTTCAACACACTATTTGCCTTAGTTAGTGTTAATATTTCTGTGACAAAACACTATGACCCAAACAACTTGGGGAAGAAAGGGTGTTTCTGGATTTCAGTTCCATATCACTGTTCATTGTGGAAAGAAGTTAGGGCAAGAATTCAAACAGGGCAGGGACTTGAAGGAAGGAGCTGGTGCAGACACCATGGAGGGGTTCTGCTTACTGGCTTGCTCCTCATGGCTTGCTCAGCCTGCTTTCTTACAGAACCCAGGACCACCGGCCCACAGATGGCTCCACCTACATTTACCTGGCTCCTCCCACATCAGTCATTAATTAAGAAAGTGCCCTACAAACCCGTCTACAGCTCGCTTTAGGAAGGCTTGTAGGGCATTTTCTCAGTTGAGGTTCCCTCCTCAGATGACAGGAGCTTGTTTATATGTAAACTAGGCAACACACTACTGTTGAGGAACATAACTTAAAGTGTCATCTTCTTATTAGAAGTTACAAAGTTTCCTAAAGAGCTGCTGCAAACATTGCACCCAAATGTCCTAACACACTGTACAAGCAGTACGCACAACAGGTCTCGCTCGGGTTAGAGCTTCTTAGAGAAGATTCACACTTTGCTCTCCCTTCCCACATTTATCTAGACAGCATGGCTTCTGCCTTCACATTGTGTATAGGTCTTTGGGAAACTGGAATGTCCACTTTTGACCCTGGCTAAGCCAGATCCTTGAGAGAGAGAGAGAGAGAGAGAGAGAGAGAGAGAGAGAGAGAGAGAGAGAGAGAGAGAGAGAGAGAGAGAGGAAAGAGCTTTGCTTCCAACTCAGCATAGCCAATTCCGTGAGACTCCAATAATTTGTGGTTGTGGTGGAATTAAATAGTTACTAATTTAATGTGGACGCAGCTAGAAGCTCCTTGGGCTTTTATGGGATGGAACACAGTGAGGTTCCCAATCCCTACTCCAGCAGGATTTTCAAACAATAAGACTCTTAGAAGCTGTAAAAGAGGAGGGGCCAACTTCTTGGAGGACCACGCTTCCTGATCACTCTCACTAGCTCAGGAAGGAAGGTTAAGTGATACCTACTCTCTGGAGGGGCTCATATAATCGACGCCCATCTGAGTTGTTTATTTAAATGTATTACATTTCTGAAGTACAACTGAAATGCAAATTGGCATGACCAGACTGAAGAATGTGGGAAGTAATGGTTTGAATATACTTCCGAGTATGGCACATGCTGTGTAAGAAATGTATGTTCTTGTCTCTTTCCAGAAGGCTCCATAACTAGACTGTGTTTCTTTTCTTATTAAGAGAACACCAATATTCACAGGAACTTGGTGGGATTAAGGGGTCCAAAGCATTTTCCTATAAATGAGAATCCTCCAAGTACAATTCCTTGGCTCATCCTGTAAAAAAAAAAAAAACAGAGCATTGTGTATGATCCATATAAAAGTTGGTGCTCCTGATTAACCAATCACCCTCTGACAGCAGGACTTTCTCCTCTTCCAGGAATCATGATGTACAGCCATCCTTATCCAGGGGTGCAAGACCAGGAACAAGCCACGTAAGCCACATCTCTTGCCTTGGCACGACTCCTTTCTCACGGGCAAAGCTGAGCTTCTGTATAATGTGCAGTAATTGGAAATCACGGTGATATCCAAATGAATGTCAATCTAGGATTGCTGGTAACATAAGTCACTGGCCGGGAAAAAAGGAAGCGTCTGGGAGAGTGTGGAGAAGGGCTGCCAAGTGGGGCTTGTTGACTGCAGCTTCACTGAGTCTGCGGCTTTGATGAGTCAAGTGCACACGTACTCCATCGTTTTGACTTCCCTGCATTGCATTTAAGTACTGTTTCTTTGCTCAAGATCTATATATCCCTTACATACTCTGTAACCCCTGGGGACCGAGGCTTTTCTATCACACATCCCAGCCAATTCAGTTGCACTGGCACTACATTTATTCCAGGGTCACAGCAGAGTCGTGTCAAAGATAGTATCTGGCTGCCTTGCAGGAAGCCTTATTTGTGTCACAGCCGGCTCTTGTACTGTTTTGTTGATAGTCTTAGCCATGAATCTTCCTGAAAGGAGAAGAGTTCCAAAAACTTATGTGTCCTTTCCTCTCCCTATTGCTCGTGATAGAATCAGCAGTTTAATCGATATTTTAGTGGCGCTGTCAATCCTGATGGGCTACTCCGTCACCACCGCCAGCTTTGTCACCTACATTGTCAGGGAGCATCAGACCAAAGCCAAGCAATTGCAACACATTTCCGGCATCGGTGTGACGTGCTACTGGGTGACAAATTTCATCTATGACATGGTGAGTAACGTTTGCCATCGCCAGAGAGACAGGATCAATTTGAACAGACGTCGACCGGTTTTACATTCAAGTGCTATTTGCTTTAATTATTCAAATTACTACTGCAAGGACAGCAAATTAAGAAAAATCAAAAGAGTCTGGCTTGTAGCCATCCGATGGGTTGGAGGGAAAAGAAACTTGCCTCCGCTTATCTCTGAAATATCGGATTCCCAGAGTGCACGTTAACACGCAGATTCCTGGGCCCCTCTCCAGGCCTGTTCAATCTGTATCTTGGGAAATGGAGTGTGGCAAAATTGCATTTCAAACAACATCCCCCAGGTGATTTTTAAACACACTGAAGTCTGAGAACCACTACTGCGGCAAAATAGAAGCCTATCAGCATTTTACCCCATTGCACCAAATAATCAAGCTTATAAATATTTGATCAACTAATAGTGAAAAATTCCAAGTAGTAGCTTCCACTGAATGACACACTAGAGAAGACTGCCGGAGACAAGGAAGGATGTATTCCTTTGATAGCACTCTCCTTTATGTGAAGGACTCCCCAAGTTCAGATGATCAGTCTTGACTCCCAATGTACCCATGTTGGCCAAGAGCCCAGATAAGTGTGCTTTTGCCCATGATTGCGGCTATTGTCTGAGCTGTTGTCACAATCGTTGGCTTGAAGAGTTGGAGAGTAATTAACCACAGATCCATTTTGTTAATGCATCCAGTGAGCTCTGAAATGTGCTTGTTGTAGAAGCCAAGTCTAAAAGAACGGTAATGACTGCTCTGGACTTTATGGGAGCTTAAATGTTAAGGAAGCTTCAGTGTGTGCCCCATGAAGGATTGGTACTGGAATCCTGTTGTCTGAATACTGATGCTCATTGCAGTTCACAAAATTCCTCTGACCACGACCTTCAAATTGTGGCACCAGTGCCTACACTGCCTGCTTCTTGTTGTAAACTCTTCAACCTTTAATGTCTTTACTTGTCAACAGAATACTGAGGGTTTTGTTCATGTACCTGTGATTTCAAGAATTTGGGAGAACTGTAGCCCTGCTGTTTTTCATGGGATGCCTAACCCCGATAATTGAACCTCAAAAAGCAGCCGTGTGAGAGAGAAGCAGCATAAAATGAAATCAATACTTTAAGGACCGACTCTAATATCAAGGATCCTGGCTTCTTACCTGTCTCCCAGAGCCTCTGTAACTGACTGATCCCAAGTCCTAAGTCTTGAGGCGGGAACACCAGGGATTTCTTGTATATCTATATAGATGGAAACTGCCTTGACCTCATATCAGAGAAGACAAATTCTAAAGTGAAATAAATGTAAAATAAGCTGAATGTTACATGCAACAGGAAGACAAATAGAAATTCATTCCTTCGGAGCTTTTCTGGGCCAACTTACCACAGCTTTAAATTAGATGACTTATTGATTTAAAACGAATGCTCACCATATAGTAAACATTGTTTTGTCTATATCCATAGGTCTTCTACTTGGTGCCTGTAGCATTTTCAATCGGTGTCATTGCAATTTTCAAGCTACCTGCCTTCTACAGTGAAAACAATCTAGGAGCTGTATCACTTCTCCTTTTGCTGTTTGGGTAAGTTGTTGATGAAGCAATGAAAAAAGAATTAACAGAAGTAAGCACTCCAAGATACATAGGACCTTACTCTCATTAGCAAATTTACAGTTGTCTTGGGGTCCTTTAATGCGAGGGATGACTAGCAATATATTACATTGCTAGTCCACAGTCTGTAAGTAAGTACCATACTGCTGAAAATTAACGTTATCATTAACAGGCATGACTGAATACCACATATTGCACCAACTTACACACAGAATCTAAATTACATGTAAAATGGACATTTTAGAATGACCAGAAACATATGAATGTGTATGGGTATTACCTATATATGGCTTTATAAAATATGTGTAAGTTTATTTCTGTTTATTTTATTTGTCTTTTAGAGATGCCTATGGGCATACATACTGTTGATTCTGTATTAGAGTAATACAGGTTGTGTAATGTAACTAACACTCAGTGGAAAAGCTGATTATACTGTAAAAGCGTGGATGATATCTTTTAGTTAAAATCTGGGGCAACTATAGGGCCTTTCTGTCTCTAGATCTATTTAAAATTACATGTGCTCATCTTTGCTCAACCTAGGCCCCCTGTCTTCTAACCAATCTTGACTCCCTAGCAACCTACAATGATGTCATTATCTTTCCTCTCTTTTAAATGATGAGATTTATTCAGGTTGAACTCCGATTTCTGAGCAACAGAAATCTTGCCCGGACAGGGTAACACTGTTCCCTGCAGAGGATTAATTTATAGTTGTGATGATGGGAAGCTATCTGAGGTTTCTTTAGAGATAGGTTTCTTGCTGTCATTTTCAAAAACATCTTTGAGGATCCTTTGTCAAGATGAGGGATGGAATAGAGACCTAGCTCCAGGGCTTCGCCACTCATCACTCATGTTTGCTTTTCCTGTGAAAACCTGTCTGAGTTTTATTTTATTGTCTCACAGAGCAGAATAACCGAGGCATAATTCTAACTTTTAGTATTATTATCCTACAGCTATGCAACGTTTTCTTGGATGTATTTGCTGGCTGGTCTCTTCCATGAAACAGGAATGGCCTTCATCACTTATGTCTGTGTCAACCTGTTCTTCGGCATCAATTCCATTGTCTCCTTGTCGGTGGTGTACTTTCTTTCCAAGGAAAAGCCTAACGATCCGGTAAGGTCCTCCATTTGTCGGTTAAACTTCAGCAAATGAACCAGAGGCCTTAGTACATTCCGTACGGAAAGATTTTCTTTATTCTGTATTTAAATAGAAAAGGATATCATTTGATTTTATTAAATTTAGGGAAGAAGAAACTATATCCTAAAAAATTAAGCTCTATCTAGGCTAATGCTTTTTATTGTATTACTGGGTGTTAATAATACTGACTTTTTCTAGGGCTTGAGTAAACCGATAGATATGAAATCGATAGATGGTATGGCACCAATTGGTCAGTTAAGCATTTTACTCACTAACAAATTTCTCAGGTGCAGTGGTGATAAGAATGGCTTGGTTATATATGACGTGAGTTAGGATTCATTTGAACACTCATAGAGGAAAAACCCAACCCATTCCCTTTCAATCATGTATTGGAATCTACTTCATTGTAAGCATCACTCTCCATTCAGAGCTAACAATTATGATTAGTGAAAGAGAAGCACTAACAGTGCCAGGCAATTGGACGGAAAAGAATAGAGATGAAGAGAGGTGAGGAACAGACAAGGACACTCCAGGGGAGGAAGGGAAATCAAGAGGTGGAAGTCATTGGTCTCAAGTGTGAATAATGTGAAAACGAGCCATTTGCGCCTCTTGATATCCATTGTCTCTTCTTCTACCTCGGTTCACCTTGTCAGTCTCTCCCCAGGAGAGATTCCCTAAGGCTGCAAGCTTTCCTGAGCCCTCTCTCACTCAAGAACCCCCTGATGCTGTTCTGGATCCCATCATTCCTGAGGGGCTTACCTCCCTCTAATCTAATGCAAATGACTTTGCCTCCAGGATTGGGTCTGATACCTTTGGCCACTTCGAGAAAAACATTTTTTTACTTGTATTTTGATGACAAATTCTGCCATTTGTATAGCAAATGGAATATGCACTTCCGCCTTGCGTGAGAAGTAATTGCCAATCTGCTCAGGCTTCCCCATCTGTCTTCGTCTGGTTTTAAATTTTTGTCAAGTTGTTGGAATCCTAAAACTAAATTTTGTTATTTCTCTTCTTTCAGACTCTGGAACTTATTTCTGAAACCCTCAAACGAATATTCCTGATATTCCCTCAGTTCTGTTTTGGCTACGGTTTGATTGAACTCTCGCAGCAGCAGGCAGTCCTGGATTTCTTAAAGGCCTACGGTGTGGACTATCCAAGTGAAACCTTTGAAATGGATAAACTGGGCGCAATGTTCGTGGCTTTGGTCTCTCAGGGCACCATGTTTTTCCTGTTGCGCCTACTAATCAATGAGTGGCTGATAAAGAAGCTCAGGTAAACCACCTGTAAACAGCATGTGCCCTCCGTGATATCAGAGTCAGAATGCTCAGGGATGAGCAGTAATTGTGGTGTTTCCTCTAGTAACATGAGAAAATCAACATTAAAACCTTTTAACACAAGGTAGCATGATGTCATTCATTTACCCGCAGTATATAGTTGTCCTAGTAAGCAGCCTTTTTGTGGGTCTGTAAATGTAGTAGAAAGGCCCACGTGTTTGTTTCCGGCTGCCCAGAACTGAAATAATCACACAGAAACCATTTTATTTGCAGTACTGTTTGGCCAATAGCTTAAGTGTATTTCTGGCTAACTCTTATATCCTAAACTAACCCATCTCCATTAATCTGTGTATTGCCACGTGACCATGGATTGCTGGCAAAGTTTCAGCATGTCTGTCTCTAGCAGTGGCTCCATGGCTTCTCTCTCACTCTACCTTCTTTCTCCCAGCATTCAGTTTAGTTTTCCCTGCCTAGCTCTGTTCTGCTAAGCCACTGGTCAAAACAGATTTTTTATTGTGAATACCAATGGTATTCACAGCATACAGAGGGGAATCCCAAATCATGTAAGTGTTTGTTTGGAATAAAAGACAAAATTAAATAAGCATAAAGAGACTAAAAGTCAGTGATGGAGAGAGGATATGAATATAAACAGAAATATCAAGTAAAGGAAGATAAAAAGGAAACCTTGAAGGTCAGAAGTGAAGCAGGTTTGAGTGTGTAGCATGGGCAGTGAGTCTCAAAAATGATGACTGGGATGAAGTGATGAGAGCGTCAAAAAAGGGACACAGATGAATATATTCGCTCCAATCCAGCACTGCCTTCCTGGGTAATATTCCAAAAGATAATACCACAAACCCAGACTTGCATATGCAAAGTTATTAACCATATTAACCATTTATAATAACAACAGAATGGAAACAACCAGCGTTCCATTATTTAGGGATTGCTTAATTTATATACATACATTTGTAAGTGTAGCACTATTGAGCCATTAGGAAGAATGATCCAGGGCCTGGGGAGGTGAAGAAGAATGCTTGCTATGTAAGCATGAGGACCTGAATTCAGATGCCTAGGACTTGCATGAAAAGCTGACCATAGGCCAGAAAATATAACCTCATCATTGTTGGGCACAGGGTGAGACAGATAGATCCCTAGGGCTTGCTGGCCATCTAACCAAAGCTGCAGACCTTGGCTTCAGTGAGAGACTCTGCCTCAAAGGATAAGGTGTAGAGTGATGAAAGAGCAGGGTACTCAACATCCTTTTCTGCGTAAGTGTGCATGGTCAAGTGTACTTGCACATATGTAATCAAATGCGCACACAAATTAAAACATGCACACCGAGAAGGAATGATCCAATTATCTATGTAATATCTGTTCTAATATTTATTAAATAAAAGTAAAAGGTTAAGAAATGAATATGATATATTACCATGTGAGTTACAAACAAGTTTACCTTCTTATAGTAGACTATCTTTATTGTCAGTATTGTTTGTATATTGATTGCTTTTCATATTCTATTTCTAGTACCATGTAGACTTTAATATATACCTATGTTACCTATTTAAAATAAAGTTTTAATTAAGTAGTAATAAAAGAAAAGAAGACAAAAGAGTAAAAATATTGTAGACTTCTTAAGGAAAAAATACATTTGATTAGAAGATAGAATAAATGTAATGAAATAGTAGGTCATTTAACTTTATTGTGCAGTTGAAAGGTTATGGTATCTCTTGAATACTTAGTAGGGAGATCTGGTTTGGACTTTATCTGAGAAACTAATGGCAATCTAATAATAGCTAGTAACCAGAGAACACTGTGATTGCATGATGGGTTAACAGGTATAATTTTGTCAGAGCAGTGCAGACTAGAATGCAAGAGTCAAAGACACAGGAGTAGCTGAGGTTACTGATAAGACTGAAGTTTATCATAGAGATAGAACCAGGCAGAAAAATGGTCCATGACCGAGAGTTCCAAGGCATTTTTAATGTTTGGAGACTGATTGCATGCATGGGCTTTAGATTAGATTTGAGTTGAGAGATCAGCTGTAACCAGAATACAGAATAAGTAACACTTGAATTACAGATGATCTTAAGAGGAGAGACCTGCCGATTGACAGCAATACTGAGCTGGGTTCTATCTCCATCCCCTTGAAAAAATAAGGAAAGAAAAGAGAATATTGTTGAGTATATATCTCACTTTAGGCTTATCACAGTAAACAGGAGGAGGAAGGTGGGATGAAGAAAGAAAAGGAGCAAGAGAAAAAAGAAGGGAGGGGTGGAGGGGAGGGAGCAGTAGACAGTTGTTATAGTGATAAGGTGATGGATGATCTTGGGCTTAGATCTGTTGAGTTTAATAAAGATTCTGAACTCCTTGTTAGAAGCTGACTTTCAGACATCCATCTTATTGTTACTGAAATTAGTATTTTGAATTTTAACAGTGGATCTGTAAGCATTTTATACATGGAAAGTAAACACTATTTACACTTGTTGTAAGAATATGGAAAGAGCACCACGTTGCCACTTAAGTCATTTTAACAGGATAGAGTAACAAATGTAAGAGCGGCCTTATAGTAGGCAGCATGCTCCAAGAGAAGTGAGAGCATTGAAATTTGCAGGCTGAGTGGCGTCATTTCAGAATCTATTGCATAAAATCACTGGGCTTGGTTTTTAGGCTCTTCTTCAGAAAATTTGTATCCTCACCTATCATGGAGACAGTAGATGAAGATGAAGACGTACGGGCTGAGAGATTGAGAGTTGAAAGTGGTGCTGCTGAGTTTGACCTGGTCCAACTCCATCGTCTCACAAAGACCTACCAACTTATCCACAAAAAGATAATAGCTGTTAATAACATTAGTCTTGGGATACCCGCTGGAGAGGTAGGGACCATGGTTTTCGTCTTCTAGTAATAGAAAACTCAAGCCCCGAGTATCTGTGTGTGTGCGTGTGTGCGTGTGTGTGTGTGTGTGTGTGTGTGTGTGTGTGTGTGTGCAGTATAAATCTTTGGTTTTGTAGTCAGGGAAGATTCACCCCCAGAACACAGAAAGTCCTAAATGCCTGTTTCCACTGTTGCTGTCTCTGGGACGGACCATTGGCAGGACTATCATCCTTGAGGATGCTCTCTGACATCTCTCATTCAAAGTCCTTCAGAAATACAGCTGTTCTCAGAGGGACATCTTAGCATGAATTCACTTCTGTTCTTAAGTTTTCCACCGACATGAAATTGAGGTAGCTTTGCAAGAAGGAAAAGAATATGGCTGCCTCTTTTTAGTTTGCTGAGCAGAGCTGGAGAGTGCAAGCATCAATTCATTCAATGACATAAATTATTTCATCAGTGGCTCTTTCAGCAATGTTGTGATTTTGTGTAAAGTATGTGAAATCTATAACTGTAATTACTTCTTTGAGTTAGCACATCTTACTTGAGGGGTAGTTTATCATGTCACATAAGGGGTACCACAGCACATGTAAATCAGAGTGTCTCTATCTACAGGTGTTCTTGTGCTTAGAGGAAAGAGAGCACATAATACCCCCCATTTTTTTAGAAGAGAAACTCCTACCAAATGCCAGTGGAGCAGTATATTATCCAGATACAATTCTAGTGATATATTCTTCCCGGGAAGGCGTCTCACCCAGGGAGGAGGAGGAAGTTACAATAGCAGCATGTCTCTATAGCTCACATCTGTTTTCTTTCTCTCCCCATCTCAGTGCTTTGGTCTCCTCGGTGTGAACGGAGCAGGGAAAACTACTATATTTAAGATGCTGACTGGAGACGTAATTCCTTCGAGCGGGAACATCCTGATCAGGAACAAGAGCGGGTACAAATGGATACTTACACTTACTGAACACAGCACAGTTTTAACAAGCTTTTATGTAGTTTCATGGTTGCATTATGAAGTCTTTGTGACCTAAGGAAGGGAATCACTAAAGTGACTGAAGTTTATTTTAAACCTTAACTATGACTCTGGTAGTAAAAGTTTCCCCTCTTTTATCAAAATTCTCTCTATATTAACCAAGACAAAGTGACTAACCCAATACTAGTGACCCACCCTGTTAGAAACTCATGTGTGCTGATCGTCTCCATTTAGATCCCTGGGTCATGTGGACTCTCACAGCTCATTGGTTGGCTACTGCCCTCAGGAGGATGCCTTGGATGACCTGGTAACTGTGGAAGAACACTTGTATTTCTACGCTAGGGTGCATGGAATTCCAGAGAAAGACATCAAAGAAGTGAGTACACATACGGAAAGCAGCTTACTCTGAAGATTGCTATCTCTACCCCTTCTCTCACGGTATGCCTGGAAAAGCCAATGCGCCATGCAGGAAACCATAACATGCCCTTCTAACCAGTGACCCAACTAGGCTTGATTGTATATTCTATATCCAAACTTGCCTAAGCGTGCGGCTTTAGAAGCGCCTTGGCCTTACTTTGTTCAGCTCTCTTAGTAAGTAGATATTCACACCGTGTTTGACTCCAAGTTGAACCTTGATTGGTGGTGTTAGTAATTGTTTAACTGTTCAAATAAATGTTGGTATACACGATTCTCTGCAAAATCTCCAAGTGAAATAGAAGAGCTTTCATTTCTACTTCTTTTTCTATTCTTTATTTTTTACTTATCACCGCATGGGATTGAACTCAAGGCTTCATGCATGCTGAGTATATAACCTACCACTAAGTTGTAATATCAACTTTGACTTTTATTCTGTAACTCTGTGTACCACTGCAACAATTTATTATTTGTAATGGACTGACTAAACACTTGAAAGGCATTCCTTTGTTCTTCCAATTCCGGAGAATTGATGGGAATATCCAACTAGGATTTCATCATTTGCTAGGGTTGCTTTATTGCAGAAATAACTGCAAGAATCCAGGGTTCCTAATGCATGGCAGTTTTGATAGCAGGTCAGTTTTCAATAGCCTTAAAGTCTTTCTGACAACTCACAGCTCGGTAAAAACGAAGGATGAAGTGGGATGGCAATCAACGGGAAACTGGCCTTTGAACCCCTCTGCCTTAGGTCTCTGGCTTTTAAGCATTGCAGGAGAATGCTGGGGTACCAGCATAAGGTAGTCTGTAATTGTAAGCACATACAAACATTTGAAAATGCACCTCCAGGAAATTGTTTTTCTCTTTTTGATGACGTGTTGATTTATAATCAATCTTTTAAAGATGAAAATGAAATCTGTGTTGAATTTAAATATTTTCATTTCTTCCAGACCTGTATTCTCGCCTAGAAACATTTCTTGGCACTGGCATGTTTTGGTGCCTTAAGGTCTTGACTCAGGGGTGGGTTGCCTAATTCCTCTTCTTCTTATCCACAGACAGTTCATAAACTCCTTAGGAGACTTCACTTGATGCCCTACAAGGACAGATCTACCTCCATGTGCAGTTATGGCACAAAAAGAAAGCTGTCCACTGCCCTGGCCTTAATAGGGAAACCATCCATCCTCCTGCTGGTAAGAGAGGCATTGGAAATCAAACTATAAAGGATCAAAGCAAGATATCCAGGCTTGTGTCGAATAGTTGTTCCACCGGCAGCGCCACCAGCATCTAGTGAAGTCTCACTGTGTGCCAATCACTGTCAAAGCACGAGGACTACGACATAATGAGAATTTATATTAATAAATAATTTATGATCGTGTCAGTGTCCTCAGAAAAACAGATGTGTCTGAAGCAATGGCGCAGGAGACTCCAGAGAAAGCACTCAGCGTGTGACTGAGAAATAGCTCCAAAAAACTCAGGGGTTCAAATATGTTATAAAAGAGGTTCAGATTTAATTCCCACTTATTGATGAAATCATCTTCCTGTTAGGTCCTGATCAAGTGAACTAGCAGTGTCCAATTTTTTACTGTGGAAAGAGGTGCATTTTAGAAACCCTGACCAAAAAAAAAAAAGAACAGTGTTGTGCTACAATTATATTCCTTTGTAGCTTAAAAATGTGAAGTTATGGAAAAAACACTGTGTTGCTTCATATGCATTTGGTAAAGCATCAAAAAATATATTCCACATTTATATTTGGTTAAGAGCTGCAAAATTTAATTGATCACCTGAAAATGCAAATTGCCCACACTAGTGATATAGTATTCTGCTCCCGAGGCCCACCAAAGCAAAAGAGCCTTTATTCCAGAGAAATAAACGTGTCCCTATTTTGGAAGATTGCCTTCATTCAAGAACCTCTGAGTTTAAAAAGAACTTTAACTGCATGCAGTAAAACCCAGCTATAAATCAGCACATTATTCCAGGGATTAAGTCACACAGTGGATCCAATCATTTAAGCTGCCTAGACAGACCATATTTCCAGAATACCGGAAGCTTCTAATGCATTACATCGCTGCCAGTCAGTGTTTATAATGGAAGCCTATTGTGTAAGCATCCCTTAAGCTGAACAAAGCAATCCTGGGGCCCCCTTGTGAGATAATAGATGAAGAGCCGTTTGCATGAAAAAGTACCATGTAAATGCATGTAGTAATGAGCTGAGGAAATACAGGCTACAAGCCGAAGGCCCTGCCGTATGAATACACTGCATATTCATTACATTTTCTCCATAAAATAGAAACAGTGACAATACCTCCTTTGTCATCTCCTCAAAGTAGCTCTCACCGCTTTATTTAGATTCAGCGTACTGCTACGCATGATGAACTTCTGGTGATCTCATTTATTCCATTGCACATACGTTTTGAAAATTTTTATTTAATTGTGACCTATAATTTTTTTCATTTATCCACCTGTTGGGATCCATTACTGCTTATTTACATTATCTGTTATTTCATTTTTGAAAGTATCTTCTGTCTGAATCTATAGAAATCTCATTGACTTTGAAGACTATTGTGGATTTTTCCACTTTGGCGACTTCTACAAATCTCATTTTTATTTTCCCAAAGAGTCTTAAATTTTGATTAATAACAAAACACTAAAAATACATGCAGAGCATAGTCACTGAGACGTCAAGTTGTGTTGTCTTCTGCTTCGCACGGCACAGGATCGCTGGCAGCCACAATCCCACTTGCAGGGGGAAGATGGCAATCTCGTTGATGGAGCTTCAAATACATATGTGAGAACGTAGAATTAAATGTAAAAACTCTGCTCCTTTGGTAATTGAAGTAGATTTTTTTTTCCCAAGGAAAGCTAAGAGGCGGATGTAAAGTAACAGGATGTCAGCTTCACCGAAACACTTCTTTAAACAGACTGACAATTTTAAATACTTAATTTTGAGATTTTGACAGCAGCAGAAAAAAGCTTATTATTTATAAAACATATACATGTATAAAACAAGTTAGTCACAGGACCTCGAAAAGTGCTTTCTGCTCCCAGGGAGTTGAGAAGTGGTTATTCTTATAGAGATCCTCATCAAACATTATTTGATACATTTTTTTTCTGCTAACTCTCTATTAAGGACGAGCCGAGCTCTGGGATGGATCCCAAGTCAAAACGACACCTCTGGAGGATCATTTCAGAAGAGGTGCAGAACAAGTGCTCTGTTATCCTCACATCTCACAGGTAAACCGAGTCAGGGCCCTGGGGACTCTGATGTGACGCATATAGAACATGAGTACTCATCAGTGCTCAGAGTATTTTCTTTTTAATTGTGTGTGTGTGAGAGAGAGAGAGACAGAGACAGAGACAGAGAGAGACAGAGACAGAGAGAGACAGAGAGAGATCTGTTTGCTTGTAGAGGTCAGAGGACAACTTGAGAAAGTCAGTGTACTTCTACATGAGGGTCTCACAGAGCAGACTCGGGTAGTCAGGTTGGAAGCAGGTGCCTTTATCAACTGAGCCCTCCCATCAGCCCATTTGGAGTATTGTATGTTTGTAGTGAGTCAAGACTGGGTTTCACAGTGAGGATAGTGTGGTAGGACAGGGTCTCAGTAGACATTTTTACTGTGAAGCTCTCATGACTTATCCTTGGTTATTGTTCCCAACTGCCTTTCAAACGGTCTCACATTCCTTAGTCTCCTTCTCTTATTAGTCAGGCTGAGTGCCTCTTGGCTCTGCACCCCCTCGCCGGATGTTCTGTCTCCATGCATTCCTTTACGTATGTTTTCTTCCTGAAGTAGTCACCACCAACTCCTTGCAGGTCCTCACCTCGTCAGTCCACCCACACTGCTCTCTAGCACAGCATAGCCCTCTGTCTCTAAGTACGAAGACACTGAAGCATTTTATCTATGCCTCTTTGACGACATTGGCCTACTGTTACGATTTGGATTAAGTTCACCTTTCATTATAATGATCGCACAGCAGAAAATAATTAGATGTGTTTATTCTGAGAGTTGTGTGTGTGCCAACATGGAGCCTGTCACCCTGAAGCTAATCATTGCACTCCCATGGACTTCTGCATGGCTTGAACAGGGTGATAACTGGGACTCCCTCTAGGTACCATCACCCAGAAAACGAGAGAGCTTGTCATCAGGTACAAACCCCAAACAAAGCCAACTGGAGTATGAGATAGCAAGGAAGATACTCTGCGTGATTTTGGAAAAATGTAGGTCTTGAGTTAGAGCTTGTGTGAGCTGGGAAGGACTGTTGGGTTGGACAGTAGATGGTCTAGACAGGAAAGATGGCCTTGAGTGTAAGAGGACAGGAATAAACCCCGTCTGACTATGCTTACTTTATATTTCAAGACTTTTTTTGTTCTTTCTCAAGAGAGAGTTCTTGTCATTTTGTTTGTGAGTCTAGTCTATCTTTCAACAGCTTAACCTTCTCAAGAGAACCCTCAAGGGAGATCGCTCCAGTACCATATTAAACCCCAAACAAAGCCAACTGGAGTATGAGATAGCAAGGAAGATACTCTGCGTGGTTGTGGAAAAATGTAGGTCTTGAGTTAGAGCTTGTGTGAGCTGGGAAGGACTGTTGGGTTGGACAGTAGATGGTCTAGACAGGAAAGATGGTTACACGTACGCTTACCACTTTAGCCCGATTTCTGTGTCCTGGATGTTAGTAGTAATCTGCCTTCTCTTTTAGCATGGAAGAATGTGAAGCCCTTTGTACCCGGCTGGCCATTATGGTGAACGGAAGGTTCCAGTGCATTGGATCTTTGCAGCACATAAAGAGCAGGTAACCAATAGATACGGCTTTGCACATTGTGTAGGGGAATTGTTCCAGCAGTTACGCCTGTTGCTTACTCCAGTCTTCACTGTGCAATGGATAGAAAACCTTAGAAGACTCTCCTCATTGGAAGTAGTCATTAACCCACCTGAAATTTTAATTATTTTATTAAAGGTTTATTGTATTTTTAGTTAAGAACCTCCAAGTCTTAGAAAGTTTGAAGCTCCTCATAGTCATAATAATAAATCATTTACAACCAAAATACTCCCAGGAAGTAGTTTCACGAATATACCCAATAACAAATTAGACTTGTCAAGTACGTGAAGGCATGGATTTTTAAATCTACCATGTTTGTTTGCCATTTGCTCAAGCTTTCTGTAAGCTATTTAACATTTTCACCACATTCAAGGCCTTTGAATCAAGAATACACTGGGAAAAGATGCATAAATATGATAATAGCATCACATTAAAATTAAATTATTAATTTATATTCCCAAGTTATGTATATATGTATGTGTGTGTGTGAATCTCTAAACTACAGCATGATACTTTATATATTTCCATACAGAAACTTAATTGTCTTATCAAAATAGTATTATGTGAGATAAAGACAAAATGATGACAGAGATATTGAGTTGCTTGTAGGGTGTCATAACTTGTGCATGAACTCTGCTCTCAGAAGAGTTAACACCAGGATACTGATTGACTGCATACTTAGTGTTGGAATCCCAGTGTCTTTAACCTTCGTGACTGACATCAAATCTCCAATGCCCTGCCTCTCAAGACCTTGATCTAACTTAGAAAGAATTTAACTCCAAAAGTTGGCATCTATCATTGTCATTTGACGACTGTCAAAGTAAGCCAAGATTGTGTGCTTTCATTTCAGTGTTGCTTTTGCTCCAAGATTCTGGAACAGTTAGAGGTAGAAATTAAAAACAAACAAAAAATAAAACATGGCATTGAACTGTCCAGTTTGCAGCATGCGCTGAACTTTTATAGCAAAATGAGTCTTTATATATGATAAGGGGCTGTAATGGTCAGCCTGGGACATATTTCATTATCTAGAATTCCAAAGGCAAATTTGGCAAAATGTAATTCACACTGTATTTTTGCACTTTTAGGTTTGGACGTGGATTTACTGTCAAGGTTCACTTGAAAAATAATAAAGTGAGCATGGAAAACCTCACAAGGTTTATGCAGCTGCACTTTCCAAAAACATACTTAAAAGTAAGTGATGTTTCTGCCTTTTGACCTTGACTGGCTTTTCGAGTAATAACAAAGTGGATGTTTGCTATTTCCTAGTGGATCACAGTGTTGTTATTCATCCTAACCCATTAGTTCAAGATGTCAACTTTATACAAATAAATAAAGCCTCCAGATTATATAATGTTGTAGGTATTTTAAATTAATGTAGTTATTTTATACCTGCATATTAATTTCTTCCTTACAAAGTCTTTATAATCTACTGAATTTGTTTTCAAGATGTATAAATTGCCAGCTTAATAATCACATACACACGTTAGGAAGCCAAGGATTGACAGGCATTATATGACCAACGGCATTACTTACAGAAAAAAAATAGTGGACTCAGAATTCTGCAGCTGGAAGATTTTTATCTGCTTTGTTCCTCTCCTTTGAAAAATAAGCCCACAAAGGTCTGAGCAATCCTCTGCTCCCAAAATGATTGAAGTGTCTTAAAGCTGGTTCCTTCTTGCTTATGCAGTAAAACCGACCAGATGGACGCACAGGGATGTGCACATTTGTGTCTCACATATTTAATGTACTTGGCAGAAAAATCATCAGAATAACATCTTTGACAGACAGGTCATTTGTACAAATTGAGGATGACAAATAATTGTTGTTAAAAGGAAATCAAATAGAATAATGAAAAGAAATTGAAAAGCTGAGAGTTGAGCCTGGCTGTGTGGAGGAGATATCCAAGGAGTCATGTGAGGACTCTGAACTTTGTTTCTCTTACTTGTAAGCAAGACTAAACACCTACTTTACACAACAGACATGGAAAATGTCTGGTGTCTTCACAAACTATAGGGCATAATATTAATGTGCGAGGATATTAGATAGCAAAGGAACACATTTTTAAAATAATTGTTTTACCTTCATAAAATATTTTGCCTCAGCCTCCCCAAGTCTCAAATAATTTCTCTAGGAATATTAGCTTTCAAGTTTCTTGTCAAAGCCCATCTTTCTTCTACAAATGGTGTTCGTCTCACACAAGGAGTCAGTTGCTTGGTTGTAATGTTCATTTACTGAGTCAAGATTCCATTTTCCCTGGTGTGTGCCTCCTGGGACAAAAGCTACCCAAAGTAAATGAGCTGATGATAAAGGCCATTTCTCCCCAAGAGAGTACCTTTATACTTTTGCAATAATGTCTATATCTCTTCAAATGAAAAATACCTGCGCCAATCAGAATTAAAGATGCATGACAATCAGATTACAGGGACAGGGTCAATGAGAGTAAAAGGTTATCGGGGGGGGGGGGCAGGTTCCAGACAAGGAGGGGAGAAAGAGAAAGTCTGGAAAATAAGCTGAGACGCACCAACTTGATAGTGCTACAAACACCGCAGAAGTAGATTCCGCAACGAGACAACATCTGACCAAGCTAGCATTCAGCTTCTCTGGCTGCTTTGTGGCAGAATGAATCAGCACATCTGGTTCCTAGGCTTCCAAGGAGCCTGCTGCAGTACCTCACTTGTGGAGGAAGGAGCATCAAGTCAGTTGTGTGAAGGGAGCTCACAGAAAGGAAAGGTCAACGTTCCTTAAATTCCCATCTTAAAGAGAGATGCGTTAAAGAAAAACACCCCCCCCCCAAGAAAAACTAGGCAAAACATTGAGAAGAGCGGGTGTTAGAGACACTCCAAGAAAACAGCACTAGGTTATGAAGTACACGATCCTAGTGGTTAAAGCCTAAGAACTGAAAAGCCTTGTCAGGTTTTAAGGTGAGTCGAGAAAAGTAGCCAATGGTTTCTAGACAACTTCAACACTACTGAAGCCTAGCCATCCTAAACTCATATCAGCTGAACAGCAAATCAGTTAAAACTGACCCACAAGATGATTCATATGGGATGCATCCTACAGGGTCCCCCTGCCCCCAGATGAGATGGTAACTTTGGAAATGCTCATGGGCCCAGGATGCTTTGGAATTTTCACTAACTTTCTGATTTGTTTTCTCTCTGATGTCCGTAAAACTTCTCATTTCATCTCTATAAGCTGCTAGTTTCAAAATTTGCCCATTATTTACACCATGGCACTGTTTCTCCCAGGGAAAAACTTCCAGCATTTTCCCCAGCTGTCCATAAAGTGAAATCTGATCAAGTCGATGTTACCTTGCCATTGTCAAACAGGTCTTTCCCTTTGGTTCCTGCAGGATCAGCATCTTAGCATGCTAGAATACCATGTGCCGGTCACAGCAGGAGGAGTAGCGAACATTTTTGACCTTCTGGAAACCAACAAGACTGCTTTAAATATCACAAATTTCCTCGTGAGCCAGACCACTCTGGAAGAGGTAAAAGGCACGCCACAATCCATAGCAAGTGTCACACATTAGTTATTATGCATCCTGCTTATTTCTTTTTAATGACATTTAATTTACTTTTAATTAAGTCAGTATCTAATCTTGCACCTGAAAACCTTAGCAAAGAGCCTAATTTATTTCTAACTGCATTTGAGATATTAAAAAATAGATATGAAAAGCATTCGTAGCTATTTTTAGTGGAGAAATGAAGTTATTTTTTCCAGTGTAAATGACATCTACTTCCATAAATGTTTACGTGTGCATGGAAGCAGGAAACCATTCTCGTCACCTACGAAATAATTAACTGTTAATGCTTCCTCTTCTTTCTTCTGGGTGGGTTTTATAACGAAGGTTTCCATTACTCAGTTTCCTAAATTAGCGTGTGTGGGACAAGAGACAGAGAGTGTACAGACCCTCACTTACATTCATTAAATTCACACACTTAATACAGCAAACGGAGAGTTTCTTTCTCTTCCTTACACATCTTAATTACCTTTCCACTCCAGAGTGGAAGGCAGCTCCCTAAGTCATCCACCCACCATCTCTCTACTGAGTGTTATACAGCTCAGCCAACGCAACGTACAAAAAACAAACGTTATGCTTGACTTTGAAGTAAGCTGGAGAGTAAGACTATGGATTGTCCTGAATTTTATGGATTAATGTTTTATAGGGACTTAAGTCAATTATGGTTTTGCTAACACTGAAGACTTACTTATTCTTAGACTTATTTGACCAACATTGAGCAACATGAATAGGAAAACTAGATCCTCAGTGACATTGAGATCAATTTTACAATTAATAAGTTTAATTATTTTAATCACATAAAAAGGTCTTCCTGCTAGATAATTGGCAAACTTAACATAATGGGAGTTTTCTGCACAAATTTTATTCTGTGTATTACCTGCTGAAACTAGTGAATTCTCTCTTGATATTTCTATTTAAACATTTGATAGGGGATCAGGCTGGGATCCTTATCATATGTGATGAAGGTTTCAGTGGGGATCATGTGGATTAGAGATACATGGCTATAGATCCTTAACCATAGATTTAAATTTAGACTATGGCAAAAATGTACTCATAGTCACAGAAACGAGCATACATTTTAAAGTCTAGTTGAAGTTGGCTGAATAAATGGACTTCTAGGGAGGATGCACATGCAAGCCTATGAGCATGTCCTGGAGAAATCATTTCTTAACTTTAAGTGTGTGAGAGGAAAAAAGGGAGGTAGTGAAAGAGGGAAAGCAATAGAGAGTGGAATGGAGAGAGAGGCAGAGAGAGATGAGGGGAGGAGAGAGAGAGAGAGAGAGAGAGAGAGAGAGAGAGAGAGAGAGAGAGAGAAAGAAAGAGCCTTATTTCTTTTATTTACCTGGCACTAATGTCTTTCATTCCCTTAAAAAACTCAGGTTTTCATCAACTTCGCCAAAGACCAAAAGTCCTATGAAAATGTCGATACCAGCAGCCATGGTTCCTCCATAAGCGTTGACTCACAGGATGGCCAGAGACAGTCTTAGCACCTGCAGCAGCAGATTCAACTTCAGTAAATGCCTGATGGATGCCTTTCCAAGAGGACTCCATTTTTAAAACATCTCTTCCTTTAAAAGTGTTATGCTGCACACAAGTGCACAGCATGAGACTGACAAATTAAAATGGATACCAGCAAATGTTATTGCTCCCGAAACGATAGCCCTGTACTCAACACAGTGAGCATGCAATGTTTATGCCGGTGATCCTTACGCAAACGGTCAACCTCATGATGGATGTCTTAATTTATTACTTTCAATAAAAGGGCAGCTTAAAAAACATGGGTATTAGTAGTTAAAAAGTAAGGCCAGAGAAGAAAAGTAAGGTGGATGAGGGGAGACCGTTAGGTGCTCAAACAAAATAACTTATTTCTAGAAAATAGCATGAACCCATGAATTTAGTATTTTGTGTAAAGTGCTAAGGACTGGATTAACATTGACAGAAAGCAGTGAGCACAGTCACTATAGGAGGTGTGTGTTAGTTTCAGTGCCTGTGAATACATGGGGCCATGGTGAGCCCCGCAATGTGCCTTATGATAAGAATACAATGAGACAGCAGTTTACCCTGGTGGTAAACCAAACTTAGGTCCATTCCAGTTGTGCCTGGCCAATGTAAGGCACATGGAGAAGACGCTTCTTGTTTATTGAGAGGAGACAGGTGTGTCAGCTGGGCAGATCCTGGAAACCATAGAGAACTCACATGCTGCTGGCAGGCAACATTTTTAAAGCTCTTCCAGAAACTTTCACAATTCTAGTTTCTACACAGGAAACCTTGCTGTGAAAGAAAAATTAATATGGAAATATTTTTTCAGCTTATTATCTCTCTGGTTGACTTGGAATTATATCTATGATTACAAGATAGACTACTTGATAATGCCAAGTTACATACCCTTTGAATGTGTGTGTGTGTGTGTGTGTGTGTGTGTGTGTACGTTTGCCAGCTTTGACACAACTGTTCTGTTTCAATGACCAATAAATTTAAAGTTTAAAAGAAGCTATTAATGATGCCATTTTGTTTGCTAGGGAAGAGCCAGGGACACAGTTAGGAGACACATGGCCTATGAGGTTCCATGTGACCTGGCCCCTGCTTCCTCTGTCACTCTCACCAGCATCCATCTCCCCTTCTTCTTTAGGATTGAGTCCTGCTGGTCTCTTGCCGTTCCCATGATGCTCTACACTCCTTCCCATGTCTGAAGGTTTTCACTTAATGACCCCTTAATTCAAATGCTTGGTCTCCACTGTGTCCATCTGACAGTCTTGAGCAATGTTACACTTTCCCAGAGAAGCTTTACCGCTTTGCTTTTTCAGCGTACATCTGATTCCTCCATTCAAATACTACATTGCCACTCCACTTTTGTGTGAAAGCTTGTATCATAATTTGTCATGTATCTAGGCTTTCAATATGTCTTTTTACAGATAGTAACACAATTTTAGGGAATGTAAAATGTCCTTAAGAGCCAGAAATGCTTATGATTCCAGAGTTCAGAAGGTAGAGGTAGGGTGATCATGAGTTCGAGGACAACTGGGGCTACCTTGTAATTCAAAGGCCAGCATGAAGTACATAGTGAGTCCTTATCTCATAAACAAATACAAAGGAATTAACTCAACACTAGAACAAGTACTCACTGCATATGAGTCCCTGGATACAGTCCACATTGAAAAAAAATATGGCTATATATGGACACCTATATCTGTCTATATATACATATATGTTCTTTTATTTATATTATATAATGATACATATATAATCTTTTAGAATAGAAACTTTACTTCTGAGGGCATGGGAGTCTTCAGTCCCAGATTCCATGAAAAATAAAAAAAAATTTTACTACTGGAAATTGCCCTTTTTGTGGTAGGTTCTTGCTTGCTTGATTGTTTCTAAGAAATGGTAGGGAGGGAATCTTTAAATGGTCTTTTAGAATGAAGACAATTCTAATTTTTTTCACATCCATTCACTGGGCAGCTTCATTGTAGACTGGCCCCATTAACATTACATCTTCATTAAAACTAACCACATTCACAAATGCTTTATATGAATGAATGCGGAAACTAAGGAATGGATATGTCAACCCCTTCTTTGATGAGGTGCCTTCACAGAGAATGAAGAGCCTAAACAAAAATAAAAGACAAGAGGGCATGTGCTGACTGGAGTTTTTAACCCTAGGGCATGGGTTAGCGCTTCCTGCCAACTGAATCTTCATGTTGGTGGTTCTTACCTGGCCTCTACTTCTCCAACTGCACATTCACCTAAGTGTTTGGTACTCGTGTCTCTTAATAGACTTGAAACTCAATGAAGACAGAATCTGTTTTGATCTTCCTAACACTCTCACCACCTGCACATAGAAGAAGCGTTATGGTGTTTAGTACGTATGTGTTGGTGATATGAATAAATAAATGAATAAGAAACAAAAGAGGAGCTGGTGTGGTTGGCATGGAAACCACACATCCTGAATCTGTTTAAATTTCTGAAATGCAGTTTCCCATGAGATAGCTTATTCAGACAAAGGGAGAAAAGAACGATGTTTTCTGCCATATTACAGTAAATCTTCTGGGATAGGCGGGCTTGGATAACATCTTTGAAATCAGAATTCTAATACCATGTTTTCATAGATTGTTGCACATTTATCTCTTCTTTTATTGGGGTAGGCCACATAAGGGCTTCACCGTTCCCTTTTCACATAAAAATAAGGAATGCATATGAAAATTTACTTAATTCTGTATTCCTGTGGGCCTCTCCACAACAGAGGAAGTGTTTTCAGAATTCCCAACCCTCCAAGGAGGATTCTCCACTCTTGATAAAACGTACAGAATCTTCCTTCTTTCCATGAGTTATTTGTATTACCTCTGAGTATTGCGGCAATTTTCAGTTCATCTACAAAACTAAATTTTCATGATAGCAAAACATTGAATACAAAATAAGATAAAATTGGAAGATGATATATACACAGTCTTTTCCCAAAATGTCCTCTGCCTTTCTAATTCACTCCCCCCAAAAATGGGTGAGTATGTCCTGGGTGGGGTTGAGGGTGGGGAAGATGGAGCAGGCTGCCACCTGTTTACTTCTACCCGAACTCAGGGGCCTACTTGATTCACTAACCAAAACTTTTCAACGTAACACAGCAAGTTAAAAGGAAAAAAAATAGTGTTTTCTTTGACATCATTTGTCACAGTTGATCTAGTGGCTACTTGCTATAAATTCATACTCATTTGGACAAGTGGGAAACAAAATCTAAAGTAAAACAGAGATATATAATTAAAGCAACCATATCGACTACTTACTAGTGATTTGTTACATGTGAAATGCTGGGTCATATGTGTTATATCTATTAAAATGTTACAAATATTTATTGCTGAATACATTAACTTGAATGTTTGTGATTTCTCCACACTTTAGTGATGAGCTGTAACTGTGCCTGTGCGGCTGGCATGGGCGTCTCTGGTGCTGCTCATACTGCTTGTGCTCTGGCTTCCACTGTTCTCTGTGGAATAGCCTTCCGGAGTGAAGGACATTGTGGGAGGGAAGTAGAAGCATTCCTTAGCTCTCTTCTAGGATCACTCTGACCCAAAGCCCTGATTCTCAAGGACTTTGTTCCTACGATGTAAGCACCTGTAAGGTATCCTACCCACTGGGGATTCCAACCCTAGCAGATTCTATTCTAAATGCAATTGTTTCACTTTCTCTTTGGATTGTTCCATCATTCATTTATAGGATAGCAGTTCATGTCTATGGGTTGATGAATTGATCTAATAATTCCAACATTTTTCTCATAGAATATTTAGGATTTCTACACTTATTAGAGTATCCCTCAGAAAAGGTCATTATATTTCTCTCTTTTTTAATTTTCATGATATTTATTTTTCTTCCTTGTCTATTTCTCCAACTAGAATTTTCAGTAATATGTTGAATATATATTCAAGTCATCTTTGGCTGCCTTTGACTCACATCTTCATTGTTATCATGAAATACATAGAACACAGTTTGTGTCTATCCATATTTCATCGGCTATTAATGGAACAATCTAGATTTTACAATAGACAACATGCATTCAATAGGCGACATAGTGAATTAACTTTTTCAAAAACACCTACACATCCACAATCACTTTAACCTCAACTTAATGCTATAGAGTATTATCCCTGAAAAGGGAAACAGGGTCAAAGAAACTAAACAAGTGAAAACAATACATAAAATGTGTTAGATTATGATGGTCATATTTTTATCCACTCCAAGTTATTTCTTAGTCTTCCTCTTTCCTGATGTCTGGAGTTGCCTCGTTCCTATGATAGGCTAGCTTGATGCTGTCAGTCACGGTAGTGTCTCCCCATCCCAGGAACTGAAGTAGGCATCTGACCCAACACGGTAATAATGTCTGTCCTATTTCTCCTGACCACTTCAGCTAGCTTAGAGACTGATACATGCCAAGTTACCTGTTCATCCCTGAAATAATATTAAACTTCAGAAAAGACATTTCCTCATGGAATTGCTAGCCAAGGAGAAGATGAGTCTAGAGTTTCTAGTTTCCATCTCATCAAGAACACACAACGAGTTTGCATAATTAGGAAAGCCAAGCAAAAGAAGCAAAGCAGAAAGTCCAATGGTCCTGGTGGTTCTGTCTTTGTCCTTTTTCTTTTTTTAATTTTTGAGACAGGGTTTTTCCGTAGCTCTTTTGGTTCCGGTCCTGGAACTAGCTCTTGTAGACCAGGCTGGTCTCGAACTCACAGAGATCTGCCTGCCTCTGCCTCCCGAGTGCTGGGATTAAAGGCATGCACCACCACCGCCCTGCTCTGTCTTTGTTCTTTGACTATAGAATCCATCAAGCCTGTAGGTCCGCTCTAGCAGCCAAAGAGGGTAGAGAGTTGAGGACCAGATAAGTCATGGCAATCTAGGAAGACAGTGTGGCAGAAGGTAGTAGCTACGGATGTGGTGGAGAGTAGTCAAGTCCTGGTATACTGTGAAGCTAAAGCCAATGGGATTTGCTGCCAAATTAGTGAGGAACGTGTAAGTTAAGGGTAAAGAGAATGAATCCAAAAGTTGAGACTTGAACAATTGGATAGAAGAAAATGTCACTAACAGGAGACGCAAAGAGAGATGGAGGGCTGTGTTTAAAGTCCATTAAGTTTTAATGCTGATCGGACATTCTCAAGGAAACGTTGGGTGAGCCATTGCTCTGTATCTTTAGAATTTTGGTAAAGTTCCCTCCTGAAGAAAACACGAAATAAAAGCCACAATCTAGATGAAATTACTTAGAAAGTCAAGCATGACCATAACAGAGAAACAATTGAAAGGGAGAGGCCAAAGAGAGTCTCTCCGGGGTGGAGAAGGGATGTCCAGAAAGTATGTGTAAAATGTAAAGCAAGGAAAGAAATGGCTTTAAAAGGGTGGGAGTGGCTGACCTTGTCTAGACAGCTGCTTTTGTGAGATTAAAATAAAGGCTGAAAAATTGACCACTGAGTTTGACATATTCAGGAGTGACCTTGGCTAGAGAAGTGTCTGTGAAATCATAAGAAGAAAATTTTTGGGATGAATTCAGTAAAAATTTGGACAGAGAGGGAAACGAAGTGCATAACTGGCTTCTTCAATGGAGAGGGGGTGATGTTGTGGTAGTAGAACTAATGGAAAAGGGATCTTACTTGTTCTAGTTTAGGCAGAAAATGATCAGGTTTGCCAGACATAATATCCTCTGTCTCTGGTTCATTTGGGGGTAGACAACGCCCACTCTCCCTTGGTCTGTCTTCTTTCCCATGAATGACTCAAGTCTGGACTGACATAATTACAATTTGTTCTCTTTTTTGGCTTTTTTCCCAGCTGATTCCAGCTCTCTATTGGGTATTTGTTACACTTTCCCTTTCTCCCGTGGGCATGATGGCTCACACTTACCTCAGAGGTCGCCTAATTCTGCCAGAAGGTGTACTGTGACGGATGCTCCTTTCAAGTCAGTGACCATGGTCTGCTCAACTGCAGGCAGCTTGGAGGAAGCCCCAGGCCTCCCTTCTTGTTTCATCTTGTGGAGTTCAGTTTGTTTTTTATGCGTCATACCCTAGAGCGCTGGAGAGTAGCTCTCCTTTTGCAGTAAACTCCTTTGACACCTGCTTAACATAGCGGGCCACATATTTTCACATCAAAGTCCCCAACATAAAAAGTAGTACTGTGTCCATCCAGACCCTATTAGCTACCCCTGTGCTTAAAGACCCAGAAGAGGAAACACCTGGGTTTTCCCTGCGCCACCTCCTTCTGTGAAGGAGAAGCAGAGTTGAACACAGAAAGCTGCTTCACATTTCTTTGTGAATGGGATACAGTGAAGCAGATATTTGAAGAAAGGTTCTCAAGCTGACCTCTAGATACAGTTAGGAATCTTGAGATCATTCTTATAGTTTCCTGAGCTAGATGATTAATTTACTACAAGGAGTATGTGGGGCAAAAAAACAAGAAATTAACCAAATAATTTGAAATCAATTTTTTAAAAAAAATCAGAAGTAGCTATGTTGTCTGCACACATGTGCACCTGTGTGTGTGTTGGTACGTGTGTGTGTGTGTGTGTGTGTGTGTGTGTGTGTGTGGTGCCTACAGAGGTCAGAGGAAAAGGAAGATGAGGTACAGGAGCAGGAGTTACAGGCAAGAATGAGCTGGCCTATGTGGGTGCTGTGAACTGGACTTGGGTTATGTGCTTAGAATCAGTGAGACATCTCTCCAGTACCTCACAGAAATTCTTCAGCCAGCACTTCAGCCTTCATAATTGTCTCCCTGATGTATATTGTTAATTATGTTTGTCATAAGCAAATATGAATTACCTTCGTGATTTCCTCTGTGTTTTTTTTCCTGGAAATTTTCCAGTTACCTAACCTCTTCTTCTATTATTTCTGGACTTTTAACGTGCCACGGATAAATGTCTTGGGCTACATAATGAGAAAAGCAGGTGAGCAAAAGTATCTGCTGTGCCACAGTTCCTGACAAGATATGAAGAAATGACAATTCACCCAAGTAAGACACCAACAGACCAAAAGCATGGCTCTGTCCAAACCAGCTTGGTGAACCATGGAGAGTATCGAGACTACTTACAGGAGTATGGATGACTTGGGCAACTATGTTACTAAAAGCTAACTATAGCAGAAAGACAGCTCATGAAAGTTGCATCATCAAGCCCTTTGTATTGTAGGCATCTACAACAACCACTTGCTGCTTAAACAAGATCAAGAAGAGGACTTGTGGGTCTGCTAAGGTTTTTAGTCTAGTAGCCTTCATCTTTTCTTCAGGAGAGAGTGTTTTAATCTGGAGAAAAGAGCTACTCATCTAGATGGTTAGTCTTGTAGTTCACTTGACTTGATCTGCAAAAAACTAAGAGTCATATGTCCATGTGAGTCTGTGGGTTTTACCTGGGGGAAATAACTGAGGGAAGAAGACTCTCCTCACAGAGTAGACATTTCCTTCCAGTGTGAGCTCAGGTATAATGAGGTAGGAAGGATAAGCAGCTGCTTTTCACATGATGAACTTAGTGTCTTGCTAATGGGTGGATCTACTCTATTGCTGCTTTTTGACTGACAAGAGTCTAGTTTCTTTGGCCTTCCAACATAGACTGAAAAATCTTCCAAGCCTTCAGTAATATATTGTGACTACTGTGCTATCCAGCCTATGGAATGAACAACTGTTGGGTTCTCAGCCTCTTCCGTGTAGATAGAGACCAGTTGTTGGATCACACAGATCACATTGGTTAAGCCAGTCTAATAAACATGTACTTATTTTATCTGTATTCTTCTAGAGTAGTGGTTCTCAACCTGTGGGTCACGACCCCTTTGGGGGTGTCAAACAACAACCTTTGATATCCTACATATCAGACATTTACATTAAGATTCAGAACAGTAACATAATTACAGTTATGAAGAAGCAGTGAAAGTAATTTCATGTTTGGGGATCACTACAATATGAGGAAGTGCATTAGAGAGTCGCAGCATTAGGAAGGTTGAGGACCACTACACTAGGGCATCCTTGCTTGACAACAGCATCACAGGAGGTAGGCTATGGTAGGTCACCTAGGTAGGCCTTTCCTGCATTAACCAGTTAGTATAACCTGTCACCAGACCCCAGCTCTCTATATATCCTCAGACTTATTTAATAGCACCCTTCTCTCATGGATGAACTCACATTAAATTTCAGAATATTCATGGATAAAATATGAGTGCTAGATTATTGATTTACAACAAAAACCCAAACTGAACACGTCTATTCCCCAGCCAACGAATTCTCTCTCCCTGAAGGCATGTTAAACAGGAAGTTGAACTTTAATCAGAAGGTTGCTTGCTGAACAGAGACTCGGGGTAAGTTAAGTTAATTATGGCATTCTAGTGTTTAATGTCAGGTTTTCCAAGCCCAAGGCCTTCATCTCTATGGTAGGATGCAGTTTCAACAGATGCAGCCTTGGTTATCCTCGGGAAATCTCTTGTCACCACTGAGTGGATCTCCAGCTCCACCAAACTTTGTAACCACAGCAATCTTTTTCGCTGTCTCTCTGGCCAACAAACCTCTTTTTTTTTTTTAAAAAAAGCGTTTATTTATTTATTATGGATACAACATTCTATTTGCATATATGCTTGGAGGGTAGAAGAGGACACCAGACCTCATTACAGATGATTGTGAGCCACTATGTGGTTGCTGGGAATTGAACTCAAGATGCTCTTACCCTCTGAGCCATCTCTCCAGCCCCAACAAACCTCTTTTTGATGGCGCTTATTTCTTTTAAGTATGATAATATAGCAGTTTGCATTAAGATATAGTTTTTCAGGTGAAGTGATTTTCTGTCTTCATTATTTATTGTTTTTCATGCTTAACTCAATGCGGTGTTTCCAGACTTCCCTTCTTTTTTTTTGCATGAGAATAAATGCTAATATCTCTCTCATGAGTTATTATGTTTTTGTTTTGCTTGTTTTGTTTTTAAGAGGATTGAATGAATGTCAAAAGTCCTTCAGTGTGGCCTGATGGGAAATTCTGTGTAATGATAGTCGTCTTTAACCTTGTTGTGTCATGGCTTGGTTTCAGCTAGCTAATAATGGATGCAGAACTAACATCATCATTGCTTAGGGTTTTCCTAAAGAAAAATCTGAGCTGGTGAGATGGTCCAGTCAGTCAAAGAGTGTTTGTCACACAAAGCTGATGGCCTGGGTTCTATCACCTGAGCCCACAGTGAAAGGAGAAAACTAACTCCCGAAAGCTGTCCTCTGACCACCACACACATGTCACGGAGCTTGCATACATGTGTGTGCACACACATCCAAATAATAAATAAAATAATAATAAAATTAAAATTTTACCAAAGAAACCTCCTGAAGCCAAATTTTTCTATGGAAGACAGGATGGCTCAGCAATTGGAAACACTTGCTGCTCTTGCAGTGTTCTGAGTTTGGTTTCTAGAAACTACATCAGGTGAGGCAAAACAACTTGAAACTCTAGCTCTGGGAGATGGAAACCCTCTCTGGGATTCTGAGGGCATCTACACTCACACATGTGCACACACACACACACACACACACACACACACTTAGTTAAAAAATAAAACTTTACTTAGAGGACATAGCTCACTTAATTGCACATGCACCCTGGTGTAGACCTTCTACCTTCATACCCGGATATAATGAAGCATAGGATCAAAACTGCCTGTGTTTATTCATTAAGGGGAGAAAAAAACATATTTCATTGTTGTGGGGTATGCATGTAGCTCAATACAGGTGGGAGTTCTAGGTTGTTAATAGGTTGTTGAGTGCATTGTTCTCAAAGAGGTGTGGGTAAATAGCACATGCAGGTAAGAATCCGAAGCCAACAACTGTATTCATAAAACATGAATGTGTATAGTCCAAAGCAAGTGGAGACCCAGGCTGCTTATCTTTTCCCTATACTCCCTGCCTCAAAAGTATAAACTCGGGTTAGGTGCTGATTTAATAAAAATTATCTGGTTTCTGGGACATATAAATCGGTAAACTTTGTAACAACACTATCCTGTGTGTTTCTTCTGGCATGATAGATGTGTTCTATGTCTGTATGTTGTTCAACAAAACAACCACTAGCATACAAACTGGCATTTTAAATTTTACCTAACTTTTTTTTGTTGTTTTGTTTTTTTTGTTTTGTTTTGTTTTGTTTTTCTTTTTTTAATTTATTTATTTATTAAAGATTTCTGTCTCTTCCCTGCCACCGCCTCCCATTTCCCTCCCCCTCCCCCAATCAAGTCCCCCCCCCCCAGCCCGAAAAGCAATCAGGGTTCCCTGTCCTGTGGGAAGTCCAAGGAACCCCCACCTCCATCCCAGTCTAGTAAGTTGAGCATCCAAACTGCCTAGGCTCCCACAAAGCCAGTGCGTGCAGTAGGATCAGAAACCCATTGCCATTGTTCTTGAGTTCTCAGTAGTCCTCATTGTCCGCTATGTTCAGTGAGTCCAGTTTTATCCCAGGCTTTTCCAGACCCAGGCCAGCTGGTCTTGGTGAGTTCCCAGTAGAACATCCCCATTGTCTCAGTGTGTGGGTGCACCCCTCCCGGTCCTGAGTTCCTTGCTCGTGCTCTCTCTCCTTCTGCTCCTGATTTGGACCTTGAGATTTCAGTGCTGTGCTCCAATGTGGGTCTCTGTCTCTGTCTCCTTTCAGCTTGGTATTGGCATAAAAACAGAGAAGTCGACCAATGGAATCGAATAGAAGACCCTGACATTAACCCACAAACCTATGAACACCTGATTTTCGATAAAGGAGCTAAAAGTATACAATGGAAAAAAGAGAGCATCTTCAACAAATGGTGCTGGCAAAACTGGATGTCAACCTGTAGAAGAATGAAAATAGATCCATATCTATCACCATGCACAAAACTCAAGTCCAAATGGATTAAAGACCTCAATATCAGTCCGAACACACTGAACCTGATAGAAGAGAAAGTGGGAAGTACTCTACAACACATGGGCACGGGGGACCACTTCTTATGTATAACCCCAGCAGCACAGACATTAAGGACCTCATTGAATAAATGGGACCTCCTGAGTCTGAGAAGCTTCTCTAAAGCAAAGGACACTGTCACTAAGACACAAAGGCAACCCACTAACTGGGAATTTTACCTAACTTTACTTGTGTTGTTTGAGCATGTATTTTGAAAGAGGGTCCTGCTGCACAGGCTGGCTCTTGTGTGGGGTGCGGGCTGCATCCCTCAGCCCAGCTAGTTTAGTCCCCAAAATAACCACACGGATATTGTATTAACTAAATTACTGCCTGGCCCATTATTTCTAGCCTCTTATTGGCTAACTCTCACATCTTGATTAACCCATTTCTAATAATCCGTGTTCACCACGTGTTTGTGGCTTACCGGGAAAGATTCAGCATGTCTGACCTGGCGGCTGGCTCCATGGTGGCTCTCTGACCCTGCTTTCTTCCCAGCATCCTGTTCTGTCTACTCCGCCCACCTAAGGGCTGCCCTATCAAAAGTCCAAGGCAGTCTCTTTATTAAACCAATGAAAGCGACAAAATGCAGAAGGACCTCCTACACCAGCTGGCAATGAACTTGTAGGTGAGGGTGCCCTTCAAGTTCTGATTTTCCTGAGGGGAGTACAAGTATGTACCACCACATTCAGCTTTATATGGTGCCTGTGATAAGACTTGGGGCATTGGGCATGCTAGACAAACATTCTAGCAAATCAAACTTCAATCAAGTTTAAGTATTTAAAATTTAAGCTGACATGCTCCTGGCAAATGATGCATTACTCTATATAGGAATAGAAGGCTTCCATGAAACCCATTAACGTTACTGGAATTGGTAAAGGATTGATGATTGTATTTAGCCACTGAAACAGTGAACAGCTTAATGATTAGTGAGTTTGTCAGCTAACACAAAGTGCTATTGGGAACAGTCTCTATTCCTGTGACATCATATGGACAGAATAAACCGAGAGCTCTGTAGCAAAACAAAACCATAGACAAAAATTAGACAAACTGACTCAGCCTAATGCGGGGAGTGCTTGAACTGAGCAAATTTCCACCTAAATTAGAGGTGAATAAATAATAAATAAAACAATTCCCAAGAGTCCTATCCAACCTTCCTTTCCACAAAATCTGAGTTGGAACTTCACAATATTATATTTTATATTTGTATTTTATAAGGGGAAGAACTTTATTTCAGGCATCTTTCCTGAAGTATAGCATTTTCTTTTTTAAAAAACAAGATTTATTTTGTTATTTATGTATGTTTATGTGTCTGTACATGGGTATGTGCATCTACATATAGGTGCTCTTGAAGAGCAGAAGAAGGTACCCAATCCTTACAGGGCTAGAGTTAGGAGCTGAAAACTGTGGATGCCGGGAACTGAACCCTAGTCTTCTCAAAAACCAAAAGCTGGGTCATATCTCTGAGCCCCATTATAGCATTTTTCTGTATTAGAATTCTGGATACACATTGAAATTAATTGGAGAAATTACACTGGTCTGTTCCACTCTTTTAAAAATATAATTATTTTTTATACATATATTAAATAATTACTAACAATGTGGCATGAAAGCAAAAGCTTTTGAAGTTCCCAGGTGTTTGTAATGAGTAGCCAATGCTGAAAACCACAGCTCTGTCATCTTACCAAAAACATAAGTTCAAAAGCAATATGCAACTCCAGAGCCTTATTAAATTTGTTGGACTTTGGTTTTACTGATTGAATTATAAATTGCTTTGCCTCCATACAGATCCCATGAAAACTTATATTATAATCATCCACCAAATTGCAGCTAGAAAAAAAAAGAGCTTTTAGAAAAATCAAATAATGATTCTAAACAATGTAAAAATCAAATTATCCTTTACCCTTTATATTTGTAACCATTTTTAAAAACTAATGCTGAAAAACAGACTCAACTGCCAAACACAACAGAAAGAAACAGATGAGCCCCCTCCTAGTCATTGTTTTCAGAACAATGCCCAATCTCTCACCCAGATAGCAAAGATAAAACAATCATGATAAACCCTCACGTTTAAATTTTCTAGTCAGGTAGTTCTGCAATACTTTGAGGTTCCCAGACAGCTTCTCAAGTGATTCTCCCATCTGCTTTGCAGTTGTGGTCTATTCTTTCTTCCTTTCATAAAATATAATACAGACTATGAATCACGTTGCGCTGTTCTTGGGGAGGAGGCTTTGTCTTGGTGTCATGTGTGAATCATGTAAATCTGCCATAGCAATCCAATTAAGTCGTTAAGGCATTATGTGATGCATCAGTAAGCAGGGACTACCACAGAGAGAGAGCTTTCTTAGTAAGTCAATGCCTTTAGTCAAAGTGGCAACGCAGACATGCAAGCCTCTTCTGTGGGTGTCAGAAAAATTGAGATTCCCTTGCCATATTTCAGCAAGCAATACTTTGAATGACCTCTCTTTTTTTTAAGTTTAAGTATCTTTTGATTTAAGCAAAAATATAATATGATATGAAAGTACTATTAGAATACAATATAAACTGAGGGAGTATGAATTTTTTTGGGGGAAGGGGTTTGAGACAGGGTTTTTCTGTGTAGCTTTAGATCTTGTTCTGGAACTTGATCTGTAGACCAGGCTAGCCTTGAACTACAGATATCAGCCTGCCACTGCTCCCGAGTGCTGGGATTAAAGACGTGTGCCACCACCGCCCAGCAACAGAGTATGATTTAATAAAGACAAAATCATATAGCTAAGTCAAAAAATATTTGAAAAGAATAAAATAGCAGAAATTTACATTATACGTTATTTTGTTGATATTTGAGTTTCAAACCATTGAATATTATATAATCTCACTTAAAACTTAACATGTTTCAAATAGCATTGAGGTGACTTTTGAGTCCACTCCAATTAATGCTCCCTCTTCACCTCCTTCCATCTTCTGCTCCTTATTAAGCTCAAGAAGCAAACAACTCAAAGCTTTCAGGAAGTCCCTGAAACTGACTAGATCCATGAGACCTTTCCCTCTCCAGGTTTATATAAGCAGAGAAGACGACCTAGAGACAATCAGGTCAGTCACTCTGACTGTTTGCATTGCTGAATGAGGTCACACCACCCGAGCTGCTTGAGAAGACATTCTTCAACTTGCTGAGCTGTTACTCATTCTAAGGTAGGCTTTGGAGATACAACTCTCTTCCATTAATTTTAAGCAATTCCTCATGCACTCTTGTAAGTAACCCCAGTAAAACTCACTGCTTCACCAATTTGAACCAGAAAATCCTTACTTTGGTCTGTCACTGGTATCCTATCCATTGTTAGTAGACATTTATTCATGTACCCACAGGAATAGTACCAGCCAACAGTGTAGGGGGCAGACAGGTGTGTTCAGGACAGTCCTTCCTCATCTGTACTTCCTCTTCCTTTACTATGTCTTTCTTCAGTTGCTCAAGATGAGTGTGTGTGTGTTATTTGTATGCAGTTATCTGTATGCTGTGAGTATATTACATACATGTAGGAAAATGGCATAATGAAAACCATTATTTTGTATAATTAATCTATACTAATAAAAACACTATAAAATAAATTGGGCAGTAGGATCTATCATTGCAGGGCAGGCAAAATTAAGACACAATAATTGTAGAAAATTTTAAAATAGTAACAATGCCAATAGGTGTTTTTGATTCTAAACAAAGTCCACAACTGCTACTGTTACTAGACACACAATCTTTCACAGTGCTAAATTCGGACAGGTTGATACGGTTTCTACTGGGATTTACTAATATATTTGTTGATGCTTTGGAAAAGCTAAAGTCGGTAGGTAAAGGCAACTGAGGTGTCCCAAAGCATAGGCTAAGAGAATATGAGGGATCCAACTTCAATCACATCTATACCCCAATTAAACATTTGACCCAGTGCACATTGCTGAATCATGTTGCCTTCCTGCTGAGAGCCATGCTCCTCATTGGAGCAGAACATTCCACTCCTACAAGCATCCATCAGGGGCATCTCACTCCTAACTCCCTTTCTTTATCAAGGACTTCTTTGTTCTTGCACTTCCTCCTTTCTGAAAATGTTGTGCATATGTTCTTTAAATAATCCAGTCTATTTTTTTGCAAGACAATTTGCTAGCTTGCCTGCACCAAACCATGTTTCAAGAAACAATAATATATATTGTTACAGAGATAAATGTGATATCTCTTACAACATATTCATTATAAAAGTAAGTCATATTGAAAATAAAATAGCAAGAAACCACCCAGACCTGCCATTCATAAATTCCAAATTTAATTAATTCTGGGCTTGGACTGTAACATAAATTATCTATCAGCTATCAATCAATCTATCTACCTACCTACTACCTACATACAAACATTCCTATATAGTACTGGGAATTAAATCCAAGGCCTCCTTCATACCAAGCAGGTGCACTGCTACCAAGTTTTCTTTTTCAGCTTCCAGTTAATTATTTTTATGATGTTGATGATGGAACCCAGGACCTCACACACATTAGTGAAGCATTCTGTGTTTAACATTTTTACTGCAAAGCCATTTGAAAGCTGCTGCAATCAATCCGAAAGATAGAAACACATGAGAAATATTGTGATACCCAAATTTATTTTGAAATGAGATTTTTATAAACCTCAGTTAAATTTATTTCTAAAACTTTTCCTATTATTTTGCATCAGAGAAATATTTTGAAAGTAAAATTAATAAAACATGTTATTGGATAAACTAAGAGTGAAGATAGAGTAAATAATCGATCTATCCATGGTAATGAATTTAAATACGCAAAAATGATAAAGTCATTGACAAATTTGCAGGAGACTTGAATGTGGAAACTATTTGATGTTATTCACTGAGTGAAAGACCAATATCTAGTTGTTAATTTTCCTTTTTTTTTAAGTTTATTTATTTATTAAGGATTTCTGCCTCCTCCCCGCAACCGCCTCCCATTTCCCTCCCCTTCCCCCCCCCGATCAAGTCCCCCTCCCTCATCTGCTCGAAGAGCAATCAGTGTTCCCTGACCTGTGGGAAGCCCAAGGACCGCCCACCTCTATCCAGGTCTAGTAAGGTGAGCATCCAAACTGCCTAGGCTCCCCCAAAGGCAGTACGTGCAGTAGGATCAAAAACCCACTGCGATTGTTCTTGAGTTCTCGGTATTCCTCATTGTCCGCTATGCTCAGCTAGTCCAGATTTATCCCATTTATTTCCTTTTAAAGACTGGATGAAGGTAATTAAGCATCATTGCTTTCTTCCTTGTTGGTGATATTTATTTTATCATTTAAATTTATTAATTTTAGCTGATATAACTATGAGATTTAATAAAAAAGAAATCTGTACTGTTTCTATTACTTTATAGATATTTTATCAGATTTATTTCAAGATATTTTTTGTATTCTTGGGGAATCAAAGCTTGGTCATACATTCTAATAAAGAGAATTCACTCCCTCAGCTACTAATCATAATTATTAAAAATAATTTTATGGGGGTAGGGAGATGGTTCAGCAGGTGAGTGCTTTACTGTGTAAGCATGAGGACCTGAGTTCAAATCTCTTGCAACTGTGTAAACTTCAAGGCATGATAGCATATGTGTTTATAAACACAGGATATAAATGGAGACAGAGCACTGGGACTTGCTGGGACTTGCTGGCAGCCATTCTAACTCCAGGCTCAGTGAGAGATCCTGTCTCATAGAGAATAGAGTGAACCATGGTAGACCAGGACACCCAACGTCCTTTGGCTTCTGTGTGGACTCATATACATGTATACATGTGCCTGTACACTACACACACATGTACACTGTGTGTACTCATACACACCACACACAGACCTCTACACTACACATATTTACTGTATACACTCATCTACAAAGGAAGATTCTAATCCACTCTCAAATTCACACATGCTAGATAAGTCCTGACTTGTTTCACTATCAGGTCCCCCAGGTCTTAAAACTGATAGATAAAGAGGTACTGGTCAATAAAAGATACTATATCTGAAGGAGACCATTAATAGTTCTACATTGTTTACATGTGAAAAACTGGACTAATATACTCTAAAGAATTTTCAACGAACAGGACTATAGTTACCCGAAAACAACTCTACTCAAGAATGAATTTTAGCTCATTTATACTGTCACAGAAAGAATAAAATGTCAATATACCATATTATAATATTTCATTGGATGTAGTAATATGGAGCGGCGGCGGGGCTGCGTCCCCAACACCCCAGCCGCCTGCCCGGCTAGCTTTACCCGAAATAATTACACAGACACTGTATTCATTTAAACACCGCTTGGCTCATTTCTACCTAGCCTCTTCTAGGCTAACTCTCGCACCTGGACTAGCCCATTTCTTATCATCTGTATAGCGCCGGTCTTACCGGGAAGATTCTAGCCTAAGTCCATCCTGGGTCAGAGCTTCATCACGTGCCTCTGCCTGGGAGCTGGGCATGGCGTCTCTGCTGAGGCGTCTGCTCTGGAGAGGAGAGCTGTGGAGTCTGACCTCACTTCCTCTTCCTCCCAGCGTTCTGTTCTGTTTACTCCTCCCACCTATCTCCTAACCAATGAGATGGGCCAGGGCAGTTCCTTTATTAGCCAATGACCTTCCTCCATCAATTGGAAACTCAAATTTTGGGTTCCTGAAAATGACCCAATCTGATACCACCATGTCACCAGTTCTGCGTGATAAACATTGGCTTAGCCAAGGGGAGTTGGTTTCAGTCAAATCTACATAAGCTACTCATAGGTGTAGAAGATGGATTTGACCTTGCGTGGGTTTATTGGACCCTGTGCCAAACACAAGAAATGCTTTAAACAATGACTGTTCCAAACTTCACTGCAAGGATTTCTCCTGCTTATTTTATTTTTAAATGTTCTTTTTCGTGTGTGTGTGTGTGTGTGTGTGTGTGTGTGTGTGTGTGTTGAGAAAACTATGTTGCTCTGCTGGCCTGGTATGGACCTCAATATATAGATCAAAGATACTCCTGCCTCTACCAAATTCTGGTATTACAGGCATGCACCACCATGCTGGGCCTTTTATTTATTTATTTATTTGCTTTTGACTTAATATTTGTGACATATGAACCTTCTTTTTTCCTATCACTTAGCAAATGTTTGTTGAGTCTCCTTTGCTGGGTTAAAACTTCTTTACCTTTCAGCTACAATAATCAGAATTAATATAGAATGGATGATTGATCTAAAGTATTTGACTCTGAGGCTGGATCTTTGCTTATGTCTGAAATCTGGATTAGTAAATCATTCCTTTAGCATTCCCCTGCTTTGGTGAAGCCGTGATGGAGATAATGTGCAGATGTGTGTGTACTGGAGGATTATTCTGGAAACTTTAACTACATGGGGTTTCTCTATTTCAAAAAGGGACACTGACTATTTTTATTTGTTGTTTGAACTCTTTATAGCCTACAAAGATAGGAGAAATTGGCTTTGTCAGCTCAGGAGCCTTCATCTTGAGCAAGTGCTTCAGAGGCCGGGCCAAGTTCAATAGTGAATAATAATGATCTCAATGATACATGGTCAGTCATTAAGTGACAGGACCATAGAGGACATACAATGTTAGTCATTTACCTCACACATTTTATAATTATTTTGTTTACACTTCTTAAAGGGCAGTAAAATATGTCATAAAATATTAATGGCATCAAGCACAGCCCATGAAATGTACCTTAATTTTGAACTGTGTTGTCAGAAATTATATGATTCTCAATAGCCCATGACTATTGGCCATGTGTGTGCTGAATGCATTGTTAGTTGTTCCTTTGATAGGGACAGGATGGACGGCTTGGAGTTGATGGGAACATTTTCAGGAGAAAAGGTCATTACTACTAGAAAGTGCACAGAAAGAAGAAAACGGAATTCCCTTCTGTGCCATGGAAGTTGGTTCTCTTTTCCCCCACTGTGTGTCTGGACCAAACACAGGTTACTAGGCTTGGCAACAGTAAGCATCTTTACCATTTTAGCAATCTTCCTGTCCTGATTGCTTTAAGTGACTAAAGAAAAATCAAGGTATATTCCCAGCAACCAGAACAAGTCCTTTCTGCTTCCCCAGAAAGACCCAAATGTGCCTGGCAACTGCATCCTGGCGTGCAAGCTCACACCCTCCAGGATCCCCATCTGCCCAAATGGTCTGTACAGATCCCTCCCTGAACTACTACCTAACCCAGAACAAGCTCACACCCTCCAGGATTCCCATCTGCCCAAATGGTTTGCACACATCCCTCCCTGAACTGCCACCTAACCCAGAACAAGCTCATCTTGCAGAAAGAACAGCTTGCAGTTTATTATGTCTCCAAATAGACTTTTAAGGGGGAGGTCAAATGCCATTGTTCAAGAACAAACAGTTTTCTCTGGTTTCTCAGAAAGCAAAGTCTATGCAGAAAGTACTTTTCTCCCAGAGTCAATATTACGTGCTTTAACCTCTTCAGACGACATAACATTCATCAAGAATTTCAAAGGAAAAAAAATGAAACAAGGCACAGGTAATTTCTGAATGGTTTGAATCCAGGGTATAAATAGGAGGCTAAAACAGTATGCACCTCTCCTGCCCAGAGGACTGGCCAGAGAGGACAAAAAAGGAAAGATGAGAAATTATAACAAATAAACTAGACCTGTGGAAAACCGTTGAGTTAAGTGTGCTTTTCATAACTGCTATGTCTTGCAGCAGATGCTCAGATGCTTAATTCAAAGGGAGCTGGTTCATACCCAAGTTCCTGTTACCACATGGGAGACTTGATTTCTTGCCTCCGTCACCAGCGTCACCATGCTGACTTTAGCACCAAAAATGACCTGATGGCCTTTTCTCGCAGCCATGACTCCTTGCTGAGATTCGTTCTGTGGAAGATAATTCCTTCTGCAATAAGACCTTTGGCTATGTTTTCAAATAAATACAGTATAAATCCTAAATGTGTAAATAGCCTTCCTCTTTTATTTTTTATTATTTATTTGTGTGTGCTTGTGACTGTGTATGAACACACAAGTCAAGTGTCACCATTGGCAAGTGGGAGTCTGAGGACAACTTGTGGGGTTGGGATTGTAGACCCAAGGGATTGAACTCAGATTGTCAAACTTGGATTCAAGCGTCTTTACATGCTGAGTTATCTCCTTGGTCCAAGAATTTTTTTTTTTGGATAGCTATTACCTAATTATTTTTAAGAAATTCTAAAGTATTCCACCACTTAACATGTTTTATGATGCGACACATTTTTCATCAGTATTTGTGGATCTCAAATGTTTTACACTTAAAGGGAAAACAGCTTAGTCAAATGTCTCGGAAATTATCATCTGATTGTTTTCAAAAGAACATAATGAGAAGGTTCTTAATTGTACAAACATGTAGCTCTTCTCTGTGAGAGTAAATAGAGACTCGCTTGGGATGCTCTGGTTTCAGGGGTGGAAACAAAGACTCTCAGGAGAAGTGAAGCATTAGCACAGTGTGCATGATTTCCCCTAGAATCATAGCCAAAGTCTGACATTTATGTTGATCTGTGAAGCTGGATAAAGAAGTGATGGAGAAATGATTTGAATTTCCAAAGGAGCCTTCCTACATTCAATTATTATCTTCTTTTGCCATAAAGCATATGCTTAAATTTATTTTTTAGAGTAGTTAAACAATAGCTATAGAATGGATTATTCCTTTATTAAATTGGAGAACCAGTGTCTACAATTTGCACATCCCTTCCTCCCATTTATTTTCATTTCAGAAAGAGAAGGGCTATAATTGAGAAATGATCACTTTTCTAAATATACCTATCACGTAACCCATAATAATGTCTCTGAATAATATTAACTAATTTGTGTTATTGAGTATTCCTAGGAGGGGAGTGGAGGAGTCCTACAGTCACAACCTGAGGGGTGAGAGTTGGATAATTCTTTCCAGTGTGACATACTGGTCATATTCCTGAAAGTACTGGTTAGATGGTAAATATCACATCTGGGAGAGACAGACATTATGCCAGTGTTAGCTTTAAACATTTTGTGCTGTGATATTTTATCAGACTATCTTTAAGATTATCTAGAGCAGAAGAAAACTCCAGAGCCTTGGTGTTACTGCACCCTCATCCAGAACTCTGACATAGTTCCTAGTGGTGTAGTATCGGCTGACAAATGCCCTATATTTTATGTGTGAACATTTAGAAGGAAATTTTTCATTAAGACCTCATTTTCAACTTCTCCTGTACAGTCATATAGGCCACCACTACTTTTCCCAATGCCAGGATAAATGGAAGGAGCCTGCAGAAGTTCAGGGCCACTGCTCGCTTCAAAGCTTGAGTTTCGCCCAACCCTGATGACAAGCGTCAGGTTCTGTGAGGCTGTTTCTCATCATTCAGACAGAGGAACTCCCTAGTTCCCAAAAGCTGGCAGCTTTTTAGTCAATATTGCTCCTTCCTGTTTCCTTGATGTTTATCATTTTCTGAAGGTACTTTTCGTGCTTCTAGTTTGCCTGTTAATTCTTGTGTGTTCTTTGGGGAGGGTGAAGAGCCTACATGTGTGGGTAGGTATCTTAGTGTTCTATTGCTTTGAAGAGATACCATGACCACAGTAACTCTATAACTGAAAGCATTTAATTGGGACTTGGATACAGCTTCAGAGGTTTTGTTCATTGGTATCATGTTAGTAAGCATGGTGGCAAGCAGGCAGACATGGTGTTGGAGAAGAAACTGGGAGTTCTACATCTGGATCCATAGGCAACAAAAAGACAGAGAACCATTGGGCTTGGCTTGAGCTTTTGAAACCTAAATCTCACCCCCAGTGACACACTTCCTTCAATGATGTCACACCTCCTAGTCCCCTTCTATCTGATGATGAAGCATTCAAACAAATGAGCCTATGGGAGCCATTCTTATTCAAACCACCTCAGCAGGTGTGCTTGTATATACATGTGGTTTCCTCAATCACTTATTTACCTTTTTGTTGGGCAATATTATACAGGCCGCATATTTCTACATTGTATGGCGGCCAGGTTCTCAAGCCTGAGGTGGTCACCTAGTGCTTACCGACAGGATGTCTCCAGGATCAAAATATGCTAATGTTGTTCTGCTCCCTTCCTTGTAATTATGGAGATGACCTGGGAAGAGGTGTAAATCCAAGCTATGTGACAGAGCAGCCATAGTTGAGGACCTGACTTTTGTCCTGCTACCCCAGAACCAGAATACTAATGAGCTTGCCTTTCAATTTACTTTTGGATATAAAAGCTGTTTTGGGAATAAACGCGGGTGATCTTCAGGATTTGAATGTACCCTGAGACTCCCTTCACAATTATTCCTGCATCTCCTCGCTGGGCCAGAGAGATAATTTATGTTGGGGTTTGACCCCAACACTTTTGTTTTTGAGACAGGATTTCTCACTGAACCTGGGAGCTCACAGATTAGATTTAGTTAGCTTCAAAGATTAGATAAACTGGCTGGCCAGCCCTGGGTAGCCTCTTCTTTAAATTATTTTTTATACTAATTTTTATTGAGCTCTACATTTTTTTCTGCTCCCCTCCATGGCCCTCCCCTCTCCACTTCAGCCTTCCCAATTTACTCAGGAGATCTTGTCTTTTTCTACTTCCCATGTAGATTAGATCTATGAGTGTCTTCATTTTTGTCTAAATTCACTTGGATTGTGGTTTGTAGTCTGGTTTTCTTTGCTTTAGGTTTAAAAACCACCTATGAGTGAGTATATGTGATAATTGTCTTTCTGTGTCTGGGTTACCTCGCTCAATATGATCAATTTTCCTGCCAAATTCAAGATGTCGTTATTTTTTCTGCTGTGTAGTACTCCATTGTGTCTGTACCTTCTGTGGAGGTTTTACATAGGTGCTAGAGATCTGATTTCAGGTCTCCACGCTTGTGCAGCTGGTACACTGCTGAAGGAGCCATCTCCTTAACCCCTCTCTGTGGATCACAGTGTCCCCAGAACTTAGAACGTTGCCTAGACAAGTGCTCTAATCTGATTTGTTAGATAAACACATACGTCATCGTCCACCCATTGTCATTTTTCATAGAATAGAGAAACCATTTTCTATATTCCCATTCCTTTATACCCATTCCAATAGAGATTGAATTCCTCTCAGGTCACTCCACTGCCTGCATGTGAAAACAATGATATCTAAGTGAATGGCAATAAGAATAACAAATAAGGTCATTCCGAGATTCATAGGCACATATGTGGATTGGAGGTCAATTCCAACTGGATTACTTCTTTTCTTATCTTTTCTACTGATGTTAAATGATTGGAGACATTGTTTTAAATTTTTTGTGTTTAATTGATAAATTATGGGTTTTTTTGTATAGTTATGGTATACAATGGGATGCTTTAATATATGCATAAAATTGATGAGTCAATGAATTTAATTAGACATCTCATCATAAATTTATATTTTTGTGGTGGTAATGTATGAAATGTACTCTACTAACGATTTTTGAGATACACTTTACTAACTCGTCACCATGTTGTTCGGGAGACCTCAAAAACTTATTGCACTAAGCAAAGTCTTTGTACCTTTCATCTCCCCACTCCTCCCACCCTCATTCACACCCTCTGGTAACTCCTGGGCTCCTTTCTCTGCCTGCAAGTGTCACAGCTGCAGAGTCTGCATATAAGCAAAATCATGTTGTATTTTGTCTTCGCACCTGCTGATTTCCCTAAGCATTATGTCTGCTCTCATTCAGATTGTCATAGATGGAAGGGTGCTGTTTTTAAGGTAAATGGTATTCTCTCTCTGTCTCTCCTCTCTCTCTCTCTCTCTCTCTGTCTCTCTGTCTCTGTCTCTCTGTCTCTCTCTCTCTTTCCCTCTCTCTTTCTCTCTCTCTATCTTACAACCTTAGGCAACACTGTCCTGATGGCATCATACCTATAAAAATGACAAACCTGAGGAGGAAGACCAGAGAGAAGGCTAGGCAGTCAACAACACTGTCTGCTGCTCCAGATGACCAGAGTGTGATTCCCAGCACCTTCCTGACTGCTTACAACACTATGTAACTCCTGTCCCAGGGGTTTCAAAACCCTCTCCTGACCTCTTTGGGCAACAGGCACATACATGGTGATCAGATTTGCAGGCAAACAAAGCAGCTATACACATAAAATGAATCTTAAAAAGTCAACTCAAAATGGATGAAGGCCTTAAAGAGGCAGTTAATATTTTAAAAATGAGACTCCATGGAATTTAACTGAAGTAAGTGATGTTGGATGCTCCAAACTAACCCCGACATGAAGTCATACTTAGGATGAAACTGAAAGCGACTGTACATATCTATGTGGTATGCATCTTTTTCTCAGTTTATTAGCATCACTGGAGAATCTTTCACAAAACAGTTTTCAGAATTCTCCACTGGGCCCTAAAGAAAATGATAAAAGAGAGAAAAATGACTGGAAGTTGAGAGCAGAAACTCCAACCAGTTCACTACTGGTGTTCCAATTTTCACGAGTATACGGTAGGTGTTCAATAAACATTTGCTTACTTACTGACTAACATATGGAGTAACCAATGGCTGTATTCTTAATGACTGGTACTGATTCCAATGCTTCAAAGGCTTAAAGCAAATACATTCAGCTCAATTATGCTACAATACAGTAAGTACAGCTTTATTATATTGTGTCTTAGAAGGAGATCATTTGTCCCCATGATAAATAGTGATTGCCTTAAGAGCTCTGGAATGTCCTGTTGGGATGCATCCAGCTCCAGTCACTTGAACACTATTTCCATCTTGGTTTAACATGTTTGGCTCCACATGGTGTTTGAAAGCATATAAAAAGGCTCTGTGTCCTGTCGCCAAGGAAATCTAGGTGGATTTAGACATAAATATTCATGAGAACTTCCCTCCATCTTCCCTTAAAAATGCTCCATTGAAATGGAGATTTTGACTTTTAGGATAATGAAGAATATTAAGAGCCTTTATTCTTGAAAAATTAATAGATTAATAAAATGGCATTTCCCTATATTCATTAGGATGGTTTTTCTGTTTAAAATAAATTTTGAAGCACTGTGCTTGTTCTGATGGGCAAAGCCTCTTTTCTTTCAGTAGGTGGAATGGATCCTAAACTGTGGGCTCTAAGCTCTATGCTCTCTATTAATCCTCAATTAAATACAGCTGGGATGCTGGTATTTGGGTGCTTTGGGGGAACTTTGACAATTCCCTGTCTATGGAGAAAATATAGACAGTTTTAGGTTTCTGTCCCTTTAGTTAGGCACTTTCTAAGCTATCTTAAGTCTTTCCCAACTCTCAAAATTGTTTCCTTTCTGGTCAAAAGATGTAAACAACAAAATAAGAAATCTTCGAATCCCTGTTGATACAATGCTGTTGACTGCCATTAATTTAAGTGTGTTTGTTTGGGATAGAATATCTGTATTCTTTTAGAATAAAACTAGAAGCCCATGACCAAAGAAATAAGCTTTCGGAAAATTTCAGCAAGGGGAGATTCGGAAGAGGGAATATTTTTGGTTTTGTTATTATTTGATTCACTTGTGTTGTTACTTTTCCCTGAATGGAATTGTCCCACTCTGGGAAATCTAACTTGCCTCTCGAGTGAATCAAGGCAAATGAAGAGAGATTCTTTTCTGTTGCCCTCTGCCCCTGCAACTGTGTCCATCAAATCTAGCTCTCGCTTGTGCAAAACAGGTGCACTGATGTTTTCAGTTCTGTGTCTGATGAGGAATATAATTACAGCATTGATTGTCTCTTCCCTCTGATTGGTTCCCATTGTGCCTTTGTCTGTGTTGAGGTCTTGTATCCTAATCATTTTACTAGTCATTTGGTCTTTGCCACGTCCCATTGAAAGAATGTGATTTAGTTTTTCAATTCATCACATCTTATTGTTTTTATTATTTGGAATTGTAATATCACAATATGGTTTCTTTGTCTAAGAATGTTTAAAGGGGATCTAACGTTTTAGAGGAATTCAAAAGGTTTAATTAGAATTAAACCATGAATCTTCCGCAAACCCTATCTGTCACTTAATGATTCAAATTCCTTCCAAAACTCAAGCAAAAGTTTATTTTACACAAAATTATACTTAATCCTGAGTAATTTTGTCTTACTCTTCTATGGTTTGTATATGCAACATATTCCAGGAGACCACGTGCTAATGTCTTGGTTCCCACCTGATGTTGCTGCCAGGAGGTGGTAGAACCTTTAGCAGGTGGAGAGTAGAATCCTTTAAGGGTATAATAGACACCTAATCTTAATATGTATGTATGCATTCATGCATCTATCTATCTATCTATCTATCTATCTATCTATCTATCATCTATCTATTTATCTATCTACCTATCTACCTACCTATCACCTACTTCTCTCTCTCTCTCTCTGTCTCTCTCTCTCTGGCCATGTAGTAAATTATTTTACTCTATTCTGTATTCCTCTTCAGATGTGACCCACTGACACTTGCCCCTAAATAATCATACCACCCAATCACATACTGCAATCTCTATGGTGATATTTGGTTTGTGCTCTAACAAATAAAGCTTGCCTGAAGATCAGAGGGTTAGCCACTAGTTAGAGGCCAGGCAGTGGTGGCGCACACCTTTAATCCCAGCACTTGGGAGGAGGAAGTAGGAAGTTCAGGAGTTCAAGGCCTCTCTGGGCCACAAGATTGAACCAATCTAAAGAGAAACAGACAACTTTGATCTCAAACTTTTGATCCCAATACTTGAGGGGCTCATGCCTTTAATCCCAGCACTAGGGAAGTGGAAACAGAAATATAAGGCGGGTAGAGACAGGATCTCAGGCCCATTCAGTCTGAGGATTTGACACACACCCCTCTTCAATCAGGGAATTCATAGAGACAGGATCAGGCCCATTCAGTCTGAGGATTCATAGAGACTGGATCTCCCCCATTCGGTCCGAGATTTCATAGAGGTAAGAACTCTAGTGGCTGGCTCTGTTTCTCTGATATTTCAGCTCTCATCCCCTAATACCTGAATTCTGGTTTTTATTTTTAAGATCAATTAGAATTTAAGCTACAAATCTCTAAAGCCAAGAGCCCAAATAATTTTTGTTTCCTCTTTGTAATTTATTATCTTGGGCATTTGTTTTCATGACAGCTGACTAACACACACCAAAACTGTGAAAAAAATATGTTATAAGAGGTTGGCAAGATATATCAGAGGTGAAGAATGGATACTATTCTTGCAAAAAGACCTGAATTTGGTTCCCAGAACTCATCTTGGGAAGCTCATAACCGCAGTAACTTCAGTTACAGGAAAGCTAATGCTGTCTCCTGGCTTCCGTGTACATTGTACTCATGCACACAAACTCACACTCACACACACACACACACACACACACACACACACATCCAAAATTTAAAAATAAATTTTTAAAATGTATTATAAATTATTGACTGGCAGCTGTCATTGTCCTCAACTGTTATATTTTCCATTTTTACCAAATTTTCCTTCCTGGCCCAGATATCATTCTGCTAAAAACTGACAAAATGTCACACAGCATATTCTTAACTTTCCTTGCAGGTAGCCATAGGCATGTGACCCAGTTCTAGTAAAAGAGACCCACATGAGAGTCTGCTAGACAGCTTCTGAGCAAAGTTTTCTGTTCTGCTAAGATGTAGCAGGAAACTTTCCATCTTTCATGGCAGACAATGTCATTTCTACGTGTCACACCTAAGCTACAAATGCACTCTTAGAACCAAGAGATTAAGTGAAGCCAAGAATCAGAACTCTAAGGGTTGAGAGCGGCAATACAGACAGACCTGAATCCACTATGATGTCACTACTCTGTTGAACAAATCCTAAAAACATATCTTTAGGATTCCTTTAGGATAAGGTGACGGTTTTGCTGAGTCAACTAAGCTGTTTTCTATTACTTCTTCCCAAAAGAATACAGTAGAAAACTCTCCACATTAACTGATAGGTATCACAGAACAATATCCATAGCAAAGAATATTGACCTAAAATTCTAAGTTATGTATTTGAATGGGGAATATTTTTTTACTTAAACAGTAAGGAACTTCTGAAATGATGATTATCTTTCTAGATTTATGTGAAGAATCTTATTTAAATAGACTCAGAATCTAATAACATTTGCTCCTTGTAGAGGAGAATTGGGTTATTTGCTTGGATTTTGTTGTTGCTGGGGAGGGACGTGGGTAGGGAGAGAGGGCGATCTATGATGTCAAATAGAGCTCAGCGTTAAAATCTCCTGCCATCCAGCCCTAGCTTAATTAATATAGTGTGCAATAGGAGAGGCATAAATCCAATAGTACAAACTGCAGAGTGCCAGTGATTACATTGTTTGTCCAGTGCCACCTAAGGTTACCCTCTGGCTCAGTTCAGATACATAAAAAATTCTGATGTTATTTCTCTTTAACATGTGCTTCTGGAAAAAACATTCTTCGGTTTACCCAGCAGCCCACACAGATAATGCCCAAGGAGCCTATCACCTACTCCCAGTCCACAGTAGCAGGTTACCTGGCTGTTTGTGCACCAAGGTCAGAATAGAGGGCTACTCTACCGTGAGCAATCTGGATAAAGAGACTGGCTTTCAGAAGGAAGTAAACAAGTGTTCCACTTTGGGTGATAGCCTAGATAAATTGATTGTGTGAGTGGAGTCATAGAAATGGGATAAGGATTAATGGAGAGAAAGAAACATGAATTTCACATTAAAAAGATTAGGGAAATCCCGACCTTTATTATAAAATATCTGTGAGCCTATAAAGATGATTTATAATACTGAAAAAGCTTGGCTAATGCTCCTGGGAGGCTCAGAAAACATAATCCAATTTACTTGTGGTGCACAAAAGAGATATACTTTAAAATAATTGCTATTTTAAACTGTAGCCTTCATGGAGCTTTGGCATCTAACCACAACATAAGGATTAACCAAAATAGTTAAACTGCTGTTTTTTTTAAAATGTAATACTGTTTTGTGATGTATTCCTCAGCTAGTGGCAGGAAAAGCCAGCTGTGTAAGAGAATTGTGTCAACAAATGCACACACAACTTACATTATCTGAATCACCTTGATGGGGAAACTCAGAAACAAACTGAAAGTCATGAACACATGTCACCTCTTCATCGAGCTTTTTGACTCATGTGAGTGCTCTTCTCGGAGAAAACAAAGCTGTAACCATTGGATAACAACCGTACTTGTGCAAACATGTCTTTCTCTCCGGCATTTAGTCTAACAAAACTCCCAGAAGTTTCAGACTCATTTTAGTTTCAGAATTAATTAGCTATAGGAGCAAGGTGGGTCAGTGTGGGAGGAATATTTACCTGCCTGGCTTCTCGGGCAGTCTTATTTGTCTCTTACTTCGTCAAACTAGTTTCTTGGAGGCTCTCTACAGTTGGAAATGTGCCTTAGAAAAGTGGGCTCTAGAAACTGACTTATATCTGCTTTACTTTCTCCCGATCATCAGGCTGTGAATGTTTTTATGCTACGGGCTACCCTGATTGTTTATTCCACCTTGACAGCCAGTTTTATGACTCATGTATTAAAGTTAGCATTGAACCAGAGTCATGCAATTCTGTTCTAGCCCATTATGGGTGTGATGGACTTTTTAGTATTCAGCCTAAGATAGATTTTAGTAAACAGCTTCTAAGGGTTAGAAATCCACCATAGTTGAATGTCATTCTCATGGCTGATTTATCCATAGATATTGCTTCATGACCAAAGAATCCCAGAAACTAATCAAAAGATATTCAGCTTTAGAAAAATTTTATTTTAATGTTTCTGGGCTCCTACTCTCCCACTGACAACAGATATAAAAGCCAAATTGATAGTTTTTGGAATTGCTTATGATATTCATATTTAAATTAACCACAAAACTTGAATTCATTTATTAGGTCACTCAAAGCAATAGTTTATCTAAGCCATAAGAACATAAAATAATTTGCATATAAATGGAATATTTGGTCATTCACTAAATATCACATACCCCTCACATTTTGGACATGTCTCCAATCACTAAAATTATATATATATATATATATATATATATATATATATATATATATATATATTTATATATATATTTATATATATATGAGTAAGAAACATACAGTCCCAGACTTGCTTTAATATGATGGCACAGGTCTGTAAACCCCAACACTCAGGAGGATTGCATGTTTGACACCAGCCTGGCCGAGAACCTGTTTCACAAAACCAAAAGTAAAACAAAACTAAATAAGATAAAATAAAATTAAATTAACCCATGTGAGTGTGGGGTAGATTAGGAACTGTTACTAGAAGAAACCTGAAGGATTTCTTTTTAAAAAAAATTTGTGCTGGGCGGTGGTGGCGCACGCCTTTAATCCGAGCACTCGGGAGGCAGAGGCAGGCGGATCTCTGAGAGTTTGAGGCCAGCCTGGTCTACAAGAGCTAGTTCCAGGATGGGCACCAAAGCTACAGAGAAACCCTGTCTCGAAAAAAAAAAATTGTTACACATGGGTAGTTAGTTCCTGAGATTTTGTGACTCATTTTTGGTTGCTTTTGAAATATTGCACTAAGATATTTTTTAAAGAAAATAACAAAGATAATGGTGATACAGAAGTTCAAAAGATAGAAATAGTGGAAGAAAAGAAAGAGGGAGAGAGAGAAAGACAGTTTCTGTTATTAGAGGATGTCCAGGAAGATGCATGTTCTACAAGAACTTGAAAGTATTATGACAAAAGTAAACAGACTGTCATTAGTCATTAGGAAAACATAAATTAAAGAATCATAGCCAGACTGCTAGAGGGGCAAATATAATTAAAATGCAAAATATGAAGACATAGAGCAGTTATTAATTCTCTCACACACAGATAGAAATACAAAACTGTTTGGAAAACCATTTGAAAGTTTATTTGAAAGTTAAACATTAACCCAAAACACGACTCATCAATTTCACTTCTAGTTAACTGCCTAAGAAAATGAAAACATGCCAATAAGAAGCTTCATGTGCTTCTTAATGGCATAAAACACAACCCAAATAGCCCCAAATCGCAAACGACTGGAACCAACTCTTCTTCAGCCCTTGAATGTACTCAACAGAATGGGGCACATCTGTATTTAGAATCCTACTTGGGAGTACTAGAATTGAACCTCTGGTATGTGTAGAACGTGTGAATCTCAGAAGCATATGGTAACTGAGAGAAAGGCATCCTGAAACACTACAGACTCTGTGTCTGCTGGACTGTGTACATACAGTATTCAGGACGGGGCATGACTCAAAGCACTCACAGAGTATGCAATTTCTACACATGTGATTGCCCTCAGAGGCTTGGGTTTTGTTTCTCAAGAGCAGAGCTGCTTCAAAAGAAGAAAAGTAGACCCTAGTGTCTAAAGAAAATAAGGTCTTCTGGTATTGTGGTTTGTGGGCTGGTTTTCTCTGCTTTATGTTTAAAAACTGCTTATGAGTGAGTGCATGTGATAATTGTCTTTCTGTGTCTGGGTTACCTCACTCAATATGATGTTTTCAAATCCCAGAGAACTTAGACAACAATGAGGACACTAAGAGAGACATACATAGATCCAATCTACATGGGAAGTAGAAAAAGACAAGATCTCTTGAGTAAATTGGGAGCTTGGGGACCTTGGGGAAAGGGTTGAAGGGGAAGGGGAGAGACAAGGAGGGGAGCAGAGAAAAATGTAGAGCTCAATAAAAATCAATAAAATTAAAGAAAGAAAAGAAGGTCCAGGGAGCCAGGTTTGTCCCTTCTCAATTACGCCACCTTTACATAGTGTGTAGGAAATGATGGGGGAGCGCACACATTAGCTCAACCACTACAGTGCTAGCAGTATATATGCATACCGAGAAGTGACATACAAGCAGCTGACTTGGTTTTATGAAGCTTCTGTGCTTGCACGGGTCATAAAATACAGAGAGCATAATTTTGGCCTTTCTGCAATTTAAAAATTTACATTTAAAGCTGGTATTTTACATTATAAAAATAGATGGCAACATTTGGCCTAATAATTAAAGATTTTTAATGTTATCCATTTAAAACATTAAATGGCAAATAAAAGTATCAAGCTAAGTTGAAAGAGATTATAGGAGAAAAGCACTTTTTATTCCATTGCCTTAAACGCCATTCCCTCTGCCTTCTGAAAAAAGAGTGGGCTATGCTGACTTTGCAATGGGGTCTAAGTGTTCTCAGTCCTGAAGGGTAGAGAGAGGAAGTTGCTATGGGAACAAACAGATAGATGAATGTGGAGGAAAGACACAAGAACACAAATCAAATGATGGCAGTAGATGTCATGCAAAAGGTTGGTGGTAGAAAAAGCGGTATGCCTGAGTCTTCGGTGCTAAACTCACCTGGCTTGTTGAAAGATCTTTGTTCTCTACAGTACGCTGATACCCAAATCCTTAAAGAACACTCAACACTTTGTCTAATAATCAGTATTGTCTAAGCTTTTGGCAGCTATGAATATATGTTTGGTGTCCACAGAGGCTATGTATTTGGGGGTAAAATTATTTATTAATTATTATTATTACTTAAAAAGTTACCAGTCCAAATTCCCATCCCCTTTCCTCCTCCCAGTCCCCTCCCTCTCCCTCCACAGACCCTTTCCCTACTCCTCCAACCCTAAGGGAGTGCCATGCACCCCACCCTGTGGAAAGTCCAAGGCCCTCCCTACTACATCTAGGTTGAGCAAGGTTTACATCCAAAGAGAATAGGATCCCATGAAACCAGTATCTGCAGTAGAGAAATACCCAGTGTCATTATCAGTGGCCCCTCAGTCTGCCCCAGCTGTCAACCTCCTTCAGGGGGGTTTGGATGTTCCCATGTTCGTTCACTCCCAGTCCAGTTGGAGTTGGTGAGCTCCCATTATCTCAAGCAAACTGTCTCAGTGGCTGACCCCCTTCATGGTCTTGAATTCCTTGCTCATACTCTTACTCCTTCCACTCTTCAACTGGTTCTTGGGAGTTCAGTCCAGGGCTCCAATGTGGGTCATTGCCTCTGTTCCCATCTGTTGTTGGATAAAGGTTCTATGGTGCTATTTAAGATAATCATCAGTTTGACTACAAGGTAAGGTCAGTTCAGACACCCTCTCCTGTGGGCCCATATTTCGATATGGCACAAAAGCCATTAGCCCGGTCCGAGCTGACCACGTAGCTCTGCAGACAAACTGTCTCTGCCCCTAACAAAGGCCAGGATGCCTGCTCCTAGCTTCTTTTGTTAAGATGTGGATTACCTGAGAAGAGATGTTTGACTGAAGCTGATGACTTAAGAGCTCAGACATTTGGTGCTTCTTTCCTTTGTAATTTGGAAGGATGTTTTATAGAGATGCTAATTCAGGGCCTACCTGACTGCTAGATGCGGACATGATTTGAGCCCAGGCACTTGGCTGCCTAAGGAATGGCGTAATGTGTTTTCCCCCTTCCCCGCTCAATTTGGTGTGGGTATATAAAATGTTTGGAGAAAAAACGGCGATCTGGCCATTTTCCATGATGACAGTGTAAGCTGTGTCGATTCTTTTCCTCGCGACTCCATTCCAGCCGGTTTGAGGAATTAGGGAATTTATGTTGGACCCTCATGGGCCACGACACTCTCCTCCACTGCCCAAGGTCTTAGCCGGGGTCATCCCTGTGAGTTCGTGGGCATTGTTCTAGAGCCACATTTCTTGTTAACTCCATAATGGCTCCCTCAATCAAAATAACTCTTTCCTTGCTCTCATATCTGTTCTTTTTCATCTCAACTATCCCATTCTTGGGGGTAAATTTAAATAATTACAGTTTGGCTGTATTCCTCTAAATCTTTATCTACCTCATATTACACTCATCAGAATGAACAGGAACAATAAAACAAGTGCCAGCTCATGCTGGTGAGAATATGGAGTAAGGGAACATTCTTTCATTGCTGGTGGCATTGCAAACTTGTATAGCACCGTGGAGAGCAGTGTGGCAGATCCTCCGAAAGATGGGAATCGATCCACCTCAAGGTTCAGCTATGCCACTCCTGGGCATGTACCTGCAGGATGCTTCATCCTATCACACAGACATTGGATCTGCAATATTCATTTCTGCTCTCTTCAGAACAGACAGAAATTGGAAACAACCTAGATATCCCTCAAGAGATGAACGGATAAAGAAAATGTGATACTTTTACAAAATGCAGTATTATTGTGTTTTAAAAAATGAAATTCACAAGTAAATGGATGGAACTAAAAAAAATTATTCTTAGTGAGGTAACCCAGATCCAAAAAGACAAATATGGTATATATCCACTTATATATAAATATTAGCTACTAAGTTGATAATAACCAAGCTACAATTCATAGAACCACAGAAGTTAAGCATAGAGTAAGTGCCTTAGTTGGGCTTTCTTTTCTTTTTCCTTTTCTTTTCTTTCTTCCTTTTTTTTTTGAGGCAGAGTTTCTCTGTAGCTTTGGGGCCTGTCCTGGAACTAGCTCTTATAAACCAGGCTGGCCTCAGACTCACAGAGATCTGGCTACCTCTGTCTTCCAAGTGCTGGGATTAGAGGTGTATACCTCTGCCACCCAGACTTACTTGGGCTTTCTATTGCTGTGATAAAACACATGACCAAAAGGCAAGTTGGAAAGCAAAGGGATTACTTGGCTTATACTTCCATATCACTGTTTATCATTGAAAGAAGCCAGGACAGGAACTCAAACAGAGCAGGAACATGGAAGCAGGAGCTGATGCAAAGGCCATGGAGGAGTGCTGCTTACTGGCTTGCTCCCCATGGCTCAGCCTAGATTCTTATTGAATCTAGGGCCACCAGTCCAGGGATGGCACCACCCACAATAGGTTGGGTCTTCCCCCATCAATCAACAATCTACAGCTGGGCCTTATGAAAGCATTGTTTTTTTTTTTTCCGCAGTTGAGGTTCTGTCCTTTCAGACAGCTCATTGTATGAGAGAAGTTGAGCTAATGCCTACATAGAGACTTCACCATACTTGCTAATGTCTTTGGCACAGGAAGGTGCTCTGCACACTACCAAAGGAGAAACATAAACACCAGTCAAGCAACAAACCTTTTGACCTACAATGGTGTCCTGCCTGCCAGATATGCTAGTGCAAGGGCGGCACAAAGCTTGTAGGAGTTAACAACCACTATCTGACTTCACTTAAGGTTCACTCCAGGGACACCCAGCACTGCTTGGATGCCCACGAACCTGAGACTAGATAGCCTGGCAATGCAAACCAACTAAAACTGTTCTAAAACCAACCAAACAAAAGTAGTCCTAAGATGACGCCTAATGGCATTCTGCTATGCTCACACAGAGATCAGTGTCTTTCTCAGCCATCATCAAAGAAGGCTCCTCCTGCAGCAGACAGGAACAAATACAGAGTGTGAGAGACCTTGGAGCTCTCATCCCTAAGTGTGATGTCTCCATCAAATCCTTCTCCTCGGGGCTCAGGGAACACCACGGAAGAAGCGTCACAAGGAGTGTAAGAACTAGTGGATAGAGGACACTAAGGAGGGGGCCCTCTGGATCCAAAGATTGGCACACATACAAACTCACAAGACACTGAGGCAACATCTGTAGGGGCCCCTATGGGTCTGCACCATATGGTCCTAGAGCTGAAAGGAGACGTGAACACATGCCGCCATGTCTACCCAGAAGCTGTCTCCAGTTGATAACCAGTTGCAAATGAACATTTACTTTCCTCCCAGGGAGTCTCACTGGGGAAACAAGTTACCCTTAAGGGTAGGCTGCATGCCTAGCCATAGTTAGCCAACAGAAAGTGAACTCAGTGAGATCTATGGAGGTTACTGGGGGGCTTTTCCTTTTTAATTATCTATATATTTTTCTTCTCTCTTTTTACCCTGGTAGCCCTTTGTGTGCACATTATGGCTTCCAGTTTAGCGTCGTTATGAGATTCCTGAGTCTTCAAACAAGTGGGTCTGTTTCTTGTGCCTTCTTTTTGTCTCTCTTCCTTCTGTTTGTTTGTTTTGTCCAGTTCAGATGTGTAAGTTTTTTTTATTATTATTAGCCCCTAGAAGCCTTTTTGCCTTCTATTGCGACACTGAAAAGGGGTGGATCTGGACAGGAAGTGAGGTGAAGAGGGTCTGGGTGGAGTAGAGGAGGAGAAACCATAATTGACATATATCACGTGAGGGAAAAAATCTCTTCTTAATGAATGGGGAAGAAAACTTCATTTACAAAGTGGTCAAGTCGTCAGCCCTGTGAGATAGTGCCTACCCTAGATTACCTTTTCAATATTCTGCACAACTGAATTTTCTGGAGTTTTTAAGTGTTTGTAAGTCCATGACCAACTCCCTAAGCATCATGTAGCCACTGAAGTAGAGTCTGAATATAGTATTTGTCAAAAAGTCTGGCTATTCTCAGCTCATGCTGTGGCAGAGAAATGCTTCCCACATATTACATGGCCTTTTCAGCATTGGCAAAAAAACACCATAGCAATGGCAATGTAGTTCTTACCTGAAAAGTAAGTACTTTTCAAAAAATTAAACCGTTTTATTTTTTTATTTATTTTACATGTATGAATTGCATTGTGTGTATGGGTGCCATGTTCCTGCAGTTCCCACAGAAACCCAAAGAGGGCATCAGGTTCCCCAGAACTGGAGTTAACAGAGGGTTGTGAACTGCCACAGGGGTGCTGAGAATTAAACCCAGGTCCTCTGAAGTAACCACTACACCAAACTGGTGAGCTACTGCTCCAGCATCTGGTGTTTGTTTCCTTGCTTGTTTTTGTTTTCTGTTTTGTTTGTTGTTTTTAGGTAGCTTACTGCATTGTTCTCTATATGGCCCATGCTGGCCTCATACTCCCAGAGATCTAACTTCCCCGGTCTTCTAAATGTTAAGATTACAGGTGCACACCTCCACGCCTGGCTAAGACTGAGTATTTCTTAAGAAGAAACAGTTGGATGTCTTGATTCTTTCTTTATTTTTATGTGGCTTTAATACCCTTGTTTGTCCCTTCTAAGTAAAGATTTATGACAACATGTTTTGTTTAGTTAGACTTCTAGAGGCCTAAAGGCTCAGAATGCTAACAAGATAATTTGGCAATAAACTGCAGACTGATGCAATTAAATCATGACCTGTAACAAGCTAACTGTGCTTTAATTGTAAGGTAAATGAAATTTACTTTTTTAAAAGAAATGTAAGATAGAAGACAGAATTATTTTTAGTCACCTGGATAAACTTTTATTAAAATGAAATCACTAATTGCATCTAAATCCTATATCTATTTTAAGGGGAAATATATAAGTTATTTTCATTTGGGGGCTTGTTGTCTCTTAAATATGGACTTAATACACTGTTTATAATGATTCTTGACTGTAACTTTAAAAAGGTATACACAGTATGAAATGCATTAATCCGTGAATTAAAGTGTTCCTGGTATATTTGAGAAACATTAAGATTTGCATTAAAATCACAGTTGAGCCCTTGTGGTGGTTTGACTGAAAATTGCCCCCATAGGCCTCATGGATTTGAAACTTACTCACTTCCCAGTTGGTAGAACTGTTTGGAAAGGATTAGGAGGTGTGGCCATGGTGGAGGAGGTGTGTCCGTAGGCGTGGACTTTGAGGTTGCAAAAGCGAGTGTCATTCTCAGGCTCTTGTTCTCTGCCTCCTACTCACAGATAAAATGCAAACTCTCCGCCACTGTTTATTGCCATGCCTGTCTGTCTGCTGCCCTGCTGCCTGCCATGGTGTTGACACACTCACCCTCTGAAACTGTAAACCCCAATAGACTCTTTCTTCTATAAGCTGCAGGGGTGGTGGTGTTTGATCACAGCAATTGAAAAGTGATTACGTTAACTATGATTCATATGTTAAATAAATGTAGTGAAGACAACAATAGCCTTATGTCTGCAAGAAAGAACTGCAGCCATTGCTATGGTGGTTTGTTTTGTTTTGTTTTGTTTTTTTGACACACTAACATCTGAAGAAAACTTTGAGAATCAATTTGATGGAGGACACTTGGACAAAACTGTGATATTTATAATTTAATCTCCTGCTTACCCACCTGCACAGCCTGGGCTAGTCACCCTCCTCTTTCTGTCTGCTATGTGTGGATTTTAAATAGCCCCCAATGACTGAAGGTCTGGTCTCCACTCACAGTACGAAGGTGAAATGGTAAAATCTTTAGAAGTTGGGACCAAATAAAAGAAAACTAGGCCACTGGGGGTGTAACCTTGAAGTAGATATGGGACTTTAGACCCTCCTCTGTGTCTCTGGGCTTCCGTGGCACCATGAGGTGAGGGGGTTGATCTAGAAGACTCACCTATTATAATGTGTTCCCTCACTGAGCTCCCAAAGTCAACTCAGACTAGAGCCTGTGAAATAGTGAGCCAAAACCAACTCTTCCTCTTTTCAAGCATATTAACTCAGGTATGTTGCTAAAGCAATGAAAATTTGAATAAAACTAGATAAAATTATCCACAGAATGAGCCAGATTACCAAATTGACATTGGGTGAAATGAGTTCGTATATGTAAAATGTTTAGAAATGTACCCAAAAGTGTTATTGTCATCACTATTAGCAAAATCCCTTTCCTTTAATTTTGTGTTTGTTTCATAGATATTTATTTTCTTCCTTTTTAATTTGGAGGTTCTGAAGGTCTTAACTTGGGCATTTACAGGATATGGATATAAGCCAATCATTTGATGCAAGATGGGTAGGCAGGGAGAGGAAAGTGACCTTTGTCATCAGTATGAGACTAGTACTAAGGGAGATAGCTAAGCAAAACCACCAGGAGGTGGTTATTACCAGAGGCCAACACAGTGTCAAGCACAGAAGCAATTAAGAAGTGGCCAGGCTCTGAGTACCGCAGATATGGCCCAGACAATTGGCAATGTAGTTTAACTATGAAGGAGCAGGTCATCCTGGCATGCAGATAAGTTGGATTAGGGCCATGTAAGAGTTTAGCATTATAAATGATCCCACACAAAATAGGGCACAGAGTCCGCCAATTTCATGTGCATATCCAACAACTTACTACTACCCTGGACTTTGATTAGGAAGGTTTTAGAGATAAGGTAGCAAAATGAGGTCTCTAAAAACAGAACTTGATCATGAAATCAAGTATTAGGAATTAGAAAATTTGAGGAGGACCTCAAGGAAGAGAAGGTCCCATATAATTCAAGAAAAAACTTCAGCGTCAGATCCACTGTGAAGATGGCAAAACGCTGAACCTCAGAAGGTGTTTGCGTAAGGTTTTTAAGTTTCTATTGGCCTAAGAATTGGTAGTGAAGCTGAACTTGCAGAGAAATACCAGCTGGCTTTGGGGATTTGCACAGTGGGAAATAATAGACTGTGGAAAAGGGGAGAGAGCTAATGGGGTCTGCAAGCTGTTTGGCTTAGCAGCTGAGTTACTTCTTAGCATTGTCACGGACTCACCTCTAGCTACATCTCCATTTCTAAGAATTGATTATTAAAAGTATTATCTGCTGAAACACCACAAACTGCATTTCTTCTAATGGTGTGTCAGGTAAAAGGGAATGTGCTCTGAGCCAGGCCAGGCTGGCCCTCTTATGAATAAGCAGATAATGTTGAATGTTTAGACCTTCTACTGCTATTTTGGCTGTGCTGAAGTCAGATCAGCTGTATTCAGTGTTGTGCCATATGGTGGGGCAAGCTAATTAAGAGTTGTCAGTGCGGTGTGATGTTGACATTATTTCAATGTATTCCCTGCTTTCCATTCAGCAGTCTCATGGAACTGACTCAGCCTTCCTCCCGTCCCCAGTCTGGTGGCAGCGTGTTTTTCCCTTTTAGGAAGGTTTGAAGTCTATTCCTGCTGTCTCCGTTGAATGCTCTCCCTTCAGAGTTACCATGTCATGCTGCACATCGTCCCTCAGAGTTTCCAGCCGCCCTTCTGAAATGCCAGCAAAGTCCTGAAATCTATGTCCTGGTACACCCAGTGAGCTCAGAAGGTCACAGTGAAGGGTCACATATTTCCACAAATGGTTTGTTACCTCTCTCATTGAGAGACATGATTTAATGCCTCTACTGCTCAATGCACACTGGCCTTAGAGACTGATTAAATAAGAGGCTGTGGCAGAAATGACATTTTAGAATTCCTAAGGTGGGGATATACTAAGTTTAGTACTCAGCTCTCACAGTCATAGCTTCCCTGTAAAAATCTTGACATCCCAGAGGCCGTTCTGCTGGCAGACTCTGTGAGAGGAACACTTACAGAGCCTGTGAGACCGTGAGAGAGACACACAGACATGCTTGACTGCCCAGCTCTCGGCCCTCAACCATCAGCCATCCCTGCAGAGGTCTTGTCCAATTGCCAGATCTGCAGGCACAAACATGCTTGTTATTATGTGGCCTTCTACTTTGGAACGGGTTGTCGTACAGCGAGCTGACAGCCGGAACAGCTTCCTCTTCAATGGTGCTAGAGATGTGTAGAGTAAAAAGAACCTTGAGATTAGCACACCAGGTTTTCAGACAAACAAAAATGTTCTTAATAAGAAGCTTAGGGTGATTTCAGTAGGGAAGTTCAACATCAATGGCAGTGGGCCATGTACAAGTATTGAAAGAGAAGGTATATCTAAGTGTTGTGCCTTTCAAAGGAGGGCACCTCAAGGGTACCTTCTTGCTGCATTATGCCCCCAGCTCCAGCCTCCCCAGCACCTGTCTGAACTCTCCCACTTGGCTTCAATGATCATCCCATCTCTCACTAAATCCATTCTCCTTGCCTGAAAATAAACTCCCGTGTCCGAAGCTTGAAATGGAACAGCAGGCCCAGGATTTGTGACAGGATGATCAGCTACTTACCTCGTGGAATAGGTGAGGAAGGACAGCTCTGAGCCATCGCTAGTGGTAAGCAATGTCCTTGAATTCAGGATTGTGTGTGTGTTGTTATTATTTATTTTTACTTCTGATATTATAATATAATTATACCATTACCCTTCCCTCCCTCTAAACCCTTTCATATACCTCTTCTTGCTCTTTCAAATACATGACCTCTTTTTACATTAATTGTTTTGCATGCATATATGTATATGCTTATATATTTCTAAATATAACCTACTCAGTCTGCATAATATTACAAGTGTGTGTGTGTGTTTTCAAGGTCGGCCATTTGACACTGGATAACCAGTTGCTGTGAACATCCCTAAGGAAAACCATTTCTCCTACTCTGAGGATTCCTTGGTTACCTGTAGCTCTTTGTGTAGGCTTGAAGTCATGAGATTGAAGAAGAACCTACAACCACTTTGCTAAACCAGTACAATCCATAACTACATTCTCAATATTCATCTTTATGCCCACATATAAGTGCATCCCTCACCCCTCATCAGGGAAACTTCCCTTTACTACAGATGGGGACCGTAACCCACAAAAGGCAGGGTTGTGGAGCTCAGTACCGGTGGATACACCTATAAAACACTCCTGCACCTAAGGCTTGGGAACATTTCAGAAGAGGGGTCAGGAGTCCGTATTTTTACAGGTTTGTGTTGCAGTTGAGGTGATCGATATAATTAAAGAATGCTTGAATGACATACATATCCAATAAAAACTGTTCAACTTGGGAAAAATATGGCACTCTGAAATGAGAACCATGTATTGAAGCTTTCAGACTTCAGGGAAGTAATGAATGGTGTGGTGGTTTGAATGAGAAGGGCCTCTATGGGCTCATATATTTGAATGTTTGTCCCTAAGTTATTGGTACTATTTGGGAAAGATTAGAAGGCATAGCCTTATTGGAGGAGGTGTGGCACTGAAGGTAGGCTTCAAGGTTTCAAACAGTCCACATCATTTCCAGTTAGCTCTCTTTCTAACTCTGTCTCCTACTTGTGGATCGATGTCAGGTCTCAGCCACTATTCCTGTGCCATGCCTGTCTGCCTGCCTACTGCCATTGTCTCCACCATGATGATCACCTTCTAGAATCATCAGCCCCAGTAAATGCTTTCTTATATGCGTTGCCTTAGGTTGTGGTGTCTTGTCACAGCAATAGAAAAGTAATTAAGACAGGTGTCACTGGTGGTGGGAGATGGGAGCCGCTGGAGACCATAGTAAAGTGAAATGAATATGTGTACTTTTGCAGAAGGCACAGTTGGTTTACATCTCCAACTGCTGCTGTTTTGCAGGAATGTGGGTTTCTCACCTTTCTCTTTCTTCAGAAATCTGAATTGACATGTATACTATACCAATTTTAAAACCTGGAAGAGGCCAAATATTATTCATATGTATTGAACTGGGCACAGCAAATGAAAACGGGATTTGTTTATTTACTTATTTTATTCTTCTCTCATACATTACATCCTGATTACAGTTTCCCCTTTTTCCACTCCTCCCAGTTTACCCCCACCTCCCCTCTTCCTCAGATCCAATCCTCTTCCATTTTCTTTCAGAAGAGAGTAGGCTTCCCAGGGATATCAGCTGAACCCAGTATAACAAGTTACAGTAAGATTACACACAAACCCTCATATCAAGGCTGGATGAGACAACCCGATAGGAGAAAAAGGGTCCCAAGAGCAGGCAAATGAGTCAGAGATACCCACACTTCCGCTGTTAGGAGTTCCACAAAAGGACCAAGCTGTACAACTCTAACATAAATGCAGAGGGCCTAGCAGACCCAAGTAGGCTCTGTGGGTGTTGCTTCAGTCTCTATGAGCCTTGCTTAGTTGATTCTGTGGACTGTGTTTTAAACCCTCTATTTCCTACGATCCTTCCTCCCACTCTTCCTAAGGGCTCCTATGTTCTACATAATGTCTGGCTGTGGATCTCTGCATCTGCTCCCATCATTTGCTGGATGAAGCTTCTTTGATGATGACTGGGCTAGGCACCAATCTATGAGTATAGCAGAATATAATTAGGAATTATTTTATCAACTGTTTGGTAAGATAGAATGTTCTTTGGGTATATACCCAAAAGAATAGCTGGGTCTTGAGGTAGATCTATTCCCAGTCTTAGAGGAGCCCCCATGCTGATTTCCATATTGGCTTTACAAGTTTGCTCTCCCAGCAGCAATGGAGGAGTGTTCCCCTTGCTCTGCATCCTCATCTTCATGAGCTGTCACTTGTATTTTTTGATCTTAGCCATTCTGATGAGTGTAAGATGGACTCTCAAAGTAGTTTTAATTTGCATTTCTCTGATGGCTGAGAATGCTATGGGGAGAATTTTCCACGGCACAGCTGCCTGTGGCTCAGGGGACCTCCTAGTGATACATCTGCTTGAATCACCCGTGCTCCTCTGGGTAACCCAGTAAACTCAGTGGCTCACCTGGCTACACTGGGTCAGGATTATTTCTTTCAGCTGTAAGTGAATGGATGTTTTTTTCCATCTCCCCAGGAAAACTCAGGTTCACTGCCACCTAGCCTACAGAATACCTTAGCAACGCAAAGCACTGCAGATCACTGTCATTTCCTCACACGGTGGCATGGCTGGGGAGCTGTGCTTGTTGCCACTGCCCAGGGTCATCACAAGGGAGCAGGTACGATATGCTACTCCCTTGAGAAAAGACAAAAATTCAAATTTTAAGTTAAATTAAAATTCATACATAGTTTCTATCGAATACGTATTGCTTTAACACCATTGTGAAATTGATAAGTACTCCCTCCAAAAACAACCTTAAGTTGGGGACTGATTCTGACATTCTTAGTTGCCACAATACCCCTGGTATCTCCCCAGTCCCATAACCACACTGAGGAACATTTAGCTTCCTTGCTACTCCAAAGGTTCCATCTGAATAATAATTACATCAGTCTTTAATATTGACTCCCATTTGTTCCTTAGAGTGACTCTCAGTTATGATTAATTCCTACACTTTAGCCATCTCCCGGCATGTGGAAAGTGCAGTGTTTGCCAATTTTTTCTCTACAAAGTTTTAAAGATATTGAGGTATGACCTTCATTACAACACCAATTCTAAATCTTCCCCCTTTTATCTTCTTTTTAATTTTTTGAAAAATTGTATTATTATTATTATTATTATTTGTGTGTGTGTGTGTGTGTATGAGAGAGAGAGAGAGAGAGAGAGAGAGAGAGAGAGAGAGAGAGAGAGAGAGAGAGAGAGATGGGGCCATGAGCATGCTTAAGTGTATTGTGAAGGTCAGAAAGCAATTGTATTAAGTCTTTTTTTTAATCTTTTGAAATTTATGTGAATCCAGGTATCACACTCAAGTCATCATCAGGCTTGAGAGACAAATACTTCACCCACTGTCTTAGTTATGGCTTCTGTTGCTAAAAAGAGATGCCATGACCAGTGGTAACTCTTATAAGGAATTAGATGTTTTTAATTGGGATGGCTGACAGTTTCAGAGATTCAGTCCAATATCAACACGGTAGATCAGGGCAGCATGCAGGCAGACATCGTGCTGGAGAACTTGCTGAGAGTTCTACATCATGATCTGCAGCCAGCAAGAAGTGTTCTGTCCCACACTCAGAGACTGCAAAGGCCAACTCCATAGTGACATACTTCCTCTAACAGGGCCATGTTTACTGCAGCAAAGTGACAACTCCTAATAATGCCACTCCTCACTCCCTATGAGCTTATGGGGGCCGATTACATTAAAACTATTACACCTATAGATCCATCTCACCCTATCTCAAACAATATTATATTAACCTGGGGTTCTTCATTTGTCTTTTTATATTGAAAATAATTTAATAAGTATCTTATGATTAGGTGGTGGTGGCACACCCCTTTAATACCAGCCCTTGGGAGACAGAGGCAGTTAGATCTCTGTGAGGTTAGTCTGGTCTACAAAACTAGTTCCAGGACAGGCAAGGCTACACAGAGAAGCCATTTCTTGGAGGAAAAAAAAATCTTATGGTGAACAACTTTTGATTTGTCAAGAGAATTTAAATACATACACAGTTATTTTATTCTGTGATGTTGCCAAATCCTGCATTAAATCTTCCTCCTCCTTGCCTCAGCCTCTCCTTGTGGTAATTCTTTCCACGGATGTGATTCTATGTTAGCAAAATCTGTCAGTTTCTGAAGCCCCATCCCCTAGTCTAGACAGTAATTTCAGCAGTTTCATTACACCTGTATGGGAAAGGAGGTCATTAGTCTTTATTCTTTATCAGTTGTAACATTTGTATATGCCCAGGTGATAACAAAGCAGTTTTCAATCATCTAATTAAAAGCAGGCTTTTAAATCATCCCCATTGCCCTAATTCCCCAGCTAACACACCCCAGGAGTAGGCAACTGGATCCTCAAATCCCAGCTGATTAACTCACAGAAACCATATGGTCCTGAAACTTTCATAACTTGAGAGTCCTCTGTGAGAAAAATAAATTCCCAGACAAACATGTTCAAGGTATTCTAAACATAAAGCATGAAGGTTTCACTCATGTAGTGTTTGTTGTTGGTGTCTGTTGTCATGTCAAGATTGAATCAAGGGCCTCACCCCAGCTAGGGAAGCACGGTATTGCTGAACTCTCGTCCTCTGCCCTGTTTGTTTTTAAAAACGGGGAGGTAAAATGAGGAAATATGATGTGGAGAGCTACTGGTGGCTGGATTCCCAGCAGCGCTGGCTGATTAGTTCAGAACTTAATAAAATCCTTATATAGCAACTCTTACGAGAGACAGAAAGAAATGGCCTTGTAGTGGCTGTTTACAATCCCATTCCAGACTCGGTTTAAAATATCTCAGTTAGAGATATGAGAAATGAAAGAAATTGATCCAAACTTCATAGACAGTAATTTTTGTTTTCAAGTTCTTCATGACTCAGACTGTGCAAATGGCAATGCTTTTACGATACATAAACTTAGTTTTTTTAAAGTGGAATGTCAGAGGGTATTGGGGTGTTGCAGATATGAGCAAGATACACTGGTATCTATGAAAAGGTGTTATAATGAAATACACTATTTTGTGTGCTAGCTTAACTATTAATAAAATAAAAACAAAAAATCAAACCTTATTTGACTACCATTCAGAGAGAGGGGTAGACTTATCTGTTGACTATAGTAATATTCTATTTATGTTTTAATAAATAAAGCTTGCCTAAAGATCAGAAGGGCAAAGCTAAGCCACTAGAGGTTAGTTAGTGGCGGCACACACCTTTAATCCCAGTATTTGGGAGGCAGAGGCAGGTGGATCTCTGTGAGTTCAAGGTCACCCTGGGCTACAAAAGATCAATGCAGAAACAAACCCAGGTGGTGATGGCTCACACCTTTTATCCCAGTCCTAGGGAGTCTGAGTCCTACTCCTTTAATCCCAGCACAAGAGGGAATATGCAATGGGAGGAGGGAGAAGCTTAGGCTGCTTAGTCTGATCAGTCTGGTTGGTGTGTGGTGGCCCGGTCATGGTGGAGGTAAGACTTCTCTAGTGGTGTGGTTGCTTTGCTTTTCTGATTTTCAAGTTGAACCCCAATTTCTGTCTCTGGGATTTTATTACACTTGCTACAGTTGCTATTAGACCATATCTTAGATATACAGTGAGAGAAAAACAAAGATATCAAGGCTTAGGATTATGTCTATTCTGCACTGTTCTGCACAAGTATGCATGAGAGGAGAAAATAACCTAAGAAAATCCACACACAAATAAACAAGAGGGATTAAAAATTGGTAAAATTCATAGATTATTTGGCCACCAAATAGAAAAAAAAAACGAAACAAAGAACAGAAACAGAAAATGTGTTCAGGACCAAGTGATCAGATCTGAAACAGGAGTAAGAAGGAAGAGGGAGAGGAGGGGGGAGGGCAGATGGGAGGGAGGGAAGAGTCTCTCTAAGTGGTCTCAAGAACTTCCCACTAGACCCCACCTCTTAAAAGTGTACAACACTTCCCAGCCTCAGCACTCTGGAGCCCAAGGGTTTGTATGACAACTTTGGAGAGTGTTCAGCATTTAAAACACAGCATCAAAATACAGGGCTTAATGAAATCCAATTAGAACTTCTTTATGGTTTATTTGTAAAAAGAAAGGTGGACATTCCTTCCTTGTCTTTGAGGCACACAGTTGAAGAGCGGGATCAAAGAGATGCCTAACAAAGGTACTTTAGGAAGAAGAGCTAGAGATGTGACTCATACCCCCTTGAGTCAAATATTCTGCATGTGTCTTCAAAACTGGGGTTCCTAGAACTGGAATAATTGAAATTCACTAGCTCTAGAAGGTGTGTGTTAAGTGCGCAAGTTATCATGAATCTAACTGGACATTGTGCGAAGGCCCTTGAGTTTCTCTACACCTACTTTGTTTCAACTTCTCCCACCAAACCCTACTTCATCCCTTCTCTTAAACCATCCACCCAATTTTATAAGAGCTTTTATCTATATTCATATCCCTGTTAGGACACATGTGCTTTTTACACTATCATAGTGTTGATACAGAATCACTCTCTCTGGGCATTTGTCATCTCTTGTATAAATCCTTGTGTGTTTGCTTGATTTTTGGTTGTTACTCTGATTCTCTAAAATTGCCACCTATTATATTAACACATTTACTTGTGTTGCTCACTTGTTTTATTGACTTATTAGTTTTTGGATAGTCTGTGTCTTCTGTGCTATTTCTGCTATGTCTGCAGGTTTTCCCCGTGCTGTTGGTTTTGCTCTTTGACTGTGCTTGTTATGCCTTGCTTTCCTCTTTAGATTTTTCTTCCAATGGCTCTCATTCTCAGTGTAAATGGACACGACGTGACCACTTAGACCGTCTTGCTCAAAGAAAGGTACAGTGTGCTTTCTAGACGCTGTCTTTACCCTCCAGAATATTTATTTCGTTATCCACCTTAAAGCATACTAGTATTCAATGGGCAGACAGAAAGTCCACTTTGGAAGGTCTTTAAGCTTTTCCTAGTCAAGCAACTATTTTAAAAATGCGCACTAATTGAGAATCCCTGGGAAAAGACAACTGGCTAACAAAGGAGACATTCCACCAGAGCTAACTTGTTGGAGACGTATATATAAAATACCAATTTGTTATGCTAGCCCAGAATTGTGTGGAAATGAGCTATCCACTGGTCTTTGTCTTCCATTCCCAACCCAGGTAATTTATAACCTGTCTTCTACCTGAGATCTTCATCAATCCCTGTAACTAGCATCGTTACATAAAATTAAGAGCAAGCTTTCTATTTTTAAGAGAAAAGTTGCTCTCGTTGGTGGTGGCCGGTGGTGAGCATGGTGTGAAGTAATATTTCACAGCACAAAGTCTCCCGTCTGTTATATAAGTGCAATTGTGTTGTATCACTGATAAATATTCAGTTACACAAACAAGTTGACACACTGAATAAGCAGTGATGTGTTCAGCTGAGATTTTTTTTCCCACCTCACTTTTCCAAACTTATTTTTGAAGCTCTATCATTAATCCACTAGTTATATTTTAGCCATGTCAGTTGGTATGCGCATAGTGGCATATTTGAACTGTGATTTCTCTTAGGTACACATCCAATTACTTCTCACACAAAGGGTTCATAAAAGCATAAACACACCAAAGCAAAGTCTTGAATTGTGAAAATTTATATACTTTGGTGCTTTTCAAGTTATTTTTGGAATATTGCCTTAAACCTTAAGAAAACTTTAGATAATACCACCTTGGATAGCTCCTCCTAGAGAGGCATATTGAATTACCATGAAAGTGAACCAGCATCTAAATCAGGTTATATTTCTGGGATACAGCAAAGATTTAGTATGAACCAGTCAGAGGTTATGTCGGGAAGCTGTGAGGAATGAATTTCAATTTATTGGTAACTGAGAAAATAGGATTCAGGTCACAGCAATATACTATAGATTAGTTCAGAGGTTGACACTCTATTTAGTTCTGAATGACTACATCTAAGTGATATAGAAAAACAAGACAAAGAAAGGAACAGCAAGAGAAGGTTCAGAGAGAGAGAAACCTTTTGAAAGAGGGGGAAAGGGTGAACGGAGGAAGGAGTGGCATTAGAGTCAACCTAGGAGACTGAGCCGACTCCAGGTTTTAGTACATCTGCATTGGCTCTTCCCTGCTTACTTTCGTGTTCACAGCAAACACAACGATTAAGAGAAAGAAGTCTTGTCCTGTTTCTAGTGTCTCTATCTAGGCAGGGGAAGGGAAATAATGAAACCACAGATGGAATACTGACCAGAGACATGAGCAAGATACAATAGTGTAATATTACTTCCTAAGTCAACATCCAGCAGTATCATAAAATCCTTTTGCTAAGGGTGTCTGTCATGTGCTATGACTATGATAAATGTGCCCCTTTACCCCAGGCAAATGATAACTTCAGAAAAAACTTGGTTTATCACAATGGAACCAGTATTCAAAGAACATAAAAATGGTAATATGGATGTTTCCGTTTTTATAAAGTCCATTACAAGGAGAAGAGATAATGACAGCAACCTAAAGACACATTTAAAAGCAATTAGGACTGAGTTGGGATACAACAGACATGTGGTACTCCTGCCCATGTTTGCCATAATTCTGCTTTCTTTTCTCCTCTGATAACCTGTCCCATTCATAATATAAACTTAGCCCGTTGTGCTCTCTCCCCACACAATGTAGAAATCCTTTATTTCCCTAGATAAAAATGATGATCATTAACCAGCCTAGAAGAATTTGTATTACAAAAATATCAAAGCAGTAATAAAATATGAAATACTATTTTTTTGATCATGACAACATAGAACAGCATGGAATTCTTTCCCACTTAGTCCATATGAAGTCATGGAATCTACCTCAAAATTTGTGCCCCAGGTAACCACAAAAAATGAGCAAAGTAGGCATCCTCCTGAATATTAACCTTCATCAGGCGATGAAAGGAGACAGAGACAGAGACCCACATTGGAGCACCAGACAGAAATCTCAAGGTCCAAATCAGGAGCAGAAGGAGAGAGAGCATGAGCAAGGAACTCAGGACCGTGAGGGGTGCACCCACACACTGAGACAATGGGGATGTTCTGTCGGGAACTCACCAAGGCCAGCTGGCCTGGGTCTGAAAAAGCCTGGGATAAAACCAGACTTGTTGAACATAGCAGACAATGAGGACTACTGAGAACTCAAGAACAATGGCAGTGGGTTTTTGATCCTACTGCACGTACTGGCTTTGTGGGAGCCTAGGCAGTTTGGATGCTCAACTTACTAGACCTGGATGGAGGTGGGTGGTCCTTGGACTTCCCACAGGGCAGGGTACCCTGATTGCTCTTTGGGCTGACGAGGGAGGGGGACTTGATTGGGGGAGGGGAAGGGAAATGGGAGGCGGTGGCAGGGAAGAGACAGAAATCTTTAATAAATAAATAAATTTTAAAAAATGAGCAAAGTGGACAAGGAACTGGAGCATTTTTGTTTGGTTGGCTTTTAAGACAGGGTTTCTCCATGTTTAGTCTGGACTGTCCTAGAACTTGCTATGTAGACCAGGCTGGCCTCAAAGTCACAGAGATCTGCCTGCCTCTGCCTCCTGAGTGCTGGGATTAAAGGTGTGTGCTACCATGCCCAGACTTAAAGTTTTATTTAAAATTCAGGATCAATTCTATAAAACTCAAATGGTTACAATGCAAATATAAATGAACGTGTATGAACGTGGAAAAAAACCTGAAATATACGGAATGACCTAATGATTGGGCTGGAAAGATGATAGTCCATGTAACTATGAGTTTAATTTATATCTACTATTATATTAAAGTATACTATTAAAGAAATTGATAGTTACCAAGGGAACTGTTGATAAGGGTGAGATAGCCTGAAATAGCCATTAACAGGAGCAGTAGAACTCCATTCGAAATCTTAGGTGTCGATTGGTGTGCAAAGATCAGTACACTGACTGAAACTATTTAAGTTTATATTGTTATGGTTGTTTGCAGAATAGACGGCCATCATTTCCTGCACACTTGATATATAATGTGCTTCCACTGTTCAAGAAACAAAGCAGAAATTACAGATCCAAATTGTCGTATCTTTTCCAAGTAGCTACCCTGACAGGAGACGCATTTATTCCAACAGCAGAGCTGTTGTTTAATGTAGTTTGAGAAGTTCTCCTGAAATTGCTTTCAGAGCCCGAAGCTAATTTTTTTGACTATATTCAATAGTGACAAATCTCCATCCTTTGACAAGGGATTTGATTTTTTTTTTCTTGGAGTTCGCCAAAAGTCTAGACGAATGAATAAAGCAGTTGGTTAAATTGGATTATACTGTTTGGGTTTCAGAAATGAGGCAAGGGACAGTCATCAGCCTGCTTTTCTCTTGGAGCTCACAAGCCACTTCAGAAGGCAATTGCAAAAAAGATTTTTTCCCTTTTATTGAAAAGTTTTTCGCACATAATAGATTCTGAATGTGGTTTCCCCTTACTCTACTCTTCCCAGTTCCTCTTGACCTCACCTTACATTCAGATCTACACCCTTTCTGTCTCTCATTAGAAAACCAAAGGCTTCTAAGAGATAAAAGCAAAATAAAATTATAATAAAGTAAAATATTATTAGATAAAACGAAAACTAATACATTGGGATTGCACAAAACAAACAGAAGGAAAAGAGACCAAGAGATGGCACAAGAAACAGAGACCTACTCATTTGCAAACTCAGGAATGTCATACAAACACTAACTGGAAGCCATAATGACTATTCAAAGGACATGTAGGGTAAAAGAGAGAGAATTAAAAAAAGACATATGTAAACAAAATAAACTAAAAACATAAGATAAAATTTTTTTACAATACAAATAGGCTTTCTAAGACATTGTGAAACAAGGAACTTCCAAAGATGATGTAGTGTTTGCTTTTGGTCGGCCATCTACTGTTGGACATGGGGCCTACCTTAAGGGTCATTTGTTTCCTTGGTGTGACTCCCTTAGAGGAAAGCAGATTTTCATTTGTGAATGGTTGTCAGTGGTAGATGCTTCTGGGTTAGGGTTGGGGACATGTGTCTACTTCTTTCAGCTCTAGAAACCCACTTAGTGCGGACTGTGGCAGGCCCTATGCGTGCTGCCTCAGCCTTTGTGAGTTCATATGAGCTTTGCTCACGTGGATTCAGAGGGCCTTGATTTCCTGGTGTTCTCTTTCCTCTCCTGATCCTTCACTCTTTCTGCCTCCTCTATTGTGGGGTTCCCTTAGCTCTGAGGAGAGGGATTTGATGGAGACATTTCTTTTGAGGCTAAGTATTCCCAGGTCTCACTCTCTACATCATGTCTGGCTATGGTTCTCTGTATTTGTTTCCCACCTGCTGCAGGAGGAAACTTCTCTGTTGATTGATGGTTGAGAAAGGCACTAATCTATGAGTATAGCAGAATGTCATTAGGAGCCATTTTATAGCTGCATTTTTGGTTTAGTTGTGTGTTTCCTTGCTTGTTTGTTTTTGGAAGAGTAGTATTTGAATTTACCCTAGGTCCTTAGACTATCCAGCCTCAGGTTCTTGGTCACACAAGTCGTATCCAATATGTTTCATCTTGTGGAGTGGACCTTAAGTCAAATCAGACATTGTTTGGTTATTCCCACAAGCTTTGTGCCACCCTGCACAAGCATGTCTTGCAGGCAGGACACCATTGTAGATCAAAAGAGATTTTAGCTGGGTTTGTGGTTTATATTTTTCCTTTGGTAGCATGCAGTCTACCTTCCTGTACTAAGGGCTCTAGCACATACAGGTAAAGGCTCTATGTAGGCACCAGCTCAACTTCTACATGTCCATTGAGTTGTATACGTGTTGTTGTCAGTAATGGGCCCTTGCAGTCTGTTTGTGGACAGCAACCTATAGTCTTTGGAACAACTTGGGTTGTTTGGGTGTTCCCACAGGATCCATTTGGTCAACAATTCATTTAAATGTAATCCAGTCCTAGAAGTTTCATTTGGTGATGGGCTGTCCATTTGGGTGTAGTAAGGAGGCCGTTTGTTCATTCTGGTCGCCCAGAACTGAAATAATCACACAGAAACCATATTATTCAAATCAGTGCTTGGCCCATTACCTTTAGCTTCTTATTGGCTAACTCTTACATCTTAATTTAACCCATTTTTATTAATCTGTGTATCTCCATGTGGCTGTAGCTTACCACCTAAGTTCTGTCTGTTGGGGCTACATGGCTGCTCTCTAACTTCTCCTCCTCTCTCCCAGTATTCTGTTTAGTTTTCCTACCTAGCTCTGTTCCCCTATAGCTCTGCTATAGGCCCAAAGCAGTTATTTATTAATCAATGATATTAACAACATACAGAGGGGATTTAAACAAAATGGGGAGGTGCTGGTAGAAATTCCTACCAACAGTAGCCTTTAAATTACCCATCCACTTGGGCACAGCCTCTTATACTATATATGCCAATGTAAAGAACATGCCTGGCCTCTTTTCCAGCTGTGGGATTCAGTTGCTGTTCACCGTTTCAGCAGAGGAATGTGATCTGTGTGTCTACCCCTAAATAAATAACTCTCTATTATACTTAATTCTGAGTTAGTGTGAGATTTCTTTTAAGCATCCATCCTTCTTCAGTTGGGGTTCCATCTCCCCCAAAATTTGGCAATTTTAATTTAGATTACCTTCATATACATATATATTTTAGGAAACTTCTACTGTATTAGGTTTCCATACTACCCCTAAAAAGGCTCTTAATTTTAACTGTCTCTCCCCATCATTCTTCCTTTGACTTCCTCTCCACTTTTATCCTCCCATCCCAGCCCCGGCTACCCCTCACTAATCTAATCTATTTCCTTTTCCTAAGGAAATCTGTCTTCCTAGTCCCTTATTCTAGACCTAACCTCTGAAGTTCTGTGAGTTTTAGTTTGACTATCATGACTTATCCACATATAATATCAACATCCCATATCCACAACCCATATTTGTCATTCTGGGTGTGGGCTTCCTCCCTCAGGATGATTTTTTTCTAGTTCCATCCATTTACCTGTGAATTTCATGATTTCAATTTTTAGTGGCTGAGTATTTTGGTTGCTATTAATGAAAAGAGCAACATGAAACATGGCTGAGCAAGTGTCTCTGCGGTGGGATGAAGCATCCTTTGGGTATATGCCTAAGAATGGTATAGTTGGATCTGGTTTATTTTCTGTTTTTTGAAGACAGGGTTTCTCTGTGTAATAGTCCTAGTTGTCCTGGAAGTAGCTGTGTAGACTCAGGATGACCTTGAACTCACAGAGATATTCCTGCTTTTGCTTCCTGAGTGCTGGGATGAAAGACTTGTGCCACCATCTCCTGGCTAGTTGGGTCTTAAGGTAGATCAATTTCCATATTTCTGAGGAACTGCCACACTGATTTATATAGTGACTGTACAAGTTTGCAGTCCCAACAGTAGGGGATGAGTGTTCACCTTATTCTACCTCCTCACCAGCATGAGCTGTCAATTGTGTTTGTTTGTTTTACTTTCAGGAAAGTAGCTGGATACAAAATTATCAACAGCACTTTTGTAAGAAAATGACAGACTAAGAAAGTAATCAAGGAAACAACACCTTTCTCAATAGCCTCAAATAATATAAATTATTTTGGAGTAACTATAACAAAGCAAGTAAATGGACAACCTTGTCTTTCTTGTTCATGATTTTATTGGAATTTCTTTGAGTTTCTTTATTTCCATGTAAGTTGATGTTAGCTATGGGTTTGCTGTATATTGCCTTTATTTATGTCAAAGCATGTTCTCTATATTGTTAATATCTCCAGGACTTTTATCATGAAAGGATGTCAAGGTCTTTTTCTATATCTAATAAGACCATCTTAGTTTTTATTTTTTCTTTCAATTTGTTTATATGGTGTATTTAACAATTTACTTAAGGTGGACCATCCCCAAATCCCTGGGATGAAGCATACCTACTTGATCATGGTAAATGATCTTTTTGATGTGTTCTTGGATTCTGTTTTCAAGGATTTTAATGAGAAGTTTTGTTTCTATGTTCATAAGGAAAATTTGTAATTCTGTTTTTTTTTCTTTGGGTGTTTATTTGGTTTGGGTATCAGGATAACTATGGTCTCATAAAATGAATTGGACAATGATTCTTCAGTTTCTATTTTGTGGAATAATTTGAAGAATATCAGTATTAACTCTTCTTTGAAATTTTGATCGAATTCTACACTAATACCATCTGTCCCTGGGCTTCTTTTTGGTTGAGAGATTTTAAGGACTGCTTCTATTTCACTGGGGATTATAGGTTTATTTAAATTGCTTATCTGATCTTGATTTAACTTTAGTAAGTGATATGTATTGAAAAAATCATAAGTTTCTTTAAGATTTTCTAATTTGGTGGTGTGCATATTTTTAAAGTTTGTCCTTATAATTCTCTGGATTTACTTGGTGTCTTACATTATGTATCTCTCTTCATTTGTAGTTTTGTTAATTTGGATTTTCTCTCTCTTTTTAGTTCATTTGGATAATGATTTAATCTTACCGATTTTCTCAAAGAACTAACTCTTTGTTTCAATGACTTTTTGTATGTTCATTTATTTATATTCTATTGATTTCAGCCCTAAGTTGATTATTTCTTGATATCTGCTCTTTTTTGGGTGTAATTTCTTCCTTGTATTCTACAGCCATTAGATGTGCTGTTAAGTTCCTAGTACGAGATCTAACCAATTTGTTTATGTAGGCACATAGTTGTTTGTTTAGAGCCAAGCCAGCTTCTTTATTCATTAACCAATAAAGCGATACATATACAGGAGGACCTCCCACACCAGGATTCCCTCTTCCATCTCTTGCATTCTATTGGTGACACTTGCCTCTGAGTTTCCTGTTGGAGCTCCTAAAATTTTCACTTCCAGATCTCCCTTAGTTTGAGTTTTCTGTTTTAATTGCTTTCCCACTTTCAGATCTTGGATTGTTTTATTTATTTCGTTCGACTGCTTATGTTTCATAGATTTCTTTAAGAGATTTATTTATTTCCTTCTTAAGGGCCTGTTTCATGTTCATAAAGGCTATTATAAGGTCTTTGTCTTGTGCTTCAGCTATGTTGAATATTTAGGGCCAACATGGTATGGTCTCTGAACTCTAGTGGAGATGTATTATCTGACTGTGGCTGCTATTGTTCTTTTTGTTTGTTGTTGTTGTTGTTGTTGTTTGAGACAGGGTTTCTCTGTGGTTTTGGAGCCTGTCCTGGAACTAGCTCTTGTAGACCAGGCTGGTCTCGACCTCACAGAGATCCGCCTGCCTCTGCCTCCCGAGTGCTGCTATTGTGTTTTTATGCTGGAGCCTAGGAATCTGGTAGGAAATTCTTCCAGGTATCCTATAGATGTCGTCACTAGGGGTTCTGAGTAAGATGTGTTTCTAAGGATTGGGAGCTGACACATTTCTGAGGATGCGGTAGGAGTCAGGGGCTGAGAGACTCCACGGGAGGGAGGAAAGTAGGGTTTTGCACCAAAATCTGTTCAGTCTCTTGGTTAAAAGACAGTGAGAAAGTAGAGAGAGGGGGTGGTCATAACCAGTAGTCTGCTGCAAACCTTGGGATGAGACTAGGGACTAGATATGGAGGAGAGGAGGGAGAATGAAGACATAAAGCTAGCCTTCCTGGTTCTCTGTCCTACTTGTTTCTCTGGCAGGCTTGGCTGACTGGTCCCGAAGAACTCCTGCTGAAGGCTGCAGGAGAAGATCTGAGTGGTCCACCGGAGACGGGGGCAGAGAAGACGGGGGAGGCCACAGCAGAGGGTCTGCTACAGAGCCGGGGTGAGATTGGGGCATTGGATTTGGAGGACAGGAGGAAGAGGTGAAGATCATCTGTTAGGCTTCCTGCTTCCCTGGCTGAAGTGGCAAAAATGAACTTTTAAAAGTAAGTTTTCAACTGCCGACTACATAAATAAGTGGCTTTCATTAGCTGGTCTTTAATCCTTCTATTTAGGGACCTTTGAAGGATTTCCCACTGTTTGAAAGGATAATGAAACATCTCAGTATTGAAAAGTCTTTATTTTATTATTTCCTTCTTTGTTTTAAATTTTTAACCTTAAAGATACCATTAATCATATTAATATAACATGAACATGCACATCATTATGATTGAATTTTCTCTGCTACAAAATGAGAGGAGCTCTTGGACAGATGGCCTCCAGTTGTACAGTGTTATCCTTTATACTAGTGTCTTAGTTACTTTTATGTTTTGCAATAAAACGCTATGACAAAACCAAGTTTAGGAGAATGGCTTATTTGACTCAGTTCAAGGGTAAAGTCCATAATGGTGGGGAAATCACAGCATTAGGAAACTAAGGTAGTTTATCAATGTACACCCTGAGTCAAAAATCAGAGTGTTATGAGTACTTGTGCTAAACTCAAATTCTCCTTTTCAGATGGCCACCCACAGTGGGTGGTTTCACCCATCTCAATTAATTTAATCAAGGTAATCCCCTATAGCTCGATAAACTACATGGGAACACTCTGAGTGATAGCATAGACCACACATACTCATAGGTGGTTCAACTATGGAAGCATACTTTTGGATGATCCTTCTGAACTCTATTCTGTAGCCTTTACTGTTGATCACTGCTAAGATTAAAAGAAAAAAGTAGGAGAGCAGCATCAGATCAAAGTCAAGCATCTTCTCACTTGGTATCCAAATATAGATGAACAGTCTTGATCCTATGACTATAGTGTCTTAGGAACAATTGCAGGAATACTTTTCTTCTATGTCTGTGTGCTTGTTTATCCCCCAAAAGACTGTCTGCCTCACCCCCATACACTCCCAAAACAGTTGCAAAGTGGACATAAGGTATCATAAATATTCATATTTCAAAAGGGAAAAATCTGGGTCAAGATGGATTTTATACTGATCTTTTGTCTGTTCCCATTCTTGTTGGTAACATTATTTTAATTTGAGCTTTTATGTGGTTGGCTGGTTGCTCACAGTTTGTTTTAATTTTTATTGAATTTATTGTATACTTAAGCACACACATGCCAGGACACATGTATGGAGGTCAGAGAACAACATTTGGGAGTTGGTTCTCTCCTTGAATGATGTTGGTGTCAGAATTTGAACTCAAGTTGTCAGACTTGATCAAAAGCAGCTTTGTCCACTGATCCATCTCACTGACTTCTCCTTTGTTTGTTAAGGCTCAGGTAGTCCAAGCTGGCCTCAAACTCATTACATAGCCAAAGATTATCTCGAAATTACTAATCCTCTTGCCCCTAGGATTGAAATCTGGGGAAAACAGGCAAACACAATACCTGTGGTAATATTTTTGTGCTGACACAGTTTCTCAAAATTCTGTGGATTTTCTGCAAATCTCTTCTGTGTTTCCACACCTTGTCTAACATTGTCACACCTTGACTAATGAGGCTCTTTGTGAAAATCTTTACTCTTTTCAGGTTTTCCATGGAGAGCCTGAAAAGTCATGCGCTTATTAAGATTCCTGGGAGTCTCTTATGCGTTCTGAGAATTTAAGGAGCATGTCCTCAACCTCTTTAAACAACCTCTTCTTGACAGAGAGTGAGATGGCTCAGCTGCTGAAGGCGCCTGACAGCCCAAGCTTGATGCCCAGGTTGCATGGGTGACAGAGGAGGCAGTCAACCCCTTTAGGCTTTCCTCTGTCTCTTTCTGGGTCCTCGAGAGCAGGGCTTCTTAAGAGTTCTCTACTGGTAGTATACAAAAATAGAATTATTTACAAATAAAACATTTACTGATGATAAAACATAAATAAATCTATTTTAAGTTAATTTTTTGATATACATGTAGTTTTGCCCTTTATTAAAGACAAGAACAAATTTTATAAGGCTGATGTGTTTGTTTATTTTTACATAAATAATTAATTTTGGCTGACTATTTCATACTTTGGGACATAGAGCATCTTTGTCTTTTTTTAATTGACTGATATTTTGATTTTATAATAGTCAACACTGAGAATGCCACTTCTCCTAAATATGTGATACAATATGGCAGAAGTATGTTTAGGAAGATCTCAGAAATTGTTGAAAATTCTGTTCTAATCCCATTTAAAAATCCATTTGATACTTCTTTAAAAAGTATTTTATGTGCATAAGTGTTTTGTCTACATGTATGTATATTGCATATATGCCTAGTGTCCTCAGAGGCCATAAGTGAGTACTAGATGCCCTGGAACTAGAGTTCCAGATGGTTGTAAACCTTCAAGAGGGTGCTGGGAACGGAATCTGAGTCCCTGCAGAGCAACAAATGCTCTTAATTGCTGAATCATCTCTCTAACCCTGAAGATTTTTGTGCGTGTGTGAAATGGAAGTCAGCAACTCAAACAGGAATTTTTAAAAATCAATCATTCTAAAACAATATAATATGAAGACACATTAACTTTATGCACGCCAAGGAATGGTAGTAGAAAAAAATCAAACAATAAATTTTTCAAAACAATCTGAGCTCTAGAACATGTTTGCTTTTTTAAAAATATATATGAGCAAGTTATTAAACCAGTAGTCTTGCAAATACTAAGCATGTGGTTTACCATTCAGATACACCCCAACATGTCTTACCTATTCTTCTAGTGCACTGACCTCATTACTTTTGGATGATCTGGTTGAAACAATACAATGCCAGATATGCAGGGTACTAATGTGTAGTTCCAGTGTATTCACCTTTCCATGTCTGTCCAGAAAATGTGCTAGGATATATAAATGTTAAGCTAGTAGCTGTGGATATAATAGATGCTAAGGGTGTTTGCATGGTGATGTGGGATTCCCCTCTGTATGCTGTGATTTCTGCTTTGGACCTATAGCAGGGCAGAGCTTAGCTAAGTGGGGAAAACTAAACTGAATGCTGGGAGAAAGAAAAACAGAGTCAGGGAGAAGCCATGGAGCTGCCACCAGAGACAGACATGCCAAAACTTTGCCAGTAAGCCACTGCCACATGGAGATACACAGATTAGTGGAGATGGGTTAAATTAGCAAATAAGAAGCTAGAACAAATGGGCTAAGCAGTGATTTAAATAATATGGTTATGTGCGATTATTTCAGGAGTCTGGTGGCTGGGAAACAAACAAGAGATCTCCTTTCAACAGCATGGCATACAGGAGAATCTGTATTTGCTCCTCGGTACCTGCCCCCAATAAAAACAAATTGCCGACCTAGATATGAAACAAAATCATGGAGGTTAATCTCATGAATAAAAAACTGTTTCTGATATGTAATGAGTCATTCTCTTTCCTGCCATCCAACTCCCAAATATTAACATGGAGACCTATTTTTAATTAACGATGAAAGCTCAGCTTTAGCTTAGGCTTGTTCCACTAGCCCTTTTTTAAATTAATCAACTTATTTATTCTAAGTGTCTTTCACATCATGTATTTTGAGCCCATTTATTCCCTGTCCCTTCATATCTACCCTCTGTCGCTGTACTTCTTCCCCAAATAAAACAAAATTCAAGAGAAAAAACTGAAGAAAATAAAATGAAAAAAATAAAGAAAAAATTAGGAAGAAATTTTAAAAAAGAAGAAATTAAAAATCTCATCATGGAAGCTTCAGTGCAACAGAACAAGTCACGTCATATACCTCTTTGTTCATATATCTTGACTTACAAGTGTTCGTTGAAAAAAGTCACTGGTATAGTTAAAGGTCCCTGTTCTTCACTGCATGTTAAATGCTGGGACCCCACTAGGACACTTCATGGACATTCCACTGGTGCCTGTGATGTGCAGATCCTGAAGCTTTGGTCACATGCTCCAGGAGATCATAGATGGGGTAGATGTTGGGGCCCCTCAAGTCATAACCCTATGTCTGGGCATGGACATGGTAGGGTTGACCTGCCATATGGGAAATGGGGACAGCTCTCCCATGGTCATGATTTTGGGGCTGACTCACCTATACCTGCACAGTTTGGGGGATGGCTCTCTCACACCTGCCCCAACAGTGTTAGTTGAGTTGTGCTGCCCAAGTGAGATGCAGGACATGCTCTCCTGAGTGTTGCAGCTAGCGGAGGTCAGGGATGGCTCTCTAACACTTGACAACAGGTCAATTCCCCCACCTGCCTGAAGCATTGATGGGTGGATGGGAGGAAGGGCTTCCTTCTCCCACTGTGCTGCCTTAAGAAAGATGAGAAATGTGGCAGCTCTCCCATGCTCATATCTTGGGGACTGGCTTATCCACACCTGCACTAACAGGATTGGCTCAATTGGTCTCACTAGCTCTTATAACTTAAATTAATCTACTTTTATTAATCTCCATTATATCATATGACTTTTTAACCTTCTTTCATGCTGTATGTCCAACATCATCCATGTTTCCTTGGTGCCTTCTCTACCTCTCAATTATCTCTTCCTATTTCTTCTCTCCGCACAGAAGTCCTGCATGTACCTCCTGTCGAAATATTGGCCATTCAGCTCTTTATTAAATCAATCACAGAAATATATCTTTACAGAGTGTACAAATATTCCACAGCACTGATCCTCTTTTCTGATAGAGATTTGTTCTCTTTTGTTGTAACAATATTTCACTATGTAGTCCTAGCTGTCCTGGAGCTTGCTATGTAGACCATGGTAGCCTCAAACTCACAGAGATCCACCTGCCTCCTCAGTGCTGAGATTAAAGGCATACACCACCACACCCAGCCCTAATAGAGATTTTTAAAGGGATATATTTTCTAGAATAGTTTTTATCTCATATACCTAGAGTATATTAGTATACTCTAATAAAGATTTGAAATAACAACCACCATTCTGTTTTGTTTTACATGTATGGGTGTTTTGTCTCATGTAAGGCAGCACCATGCGTATTCCTGGTGACCTTGAAAGCCAGAAAAGAGTATCTGATTCCCTAGAACTGGAGGTACATTCATGAAGAGCCATATGGGTTCTGGAGATTGAACCCAGATTCTTTGAAAGAGTAACTAGTGCTCTTAAGTTTTGCGACTACTTGGACTACATGGTTGAGTTTATGCTGCTCTACTTTAATATACCCAGATGTGTTGTCTAGGAGTCAAAATGGTGAATTTAGTGGAGATATGATGGGGCCATCAACTCTCACCTTTTGATTTTCTGCAGTTCTTCCCAGGTCACAGAAGACATAAAACCAGGAAGACTTCAAAGATTTGGCTAGTACTCTGCACTAGATTCATGACATTTATATGACAATTCACTTAACAATACCATAGGAAACATTATTTTCAAGCATAAAGGGAACATTCACCAAGCTGGACCATAAATGGATTCATTAAACAATTCTTATTGTTTAAATTAAGGATTGTCTAAATTAAGAATTACAATTGAATAGACCTTATTCACTGAATATAATAAAATCAAATTAGAAATCAAGAGCAAAACCCATATTTTGAAGTTAAATAACACCCTTCCAAATATCCTATGAGTCTTTGAAGAAGCAAGGAGAGCTCAAAAGTACTTTAAACACAACAAAAATGAACTCTACCTGTAACTAGACTTGATGCTTGCTTATATTCTGTACATGTCTGAATTACCTGGGTCTATCAAGAACATATGCCAGGTAAGGTAGAAGTTAAGTTCCTGGCTGAAGTCTCAGAGCTAGAGCAGAGTGAGACCATTAGCCCAGTGTTTCGAGGTGCCTGGCACCTCCAGAAAATGAAGTCAGAGTGAGGAAAGGTTAGGACTGCTTTATTACAGGTTGTGAGTGTACATTTGAAAGGAAGCTCTGACCTCTCGAGAGAGAGTTGCAACACTGGGCTTTTGGATAGCACATGTGGACACACACACAGACACACACACACATATGTAAAATAAATCAAAGAAAAAATGTCTTTTTTAAAAAAATGAAAAGCTTAAAATGACCAATTAAGTTTAATTTTTTTCAATTAAATAAGTTAAATAAGTATAATAATTTATATTAGATTTTATATGTATTCCTTAACTCTGAGCTCAATTCTTCCTGTCACGTATTCAGGACTGAATATGTACAACATGGCATTTTAGAAACAGGAATAATTCGGACTATAAAAAGTCTCTTTCTCTGTCCCTGTCTCCTTTCCTCCCTGCTTTGGTTTTTCAAGACAAGGTTTCTCTGTTGTCACAGCCCTGGCTGTCCTGGAACTCACTCTGTAGACCAGGCTGGCCTCGAACTCACAGAGATCTGCCTGTCTGCCTCCTGAGTTAAAGGCGTGCACCACCACTGCCCGACTTCCTGTCTTTCACTGACAAATTTCACACAGTTACTGTGAGGAAGAAAACAGCCATCCACTTTCCCACATTAAGATATGTCTTCACTGTTACCTGTATCGTGGACATGTTGGATGTTTAAGTTACAAACATGTAGTTTATCTGGGCTTGTTGGTGCCACCTGTCATTCTAACCCTTGGGAGGCTGAGAAAAGGGCGTGACTCTTCACAGTGACTTCTGCTGGCCGCCCAGCCTCAAGTATGCAAGGAGACACTGTCTCTGGGTAAAGAAATAAAGCAAGGAAGCTGCTGTTGGGCTTGAGATTTGAAGGAAGCACTAAAGGGCATGACAATGTTTGTTTATTTTAATTAAGAAATACCTAATTTGATTTTTTAGTAGACATCTTAGACTTGGCTTTCATCGGAACATTTATCAACCAAATTTTAATAATCTGTTTTACAAGTACACCTAAATGTAGCACTCCAGGATTTAATAATCATATCGATAATTTTGCTTCTGAAAATTCCTATTCATAAATCAAATTTAAACCTGAATGAAACATAAAATGCTTCTTATTTTGTGACAATTTTTAAATAGGAAACTGAAGCGTGGTCAGCTTCCTAGAGTGATCATCCTACACACACACACACACACACACACACAGACACACACATACACACACACAGCTTCCTGCAGAATGGTCACCCCCCCTCCCCCAGCAGAGTGGTCATCCCAATCTCAGCTTCCTGCAGAGGGCTCATTCCTCCCACAGCATCATGCATTGGAATGACCACACACACACACACAGCTTCCTGCAGAGGGATCAACCCCCCCCCCAGCTTCCTGCAAAGGGATCATCCCCCCAACAGCATCCTGCAGAGGGATCACTCCCTCCCACAGCATCCTGCAGAGGGATCACCCCCCACAGCTTCCTCACAGTGCCTACATTCACTTGTACCTTCCAAGTCTGTTTCTTTGTGGCAGCTGTCATCCTGAGACACCAAATCCATACAAATTAATATCTTGCCCAAAAATTGACTTTATAATTGTTTTAATAAATCATAGCCATGAGTATAGAATCTAGAAAAAGTCAACAGAAATACAGAATTAATACAAAAGTAGAACTTTGAGCAAAGATCAGAACACAAGTAAATTTTTGCATATTTTGAAATTCTGTCTTAATCAGTGGGTAGCTCCTGGCAATACATTAGTCAAAGGAGGCTCACTGGAGAAAAGTGAAAACCCCGGGAGTTACTCGGCATTACCAAGAAGCAGGGATTTGAACGAATCATTGTTTTCCAAGATGCTGACTACTTTTCATCCTACACTCATGTTTCTTCTCCTTACCGAGGTGTTAGCTGTACATCGCTATTAAAATATACTGTAGATACATTTTTAAAAGTTAGGTGTATAGCAAAACCTGAGAAGTTATGCTTCTATGCTGGAAAATGGTTTCCTCTTATATTTCCAGGAAAAAAAAAAACCTGCTGTGCACCGGGAACTTCAACTCTTTATTCACATCCTTCCTCTGACTAGAGTCACTATGTCATGTACTCTATCCACGACTGCTTTCATTTCTGCAGCTACTTCTTCCAACACTGACGTTCTTTTATCTCAATACACATTAAGAAGCCGGCACCCTGGTTTGTTGTGAGTGTCTCTTTGCATTCACATTTTGCTTACTCTGGGTGTTTGTTCATTTGTGATTTCTCATTCCTCTTGGAGTTGCCCATGACGTTAAACTTGCGCCAGAAAAGACTGAGTTGGACGGGTGTTATTGTGGACTTCCTTATACCCAAGAGAGCAGTGTACCGGTTTAACAGTGGAAGGTACTTTGGAGGGTTGGAGCCAAGGAGCATCACGAAATCACACCACACAACAGGGCTCATGTGAGAGGTTTACTGGAGCAGGGCTGTGCAGAGGGGGCCTCTGAGCGAGAGCTGAAGGAAGAGAGAGAGTTCACTTCATGAAAAGGGGCCCTGGACTAGCAGGTCCGCCCCAGCAACCTCCAATAGAGGGAGAACTGTGACCACAGGATTAGGCCTGGGATAAAGTGGATCCCACTGTGGAGGGGGAGCTGGAGGGAGATGGTTGAAGCCTATTGGTGGAGTGAAGTTGGAGCTAGAGAGGGATAGGTAGAGTGGCCTGGTCCTGGAGAGGGCGAAGAGACCAAGAAGTTGTAAGAAGAGGAGTTGAATGTTGAGGTCTTCTTAGCAAAGGGCAAGTGTAGTAGGGGGTTCCTCTGCTTCAGACTTCATAGCTCCCGGGAGCAGAGTGGGGGAACAGGAAGAACAGAGGGACGATTCTAAGCAAAGATAAGAGAAAGCTTGAACAAAGAGGACCTCCTCCCACTTACCTGATCCCTGGCCAAAGTTGTAAAGGCCCTCTAAGGTGTTGGTATCTAGGGTGCCAGTAGGTGGGCACTTAGATCGATTATCTAAGGGGTATCTGGGTCAGATTCGACTGCAAAGGTCATTTAGAAGGCCTTAAGCGCCCTGAACACACCTGATCTCGTCTGATCTCGAAAGTTAAACTGGGTCGTGCCTGGTTAGTACTTGGGTTAGAGACCACCCGGGAATACCTGAGGCTCTTTTCCAGGAGGATAAAGCGCATGCACATAGTGTGCATCTTGTGGCAGCAGTGACTGCAGTCTTGCATCTTGACTGCTGCGTCAACGTGTCCTATCATCTCTGGTCTCTCGGTACCCGAGGGCAGACCCCTGTAAGTGCCTGAATGCTAGCAGTCCGCGTATAAACCCATCACCCTGTCTATTCCCCTTGGCTGGCTGATCCCTAAGTGAACACCTGCGGGAGCAGAACCTTATCCTGGTGCAATGGACCTACAATGTGAGCTGAAACTTTGTAGCTCTAAGCCGTGAAGATTTTTAAGTTCTTGTTTCGTTTTGTTTTGTTATTGCTTTTGTTGTTACTTCAGAATAACCTACCTCTCCACCTGCTACCTGGATCAATAGTTGTCCCACATCTCTGAGGCATGATGTCCCAGCCTCTATCCTGGGCCCTACACTACCCTTCAAAGACAGTGGTGGTTGATTTCATGTTGCATGTTCTATCTCTCCGTGTCAGGAGTTTGACATATTACCAGTGTGACAATTTATCTTACTTTGGTTACACAAATATTTATCTAGTGACTGTAACTCTATTTAAAAGAATGGAAACAATTTTTTTAGGTTCAGAACAGTCGCTCGCTTCTAGCACCAGCCCTTCAAAATGAAACCTTAAATCCATGTTTGTATTCCTATAGTAGCCGAGATACATGCTACAACCATGGGACACCAAGCCAACATGCTATGCCAGGTATACATTCTGTTCCTGGTAAAGCTGTAGGATGCTGGCTGGCTAGACACCTAAGACCTGCAGACAGACATTTAGAGTTCTGCAAATGAGCCTGTTGATAGACAATGAGTCCTACCAGGAAACCAAATTTGTCCTAGAATTTCCCCTATGACAGATAATGGCATATTTTAGAAAGCTTTGGCATAGAAATTAAGCTGTCTGTGACCTTTCCGTGGTCTACTTAGGGCAATTATGTCTCAACTTCTACAAGAAAATTGATGTAAATCAAAGTTCCCAGTCTCATCAAGATCCCCTAATGTGTCTTAAAGCAATAATATGTGACTTCTGCTCTTGCTGCAGAAGCTTAAATATAAATGATACATCATTAGCCAAAAGACTATCTTTTGAATCTGACAGATATTACCTTTCTAAAATCTTATATGGCCTATATATGTCTTAATAAAAATAGTAAATTTTCCCATGAAGAAGCCAATATTTAATTATTAGGCCAATTCTTTTGAATTTGCAAATATTTAACTATTTTGACCTATAAAACAGCAATTTCATATGATTTAGCTAAATCACTTCGCATATATTATGCTGTTGTATATTTTGCTGTGTACACAATGAAAATGTTTAAAAAGCATCTGGTCATTTTTCTTCCTCAAACTATGCCCTTACTATTATTCATCTTAATGGATGTACCATTGGCTTCCCAGTCCCCCACTGAACAGATGCCTGTAGTGAAGTCACAATCTGGCTTCCCTCTTGCATCCGATGCTGAATGATCGATCTCTGTTTCTACTTAACGTATGATCGTTTGTTTTTAATTCTATGTTGGCTCCACTGATGCTGCCACTTCCTGGGCTCAAATGTAATTTACTATAGAAGGGGTCCACAAGGAAGGTGACTAAGATAAATTTTTTATCTGGGAGCATCCTTGAACTTGCAGTATGTTTTGAGGCAAGAGATAGAAGCAGGACCAAGGCAAGGAAAGTTGGGGTATGATACCCTAAGAACAGCTTCAGCAATCATGAGGTATTGGAAAGCTGACATGGCCATTCTGAATAATGCCACATTGGGACAAAGGGACGAAACCTCAGTGTCTCTGCATCCACGAGCCATTAAATGCAAAACAGATGAGTCTTAGGGAAGGCTGCTATCTTCTACCACACAGTTTCTACGTCACAGGGTAGCTGTTACTGGCAGTGTTCTCAGAGAGAAAATAAAGTCCCCACTTTTAAAGGAATGTATAGGTGGGGCATCACAGCCACCACTACAGCCTCTGCTTCCAAAGGCAGTTTCTCCAGGAGTTTGCAGGCATCTTTTCCATAGGGAATTATGAGGAAAAGGAATGGAGCAAAAACATCATCTTCACCTTAATACTTCGTCTCTAAGCCACAATTGCTCAGCAGTGCTCTTCTTCTCTGTTGTTCCATCTTGATAGTCAAGTCTCTTCTGGTGTTGATTTTAAGGTCAGAGACTGGTAACTTTGCCTTTCCCAGATCCCAAGTGCTGTAGCTGTCTTTTAATGTTAAAATGGCTGAAGCGTTTACCAAGAGATAGTGGCGTGTTTGTCTAGATGTCAAATATACCCTCCAATATGTGAAAACAGCTCTAAATTTTGTTGATCATTGGGGAGAGCTACTCTTATAAACAGGTTGCCACCATCTATTTTTTTTTTGCCTGCTGCTTCCTGTTTATAAAGAGCTTAAGGTTTCTAAGCAACAGGTATAATGGACTTGTGTATCTTTGAAGGGGAATTATCTCCTTTGGAACCAGGACTCCCTCTAAACTCATGAATCCAAGAGTTGAGAAAAAATGGATAATCCTTCCCAAGTACCTCCAACCATAGTGAGAGAAAATGAGATTATTTCAGCTCTTCATTTATAATGCCCAACCCAGTAGGGGTGGGGCTGCAGCTCAGTTGTAGAACTACAGTTGCCTAGCATGTGTAAGGCCCTAGATTCAAGCTCCAATACTGCATAAACAAACAAACAAACAAACAAAACAAAAGCCCATTTTGACACACCAGCCAACCCAATCAGAGATACTAGCTAGTTGAGCTTGTGACAGAGAGCTGTCATCCTCCAGATCTGTCTAGTTACGTAGGGGTGAGGCCGTGCGCTAATTAGAGACACGAATAGGAACGTCAATCACACTTGCGTCCTGCAGACCTTAAGGGGGGGTCACACTAATCTCTGCTATTTACTTGAGATGCTTTATTGTTTGAATTTTACATGTGAACATGTTCAGTTTTCTACATCTTTTAAACATCCATTGTTGACTAGAGCAGTTCAGGTATTTAATATCTCAGTTATTATATATAGGACCTCACTTTTTCCTTGCTTCTAGAAAAAATAAAACCATGCCCTGAGGTTCTTTCCAAGTACTAATTTATATGGATTGGAGAGATCTATTAAATCAATAAGCAACACTGTATTTGCCCTCTTTGATCCAGTACTCTATGAGCCCATTCCCACGTGTACTTCCCAACTCCTGCCAGTGCATTGGCTAAGTCCCTCAGCATCTTGTGGGTCCTATTGGCTTTCTACTTGCTGGAAGAGAACAGCAAACTAGTGGCTGAGATCTCTCTCGCTCCTCAGAACTCAAGAAGCCTGAAAACTGTGTGTCTACCAAACTAGGGTCTCATCTGGACACTCTGGAGAAAATTTGTTCCCAGGATCATTACTCCTACTGACAAAATGCATTTCTTGCAGTTGGATTCTGAGGTCTCTCTTTTCTTCCTGCTTCCTAAACGGCAGCCTCTCTGAGCAGCCAGAAATCTTTAGCATCCTTGACACGTGGACCCCGCTACTTTCCAAGCCAGCAGTCTTGTGCTTCATTTTCTCTTGCTTCAAACCTCCAACTTACTGCTTCCCCATCAATTGGAGACACATCTTTCTTTCTTTTCGTGCCCCCTTGAGATGGAACTTCAGTTCTTCCTCATGCTGAACCAACACTCTGCCACTTACTCACATCCCGGCCATTTCTTTGGAGACGGAGTCTATCAGTTACTTTTCTTATTCTGTTGACCAAGAATCTGTTCCAGAAACAACTTGAGGAAGGAAGGATTTATTTTGGCTCACAGTTGAGGGTACAGTCCATCACGGATGGGCAGATGTGCTAATGAGAGCAACTACAGCCATGGCAGCAAGGACTTGAAGCTGCTTGTTCATCTGAAGTCAAATTCACCCAGAAAAATCCTCTACCTTAAGAATAGATTTAAGGAGCTGGAGAGGTGGCTCAGAGATTAAGAGCACTGACTGTTCTTCCAAAGGTCCTGAGTTCAATTCTCAGCAACCACATGGTGGCTCACAATCACCTATAATGACATATGGTGCCCTCTTCTGGTGTGTAGGCATACATGCAGGCAAAACACTGTACTCATAATAAATAAATCTTTTAAAAAAAAGAAGAGGGATAGATTTAAGATTTAAACTTGGCTGTGGTGGTGCATGCCTTTAATCCCAGCACTTGGGAGGCAGAGGCAGGTGAATCTCTGAGTTTTAGGACTGCCTGGTCTACAAAAATGAGTTCCAGGATGGCCAGGGCTACAAAGAGAAACCTTGTCTTTAAAAAATGACAACAACAAAAAAACAAAACAAAAGATTTAAAACCTTAATTAAATCTTCAAAATTACTTTATAGTAATATTCGTATTGGTGTTTAGCCTAGTTGAACATCTGAGAGTAGGTAGGTGTACTCTTCAGGGTTCTTAGAATTCTTCCTGTTTCAAGGGAAAGGAGCCTTTATTCCCTGGCATCAATAATATATTAGATGTAGGCTGTCGTGAGTATGCAGAATGACCTTGGGGAAGATTGATCTGTGCAGCTGAAGCAATTCTACAGAGGGCTGGTGACTGAGAACTGAGACCTGCCTGTCAGTTGCATTCCCAGGAGCTTGGAAGATAAATTCTTCCAACCCAAAGAGGACCTGGATGGTTTATCTCTTCCTTTGCATTGTCGCAGATCTTACTGGATCTCAATTATTCGATCTACGCTTTAGGTTTGCCCTCTTCTCATCTATTCTTTACTTGAAAAAAAAAAAACCATCATATTCTTTCTATAAACAGCACAGATCATGCAGTTCCTCAAATTAAATCCCCTGACAAATATGTGAACAGCATGGCCTTATCCATAAAATCATGAGCAGGCCCCCTTTAAACATATGTTTTTCTAGTTTGGAAATAATCTATACAAACTATTTGATTGTTATATGATGATGCCAGTATCAAATGCTATTTTCTTACTAAGAAAGCTCACATTTCTTCCTTATTTTTTAAGAGGAAAAATAACTACAAATATCCTACTGTTTTCTCATTGACTTCACTCTGGAGGCCCGTGCTATAGATGTCGGATTTTGAAACAACTTTAAATTTCACTTGGATAAACAAACCATTTCCATAACCTGCCTGATAGAAAGACCCTGGTGTACCACAACACACCCAGTCTTCTCCGAGGAGGAGTTCTCATCCAGGCAATCCACGGCATTAAGATGGAAAGGCCGCCTGAAAACAAGATTGCTCAGGGATTTCTTTACATTGTGATTGTTCGCCCTGGTGATTGCGAACGGAATTCAAATCATTTTCAGCAAGCAAGGAGCTGTTGGACCACCTTCGCTGTAGCTGTGCCGACTTGCGGGACAACCAGGAGGAGGGAATGATCAAAAGCTCGATTAGAATTTAAGCCAATCAACAAACGAGACTGCAAAGATGCATTTAAAGCTCTTCAGGTCTAATGAATTATAAAGGGCAGAAAGCATTGCTTCCTGGTCTTGTGATGTGTAGCAGATCACAGTCTTAATTCATATGATCTTTTAGCAGTATCCCTGTCTTTTAAGAGAGGGCTTTCCAAGAGGAGGAAGGGGAGATGATGGATGGTATAGACACACGGAATTTTCAAAGGATGGATTAGAAACAGACAGTGGACCTTCTTAAATTTTGCTTATATTGGAGAATTTTTTATAGCTTGTTTATTCAACTTTGGCTTATAGTTGTTTTTAATCATTTTTCTAGCATGAAACAAATACAGCTTTCTTGAAGCATATTTAAGCAATGTCAAAATCCAATAAAATTTGTGGCTCAATTTTTGGGAATTGTTTCAAAAGCTTTTCTTTCTTTTCTTTGTCCAATAGTCTTCCTTTATTAAACTGAAGTTTTGAGTAAAGAGTCATTTCTTTTTAAAGTGATTTTACATAATAAAAATAGGAAGCTCAAATTCAATTGATCCCTGTATACTATTTATTTTGCATATTCTTTCTATGAAATTGATGCTTCATTTTCAATTGTTTAACTTCAACTGAATTTGGGAGACCAAACAATTTTTAAGCTATTTAATAGTAAAATTATCCTATGCTGGTACAGTTTTTTATGTTTCAAAGCACTTTTACCTTATTAAATTTTGTCTTCCAACAAATCTAGTTCTTTTTGTTTAGCCTCTAATGTACAAGTGAAAGAAGGCCATGAGTACCTTGGTGTGTTCTTAGTTATCCATTTAATTAGTGTTAAAGCTAAGACTAGAACAGAAAGGTTTCTGTTTCTGGGACAGAATTATTTTCTTCTCTGTGCTATGACTTCTGTTATGGAAACTAATGAAGAGTTTGTCTTCATCAGCTAAAGTCTAAGTTTTGCAATGAAGAATTCATGGACATTTTGAATTTTTCAAATTCCACAAAAAAGTTTGGATAGCTTAATGAAATTAATGTTACAGAGCCACTTGATAAACTGCTTCAGCTGACGGTCTCAGATGTTCAGGTTTAAGGATTAGCAGGTCTGGTATCTAGTTTTGGCTAAAATTCAGTCAAGGTTTAATCTAGACAGATATCATTCAGAACTAGAAGAAAGTCCAGCACACGCAAGCAGCAGGGACCGGTGCCCAACCACAATTAAATCAAAGAGGTAGGACTTTTGTTGGGGAGGTCCCTAGTGAACGGGGAGCTTGGTCCTGTTCCTGAAGACCCTTCTGAGTGGTGAGAGGTATCTTGGCCCACAGAAGGAGCCATGAAACGGAGCGAGGGAATTTTGTAAACGGAGCCCCTGGCCAGCAGGAAAACCTGATCCGGTTTTAAAAGACACAGAAGATAGCATCGATAGGAGGAGATAGGCAGGCACCAAGGCAAGAATTCACCCAACAATCTGAAAAACAACATGAAAACACCAGAACCCAACAATCTTACAACAGAAGAACTTGAACACCCTAACACAGAATAAGTGGAAAAAATTGACTTTATGAAAGCAATAGAGTCCCTTAAACAACATGTAAAAAACACCCTTATAGAAATGGATGAGAAGTATAACAAAATGTTTGAAGAAATGAGTAAATATGTACATGATACCCTGGGAAACCAAGAAAAAACGATCAGTAATGGAAACAGTTTAAGAACTGAAAACTGAAATGGAAGCAAGGAAGAAAACACAAACTGAGTGAGGACCAGCTGGATATGGAAAATCTAGGTCAACGAGCAGAGTCTATAGAAACAAGCATAATCAATAGAATACAAGAGATAGAAGAAAGAATCTCAGATTCAGAGGACACCATAGAGAAAATAAATGCACTGATCAAAGAAAACAGCAAAGCCAACAAAGTCTCATCAAAAAAACATTCAGGAAATATAGGACACAATAAAAAGACCAAACCTAAGAATAATAAGAATATAAGAAGGAGAAGAGTCACAGCTCAAAGGCCCAGAAAATATTTTGAACAAAATTATGGAAGAAAACTTTCCCAACATAAAGAAAGATATTCCTTTGAATATTCAAGAAGCATACAGAACACCAAACAGACTGGATCAAAGAAAAACATCCCCTCACCATATAATAATCAAAACACAAAATATACAGGTTAAAAAAAGAATATTAAGAGCTGCAAAGGAAAAAGGGCAAGTAACTTATAAAGGTAAACCGATCAGACTTACACCTGACTTCTCTATGGAAACAATGAAAGCTAGAAGGTCCTGGATAGAGGTACTGCAGAAACTAAGAGACCATGGATGCAAACCCAAACTACTATACCCAGCCAAGCTATTGTTCACTGTCAATAGAGAAAACAAGACATTCCAGGATAAGAACAAATTTAAAAAATACGTAGCCACAAATTTAGCCCTACAGAAAGTAATAGAAGGAAAATAGCAACCCAAGGAATCCAACATTGCCAACACTGCCTACAATAACTCAGACATGCTTCCTTTTGTCCCCGGCTCATTGGGCTACCAGCCATCCCTGTTTAGGTGCTGAGGAGCTCCATCTGGACAGGTGAGTATGTGCTATCCAGGGACAGATTGTCCCGGAAGAGAACACAAACCCCCCTCCCCCAGCTCCTTCTGCAGGGCTGTCTTTCTTACACACGACTCCCCCGCCAAGCCTGCGTGGTCTGCAAGGTCCTTTGTTCAGGAACAGGTTTCTGCTCCTACACTAAGGCTACCCACCCAGAGCGGTGAGTGCCTGCCTACCAGGCAGGCCTCAAAAACCCCGAAAGGGAGCACGGGCACCTTCAACTTGCCCGCCAGGGTCTCCTGTGTTCTACTCGACCCCGCCCTGTCCCCTAAATTCGCCTGTTTGTCCGCGAGTCATTGGATTACCAGGTGTACATTTTTCGGTGCTGAGGAGTTTCATCTGGATGGGAATGGTTCCTGCTTCTACACTGAAGAGATACACCCAGAGAGTCAGTCACAGCAAAGTCTGGACCAAGACACCAGGCCTCTCCTGGCTCCATTTGAAGGAAGAGATGGGAAGGCGCCAATGCAAGAATTCCTCCAACAACCTGAAAGGCAATATGACATCACCAGAATCCAGGGATCCACAAATAAGAAGAATTGTACACCCTACTCCAGAAGAATTAGAAGAAATTGACTCAAAAGTGAATTATATGAAAATAATAGAGGACCTTAAACAGGAGGTAAAAAACTGCCATAAACAATTAGAGATTACAAACAAAAAGGTAGAGGAAATGAATAAAACACTCAAAGATACCCAAGAAAACCAAGAGAAACAAGAAAAAGCAATCAAACAGATAAGGGAAGAGGTTCAAGACTTGAAGAATGAAATGGAAGTAATGAAGAAAACACAAACCGAGGGAAGGATGGAGATGGAAAATCTGGGTAAACGAACAGGAACTACAGAGACAAGTACTACCAACAGATTACAAGAGATAGAAGAAAGAATGTCAGACACTGAAGATACCATAGAGAAAATAAAAACACTGATCAAAGAAAACAGCAAAATCAACAAAGTCTCATCACAAAACATTCAGGAAATCTGAGACACAATAAAAAGACAAAACCTAAGAATTATAGGGGTATAAGAAGGAGAAGAAGTACAGCTCAACGGTCCAGAAAATATATTTAATAAAATTATAGAAGAGAACTTTCCCAACCTAAAGAAAGATATTCCTTTGAAGGTTCAAGAAGCATACAGAACACCAAATAGACTGGACCAAAAAAAAAAAATCTCCTCGCCATATAATAATCAAAACACAAAACATACAGAATAAAGAAAAAATATTAAGAGCTGAAAAAGAAAAAGGGCAAGTAACTTATAAAGGTAAACCTATCAGACTTACACCTGACTTCTCTATGGAAACCATGAAAGCCAGAAGGTCCTGGATAGATGTACTGCAAAAACTAAGAGACCATGGATGCAAGCCCAGACTACTATACCCAGCCAAGCTTTTGTTCACTCTAAATGGAGAAAACAAAATTTTCCAGGATAAAAACAAATTTAAACAATACGTAGCCAGAAAGAAATAGAAGGAAAATCAAAACCCAAGGAGTCCAACAATACCCACAATAACTCAGACATCTAATGACCCTTCACCAGCACAACTCGAAGAAGGGAAACAAACTCTACTACCAAAAAAAAGAAAGAAAGAAAAAATGACCGGAGTTAACAACAACTGGTCATTAATATCACTTAATATCAATGGACTCAACTCACCTATAAAGAGGCACAGGCTAAGAGATTGGATATGAAAACAGGATCCAACATTCTGCTGTTTACAAAAAAGACACCTCAACCACAAAGACAGACATCTACTCAGAGTAAAGGGCTGGGAAAAGGTTTACCAAGCAAATGGACCTAAGAAACAAGCAGGTGTGGCCATACTAAATTCTAACAGAGTTGACTACAAACTTAAATCAATCAGAAGAGATGGAGAGGAACACTTTTTACTCATAACAGGAACAATTCATCAGGACAAAGTCTCAATCCTGAATATCTATGCCCCTAATATAAAAGCACCCACTTACATAAAAGAAACATTAATAAAACTCAAGGCAGTCATCAAACCACACACACTAATAGTAGGAGATTTCAACACTCTTCTCTCACCAATGGACAGGTCAATCAGACAGAAACCTAACAGAGAAATAAGAGGATTAAGGGAGGTAATGAATGAAATGGACTTAATAGACATCTATAGATCATTCCACCCAAATAGGAAAGAATATACCTTCTTCTCTGCAGCTCATGGAACCTTCTCGAAAATTGACCACATACTCGGTAACAAAGCAAACTTCCACAGTTACAAAAAAATATTAGTAACCACCTGTGCCTTATCAGATTACCATGGATTAAAGTTAGAATTCAACAACAATGCTACCCCCAGAAAGCCTACAAACTCATGGAAACTGAACAGTCAACTACTGAACCATACCTGGATTAAGGAAGAAATAAAGAAAGAAATTAAAGTCTTCCTTGAATTCAATGAAAATAAAGAAACAACATACTAAAACTTATGGGACACTATGAAAGCAGTTCTAAGAGGAAAGTTCATAGCACTAAGTCCCCACTTAAAGGAAACAGAGAAAGCACATATTGGAGACTTAACAGCCAACCTGAAAGCTCTTGAAAAAAAAGAAGCAGACTCACCTAGGAGGAGTAGAAGACTGGAAATAATCAAACTGAGGGCTGAAATCAACAAAATAGAAACACAGAAAACAGTCCAAAGAATCAATGACACAAAAAGCTGGTTCCCGGAGAAAATCAACAAGATTGATAAACCCCTATCCAAACTAATCAAACGGCAGAGAGAGAATACACAAATTAACAAGATCAGAAATAAAAAGGGAGACATAACCACAGACACAGAGGAAATACAGAAAATCATTAGATCTTACTACAAAAGTCTGTATGCCACAAAATTGGAAAATGTTTAAGAAATGGACACATTTTTAGATAAGCACCATATACCAAAGTTAGACCAGGACCAGGTAAACAATCTAAATAGACCTGTTAGTTGCGAAGAATTAGAAGTTGTTATAAAAAACCTCCCTACCAAAAAAAGCCCAGGTCCAGATGGTTTCAATGCAGAATTTTACCAGAACTTCCAAGAAGACCTAATACCTATACTCCTTAATGTATTTCACAATATAGAAACAGAAAAGTCATTGCCAATTTCCTTTTATGAAGCTACAGTTACCCTGATACCAAAACCACACAAAGACTCAACCAAGAAAGAGAATTAGAGGCCAATCTCCCTCATGAACATCAATGCGAAAATCCTCAATAAAATACTGGCAAACCGGGCCGGGCGGTGGTGGCGCACGCCTTTAATCCCAGCACTCGGGAGGCAGAGGCAGGTGGATCTCTGTGAGTTCAAGGCCAGCCTGGTCTACAAAAGCTGGTGCCAGGACAGGCTCCAAAGCTACAGAGAAACCCTGTCTCGGAAAAACTAAAAAAAAAAAAAAAAAAAAAAAAAAAAAAAAAAAAAAAAAAAAAAAATACTGGCAAACCGAATCCAAGAACACATTAGAAAAATTATCCATTATGATCAAGTAGTCTTCATCCCAGGGATGCAGGGCTGGTTCAACATATGCAAATCTATCAATGTAATCCATCATATAAATAAACTGAAAGAAAAAAACCATATGATCATTTCATTGGATGCTGAAAAAGCATTTGACAAAATTCAACATCCCTTTATGATAAAGGTCTTAGAGAGATTAGGGATACAAGGGTCATACCTAAATATAATAAAAGCTATTTATAGCAATCCGACAGCTAACATCAAATTAAATGGAGAGAAACTCAAAACCATCCCACTAAAATCAGGAACACGACAAGGCTGTCCACTCTCTCCATACCTTTTCAATATAGTGCTTGAAGTTCTAGCAATAGCAATAAAACAACATAAGGGAACCAAAGGGATTCGAATTGCAAAGGAGGAAGTTAAACTTTCATTATTTGCAGCTGATATGATAGTGTCCATGAGCGACCCCAAAAACTCCAGCAAAGAACTCCTACAGCTGATAAACACCTTTAGTAGCATGGCAGGATACAAGATCAATTCCAAAAAATCAGTTGCCCTCCTATACACAAGGGATAAGGAAACAGAGAGGGAAATCAGAGAAGTATCACCTTTCACGATAGCTACAAATAGCATAAAATATCTTGGGGTAACTCTAACCAAGGATGTGAAGGATCTATTTCACAAGAACTTTAAGTCCTTGAAGAAAGAAATTGAGGAGGATACCAGAAAATGGAAGGATCTCCCTTGCTCTTGGATTGAGAGGATCAACATAGTAAAAATGGCAATTCTACCAAAAGCAATCTATAGATTCAATGCAATCCCCATCAAAATCCCATCAAAATTCTTCACAGATCTGGAGAAGACAATCATCAACTTTATATGGAAAAACAAAAAAACCAGGATAGCCAGAACAATCTTATACAACAAAGGAGCAACTGGAGGCATTACCATCCCTGACTTCAAACTCTACTACAGAGCTACAGTATTGAAAATAGTTTGGTATTGGCATAAAAACAGAGAAGTCGACCAATGGAATCGAATAGAAGACCCTGACTTTAACCCACAAACCTATGAACACCTGATTTTTGATAAAGGAGCTAAAAGTATACAATGGAAGAAAGAAAGCATCTTCAACAAATGGTGCTGGCACAACTGGATGTCAACCTGTAGAAGAATGAAAATAAATCCATATCTATCTCCATGCACAAAAATCAAGTCCAAATGGATTAAAGACCTTAAATTCAGTCCGAACACACTGAACCTGATAGAAGAGAAAGTGGGAAGTACTCTACAACATATGGGCACAGGAGATCACTTCCTATGCATATCCCCAGCAGCACAGACATTAAGGGCCTCATTGAATAAATGGGACCTCCTGAGACTGAGAAGCTTCTGTAAAGCAAAGGACACTGTCACTAAGACAAAAAGGCAACCCACTGACTGGGAGAAGATCTTCACTAACCCTGCAACAGACCACCCACCTCCATCCAGGTCTAGTAAGGTGAGCATCCAAACTGCCTAGGCTCCCACAAAGCCAGTACTTGCAGTAGGATCAAAAACCCATTGCCATTGTTCTTGAGCTCTCAGTAGTCCTCATTGTCCGCTATGTTCAGCGAGTATGGTTTTATCCCATGCTTTTTCAGACCCCGGCCATCTGGTCTTGGTGAGTTCCTGATAGAACATCCCCATTGTCTCAGTGTGTGGATACACCCCTCGCGGTCCTGAGTTCCTTGCTCGTGCTCTCTCTCCTTCTGCTCCTGATTTGGATCTTGAGATTTCTGTCTGGTGCTCCAATGTGGGTCTCTGTCTCTGTCTCCTTTCATCGCCAGATGAAGGTTAGTATTCAGGAGGATGCCTATATGTTTTTCTTTGGGTTCTCTTTATTTAGCTTCTCTAGGATCACAAATTATAGGCTCAATGTCCTTTATTTATGGCTAGAAACCAGGGCTGGTTAAACATACGCAAATCTATCAATGTAATCCATCATATAAATAAACTGAAAGAAAAAAACCATATTTTGCTCCTTCAGCATACGAAAGGAGAATTTCCAGAAAGAATCTATTAAGTTACATGTTATCATTATTAAGTGTAAACATTTCAATGATACCAGTATCTGGAAGGGAGGGTAGCTTGATAAAAGTTAAAGTTTTAGCATGAGGGCCTGGAGAGATGACTTAGAGGTTAAGAACACTTGCTCTTCATGCAGAAGACCTGGGTCAGTACTGGGATCCACATTGTAGCTTACAACCATCTGTCACTCTAGTTCCAGGAGATTTGACAACCTCTTCTGGCCTCTGTAGGCACTCATGTGGTGCACATCTACAGACACATGTGGACGAAACGTTAATACACATGAAATAAAAATAAATAATTCTTTAATGATATATCAGACTATGCATTGTAGCAAATGCCTGTAGTCTCAGAACTAAAGATGCAAAAGCAGGAGAATCATGAGTTCAAGGTTAGCGTGGGCTGCTCAACAAGATTCTGTTGTTTGTGCATTTTTTTCTGAAGATATATCCATTCAGAATTGCTCAAAATATTAAGCCTCAAATATTTTTGCCACTTAAAACAAATATCAAAGAATACCAGGATTTTCAAGAACTAGTATTCCAAGTCTGAATATTCAATTGAAAGGAAGCAAGCTCTTCATCTATGTACTGTAATAGAGACTGTGCTAGCGTGGTTTCCAACAAAGTCAGAAGAAGAATCCCAGTTGCTATGCATTATACGAGGAATTTGCAGTCAGTTTTTGCATTTGAAGAAGCAGTCACGTTTCCTATGAGACAGAAGCCACATGAGAAAGAACTTTACAAAATTACAGTGTGAATAAAGGTAAATTGGAAGCAAAGAGATTTGGTTGGTCTCAGATCATACAGCCTAGAATGCATTTCGAGCAGGAAAGTTCCAGTTTCATCTAGAGTTACTGATCATGTTTTTGTCCCCCAGTTTCTGTCCATCTGTCTGCAACATATTTCTCAAAGAGAAGAAAAATAAACCTGAAAAGGATGTTCTCATTAATGTGCTGTTGGTTCTAGGCTAAGCTGTAGGTAGCAGAATAGGCAACCCAATGGAGAATTTGTCCCACAGTGTCTTAGTTGGTGTTTTCATTGCTAGGAAGAGACACCATGAGCAAGGCAACATATAAGGAAAACATTTAGTTGAGAGGGCTCCATTACCGTTTCAGAGGTTCAGCCCATTATCATCATGGCAGGGAGTGTGGAGGTAAGGAGGCGGAAGTGGTGCTGGATGAGTAGCTGGGAGTCCTATATCTTTCAGGCAACAGGAAGTCGAATGAGACACTGTGTGATATTCTGAGCATAAGAAACCTCAAAGCCCATCCCTACAGTGACACACTTCCTCCAACAAGGCCATGCACACTCCAACAAAGCTACACCTCCTAATAGTGCCACCCTCTATGAAATTCTGGGGGTCAATTACATTCAAACTACCACACATGGTATCTTAGCAGTTCATCATAGAACAGAAGGTTTCAACAGCAAACACTTTTCATAACTATGGAAACTGCAAGACCAAGATCAAGTTCTAATGATGGTAAGCATAATTTCCGGTTTGCAAATGACTATCATGACGATCTCACTGTGGGAAAGTAGAGGCTGAACCCCAGCTCTGAAGGTCTTTCCTAAAAAGACACTCACCTCACTCATGACTAAGCATTTCACAAGGCTGCATCTCTCAATACTACCTCGCTGGGGACAGGGATTTCAATTTATGAAATCATTCATTCTGTAATGTTTGCTATTCTGAGGAAAACAGAAAGGAGAGTTCTTGTTACAAATGAGAAGCAGACTCACTGCTGAAGGGTAGGCCTCTCTGAGTGTACCTGTGAGGCAAGAAGTATTCTGTCCTCCAGAAATTGAGACCAGACAATGAGAGAGGAAGAAATGTAGTAATATGGAGCGGCGGCAGGGCTGTGTCCCCAACACCCCAAGCCGCCTGCCCGGCTAGCTTTACCCGAAATAATTACACGGACACTGTATTCTTTTAATCACTGCTTGGCCCTTAGCTCTAGCCCTTACTGCCTAATTCTGATATCCCAATCAACCCATCTCTAACAATCTGTGAGCACCGGTCTTACCGGGAAGATTCTAGTTCAGAGCTTCATCGCATGTGTCTGCCCAGGAGCTGGGCATGGCGTCTCTGCTGAGGCATCTGCTCCCGAGAAGGGAGCTGTCGAGTCTGCCCTCACTCCCTCTTCCTCCCGGCATTCTGTTCTGTTTACTCCACCTACCTATGTCCTAACCAATAATATGGGCCAAAGCAGTTCCTTTATTAGCCAATGACCTTCCTCCATCAAAGAAAGCCAGAGGAAACTTGATGTGTTAGGTCTAACAGTTTTCTCACTCTATCCTCCCCTTTCTAGTAGCAAGGAACCCAACATAGAGATTGACATTTCAAAGCACAGCTTTAAAGACAGCAGGAGGCAGGGAAAGGAAACAAGCATGGAGAAGAAGGTTCTGGCTTTGGGGTAATTGAAGACCCAGCTGAGACTGTGTTATTCTAACAAGCAACTTTATGTCCCTAGGTGCTTGTAATGAGCTAATAAAAATTCAGATTATTCACTCTGCAAGAACTACAGAAAAAAAAAAGTCCAGACTGGAAGGTAAGCTAGGATGAACAAGACGCCAAGGGGAAGAAGTAGCAATAGTTCCTGTATCCAGATACTCGCACATCCTGGAGTGACTGGCTGAGGCCTGAGATGAATGAAACTTGAGAAGCACTTATAAATCTTGTGTTTTCCTTCCATTCATTCAGCCCAAAGGAATCAAGTTGATAAATGATTTGTTAAGATGACAAATATTTTCTCAGGGGAATATATAGTACCCTGAGAAAAGGGTTTTGTTTGTGTTTGTTTTAGTTTTTTCCTCAGCAGCTAGTTCAGGAGAATTCCTTTGTAAGAAAGTGTGCAGATTTGTTGCAGGGATAGTCTAATGGATATTCATAATGGAGTCCCATGAATCATTTTGTCATCTCCAAAAATTCATTGGCAGGAAAAACACTGACTTGTATTTCCCACAGAAGAAAGGGAAGAGGCATGGGATCTGGGAAAGACAAATTTTCAGAAAGAAGGGGACAACATATTTAGTTGTCTGGTTATCAGGTGTTAAAGAAAAGTTGGTAAGCCATTGCCTAAGTGACTTCTGGAGTGAATTACAACAGTACCATTACAAAATAACTTGTGAATCTTACACTTCTCATTACTATCTTCATAGAAGGGTGTGTGTGTGTGTGTGTGTGTGTGTGTGTGTGTGTGTGTGTGTGACTCAGAGCAATGAATTATCTGCCAGATATTTGAGCTAGCTTATGTCATTAATTCTATCTGTCAAGTTCACAAGGCTAAAGGATTCAAACAAATTATTTTGATTGAGTATGTGAAGATATTTTGGGGGAGAGATTGACACATGAGTCTATGCTGAGTGAATAATATTGACCCCATTAATGTTGTATGTGTATGTGTGTGGGTGGGTGTAAGCTTGGTAGGAAGAATTTATTAATAGTCGACTCTTTTCTTGACTTGGAACATAACAGAAGAGTGTCTGGAAGCAAAAAAAGAAGGCCTGGAAGCAATTTCCTTATGCTGCTAGAAAGAATCCTTGAAATTTGAAGATAGAGATGGTCTACAAAAGAAACCAGCACTGTCTTGGGAGAGTCCTGGGGAAAGTGTCTCGAAGTTCAATGAGATATGGTCATTCCATGAGATCAGAAGCCTGCCAGCTGATTCTGTTCCTTGGAAAACCTGGGAATTGGTTTGCCACTAAAACTATAACCAATATGCCAGTAAGGGGGTAATAGCTTTCTCTGAAAAACAAATGGTAAAAATGCCAATTTTGGGCCAGGATTGACACAAGAAGAAACAGCTATAAAACTGAGAGTCCTAGTAATAATTAAAATAACATTATTTTATAAAAACACAACCCAGGTATCATCACTTTGTAATTAGCAATGAGGTTGACATGATTTGTGTAGCAGACACAGGGCATATGGTAACCAAGGAAACTTGGCCAAAAGGAAAATACAGTCTGGTTAGTTGAAAAAGTAAGGTAGGGAAGTAAATGAGCACAAAGTATGACACAAACATACGAAAATATCATAATACAATCAATTATTTTTGTATGTTAAACTAAGAAATTAATTTTAAGTTAAAATTTTAAAAAATCAGCAGTCTTTCTGTGAAGAACCTGTTGGTTCATTTTTTTTCTCTCCAAATTTATCTTAGAGTTAGATGAATAAGCTACCAATAGAAATTAATACTTGATTGAAAGCTAGAAATAAAATAGCTAATGCCAGTCACTACAGTAGAAAATCATGATGGTGTCTAAATTTAAGTCAGTTCTCAAATCTAGAACTCCTTGATTAAGAAGGCATGTTATCCATGCATAGTGGCATATGCCTTTGACTCCAGCACTTGGGAGGCAGAGGAAGGCAGATCTTTGTGAGTTTGAGACCAGTCTGATTTGCAAAGGGAGTTTCAGCCAGGGCTCTGTTACAGCATGTCTCAAACATCACCAACAACCAACAAAAAAGCCATGTTAATTCAAAAGAGAACTTGTACCACCATATGAAGTATATAAAATAAATATTTCACATATCCTTTATCCAAAGAATCTCAAGCGTTGGCATCTCAAACTTTTCAGTGACAAATATTCAGATGGTCTGATCAGTCATAGGGAATGGGAAAGCAGATAACCCCTGAAAAATAAAATTCCAGGTGTACCAATAACATTCATATGATTCAAAGATTCTAAGCACTCCAATATATCTCTTCTATGTAAAGAACAAATTATTATACCATGTACCTTTGACTGTTAAAAAAAAAACAACAAAAAATGGGAGGCTGGTGGGAGGAGGTGGAAATTTGTTTTTTTTTTTTCTTTTCTTTATCCTCCTTTTATCAATAAAAAAATTTAAAAAAAAAAAAAAAACAGTTCCACAGTATTCTTTAAATTTTTGAAAAAGCTGATCCTTGAGGTTCACTGCCTTAAATTTCTTGTTCTTTGTATGTACAATTCAAGCTGTAGTTCCGTGTTCCTCAAAGGATCCTCACCAAGACTAAGCCCCAGTTATCCACAACAGTAACAAACTTAGGACCATAAAATCTGTAAGTTAGTTTTTTTTCCCTTTTCCACCCCTCTGTATCACTCTCTACAATGCTTTCTGAGTAAATGCTTCAGTGTATTATACTCACACCCTTGCTAGGGACCTGCGGTTGGAGAACCCTAAGCCAAAACATTAGATAAGGGTAGAAGGAAGGAAAGGATAGTTACAGAGTTATCGTAATAAATCGCACAGGAAATAAAGTAGTTTAATCAGGGTAGTAGCTCTTGCCAGGATAGTTCTTTGGGAGACCAACAGTCTGAGGAAACTGCAACCATCTGGGTCCTTAAGTAAGCACATTGCAACAACTCATTGCAATAGTCTTCCATTTAGGGATTGTCAATGAACTCATTGCAATAGTCTTCCATTTAGGGATTGTCAATGAAGTTCTCATTAAAGATTTTCTACTAGTACAGTCGTCCAATTAGAAATTACCATCTAATACCTGACTGGGGCAAAGTAACCGATCAAAATTTTCTTTACCTTATGTTCTCATTTACTTTATAAAAGTCTCCCCTTCTTGCTTTTTTAATGGGATCCTGAACTGTGCTAGTCCGTAGCTATGTAATTCATGACATATATCTTTGATCGGATGGATGGGTGATTTAAAAATTTGATGTGCCAAGCTATCTTTTATCACCCAAGGTAATTTGATACAGCCAAGAATGACTGAATTTCAGATGCATGTTCAAGGTAGACAAGTGATGGGAGAAGGAAGTTGTCTAGGATGTCTGAAAAAAACTTTCCCTTGATTGGGTGGAATCATAATCATTAAGAATCTTTCTGGTGAGATGAACAAGATTTCAGGAAAAGTTGGTTTTCTGGAAAACAAGGAGTTCGAATCAGTTAGCTTAAGTTGGAGAGATCAAGTAAACACTCAGATGCTTTCAAGGGGATTTCAATTTAAGATTCAAGAGGAAGCCCACCTAAGAGATGCAAATTTGGGAGGCACTGGTAAATGATGATATTTCAAACAATGAGGGTCGACGAGTTTACTACTGGAGTGAGTGTAGTAATAATGAGAAGAGGATGAAGACCTGGGCAGTGGAAACCAGGGATGCTAAGAGCTTGAAAGAACAGAACGCAGATGAAGGAGACTGAGAAAAGGTTGCCGGCAGGATGGAAGAAAGCCCAGGAAATTGTCGAGAAGGCCTCTGGGTGACAAGATAATTAAATTAACAAAGAGAAAAAGGTTGTGTCTAACGCTGCTGCTAAGTCAGTCCAATGAGGACTGGTCATTTATGAGTGGGTTGAGCGGTGCCAAGGGCATTTCAAGGCAGATGGCAGGTGTATAGTGTCCAGCTGTTTGGTGAGGAGTCACTTCTCAAGTCTACTGAGGTTCAATGAATATGTGAGTATTTCTGGGGCTGAAGACAACACAGACTTTCTCAAACACGTGGGGAAAGTGTAGAAGAACAGAAGGCAGGACTATTAGGATGAACATAGCTATTTTGTAATTTGCCTAAGGTTAGTCTCAGTGCTGGCAATAAACACTTGAATAATATGAATGGCAGGTGAGCAGCCAGCCTTGGTGCCTTAGGGGAGAAAGTATACTAACACCAGGACTCTCCTGGCAGTCAAGCTGAATTAATTTACCGAATGCTTTTGCAATAGATTTTGCTGTAAAAATAAATTGGATAGTAGTTTCAATTGAACAACAGTACCAAAAGTTTCCAATTTCAGAGTGGTTTGGGCTTCTTACAATCAATGGGAAGCCTAGGTGCCCTGGGAGTGATGGCTGAATTCAGGTTGGTATTGCCCCTGACAGTTACACTGGAAGCCAGTTGGCAATATGCATTAATTGGTCAATGAGAATTCAAGAAGGATGAATCTTACCTGTCCCCCCAAAGATATACTATACATGAATAGTGACCAACTCAACTCCCCCAAAAACAGAGAGCAAATTAAGTCCATATAATCATTTCATTCATTTTATTAACTTATTACAAACTTGTTCTGGGTCTAGTTTTAACTTTGATGTAATAGCTTTTTCTTTACAATGGCAGCATTTGATTTGGATATAAAAATTGTCTTTAGCTGACTTTATTAACGTTTAGTGCTTTCTTCTTTCCTGGTGGAAAACACAGTCTCCTTCACTCTTTTTACTGTAGGCATGCTTAAGACAAAAGTGCCTATACACTTTTTTCTTCTTCCTAAAGATCATGTGACAATCTATCACCCACATGGAGAGGCTCACACCTGACTTTAACTTCAGCTTTAGGGGAATGGAATGGGAACCTGCATTCACAATTTAAAATAAAATAAACTCTTTTTAAAAAAAGAAGTAAATGCAGAAAAACTTCTTTCCAACCTTCTTTCACCTGCCTAGAAATAGGGCATAAAGTCTCCTTAGGAGGAGGTGCCACACAAGCCTACAGATCAACCTTATTCTGGCCTTGTTCCATACATCCCTTCCTCTACTACATTCGCCTTCCCCATAGGAAACTAAAAACTGCTTCCCCTTTTGTTGTTCAATACTGTTCCTGAGGAAATGTGAACAAATTTCTACTTACCCAAGATAAGGAACTGACAACAAACCAAAGCCTAACTTGATGAACCAATGAGTTTTCCTGGGGTTAGTTAGAGGCTTGTGGGTAAGGGGTTACTTATATGACTGAAAGGCAACTATATCACCAAGAGACCACCCTAGCATGAGTCACAACTCACAAAGCCTGGAACCATGGAGCCGTCTGAGCCACTTGCAAGCAACAGATAAGAGTGTCTTCTTAGATATAGAGGAACCTTATAAATCTGGTCACTTTCAGGAACTCCCTAAGACTTCTGAGTTGCTTACTTTTTGAGTCTTAATGAACCTCACTTTAGAATTTTCTGGGTCTTTATATTTATTTTTTATTCATGTATATTATATGTATCTGTGTGTACAAGGGCATGTGAGGGCCCGAAGAGGGAGATAGATCCTCTGGAACTGGAGTTACAAGAAGTTGTGAGCCACCTAACATGGAGGTTGAAGCTAAACTCATATCCTTTGGAGGAGCGGTAAGTGCTTTTAGCTTCTGAGTCATCCCTCTGGCCCCAAAACTCTCTGGGTATGAAGAGCATCAATCTAGGATGGACTGTTTCAATTTGGAGGAAGTTCCTACACAGCACCTTTCCTGATGATATTTATAAGCCAGAGCTCCAAGGCACAGGTGGGTTCACTGTTTCTTCCGTGTTGTGCATATGCACTTTTGAACTTTATGTTTCTTTGGTTGTTTCCTCCATTGTTGTTGTTGAAGAGTAGAAAATGAGAAATGACAACAGCTTGGTTTAAAGATCTTAACTGACTTTATTTGCGATTCTAGAATCAGGCACCACTTTATTCTATAAACTACAATAGGTACTGTGATGAGCTGAGCAGAACAGGCTGGTTTTATAGCCAGAAAAAAAAGCTGATGAAAGCAGAAACAAAGAGCAGAAAGGCTGGTCATTTCAAAAGTGCTTTCCTCATAAGAAATAAGGAAAGAGAAGCACAGCTGATGAGCTAATAGCAGATTGCTTCCAGTGACTTGTTGTTGTTTTATAGTTCTGTTGTTGCTTGTTTGGCCATGTGAGATGTCCTATATATCTGTTGCTTTATTGGTTGATGAATAAAACTGTTTGGGCCATCGGTTTAGCAGAGTAAAGCCAAGTGGGAAATCAGAACAGAGATAGAGAGAGTAGGCAAAGTCAAAGAGACACCATGTAGCTGCCGAAGGAGAAGGCTACGTCAGAACATTAGGAACCTTACTGGTAGGCCACAACCTTGTGGCAATACACAGATTGATAGAAATGGATTAATTTAAGATGTTAGAGCTAGTTAGGAATATGTTAGAGTCATTGGTTAAACAGTGTTATAATTAATATAGTTTCTGTGTAATTATTCCTGTCTGCGTAGTCTCCATCTACAAAACGGCACCCTCATGGCCAGCCCTCATGGGTCCCTCATGGGGCTAACCCTCATGGCCAGCCACACACTTTGGATTCAGGTACTTGTATGCCCACTCGGGGTTAGGAGGAAAGTGGCTGACAGCATGCCTACCACTCAGCACCCCCACCTGGGGAAGCATCTGCATCGCGTCTGCCAGGTGTGCACAGGCAGAAAATCATGGCCGATTCCCACTGCCATACACAAAGACCATGGGGCATTCTGCATGGAAGATTTAGCTTTTACTTAGATAAAAAGGGTTCAGGTGCTGCATGGTTCTCCCCAGAGTTGAGGTAGTGAGCATGGCTCTCACCTAATAGTCCCAGTGGTAAACATACCTCTGCCATATTGAAAGGCCAAGAGAGGTGGAGTCAACATCTAGGGTTGGCACAACCACACTGCTTACCATTTTAAAATGCTCCTTGTTAGAAAAGGATTTCAGATACACAATAGGACAGATTCAGACACAAAAGACCTCTAAGTGTGGCACAGTATGTTTAAAAATATACATAGGCTTGGGAGAGAGAGGAAAAAAAGAGGATAGACAGTTATGAAAAGTAGTAAAGTCTTTACTTTTAGACAGTAAAAGTAAAATAAAAGAGTAGAGACAGTCATAGATTAAAGGAGTAAAGAAAAATAGGCCACATAAAGATGGAATATACACAGAGAGCATGGATTACGTACATTATTGTGTTTTCTTTGGATTTTTTGACTGCAGAGAGATTTGTTTCTGGGGGCTGCTAAGTTAAACCAACATAAAGATATTTTGACCTCAAAATTTGGGTCTAAGGATCTGCTTTTGATTCCACAGAAAATGAAAACCTGTGGATTCCTTTCAGACTAATATGGCTAGATGGGACAAGACTCCTTGAAAGTTCTCCATGAACCCTAAGAATACTTTGCCCAACAAAATGCAGGAAGCAGTTTGGAGAAACCTATGTCCAAATTTGCAAAATTTTTGTTTATAAATGTTTATTTTCATTTTAAAAGGGTTGGTCATAAATGTTTAATGGTCATGGTCAATTTAAAATACAAAAATAAGGGGGATATGATATAGAAATGAATATCTTACATTGGTATGGAATTTGGTTTATTGAAACAAATCTAAGGTCAATTTTGTTATATGTATATTTCTATTCTTGTTTAAGGTATTAATGTTTATGCAACTCATTTAAAAATTGATATGTAATTAAAAATTACACATTAATAAAAACAGTCATTTATAATAGTCAAACTTGTAGTCATGTTAGTTAGGTTAGGCTTTCTAGATATATAGACATATATTTCAGTTAGATAAATAATCTTCAACAAGACACAGATCTACAGAAAATTGCATTTAAAATGTTTTAAGAACTTAGGCTTTTCTAAACAATGAGACATGTCTGCTTCTGGCAGCACAAATTACTTCAGAGAGGTTGGTGGACATTGAAGAAACTCATATGGAATTTGCCTTCAATGTGACAAGGCTAGCCATTTGGGCAAAAATCTGCTCTTGCCTGGACTGCTTGATGGCATGCTATGCAAACTGGACATGCAGGACCCACAGAAAAATTATTGTTGAACATGCCAAAAAAAGATAAGACAGTTCTTTGGGGTTCCTGCATCATGAAAGAACTGCCAGACATTTTGCAGGATACAGAAGAAAGCAAATGATGAACTTTGTCAATACAAGACAGATCAGATATTCATATTTCCTGCTTCACTGATACTATGAGCCTGTAGGCTGATGATGGATGTCCCAATGATATAGAATTACTTTGGGTGACTGTCCAGGCAGCAAGATGTGTCTGTCAGTTCTTAAACTTTGGAAGTTGCTTACAATGCACTTCCTGTTTATTTAGATAATATTATATACTTCTGGAGTCTTTGTGGAGTTGAAGACTAGATAGTTACAGTTTTCCTTAGTTATGATAAAAGATAAATTAGATATGAATCTTTAGAGTCACAAAGAAGTATTGTAGCTATAATTCTTGCTTGATACCTGTTTTGTATATGTAATTTTATTGTGTTGAAGAAACAAACTTCCTTTAATTAGACAGAAAAGGGAGATGATGTAGGATGCCCTTCTGTATATATGATGCTTTACTGGTTGGTAAATAAAGCTGTTTTAGCCAATGGCTTAGGAGAGTAAAGACCAGCAGGGAATCAGAACACACACACAAACAGAGAGAGAGAGAGAAGATGGAATCAAAGAGACACCATGTAGCTGCAGAAGGGGGATACCTCGGGACCTTAGGAAACTCACTGGTAGGCCACAGTCTTGTGGCAATACACAGATTGATATAAATGGGTTAATTTAAGATGTTAGAGCTAGCTAGGAATATGCTAGCATCATTGGTCAAACAGTGTTGTGATTAATATAGTTTCTGTGTGATTATTCGGGTCTGAGCAGTTGGGATATGAACCAGCAGTCTCCACCTAAAGTTTGGGGTTGAGTTTTTTGTTGTTGTTTGTTTGTTTGTTTTCCTTTTGGTAAGAATTAAGGCAAGAGTGAAGATTACTGACGTGCCAACTCTGGTCTATCTTGAAATTCACGTATCAAAATCCTTGTTCTTCTGAAGGTCAGATCATAACTTCCTTGTCTTTTGGTGAGGTTAAATTTTAGCACAAGTGACTCTGCTTTGGCTTCCAGTCTGATCTGTAGGATCTTGTGCACTAGCTTTAGTCCAAAGCAATGTCTTTTTGTAATTTTCATTTAACAAGGGTCACAGTCAAAAATTGTAAGTGGAGGTAAAGGTTGCCCTCCATGTCCTGGTGGCACAGTTATACCCTGAGATCCCTTGGAGGCTGCAGACTTTGATATTTGTGTCCAGGCTTTCTCCTTGTAGGTTCTGATACCTTCCTGCATGCCATGAGGTGTAAGCACGCTACTTCCAGAATCCCTAACCATCAACCTTCCAGGTCTGGAAGATTCATTAAACTTCTGCCACATCTTTCTCCTGAATTCATACTTGTTAATTCCCATTCCCTTTCTTGATCTGTTTTCTTTCATTAAACAATATTTTAACTCTGCTCATCACGTCCCAGGTCTTCACTCTGGAACTTTGATAGAGCAAAGATGGGAACATCAAATGGAAACACGTGTGTTTGATCCATCTCTAGAAATACAAATGAAAAATATAGATTAATATCTTAGTTGATGAGTCTGTCATGTAGCAATGAAATAGTTTACACCATTTCTTACTTCTGACTTTCATTCGTATTGTGTATCTTCCTTCTTTTCTAGCTAACTAACTCAACTTACTCCACATCTTAGATTAAATCTCATTATTAACATTAAACTACAGCTTGGTTATCTCAGAAAATCAAAGAGTAGCAATTTCAAGATTATACATTTTCAGATCCACAATGTCTCCCATTAGAGTGAGGACAAGGTAAACTCCTGGTGGCCTGTGGGTGACATCATCCTTCCATCCAGGGATCTTCTTTTGTAAAGGGTGTCCCTTTTCGGGACTGAGTTTTTTCTTCCAAATTGTGTTGAACCTCCCAAGGCAATCGCAGACGAAAGGAGACTCTTTTTGTCTGACAGTAGAGTGGAGATAAACTGCTAGAAGACAGGTTTTACTTATGTCAGCTCAGTCCTGAGTGATTTTGAGCCAGTCCTAACCTCTCTCTATCAGTAAAATACTGCTGAATGTATTCTGACTTTCCCAAGGGTTATTTTGGAAACCAAATGAGATAACATATTTGAAAGTGTCCATAAGAATAAAGCGCTACACTAGCACCGAGTCTCTTCTTAGCAAGTTGTGTGAGTTTAACATTCATTGGCATTCATGGCCAATCTGAAGATTTATTCACAACTCCCAGGTCTCTTCATTGCTTTCTTCTGCTCTGCATTCAGAAGCTGTAATTCCATGCAGACATAAGAACAGGTTCAGACTAGCTTCAGAAAACAAGAAAACATTTTTTTTTCCTTAAAACAATGCAAGTGTCTCATAATGATTTTTTCATAATCTTGTTGAATTTTCTTCTTGGTCTCAGTGGGAATCTTCTAAGCCTTCTTTACATTTTCACCAGAGAATATTTCTTTTCCCATAGAAATTGAAATATTCCTTCTGTCAGACTCATAAGCTGAATTTTGATTATTTATTAAACATAAGTCATTTTTTTATTTTCAATAAGAACTGATTAGATATTCCAGAGAAAAAAATTTTAGGTATTATTTCTTCTAGTTAAATTACATAGATCTGGCCCTGCAGTGGTGGTGCACACCTTTAATCCTAGCACTCAGGAGGCAAGGTCAGACAGATCTCTGTGAGTTCAGGCCCAGCCTGGTCTACAGAGCATGTTCCAGGACAGCCAAGGCTGTTATACAGAAAAACCCTGTCTCTAAAAAACCAAAAATAAAAAATAAAAAAATACATAGATCTATAGAGACTTATCTTCAAAAAATATATTTTTATGCCATAACAAATATGTGTCATTCAAACATTAACATGTACTTCATATTTCATTTCCTGCCTGCCACTAAGGCACTATTTTTCTTTATTTGCCAAATATTTTGAATTTGTGTTATTAAAAATAATCATTGTCTACTCACATTGGAAGTTTAAAAATTCCAAGTGGTTTAAGTTTTCCTAACAGTGTCCTTATATATCTGTTTTTCTCTGGAGCCAGAAATACTTTGAAATAAGCAATGAATTACATATTTAATGAAAAATAGTACAAGAATCTATTATTTATTTTATTTTATTCAGCGTTTTGGCCATACACAGGATCAAGCCTAGGACCTACAAGGACCTAAAAGAGCCCCTACAAGGGCTCTGCACCTGGACTGCATCCATGCCTGTTTCTTTCTGTTTCTCCTTCTGTCCAATCAGCCCCACTGGCAAAATGTTCATTGCAATCAGCCATTGGTCCTGTTCAAGGCTTCTGGTTTTTGGTACACCATCACCGGGCTGAGCCCTCATCAAAACTCCTCTTGGATATGCTATTGTTTCTGTAAGTCATGGAAATTCTGCTGTTATCCTTCTGCAGGATCCGTCTCATTGTGCACTCCAACAGATCAACGATGACACAGCTGTTAGGGTGGACCAACACAAGGCCCAGGATGTGCATCTGGGTGGTAGTTGAACTGGTTGGTCAGGGTTATTGGGACCACCCCCTCAAGTGAGGGGCATAGCCAGCTCTCCTAAGCCCACACATCAGCCATGCCTATGTTCCGGTGTGGGGTCTTCTCTCCTGAGTGCTGGGGTCAGCTCCTCTATGGGGGGAGGGGTCGGCACCAGCTCTCCTGCAATAGTGTCCAGAGAGGGCCAGGGCCAGCTATCCTGGGGCCAGTGAGGGACAGGGCAGGCTACACACGTCCAGAGATTTCAACATGCATGGTTCCTATGATCCCCTGTGGCAACATGAACCATAGACGCAGCACAGAACTTGGCTGCTGTTGGGCCATGCACCCAAACATGGCTGTCAGTAGCAGCCCTGGCCCAAACAACACAGTGGCCCCATTAGCAATACAGCTCTCGGACACCAACAGGGCCACAGGATGCAGCTTAGACTTTAGGAAACAGATTAGCATCTTAAAAAAATCTTCCCGCATCTCATCTTCTGGTAGCAAACATTGTAGGAATGAGAACAAAGGCAGTCAATCATCCCACAGCTGATTCTTGCCACTCTGGTTGGGATGGTCCTCCTGTCTCAGATTCATGAGATTATTTGCATCTGTGTACACTGGCTTCTTTATCATCTCTTCCTGTGCAGCTGTGGTTGAATCCTTGAGCTACTGAGCCTTATGTCCCTCCAGGAGGGTCCCTTGGGCTAGAGGTTAACTCAGAATAAATCTTTAATAGTGGGTGCAAGATGAGTTGTTAACATGGACTGTATACAGATTCCCATTTACAATATGAAGTAAAAATGTGTTCTTATCCTGCAAAAGTGTCCCTATCTCTGTCCTGTCAATACAAAAAAAAATGCTTGGAACTAGACACATGTCAGATTATAGATTCTTTCAGATTTTGAAATACTTGCAAATACATGAAGTATCTTGGGGATGGGAGCCAAGTCTGAGCATAGAAATTCATTGGTTCTATATGTACCAGATTGTCATACCATTAAAAAAAATGTGAATTGCATTTTGACTGCAATCTTTCATATGAGGTCGGGTATGGGACTTCCTACTTGTGTCAGTACTCAAAAATTTCAGAATTTGGAGTCCTTTAATTTCCACATTAGGGATGCTAAATCCATATTGGGAGTGTCACACATAGAATGAAGTAGAGGCCACTTACTTGGTCCCAAAAGGCTGGTTGTTCTCAGTTTTAGTAGACAACAGCTACCATGCCAAGGACCATACTGTGACAAATTTTTTCTATTTTTCAGGACAGGAAAAAAAAATTAAAAAAAAACAAAACAATTCTTTTAAGCATTACTAAATCCAGAGGTTTTCGCTTTCTGTTTGTTTTGTTTCTTTCACTTCGTGAGGCAAATACACATATTGATTAGAATCTGACTCTTGAACTCTTAATTTTGACCTAGAACTTAATCTTTCTGCACCTTTAATCATGCAAATGTGTTGGGTGATACATTGGTGTGTAAAATAAATGCCACTGTTTGAGTGGTGTATAATGTTTTAGATTACAAACCCCTTTAAGAATTTGAAAGTAGGAATACTTTCCTTAAATCTCCTCAGTGACAACATTTGGGATAAAATTTCAGTGTGTCCACTGGCTCCCTTAAGGTTACTAATATTGCTGGGCAGTGGTGGCGCATGCCTCTAATTCCAGCACTCAGGAGGCAAAGGCAGGCGGATCTCTGTGAGTTCGAGGCCAGCCTGGTCTACAGAGAGAGTTCCGGGACATCCAGAGCTATTAGAACAGAGAACCCTTGTCTTGAAAAACCAAAACCAAAACCAAAAATCAAACAAGCAAACAAACAAACAAACAAAAAAAAGAATTATGTGGACCCAGTCTGAGACTCCTTGACTTAATCCAATATAAAACTAAAATATGGCTTATTTATAATGCCTATCTTTTTCTAATTCCCAGGAATTTTAGAGCAAAGCCTAGGCTGAATTATAATAAATAATTGATGTAGGAGGGTCTTCTCTCTATTGTTTCATTGGTTAATTAATAAAGAAAACTGCTTGGCCTGATAGGTCAGAACATAGGTAGGTGGGGAAGACAGAACAGAATGCTGGGAGAAAGAAAGCAGAGTCAGGCAACTGCCATGAAGCTCCAGCCGGAGATGGACATGGGTTAGAATCTTCCCAATAAGCCACAACCCCGTGGTAATACACAGATTACTAGATATGGATTAAAGCAAGATATGAGAGTTAGCCAAGAAGAGGCTAGATATAATGGGCCAGGCAGTGTTTAAATGAATACAGTTTGTGTGTTGTTATTTCTGTGGCTAAGCTACCTGTGTGGGAGCCAGACGGGACGAAAACCAGACCTGCTTGCCTCATCACTACAAATAATTTAAAAATTTAAATATCAACTTTTCAGTTCGATGTTTTTCTTCCTTGGCCTTGATCATGAAGTTTTTTTCCCCTTGATTTTCTTAAATTATAGCCTTTTCATTTCCTTTATTGTTTTTTGTTTTATTGCTTGCTCTTTCCTGTAGTCAGTCCATCAAAATTAGCTAAGCAATAAATAAGTGAATAAATGAATAAGAAATGATAGTAAATTGCAATACAAGTAATAAAAACTTATTCACATAATTTCGTACCAAATAAAAATGAAAATAGCTGTGAGCCAGAGAACAGTTTTGTCTCCGGGGCCCTCGTACTCCTTTCCTGCACCGTTATTCTCTCTGTGGGTATTTTGTTAACCCTCCTAACTGCTGCTGTGCACCTCGGCTCCTCAGAGCGTGCCATGGCTGTTCATTACTCAAGTGTGTTGTCTTGTGGCAGCAATCTAGGTCACAAATCCATGCTGGGCTAACTTTCTTAACCTCTCGTTGATTTCTTCCTCTTCCAGCAGACTTTCAGAAGCCCTTGTGAGCTGTATGCCTCGTTCTGACCCTTGACCACATTCTGCATCGTAATGTCACTACTCCACAAGACAACGATGCCATGGCGCTGCAGGAAGCTTGGGGCCTCATCCCCTGTCTATAAGCTTCCTGGCACCTAAGCAAAGTGGTAAGGATGGACAACGGCTTGGTAGACATAGGTTAAGTTTGGTCGAACCGCTTCTCATTCAAAGTTTCCTAGTTTTCCAAATTATTACTATTTTTTTTCAAATAGGGCAAATCATCCAGCAGAAAAGTCGGTGTTTCAATAAGCTTTCACCTCGCGATGCATTGAGGGCTGGAGCTACACGGGAACCTGCAGTGAGGACACATGAAAGCTCTTCCTCTCTGGGAGCTGAGAGAGCTCATGCTGTAAGGGATTTGAGTGGATTCCAGGGCTGATGAAATGAATACAGATCACTGGCAGCTGCAGATTAAAGAGGGAACATGCTCTTTAATATAGCCTGGTAAGGTAGGAGCGAATGGCTTCTGATAATTTACCAACCCATTTTACATTTTTATTAAACCTGTGTTGTTGGAGTAGAAGTTTATTAGGCTTCGGATGTAGCCTGTTATTCGCTGCAAAACACAGCCTTCAAGTAAATGCTAATACGGCTTCTAAAGGTTAACGTTGCCAGTGTCAGATATTTCTAGGCAGTAGTTTAAAAGGCTTGACATTTGCTGAGTAGCCCCGAGAAAGTGCCTCTTATTAAAAGTGCACCTCCTCTTACAAAGCAGCCCTTCCATGGGCTAGCCTCATTTCGGATAGCGTGGAGTCTACCATATGAAAGGATGGGAAGAAAGGACTTCTGCCTTTAGGTCAGGAGAGAAAGAGAGACTGGACCTTTAAAAGACAAACTCTTGCCTCTCTTCTCTCCTGCTGTTTCCTGAAGAAACCACAGAGCGAGACAAGTGCCATGAGACTATGAAGGAAGAGTCAGTTCCCGTGAGAGGACCTTGGCCCAGGATGGTTTGTTTCTGTTTTTCTTTCTTGTGAGAGAGATGTTCGTGCTGGGAGGCAAGGCCTGGCATAGCCTTACTAAGCACACACTCTGTCCCTGAGCTGTATCCTTACGTCTGATGCTTATGCTCTGCATCAGCGTCATCTATGAATAGTCTATTATTCATGGTGCTGTAATTTCCAGCACACACTACCATTCTGGGGGAACACTCAGGTCTTCACACTGTGAAGCAAGTGTTTTACCAACTGAGCTTTCTCCCCAGTTCAATATCATAGCAGTATTCGTAAGTTCAAGGATTGGCTTATTAGATGAAGACCAAAAAAAAAACAAAAAAACAAAAAACAACCCTCATGCTTCATCAAAATTTTCCAGAGTAATCCCTGATTGTGAACTTGGCGAAGTAAAACACCACATATTGTTCTTTCTCAGTAGTCAAAATCATTTTGTCTGGCTTGACGCTAAGGTACTGATAGGGCCACAGTCTTTGGGAAGGTTCTAGGGACCAACTTGTTTCCTTGTCTCTTCCAGATTCTAGAACAGTATCCTTGGCTTGTGATCCTCACTACATCTTCAAAGTCGGCACCATAGCATCTTTTTTGTTTTGTTTTGTTATTTTCCAAGATAGAATTTCACATAATGCGCCCCAATTACACATACTTCCCAGACTTCCCATGTCCACTCCCAACCGTTGTGATCCCCTCCTCCATAAAACGAATAAAAGAATATAGTCCAATTTGTGTTGCCTGTTTGCTCACTGGAGCATGCTCAAACTCCCCATGGCCAGCCCCTTAAAGAAAACTGTGTCCTTCCCACCCTTACTCCTGCCAAAGGTCATGAACTGTAAGATCTACACTTCAGCATCCTTATCGTAACTTCTAAGAGTTTTCTTCAATGGATTCCTGTCTAGACTGTGGGGGGAGGGGAGGACTGTCTCAGAAGCCATCTATGTCTCTCATATGTCTCACCTGTGAGTCAGCAGACATCGATACCGCTGCAAAAGAAGACAGCAGCATCTTGGATCATGAACTTCCACAGGGTTTCTGCGGCAGCATTTTTAAATCTCTTCTCACCTCATAGGATCTACTCTCCTGTGTTTGTGAACAAATTCCCATTTTCCTCTTATGGTTACACTTGTGGTTAAATTCAGGGCTCACTTCAAGAAATCAAGATGATCTCATCTTCTCCAATTTTAATATAATTGTATCATTATAATGCTTTAACAATGAAAAATTATGCTCAGGCTCTAGAGGTGAGGGCCTGGCTGATCATTGTTTAGAGTCCACCATCTCCCCAGAACTTTTCTATAACAGTGGTTGCTATGGGAAAGAATTTTTGAGCCCAGCAAGTTTCCATTTAGTGAATGGAAATATTCACTAAATATTTCCAGCTTCTCTGGAACTCACTTTGTAGACCAGGCTGGCCTTGAATGCACAGAGATCCACCTGCCTCTGCCTCCAGAGAGCTGGGATTAAAGGCGTGTTCCCCCATGCCCCGCAAGATTTTCAAAAGTTCTATTACTAAGAAGTTGACTTTAGTTTGCTTTAATTCAGTATATAAGATGTGAATACAACATGTATATAGTATGATATTGTGTGATGCTAACTAACCGTAGGTCTGCCCTTTCAGTGATCCAGACAGACTCATTCCAGTTGATTTTTCAAGCTATCAAACTATTGATAGGCACACACATCTGACCTAGCAGTTACAGATAAGCACCTAAGTCCAGTTATGCATAAAAGACTCGGTACTGGAGTATCTTTCAGAGGGTCCTTGGCAGGGTGGGCGGTTCTCAGAAGTACACAGTCTACTTGTCAGTTTGATTGCATAATCTCTCCAGTAAACATAGAGTGTGTTCTGTGATTCTGAGGCTATAGAATTATCAGGGTTGTGGCATAGTTATCAGTTGACATGACGAATGTATACAAGGGTCGTGACATAGTTACCAGTTGACAGGACGAATGTATACAAGGCTAAAAGTATTACTGAGGAAGTTGGGTTGGATCTAGAAAAGCAGTGCAAGAATTGTTATATCTCCACTGATTTTCTTAAGTTTCTTCCCTTTATGAGGAGAGAGAGTTGGAGTCAACATACAATCAGGTAAAAGAGAGAAAACAATATAGGAAAGATCAGTTAAAAAAACAAATTGAGTTGAAATACAGCAGGTGAAGAAGTACATTGGAAACTAAATTTATTTAATTTTTAAAAAGAAAGCAAATTATCCTTTTTCATCATACATATGAATCCAAGTTCCCATTCCCTCTTCTCTTTCCATTCCCTCCACATACCCATCCCACCCCCATCAAGTCCTCAGAGAAGGTAAGGCACATTGCATTGGGGGAAGGTCTAAGGCCCTCCCTACTATATCTAGGCTGAGCAATGCATCCATCCAAAGAGAATGGATTCCAAAAAGTAAGTACAAACAGTAGGGATAAATCCTGGTGCCACTGCCAGAGCCCCTCAGTTGGCCCCAGCCAACCACATTCAGAGGGACTAGTTTGGACCTATGCTTGTTCCTTCCCTGTCCGACTGGAGTTGGTGAGCTGCCATTAGCTCAGGTAAACTGTTTCAATGGTGTCCCCATCATGGTCTTGACCTCTTTGCTCATATTCTCACTCTTCCTACTCGTCAGCTGGACTTTGGGAGGGAAACTGAATTTATAAGTACTCAAATTTCTCTAGGAAGTAGGAGCCATATATAAAACCCTAGATCATTTAGACTCCTCTCCACCACAACGTGATGTCTGCCAAGGATTTCAATGAGAGAGACAGAACGAAGTGAAAGGGGACAGTTTCATCACTTACAGAGATTATCAGGGGGGGAGAGTCATGGAAGTTACCATGATCTCTCATTTCCACTGCTGTTTTTTCATGCTCTTCTCAGGGCCACACACGAGTTTAAAACCTGTTTGGAATAGTTTTTAGTTGCTGGGTAATTTTTACATGCAGCTAAGTTTCTAGAGACTTAGAAATGTTTGATATGCATGAATTAAACCTAGCATGTAGCTGAGCTTATTGATGAATTCAGAACAAAGCAAGACTAATGATAATTGAGAATCATTTTAAGGCAACCTTGCTATTAATGTCACTCCTGTGCCTTATCCCCAATAATAACACGTTTTCATGTTCATTAGTTGGGGAAAAGGACTAGTGCACGTGGGAAACAGGATGTTTTGAGCTTTCCATAAACCAGCATCAACACTCTCATAGCTGCTGCCTATGAGAATTGATGGGCAACTTCTGATATTGTTAGAACAGACACGGCTGATAATAATGAAATAGTAAATGACAAAAAATGATGCATTTTAAGGACTATCTCATCTAGTCAAAGCAAATAGATATAAATAATCCTAGGAACTCTAAATGAAAAATAAAACAAATAATTGGAGTGATCTTCAATTGTATGTTTCAATAGAGAGGAAAGAGGTCACTCTTTGTCTTTATAGGGTGATGTCCTGCTCATAAGCCAGACAGGGGAAGGGCAGAGAGCCTCTCTTTAATCTGGTTTTTTAACTGACTACAGATTCAAACCATTACACCAAAGGTATTCTTGTAGGGTGGCATATACTGGTCTCAAATAACTATAAGCTTATAATTGCATTCCAAATAATCATAACATAATATTTTAACAAAGAACAGTCTTAAAAAGCTAATAATTTTTATGCATTCATTTTTTTCTGTGCTAGAGATTCAACAAATAAGCTTCATGGTGTGAGCCAAATACTCGTTCACTGAATTACTTCCTCAGTTTCAATTTTCACAAGTTTCAATTAATATAAAAAAATCTACTAAAATAAAAATATTTTATTGGCTGAGAAATTACCAGCCATATTTAACGGATAAGCAATTATTTTTTGAGACAGGGTTTCTTTGTGTAGCCTTGGTTGTCCTAGCTCTGGAGACCAGGCTGGCCTCGAACTCACAGAGACCCATCTGCCTTTGTAATGCCACCACCACCCCCTGGCCTCTACTGTATATTTGAAAGTTTAATTTTGAGACGAGCAATTGTCTTGCAAAGATTAGGAACATATTCCCCAGATTTATTAATTTGCCTGAAGAGGTCAGAGGACAACTCTTAGGAACCATTTCTTTCTTCTCATCAGGGCTTCAGGCAAGAGTCACTACCTAAGTGCAGAGCCATTTTACCAACCTAAAAACTCTCTTCTTAAACGTTAAGTAGGTAAGAGAACATGGTTTCAAACAGATTTATGTATGAACGTATGTATATAGGGTTTGTTGTTGTTGTTTTTCTGACAAGGTCTCACTCTATAGTCCACGCTAGTCCCACACTCCTGGCGACCCTTTGCCCCAGTCTGGTGTTGGGATTACAGGCATAGGCCACCATGCTCAGTTTACACCTCCTGGTACAAATGTACACTGCAGGAATCTTTTAAAATACCTTCGGAACAAAGCAAACAAAATTCATTTTCTACATGAAAATCTGGTTTTAACAAATCAAACCTAGCAGAACACACAAAACCTCAAGAGAACCCTACTGTATTATTATTTTCTACTATGTAAAAACAAATATGCTTCACTCTGGATTTGAAACTTAATCTCTTCCATATCCAATGTACTTTTTTTTTAAAAAAAAATCTAAGTATCAGAGACTCCCACTGTTTTATAAATTTTGATGTCTTCCTGAACTGAGTAATTGAAAAATAGGATATGATTGAATAGCCTTGTTCATTATGACTCAGCCAAGGCCATACATAAGTGAGGAACAAGCCATGTTGGTACATTTGCTCCTGGTACATTCTAATAAACCATGGGTAATGAGTACTTGATTATTTGGATACTACTTGTTCTCATTCATGACAGAAGTGAGCACTGAGCCCACAATTAGGTTGAAGTCCATTGTTAAGGGGCTATCTCTATTTTAAAGTGTATTTTCAGATACCTAGTGGATGATCTTAATGGACTGTTGTGGTCAGTGATAAGGCATCACATACAAAACACAAGATGATTACTCTTCATAGAAACATGTTTTATGAAGATCTCTATTACATATCACTCCAACAGTTATTAAGTATGGACTACTGTTTGTGATTAATTTTTATCAATAATTTCGTGGTACTTCAAATTTCACACATATAGAACACACATTTTTGAAGAAAGAATATTATGTCTCATTAAAGTCTTATTGGAAATGAATTAGAAATTGGAAAGCAATTCATAATTTAAAAATTCTTCTCCTTTTTCTTCCATTTCTTTGAGTTAAAATACAAATTTTCTACAAACATTTTCTTATGTTTTACTGTATTAAAATTTTATTAAACCTCATAAAATGAGTATAGTGTTTCTGTTCCAGATTACTTCTAGCCATTTAAGTAAATCGTGTATGTGAAGCTCCTTATGAAAAATAAAATATGGGACAAATACCATAACTTCAGTAAAATCTACCTTGAATATGGTTGAACTTCACTTTCCCCAAAAGGGTATTGCCGTTTTTCTTTCTGCTTGGAATTCATATTGCCTTCTTAACCAGGATAGGACTTTCGTTGCCTTGAGAAGACAAAGAGCTCCTGATTCGTGAGTATAGAATGAAAGCACCACAGTAGATCTTAACTCTTCACCGGAGCTGTTTCACAAGCTTTCTGTCCTATTACAAACTGATTTAAAAATACTTGTGTTCTATAAAGGCAAAGACGGCATTATCTGTGCTTAAATACTGTGTAAACTTTATGTAGTGGTCTGGGTTTTTTTTTCCCTTCTTGCCTGAATGTACCACATGGTTTATACTTTTGAAATGTTTGTGCAGCAAGTTCCCGAGTAAAGTCTTCTATGTTTCTAGATTCTCTTCCTCATTAGTCTTACTAATTGAATAACAATGAATCATTTTATTCTTACACCCTGTAGTGACACGTCTGGATTCTGTACCGCAATATTCAGATGCATTATACCTTTGTGGGATATAGTGATTACAGCTGTAAACTTAGAGAACAACAGAGGAATGCATCCAGATATGGACTTCACAGCTAAAATGACGGCATTCTTCACTTTGTGAAGAAAGCGATGTGAGCATCTGTGTTACTGGTCCGAGAGTTCTGTATTGGTAGACTTCATTTTCTATGGGGAAAGGTGTCACTGATCAGGGAGATCACCACAAGTGGTACCCCACTTGCAGAAACAGAGGACTAAAGCATTCTCCCTTATTCTTGGTAACTAGAGGAAGGAGATGATTCTTTTCCTGGGGTTAGAGTCAGTGAAAGGAAAGAGCAGGCTGTAAATTCTGAGAGAACTTGGTTGGGTTACTCTTTCACTTTTGTATGTCTGGTACCCAACAAAGTGTCTTAGTTACTTTTCTCATCATGATGAAATACAAGGACAACTTAAGGGACACAGAGCCAACACGGATGACTTCTGTGTTTTCCAGTCACCATGAAGTAAGTATATACAAGCTTTGTCTTCCAGCAACCAACCAGTTCTGTAGTGGCTAACTGCCAAAGTGTTTTGTTTTTTTTTTTTTTAGATTTATTTATTTATTCTGTGTACAACATTCCTTCCATGTGTGCCTGCATGCCAGAAGGGGGCGCCAGGTCTCATTACAGATGGTTGTGAGCCACCATGTTGTTGCTGGGAATTGAACTCAGGACCTCTGGAAGAGCAGTTCTTAATCACTGAGCCATCTCTCCAGCCCCCAAAGTTTGCCGATTCAGTTCAACTTGGATAGTATCTACTTGAAAGTACCATTTAAATCCCCAGGTTGAGGATTTCAGTTCTACAAGACTGTGCACACCCTGCCTATCACTTCAGGTGCCAAGTGCAAGCCTTTCCCATGGCTGGTTAATATGGTAGAGGTGGTTCACTGAAGTCAGAAACATACTCGTGTACATTTATTCATTTATTATAATGGATGCTGCAGAGGACAGAGGTGAAGGGCTGCATTAGACAAACAAGGTATGCAAGAAGGCAGATGTGGCTTCCCTGACCTCCAGGAGTCTCCAAGTGTTGAATTAAGTGGAAGCTCTCTGAACCCTGTTGCTTTGGGTTTTGATACAGGCTGCATTATGCAAGAACAATTGATCAGCTCATATCTGTTAGGTTTCAAACCCAAAACAAATGGTTGTGGTGCCTATTTAACACCCCAAAGTAGAATCCAGCTGCCAGGTTCTCCCAGTATCCCTCAATATCCACCAGTGATCAACTTAGCTGGTCCCCACCCCTCCCTCATTGCCCTTCTGAATGTCTTGAGGAAGAAGTATGAGGCTGAAGTCTCTGAGAGCTAGTTGGATCCCCCAATTCTGGGGTTACAGGGCTTTTCAAAAATGGCCTCATTAACATAAATCCAGGTGTGGTTGAAAGGGCTTTTTAAAAAGAGAAGAACTATCTTTTATCTTGAAATCCTTCAAGAACTGTTTAAGACCAATGTTTTAACAAAAGAAACTTTAATGCTCCAATCATTTAGACGATGACAAGACTGAGAAGAGCTGTGACAGGAAGAGGACAATCCCCTCAAATCTCCGTCTACCCTACTGTTCTAGCGCTCTTTCAAAACTGCGGGGCTTTGAGCCAAGATATACTTGAAAGGCAAGAAATACTCATTTTAAGCAATCCTTAACCTTTTTTTGAATAATTATAAAGTACTCAACAGAACTGAGCTTATCAAGACTGCGTGATCTTCAAGCATGTTCAAGCCCTAATTTCATTTAAAGAGACATAGTATATAAATACCAGAGAGGACATTAAGCTGTGGTTCTGTCTGATTCAATACTATGTTTATTCCCCCAAATGAGTAGATAAAATGACTATTTTAATTCAATATTTTTAAAACTTATTTTTAGGGATGGATTTTGCACTATTTTATACAAATGTTGTATAATACAAAATTACCTAAAGTCTGAGGATACTTCTATTTAAATTGCTTTTTCTGTCTGCAGTTCACCTCCTAGGATAGAAATAGCTAGATTTTGTGACTCTTGCTCAGTGCTTCAACTGTTTGTTCTGGCACCCTATAATTCAAGAAAGGAAACTTAATTCCTACTTGGAAATGAAATATAGAAATTTCAAAGCAAGCTGCATTATCTATTGATCACAATGGGTGCTGCAGAAAACCTTCAGAGGTTTTTAAACTGAGGTATTTTTTTTTCCTAAAGGCATTGTACACTGACAATTGAAGTTAATAATTTTGTTTTAACTTAACAAAGGTGGGTTTGGCTAAGTACTTCTTATTTTAAGTTTGAACAAAGAGCAGGATAATAATCCTTTCTGACACGTATGGTTTACAAACTGCTTTTATATAAGGTATTTCTATTTGATCGTCACAGCCACACGGCGAGCAGGCAATTATTATTTTCCTTGTTTTAGAATTAATGAAGGGAACACAGCAGTTCTGAGCTCTGGGGGCCGGGGCCAACTCTAGTCACTCAGTCCTTCTAGTGTCTAGAAGTGTTTTGCTTTTCCTCTTCCTGTGGTACAATATTGCTGGTTAAAGCAACTTAAGGGAGAATGGGTTTATTTTGGCTCCCAGTGCGAGGCAATATAAGGCTTCATGGTGGGGAAGCTGCAGGGGCAGAGGCGGTGGCTGGTCACACCGCAGCTGTAGTAGGAGGAGAGTGAAGAACGCCTGGGGTTAGCTCACTTTCTCCTTTTTATTAAACAGCCAAGGACCCGAGTCCAGGGAATGGGGCCACCCACAGTGGGCAGGCATGACTGGGGTTAATCTAGTGAAGACAGTCTGCCGCAGGTGGCCCAGAAGCCCGTCTTCCAGGTGATTCTGGACTTCATCAACTTGACAATAGAGATGAACCATCACCCCCAAATCATTTGAGGCATGAGTCTAGTTGGAAAAATTAAGCATTACATGGCTTAATCAGGGAAACAAACACAGCAAACACACAGGGTATAAACATACAACTTACAGCTCCAAGGATACTGTCATGGTCTTTCTTTTCCTATTCTTCAGTAGCTGTTTCCCACTTCCCATCTCCTGCTACCACAACCGACACTCATTCCATTTTTATTATACATTAAAAATGTTATCTTTCACTTTAGTTTTAAATGCTCTTCACCATAAAACATAGTTAGAGAACAAAGGGCATCTCTCCTTTTTCTGATCATTCTTTGTTTTGATGATTATTATCACAGCATCCACATTCACCTACAGCACTCAGCCAGAAAGATGAGGCAACATTTGACATGAAGTCACTGAGTGTGAAAATAAAAGATAACACGATCTGAAAACAATCAGGTCCTCTGTCCACAGGACTGTCGCTCCTTGCTTCTGGCAAGACGATCCTCTGGTGTTTGGGATGGTGGGGCAGTGCTGAGGACTGGAAGATAGAAACCTAACTAGTTCCAGAGCCTCTAACCATCTTGTTCTGGGAGCAGAATGTTTCCGGATAGGATAGATGTTTGTATCAGCAACAGCAGCAACAGAACAGCTGGCTATGATGGTGTATGCCTGTAAACTTAGCACCAGGAAGACAGAGGCCTGAGGATCTTTGTGAGTTAAAACCTGTTCTGCATATCAAGTTCCAGGCTAGTGAGCTATATACATAGTGAGACCCTGTCTGAAAACCAAACAAAACCAAATAAAATAACCACTTACAAAACAACAAAAGGAAGTCCAAGGAACCCCCACCTCCATCCAAGTCTAGTAAGTTGAGCATCCAAACTGCCTAGGCTCCCACAAAGCCAGTGCGTGCAGTAGGATCAGAAACCCATTGCCATTGTTCTTGAGTTCTCAGTAGTCCTCATTGTCCGCTATGTTCAGAGAGTCCGGTTTTATCCCAGGATTTTCCAGACCCAGGCCAGCTGGCCTTGGTGAGTTCCCAATAGGCGGGGAAGAGACAGAAATCTTTAATAAATAAATAAATTAAAAAAAAATAAAAAAAAAGAAAGTTGGTTAATAAAAAAAAAAAAAAAAAAAAAACAACAACAAAAGGAGGCCTTTCTTACCCAGGTCTGCTGAGTAAAAGACTGGTTTTCAGACAAGACTCTCCCCTCCTCCCTTCTCTCTTCTCCCTTCCCTTCTCTTTCTCCCTTCTTCCCCCCCTCCCTTTGTAATATCTTAATGATTTATTTACAATGCGTGCAGTTACTTCTGCTTACACAAAGCGACCTATTGGAATATGGAATTTCGTCACCCTTTGTCTCAGTTCCACAGTTTACAGGGCATCTTCCGAGGAATTTTTCAGGTCTCATGAGTCTATGGATTTCAGATTTGTTTCCATGAAGTACTTATCTGCTTCTAAAAAAGCATTATGTAATGAAAGCCTCTAGTTCTTACATTGCTCAGCCGTCTACCTCCTGATCTTTCAGCAGACTGTGTTTTTCATTGCAAGACTCCTCTCTTACCCTTTTCTCTTCTTCTTTCTCATGCCCCCAAATTGACTTTTCTCTCCTGGTAGCATTAAAAATAGTTTAAATACTGCCCTTTGCTGCTTTGGATTTTGCTAATGTTTATCCCCTAGCCAAAAATCATCAAGAATTTTCTCAAGCCACCGCATCAAAGAAATTTGTTCTGAAATGTTCAGAAAATATATGTTTGTGTCTTTGATGTGGGGTGTCTGTTTATAACCCAGGATGACCTGGGGCTCTCTATGCAGCTCAGTCTGGCCTCTAACTTCTGATTCTCCTGCCTCGACTCCTAAGTAGTGGGATTGCAGTCCTATGCTGCCACGCCCATCTTTAAAAATATTATTAAAAGTATTTTTGAAAGAAATTTTGGGTGCTGAACTGTAGCTCAATGGTAGAACATTTGCTCACAGTGAGATCCTGCTGGCTTTGCTTTCCAGCCTGCAACTCTGTCCCTAACTCTGTCTCTTCTACAATTCCCATTGACATGCTCCATTTATTTTTCTCCAGATATGTAGGTTACATCAATCATAATTGCTCTCATTACAACTGTATATACGATGGAAGCTGGTGTGGGGAGAAGACGTAAAGTGAAGCTAAGCTAAGCAGCTTGGAGAACTGAGTCACATTAGAGGGCTTGTTGGATAGAAACAACCTGGGAGTATCCATGGAGAACAAACATTGTAGGAGAAAAGAGAGTTGGATCCAGAAATGAAACTACTGTACGTTCAGAAGGTGAAGTCTGTTTTAACCAAGGCCTGCTTTCTTCCACCTTGTCCTCATTAGTTTATTCATCATATGTGCATGTGAAGCATCCTTAGGGTTATCTGGGCTATTTAGAGGAATTGTGATGGATACACAGAAATCCTTGTGTACAGAAATCCTTAGCAGACACACTCTGAAGAAATACAGATAGCAAGTTAGGAGTAAGTTACATATATAATGTGTTAATTGGTGATGTCTGTTGGAAATACATAAAGGAGGAAAAGTGAACTGTGCCTGATGGCGCAGGTGTGTAATCACAGCTACATCATAGGCTGAAGCAGTAGGACCTCAAGTCCATGGCCTTCCTGGGCTACAGAACTAGGTCAAAGTCAGCCTGGTCAACTCCGTGAGACATACCCTCAAAATAGAGTGGAAAGTGAGCTGGGGATAGAGGACATCTGTGAACACTTCCCTAATGAGGGCTTGGGGTCTATTTCTGGGGTGGAGGGAGACAAAGAAAACAGAAAAGTGGGACAGGAATATTCTGCCAAACCAGCTCCCCATAGACTTGTGCTTGAATGTAAAAAGCACTGAAAAATCCAAAGAACTGGTTTCTCATAACGTGTCTGAGGGATTAGAGCCTAAGACAACACTTGGTTTGGGGGCGGGAAAAGGCATTCTCCCTGTCTGAACAGAACCAGGTTGTCATGTGTCTAGAATGTTAGTTTTGTACTGAAGGAATAGAGTTCCCCTCCCCCCCAAAAAATGAGGACTTATGACTTCAGGCCATCCTCAGCTTATGGACTTAGATGAAAATCAAAACATAAACAAAAACCGTTGACTTCAACTGTTCCAAGACATGGTGAAATATGCCATATTATTCTGGCAGTACTGAACTTCTATAGGGTAGTAGTCAGAGAACTCACAAAATGTCACATTAGGAAGGGGCACTGATGTGCTGGTAAACACTGAACTTTCTGAGTGTAGTTTCAATATCTTGGTTATCAGTCATTAATTTAACTAATTTAGTGAGAAAAAAAATCAGCAATTTTTTTTGTCTATGATCTATTTGTTGTTTATCTTTTTTTGATTCTGCTTTGAACACTGTGAGGAGACTTTGTGGTGGGGCCACTCCCAACACAACAGCAACAGGCATGACTCATCCATGCCTCTGTGCATGTGGTGTAAATGCTCTCACCAGGGTTAATTCCAATCTTTCCAACCTATCATGGTGATGTCATTGAACACGGGGCTGGCAATAGATGTATAAGAATTTCCCTTCAAATACTACGGTATTTAGTCGTAACAATTAAAAATATAAATAGGGTCAAGAGCATAGATAATAAGAAAATATAGTAAAACTTTTAAGTAGTGATAAGTTTTAAATACTTATTAAATTTGTTTTAAAAACCTAATAATCTGTTTGATGCTAGGAATGGTAGTATCCATAGAGAGTCCCAACAACCAGGGATGGGGGCAGAAGGATCAGAAACTCAAGAACATCCTCAACGACATCATGAGTTTGAGGTCAGCCTGGGGTACATGAGAATCACCTAAGACAATCAAAATAAAAAAAAGTAGCAATACATTGTACATTTTATATTTACATGTGATTTTAAATTATAGTTATCTTAAACAAACAGCTTGCAAAATTCCTGGAAGATTTAACGGGTGGTTCTTGTGAGTCCATGTGTATCAGGTAACAATGCCTTGGATGATGTCAAAGTTAGATAAATGGGTTTGGGGCTGTGGGCCTGTAATCCTAGCACCTGGAGGGACCAGCATGCAGGCTGCAGCAGCTCTGGGACCAGGTCAGCTAGGGCTGAATAACAAGAGCTATCTAAAAAAGCAAAACCAAAATTGAAACTGTGTGTGGATAAATAGAGAATGATTAGTTTGAATGCAGGGATGCTTGTTTCCCTTATCAGATATCCTGAAGTTATTTTAGTTCTTTAAATTTGCTCTCTTTCTTTTGATTTGACTAGGGGGGTTTCTCTGGCTATGTGAGCACCACATTACTGACTCTCTCTCTGAGGGTGACACATGAGCAGACAAAAGCCTCAGCCATTAGATGTTGATTCCTGCAAGCCTCCTTCTGTAAAGGGGATATTTTCACTGATTTCTCCCCAAATTTTAGCAGTTCCTTAATGCATCCTGTTGTGTAGTGGCTATGACCACTACTATCTGATATGAATTAGGCTGAACTACATGGGTTGCTATTGTCTGACTTTTTTGGATTGTGGGAAGAAAGCAGTCTGTGCTTCAATTTAGTATCTCAGCTCTCCAGTAGAATGGCTACAATGTTTCCCTGTCCATTGTCTATGTGGATGCTCCCAATTTTGCCCATCTGAAATAAGCCTCCTCCAGCTACTATTTCAAACCGTTTCTTGGCCAGGCTTAACCTTCCACCTTCCCCTCTGCCAGAAAGCTATCCACGGCCACACCAGTCTTCTTAGAGTGATTTCAAACAGTCTTTCCCTTGACCTCTTGTGATGCTTATGTGTTACCACACACACATTCGAACAATAGTGTTATATGCCACATACTATTCCCATTGTTTCTTTTGTTAGCCTTGTCAGTAACTAGGCAGCCCATTTTCTACAAGGGGAGACTATAACTTAATAATTCTCAGGTGCTTGGTCTTATGGCAGCTTGACATGCCGTGCTTTGCTGAAGCCCAAGGGAGGACAGTCCCTTTCTGAGTGATTACCGAGTAGAGAAGGAGAGGAGAGGGGTGAGGGAAGGAGGGAGGGGAGGCTACAGTCAGGATGCAAATGAATCAATAAATTAATTTAAAAAGTTACACTCTAAAAACGAAGAAGCTCTGTAATGTACAGTGCACTGTTGTCTGGGAATTAGCATGTATTCTTCGTATTTCAATAGATTTAGCTTTAAATGTCATCCTTTGAAGTTGAACGGAATTCAAAGTAGGTTTCAAAGGTTCTGAAAGTCTGGGTTTGAAGTTAGGGAGCCCCGGATCTAGTTCTGTGCATTGCTGCTTGTAAGTTGTGTATCCCAGCTCACTAACCACTGTTTCACCTTCTGCCAAGAAGGGATGATAGTGGTACCCACACTCTATAGAGCCATGGTTCCCAACTTTCCTAATGCTACGACCCTTTAACCAGTTCCTCACAGTGTGGCGACCCCCAACCATTAAACTATTTGTTGTTACTTCATCGCTGTAATTTTGCTAATGTGATGAATCATACTGAAAGTATCTGGAATGCAAAATATCTGATACGTGATCCCCTGAGGGGTCACGACCCACAGACTGAGAACCACTGCTTAGAGTGACGTAATTGCCTAGCAAATTGGGATAATACAGATTATTTTCTAGAGTCTAAAACCAGTGGAACATGTACGTGAATGTATGTGCATATGCATGTTTGAGACAGGGTTTCATTATACCTTGGGCTGACCTCAAAAGTGTGATCCTCCTGACTCGACTGCTTTCTCCGTGCTGGGATGACAGCTGTGTGCCACCTAGGACAGCTTTGTTGTGATGTGTTTTCAGGCAGGACATTGTAGCACAGGCTGGTCTAGAATACGAGCCTGTTGATATTAGACTCTGGATTTTCATGGCTCATCCTCTAGAGTAGTTGGGACTACAGGGGTGCACAACACAGTGATTTCCTTTTCCCTTTTATTAGCAATTTTAATTAATTGGTTTACTTTCATACAAGATTGTTTTATGTTTTGGAATTGTTGAAAGTGCTAGGATGTATTGATAATGTTAAGATGTACGCGCTACACCATGTATGAGTGTATTTATCCATATACTGGGGATAAGACATTTTCTATTATTCTTATTTCATCTGAAAAAATACAAAAGGGATCATTTGAGGGAGTGAGAAAAGTTACTAAATAAAGGCATATGCAGTAAGATCAAGGTGAGATTTAATAATCTCACCTACAGTGGTGTGATTTAGGTAACCAAATTTTAATTAAGCCATCTAAATTTTAAAGCCTAATGACTTTTAAAGGGTTCTACCAATACTAATGAAGTGAACCCAACACAAACAGGGAACAATTCTCAAATAGCATATGGGAATGGGGAATAAATAAAGCTGAAATGCAGTTATAATTGATCACGACGTTTATGATAATGGTATATAGTCTTCATTTCTTCTCTTTATGGCACACACATTGCTTATGAGGTATATTCAAATACATTGGTTACTTCTCTTTTGGAAGGAATTCCAATCATTTCATAAATTTGATTAAATTGGTTGCAGAATTCTGAAGTACAACAGAACCCCAAATAGGGCTAGCGCTCATTTCCTAAATGAATATTTTATGTGCAAACAAACAGCTGCTGGACTCCAGCAGAATTTTAAACAAGCTGTTTTTAAATTTTACTGACAGCTGTTTTTGGTGATTTTTGTCAACAGAAGTTTCCTGCTTTGCATCACGGCACTTTTTTATTACAGTGTCCCTGCAAAGAATAACTTGCTTGCCTTAATCACGTTTACGGAGATTTACGACTTAATGCTTATTCGGTGGTGGGGTTTCTCAACACAAAATGTCAGTGAGCCTGTTATAAATTGCTTCTGGCATTGCTACTCTATCTTTTATTTGGCTGGGAGTGTTTCCACCTGAAAGTGATAAATTCTTGCTATAACCGCTTTATGTGCTTCAGTAATTACACTGTACCGAAAAGGGGTGGGAATGGGGGTTTCTCCTGAGGTATTTCCTTAAAAATAGCAAGTAATAAAATGCAGTGGAATGGGCCGAACTCTGACATCTGTTGAACAAAAAGCAATGACCAATGAGCTATTTCCGTCATATGGAATTTGACAAGTGACCAGAAAGTAAGAAGATATTCAAAAGCCTATCAAAAACAATTTCTAGAGGGGCCTGTTGTAACTATGCCCTTAAACTAGCTGCTTTTTGCTCCTCTGACAAATGAGGGAGTGCCCACAAAGATGCTGTTTACATCCTTCCAAAAACTATCTCAAAAAATCAAGTGGATGCTTCTAGAGCCTTGGGTAACTTTTCACTGAGTGCCAAGGTCTCGGTGACATTGAGACCTAATCTGTATGTACAAGTCAGAGACCGCAGCATGCCAAAACAGTTCAGTTATGCAAACAGTCCACTGTAGCTGATATCTTGATCAATATATACAGACACAACCGACTGGATCAAGGCGAGATCCACATTAATCATTATGATATCCATGGGTGGTGGATATTGACTAATTTTCATCCTACTTGTGGTTCTTTTTTCATAAAATCTGCCTATTGTGCTTAGGAATAAATAGCATCAATTTCTGGGGATGTTTTCCTCATGAAGGAGCAACACAATGAAAAAAACAAAAGATGTTCAAGTTAATTAAAGAGTCATGAAGATTCTTATTATCAGGTCCCTACAACAAACTAAAGAATCCTATAGATCCAGTAGCTGCTTTATTTAAGAAGATTTAACTGACAGTTTGTTTTGAATTAAGTTTTAATTGTATGTGTTTAATTCTATACAGTCCATGGTGAACCCGGATCATTGACTGTGCTCTACTGAGGGCTTCAGTTTCACAGTCTGTGATTCCTTTCAACAGCCCTATGAGTATAAGGCCAGTAGTTCCTTTTCCTCTGTTCTTCTCTTCCTTTCTTCCTCTTTTTCTCCAACTCCTCTTATTTCTTCCTGTCTCTAGGTCTTCCCCATCTCTCATCATCCCAAGTGGGACTTCATATTTGAGAAGCGTGTACTTCTTCACTCAACTATGTACCTGGCTCGGAGAGTGGTATAAATTAATCCTAAATTTACAAACGATGAAGAGAAATCCTAAAATAGGCAAAACAATAGGCCCAAGGAGGTAATCCTAAGAAATGGCAGGGCTTGGCTTATACTCAGCTTTGCTGATCTCCAAACTCTATGTGCTTAGTCATTATGCCACGTTGGCTGGAGAAAAGCCAGCATAAAGCATATTACTTTAGCTTATTTTTATAGCATTTTTATGCAGGAATGCTAAGCTCAGTCAGATGCACACAGCAGATATCATGATCCTAAATTCTGTGGCTGTTCATTCATTTGATTAATTAAAATATGTGATTGTGCCTAATCAATTTCTTCCAAATTGCATTTTTTTCCCAAGTTCTGGATTTCATAAGAGTCCACCTGCCCTCTGCCCTGAGATAGAGTTTCTCTGTTTAGCTCTTGCTGTCTTGGAACTCTATAGACCAGGCTGGCCTCCAACTCAGAAATCTGCCTGCCGTTGCCTCCCAGGTGCTGGGATTAAAGGCATGAACCACTACTGCCCAGCCATAAACATCTTTGTACCTGACAAAGAGAATGTACTCTAAACATGTCAAAGCAGTTGACCCCATTGCATGATTCCATAATGGCAAGTCAGAGGAGAGTTAGTAAGAGTGGAGATTTGTAAAATATCCTCACTAACTTGTAAATTATCTGTGGGAGAAAAGTCTGGGGATTCCTATATCCATATATTCCATTTTTTCTTCTTATATACGCTACCCAAGTGGCTACAAGACAGCTTATCACTTATAAAATCCATCACAGCACAGGAATAGTGTCATGACAATTTCCAACAAACCGTTACATGACATCAAACCTGACGATCAGGAAAGAGATTCAGACCGAGATGCCTTTGTGCACAGCATGATGGAAGATAACTGAAGTCCTGTGGGGAAAGTGTGGGAACACAGCATAGGTAAATAGGTTAAAGCAAGCAATCTGCGTGCTTCAGAATCCTCCTAGGATCACAGTGTTAATTTGGGGAGGATAAATAGTCTCAGGAATTTTGGAGTAATACTTAGTTGAGAAACATGTGCAAAATGAAATGTAACGAGCCTAAATTTGTGTGTGCACAGTTGGTTCTCATGAAGAATTGCTGAAAGGGGACTAGGAGCCACTTAGTCCCTTTAAGTGAGAAGCGCTGCAAACTCAGGCTTTAGTGACACCTTATTGATAGACTGGGTTTCTGTAAGAATTTTCTTTTGCCTCTGAGAGAATAATTCTAGTATTCATTCACACCCCCACTTCTTGTTGGGGGTGGAACAGGTTTTGTGAAGTGCCCTACCATCACTCAAGAATTCCAGTATTTTCACCACTATTGGTACCCTCATCATAAAAAGGCTGTCTATGTTTTATACACAAACACACACACACACACACACACACACACACACACACACACACACACACACACGAAAGAATTGGCTTTTAAATTTGAGCATTTATGGCTGAGAGGATGAGTTGGTTCCAAAATATAAAACCCATCTCCAGTAATAGTAAAGGCCTAGCAACTTGAGTGATAGCAGAGTGAGCTGGAAGCTATGGGCAGTTATAGACAGGAGGGTAGTCTTGTTTATTCTTTTGAAGACTGCTATCACCACCATTACGCAGTTGCTGAGGATAACATGACGCCTGCAGAAGAGGTATATGGGCCATGGCAGAGGGAAACAAACCAGGAAACTAGCAGAGAACTCATTGTATCTGCATCACAATTGTTTCAACACTATTGTAGAAATGGGCCAATTGGAAACATCTGGTCCCAAAAGTATTTTACAAAATGTGAAATTTTCATTTACTCTGATCACAGTGAAATAGTGCCATAATTAAAAAAGCATTTGATAAATGTGTTCCATGTTCTTCTTTAATAAGTATAGAATTGTCCTCACTGCTACCATTTCTTGGATGCTTATCGATTTAGGCAATTCACACTTATGCTCCTATGATAATATCAAAAATCTATATGAATTATTATCATTTTTCAGAGAAAATTAATGTGCAGAGAGCAGAAGATTGAACCTGAGTCTGTAATCCCGGCACTCAAGAGGCTGAGGGAGCAGAATGACAGGTTCAAGTCAATCTGGACTACATAGCAAGATCCTATCTCAAAAATTAACATTTGACATAGGTCACATATTTGTATGAGATGATAGTGGGCCTGAGTCCTGAAATTGCCCATTTACTTCATGAATGCTGCAGAGGCTCTCTAAGTTTGAACAGTTGAAGTTACCTAGGACTTGAAGAATCAGTAATGGCTTGACCGCCTCTGTGATCAGGGACTAATTTCATGAGGCCTCTGAGTTTTAGAAAAACGGTGTGGTGGTTAACTTGTATTGAAGTCTCTTTAAAAGCTTTATGAGCCCCAACAGGAGCAGTTGGGATGTGACTCAGCCATACAGTACCTGCCCAGCATGCACTTGGCATAGAGGTGGGGTTGGGGCTAGGATTTGATTTTAGTTTTGTTCATCTGCGTCTACTCAAATTACAGATTTTGGCTAAGTCACTGAAATATGTTGGGTCTTTTTTTTTTTTATGTAGAGGACTACTGAAGTTGAGGGAAAAAAGAGTTCTGAAAATAAAACCATCAGGGTCAAAATTAACATCTCTGAGCCACACCCTAAATGTTTCTTTTTGTATTTTGTTTGGCTGGCCTGCTATAACAAAATCATAGTTTTGGTGACTGTTATGATAAAAATAAAACTCACAAGGGCAGCAAGTCCCAGGCAGGGAGCTGCGTGGCATGTGACAGACTGAGAAGATATGCACTCCATGCAGAGTGAGGTTGGATATTTATTTATTGGGTTATGGAAGGGGAGAAGAAGGGAGAAGGGGGACAAAAAGAAAGAGGGAAAGAGGGGGGGAGAAAGAAATGGGGGGGGGAGCCACAGCAGCAGCTACCTCTTCAGATGAGAGATGGAAAAGAAGCAGGTCTCAGGCTGTAAGTGGAAGGAAGATCTGTTTGCCTTGGTGGATGAGAATTTTAATCCTCGGTGGATTGGGTATTTAGGATTCAATCCTGTTTAAATACCAATTTAAAACAATAAATTAAATTAAACATGCCAATTTAAAGCATGAGACTTATTGTTTTGTAGTCTGGAATGACATACAATAAACAGACAATTAAAACATTTAACAGTAAACATAGGTGCATTTAAGTCACATGTATGTACACACACACATTAAACAGGAATTGGGTGAAGAGGATGCTGGTGGTGGGCCCTACCAAAGGCACACCAGTGGACAAAACACATATGTAACAGAGTCAGCACCAGGGGACCAGAGAGGGAATACCTCAGTAAAGATGTCTGGACATGGTCACCTGAACTGGCTCTCAGTTAAGATGGCAGTGAAGTCACCTGACCTCAGTCAAAATGGCAGCAGTCACGTTATATGTAGAAGCCATGTTTTTTGAGCTGTGGGATTTTTAAATAGAGATCTAGAGATCTAGATGTGTGATGTACCCTGTTGCCTAGCTGCCATACCATAAGCTGTGTGGCAGGGAGCAAATGCTGGAATTGAAAACAGCTGCCTCATGGATTTGACTTATCTTGTTGGTTTCCGTGGGACCAGTGGTAGTGGTGTCAGGGATAGTTTGAGGAAAAGTGGAGCCTGCGGGACACCAGCAGAACATTCACAGACCCAGGTGCTCATAGTTTGAGGGTTTATATTCCATAGCTGAAAATGTGAAAACCCGCAAGAACGACAACACCACAGGGCTTTTAGAAGAATGTCTCCTCTCTATAGGCAGGGTGTGGATGAAACCTGACTGGCTCTGGGTCCCAGCGACTCAGAAGCCAGAGACTAGAGGCTGCTCAGAGCGGTCTCTCATGGCGGGGACCATGTATGAGTGGTCCAAAGGAAAAGAAAAGAAAAAGAAAGGAGAAAGAAAAATCCGAGGGACCCCAGGCCCCAGATCAAATGCATAGCACAGCATGTTCAGCGCTAGCATGGGAGGAACAACCCGGTTAGTCCAGTCACGTTTTTAGCTATGGGAATCAAGCAGAGATGAATGTCAGCAAAGGGCTCAACAGTAGCCATGAAGGCTGTGGTTGGGGGCTGGAAGGGGAAAACTCAACACCCAAGCCGCTGGTGTGTGTAGAGGTCGGTGTTCAGGCAGATAGAATGAAGAGCTGTTGTAAAGAAACCTGGTTCCTGAGGCCAGGGTTCCACATGTCCTCAGCCTGCCCACTGGCAGGCTGGAGGGAATGTGGAGAGTACCAGAGGCTAGTCACAAGCAACAAATGTTAAGGTAAAACGCTGCAGATCCCCAAATGGCGGCAGTGGGCCATGAGACCTCAGTGGACCACGAGAGCACAGACCACAGAGGCAGCCAGTCTCAGGCAGGAAGCCACATGGTAAGTGAGAGACTGAGACCCATACAGGAAAAGTGGATACTTATTCAGTAGGCTATGAAGGAAAAAGGGGGGAAGGGGAGAAGAGCAGAGAGAGAGGCAGAGAGAGGAAGAGAAAGTGAAACAGAGAGAGAGAAAGAGAGAGAGAAAGAGAGAGGGGGGAGGGAGGGAGGGAGGGAGGGAGGGAGGGAGAGTGAGAAGGGAAGAAAGGTGAAGAAGAGTGAAGAAGAGAGGCAGGCAGAAGGAAAATCCACCCACTTGCCTCAGCAGAGGCAGTGGGCGGGGTTTATCTCTTAAAGGGACAGGACAGACCATTATAATGACCGGTTCCTTTTGATTTCCCCATCTACTTGCCACCACTTCCTAATGCCTTCTGTGGGAAGGACAGGGGGGAAACCCAATTGTGCTTTCTTTGACCAGATGGTCCCTAGCTAGTTCTGAAGAGAAGGTTCTGGTCTTCAGCAGACATTTGCTGACCTCTGATCCTCCACCCTAGAGCACCACAAAGACAGAGTAAATGCCCCTAGGTACACAAGAAAGCATCCTTCTGGGCCACTGAGCTAAGGCAGAAAGGGGGGTGCCATATCCTAAGCATCCTGCCTGGGCTCCAAATGGACCCAGAACCTCATGCCAATCACTCATTTATCCCAATGACAACCTTGTGACAGATTTGCCTAGGGTCAGGTTTGGAAACATAGCCCCATTTCTAGAACACACTGGGAGCCAAGTGGATTGCTAATCCACATTACAAGTGTGAAGCCAAGGGGCCTTTCTAGAACAGCAAACACAGGGTCAGCTGCTGTCACTGTCCTGTGGTAAAGACTTTATGGCAGTCTGGAAGACAGCCATTCAGGATCAGTGTCAGCATGGCTAGGCTCACATGAGGGCTTCCCCACTTTCTGTGCTCTTACACAGTAGAAAGTGAGCAAATTCTTTCTCAGCTGAAGATTATAGTGTTTCTGTTAATCCCAAAGATGGGAGGAGAAAAACCACCAACCCAAATAAACACGGCCAAACTAATTAAAGTAAGCATTTTAATTTGTGTACATGGGCTGCCTCCCCCTAAGGCAGGGTCCAAGAGGTCAGAATTATGAAGACAGGGTTTTTATAGCTCGGGGCAGGATTTCCAAATGGGGATTTGACAGGCAAAATACAGGATTCTGACAGGTTACAGGTGCAGAACAAAAGCACAACAAGTCAGTCATAATGACGCCCAGAAACAAAGACATGACTGCAAGGTGGTCATGACAGGGTAGTCAAAACAACCTTTTGAAACAGGGGAGGTGTGGCAAGATGGTCATATCTTTTTGAAAGAAAGAAAGAGTTGATATGGAACATCTACCGTAGAACAATTTTTAATTAAGGTTACAGGTGAGGCGTAGCTCAGACCTTAAGAAACAGAAGTTTAGTCATAAACATGAATGGACCTGGTTTGTCTTTACTATCAGATGCAGGCTGGTTCGTCAGTTCTCAAAATCTCACTTAAACCTACGTATTTCTGCCAGGCATTGCCTCCAAATGCCATCCTATTAGTGGGTAGGGCTTCAACTCCTGTACTCGGGGTAGACACAGTGATTTAGTTCCATGTTGTACCCTCTGAGGTTTTATAATCCAGTGAAGTACTTACAAGAGGCCTGGCTCATACAGTTCACGAATTCAAATCTTCAGCCTGACTTAGAGCAGGCACTGTATTAAAGGAACAGGCCAGATGTAGTGGATCTCTGGCCCTTTGGGATCTGGAGACAGAGGAAGAAGCATGCTCATATAAATGCACGGGACACAAAGTGTAATCTTGAAAGGACCTGGGAGAATCTAAATGGAGGATCAGGAAAACCTTTCAAGGACTGATGTTTGAGTCAGGATCTGAAGGAGCCCTGGTAAGGGGAAAATTCCAGGTTCCAAAGTGAATCCTAGTGTACAAAAAGACAGCAAGACAGAGACTTTTGATGAGTCGTCGAAGAGAAGCTTCATGGAAAATTGACATGTTCCTCTGGTTGGCATAGGCCACCTGATCAGAAAACAAGGAAATACCTTTAGAGTTTTATTTTTATTTATGGATTTTTGAGACAGTTTCTCTGTGTAGCCCTGGTTGTCCTTGAACTCAGAGAAACGCCTGCTTCTGCCTCTGTAGGGCTGAGATTAAAGGCGCGTTACCTACCTGACCTTTAGAGTTTAAGTTAGTGGCAAGATGAATTCTGTGTTTGGCAAGGAGAAAAAGAAAACTTTCTTATGCAGAATGGTACTACTTTTATTGTCATGGGAAAAGCTTTTCCAAGTTCAACAGTAACGAAAACGCCGTTTTTTGCTGACAGCTTCAGCAACGAGTTTCTGATGCTACAGGGTAGGTGCACAAGCCCTGCTCCGGAAAGACACCCATGGGGGGCTGCCCCCCCTTACGTTGAGGGCGTGGCCTTGAAGCCGCGCCCCTCTGTTTCGCGCGCAGGAAGTTCCACACGTCCCGCCTCCCGGGGCTTGAGGTCGTGACCTCTACCCACGCCCCCTCCACCAGGCACCCAGAGACCGGGCACACAACTCCGGGGGGCGGGGCCTCAAGCCTCGCCCCTCCGCTTCCGGAACTTTGCCCGCGTCTCTGAAGCTCCGCCCCAGCCCCTGAGGGCGTGGCCTCAAGCCGCGCCCCTCCGTCTCCGGGAGTTTTACCGCGCGCGTCTCCGCCGCGCTGCCCCAGGCGTCCCAGCGGCTCGGGGACTCCGCGCGACGGCGGGGTCCGGCGGTGCCAGCGCGGGGCGGCTCCCGAGCAGGACCTGGCCTCCCGCCCTCCGAGGCGATGCCGCGTAGGCCGCCGACCGTCCGCTCGGGGAACAAGCCTTCTCCCGCGCTCGCCATGGAGCCGGCTGACGACGGGCCCTGGGCCTACAGCCGCGCGGCGCTCGCCCGCCTGGAGAGGCTGCTGCGCTGCTCCCGCTGGTGAGGACCGGCCTGGCGACCCGGTGTCGCCTGCCTCTCCGTGGCCCGTTCCTGTCCTTTCCGAGGGGCTTTCCGGTCACTCGCCGCAAACTGGGTTCAAACGGCACTTTTCGAATTTTCGCGGGAGAACAGCCGTGGGGGCGTGGCCTACGACGCTCAGGTCGCTGGCCCCTCCCCGAAAGTGACGCTCCGAGCTAGCTGGGTGGGGCTAAGGCTTTGGGGTCAGTGGCTGGGTGTTTTGGGAAGGTGGGCACCCTGACCGACCTTTTCCGAGTAGCGGCCTCGGCGTGTGGGAGAGCAGGCGGCCGGGATGGTGACCTGGCTAGAGCTAGTTTGACGGCGGCAGTGCGGCGGGCATCGCATTTTTTCCTGAGTTGGAGGATTAAGGAAGTGTACCACTCTTGCTTCTCCAACACGCCCACGCCCTATCAAGGATTTTATTCGGTCCAAAACACCTTCTTGAGTGGTTCTTCCTTAACTGTAGCTGTTTGTTGACTACGACCCCGGAAGTGCCCCTCTCTTCCCATTTTTCTCTTTGGAAGTACTGAATGTTGAACCTTCAGCCTCTAGTACTGAATTACTGCAGTGTTAAACAGCAACTGTTTCTTTAAAGTCAGACTTAATTGATACCGAATTTTGCACTTAACATTATTATTATTTGCAAAATGTTACTGTTCGAAAGGATGGCAATACACTCCTTAGGAAACTGGCAGTTTTGTTAACATGAAGACATTCTGAGCTGTGCTTTTTTTTTTCCCTGAAGCATACGAGTTATCCTTCTGGGCGTAGACATTATCTGAAACTGTACTTCTAGTCACAATAGCAGAAGCCCATGTTGGCTCATACTTTAAAATAGTCGAACCAAAGGCAGACACTTAGATGGAAACAGCATTTCACTTAGAATGTATCAGACCACTTAAGCTCAGGTTCCAGCCACATCTTTGATCTTCTCTATACCTCAGTGATACTGATTTGTTCACCCATGTGTTACTAATGAACATTTATTGAACACTTAAGGCATACCCGTATGGCTTCTGAGTAAGAAGTCATTAGTAAGCAAAGCAGACAAAAACCCCAGTGTTTCTGTCACACCGCCTCAGGGATTCCAAACCTTCTATTTGGGAGAGGAAAAAAGAAAACTAAATGTAATTATACATGTAAATCGCTTTCCTGTGGTGATTATCGTAAATGGTTAAAAAAAGGTGATGAACCATTTCCTTATACTAGGTAAAGTGTACCCAATCTATAGATTATCCTAAAATTAAGCAGTTTCCCTGTTTAGCACCTGCCAACTATTTCTTTACTATCTAAATTAAGCAAGCTTACTGTAAGAGTCAAGAGCCTGAAGATAGAGAGCAGTAGTTAGGCCAGACTTAAATATCTCCCATCCAATTGGCCAGAGAGTACTGGACTTCTGCTCCCCCCTTTTTATTACTATTAGTGTATGAACCTAGTATGTGGTAGATGAGCTAAATTTAACTGAGGGTCTAATTTTTTCTTCTGCAGTTTCAGCAAATATTACTTAGGTTGCCGCCCAAAAGAGTCCATTTTCTTTGTTTAAGAAGGTGGCTTGTGCCTTCATCTAAGCTCTCTGGAGGCAGTCAGTTACAATCAGATGACTCTCTTCTACATACAGTTCCAGGCCAGCCAGGGCTACATAATGAGACCCCGTCTCAAAACCAAATCAAAACAAAAATATAAAAATGTTTTTTCTGTGAAGGTTTAGAAAAGCAGGCTGCCAGGAGGATATTCTATGCCCTTCCCATCCCATTCAGCCCTCTGCCGCTGTCAGCTCCTTAGCACTAGGATTATGGATTTAAGCTGCCATGCCCAGCTTCACACTCAGTTTTAACAAAAGAAACTTATGTTTAAAGACGCTTTGAGCATACAGGTTTATGGTGCAGAGGAAATGACCTATATCACATTGGGAGTGCTTTTTTTTTTTTTCCATTTTGCTGTCTCTCAAGCTCTCTGCCCCCCTGCTCCCGCCTCTCTTGCTAGAAAAGAGCAACCTAGGTTGGTCTGCGGCTTGCTTGGGCTCAACATCATCCAGAGTGTCATGTTATTTGAAATTGTGTGTGTCCTTTTACAGAGCTTCAGAGTCCCCCCCAGTAGGCTGGTGATGATTACCCCGATTACCCTCACACTCGGCTTGCAGCTGTCACCTGTCTTGTGTAGCACATTGGATCTGTTTTGTAGCCGGCAAGACTTGCTCCTGCAGTGGACTGCTACATTACAGGGCATTCTTTCCTGACCTTTAACATGATTCTGGCTTCAAGGTGAAGCTGGTGAAAGTAAAGTGTTCAAGAGGTCAGATGTGACATTTGTTTTAGGGCCACGCCTCACGACCAAACAGAAGCTATTTAAATATCAGGGAAAAAGAGGCCTGAAGACCTTGTTGTTAGAGGCTGCCAGAAAGTAGAGTTCCAGGGTGTTCTGAGGGAAGCAGGAAATGCATATAGGAACTGCCTTGTCAAAGCTCCAGGTGTCCTTCCTGTGGTGCTCTTTGTGAATTAAAATTAATTAGGTACTTCCTGGCATATTTTTGGGGTGGGGAGAGTTGGGCTTTTTATGCCAATTGTATTTTGAGCATTTATGTCACTTTAGAGACAATTAAAAAGTAATAACTTTGAAGATAGTTGGTTTTCTTTTTTCAAGTTATTCCTTATTTAAAAGACAAAAATTTCATTTTACATGTAAGTATATATACATATGTGTGTGCCCACACACATGTGTCTTTTGAGACATTCTCACTCTGTGGTTCTTGGTACTCACTGTACCCAGGGTGCCCTCAGACACATAGTGATCCTTTGACTCAGTCACCTGAATTTAGATGTGAACTTGGCTTTCTTTTATGTCTTTTTTGAGGGGGAGGGTTGAAGTACAGGATCATGTTATGTAGTCCATGGGGACTTTAAACTTGGGGATCTTATTGCCACAGTCATGAGAGTTCTGGGATCACAGCACTATTCATGGATTGTAGGGGCAGGGCGGGTTGTTGAATGGTTAAAGTGTTTCCTGTACAGGCATGAGGACCTGAATGCAGATCCTGCCTCACATAGAGTGAGGTTGGCTCTGCACATCTATAACCCCAGTGTGGGGGCGGAGTGGAGGGAGACCATCTGGCTGAAATGGTTATCTCCAGGCTAAGTAAGATTGTCTCAAAAAAGTAGTGAAATGATTGAGGATGATATCCTACCATTAGCGCTGGTCTCTGTATGTGCCTACATATGATATGCCACACATGTATACACCATGCTTTTAGGTATACATACAAATTAGAAGACATTATTGGATAGACACCCATCATCCCAGTCCGCCCAGGTTTTTCAGATCTTGGGTCAGTGTTATTATTCTTTGTTTACTTTATTGTTTACCTAATCTTAATAAGATTGCCTGTTTTATACTAAATGGCATATAAATATTCCTAAAATAAAGCTTAGATTTCCTGCTGCAGCACTGAACTTTTGCCTTTCTTCAGGAGTTTTGAGTCTTCAGAGTGATTCTTACAGGCCAGTGAGCCTTAAGTAGGATGATTGCTCCCTCTGGATAGCTGTGGCACTGGTTGGTTATTCATTAGAACAAGAAATCACCAAAGCATAGTAGCAGCAATGCATTTTCTACCCTTAAGGCATATGTGCTCAATTTTAAGGAGTGTGAGGGATACACAGTTCAGGGTAAGTGATGATGAAGGCCCGAGAGATGTAGAGGAGGGAACTTTGCTTAGGTCGTTATTGTGGAGGAAAGCCACATGGGCTTTACAGTTGGACTTTTGAGATGTGGGTAGATTTTTATTAATAGAACTGTTGGCCACAGTGGTGGAGATGGTGGGATATTAGCAAATGATTTGTGTGCTAAGAATGGTAGGTTACATGAGAGTGGGTGAGATAATCTGGGAGTTAAGGTCACTTAGATCTCGAGGGATAAGAGCCTAACAACAAAGTGTCCCTTTAGTTTGCATAATTAATGTTCTAGTTTGCTTCCCTGTTGTTGTGATTAACACCATGACCAAAAACAATTTGGGGAGAAAAGGATTTATTTCAGATTATATTTCTAGGTAAGGATCCCTCTCCAAGGGAGACCAGGGCAGGAAACTCAAGACAGGAAATTAGAAGTGGGAACTGAAGCAGAAACTATGGAATACTGACTGCTCTGTAACTAGAATTTAGCTGACTTATCTAGCCCAGGCCCAACTGCCTAGGGATGGTGCTGCCCACAGTGACTTGGGATTTCCCTGTCACTTGTCAATCAACACAATAGCCAATCTGATAAAAGGTGGTTTTTCAATTGAAGCTCCCTTGACTGTATCTAATTGACAATTAAAAAAACAAAATCAAACCAAAAGTGAGCTAGCACAGCTCACTTCCTAAGGAAAGCTATTCATGTGGGCTCCTAGAATTCTGTTGTCCTTAGCTATCAAATGATGAATGTAAATGAACTGACTTTTAAAGCTGTCTCCAATTTACAGATTTCATAATTGTCAGTATTGTTTAAAGCTTTTATAAAAATTAACATATATGTAAAGAGGGACACAGATAGTGTCCAGTTTGCACCATACCCTCCAGTCTAGAATTCATTTATTCATGGAATTTATTTCTGTGTTATTTTACTTACTTACTCGATGTCTGCCTTCTTCAGTTATGGTATAGTGCTCATAAAGAGAGGTTCATGTTTTTAGTCACAGTGCCAGATATAATGTTTCTTAATGTTAAAATAATGAATGAAGAAAACTAGGTCAACTAGGTCCCAATTTCAAAGTGGTGATACCAAGATGACCTACTTAATTCACCAAGAGCACAAGAGAATCCTCCATTGGTTTCTAGAGTTAATTACCAATACTGAACAGTGGTTAAGGCCTCAAGGCAGCTGTACATGTAGATCAGTCTGACTTCTGAGATTCAGAATTAAAACTACTGTATATGCAGTCCCCTTATGGATGAGGGCCCAGTTGGTGTTATAGAGGGCTTATCAGACACATGGGACACCTTTTATTTTACTTAATTTTCAAACAGAGTCTCATTGTGTTGTTGAAGTTGGTCTCAGACTCACAGATTCTCACTCCTCAGCCTCCCTGGTGGTGGGACTGCCAGTGCATGCCACTGAGAGCAGCTGGATCCCTTTCTTAGCGAAGGTATTACTGGTAAGCAGGTCTGGGCTCAGAGGACACATTGGATATATGCAGGAGTTACTTCCATGTGATTGAAGTCTATTTCTAGAGATGAGAAGGGAAGAGAGGAAGGCCTAGCTGTGAGCCTTGAAATCCAGCATTCTAGTGTCAGATGAAAGCGATGAGGCTTTTAAAGAGCCAGAGCAGCAGTTGCTTAGATGTTGTTTTACTTTGGAGGGAAGGGAAGAGAAGACAGACACAACACTAACACTGTTGGGTCAGGTCTACCTGATGGTCACTGGGGCTTGTGTATAGCAGCTTCTTTTAGGATAGGATCTACTATAATTAGTCATTACTGAAATTCTCTTGTGCATTTACTTTTGTCATTCAACATTTGCTGACACAATTAAGTACAAATTTAAAGTTTTCCCGCGTGATTTGTCTGAATCTGACATATATAATCGCCACAAAGAGACTCTGGCCAGGGAAGCAGATCAGTGCCTTGCTCAGCCAACATTAGAGAAGCTTCCTTTCTGCAGCAGATGTGAACACAAGAGAGACCCACAACCAGATAATATGCAGAGAGTAAACACCTTGCCTCGGCCCAAAATAGAATGTCTCCATCAAATTCCTCCCCTCAGGGTTCAGGGAACCCTGTGGAAGAGGAGGTAGAAAGAATGTAAGAGTCAGGGGGGATGTAGGACACCAAGAAAACATGGTCCTCTGAATCAGCATGAGCAAAGCTCATAAGAATTCAGAGACTGCAGTAGCATTTATAAGGCCTGCATGCACTATGTAGAAAGTTAGAGAAGTGTGAGTGTAGTTGAGAGTTGTAAAGCTGAGTTTTACAAAGGTATGGAGAGTTGAAAGCTCTCCTTATGAAGTAAGTGTCTTCTGCATTTTCCTCCTTCCTAGTGTACTCATAGGACATGGGTAAAGGTAGAGTGAGGAATTTTTGCCCAGTCTTCCATTTGCTTCATTCACTAAGGGTTATTGAGATCCATGCTAGGTGGTAGGTAGAAGGGATTGGGGAACTTAAAAAAACAAAAAACAAACAAACAAAAAAGGTCTCATGTGAAAGGCTATAGTGAATTTGGAAATAAGGAAGTGAAAATCTGGCAGTTAAAATAAAAGTGTTTTCAACATTCAATTCCAGAGCCCAGTTAGATGCCATTGCTGCTCTTTGGAACTTTAGAACATTTTTTATCTCCCTTAAGTCTTATTTTCATTTGTTTGTATAACACCCCAGTAGATTCTAGTCCCGTAGGAAGGAATAACAGACTCAGTTGAGTGTTTTTCACATGCCTGGTGATTCTCTACTTGCTTTTTTACTGTCATTTTTCTTATGTTCCTGTATAGTGTTTGAATAGCGTGTTGACAGTGTCAGATCTTCATATTTGTTGTATAGAAGAAAGTGTATTCTAGACTTGTTAGGCAAAGTTGGGGGCTAGAGCTGGATGCAGAATATGGGGGAATTGTCACAGACATTGGCCCAACCATGGCAGAGCTTCTGCTGGGAGCAACAAGAAGGGTCATACTGCATAATTCCAAAGGGCAGTGTCATGGTAAAATTGTATTTAAAATGATACTCCTGAAGGAATGATAAGGTGGAACCTTGTCTGGTAACTCAAGATCATCAGTGCTTGTGTATCCTTTAAGAGATTTTCTATGTGTGCCTTCAAATGAGATGATACTGTACATGAAGTAATAGCTTAGTCATTACCTTACTGCAAAATGTTTAAGTTGCTTATTGTCTTTTGTAGTAACACTCAGTACTGGAGTGAGTATTTTTACCATGGTTTTAAAGCTTATGCATGAACATAAAAGCTTGCAGTGAATATGTTCTTTATCTCTCACCTTTCCTGAGGTCTATAATTTGGATTCAATTTATTTTTTACCTCTAGGTTTCCCAATAACATTTATATTCCCCTTTCTAGGTTGTTTTCTAGCTTAGATACTATTTCTTTTCTTCTAACTTTTAAAGCTGAATTTTCTTATTCTGTATTAACCTTGCACTGTAGAAGGTGACTGGGTATAGCATTCAAAGTCCAGAGTAATTTCCCATTATTAATTAAGTCTTCACTCCCCTAGTCTTTCAAATCTCTTACAACCTTTGAAAAGTCCTATGTGCTGATTTCTTTTTAAACAGTATTTATGGCATTTTAATTGGATTTCTCTTTCATATTTTGAAATTTTCAAATAGTTTCATCCTGAGGCCTTTAAGGTAGCAAAGATGTTTTACTTTTTCGATGTTTATCCTTAGTTTTGAGGATTTCATACATATATACAATGAAATATGATCATAGTTATCCCCTATTTTCCCCCTCCAGTTCTTCCTACACTCTCCCAACCTATCCTGCTTCCAACATCATCTCTTTACATTTTTTTCTTTCAGCCTATTAATTTCCATTAGTGCTGCCCTTATATGCATGAGTGTGGGGCTATCCACTGGAGCATGGGAAACCTACCAGTGGCCACACCCTCAAATGATTTTCCTCTCCCTTGGCAAGTCTCTGTATCTTATTAGTAAGGCTCTATTGTTTCTTTATCTCTGAAAGCTTACCTATGTAATATTTGATGTTTTTAAGTCTCATTATTTACAAGTATCATTTTCAACAGAAATTTCTGGAGCTTTAATAATTGAGTTAAAGTTGGATATATTTAAGATTTTGGTTAGTATCTCTTAGTTATAAGGTAAAATTCATTCATTCTTGGTATCTTCTTAACCAAAAGTTTGACTTTGACATAGTTAAACTCTACTTCTGCAGTGTCTGCCTTATATCCTCCCTTGAAGTAGGCCTTGCTTTCTTTCCATTTGGCCATCACATTTCCCTTACTGTTCTTTTCCCCAGAACCCATACAGAACTCATTCACATTTCCCATATCTTGTCTCATTTGTTAAAAGCCTCATAGTGGTCTATCCTACTAATTAGAATAGTTCTACTGGTCTATTCATATATATGCCACTGCTAATTACATGATAATATACCATTGCTAGGGCGAAGGGTAAAAACTATAGAAAAGGTTCAGAGTTACTTTAGGAAGGAAATAGGAGGCTTAGAAACAGAATGCAGACATTGAGTTTAATAGTACCCGAGAAAGCCAGGAGTATGTGGACTGATTGCATGGTGGAGATCTGCTGACGTGGAGGGTAGGAAGTGAAACAGCCAAGGCCATGCTAAAGTAGGCAGGGAGAGGTGCTGTAAGAAAATGAAGACTCAGTGGAAGAAGAGGGTAGTGTAACTTCACAGGGAAGTCAAGGAGGAGAAAGAACCCAAGGCTAAAATGGTTAGGATGGACTCACTGGTAGAGCATTTAGTTCAGTTGGGGGACATGGTAGAATGGGTGGTGGGGACCAAATACAGAGATTTTTAGGTTGAAGGGGAGGTTACCTGTCTTAAGTTTTCTATTGCTGTGAAGAGACATCACGACCACCACTACTCTTATAAAGGAAAACATTTAGTCGGGGTGGCTTATAGTTTCAGAGGTTTAGCCCATTATCATCATGGCAGGACAAGGCAGTGTGCAGGCAGACTTGCTGCTGGAGAAGGAGTTGAGAGTTCTACATCTTGATCTGTAGGTAGTAGGATGTGAACTGTGTTACTGGGTGTAGCTTGAGCATAGGAGACCTCAAAACCTACCCCCACAGTGACACACTTTCTTCAACAAGGTCATATCTACTCCAACAAAGCCACACCTTCTAATAGTGCCACTTCCTATGGGGACCATTTTCTTTAAAACCATCACATTGCCTGTGTATGCTTACATGTGAGTGAAAGAAAGGTGATTGATTCTAACAGTGATGGCCACAACCTTTAAACAGGGAAGGTACTGGAGCTTGAGAACAGCCCATTGCAGGAATGATGAGTACCTGAGGAAGAGTTTCTCCTCTGAGAGGAGAGGAGCAGGTGAGGTTATGGGACAGGTAGCAGGGGTCCAGATGGTCACAGGTTCACACTGTGTGAGGTACTTAGGAGCTATGGTAGCTTTGAATAACCATGTAGTCATTGCTTAGCTTTTTACTTAGTGATCATCTCATCGTTGTCAAGGTACAAAGGTGAAGAAATACTGCTTTTTACAAACATAGTTTTTTTCTTTTACTTCTCTGCCTTATTTTGGATAGAGTCTCATTTTTTAGGCCAAGAAGCCAGGGAACTCGTTATGTAGTGTAAACTGTCCTTAAACCTAGGATCCTCCTACATCTGCTTTCTGAGTGTAGGAGAATTAGGTGTTAACTACCTCATCAACCACCCTTCTATTTTTTTTTTTCTTTTGATTTTGAATCAGGGTTTCTCTGTGTTTCTTTAGCTGCCATGGAACTCCCTCTGTAGACCAGGCTGGCCTCAACTCACAGAGATGTGTTTGCCTCTACCTCCTGAGTACTGGGATTAAAAGAGTGTGCCACCACCCTGGGCTTCCTTCTGATATCCAGAGCCTGAAAGGCAAGGAGCACTGAGGGCTGTCTAGCATTATGAACTTGCATTCACAAGTCAATAGTAAAAGTGGCCCTGAGTAGTTAAACCTTGCGGTCTGGGCTGAATACAGAATCCAGTGAACCACAAGGATGGTCAGTATTCACTATACAGAGCAGTTGGCTTTGCTTAGGATACACAGATACAAGATACACAGACAAGGAGTAGGAATTCCATGTTGTGGGGGGGAAACAAGTAGAATTTAGCCCTTAATTATGAAAGAGTTGGTTAGGTTTCATAATTCATATAATAAAACTTATAGGAGCCACACAAATACTGGTTATAATCATTGTATTGTTAGAGTTGCCAAACTCATATTTTGTCAGTTCTATGTAGTGTGATGGAAAAATGAGGTTTTGTGAGTTTTTGAAAGTAATAGTTTTATAATGTCAGCAAGCAGCTGATGGAGGAAGGTCATTGGTTAAAATAAAAGAAGCTGCTTGGCTTTCATTGGTTAGGAGATAGGTGGGAGGAGTAAACAGAACAGAATGCCGGGAGGAAGAGGAAGTGAGGTCAGACTCGACAGCTCTCCTCTCGGGAGCAGACGCATTCAGCAGAGACGCCTTGCTACCTGCTCCAGGGAAGACGCACACTATGAAGCTCCGACCCGGGATGGACTTAGGCTAGAATCTTCCCGGTAAGACCGGTGCTATACAGATGATAAGAAATGGGCTAGTCCAGGTGCGAGAGTTAGCCTAGAAGAGGCTAGGTAGAAATGGGCCAGAACAGTGTTTAAATGAATACAGTGTCTGTGTAATTATTTCTGGTAAAGCTAGCCGGGCAGGGCAGGCGGCTGGGGTTTTGGGGACGTAGCCCCGCGTCGCCCCTATTACTACAAGCAGCATTTTTAGTAACTTGAGAGTATTGGCTGTGTACTTTCTTCTTAGCCCCTTCCCAAAAGCTCCATTTCACCTTAGTGTTCATATCTATTAAATGTGCAATGTGAAATGTTTGATGTTTCCAGAAATGCAGAGAACTGTGTTTTACTGATAGGTGATTTGTATTTAGAGATAACTGGATAATAATGGTGTAAACACCTAAAGGTCTGGCGTTGGTATAATAAGCCAAGTGCAGGAAGTGGTCATCCTTTAAGGGCTTTACTTGTGTGCTGTGCTTTTGATGTATTTGTTACCCCACTGAGTGTCAGGGCTTCGCGTCTGTGCATTAGGAAGAGCCTGTCCTTTCCTCTGACGTCAGAGGCAGCAGGAATCCTGATGGACGGCACTAGGGAGGTTTTGCTTCTGCCTCTCTTCTCTCAGTGTACTGAATCTCCTGAAGATGCCAGCTCGCTTGCGTCTGGAATTGTTTAAACAGTCAACTAGCTGTGAACTGAAAGAATGATCATATTTGGTCAAAATTTCTATAAAAGTAGATGACTCCATAATAGCAGACTATTAGGTTTTTGTTTGTTTGTTGTTTTTAAATGGAAAGCACTGCATTATTATGGTCAAGGTGTTCCAATGTCATAGTTTTCTGGGACTGTTCTAGGTTTTATCCCTGTCCAGTTAAGAACCCCTCTCCACTCTGAGAAATGTCTCATTGGATGGCAGGCCCCATTTTAGATTTATAGGTTTCACTTCAAGGTAGTCAGGGAAGATGTACCTTAGCTGTTGAAAGAAGAAGTTGGGAGGTGCTTCAACACTGGTCCCTTTTCCTAACCTCTCAACAGATACATTATAAAAAGTACAAAAATTAGGTGGGCGGTGGTGGCACAGGCCTTTAATTCCAGGACTCAGGGGCAGAGGCAGGCGGATCTCTGTGATTTCGAGGCCAGCCTGGTGTACAAGAGCTAGTTTGCAGAATAGGCTCCAAAGCTACAGAGAAACCGTGTCTCAAACAAAACAAAACAACACAAAAAACAAACAAAAAGTACTAAAATTCATCATGATAATTGCTATTTGAGTACAAGAAGTATGTCCATGGGGTATTTAGCCAGCAGAATTAAAGCCTTTGCAATAAATGTTTCCTTAATATTTTCTTCTTTAATGAAGAGAGAAAGAAGATTGTGTTAGGTCTTAGGTGTGTAACTTATTGGGCAGGAAATGCTTATGTAACAATGATGTATCTTCCTTTCTTCATTCAGCACTAATATTCTGAAGGAACCTGTGTGCTTAGGAGGATGTGAGCACATTTTCTGTAGGTAAGTAGTTAGAATCTGATTTGCCTTGGTGGAATCATTTTTGTTTTGTTGCTTTGGTTTTTCGAGACAGGGTTTCTCTGTAGTTTTGGAGCCTGTCCTGGAACTAGCTCTTGTAGACCAGGCTGGCCTCGAACTCACAGAGATCCGCCTGCCTCTGCCTCCTGAGTGCTGGGATTAAAGGCCTGTGCCACCACCACCCTGCTGCAGTGATGGGATTATGATGCCTGTCTTGATTTGCACTTTGATGTAATTGTGATGTCTCCATGTTATCTTTAGAACTGTTTTATTTATAACTAAGAAATAAAGCTCAGAGGGGCGTGTCCAGAGTTCCAGAGGAAGTAGCTCTGCTAAGGTTTTGGAAATGCAGCAATGCCTTAGATGTGATTCTAAAATTCTGATACGTCCTTGAATATTCCAGTTTTGAATGACTGAGACAATAGTCTTTCAAAATTTATTGAAGTCTAGTTCTTAAATTTCCAAGGTCGGGTGACTTAAAACAGTAAATATTTATTGTTGTAGATCAGAAAGTCAAGTTCTGATATATGTTGGTAGAATTTGTTCCCTCTGAAGGCTGTGCAGGAGACTGTTTTTGCCGGGTTTCTTGTGGGTTGTTAATGAGGTTTTCCCTTGCTGTGACAGAATAGCTGACTTCAGCAGTTGTCGGGTGTCTATTGGTCAGCCTCTTTGTCACCGTGCCATAAGTTATCTGAGGAAAGGTTTCTTTGAGATAGGGTCTCAGGGTTCAGGTACAGTGCTTAGTGCTCGGCTTTGGTGAATTTGGTGCTTAAACACCAGTTTTGCTTCTTGGGGTTAGTATAATAAGCCAAGTGCTGGGTATGTTTATCCTTCAAAGGTTTTCTGAGGAAAAACCTCGTGAAAAAGAGCAGCGTGGTGGTAGGAGCATATGGAGGTAGATGGTCTGTCATGGTGGCCAGGAAACAGGAAGGATTGAGGATTTAACACTAGGTATAATCTGCAGTGACGTCTATAGTGATATCTTGTTAAAGTTTCATCTACCTCCCCAAATAGCGCTACATGGTTGGGGACCAAGCATTCAACTGTGAGTCTGTCAGAGGAGCTTGTTATGTGTAAGTCATAGTCTCTAAGCACACATTGGAGATTCACACATACATAACAGGGGAGAAGATTTATATTGGTTAGACGTTTCTGGTCCATAGTCCTTTATATTGAGACTATTTGTTCACATCTCTATAGCTTTACCCTTAGCAGCCATAGACTTGTTTGCTGGGAAAAATTAGACAGATTGTCATGCTAAATAATGTCTCATCATAGTAAAGCGATCAGACTTTACATATATGTGCATACCCTATTCTCCAAGCACACTGCTTTACCATACTATGGGAAACAACTGCTGTTTTCTTTATGTTTATATGCTCTAGTGTTTGGAGTTCAGATTCTCCTGATTTTTCTTTTAATTTTTTAAGTGTTTGTATAAGTGACTGCGTTGGATCAGGATGTCCAGTATGTTACACCCCAGCCTGGATCCTAGACCTCAGGATAAACAGACAATTGGACAGCATGATCCAGCTTTATAGCAAGCTTCGGAATTTGCTACATGATGATAAACTTTCAGGTGAGTAACATGCTGTCATTCTTTTGTTAAATGGTGGACAAATTAGTAATGGTAATGACTACATGGAGGAAGAATGGATAAAGAGTTCTGAATGGTGTGGCTCAGATCGTAAGATTAGTAGGGTTTTTTTTTTAAGTTATTTTGAGAAATGAGATAATTAAGTCTCAGCTTTATAGATGAGGTGCCAAGGTCCAGAGAAGTTAAATGCTCTTGCCTACAGCCACATGTATAGTTAATACAAGAAGCAAGAGAAATAGTACTCATTTCTTGGTGTCAGTCCAGAGAGTCTCACTTCACACTGACTGCTTTCTGCAGTTAGGATAATTTCTGTAGATTATATATGCTATTGTGACTTTATTTATAATAGTGCTTAATTCACTTAAGTACCCTGTTATAAGATAGAATACAATATTCTTGCAAGGATCACTTTTCTAGACTGAATTAATTATGTATACATTTTGGAAGAACAAAAATCTAACACTTATTTCCTTTTCTATTTAAATGGGGGTTAATGTTTTTCAAATTGTTCTTAGACTCTGTGTATTAACTATATGTCTTCCCATTGTGCCTTCTGCTGAGAACTAATTGGCTGTGAAAAGAAACTAAAGTGTTTTGAATTTTTATAATTGGATGTTGGAGTTGTATTTTCATTGACCAAAGCATATCATTTTAGCATGTATTTATAGGAGACCCTGTCTGGCAGGATGCCATGAAAGAATGATAATGGTAATATGAAATTGTTGGCTTTTTCTGTTTTTTGAGTTCTTTGTTCTCTGGATTCTGATATGTTAGTGTGTTAACTCCTAGTAAAGTTGATTAAACAAAATTAAACAAGTCAAATGATTTTAAGTGTTGTTGACAACAGGTGTGTGTTTTTAAGAATGTAAGTCATAAATGTAAACCCATCTTTACATTTATTTATTTGGTCATTGTATTAGACTATTTTTTAATGATGAGTTAATGGTATCCATGTCTGTACATATATTTTGTAAAGTACTTGCTTTAAAAAGCATTGAGATTATAAATCTCTTAATGCATTGATGTCAGGGCTGACTACTCTATATTGGATAACCACTTGGGGGGCATTTCTCTAGCTCCCAGCATTCATTATTCTGTAGTTCTTTATTTAGGTTTGAGGCTTCATGAGGTTTTTCTCTTTTGTGCTAGCATGTCTATTGGTGTCATTGGTTCTGGTCTTGTTTGGGCAGCACGTATGTTTATGTAATTATATGAATAACAACTCTGTGTGTGTGTGTGTGTGTGTGTGTGTGTGTGTGTGTGTGTGTGTAAAAACAAAAAAAGAGGCCATGAATTTGAGAGAAAGCAAGGAGGGAGGATAATTAGGAGGGATTGAAGGGAGGAAAGGAAAATGATATAATTATAATTTCAAAAAATATAAAAGAAAAACAAGATTATAAAAAGGACTGTATTGAGTGGGACTAGAGAGATGGTTCAGCAGTTAAGAGCACATATTACTCTTGCAGCGGCCCTGAGTTCAGTTCTAGTACTCAGGCCAGACAGTTGTTGCTTTCTATACCTCCATCTCCAGAGGATCTGACACCTGGCTTCTGTGGGCACCTGTATTCATGCACATATACATGTTGATACAATTCAATCCTAAAAAAAAAAGAAAAAGATTGCATTGAGAAAAGAATTGCCATCTGAATGCTTTTCTTCCTCAGAACAGTATGTGATGGTATGTATTTGGTAGTTGAAACGATTGTGTGTATGATCTAATTGACCTCATATGTACTTTAAATTGGTGTAATGATTTCCAGTAATAGTCCATGTGTCTTTGGCCGTGACAGAGTTGGGAATGGAGAAGAATCAATGAGTCATTACTTGGACAGTATGAACAATATATATGTCTCTGAGCGTTGCTTTCATTAGATTCTTATGGGTATGTCTGATTGTTTAGATTATTGGCCAAGCCCTGAAGTGGTGGGTTCTAATTTGAGATTGTCATATTTTAACTTGACTCTTCTCTAATTATTCTATAATAAATAGTGTTTTAAGTTATAGCAGATGCTGTAACAGTGAGTGACAAACCAGATGGCTGAAGTAAAAGAAACTGTCTCAGTTCTTGACGCTTGAAGTTTAGTTTCAGAAATGTCCTTTCTCTCTGAGATCCATAGCTTGTGCTCATGCTACCTCATGTCCTCATACTGCATTAGGGTATCCACGCCAGAGCAGCTTCCTCTTGGGTGAGTCTGTCTAATATAGACTTTAATTAAGATTTCATTTTGGGTACCCCTTATTAGTTATAGTTTCTGCATATGGACTTAGAGAGTAGAAGGAAGTTCACAGTTTAATGCTTAAGTAAATAATTTGATATTTTTAATGGTGATTAAATGGGAGGAGGCTGGTCTGGTCTTTGTAAGCTAACTGCACTCTCAGTGGCTCACTGTGTTAGGTACCTTTGGGTACACAAAGAAATACGATTCCTAGAGATTTACTGTGCTGAAGAGTGTTTGAATCATAGTATAGTTTTTGTTTTTGTGGACAGTGGAAAATTGGAGTTTTGAACAATGTTCAGGGTGGGACCTGACCCCTTTTAAAATATGTTCTTACTGTTTTCCTATTTTGAACATTTGTTGCTTTGGTAGGTATTTGCTAAATTTGTTGAACTAAGTTGAATAGAAATCAACAGTGTGGGGCTAGAGTTCAGATCTCTAGCACCCACACTGAAAGTTAAACATGCTGTAAATACCTGTGACTCCAGCTCCGAGAGATCTAACAGCCTCCTCTGGCCTTCCTGCATGCACAGGCTCGAGCGTGCACACACATGTAAAGTAACCTTTAGAAGAAAACAAAACCGACAGTGTGCCTTTGCTACCTTGATGGAAATCACAGAAATGTAGAGAAGTTTATTGAATATACCTTTGTTTTTGTGGTACAATTTTTTTTCCCTATTTTAAGTTGTATCACTTTCAACTTTTCCCTAAGTCTTCTCAAAACAAGCCAGCTCTGAGGGGCAATTCAGTTTTAAGTCCCTTCTCTAGTAGCTCCCTTTCTTTCTTTATAGTTGATTTAGTATATGTATTGAGGTTCTGTGCTAGTTTAGTAAGTATTTCTAAAACTACATTTAAATGTAGAAGGTAAAATGTTTTATAAGTAGACGGAATCAGGAATTTGGAACAAGTGAGGATTGCTTTTCTTGTAAGAAAATGATCTCACCTTAAGACAAAGACATCAGACTGAGTGATTCCTGAAGCCTTAGCTGATTCCAAAATTCTGTGACTGTTAAATGATCACATGTTAAAGTGCTGAACTAAGTAGAATGGTTGAACAGTTCTCACGTTTGCTCTGTCTTTAAACAAAAAACCTGTAGTTCATAATTTATCTTTCAAATGAACCTTGTTACTTGCATTTACTACAAACTGTGCAATTACTGTAATTAAAGTGGGTAATTAGGAAGAATTTGTCAGATCATGGACATGGCATATGATACACTAGAGATGAAGAAGCCTGATTTATAGGAAGTGTGCAAAGAGGAGCTTCTAAACATTTCAACATATTTTTCTCGGTTCAGTGTACTTTAAAGAGAAGAGGTTGTCATATTTTCCTGATGGCCATTTATGGATAATTTTAGCTTATTATTGTAACAATCTGTTTTCTACGAATAGAGTTAAATTTAAAGTTTCTATTTTCCCCTTGAACCCACCATATTAAATCAGCCCTTGCAGGTGCTGGTCAAGTTTTGTGGAACGAGTCTGTGCTGGTGACATTAAAATAAAGAACATTGATTGGGCTTTCATGGATGATAGTTTGCATCTCTCTTGTCTAGTCTGGGTAAAGATGCTAGTCCTTCTGAAGTGACTACACAGTGTTTCATATATGCTGTGACTTTAGAATAGACAGAGAGGAGCATTTGGATAGCCATGTTGCTCTTGTTATTTTAAATAGACTGAAATACATCTTAATTTACAGAATAATTATTCTTTAGTGAAGGTGTTACTGTTACACAGATGGTAAACAGAGTGCCTCCCTTTTATTTTATTTTTTTTAAGTAAGGAACTAGCTAGTCATAGATTTCTCAACTTCTGTTGTGTAACTTATAATAGAGAATAGTTTGGAAAGCTCACAGTGTATATCATCATAATCCTTTGATGTAGATTAATGATAGCAAAATCACGTTCTCTAATTGCTTCTCTTTTTTTCTATGCTTGTTATTACATTTTAAGAAAAAAGAAACTTGGCTAAACACTTCCTTGTGTAACATGTATGTCTGTTTCTTGATATTTTTTAGTATATGCTGAAATAATTTAAATTCAGTGAATAAGTTTCTTTTAAATATCATTAAGAAATTTGCTATGCAGAGGAAGGACCAATGTTTTTCTTCATGAAATGAATATGATAATTTATCAAGCTTAGAAGCACTCACCCATGAAACAGTTGAAGCTGTTAATAATATGATTTATGTTCTAACAGCTGAATTGTTTTGCTTTTTAGTTTTATCTTAGATATGCTGCATAAAATCCAGAATTTACAGTTATTGTTTGCAGTTTTCCTTGCTTAGTTGAGCCAAGAGAGGTGATTAAAACCCCTGAGCAAAGATGTCAGTATACCTTAGTTAGTGAAATGATTACATGCATATAATGCATAGTTGTGTACTCTCTTTTCGCTCTTTTATAAGTTAGGAATCATGCTGCTAAAGTTGAAATTTACTTTTTTTAGATTTGGGGTTTTTAGTCAATTGAATATGTTAGTGTTGCTCACATACTTTGATTTCCCTTTAGTTGTACAGTTCTACCTCTTATTAGTATAAACATCAAGAAATCAAGATTTGACTCCTTTTAAGTTGAAAATGTCATTATCTGCATTTAAAATAATAAATTAAAACCAAATACAACTTTTCACAGACTACTTGAGGATTAACCTTTAAGTCTGTAATCCTGAGGCCTTCTTAAGAAGTAATCCTTGGGAACATTTCATTTTGACCTTTCTTTAGGCTCAAGATTGTATCAGAAGTGGCTGGATTTCAAAATCTACTTCTCACTGAAAAGACCGTGTTGAATTTAGATGTATAGTTTCTCTGTGAATAGAAACCTCATTCTCATTGTTTTGATCCCTAAGATTCTGTCTCAGTATCACTGTGTGGACTACGTAGACTCAGCAAATCATTGCAATAGCTGTGGGGAATCTACCCTCATTCTGTTACATAGTTTTGCTTGTATCGGCCTTATCTGTTTTCTGTCTTCCTGGTACTAACTGTGCTCCCGTGACACCCGGAATAAGTTGTGTCCTCTTCATAGTACAGTCTGAGTGCTGTTAATGTTAGGCAGGGTTGTGCGTCGTGACGTGACATACGTGACATTCCTACAGGTTAAAACTGCTTACTTAGTAAAATAAAAAAAAAAACTATTTTCCATTTCTTCTATACCTAGTGTGATTTTTTCCCTGGTAGATGTGTTTATAAAGAAGCAATTCTAGGCACTTAAGAATTGGTAGTGTAGGAGTAGAGAAAGAAAAGGTGTCCTTAGGAAAAGTAAAAGTCAAATTCATCAGTAGCTCAAGATGGAGAAATTAATCCTCATAGCATGTTTCTTTTCCTTTTTTTAAATCAGATCCCAAAGACAACACATCTAGGGCAGATTTATTTGGTAATGCAGCAAGGAAGAAGAATTCAATTAAAATGTGGTTCAGTCCTCGAAGGAAAAAGGTTAGGTACGTGGTGAGTAAAGAGTCTCAGCCTGAAAAGGCAGAGGGTGGCAGAACCCAAGGAGCCTCCATATATGATTTTGTCTCTACAAGTCCCCCTGAAGTTGTTTCTAAGAGGGCCAAAGCAGCTTCTAGAACATCTGCAAAAAAACAGAAGAAATCTTCAGCTGAGATTAACCAGGAGGGGAATTTAAGGCCAGAAACAGACGATAGTAGGTTTGATTCCAAAGAGGAACTGAAGGAGAAGAAGGTTGTCTCCTGTAGCCGAACACCAGTTGTGGAAAGTCCACAGGTACATCGTGAAATAGACTTATTAGCCAGTGGTTCTGCCGCAGAGTCTGAATGTTCTGGAGGATTGACTCAAGTCTCCTTACCATTGGCTGAGCATATCGTGTCTCCAGACACTGTGAGCAATGAAGAGACGCCTGAGAAGAAGGTCTGTGTAAAAGATCTTCGTTCAAGAGAGCGTTATGAAAATCACAAAGGCTGCAGCAGGCCTCCCAGTCCTGTTTCTAAGAATTGTGGGAGCAACGTTCTGAGTCCCAGTGGAGATGTCATTAAACCAGCAGTGCTTGCAGAAAATATGCTGTTGGTTGACTGTTCTTCGGCGTCTTCAGACCAATTTCAAGTTGATGTCACACTCAGGAGACACAGTAACGTATCAGATGACTCCCTCAGCCTTTCACCGGGTGTACCCCCACCTCTGCTGAATAATTCAACTCACAGACAAATGATGCCAAGCCCCTCCACAGTGAAGCTGTCACCCAGTATTATGGCCGGGAAGAGAAATCACAGAGGAGAGACTTCGCTTCATATTGCTTCTATTAAGGTAGGCTACCTACTCTGAACTAAAACTTGGAATGAGACCGTATCAGTTTGCTGTTACTATAACAAATACTTGAGATAGTAAGAGAAAACATTTAATTTATCTCACAGTGTTGGAAGTTTTGTTCATGCCCAGTAGGTTCTGTTCCTTTGAATTTGTCACGGTAGATGTGTGTTGTAGAACAAAGCTGTTCACCTCATCATTGAAAAACAAGAGAGAGAGTGAGGAAGGAGTGGAGATCCTGTTCCTTCTATATGTCCAGTGACTTGAAGACCTTAATGTCGAAGATGGAGATGAGGTTGGGGTAAGGGAACCCTTCCATTAGCTACACTATGGTATAGGGATCCTATACTCTTAGGACAACTCGGATTTTTGTTAACATCTGGTTATGTTTCAGGTGATATCTTCTAAGCCTGATTTAGAAAATTAGTCTTTTGGTCATCTTGCCTCATTAATAAAAAAATCTCCACAATACGATATTGTAGTATTTTTTAATGCATCCTAGACATAGCTAGTTAATAATTATTATGTTTCATCCAACTTTACAAACTGTATAGTATATGTCAGCCATCACTGTAGAGCAGAAATAGCTGCAGGCAAATAAACCAATAAAACTTGACATGCATATTCAGGTAGCTCATCCACAAACTAGATTATATATTCTGTTGTAGGCGTGGAAAAAAGCCACAGTAGAATAGGAAAAAATAGTGGCATAATGGTATCATGGTGATTTTTCTTCATTGATGTGTTCATGATTGCATTGTGTATGTTTTCTCAATAGACCGTTTACTTGAAAAATCTTGCTCAAATTAAAGTTGCCTGTATTGGTTCTTGAACCCAATTATCAGATATTATTGCTATTAGTTTACTGATTCTGATTTATTACACTTAAATATGCATTAATTTGTATTGTTTTTAAACCATTAATCATGTTCTTTTAAAATTTTATTATGAGCTGAATGTGTATTCCCACCTGTTTGATTTTTGTTAGTTTTTTACAATTCTGGGAAACAAACACAGGGAATTATTCAAGTACTTTTACCAAGTAGCTGTGCTTTCAACTTCTGTTTGACTTGATAGACATTGTCTAGGAAGAAAAAAAAATACTAGTGGGTTTATCAGCATAGTTTTCTTATTAGAAATTATTTTTATTTAGTTTTCATCTTAATTTTTTCATTTGTAGTAAGAATGAACTGTCTAGCTATATGAGGAAGCCAAATACTATAATTCTGCTGTCTTATTTCAGTTGCATGCCCATCTTCTTCAGAAAAATATTTGAATGAGCCTTAATGTTAAAGCTACCATAAAATGAAACAAGGAGCTGGGAAACGAGTCCATTATACACAGTGAATTCAGAGTTGGTGACCTTTAAAGCAGCCAAAGCAAAGAAGGAGAAGTAGCGGGTTTATGCAAGTCAAATAGTAAGACTTCTCTGAGTTGCTGCTGTGGTTGTTGCTTTTCCCTACAGCACACAGGTAGATTTGGAGCTTCCACAGTTCATGGTGCTTGTGATAGTTAATCTTGATTGTCAGTCTTTTTGGAGCTGGGTCCAGTAGTTCATATCTGTAACTCTAGCGTTCAGGAGGCTAAGGCCAACTTGGATTATGTAGGTAGTTCAAGGCTAGCCAGGCCACAAAACAATCCCCCAAATTATCCCACTCCTGATACCAACTTCTTTCTTAGTTACTATTCTGTTGCTGGGAAGAGACACCATGATTAAGACAACTGTTAAACTGAAACCCAGCAAAGCAAACTCCATATTCTGCATCTCCATGTCCAATGCTCTTCAGAACTCCAGCTCCTTTCAACTTTGTTGACTGCAACACTCTTCTCTCTCTCCAGCTGCCACCACACCCAGTCTGCAGCTCTCCTTGACAGATATCCCTACATATCCAAAGGCTTCACCTTTACAACTCCATACAGTGGCCTCTCTGGCACAGTGCCTGCATGGCCTGGATGCGGAGACTGGTGGGGTGCCAGTGTTGAGACACGGAGGCTTCTTTTCACGTGGAAGTACAGCAATCTTTGTTTTGTCCTGAGCTAAAGCCTTTTATACCTCTACTGCTTCTGTGAAAAACCACTGGACAGAAAGAACACAACATCCTTGTCAATTACAGACCACAAGGAAGTCTCACGGTCAGGGGGAGTGAGGGCAGCTGGATCACAACTCCCTCCGTTTTATTTTATAAAATAAACAGTGCCTGTCTTGTTACTTTGGGTGGAATACCTTGCCTATCGTGGGGAATAGCCCTCTAATATTCCCTGTCTTGGTGGCATCCTGCCCCCAAAGTATTGCCCGTCCATGGTTACCCAGACACAAAGCCCTAAACCAAGACCTGACAGCACCAATGAGCCAGACCAGCACTGCAACCATTTAGCATGCACTAACTGGGTGGTAAAATTAACAAAAGCAGTATTCCAAACCTCTCTCATATGGTTGAATTCTATAACAGTAGCAGAAGCATGCAATACAGTGCCACGAGTAATGCACATAACATGATTAACTGTTGAAAAGTCCAAAGATAGTCCACTTGCTCCTGAACCAGAGCCACTTGTTGGTTCAAGGTCAATATGTGTCCAATTGAATATGTCCATTAAGATCGTTTTGAATGTCCAAAGCATTGCTAACTCTTTCAGCCAGCTGGTTGACAGTCTCAGCCCTCTGCACAGTCTGGGAAAGAGCCATTCCGGCAGCAGTATCTGTGGTGACAGAGATAGCAATAACGGCAATTACAGCTGCGGTGATTCCAGGGTCTCTCTTCTGCTGATCTTCTATGGTCCAGCACTTGTTGCCATATTTGTTGATACCACCGTGGTGTCTTCCAGGCTGGACACCAACTGGACCAGGGCAATATGCCTAGCAAAGCTCTGCTCCAGCTGCCTTCTGGCCCCAAACCCACTCTCTCTGGGTCCAAACTGTTACTTGGAGCAGAGCAGAACTCAGGGAAGCAGGCTCGCTGCTCCTGCTCTGGAACCATTGAAGGGGCCCCACCTAAACAATTGGGAATTTGGGCATCGTAAACCTATCTGGCTACTTCCTACTGAGCGAGCGGGGGGGGGGGGGGGGTGCTGCATTCTTGGGGGTATTTTACATCAACATTTCAGGGGGTCTCTGTGAATCAAACCACATAAATTTGCAGTGAATCCAGAGGTTCCCAATCCTCTGTGGAGATAAAAGCAGAACCTCTTTTCCAAAGCATCAAATCCTTAAGCCCATATTTTAAAGTCAAAATACCTTTCTTACCAGTTCTCAGAATCAAATGTCTTTCTCCAGTCCAGAACACAAAAGACAACAATCAACATACTAACATACATCTGTACTTATTCTATCTTTTTGAGGCCCTCAGTTCACCCTCCTGCCTCCTCTTTATCACTTCCCTACTGGCTAGTCTTCCAGAAGGCATCCCTCAGAGCGTCTCTGGGGATGAAGAAACATATACTCCTTCTAATCTGACTTGGCTTGTTCCCAGTCTGGAACATTTAAACCCCTTCCCGTAATAAACCAGGGGCTAACTTGAGCTATTGTTTGTACAAAATCTTCCGCTGTCTTCCTTGTTATTTCTGTGTCTTGTTGCTTTAAGAGTTTCAGTTACTTTTTGAGGCCTTTAATTCATCCTCCTGCCTCTTCTTTATATTAGCTAGTCTTTTGGAGGGTGTCCCTCTGAGTATCTCTGGGGATGAAAAAATAAAACACATTACTTTCCCCAATACGCTCTTTGATTTAGCGGGCAGACCCAGCGACCCTGTTCATGAATCCCCACTTTCCACTTGCCGCAATGCTGAGACTGGCGGGGGTGGGGGGGTGGGAAGGTGTGGGGTGGGGGTGGGGATTGTTACCAGGGTTGAGACATGGAGGCTTCTTTTCAGGTGGAAGAACAGCAACCTTTATTTTTTCCTGAGCTAAAGCCTTTTATACCTCTACTGCTTCTGTGGCAAACCACTGGCCAGAAAGAACACAAACACCCTGTCAATTACAGACCACAAGGAAGTTGCTGTAGGTCAGGGGGAGTGAGGGCAGCTGGATCACAACACTCTGGGACTGCATGCAGGGCCTACCACATACCTAGCCTCGAAGGCTTTCTTCAATGGAGGAGGAAGATTCCACAACTCCTTCCTTTATTCTTGACCCTAAAACTATGTGGCCAAAGCCTTCAAGTTCTGCTGCCTGCTCAGGCTAAAATGTAACTCTCTTGATGATTTACATTTGCATAAGCTTTGACTTGTGGAGGTTTTCTAGGCTAAGGAAATCCTCCAGGTTTATTCCTTTTACAGGTTGCAGGATTTAGCTGGGTGGTGTCTTGCCTTGGTGTTGCCAGTCCCTTTATTTCATTTAGCATCAAGCTTTTTTTTTTTTAATCTCATTAAACACCAGTCTTGGCTCTAGCATTGCATATCCTGGTGCCCTTTTGTCCTTAAACTGTACATTTTATATTTCTTTGCTTCATGTGTTCATTTTCATTGTAGGTCTATATAATCGTGATCACTAATAGCCACAAATGAAGTCTGTCTTGAAATCTCCTCTGTCAATGCCATAAATTCAAAACTCTTCAGTTCAGCTGCTGACAAATTTTTAGGATGGGGGCAGAAAGCAGTCACATTCTTTGCCAAAACTGCAGAAGAATGTGGCAGCTAGTAACTTTCTTTGCCTCTGAAACTGTATAAGCTGGGCCCCACATTTCACATCACCATCAGCACCACCATCCATTCTCCTACTAAGATGGTCCATTAAGCACTGCTTAAAGCATTCAATTGCTTTTCTATTCCGACGTCTCAGGGCTCCCGTATTTCTCCAAACAACAACATGGTCAGGCCTGTCACAGTAATACCCCAGTCCCTGGGAACAACTTCTGTTTTAAAAACACCAATGATATTAGTAAACACAGTTCTGTGTGTCTCTGAGGCAGATAGTAAGGGCTCTGACAAAAGTACGGCCAGTCCATTGAATAAGTCCATCTTTAAACTGACAGTTGAGCTGCTGCAGATCTCTGCAACATAGGGCTTGTTTAGAGGAAGTGGTCACTGACAGTGTATCCTTACAGGCATAACTTGGAATAGCCTTTTTTTTCCCTGTTGTTTCTGCCCCTCTCTGCCTCCTAATTGCCATGATGTGAATTGCTCTATGTTACCTTTGTGCCACAGTGGAGCAAAGCCCCCATGAACAAAATAAACCTTTCTTTCTGTAAGTTGTTTCTGTGTTGCAAAAGAAAGGGGCTGAGAAACTTTTGCTTGCACTTCATGCCTCAGTAGTGGGTTTTCTGAGAAGTGTAAGAGGCTGACATTTCATAATGCCATGCAGACATGACAGATGTTAAGATGGCAACCTGAAGGCAAGGTGCTGAGAATCTAATAAATTCTACTTCAGGGTAGAGAGACAGTCATTGAGAGGATCTACTTCCAAATATGGCTTTGCAACTCATACTTCTAGGCAGTCCTGTTTGTTTCCTCTTCCTAGTATGGTGAGAAAGTATAGAACACACCTGCAAACGGGACCTGTGATATGTTGAAGATTTTATTTCCGGAATACCACATGGAGTGAGCATGTAGCTTCTTGAGTCAGCCACCCACTGCTCCCTTTGTAATACTAGTAACTCTTTGTATCACTGCGTTGTCAGTACTATTTATGATTTACTTTATTCCATAAGAATAATTCTAAGAAGCCAGAGAATTGTTTATCATATTGTAGAATTCCATTCCCCAAAGTAATTTTGACCTCTCTTTATAAAATGACATCTGATTGCTGAATGGGGCCAAGTTTTAACTATCTGGTTTCAACTGAAAAGCTTAGCTATGATGGGTAAGTAAGTTTTATTGCGCATAATTCTAATTTCCTATAGTTTTTATGAAGATTTTTTAGTGGTATTTGTGAAGAGCCAATCTAATAAGAGAAAATAATTCTATTTGCATGCTTTTTGAAAGTTACTTTATATTGCTGGAATATGCACATAGTCATAGTATGTGGGACCATATAAAGAATCTTTCCTTTTACTGCAAAGTTGTAGATATATAAATTGAATTGGGTACACACTCCTTTATTTTGACGCCTGTAAAGTATTACTTGAAAATACCTAAAGCATTTAAAATTTCTTAAAAGTTTTCATAAATACTTTCCCTAGCTGATGTTTTAAGTTGTGAGTAGTGCGAGTGCTTCTCCTAAGGGTTCTGCTGGAGGAGAAAGTCATTTAAAGCAGCAAGAAGCAGAGTTCATTTATGTCCTGGAAACTTTGTACCGGTGCGGACCATCCCGTTCCTGTGGACCCTTTCTAATTATCATAATTTTATTTATGTGCATGGTATTGAATTTACATGAAGTAGAAAGATGAAAATAAGACAAACTTTTGAGTATTAGGAGGAGAAAGCAGCTGAGGTCTAACAAGCAGCAGTTTGCTAATCAGCTGTATGTTTGAGGGGTAGACTGTTGATAGACAGCCTGCCTTTAATGACACTCAGAAGCGACATGAGAGCAGAGTCTGCTCCTGCTCGTGTCTCTAACGCTGCCACTCACTTCCTGTTGGGTTTTCACATGTGGCTTTTAATTCTCACTCGTTTCTAGTGTTTTCTGGACTTACTAGGTTATTCTGTTTTGTTTGTTCATTAACGGAGAATTATAGGAGAAATTTTAACAGTTTTTTGTGTACAATTTTGGGGATACTTTCATTTTGCAGGTAGGATAGATGTGTGGCAATAAATCTATACAATATTCAGGGAGATTTGAAAAAGAACTCAAATTTGTATCTTGGTAGAGCTTTCTGAATTCCTTTGGAACTTCAGTGCAGAACAAAAGTTAGTAAATTGTGTTAACTTGTACAGGAAGTATGGAATAGGAATTTGAGGCAAATATTTTCAAGTTCTGACTGGGCAGTCTTTTTTTCAATATTTGTTCTACATAGTAGTGAATTTCATAATGACATTTCATACAGTATCTAACATACTTTAGCTATTTCTCTATGTTCTAATTTCTTTCCTGTCGCTGTGAACACCACCAAGATCAGCTTGGGGAGGAGAGTTTGTTTCTACTTAACCTCTGGGTCACTGTCCATGATTTAGGGCAGGGCAGGAACTCAGGCAGAAGGCTTTGCTTTCTGGCTTACTTGCGCTCTGGCTTGTGCTGAACTTTATACAGCCCAGGCCTATCTATTCTGCCTTGGGGTTGTTCCATCCCAGGTGAGCTGGGCCCTCTCACATCAGTCAAGACAATTTCCTACAGGCCATTCTGAGGTAAGTCTTCGGCCAAGGTTCCCTCTTTCAGGTGGCTTAAGGTTGTGTCAAGTTGACAATAAAAACTGAGGTTCTTCTTCCGTTCCCCTTTTCTCCTTCCCACCTCCCATTAGTCCTCTCTATTCCCCTAGGCAGTTTTGCTTCCACTTTCATGTCATATTATACATACATGATTTATATAAAATCCATATAAATCTAGGATCCACAAATGAAGTAAACATGGTGCTGGAACTGGATAAGTAGCTGAGAGAGTACATGTTATTCCAGAGTTGGAGAGAGGAGACAGAGAAGAGAGAGAAGGAGTGAGTGACTGACTGACTGACTAGGTTTGGCATGGGTTTTTAAACCTCAAAACCCACCCTTGGTGACACTCCCCATCAGTGTCAGTCTTTCCCAAACAGTTGTACCAACTAGGGAACAAACATTTCAATATATGATCTTATAGGGGTCTACTCATTCAAACCACAATGGCTAATTGTAAGTTTTTTCTTGTCTTGTGTTTGCCTTTATTTATTTGTGTGAGTAGGCGGGTAGGCAAGTGTGTGGAGTAAGAGGACAACTTTCGGGAGTTTATTCTCTTCCACCACGTTGGCTTCTTATATTAAACCCATGTTAAGACATGGTTGGCAGACACATTTGGCCACTAAGTTGGCTCAGGCCCACTTTCTATTTGAGGATGATAGCTGATTTCCGTTATTGGATTAACTTATATTCACAACAGCAATATGTAAGGGTTCCCCCCTCTACCATTCTTATCAGTATTTTTTCTTCTTTTCACACTAGGATGGGGTGAAATCTCAGAGTTTTAATTTGAATTAAATACTGATACCTAGTGATTTTTCGTACTTATTGGTCATTTGTGCTTTAATTTTTGAGAGCTCTGTTTATATTTTTAGCTCATTTATTGATTGGGTTCTTTCATTTCTTTCATTAACAATTTGTTTATTTTTATTTTATATGTATAGTTGTTTTGCCTATATAAATATCTGTTTGCACAGGCCAGAAGAGGGTGTTGAATCTCTCAGAACTGGAGTTAGAGATGGCTGTGAGCCACCATGTGGGTGCTGGGAATTGAACCTGGGTCTTTTGGAAGATGAGCCGGTTCCTCTTAATTGCTGAGCCATTTATCTCTCTAGCTCCAGGTTATTTGATTCTTTGTATTTTTTTGAGTTCTTTATATGTTGTAGATATTAATCCTCTGTCATACGTTAGCAAAGATTTTATTCCCTTCTGTGAGGTGTGTCTTCATTTGATTCTTTGCAGAAGCTTTTTAGTTTCCTTCAGTTCCATTCGTCAGTCCCTGCCATTATTTTCTGACAGACTAATCTTTTTTAGGAACTTCTTAGCTGTTCCTGTTTTGTGATGTGTTTTCCTAGTTTTTTCCTCTAAGATGGTTTGATCTATTTTCAATTGAATTTTGTACAGGGTGAGATTTAGGAAATTTAGTTTAGTTCTCATGTGGACATAGATTTTTCCAAGCACCACTCAATTTCATTCTAATCACTGTCATTTCTGTATATTTTGGTGTCTTTAACATAGTCTAGATGTCTGCAGCTGTGTGCTGGGTTCTTATCCTTTTGATCTGTTTTTGTGTCAGCACTATGCTCTTTGTCTCTGTGTGTGTGTGTGTGTAAAAGGGAGAGAGAGAGAGAGAGAGAGAGAGAGAGAGAGAGAGAGAGAGAGAGAAGGGAGGGAGGGAGGGAGGGAGGGAGGGAGGGAGGGAGGGAGGGAGGGAGGGAGGGAGGGAGGGAGGGAAGAGAGATTTTGGGTGCTAGTACCATGTTTCAGTTATTGGGTAACACTTACAAACACTAAGCTGTGTTTGTTTGTTTGCTTGCTGTGGTTCTGTACCTCCAGCATTATTCTTTTTGCTTAGGATTGTTTAGCTCTGTAGAGTCTTTGCTGGTTCTGGATAAATTTTAGGATTCTTTTTTCTATTACTTTTAAAGCAAGATTTGTTTGTGTACATATGTGTATGCATGTGTTTGTGTGTGTGGGTGCATATGAGTGCAGGTTCCTGAAGAGGCCAGAAGAGAGGACATAGGATTACCTGGAGCTGGAGCTGTAGTCAGTTGTGAACTTCCTGATATGAGTGTTGAGAACCAAATTTATGTTCTTTGCAAGAGCAATAGGCACACTTAACAAATGAATTTCTCTAGCCCCTCTTTCATTTTTATTTCTTTTTTTTATCTCAATGAAGATTGCATTGAAATCTTGGTGGGGATTTCATTGAGTCTATGGATCATTTTTGGTAGTATAACCATTCCCAGAATAGTCAATATTTCAATCAGTTGAAATGTATTTAATACTTTCTTTTAGGCTATTAAAATTTATTTATTTGGTTAATTTAGAACATTTTAATATATTTTACAAATGGATTTTAAAAAAGACTTTAAACTGCCATCTAAAGATGTTCTGTATTTGAGAAGTAGCCCCATATTATGGAAAGAGAAAAGTAATCTTTAGGGGCTGAAGATGTAGATCAGTTGGTCAAGTGCTTGTCTAGTATGCAGGACTTAGATTCCCAGCAATGCAGAAAGCTAGGTGTGGTGACTTTAGTTGCTGTGTGCCACACTCTGTATGTATGCAGGAGAGGAGGATCGGAAGTTCAAAATTATCCTTGGCTGGCCTGGATTACATAGGTCCATGCCTCAAGAAAAGACTGTAAAACATAAAATTTTAGGGCCAGAAGTGTTGGTGCAAACTTTTAATACCACCACTGGGGAGGCAGAGGCAGGCAGATCTCTGAGTGAACTTGGTGAGTTCCAGGGCAGTCAGGACTAAATAGGCTCTACATCATAGACCCAGTCACAACAACAACAACAAAATTATTTTAAGTAGAAAAATCATAAAGCCAAGACAAATGCTCTAGTGGGGCAGGGGTGGGTGGGTTGGTAGGAAACTTAAATAACTTCTGTATTCTTAACCCAGTAGAGGTACAGATTTGTTTCAGAAAAGTAAATGATCTGAGTTGCAATTGGATAGGAATGAGAGATTCTGGTATGTAGTTGTACAGTAGGATGCGTATAATAATGGTGCTGTATATTTACATTTTAGAAAGCTAGAATATTCTGAATGGTTTCATGTTTGAGTTTAAAAGTAAACAAAAAGTGTTTTGGGTCTGGGTTTGGGAGATTGCAATCTTTCTTAAAGAAGGAATCGAATACAACATGTTTATAGTTTTACTTGCATGTAAATTTTATTTACCCAGCATTTTCAAGTAGGCTAAGTCTCTTATTTTGCCTTTCTTTCTGCCATGAACTCAAGCCCCCCCCCCATATGTTACCCTAAAAGAGTTGGTTTGGTTTTTGTTTACCATGACTGATAATTAGAGAGTTTTACAAACTTCATCCCACTGTATAGATGTTATTCTTTTTCCTAAAGCTTTACATTGGTTTTAAGAGTGTGTGATATTTTTTATAGTTAAGAGATTTTTAAAAAAGCTTTGAGGGTCGAGCAATACTTTGATTAAATAGGTAATCAAGTATGGCATATGGATGGCAGATTTTTGCATCCACATGGAATAAGGAATGCATGTGATAATGAGACTGCAGTGGTATGTAGTTTGGAGATTGTGTTTCTGGGGAAAGGAGTATAAAGAAGGGTTGGGGTGTTAGAACGTGGTGGAGGGCATGCTTAGAGAGTGTGCAAGTCTAATTCTCAGCTTTATCTCCTTTGCCAAGGCTTTCTTCCATTACTGGCTAGCAATAGAGGGAATCTTATTGACCAAACCATTTTGCATCTTCCTTCAATCCACTCACCCATATTAGAATTTAGTTGTATCGTGATACACCAGTCACAGAAAGCTCAGAATTGGAAGACTTAATTTTCTTGTCATTTAGTTATTGCAAATAATCTTAACAACTTGAAAGGAGAAGGAATATTGTCTGCTGGTCCTTTACTTTATCTTAATTCTCTTTTGCTAACATCCTGTTCTTCTCATTTGACACCAGCCTCTGATGCTGTAATGTGTCTTCTGTTCTTACTTTTCCACTCTTCCTTGTGCCCTCCCTGTGTTAGTGAGCCACTGTTGAAAAGTTACTAGATTGCTGATCTAGGAAGAACAGAAAGCTAGTGAGAAAGCTATTTATGGAGCAGTATGAATTTGATGGAAGCTGCATTTCCTACCGTTCAGTTAATTGATAATAGGTAATGGTTTTAGTTTCAAAGCAGTGGATGGAAATTAAATGCTAATTTTGTGTGTTGTATGACTGTTTCTCAATCCCTGTCCTGATTTCAAACATAGCAACTGTTTCTGCCATGACGATTCCTTTGGTGCAAACAAAGTGACTATAAACTAAATTAGCAACTCAGGGTAAATAGAATAATTGGCAATAAAGTGGTATTTTTGGCAGTTTCAACAGTTGGTTTCATTGACTAGCTTTTTGACTGTAAACAGCTTTGTTTATTTTAATGTTCAAAAATGATTTTCATGTATGTTCAAAATGATGTTTTTGCAAATGAAATGATGACTTGAATTTTAGGATAGTCTCTGACTAGAGGTCTTCATTTTGTATCTTGAACTGAGTTTTCAATATGGATTGCTAGTAATATCCAAGTACAGAAGAAATGACTTGGCATCTCTGGACTTTAGAGGCAGATAATATTTCTTGGCTAATAAGTAGCAGCCAGGGTGTAAGGGGAAAGATTTGTCTGACTTGAAGAAGACAGAATCTTTAAAACAAAGCCTCAGTAGCCACATTTCATTCATGATATATTTTAATGTCCTTTAATTTTTTCGTTATTCCACCAGGGTGATATACCTTCTGTTGAATACCTCTTGCAAAATGGAAATGACCCAAATGTTAAAGACCATGCTGGATGGACACCATTGGTAGTTTTCTTTTGTGTATCTTTGTAGTGTTGTGGATCTCTGTTTTTTTATTTTTTTTATGCTTATGGTTCTAGTTTATGGCTTTGTGGTTGTTCATATATCATGCTCTGCCACCTACACTCTTTAGTCTGAAGAATTTATTGACCAAGTATGAAAAGAAAGTTATTTTTCATCTAGCTGTTTCAGTTGTGACAGGAAAGTAATTGGCTACCTTTTGAGCACTTTTAGATATAGGAGTTCAGTTTCACTGTATTGTTGAGAGTCAGCTTATGTCATGTGTGGCGGTAACTGCTACAGTGGTCACCAGGCTGCATTGCGCAGCACTGCATGCCTCTGGAACCAGATAGAGTTGGCTTCATGGAACAGAGTAGTTGAAAGGATGGAATGTGATGACCAGGGATTATTTAAATCTTGCCTCATACTTTGTCCACTTGTAAAATGAGGCAGTAGCAGTAGAAAGCCTTGTCATAAACATTTAAATGTCTGTTCGTTATTGTTACCATCAATTGCAATGTGAAAAAGAGAATGGAAAACATACTTGCAACCAATTTCGGCATTAACGAAGACAGTAAGTGTTGGCTTAGAATGCAACCCAAAGCCTCCACAAGGGAGGTGGGTACCTTTTTCTTGTAAACTAGAATTTCAGCACAGAAATGAGACTCATTAGGCCAGGTACAAAAAATAGCTTGAAGATAGAATATATAAATATGTAATATTTATATGTGTTAATATATAGTATATATAAAATGACTTCTGGGCAAATTCCTAAGCCAAGAGGGCTTAATCTGGATTCAGTTTGTTGTGTTCCATAGACTGGCCAACATTGTTTAGGAAGGTTAGCTGCCGCAGTCTTGCTTAACTCTCTTGCTCCTTCCTTTGTTACTAGTTCCATCATTTTTGTCTGTTTAAAAGCACATTTGAAAGCCACACATACCCAGTAATGTCCATCAGCAAAAGAGAACTTGCCTTTTAAATCGTCCTAGATGCCACTTTGCTGGATGGGTTTGTGTAAATGTTGGTGTACAGTTTGGTTTATGGATCGAAGCACTGAATTCTCCTCAGCCTTGGAGAATTCCAGATCTCTATATGATCTGGTTGTTACACTTTTAAGAATTTTTCCAATTGTTGTAAAATTGTTGTAGAAAAATTTCGCAGCTCTAGTTGCTTAAAAGTACATTTTGTAGAGAGGAGCATGTGATCCAAACAAAGCTTGATTTTTTTTTTCATGGAGTACATAGATTTTTATAACTGTGTATTTTACCATGAAAATTATAATTAGTGGTTTTGATGGTCAACAGCTTAAGGTTTGATAGTAGTTATATGAGAATAAGTTTACTGACTGGATGTTCTCATTAATTTTTCTAAAATGTATGTATTAATTTTCTTTTCACACTTCCTCCTTTAAAACATTTTTTTTTTTGATTAGCATGAAGCCTGCAGTCATGGGCACCTGAAGATAGTGGAATTGCTGCTCCAGCATAATGCTTTGGTGAACACCACAGGCTATCAAAATGACACACCACTTCACGATGCGGCCAAGAATGGGCACATAGATATAGTCAAGGTGTTATTGTCCTATGGTGCCTCCAGGAATGCTGTGTAAGTAGTTGCCTACAATCTTCTAAATGCGTTTATGTTCCTAAATGAAGGTATGTACTGAAGCAATAACTACCCGTTGATATTTTGGTCTCTTGTCTTCCACAGCTAAAGTTAGATGTGAGAATCAGCATGCATGTTAGACTCAACACTCATTCTCTCTTCAAAACTCATGCATTTGAAGCAAATTTATTCTCTTCAGTAACACTATCAAATCCGTTTAGAAACCTTGATTTTTTAGACAAATTCCCTTAGTGATTTATATTCTGTAGAATGAATCATACTTAATAAAATTTAGAAATTTAATTTTTTATACTTAATAAAAATTAGATAATTAATTTTTTTGTGGTACTTAATATTTTAGACTCGTTTTAAATATTCTGTTAGCCCTTTCTGCTTATTAGTTCAACAAAAGTTAAAATTTATAAGAATTCAGATATTGGGAAGTGCAGTTGAATTATCGCCCAGATTTTTCACATTATTCAAATGAGGCTCTGAGCAAATTGTTTTGCAGTGTCAGGGCACAGAGGAGCATTAGCGAATGCTGGCGGCTGCATCTTAAAACTGCTATTGTCAAGAGTATTGCAAGCAAATGCCGTATGCAGATTTTTATATCTTTAATCTGTAACTTGGCTCCTGTCTCCCTATATGTTATTTTACTCTTCAGTTAATGAGTTGGTTGAAATGAAAATGCAAGAATTGTTTCTCTGTGCTCTCACTGCTTTTGTGTGCTTCAGAAGAGCCCAACAGAAGCCTCACCCTTAGTATAGAAAAGTATGTAAGAACCACAACATGCAGATTCTCTGACTTGTAATCTTTAGTAGGTAGCCACTTAACACAACTGAAAAACAAGTTACTAATGAAGAAAATAACATACCCTGGTGCTTCTAGCTTCAGTGTGCCAGCCCTTCTTTACTTCCCATTACAAGTTTTAAGGCATCTGGGTCAAATTCTGGGAGAAATGTGTGTGTTTTGTTTTTCTGTCTTTCTGTGTGTTTTTGTATATAAGAATCTCATAGAGGTAATATATAATTATGTGAAGACTTTATAGCTATGATCCTCCTGTAGGTGTAGTAAGCCATTTGATGAGGCAAATGGCTGCTTGGGTCAGGTGAAACTGAGTAGTTTCCATCCTAGGGTTCTTAAATCAGCCGTGACTACTTAAATGAATGGAGCACTGGTCATGGTGTTAGGAAATCCAGCTTTTATTTGTGACTCTATTATTGACTTTATAGCTGCAGGCAGGTTAATTTTTGTGCTTTGGTGTCCTCACCTATAAAACATGGGTGCTGCCTGCTGCTTTCCTATTTCTTCAGATCATAGTGAGGATTAATGAGCCAAAACACGGAGACTGTCTTGTGGTTTGTACGCCATGATTCTTCACTGTGCTGTGAGGAGTCACTAATGTACAAGGAGTGGGAACAAGGCAGGGGATGAGTCTGCCTTCACAATTGCTTTCTCAGAGATCAGGTGCCATTTTGTAGTAAGTGGCCTGAGCTGGCAAAGTGACACAATTACATATAGTTAAACACTCTCTGGCAGGCCCTTTGCATTAAAGGAAGTGTTTAAGTCAATGTCTGGAATTCATGAGCCGGTAGCCATCTATAGCTACTCCACACTTGGAAACTACTACTTGGAAACAGAATCCTTAAAGGTGCTTACTTTTTACTGTTTTAAATGTTCATATGTGTCCAGTGACTCCTGTCTTAGGATGATTCGGGAGGTGAATGTATTTGACAACAAGTTGAGATGGTTTTTGGCTAAAGGATAATAGTGGAGATTTATCCATTGAATTAATTCATGCTGTCTGGCACCTTAGAACTGTGTGGAGTTTGTTGTGAGGAAGACATGCTATCCCTCCTTTCCAAATGTGGAACCAGTGCTTGATCTGCCTTTAAGAACTTTTCCTTTGGTGGACATTGCATTCTCAAGTAGAAAAGTATTATATGGACCAATGGACCTATTAATTGCTTTCCTGCCCTAGTAAATTTTCAAAGGAATGAATCCTCTACAGCAAAGAACTGTTTTATAACATTCAAAACCATGTTGCTCTTTTGAAAGATGGTCTTTGTGATTGCAATTTTATGTTGTTCATAAAGAATCCCATTCATCGACTCTCTTGACATTGTCATGCCCTGTAGGTTTAGTTTTAGTAAAAATACCCAGCCTATGTTTTTGCATGTTGAGAAATCTTTTTGTTTGTTCATCTTTCCTTATTTTTTTTCCTATTGCTGCAGCTGATTCAGGACTCAGCTGTAGGTAGATGTCTACCATGTCACCCCTGTATGGGAAAGGACATTAAAAGATCTTATTGTTGTCTGAGCAGTGCCTTTTGGTTATAGTTGAGGCATTAAACACCTCAGCTTAACCCTTCAGTAAGTGAGGCTCATCTCTGTAATCAGTCTTGATAAGGAAGAATCCTGGCTAAGAAAGGATTTCAGTCCCTGTCTCATATTCTTTTATGTTTAGATGGTACCATATAGGAAAATGAATATTTTTTTATTTTCATCAAAAAGCATGCTTTTTTTCTTATTAATTATGCAAACTATTAATATAAAAGCTGCATGGAATGTATCATCAAATGGAGGGAACTATGATTAGCACTCCAGGCATAACCTACCATGTTTTCTTGTGTTTATTCTGTATCTGTCTCCCAGCAGTGCAAACCCAGCAGGATTAGTGGTACTGAGTTGGTAACTGTCTGCTAGGCACCGACTTAAGAACTTTTGATCTGTTAATTTGGCCTTCCTAATAGTATTAGGAAACAGGTTCTACCAGCCCCATTTTCCAGGTGGAAAACAGGCACTAGAGGTTGAAGTAGTTTGTGTATGGCAACACAGTGATTCTAGATCTGAAACTTGAATTTGGGCAGTGTTCCTGTATAATCTGGCTCCTAGCTATCATGTACTCCCATTCATTCCTCCTGCTCACACCTGTTTAGAGAAGTGCTCAGGAGAAGCATCCACCACTTAACACTATCCCTCTTTCTTTCATGATTGGGCCATAGCTGCTGCTTCTCAAACTCCTTATTCCTGTGAAACACATGTGTGTTCCACCATTCCCCCTTCTTCATCTGATTTCTCCCTCCTTTCCTCATTTTCAGTATTAGGAATTTTCTAGACTGTCACACAGTGTCCACACACCTTTCTCCCTGCTTGGAGTATTCTTATTCTGCCTAGTAACCCCTTTCTAGCTCTGGAAAGTTTCACTATACTTACAAATCTCCCAGTGTGCATCTCTCATTGAATTCTGTCAAGACGCAAGCTATACTTGTGTCATTGGTTCCTTAGTGCCTAAAACAGGGAAAAACCACCTGTTGAATAAACATTTTTCAAACTGATTACATAGCAATGGTTATCACCTCCTCTGTGTGCATGCACATACTCTTTGTGTGTAGATTACATAAATATCACATAGACATATATGTGCTATATGTTTTCATACAGTCAGTGTGTTTCAGTAGTACTGATTTTTCAGGGTTTTTGTTTGCTTATTTATTAGCTATTAGGTAGCAAAACATAGTTACGTAGAAACACTCAGATCTTCTGTGAAGGTTTGAAAATGTAAAAATCCTTATCTTTGTCTTTAAAATGTTTTAGATGAGCTGGGCACTGCTGGCCCAAGCCCATTTAATCCCAGCACTCAGGAGGCAGAGGCAGACGAATCTCTGTGAGTTCGAGGTCAGCCTGGTCTACAAGAGCTAGTTCTGGGACAGGCTCCAGAGCTACAGAGAAACCTTGTCTCAAAAAACCAAAATTAAAAAAAAAAAAGAAAAGAAAAAGAAGAAGAAATGTATTTTCTAGGATTTATGATTTAAATCCCAGAGAGAGCCAGGCATGGTGACTCACACCTTTAATCCTATCTCTTGGGAAGTAGTAGAAGGCAGACCTCTATGAGTTCTAGGCCAGCCAAGGCTACATGGTGAGACTTTGTCTCATAAAACAAAAACAACAACAACAATCCGAACAAATGAAAGTACAGGAAAAGGGCAATAGCACTCGGGAAAGGCATTTGCCTCTAGTCCTGGTTGGTATGAGATCCATCCCTAGGGCCTAGGTATGGGAAGGAAAGCCCAACTCCTGTCAGTTTTTCTCTGGTCTCTCTGTCTCTGTCTCTGTCTCTCTCACACGCACACACACACAAATAAATAAATGAATCTAATAAAAAAACCTCTTAAAGTAAAATCACAGGGCAGTCAGTAGAGAAAGGCATATACTAGAGGAAGAGAAATAGTAAAACCAGCTAATGTACTATGCTATAAATCAATAGAGAAAATTAATAAAAAGATAGGATTTTTGTCAATGATTGTATGATAAGCTTCAGTAACCAGGAAACTGCATTTTTAGAAGAATTTCTAATGCATGAACAGTATTAACTATATGTAATCCTTTGGAGTTCACTGAATTTTAAGAGATTTTCTTTGGATAAGGTATTAAAGGAATGGTTAGAAGTGATACATATGGAAATTGTTAGTATATTGTCAGGAATTATGCTTAACTGTATAAACTTGTATTCCACAAGTACCTTGGTTTGTTGCTGTTGCACTAACCCAGACATACTTTCCATTTTCACAGTTGTGGTGTCTCCTCTCTAGTGTTCGTTGCCTCTGTCTGCTCATTGTATCAGTTTCTTCGCTTGTATTCACCCATCACATATGCTCAGCTCCCTCGATGGAGAAGGCTCTGTTCCAGCTGGTACATACTTTTTAGCAGCCATATTGCTTATTTCCTCCTCAGTCTCTACACATTCATGTACCACATGACAATTACCAGTCTTGACCCAAGGCCATTTCATTTGCCAATGTATGTTCCTTACCTACATTTCACCCCATTACTTTCCTTTGGTATATACTTGGTCAGTTTCATATTTGTTTGTTGAGTTAGTATTTGCTTTCATTGGTTTGCGGAGAAGGAAAAGATGTGTACACCCTATTCTTCTAGATAGTGATGTGAGTTAAGGCTTATGCTTCATACCAGAAAATAGAGAGTTAATATGTTACAATCTTAAAAGACTTTCTTACGATGATGGAGAATAATTAATTTACCACTCTTCCAATTAGTAGTCACAATGTCAGTGACTGACGTATTCAATAGTGTCTTACATTTCCTTGAGATATCTATTTTACATAAAGGGAATAAATAATGTGATAAAATTAACTAATAATTAAAATAAATCAAATTTTCTCACTATACATGTAACCCGTGTTAACCCATTCAAATCTGGAAAGAACACATTTTGTATGTGTCCACATAAGAGTAGAATATACCTTATCTTTCCTTGCTGTGGTTAAGTTTCTACTTGTAAACCTGAATTTGTTTCCATATTTCTGTAGTTGAGAAGAAAACAAAATTATGACAGAGTGCCATAGGCTACATTTTCCATGAAGCGCAGGACCTTTCCAGAACCTGTGGTATCTGTAACTTATAATTCTGTAATTTACATATAATAAAATTCTGCTAGTCAGCTTGTGAAGAAACTCTTCAGAATACAAGAGTATTTGATTGCTCCAGACCACGTGTTTATGTAGAAGTCTGCCTTAGTAGCACTATGGCTGTGCATGTTATGAAGCACTTTCATTTAGCCATTTTTCGGGTTGTCATCAGGGATTTTTACTTCAGCTCATATAAATAGCTATGCAGATGTCATCAGTTAGTGTGTATTAAGTTCATTTGACTAAGGTTTTTCTCATATATATTAATAAAAGCATATATACTATGGCTTTGTTTATCCATTTTTGCAGTTGGTTTAAGAATTAGAATCTTGATTCTTCAAATCAGGCTTCTGTTTTGTGGCTGTCATAGCATCTGCACATGAGGAGGCAGTGTGGTGGTGTGTGCATAAGAGAGCATGAGGTTGGGACGTCTCCAGAAGAGTGCATCAGATCCTGTTGATGTGCTCTGACAGTACTCGCTCCGGCTGTAAGCAGTGGCTTGTGTCACAGTGTTGTAAATCAGGAACCCAAATGCACTTGTCTTTTACATTGGCTGGAGAAAGAATATTGCCAGGAAAGGCCCATGGTGTGGACCTGGACATAAAGGGAAACCTGAGAATGCAGCCTTAAGACTGTTTACTCAGAATTGCTGAAAGAAGACGGAGCAACTGAGCCTGGTGGTCATGAAGAGCTGTCATGAGAGAATTGCTCTGACTTATTTCTTATCTTAATCCACTAGCTCTCTTTTCCCAAGATGCCATTGTAACAGCCTTCCTTAAGGTCACTGGCTCAGAGAGGCTTAGTCCTTATATGTGTGACTTCTGTGACTCATCAAAGCTGACACTTTTCTTCTTCTTCCCTCAATGGTTCATTCTTGCCCCTTTAAGACATTCTCTATGCACTCAATTACATTTATAAAATTGTTACAGTACCTTATTAATATTTTTGTTTCTCATTTAACACACTGTATTTTCACATTTGCTTTCAATGCTTGGAATCAAGTCTAGAGTGTTGTGCATGTTTTACAAGCACTGAACCACTGAACTTTATACCCAGCCCTCTTCAGCTTTAATTGAATATATACATGCAATATCCTTAGAGATTAGAAATGATAACTTGATTTTGAAAGCTCAATATTACAGTATGGTATAGTAAAATATATTCTAAAATATTCTTGAATTGTAAAGAAGAGGAATGGTTGACCAAATGTTGTAGCTTTAACAAATTATTTACAATGGACTTGTTGAGCATGCTTATGAATGTAATTGAGATACAGGGCAAATGTGACCTAAATAGATCATCGGAACCTGTTGCTCTGTTTTATTATAGTCTATGAAATGATGGGGTTCTACTTTGAGACCTCGTCTAGTATTTCATGCTGTGATTTGTAAAGATGCATGCATTCAGAAGTTTGTATCAGGCTGTTCTCTGAACCACACTAGTTTGCAGTTAAACAAAAAGGGATAAAAAGTACCCCCAAAATAGATTACATGTACTTTATTAAACTTAAATTTTCTTAATGCAAATAAAAAATAATGGCAAGAGAGAGACATTAAATAATAAAAAAAAATTCTAGATTAAATTAGCCTGTGTATTTCAAGGTTATGTTGACCTCAAAATAGGAAACAGGAGATGTGCTACGTTGCTCTTGTTTCCACAGGAGAAAAAAAGCTATGGATCAAATTACTAAAGATTCAATTAAAAAAAAAAACTCTTCAAAAAGAGAAATGACAGCTTATCCACAGAGGTGATAATCATACAGGTGGTAATTAAAACCTCATAAGGATTGGGGCAGGGTTCTGCTCTTGTCTTTACAAAAAATACTCATCTTCAAAAAGTCAAGAGACCTTGGATGTTTGAATATCTTAAAAAAATGGCTTATGAGGACAGGTCATCTACAGGGTAAAATTTCATTCTCTATACATATATATTTATATCTACTACCCAGTGTAGTGTGCAGACGGGGGTGTCTCTGGTAAAGAATCGTTCTGTGGGTTGGCAGCATCACAGAAGAATGGAAGTGGGCTAGAAGGAAAGGGGTAAAAGGGGCTGAGGGGAAGAACTAGGGAAATGTTGGGTCCTCTGCAGGGAGCTGAGTCTCTAGAGGGTGGAGGTGGAGCTGGCTTCCTTCTTTGCTTCTTCACTGAGTTCCATAGCTTTTGATACTAGATCTTCATGACTGTTTCTTTAGTTACAATTGTGTATTAAGGATGTTGACAAGTAGTTCTAGAAGTGCATCTGTTAAGAATGAAGTTATGTATTTTATTTACTTAAACACATCTGACTTGTTTTACCAGTAACATATTTGGTGTACGGCCCGTGGATTATACAGACGATGAAAATATAAAATCATTGTTGCTGCCACCAGAGAAGAATGAATCATTCTCTACTAGCCAGTGCTCAGTCGTAAGTATGGATTTAGATTTGGGACATTTATTTTTTTATTGAACTTGGTTGTGAAAGGAGCATAATAGAAAAACTTCCAGTTAGCAGGTATCTTTCACTCACCAATTATTGAGTATTTCTGGAGTACTGACTATTATGGATTCAAAGACACAATCAGAGTACATCTACGAAGAAATGTGTAGTTTTTGCAGCATTCATACAACAATGAATTTGACTAAAGCAACTCTTATTTCAAGGAATTTGCTTGCCAGTAAGAGGTAGAGAAAAACTGGTTTGTGAATATGTAAATTGTTAAATGCAATCATTTCAGAAGTGGGTACACAAATGCTTCCAGAGTGATTTTGTATTGCGTAGCTGGGTGGAGGTGCTAGACTCCTGGACGACACTGCATCAGTGAGGGCTTTTTAAGAACCAATTTGAACTAAAACTTGAATTTTGACGGGGAGGCAGCCAGGTGACCACATAAAGGACATTGTATAGAGACCCTCAAATAGACGAAATGGGCACATTTGGAGATTGCAGAGTTAGTAATTGCTGGAGACAGAGTTTGAGAATAGAAACCATTGAGAGTACAGGAGAAACTGGAGTGAATTTTGTCCTGAGCATTTGCTCTTTTGATTTACAAAAGGAAATCACTCCTTTTTGTGCAGTGTGTGCAAGAGTGAAAGAAATATCACCTAGGATTGTGGCAAGCAAATGCCAGCGTGACATGAACAGCCTTGAAAGTCTGTAAGAAGGAAAGTAGTGAAGTTCAGTGTGTGTTTATCCCAGCATTACTTTTCACTGGGTTTCTATAATGAGTGGGGAATGAGTAGAATTAATGTCACTGGAGGCATAGACTAGTTGGTGCCATTTGCTGGTATTGGAAAGGGAATCCTTCATCCTCTGCCAATTTTGCATCTATTGTTGGAACTGTTAAGTAGTAGTTGGCTATATGAGCCTGTGAATTAGATAAAAGGTATAAGCACACAGTGGAAAAAAAGACCTATTTCTTGGGAATCCATAGCCAAATGGAAGATATAAATGCAAAAAATCTTGGTATAAATTGTATTACATGATAAAAGCAATGAAATGTGCAAAAGCTATAACATGTACTGTGGACTCGAGGAGCCTCACTTCAGGAGCTGTCAGGAAGAACTTCAGAAGGTGATAGAGTGTCGGAGGGAAAGTGAGCTGATGGGTGTTGTTGTGGAAGTGACAGAAAATTCCTAATCAGAAACACTTGACTGTTATAAAGAGCATCCTATTGGCAGCTGTAATGCACTGAGAACCCATGCTTTTGACATTACTTGCCATCCTTGATTTAGTGGCTCTGGTGTTACTTGTGTGTCCTTGTTCCTGTTGAGTGGTTGCTGCAATTCTAGTTGTGATAGTGGCTATCTTGAAGGAGTCTTGTAGCCTTCACTGAGGTCTTCCTGTGTTTTATTGGTTAGAACTGACTGCACACTGTTTGACATACCGAGGGATAGAGATGGAGCAGATCTTGTAGTGGGGCTACCTGCACAAAATCTGCCTTTTTTTAGTGTAGAAAATGGGAAGAATGTGTTCTGCTTGGAAAGCCAGCACAGCTTCTCAGAGGAAGGTGTAAAATGCCCTCAGAAATGTAGAGAACTATTGGGGGTAGTGTGCAAGGTGCATGAGGAATGCTAAAGTAGTTTTAGGGTAAAACGCTAGATTGGGATCAGCCTATGAAAGCCTTAACCTTCCTTAATAGGTACTGCAGATTTAGTGCGGCATTTTCAGTATGGAACAAGATGGTCTGCAGGATAGCATGGAGTCAGAAGAAATGCAGGTTGAGTGGAGGCTGCTGTAATAAAGTCCAGGATTAACAGGATCTGAAATTATGGGTGATGGTATTGAGATGAGGAGAGGAGAGAGACACGGGAGGGAGCTCACTGTATTTTCATATTTGTTCAGATGATGAGGGATTTGCAACAACACTGACCAAACTTTCTTATTGTCTTAATCATTGATATGTGGCTAAGGAAACTCATGGATGATAAATCCGTGTGAGTCGAGGCGGTAGGTTCTGTGCATTCATTAAGAGGTAGTTTACATCTGGGATGTCACCTCTAACCATTACCACACTCCTCTCTCAGCCCGGGCTGCTTTGCTGGCTCTTGTCAGGCTGCCATGACACAACGACTGTTTCTACAGAGCCCTGTTGTCCAGAAGGAGCAATGCAGTACTGACTGGCGCCACTGCTTAGTTACAGCCTTCGCCTGAGGTCGTTAGAGTTTGGTGTTAGAGATAGGTGCTATCCCTGAGAACGTTTGTCTTTTGTTTTAGATTGCAGTCTGATAAATGTGTTCCAAATGATAGTTTGGGAAATGAAAAGGACCTCTTTAATTTCTTTCTTTTAAAAATGGGAAAACTGAAAGGTCGTGATTTGCCCAGGATCATTAACCAGACATTAAAACATTTTTTAATGGGCCAGTTAGACCTCAGATTTCTTAAGTCTTAGGTCAGCCCTCATTCAGTTCCACCATACTTTACAAATTAGTACTTATTTTACTCATTTATACTAGAACTCCCTGCCAGAGCATAGTATATTTAAGCTGTCATCATAGATTATTTTAAATGTGTCAGAAATACAGATACCATTATGGTATTCTTTAAGTCTGATTATGGTAATTACTTTCAGAAAGGGATTTTTATTTTGAAATTTAAGAAACACACACTTTCTGTATTCCATTGGCATTGACTTTATGTCTTTTTGTTTTTTGAGATAGGCCTTCATTATGTAGCCCATGATAGCCTGAAACTTGCAACCTACCTGCTTCTGCCTCAAAGGGTAAGATGTGTACAACACCATGGCCAATCTTCTTTATTCTTGGTGACTGATATGTGGCTAGAATGCTAGTAGATGATAAACAGGTCTGTGTAAGTGGAGATGGTAGAGTATGTGCAGTTGTTAAGAGCTAAGGTCTAGGATGTGATGCCCCTAGCTGCCACCAGACTCCACTTGTTCAACCTGGCTGTCTTGCTGGGTCTGTAGTTGATCAAATATATCCCCTTTCAGATCCTAAGCTTTAGCTATTTTCTCTGCCAAAAACAGGTTTGAGGAGCCAGGGTTCCTCCCTCCTACTTACTGACACCGTTCAGACCCAATTGTACTTGTCAGCTACTTATTTATACTGCTAGGAGCTGAACCTAGAACCTTATATTTTCTGGGTAAGCAGTCCACCCTTGAGCTACATCGCTGGTTTTGAACCATTTATTAAAAATAGCAATCCCTCAGTGCTGCTCACCTCATTCACCCCCTTGACCCCATTTAGCATACAGTTGAGAAATAGCATTATACTTTTCCTGTACTTTATTTTTCTCTTCCCTATTAGAATATAAGCTGTATGAGGGCTGGGACTGGTTCACTGAAACAGGTCTTTTGCATGGAGAACAGTGTGGCAAGTACCAAGTGCTTGGTTACATGTGTGTTGATGGTGAGCAAGCTTTTAAGCCTGAAAGTGGCAGGTGCATTGAACACTGGTCCCAACATGATACACTTGCCTGATAGTAGAGTCTAGAATGTTTGTATTGCAAGCTGCACTGATGAGCTCCTTCAGGGAGTGTGCAGATGGGTAGAGGTGATAAGTTGATGCGCTTTAATCCATCCGTGTCTCATCCAGAATTGTGTTTCAAGTAAACTTGGTGGTCCTTCTTTGAGGTTCAGAAGCAACCTCTGGTCTTAACCAAAAGTATCCTTCCATGTTCGTTTAGGGACTTTTCTGCCCTTGACTCCTTATAACAGCATGCTTACCTTTTCTAGGCATTTCTTGATTCTTTAAAAAATTTTATTGTATTTGCTTATGTTAATTTGTGAGTGTGCGTGTGCCTAGATATGCACATATAGAGGCAACAGGAATCATTCTCTCCTTCTGCCACTTTGGTCCTGGGGGTCAAATTCAAGTTGTCAGGTCTGGCTGCAAGCTCCTCCTTCCTCAGAGCCATCTCTTTAAGCCCCCCTTAGATGCTTGATAAATTTATTAACAATTTTGATAAAAATTTTATCTAAGAAAAATACCATGTTGAATTTAGCTTGCTGAACTTAAATTAAGCCAAGCACTGTCATTTAAAAGACTTACTGTGATATTTTTGTATACCTACTTACTATATAGTAGATCTCATTTATTGTGAATGAATTGAGTTCAACTGTTTATAAATTTCACCAACAACTTAGCTGTCATATGTAGGGAGTCTGAATGACCTATCACTGTTCTGGTATGTGAAGTTAATGTTTAAATACTAGCCTCCTCTCACCTAGTTGCTGAACTGCGATGGTGCCTGTGCCTCTGTTGTTTCCTTCAAATGTTGCAGGCCCTTGAAAGCCCAGGTGTCCAATGCACATTTGTACTCAGCGTCTTGTGTTGTGTGTGGTGTTTTTTCCTTAGTGCAGTAGTGCTGGTTATGCATTTTCCTCTCTAGATCATTCCTTCTCCTTCATAGGTAATTCCAGTTCTGTTTTTTCCATCTTTTGCATGCTCCACCGTGTCATTGTTCCTCTACATCGTCTCTTCTCATCCCACATGCTGTTCACTGGTGCTGTTTGTCTCCTGTAAGTGCTGAGTGTAAGTTAGATATTAAGCTGAAATCATTAGTCTCTGTAAGTCAGCCTTTCCTCCTTATGGGCATGAGCAACTCCCTCCTGTTTGTGGACCTATTTTCTTCACCCATCAGTTCACTTGCCTATGTTCATCTTTTTGTTTCAGTATCAAGAATTCATTTTCTTCAGAATTAGAGCTGAATTTTCAAAATAATCTTAGCTTAAACTGAATAGAGCAGGTTTGTGTTTGACTCTTTGAAGAGGGTATGAAATCAGTCCTTTTTAAATGGCTGTTTTAGGTTATTGGGGACAGAATGAAATTATGAAACGCTACAGGAATCCAGTTCAGCATCAGGAAAGGAAGCTTGCCTGCATGGAGAGAGCTATTCCAACTGACACTGATGGGAGGAAAATAATTAGGAAATAGTTATTCAAATGGATTGAGTATTAGAATTATAGGTATTGATTCAGTAGGAACTACTGGGGATTATTAGCTGGAGTAAGACAATTCATAAAATAAATCCCCTGCCTAATGGCTTGTGCCTTCTCTCTGTGTTCCTTACATGTTTTTACCATGGTGGTGCCTCTCCATTTTTCACTACCAGGTGACTGCTGGACAGCGAAGGAATGGGCCATTGGTGCTGATAGGCAGTGGACTTTCTTCACAGCAGCAGAAAATGCTCAGCAAACTCGAGACAGTTCTTAAGGCTAAAAAATGTGCTGAGTTTGACAGTACAGGTGAGGTGTTTGATTTCTTTCTAAATAATTTAAAAAGTTAGTCCCTTTAAAGAGTGAACTTCAGTAATTTATGTTTTAAGAATTGGCTTATGGTTATATATTTTGCGTCTTATAATCTAGGCTGTTTCTATTAATATCCTAGGAAATGTAAAGTGTGTTTTACTTGTTTTGGGGGATTTGGAGCTGTTCACATTGCTAGTAGGCAAGTGCATTGCCACTCACCTACATCCTTAACAGGAGCTGTAAAGTTAAGCTTTTCACTAATTTTAGGGTAGAGTACTGTTAAGAACAGATTTGAGTTTGTTACTAAAGTATAACACAGTATGATATCACAAATCATTTGAAAATAGTTTAAAAACTTATATTTGTTAATATACTTTTACGATCTATTTTTCATGTTGATGGCCAAGTTAAAAAAGTATGGAATTATATTCAATATAAATTTCCTTTGGTGAAAACTTATGTGTTAGTTAATAAAATAGACTTAACTGCTTATAAAAAACCAGGAAGTTATTTTGGTTTTTCCTTACTGCTTTTTTAGTAACTCATGTCATTGTTCCTGATGATGAAGCTCAAAGTACTTTGAAGTGTATGCTTGGGATTCTCAATGGATGCTGGATTCTGACGTTTGAATGTAAGTACTGGATTTGGGAGGATTACTAGACTAGTTAGATACTCACTGCTTTGAAAAGGATTCATGTATTATTGGTGCCCTGCAGATGTTTTTAATAAATGTACATAAATATGCTCTGATTTTAATGTAGTTTTATTCTGCAATACCAAGTATATTAATAAAGAATTAATGTAGTTTCTTGTTAGATTTGAAGTCTAAATAGTCCATATTAATGTTAAATGGTGTATTTGACAAAATATACTCATGTTTTAATCCATTTAATGGTGTATCTATGAAGTGAAATTAATTTATTGGTTTCCATTTAAAATGTCTACAGTATTAACCTTTTAGTCTCATGGCTGACTCAGTCCTATTAGGCAGCTGTTGGGGGAATTTACCATTTCATTCTACATGATCTGATTACAGCAGCCATTACGTCAGCCTCCACTGAAACTTTCCCTGTTTCTCTCGTTGGCAGTCATATGCCATCACCCTCAGAACTGCCTTCTGTTTCCCCTACTGTGCTGTATGCTGCTTTTCATACTCCCCCACCCACCCGCCTTTTCCTCCAGAACTTACATATCTCCTCCCTCTTCCTAGTTAGTTTCTTTTCCTTGGTACTTGAAGTATCTGCTTTTTGGTAGGATAGGCTAAAATATGATGGCAGATGCACCAGCTGTCGTTAAGTACTTCTTGAGAAAGCTAAGTGGCTGCAAAGGACTGACGGGGAAGTCTTATGATAGATCGTTGAGAACCTTGATGTTGCTTATGCTCAAGAATGATGGAGGGCCCAAATTTCTCAGACTTGCCACACACATCTGCACATGGAGTTGCTTTGTATTGTGATTTGTTAATCTTCCAGAGCTCACTGCTAACACTGGATACTGCAGTCTCCTATAATGACAATTATACCAAAACAGAAGATTGAGTATTTTAGTTTTAAGAAGAACATTGTATATTAAAATTCATTAAAAATATTGGCTTTGTGCTTTGAAGGCCTTGTGGTAGAGTGATGATCAAGATCTTCAGTTTGAAGGCGATTGATTTGAAGAGCAGTTTGGTATTACCTGTCAGTACTCGTGTCCTCCTAGTCGGCTTCCACTTGCTCCCTGTGGTACTAGTCAGCTCTCTCGGGTGTGATTGCAGTGTGAGAAACCATGTTATCTTTTCTCCTCATTCTCTGTTAATAGTTGCTCCTGGTCAAAACCAGCTTGAGAAGCATGATAATTGATTGGCAATATGATTAGCGTTATGACTGTGCTTGAACTTTGTTTGTTTGTTTTGTCTTTCCTGTCTATAGTAAGTCTCTGAGTTTCAGTATATAAAAACTTCAAGTGCCTCTAAATGTTATGACTTTCTTTGTACCACACCTGGGCCAGAACCATTGCCAGTGGTTAGAATTAGTCGATTTATTTTAATATCAAGATCCTTATTAATGAAGAAGCCATGTGGGATTTTGAATAATCTGATGCTTTTGAACTTTAAATCTATTTAACAATTGGATGAACTGGCATTTGGTTACATGTACAGGCTATGATGCATTTCCATAAAACCTATCTTCTGTAGGAAATGTGAATTTTGTCACTCTAATTATTTTTATAGAATCACTGATGAACTCAAGCTGACTTAATTGTGTGATATCTGGTGATTCTTACAGTAGTGACTATATCCTCTAATGCAGATGATTCTTTTAGGATAAAGAATGGATAGGCTTTCTTATTAAAGTTTATGTAGAGCCCATGAAGAAGTAAGTTCAAAATTTAAGACAAATATTTAAATTGTTGCTAGGTCACTGGGCTTGTAAAAGTAAGTCATATACTCCCAAAGTGTTTCTTTCCTGACAGAGGGCCAGTCTGTTTTTTGGTATCAGGCACCTCAATTTCAATTTATTGAAAAATATTTCAGAGCAATTCAGATCTGTTTGAAAATCATATATATTAGAGAAAAATGAAGGGGATTACTGCTTTCAAAAGCCATGCATGACTTACTAAAACTTTCTTGAGTAGGATTCTAAGCTTTAGTTTGTTAGTAGACAAAATTAATTGGAATAACTACTTATAAACTTAATAATATTAACCTTTTATCGTGTTTTCCATGACAAATGAATTGAAGAAGGACTTGTGTGTGAAGACTGGAGGTTGATAGCAGATGTCCTAGGCTCCCACCTTTGTTTTTGAGACAGAAACTCAGAGATTAGCTGGACAGGCTCACCGCCGTCTGGAGATCTGCCTGTCTCGCAGACTGCTTCCCACTTCGCTGTTCTAGGGTTACTCTAGACCAGTTATTCTCAACTTTTTTAATGCTTTTTGTATAGTTTCTCATGTTGTGGTGACCCCAACTATAAAACTGTTTTTGCTGCTACTTCATAACTTTAATTTTGCTATTGTTTTGAGATATAAATATCTGATATGCAGGATGGTCTTAGGGGAGCCCTGTGAAAGAGTCCTTCAATACTCAAAGGGATCATGGCCCACAGGTTGAGAACCACTGCTCTAGACTTGCATCTGAACTGAATAATGAAGAGCAAGGCGGATACTCTTTGGTGGTGTTTTCTGATTGGTTAGTTGATTTGAGTGATTTGATGTTTTCTGACTGGTTAGTTGATCTGAGTGATTTGACTCTAAAAAGACTGATACCAAGAGTTCCTTTTTAAAGTAGACTTCTGCAGTTTTAAAGATTAATGTAATTTTCGTTTTGCTCAGTAAACTTTTGGACATTTAGACAATTTGCTCTGTAAATAGACAGTATTGGCATTAGTGTCAGCACTGCTTCCCAAGGTTTGTTTACAGTGTTTTGATGGCACACTAATGCATTTTGTGATGGGATTGCTTTGCTTTTTTTGTATGCATTAAATAAAATAAATTTGACATTTTGTCTCAAGAAGTATATGTTTATTTATAAGTGTACTTATAACAGAATATTAACTTGAAGTATAGGATAAAAGTAAATGATTACTAAGTATGACAAATCTGCTGTCCTATGACAGTATTTTCAGTAATACTTCCACCTGAATGTTTATGATAGCACATGTGCAGGTTAGGTTTTTGTGACTTGACATAGATAGGGTCATCTGGGAAGAGGGAGTCTTGGTTGAGAAAATACCTTCACCAGATTAGCCTTTGGGCATTTCTTCATTATTGATTAATGAAACATTAATGATAGTGGAAGGGCCCAGCTCACTGTCAGTGGTATCACCTTTGGGTAGGTGGCCTGGGCCATATAAGAAAGGTAGCTAAAGCCGGGTGGTAGTGGCACACACCTATAATCCCAACACTCAGGAGACAGAAGTAGGTGGGTCTCTGTTAGCTTGAGGTCAGCCTGGTCTACAAGAGCAAACTCCAGGACAGGTTCCAAAGCTACAGAGAAACTGTGTCTCAAAAAAACAAAAATAAAACAAACAAACAATAAAAAAGGTAGCTGAATAAGCTAGGGAGAGTAAGCCAGGAAGCATTCCTCCATTGTTATGCTTCAGTTCCTGCCTTCAAATACTGGTAGTGTCCCCATGTGTTCCCTCAGTGACAGGATGTGATCAGGACATTTAGACTGCATGTTACACAGTCAGCCCTCATCTCATCATCGCCTCACTCATGTCACAGTGAGCTTATTTATTTCTCTGTTGCGTAGCTGCCACCTGACCCTTGAGAGAGTGTGCTGACAGTGTATTTTATTTTCTATTTTGTCTTTGTGTAGAAAGTATGAAATTTTTTTGATTGTAGTGCACCCATAGTCTATTTGACTAAAAATTCTAATATAAATCCATTTTCTAAAGGAGATTCCTTTGGTTTTTACAGCCTGAGTGTCAATTTTCAACTGAATCAGACAGGAACTCCATAGATGTTTATTTATTGTCATTCTGAGTGACATAAATTCCTAGTTTAGTTCTAATGCCTTATCTGTTCAGACTCTTGGTTTTGATATGGAGTGATGTTTATGTATTCTAAGTTTCTTAACGGAAATTTGTTGACTAAGAGTTTTATTTAATTCCATGCTTTCAGTTATGACGAGCCAGAAGCCATAACAATAGCAGCTGATTGATTCCACAACTTTGTGTTTTCTAGCTTTTAAGACAGTGAAGATACTTTTTTGCTTTCCATGTAAGACAGGGAGGGCTTCTCTTCCTGAGGACATTCTATAGATCTGTATTTTTAAGCTCCACTCACCTTTATGTATTCTCTCATCTGTGGTAGTTTGAATGTAGCTGGCCCTCATAGTCTCAAAGGGAGTGGTACTATTAGGAGGAGCGACTCTGCTGGAGTGTGTCTGGCCTTGTTGGAGGAAGTGTGTCACTATGGAGGTAGGCTTTGTGGTTTCCTATTCTCAGGATAGCGCTCAGTGTCTCAGTTGACTTCCTGTGGTCTGCATATCAAGACGTAACAAGCACCTTACCAGCCTGCATGCCATCATGCTCCCCACCATAATGATAGTGGACTAAACCTCTGGAACTGTAAGTGAGCCCCTTCCCCAATTGAATGTTTTCCTTTATAAAAGTTGTCATGGTCATGGTGTCTCTTTGCACAAGAGAAACCCTAACTTAGACAGGGTTCAAGGACACTCCTTTTTACTGTTTCCCTTGTTGATCCTTTTCTCCCAAGCCTCAGAAAAATTACTCAGTTCAGCATAATTGATGATCATCAATGAATCTAAAATGAAGATATATCTACAAATTATGTTTTATGAGCTGGAGACAGGAATGAATGGATGCTAACAGTTTAGAATAAAGGAATACTTTTCTGTCTAGTATAATTTTTTTTAAAAAATACTCATATAGCCTTGACAATCATAAGCTGCCTGAATATGCAAAGACCCCCTGGCCTTGCCAAATGGTCCTAGCTGCTCCAGTGATTTTACAATAATGATTTTGAACTAAGAAGTACTTTGGGAACTGTGCTTCTCCTACATACATAGAAAAATAGCATAATTTCTGGGCTCATCAAATAGTAGGCATGGTCAGGAATCCATCTATACTCAGAGAGTCTGTCTGTACAGGTGACTTGTTCCCTCATCCCTGCAAAGTTCCAGTTAAAATATAGAATATGTTCAAGCTAACAAAGATGAAATAAAGCATGCATCATAAGAGAAAAGTGGCTGTACATTATATGAGAATAGTAACTTGACACATTCAAAGAATATGTAGTTATGGTAGATGGGGAAATCTGTGTTTACATATATAATTACCAAGTTAATTTAGTTTGAAAATTATTAGTGGAGAAAGCAAGCAAAACTCTGATCTTGAATTTGCTTCTTTTTTTCTTCAAAAGGAAAAAAAATAAGTATCTTTCTGTTAAACTTTTAATAGCAAGTGATAGTATAATGATGGGCTTTATTAAACATTTACGATAGATAAAAATAATTGGATTAAAATTTAAGAAGTAGCATTAAGTTGTTGGTAAATGACTTGTTTTTAAACTAATATAAATAGATTTTAGGAATTAGGGCATATATGGTATATACTTTATATGAGTTAATTAATAGAAATGCTTTTAAGTTGTATTTTAGAGATAAAAAAATCTTAAAATGGAAAGTAGGTGTAGAAGTCCTATTGCAATTTGCTTAATTTCTGTGGAATAAATAAAACTTTCAAATATCGATGATTTTAGGTTGTTAAATAAGTACAGTTGACTGGTTGATTTCTTTATTTTATTAGTGATATTACTATGTCATTAATTACTGCAAGTTTAGAGAGTCCCACGTGTGGTCTTTTACTTGCTTAGTGGATTATTATTATTTGATTAATCTCAAAGGATTGAAGCTTTGATTGTGGCAAATATCTATTTTATAGTAAACTCGGGCTACCAGATTGACAGTGGTAATTTTAGCATCTTATTAAATAAACTCCTTGACCTATTGAAGACAAAGATATACATAATTATTTTTCTCAATTCCTTCTCCCATTAGAGTCCTCAGCGTTTTGCTTTTTGGTTAATCTCTCAAATAAATAATAATTAATAAATTATTATTTTCTGCTTAATAAATTGATCATATGATTTATGATAAGAGAAATAGAACATATCTACTCCAAATAGATTTAGCTGATATTTCTTTAGGTGATTTTTTTTCAAACCAAAGAAAAAGACTTAAGGAAAAGTTGATGAGGAGTTGGAGGATATCTGAGATTTTAATCTCGGTTGTGTCTCCAGTTGTCTGACCTGACCAGGGATTGGAGTTGCAATCTTAGGAGTAGATGTCACTCAGTTTGCAAAGCTTCCCAGGGTTTTCTGGGCCATGATAGCAGCTTTATAAAAGGGCTTTGTTATCATTAACAGTTCTAGACTTGAAATGCACTCAGTTTCTTTAGCTGTCCTGGGTGGTGTAAGCACTTTGTTTTTTGGAATAAGCGAATATCAGAAGCATCTTTCTTTCTTTTTATTTTCTTTCTTTCTTTCTTTTTTTTTTTTTTTTTTTGGTCGAAAAAAGACAGTACACTCTTTATTGCTCAGGAGCTCTTGGTTGGATGGGTCCGTTTCCTCTTCACCACCACAGGCTTCTGGCTTCGTAGGATGGTACTGGCCCTGTGGATGGCCGCCACGCGCAGATGGGGCGGTACTTGTTCTTTCTGATCATGTGCCGGATGCTGCTCAGGGTGTCCTGTGCATTCTTGTTGATGGTGGTCCTTATGTAAGAAGTAGCTGGTTTGTGTTGACCGGATCTGCGTTTCATGACCACCACGACCCCTTTGCCTACGGCCGCAGGCTCCACTCCCACTGTTTTGCGGTGAATCAGCCCGTTGTAGCGGAAGGAGTTGCGGGCTTTCAGATTATTAGGTTCGGTGCCATATGTCTGCTTATTCCTCTTGATCAGGAAACTGGAGCAGTTCCGAACGACCATTCATTGCAGATGCGCTGACATGGCGGCGCCTCCTCTCCTATGGCGGACGGAGACGGAAAGAACAGAAGCATGTTTCTTTATCTCAGGAATTGGGATTAGAGAGAGCACTGAACTTTTTTGCCTTACCTACTGAATGGTACTGGGAGTCTCTTGTTTGCCGAGGTTAGCCCAGCACACCTGTGGGTTAGCAGCAGCAGTGGACATACCCTAAATTAAGAACAGATTGCTGAATTCAAGGCAATTTTCTCTTTATCTGGTAAAGATGGTGACGATACCATCAAAACAAAGGAACCTGGGAGTGTCATGAGGTCACAGTGTCAGAACCAAGTAGAAACTGAATTGTAGGATATGATCAATGAAGTAGATGCTGATGGGATTGGCGCTATCTACTTCCTATAATATTAGATCATGGTGACTAGAAAAGTGCAAGATATATATAGCAAAGGTGTCTGTGAAGTGTTTCAAGTCTTTGACAAGGATGGTGATGCTATATCAGTTCAGCAGAACTGTATTCCATCATGACAAACTTAAAAGAAAAATAACAGATGAAATGATAAGCAAAACAAGATGGGAATGGACAGAGTCACCAGAAGATTTGGGGCATATGATTGACCACAAATGAACCCTTGTGCAATGGTTACACTTATTCTTTTGCAAGAAGAAGGATCATTTACTGTTTTACATAGCAAAAATGAATGTCAGAGAACCTGCTGTTCACTCACAAAATCTGCATATATTACTTTGTGGTTCTGTCCCCTAAAAATCATGGTTCACATCAGTTTTACTGTATAAATACTTGGTTTGCTTCAGGATAGTGTGCAGAAAATGATTGAAGGATGAACTTGAAACACAGACCTGGCAGTAGGATGGTCATTTGGTATTTCCATGTGTTTCAGCCCCACGGTGACAGTGACACACCCTGGGAAGTCGCCTCAGCATGCTGTTTACTTCTGTGTGCATTGTACTAGAATGAGGTGAACGTTAGGCTGTCATGCATTGTCAGAAGAGATGATTAACCAGAGGAACATCTCTGGACTCTGTTCCTAGACTTTTGGAATTCGTGCCAGAGTGGGTTGCAATTGTAACTGGGCTTCAGTGCAACTACTAACATTGGTCTTGAGGAATTAGAATCTATATTCATTCCAACTTGTAAATGCTCCTCTTATTTTTTTCTGTTTTTCAAAAAAAAAAATACCTTAAGTGTACTTATTAGCTGCTACAGAGCTGAGGATTTTGTGAACCAGGGCCTAAGCACTGCAGAAACATTGGTGCCTTCTGCTAGGAAACCATGCTTCCTACCCTACGAGGGGATGTTTTCTGTCTCACATCTCCCAGTGCTATACTAACAAGCTCTAGTCTGTCCAGGCTATGTTCTGTTGATTGGCAGTGGCACATTGTTAGATCAATAGATACCATTGTGAGAGTTAAGATAATCAGCCAAATAAACCCATCGAACAGATCGAGCAGCCCGCACAGGCACCGTCCACCCATTCTGTAATTGTCTGCTGGCTACTCCTGATAGAGCAGGCACTGTTGCCCTGGTATTCAGCTGAAGAGTGTATTGTTCTGCAGATAGAAGTAGGAGTGGATGTGTAAATATTCTTCATTGATACAAAATTAAAATAATAGCTTAGATATAAAAGAATGAGTTTGTTGATGATTTTGCTAGAATGCTGATAACCTTTTAGGATCCTATTTTGTATACAAACAGTATGTGGCCAGCATACTGGGCTTTGTTGCCAAGATAGTATTTTGACCTAGTTATAAATTTTGAGTCTCATTTTCAGTATACAGTAAGCTGCATTCTACATACACTCCCTTTACTTTTGAAACAAGGCCTCGCTTTTTAGCTGAGGCTCTCCTGTATCTTACTGTGCAATCCAGGCTGGCCCCAAACTCACAGCAGTCCTCCTGCCTTAGCCTCCCCAGCGCTGAAATTCCAGATGTAAGCTATCATACGCATGCAAAGTTAGTATATTACTATTAGCTACACGAGATAGCACTTTAGCCATCAATTATTTAAGATAATGCTATTTAAAACAGTAATTTCTAAGTTAGAATGACAAGATTCAGGACTTGGGCTCACCAAAGTCAAATGATACAGTCTTGAAAACTGGGGAAAGTATATTTCAACATCAAAACATGGGCAAAAACAACAAAATAATAACATAACCATACAAATAGGGAATTATGGGAAGTTCCTGATGTATTGAAATTTTAAGATGTATTTTATTTTTATTTATGTGTGTGTATGAGTATTTGTGTGTGCAGGTGTTCATAGATGCCAGAAGAGACATAGGATCCTTCAGGTGTGCAGCACAGGCAGTGTGAGCTGCCTGAAGTGGGTGTGGGATCTTACTCTTGTCCTCTGCAAGAACACCAAGGGTTCTAAACCTCAGAAGCATCTCTCTAGTTCCTCGTCGTTGAATTTTAAAGTACATTAACAATCCCAAACGAAGGGAAGTCTTTTGACAGCACTCAACTTTGGGAGAAATGGACTATTCAGTTTCTAACTTATTTTTTAATAAAATTCAACTTCTTGGAACATTCAAAACAGCTTAAAATCATTTGATATATTCACAATCACGCCTTTCAGACTCCAAGGTTTTGCTTGCGTACCAAAAATATATTTTTATGTAAAATTCACAGGCTTTAGAAAGCTAAGCAGTCTTGGGTTCAAATTCCCATTCTACTGTATGTACTAGCTAAAGACGGTGCCAGCTAACAACATTGTGCTTTATTCCTCCTGAAATGGAAATAATGCACAGTAAATCCTATTGTTTGTGGGTCCTACATTTTGAATTTGCTTTACATGCTAAAATTTTGTAATCCCCAAGTCAGTACTTAGGGGATTACAAGCCTTTGCAGACTTGTAGAGTATCTTAGGATTTGAGATGCCGATGAACGTGCTCCCAGCTGAGATCAAGCTTGTAATTTGTTGCCTTCTTCATTCAGCTGCGCACTGTAAACAAAGGGCTCTTTGAGTGTGCAGAGCATATGTCTCACATGTGTTTGTGTTGCTGAGTCCGTGCTTAAATAGTCCCCAAGTATAGTGCTACAATGCTGTCCACCATTCCAGATGCAAAAAGACGTTTTTCTAGAGAATACAGTGAATGATATAGTGGAAGAACTATGGTGATTTTAAACACACATAGAACAAGAATGCCAGCACTGCATTTCCAGAACAATCCTTGAGTATCTCCACACTGTCGCTTCTTTCTACAGTATGACTACTGCAGGTAAGGAACATCAGCCACACCAGTCTTGCTGAATACAGGGGACAGCAGCACACATAGCAAAACGTGGGAGCTGCGATCCCTAGCAATCACTGTCTTTCATCAGCACAATGCCAGCATCACTGGTCATTTAAAGTAGAGAAACTGGACGTCAGGATGGCCCGCCCAGCAGGTTTCAAGGCTGATGATCTGAGTTTGATCCCTAGGCTCCAAGTGGTAGAAGAAAACCAGCTCCTACAAGTTGTCCTCTGACCTCCACCTGCATGTGCAGTCTGCACACACATATACACAAAGTAATCATTAAATGAGGGCTGGAGAGATGACTCAGAGGCTTAGTTCAATTCCCAGCAGCCACATGGTGGCCTACAAGCATCTATAATGAAATCGGTGTCCTCTTCTGGCATTCAGGCATACACTCAGGCAGAATACTGTGTATATAATAAGTAAGTAAATAAATAAGCATATAAATAAAGTTTAAAAGAAATAATTAAAATGATTTTAAAAACTATATTAAAAAAGAAATAGTAAGTTGTACTTGGTAGTGTTTTGTCTTCTTTTTTCCCTGCAATTTGATTAGAAACCATTAGTATGTCGTTTTAGCTCGTTAAGAAATACATTTCTTGAGAGCTTGTTTGAAGTGTAGCTACTCTGTATTTGCTTGACCAAAGACCCATCTCCCTCTGTTCGGGGACGGTTGTCGTCATCACCCGAGAGCACAGCTTCCAGAGGGATGCACATAGAGCCGTGGTGGAAGAAGGGGACAGGCGCCTAGCCAGCCATATCAACCGAATCACCTCTGGCGATCAATGGGGGCGACAGATGTCACAGCCAGATCCTTAAGTCATTCTTGCTGGCCAGTGGTGACACATGCCTTTAATCCCAGCACTCGGAAGGCAGAGACTGGCGGATTTTTATGAGTTTGAGGCCAGCCTGGTTTACAGAGCTAGTTCCAGGACAGCTAGGGCTGTTACACAGAGAAACTTTGTCTCGAAAAACCAAAAAAAAAAAAAAAAAAAAAAAAAGAAAAGAAATTTAAAAAATAAAAAGAAATGCATTTCTTTTAGGCCCTGTGCTCATTAGTATTTTATTATTTAAATAGTGGGAAATTAATATTTTTGGAATATTAGACAGTGTTTATGCATTTGAATTATAACAATGCATCTGTTCTTGGGATGAATATGATTGTACAACATCCATAGATTTTATAACGTAATATTGCTGTGATAGCTTTCCACTAATGAAAATGAATGAGAAGAGGGGGTTTTGAAAATGATTTACGGATTTTAAGAATAGAACAACACATAAGCAAGTTCATTCTATTCGTAACCTACTCATCTGTACCCAAGGCAGTAAAGAAACAGCTTGATTTTCCCATATTCCTTAATGATATTCTGATTTTCTGCACAACATTTAATATTTCATTTTTTTTTTGGTACCAGAGATTAAAGAATTAAAACTCTAGCTGTGCACAATTTCCTAACTCACTACAAATTTTGCATTTCATTTCACTACCACAGCCAAACCACTAATACTTCTAGAATATTTCAGCAGCAATTTAAAAAAAGAAGGTAAATTGGTCTAGAATTGTGTTTTAGAAGTAAGTATATATTCAAACGTTTTTACTAAAAAAAATCCAATTATATTTGCTTTTAGTATATCTGAACTAAATGTGAAATGTAATGGATTTTTTTTCTTTTAAATCACCTTTCTGTCAATCTGATCTAACCTATTCTTCTGAAGGTTTGCAATTAGATTTGGGGAGAGGGAAAAGGTGAATCTCAAAAGCATGGATCGGCTTGTGACTGACTGTATCCTTGACCCAATTCCTATCACTGGCTTTGTAACAGACATGCAGATCTTGTTGAGCTCTGTGAGTTGCTGAACAAGAGTAGAGCCTGCCCCTTGGCATCATGTGTACATTGGCTTGTGATGCCTGGCATCCTTCATATGTTTGACACATGCATACCTGTGAAGTTTTACAATGGATTATTTATTGACAGAACACAAGAGAGCTGTGAAATTACATTCATTTTAATTTAGAACTCACTTAAAGCCTTCTGATTTTAATGAAAGTTCAAGGTAAGTTTTTGCAACAAAAAAGTGTATAGAACCTCTTTATAGAGACATGGCTGGTTCAATGTGTAAATAGTAGACCCTTAATAATAAAGCTGCAGTGGCCCTAAGGAGGAACGCTGTATGAGCAATTTGGCAGTGATCTTGGCAAATCAGAGCTCAAACAATATTTATTTGATAATTTAGTAAAGGATGCCATGGCGTCAGTGTTTGTCCTTTATTCCATGTTTGCAGGTCGACTCGCAGACATTTTACATTATTCTAGTTTAGGGTAAGAGACAAAACTCTTAAAAATAGTTACCTCAAAGTCTAGGTCAGAGTGAAATAGCTGTCACCCACTCTTGGGTTTACAGATTGTCTTACATGTAACCTTGTTCTGTGAACATGCTCTTTCTTTTCTCATCCTCACACAATTCCTTTTATTTCAAGTACAATATGGGATAATTCTGGTGTTCTGGACCAGTCCTGCCCAGGAATGAGCCTTTATGGCCCTCTACAGAGTCAAGGCTGAGGTGTCCCCTTCACTGGAGTCCAGTCACTGTTGTTTTACCATGTTAGGATGTTAATATAGTACATATGTCTAAGTTTCAGTGTACGTTTATATAAATGCAAATTCCTTCTCGGTAGGTTTTAGATAGCCATGATTGAGGATGTCACATGTTGATATTCAAAACTACTTTAAAGTAGGATTTTGACGTGTAACTCTTATTTTATTATTGTTTTCTTTAATTGTTCTTTCTTCCTGTTGCTTTCTCAGTGATGAAACTGAGGTCATTGAGTGAAAAAAATCTTAAAGACAAATGGAAAATCATCTGAAGATTTTGTTTTTATAGTGAAGATAGCTTATTATAAGATCCATCTTGAGATTTTTTCAGGCTTTTGATACTCTTTATTATTTTTAATGTCTTTAATCAGAATATAATTATCAGTTCCTCCCTCCCTTTCTTTCCTCCAGCCCCTCCCAGTCACCCTCCTCCAAATCCCTCCAGTGGCCCCCACTCTCAAGTTGACAGTCTCATTTGCTCTTATCTGTGTGCATGAGTGAAGAGATATAAATAGAACCTGCTGAGTCAAGTCTATGTTTGTTGTTTGTGTGTATGTGGTTTCAAGGCTGACCACTATGCATTGGTCCACCCATAAGGAGACTCATCCCTAGAAGGGGCTGATTGTCCTCCCAGCAAGCAATAGTTGCCTATAAATCTTTGTTTAGGGAGGGACCTCACAAAATTTCCCCCTTTCCATGTTAACTATCTTGTGTAGTACTGATGTTCCTATTCCTGTCTTGTTTCCAGGAGATAGTGTTTCACCGTAGTACTTTTTCCATGCTGTGCCCTGAGTAATAGTTGCAGGAACTCCTCCCTATCATCTTTTGATTTCTGCTTTGGATCCAGTTGTGGTTTTTTGCAGAGGTCTTTTCTATAAAGAGAGGCTTCTCTGAATGAGGAATAATAGTTATAACTATTATTATATTATAGTTTTTTTTTTTTTTTTGGTTTTTCGAGACAGGGTTTCTCTGTAGCTTTGGAGCCTGTCCTGGAACTCCCTTTGTAGACCAGGCTGGCCTCGAACTCACAGAGATTATAATATAAGGATAAGACTTGAAACATAGTAAGGAATTATGTGTGTCTAGCAAAGTAGTGGTAAGACCTCACTAACCATAGAAAGCTGGCTAGGTTTCCAATACCAGCATGATGTCCCTCCTGGTGAATGCGCCATAAGTCTAATTAGACAGCTGTTTGTTGACTCCTCTATGCATATCCTGCTATGCTGGTATTTGTCATGGTTACTAGGTGCTGTAGCTGGATAGGACTGTTTAATTGTTTCTATCTCTTGGCAGTTTGCATAGCATTTTTTGGAACCATGAATGCTATACTGGAGGGAACATGCTTTCAGGTCAGATTAGCATGAGTTGTCTGAGTCTTGTGTCCCATGAGTGCAGCGTCTTCAGCAGTAGGGCCCAATCCCCAAGAGGAAACCAAGTACTTCATTGGTAATCTACATTGCTTTGGAAGTCACTTGGATCATCTTGACCGCTCTTCAAAAGGAGATTTCTTGTGTCTAGTACAGGGGTTTTGGTTAGTTTGTGGTTTGGGGGAAAACATTGTCAGCCCAATTGGCTGAACTTTCTCCTATACATGTATACATGTACACAAATATATATATCACATATATGTATGCACTGTATCTAATTTTAGGTAAATATAAAATAATGTGATTCCTTGAAGCTTAATCAAAGAACATTGGCATTATTTGTCCCTCAACCCTCATTCTTCATTTGTATTGACCTCCCTCCCTCCTCCCCAGTTGGAGCCCCTTCCCTGTTGTTCCATTTCCTACTGCTTCCTACTTATACCCTGTTGTTTTCTACCAAGGGCCTCCCCTGCCTGAGGTCTCTTTATACTCTTCTGGTGTCTGTGCTTACTATATATTTATACATATTATGCACTCAGATATAAGGAGCTGAGGCTAGGAACTACTAACAAGAGAGAACATATGGCATTTGTCTGGGTCTGGGTTACCCCATTTCTAGTATTTTATGCATAGAAACTTGTGAGACAGGTGGTGCTGTTAATTCTTCTTTCATTTCTTTCCCCAGGCAACAAAACTACGCCTTATAAGTTTATGTAATTATACCAAAGCACTAAGTCATTTGGTTTTAAATCTCAAATTTAGTTGTAGTCATTAAACCCAGCAGTGACACACACACACACACACACACACACACACACACACACACACACACCATCCTAAAATGCTGCTGATACTTAAGTTGTGTCATCCTATGTGATTGTTCTTGGCATATTGGGCATATTGATTTTAGAATGCAGTCAGGCAGTCATTGTCTGCTAATGCCCCTGCTTAGGTTTTTCCTACTCACCGCATGGAATAGCTCAGGCTTTTTAAGCTGAAACTGTAAATACACTTGCTCAATTCATAGGAAGAACTTTTTCTCTGGAGAATAAATAGTAAGCAAACTTCTCTACAGGAGTGGCGTCCAGTCCCAGGCATGCCATGGGATTTGTTCGGTATTTATTTTACTGGGTCCTGCTGAGACCCTGATGTGTGCCTGACTGAGGAAAGTGCTATAGACAAATGCACTTTCCTAACATTGTACCGTTAGCATCTAACAGACCATATATGCAACTGGCAAAGTGAGCAGGCATGTTAAATGCTCAGTTCAGAATGGACTGAACTTACTCATTGCTTAAAAATCTTTGGAAGGAAGGATGGATTTCTTAAAGTACAGAAAGCTAACTTTTCTTTTTCTGTTGGGTTGTGTATGTGTTTGCATGTGTTGATGTCAGAGGCATACTTTGGGTCTCCACCATAATTTTTGAGCCAGGGTCTCTCCTTGAACCTGGAACTTACCATTTTGGCTAGGCTAGCTGGCCCATGAATGCTGGGGGAGCAGCCTGCTCTCCACAACCCTAGCACTGACATTTCAGGTACATGCTACCACACCTACTGGGCATCTGGACTCAATTCCTCAGGCGTGTTCTGACCTATCACTCCAGCTCTAGCTAGCTTTATTGATTTGTTTGATATAATTGGGGTTTTAAGATTTGAGAATATTTAGGGCAACCATGAAGAAGAGACTAGGATGAGTTTCACAGATGCCATGTGGTAATTGTTTGATTAGTTCTTATTTCTTTTCAGGGGTTAAGGCTTGTCTGCACAGTAAACTACGTGAACAGGAGGAAAAGTACGAAGTTCCTGGAGGTCCACAGAGGAGCAGGCTCAACAGAGAGCAGCTGGTATTTTTCTTTTACATACTCCTGCTTGTTCTCATGGCTTCACATCATTAACACCATCAGAAAAACTTTGCCCTTTCAGCCAGTACAGGCGACTGATTAAAATTTTAATTGTGCTTATTTCAAGCTCTTGGTTCTGAAATATGATCACGATGTGTAGTAAAATCCAGAAGGTAATAATTTCACACTGTTAATGGATTTTTGGCATCTTGAACATTTCCATAAAGCTTTCAGAATCTGAGGTAAGTCTCAGATACAGGAAGTATCTTGAAAGAAGACTTACAGCTGCTGCTCAGATTTAGCTATCATATCTTTTTATTGCCACATAGTACAGTTTTAATGGGCAATATTCCATTATTGTGTTGATATGGAGGTATGTAGATATGTATATATATATATATGTATATATATAGATATATATATGTATATATATATATAGATATGTATATACATATCTATATATATATATAGTAGAAATGACAAAGACGTTTTCTAATTTTGGAACTGTAGACATGACTTCATAATCATAATACTGGCAATGGATCTCTAGAACTAAGGCCACACTCTTACCTGGCTGCCCAGGAGACCTTCAGTAGCATGTAGGAACCTGAATGCAGAGGAACAGAACTGAACCGTCTGTGGGAAAAATGCTGCCCTTATAGTTTAAATCCAGTCTTACGTCACTAAAGGTTACTTTTGATATTGTAGAGTCTGTGAGATTTAAATCCTACCCATGTGGAAAACCATCCTGATGGAGGAAATTGAAGAGTTGTGGTTTTGTTTTTGTTTTTAGTTTTTGGACAGGGTCTCACTATATAGTACAGGCTGACCTTAAACTTGCTGTACTCTTTCTTGGCTAGCCTTAGAGCTAGAATTTAGGTGTATACTGCTATGCCGACCTATAGGTTGTTTGCTTTGGGTTTTGTTTTATTTTCACTGCAGAACACATCTGAAATGTTAGGAAAGTAAAAAGAAATCAGTCAGCAGCTGAATATTAGATGAAAAAAATCGTAACTAAGAAACTTTTATTTGCATGGCTGGAGAGGTGGATCAGCAGTTAAGACCTCTGGCTGTTCTTACAGAGGACCTGGGCTCAATTCCTGGCACTCATCGGCAGTTCACAGCTGTCTGTAACTCCAGTTCTAGGGGATCTGAAACCCTCATACAGACATGTATGTGAGCAAAACACCACTGCACATAAAATAAGAATAAATAGATCATTAAATTAGAAAAAAAACCTTTTAGTTTCAGATGTATGCTTTCTGATCCAGGTAGTGTGATTGAAGTACTGTCTTTGCCAGCACCTCATTAGCATGTTTCTTACTGACTCAGGAGTATGTTTTTAACGTCTTTCTTTCATATATAGTGTTTTAAAATATTTTGTTCTGCTACTAACAGTTGTTTCCTTGCTGTTTTAGTTGCCAAAGCTGTTTGATGGATGCTACTTCTTTTTGGGGGGAAACTTCAAGCATCATCCGAAAGGCGACCTCCTTAAGCTCATCGCTGCAGCAGGAGGGAAGGTGCTCAGGAGAAAGCCCAAGCCAGACAGTGATGTGACACAGACCATCAACACAGTGGCATACCATGCCGACCCCGATTCTGACCAGCGCTTCTGCACACAGTACATCGTCTATGAAGATCTGTTTAATTGTCGCCCAGAAAGGGTTCGGCAGGGCAAAGTCTGGATGGCTCCTTCCACCTGGCTTATCAGCTGTGTCATGGCCTTTGAATTGCTTCCTCTTGACAGCTGAGTGTCATATTGTGAACATTTTAAGTTGAACGTGCATGGTTTATGGGAACCCAGCAATTGTCATGTGTTTGCTCATTCATGTTTTTATCAATAGGTAGAGCCATTTATATCCCCCCCCCCTTATAATTGCAAAATAAAACACCTGAAGCTAGGTTAGGAATTCATTTAGGTGCCAGTATTGCTTTTAAGATTCTTTTGTTTTCTTGAGGTTGTAGCTATAACTCAGTGGTAGAGTCTTCATGGACCATGCGTGAGGCATGAGGTTCCAGCCTGGGAACTGCAAGGAAGTTTTCATTTTACAACTGGCCTGTGATTTTTGATTGATCATGTCTTTCAGTTTTTTCAGTATGTATCACAGATTAATAAGTGAGAGGGCATCAGAACTACTTGTTAATATATAAGTGGTCTATTTAGCATCTTTTAGTAAACAGTATCATCAGATGATCAATTCTCCTCAGTTACGATGACAGTAGAGCACCTATCAAGGTGTGCCACTATAAAGTTCTCTTTCTTTTTCTTACGCTAGCTTTTAGTTTCTTATAGTTTCTTGGCCTTCATTCATGTTTATTCAGTTTTAAAATCTGTGTGTGCATTAAAAAATCATGATTTGAACCATTGGATGTTAATGACAAAATCATCAGTATACTTGTGTGTGTATGTGTTTATTGTGCAATATGCTCTCTGTCTACTGTGCAAATGTACAAACCTCTATTTTCTGTAACTTATTTTATTAGTGTTACTAATCTTGCCAGTTTAGAAAACTATCAAACATCAATTTACTAGATTAGAAGCAATCTGTTTATAGTAAATCTTTCTGGGCATTACTAAAGTAAGCCTCTATCAAGATTAATCCCTTCCACCTTCCTTTTTTCTTTCTTCTTTTCCTCCCTTTCTCCTTTCCTTTTATTTATGATACTGGGTATAGAAGTCTTGTGCATGCTAGGTAGTTACCTACCACAGAACTATATCTTCATCCCAGGTTTAATCTTCTCTCTCTCTCTCCTATACTCCCAATTTTATTTTTACTTTTAGACTGTTTTATTGAGTTATCCAGGGTGGTCTTGAACTCACTCAGTTTTAATTTCTTTATAAAGTTTTTAGGTTGATGAGTAGGCAAAAGTTGGAGATGGATTGATTCATAATATTTTTACCATATCCTGCACACAGGCCATAACAGTAAATATAGGGAAGTATGAGTGAGAAGAACCTCTTCTCAATATGGAAACAACCAAGGCAGAGTAGTAGAAGGGCACTGTGTGGCATGCGCACACTGTCTGCTTAGTCTGTCTATCCCGCATGTCCTCACTGTGAATGGACAGGATCTATATTCAGCTTCACCGAGTAGGATTAAAATATTGTGGAGATAGTGTCCCCATAGGGTGTCTTTTCAATATGCCAAGGGGGCTGCTTCAGGGAGGTGAGAGCTGAGTACATGGAGGAGATCTTTGGCCTCTTTGCTGACTTTGGAGTTAAAGTCACATATCGGAGCCACCCATTCCCACTCAGTGCCTAGAGATGACTCATTAAATGTTGCCTACAGAGACTTCTGCTGCCCTGTTGTTTGCTGCTGTAGCTGCTCATCCTGTTTCAAATGCCATTCTTCTAGCTCCTTTATTGCCTTTTCTTTCCACACTGCTTCTTGCTTCCGAGAATTGGCTCAAGGGCTTCCAAGCGCTCCATTTGTTCTTCTCTCCATTTCCGGATACTTTCAGTTTCTGATGGCAGTGGATCCACTTCTGAAATAGCTACACAGCTGTCTGTCAGACCATTACTCTCCAGGTCGTATTCACCTTCGTGACTCTAGCAACAGCATCTAGAGTTGGTGTATGTTGAGCTTTATTACCTTACCTTGTACTTCCTTCTGTACAAATGCTTACAATTTTTATTTTCCCTTAATATATTTAAACTTAACTCATTTCACATAAATCATTAAAATTATTTGTGCATGTATTGTGTCTTCTGTAAAAATGTCTTACTTCCATATTGAAGAATGAGACTCAACATGATTCCTGAAGAAGTCTTCCAGCTGTGGTTTTTGTGTGGTTTTGTAAAGCCTATATTAGTTACGTTTCTCATTGCTCTACTCCCACATAACAACTTGTGAGAGAAGATTATTCTGCCTTTTGGTTCTGGGTACTGTCCATCCTGGTGAGGAAATCTAGGCAGCAAGGATTTTAACCAGCTGGCACATCCATTGGTAGGAAGCAGAAACAGCAACGTGAATGCTGGTGCTCAATGCGTTCTCTCTCTCTCTCTTTCTGTCTCTCTCTTTCTCTCTCTCTCTCTCTCTCTCTCTCTCTCTCTCTCTCTCTCTCTTTCTCTCTCTCTCTCTCTCTCTTTCTCTCTCTCTCTCTTTCTCTCTCTCTTTCTCTCTCTCTCTCTCTCTCTCTCTCTCTCTCTCTCTCTCTCTCTCTCTCTCCTCTCTCTCTTCTCTCTCTCCTCTCTCTCTTCTCTCTCTCTCCCCCCCTTCCTCCTTCCCTCCCTTTCTCCCTTCCTCATTTCTTTCCCCCGCACTCTCCTTATCCAGTTGAAGCCCTCACCCCATAGAATGATGTCGTGCCACCCATATTCAAGAAAGGCTTTTCCCCTGCATTTAACCTAATTTAGACAGTTTCTCAAGACATGCCCTACTAGATGGTTCTGATTCTGTCAGACTGACAGTGTTAACCATCACAGGTGGCTTTTGGTGCTGGGAAAAGCTGGGATATTTCTGTTTGAATGATGATGTGGGAGAATGGAAGTCACTGGGTTATTCTGACTTGGCTTAAGATGCAGATTTTGAAGCCCAGACTGTTTGGTTTACAGTTTGTTTTCTAGTTCGCCTACCTGAGCCCCAAGGTGCGGAGTTGGAGGTTACTTTCCTTTTCATGAATCTGAGCATATAGCAACTCAGGACCACTGTTAGTTGATGGCTCAGAGATACTTCTAAGTGCAGTTTAGGAATAAGGTAGCTTTGGTAGCATAACTTGTCACAGACTGGAGTAGACTAGCTCTCTTCTTTCCTGTGGTTAATTTCTTGTCTCAACTTTTCTTTATCCCATCTGATTTGACAACTATTTCCGTCTATATCACTTTCTACTCGTTCCAATAAAGTTCTGTTGATCTTTCATCCTAAATGTGAGCATTGTTGATATCCAAACTGCTTAGGCTTCTGCGCTGCAGTGATGTATCATAGGAAGGCTTGACTTACCTGTTATGGGCATGTTGCCACAAACAAATTGTCTTAGCTGAGCCCCCAGGTACCCTTGGATAACTTCACTTCATACATCCATTAAAGAAAAGAAACTGAAGAGGGACTTGTTTCTAACTAGTTCATACTTTGAGACACATTGGGTGGGTGTTGAGAGGGATGACTATTTGCCTGCTGGCTAAAGTCATGTGACCTAGATGATTTGATGTCAGTAGAATCTGAAGGTCTTTTTCTGAGTTTAACTTAGCTTGAGTTTATCAGAAACTGTTCATAAGACTAGATAATTACTGTTGAAATTTTGAAAAGAAAAATACAAAAGGGGATTGGGGTAGATAGATGGTTCGTGGGTTAAGAGCCCTTGGCTGCTCTTGCATAGGACCTGGGAACAATTCCCAGCACACACACGGGAGTTTACAACTGCTTGTAACTGCAGTTCCACAGGACCCGATGCCTTCTGGCCTCCACAGGCACCGTACACACTACACTCATGTGGTACACAGACATATGTTCAGGTAAACATTTATAAAAATAAATACTTTTTTAAATTTAAGGAAAAAAAGGTCTCATGTTTAGGATTCATCAACTAAGTTATGTGACTTTCTATGGTGCTAAAAATAACCTGACTCTGTTGAAAGGCCTATATACACCGTCCACGCATCACAGTCCTGGCCACAGTACTGGAATTCTTTTTGTATTTGGAAATACAGAGTTAGCCGATTCCTTGGCAGTAACAATTGCTACACCTACTCTTCTCTCTTTAAGCATACATATGCTCTGGCCTAGTACCTCTGGGGGTTTGTTCCAGGAACCCTCTTATCTGAAATCTGCAAGGTGGTTAAGTGCATTGTAGAAAATGACATAATGATGTAATGCTTGTATTTAGCCTATGTAAAATCCTGTATGCTGTGCACTGTCTTCAGACTAGCTACCATGCCAATACAGTGCAAGTAGTACCATGAAAATACTATTAAGGGAATGATGGCAGGAGGAAAGAAAAAGCATGAATAGAACAGATGGAATATTTTTTCTAAGTGTTTTTATCTGTTAAGATAAAAATGGAACTCAAAAAAATGGAAAACTGACAATAGCCTTCATAATTACGGGATTAACCTTGTATACAGATTTATTTTCTATATTATCACATGCATGATTTCAAGTGGTTACAGCTCCCTGCCAATAGGCCGTATCAGTATTTAATCTGGTCTCTTACTGGCTATCTTGACTGTTTCTTTACAAATTAGTTGAAAATAATTTTTGTAATCAATTTTTATGGAGAAAGTATTATCCATATGTCAGTCAGTGTCTGCCATCTTTACAGAGCTCACTACACATCGTTTACATTTAAACTAGGTCCTGAAGTTAGGTTTAAAATATCAAAATTAGAAAATGAACCTGATTAATTGCTATAATATTGCTAGTTCATTAGATTTGGGGTGTAAGGTACCAAGACATAGCTTTTCCTGGTTACAAACGTAGGTATGGGTTCAGCCTTATAGTAAGAATTTGAGATGACCTTGCTTATATAGAACTTGGGTTGATGTTATAGGCATGGGAATGCCAGAGGCTTGCCCTAAGTCATGTCACTCACTAGGGGCAGGGTCTGCACAGCTGTCTATTAAAGCGGCATTTGCTGTAGGAGGCTGTAACCTGCCATATACTCTGGACTTGCTGGGCTGGGACAATGAGATGGTATTCTGTATTTGCTATAGCCACCTCTTTACCTCAGCAGACGTTAATCACCATGCTTTGGTTTTGAGACCAAACTGATCCTAACATCTCTCAACTCTTCCTTTATACATCTGCAGCTAATTGGTCAAATTGGTTTATTAGCTGGAACTTGTTGGCGGAGGTTTCTGTCCCACCTGGTCCTGCAATAAACATACAGAAACCATATTATTTGCAATACTGTTTGGCCAATAGCTTAAGCACATTTTTAGGTAGCTCTTATATCCTAAATTAGCCCATTTCTATTGATCTGTGTATCGCCACAGATAGCTGTTGCTTACCGGCAAGGTTCTGGTGCATCTGTTTCCTGTAGGCGGCTACATGGCTTCTTGCTGACTCCACCTATTTTCTCTATATATCTTTTTCATCCTGACTTACTCTGTTAAGCCATTGGCCAAAAGCGGCGTCTTTATTAACAGCAGTAAAGCATATTCACAGCATACATCACCTCCCCTTTTCTGTAAAAGGAAAGTTTTAACTTTAACATAGCAAGATTACATATAACAAAACAGGTATCAAGCAAGAATTATAGTTACAATATTTTTATCTATCTATTATCATAACTAAGGAAAACTATAATCCTAACTATCTATTCTTCAACTCTATCAAAGACCCCAGAAAGATATACTCTTACCTAAGTTAACAGAAAGTACATTATAAGCAACTTCCAAAACTCTAAAATTGACAGAGATATCTTGCTGCCTGACAGTCATCCAAAGTTCTTCTTTAACATTGGGGCATCCAACCTTCAGCCTACAGGCCCATAGTATCTGGTAGACTTTTCCATGAAGCAGGAAATTTCAAAGACAGTTCCACCCATATTGGCAGTTTGTCACTTTCTTCTGTGTGATGCAGAATGTCTGGTAGACTCTTTCATGAAGCCGGAACCTCAAAGGACCTTCTTAGGCAACTTCATCAGTCATTTTTCTATAAGAAGTCCTGTAAATCCAGTTAAGCAGTTCAGGCAAGAGCAGTTTCTTGCCCAAATGGCTAACAAATTCCATGAGGAGCCTCTTTGCTGCCCATTTTCCTCTTGAAGTAATTGGTGGTGCCAGGAGCAGATGTGTCTCACTGTCATGAAAAGTTTAAATTCTTAAAACATCTTAAATGCCATATTCTGTTAGTCTTTGAGAGGTTTGAAAAATACCCATCTGAAATATATTTCTGTACATCTAGAAAACCTGGCGTGACTACAAACTTGACTATTATAGATGTATTAACCTATATTTCTTAATTATACATTACAATTTTAAATGAGCTGCGTGAAAACAATACCTTAAGAGCAGAAATACATATACACAAAATTGACCTTAAATTTGTATCAGTAAACCAAGAACCATACCAATGCAAAGTATCCATCTCTATAGCATTTCTCCCTTTAAATGTAAACAAACACTTATAAACAATATTTGGGCATAGTTCTCTCCATACGACTGCTCTTTATTGGGCAAAGTAATTTTTTGGGTATCCATGGAGACCCTTCAGGTGGTCTTGGTCCATTAAACCATATTAGTCTAGAAGGAATCCACAGGTTTTCATCTTCTGTGGAAACAAAAGCAGAACCTCTTTTCCAAAGCAACGTAATTTTAGGCCCAAATTTTGAAATCAGAATACCTTTAAAATATATATGTTGGCCCGGTGGTGGTGGCACATGCTTTTAATCCCAGCACTTGGGAGGCAGAGGCAGGGGGAACTTTGAATTTGAAGCCAGTCTGGTCTACAAGAGTTAGTTCCAGGACAGGCTCCAAAGCCACAGAGAAACCCTGTCTCAAAAACCAAAATATATATTTATATATATATATGGGTTTCGCTTAGCAGCCCATACAACGAAATGTCTCTCTGTATTTAGCTCCTTCACAGTCAAAAAATTCAAAGAAAACACATAATCCAGAATCTGTGAATATTCCATCTTTATATGTGGCTTATCTTTCTTACTCTATTACTTTTTCTACAAGTTTACTCTGTCTTTTTAAAGACTCCGTTTTATTTTTTAAAAAAACATTTACTTTTTATAACTATCTTTTTCTTCTCTCTCCCAAGCGTACATACATTTTTAAAACACACTGTGACCCTTTCAGAGGTCTTTTTTCATCTGAATTTGGCTTTATTTTGTACCTGTAAACCTTTTCTGACCAGGACCACTTCTTAAAACACTAAGTGGCATGGCTAGGACAAAGGCTGCTTTGCGTTTTGGCTCCACCCAGTCCAACATGGCAGAGGCATGGCTCAGCACCTCTGCTAGCCATGCACACTGCCCCACTTCCAGGTATACAGCTTGTCTAATACGTGCCATTAAGTAGTTTGTAACATGCTGCTCACAAACCCCATTTAAATGTTCTGAAGCCAGACCTCCTGAAAGTTTGTGTTGGTGAACCAGCTGGCTCCTAAAGAAGCCACAGAGCCTTCCTTGCCAAGACTGAGTCAAGAAGGAGCTGTGGTGAGCCAGCAAACAGCAAGAAGCTGTACTAAACTCTGCTTTTTTGTGTCTAGAATTCCTTTTCAAGCACTCTCAGGTTTTTAAGTGGATTTAGTTTACCACATGGCATTTAAAACAGTGGCTCTCAATCTTCCTAATGCTGCAACCGTTTAATACAATTTCTTCATCTTATGGTGATTCCACAACCATAAAATTATTCTCATTGCTACTCATAACTGTAATTTCGCTACTGTTGTGAATCTTAATGTAAATATCTGATAAGCGATACCTGTGAAAGGGTCATTCAACCACCTTCACAGGGGTTATGATCCACAGGTTGAGAACTACTGATAGAAGCTAACCCATGTTAAATAAAACAGTACAACTAAAATAGTTCCCTTGAATATGGTCAGCATACAACATATTCATCTATAAAATCTTTTTAAAAATTAAAAGTTCTCTGGTATATGTTAACATTGATATGTTTATTGATTTCTTGACATTGGAATAAATAAAAAAATTGAGAAAAGACAGCCAGTTGTGGTCCATGCCTTTAATGCTATCACTGAGGATACAGAGGTAGGCAAGTCTCTTAGTTTGGAGTTTTCTTTTTTTAAAAAAATATTTATTTATTTATTTATTTAAGGATTTCTGCCTCCTCCCTGCCACCGCCTCCCATTTCCCTCCCCCTCCCCCTCCCCCGATCAAGTCCCCCTCCCTCATCAGCTCGAAGAGCAATCAGGGTTCCCTGACCTGTGGGAAGTCCAAGGACCGCCCACCTCTATCCAGGTCTAGTAAGGTGAGCATCCAAACTGCCTAGGCTCCCACAAAGCCAGTACGTGCAGTAGGATCAAAAACCCATTGCCATTGTTCTTGAATTCTCAGTAGTCCTCATTGTCCGCTATGTTCAGCTAGTCTGGTTTTATCCCATTCTTTTTCAGACCCAGGCCAGCTGGCCTTGGTGAGTTCCCAATAGAACATCCCCATTGTCTCAGAGTGTGGGTGCACCCCTCGCAGTCCTGAGTTCCTTGCTTGTGCTCCCTCTCCTGCTCCTGATTTGGACCTTGAGATTTCTGTCTGGTGCTCCAATGTGGGTCTCTGTCTCTGTCTCATTTCATCGCCTGATGAAGGTTAATATTCAGGAGGATGACTATATGTTTGTCTTTGGATTCACCTTATTTAGCTTCTCTAGGAACATGAATTATGAGCTCAATGTCCTTTATTTATGGCTAGAAACCAAATATGAGTGAGTACGTCCCATGTTCCTCTTTTTGGGTCTGGCTTACCTCACTCAGGATAGTGTTTTCTATTTCCATCCATTTGTATGCAAAATTCAAGAAGTCCTTGTTTTTTACTGCTGAGTAATACTATAATATGTATATATTCCATACTTTGTTCATCCATTCTTCCATTGAAGGACATCTAGATTGTTTCCAGGTTCTGGCTATTACAAACAATGCTGCTATAAACATAGTTGAGCAGAACTCAAGAAACTAGACCGTAAAAGGCTAATCAACCCAATTATGAAATGGGGCACTGAGCTGAACAGAGAATTCTCAACAGAAGAAGTTTAAACGGCCAAAAGACACTTAAGGTCATGCTCAACTTCCTTAGCGATCAGGGAAATGCAAATCAAGACAACTTTAAGATACCATCTTACACCTGTCAGAATGGCTAAAATAAAAAACACCAATGATAGCCTTTGCTGCAGAGGTTGTGGAGAAAGGGGTACACTCACCCGTTGCTGGTGGGAATGCAAACTTGTGCAACCACTCTGGAAAGCAGTGTTTCGGTTTCTCAGGAAATTCGGGATCAACCTACCCCTGGACCCAGCAATACCACTCTTGGGAATATACCCAAGAGAGGCCCTATCATACAACAAAAGTGTATGCTCAACTATGTTCATAGCAGCATTGTTTGTAATAGTTTGGAGTTTTTGAGGCTAGCTAGGTTCACATAGCAAATTCCAGGTCAGATAGGGTTGTGCAGTGAGACCCTGTCTCAGAAACAGAAGACAAGCAACAACAAAATGGACAGCAAGATGGCTCACTGGGTGAAACATTTGTCACACAAGCCAGAGAACAGTTCAGTTCCTAGAATTCACATGACAGAGGGAGAGAATCACTTTCTACTGGATGTGCATGGTGGTATGTATGCACATGCACAGCAAATAAATAGAAATATTACAATAAGAACTCAAGTCAATTGCAGGTGGCTTACTCAGTTCAAAGTCTTAACTGGTGGCTAGTATCTATGGTTGGGGTTTCAGGGTAATTTCTACAAATGTGCTCATGTACACCCTCTAACGGCTTTGAAAGGGAACAGGAAGAAATGTGGAAGAAACATAAGCTGCTCAGGTGTCTTTGCACCTTTGGTTTCCACAATTGCAGCTTTAGCACTATTTATTTTTGGAATTGCCTAGAACATGGTTACACAATTTAGAAATTGTATTTTTCATTCCAGTACCTCTTGCAGTGTGTGTGTGCGTGCGCGTGCGTATGTGTACGCACATGCACACTTTTCTCTGAATATAAGCAAATTCGTGTGTGTCTGCTTCCCCAGGCCACATTTCTGAAACAAAGCTCTGTGGAATATACAATAGAACATAGTGCTGTGCGTTCAAGTATTGTCATTCCTATTCCTATGGCAGCGTCTCCCTTCCCTTTCTGCTGAGTCCCGAACCTGGTGGTCAAATCAGATTGCTTTTCTAGCATGGAAATGCTGATTAGCACGTGATGTTTAATTTCTGTTCAAAGAATGAATTCTAGAAAGGAAAGCCTACGGAACTGTTTCTGTTGTCCTTTTGCCTGGCTGTGACAGAAAGCATGACGGGCAGGTACTTGACTCTCAGTAAGTACTCTTATTCAGCGTGATGTAGAGATTCACGTGTGGTTATGCATATGCTTCACATCATTTCCCTTAAAAATATACACCTGGCTTTTACATTTTAAAAGGAAATTGAACAAAAATCTGACCTTGATTCACTGAACAGTCCATCCATTGATTCATTGAATATTTATTGAGCACCCACTTTAAGTCATGACCACAGCGATCGCTGGGTTCCATATATCCTAGTAAAGAGCCAGAGGAACCAATTTGACTGCTCAGGCATCGCTCCTAGCAAGATAGACTTGTCCAATGCAAGAAGAGCATCTTGGAATGCACATCCACTGTGTTGTTAGGACAGTAGTAAACAGTACCTGGCCACACAGGCCTTCATTGCTCAAAGAATTAACCAGTGTTTGCTCGGAACAGTTTCAGGTTCTTTTTGGAAAAGTGTGGAAAATATACCTTAGAAATAAATAAATAGTCACTTTGAAGACTGAGAGGCTGTGTCCAAAGAAGTTTTCTAAGAATTCAGAGAATGGTGCTTTTGTTTGTTGGTTTTATTCCCCTTGAAATGATACTTTAGTCTCCTATAGAAGAGCAATTTGAGTCAGAAATGCTATTTGCTAAAACTGAATTGAAAATGAGTTTTTCTTTTTTTGGCCACCCATGTGTAATTTGCTAAATTAATGAATTTAATCTGAAGAAATTTAAACAGTAAAATCTATCCAGGTGCATCAAGTCTAACTTTTAAAAATGCATCTTTTAAATATTTATCCTGGCTTTCTATGAATCCAAATATAGTTATTAAATGGGAGGGTTGGCATTTTTGCTAATGTCAGAAAGGTTTTTTTTTATATAGAATGTTGGCTTTTGCAGAATTTATTTTGTAGTGATTCTTGTGCACATTGAAAATAGTCTAAAACTGCTAATGGATTTAGACCCAGTGGTGGTGGTGGAAGGGGCAGGTGCTTCCCTCCGCAACCTCACTGGCGGGCTTCCAGTAGTGCTAATGGGGAGCTGCTTCCCTCTGAGGGAGGTTTTGTTGCGTGAATCAACCTGCTTCTTTCTTGTCTGGTGCTCTTGGTAGATATGGTTGAACGGCTCAGGTAAGTAACAGGTAACCTAGTGTTTGTTATGTTGAGGGCCATATCCAGTTGTTGACTGTACTGTTTATGTTCCCAGGTAGAGAAGCGAGCAATGCCTTTGGTATTCATACTCCTTTTTTTCTGAAACCCGAGTTGTAACCTTCTCCATCTGTTTGCTGATGCTTTAGCGTACTGCCATTTAGGAATAATAGCACAGGCTTTCCTTAAAATGACTCAGCCTTGACTTTTGAAAGTAATGTTTGCAAAAACAAGAAAGTGGTCTGTGTGTCTTAGGACAACTTGCCAGCAAAACTTAAGGAACATTTTCTTTTTCAAATGACACACAAGGCTATGAGCGTGAATTTCTTGAGTCATCTCCTGTCCAGTAATTCTCTCTGCACGCAGAAATGCCAGTATCTTCATGGTAAGTGTTGTTAAGGGCAGCCTTTCCATCTCATGTTTGCTGGCAAGGCCCTTGCCTTTAGTCCTAGTATGCAGAGATGGATAAATCTTGTAATTACACTCTAGGCCACATTCACAGGAGGTCTCCTAAAGTGCCAATACACACCATCTAGGTGTTGGAATGTGATGGAGACAGAAAAGATATAAGAACAGAAAGTTACCAGTTAAGAGGGACTCAAAGATAAGGCTGTTTCAGTTGGTGGCCTTGGGCATTTTAGGGGATGGAATATCAAGCAGAAGCTTCAAAGGAGGAGAACGAACTGCAGTGGAAATGTTGCTTTGCGTCTGATTCAATTACAGTTCCTCGGGGATCATCAGGTAGGCCCTCTCTCAAGCAAAGACGAGCTTGGGCTTTTGTGGGTTTCCTCCAGGAAAATGTAGCACATTTAAATTTCATTATAGCTCTATGTTGCGGGATTTAGGAGCAATAAACCACTTCACCTGATTTGGGTAGTAAATAATCCACAGAAGTAACATTCAGGTGGTTACCCGTTGGGAATATTGTAAAAATTATACAGTAATGTTTGATGGAATCCACAGAGCAGAACAAGGAGTTTACGAGAAGGAATCATTGTTGCTGACGTCACCAGCCTGAGTGTAGTGTCAGGAAATGGTGAGCTACCCCTGATTTAGATTTTTCTTTCTCCTCCATCTTGTTCTGATATCTTTTGTTAACGTCATCACTGGGCATATTTACTGGGCTCTTTCGTTTACATGTGTTTCTGCCTCTGTCCTTTCCTACATACTGAACAATGTCTGGCTTGTCGCTTGTTTTTGTTTCTGTGAGACTTCATTGATCCTGCCACCCTTTTGCTGTTTTTAACTCCCCTTGACTGTTGCTGTCCTACATTCTTGAGTTACATACTCTCCAGTTACTTTCTGCCTTTGCTATCGCAGAGAAAACAAGTGCTCCACTGACTTCTTGAAACTCCCCACATTTATAAACCTCTCAGAAGGTCACCGTCCTGCAGGAATGGAAACACCTGCTTTATTTGCCATTTATTAACCCTCTTTCTCTCCACTGCCATCCAAATAGATCTTCAACATTCGCCAATATTGCTGCCAAAGTTACCAAAATTTGTATTCCCAAGTTCTTGCGGGAACCGGTGGCCCTTTGGCTCTTTGTAAGACAGCCGAGACTTGATAAGATTTGTCTCGTGAAGCAGGGACTGGGCAGTGCTGACGGCATGACTACTACATCAGGCAGTGCTCCAGTCCTCTGTGTGCTCCTCTTCCAGTTGCTTCACCTCCCAGGGAACTACCTTTGGCCCACTCAGAAGATGAGAAAATGGGGCTCTAAGAGTTTAAATAACTTAATTAGGAACATGAGTTGCCCTTAGTCTTTCTGGAAGTTGAGCCTAGTCCCTCTGACTTGAGAGCTCTAAATACTAACCACCTCCTTGGCCACCCACCATAATTACTGACCTATCAAAGAAGATTTGGAGTGCTGGAGGAGGAAAAGCCCTGTGGGTGGGAACAAACTGAAAGAAAACGCAGAGGAATGAACTTTCAAAAGTAGTGTGGAAGAGGCAGCAAACACATGCATGCCAGAGTGTTTAGAGATAGGCTAACTTAAATAAAATAAATTAAATGTATATATTAAATGTATATATATTATACACCAAAAAAAAAAAAGCAGCCGAACACTCACAAAAACTATGACAGAAGAGAGTGGTCTGCTGAGCAAGCCTGAGCATCAGCTAATTAGTTCAGATGGAATAGGTTGGAGAGAGAATGGGAAAGTGTGCCTGCTACATACAATAAAACGTAACTAAGGTAAAGAAAGCTTGGCCTTTTCAAAGTCATGACATTAGAATATTTTTTAAATATTGCATTCACATCTGATGTTGATTGGAGGGACATGGCAAGGCCCTGGCTCAGGACTGGACTGCACAGGGATTCATTACCCCTTACTTTATTCTTTAACCTGAATGAACCACATGAGTTACACTAGACAATAATGTGGTATTTTTCTCAACCTAGTCCCACAACTAAGGGGAAAGCAATCACAAACCATAGACTATTCACTGACTAAGAAGAAGTTGATGCCATGTTCTTGGCAATAAAGACAAGATCTAGTTTATGATGACAGACCACAAGCCCCTGGCTTAGGATATGGAAACCACTACAAGGCACCCGTTTGCCAACCTGCAGACTAGATCCTTGCTGGGGCAGTTGTTTAGACGTCTCCAACACTGGGATGAGTTAGTGGCTTACTTTGCATTTGCAAAGCAATTTATTTATAATGAAAAATAGACCCTATGCCCAGGCTCCATTGTTATATCTAAGACTATGATGAAAGGTTAGCCTTGAATATAATTATGATTGGGTACATTCAGAAAGTATGTTGGTGTCATATTGTTTGGCTCAGTTGGCTTCATATGAGAAGACAATACAGATAGATTATTTTGAGTCCCTTTCCTAAGGCTAGGATAAATAAAGGAATGGCATTTCTACATAGGTGATTTTCTTAAAGTTATACTAAAAAAATCCTGTTGTGTAATATTTACCAGTAAAGATGTTAGTATCAGGCAAATGATTTGCAAAATCAGTTAGGGCCTGGGAGATGGCTCCGTAGGCAGAGTTCTTGCTATGTGAACACAAGCAGCCGAATGAACCCTTGCTGTTGGTTTGTTTTTGAAGATGAGTGTGGTTGCATATGCTTGGAATCCCTTTGCTGTGGAGCTAAAGGTCGATAAATCTCTGGGTCTCCCTGGCCGGCCAGCTTAGCCCAATAATTTCTGGCCAATAAATTACCCTGTTAAACAAACAAAAACCAAGGTGGACATCCCTTGAGGAACAGTACCCAAGGTTGATACCATGATAAGTACTTTATACTGCTGGGGAATATGTAGGTGAAAAGGATATTTATGACTTCCTTTCTTTAAAACTCTGATATAACATAATTTCAATGTGCTAGATCTTAGCTGGGTGTGGTGGTGCCCAACATTAATCCTAACACTTGGAAGTCACAGGCAGGAGGCATAAGAACTGGAGGCCATCCTGGGTCTATAGCAAGTTCTTACCTTAGAAAGGGAGGAAGGGAGGGAGGGAGAGAGGGAAGGAGAAATAGAAGCACCTGATCTTAATAAAGGACAATGATCTTTAGGGTTTTTCTGTGTGTGATGCTAAATGGAACACCAAGGCTAAGCACACACGCCACCAAAGAGCTGCACCTTACACTTCAGCAGTCCAGAGTAAGTGCCAGTATGTGGCATCTGTTTGTAGTGTGTGTGTGTGTGTGTGTGTGTGTGTGTGTGTGAGTGTGTTGATTTGCATGGTATTTTTTTAGCATTTTATAAAATTTACATTAAGTTACATTAAGTTAAAAGGAAAAAATAACACAAAAATAAGTCCAAGATTTGTTTCACCTAACAAAAAGCTTCAAAAATGGAGATAGCAATTTGAAAGCTGGGCTGCCTTTGGGTTTTACCAGAAGCCCAGAACTGGAGCCTCGAAGGCTGCAGGTTCTGTTACTTTTGTCCTTGGGGGAAGCTAGACATACTCGTGCCCTGCCATTCAGAGTGGAACACCTTTCACTGTGGCAGTGATTGAGGGCCGGCTTTGGCTGCTGGGCTTTTGCCATTCTGAAGATAAGTGCCCGCCGCAGTCATCTCGAGCCCGGATATTTATGTAGATGTGCTCTCTACGGCAGGGCGGATTGTACTCTACCTAATTTCAAATCACTGCTAGGCATGATTGGGCCTGTACAATGTTTCTCAATTTCTTGGAGCTTTGCTACATATTTCTGCCACATAAAAGTCAAGGATATATTAAATTAAATCTCTGTCTCCTGATAATGAGATCTGTGGCTGCCAGTCATCTCGGGGCACATTCCCACATCCGAGACTTTGAGATGTCAAGTATTTCTGTCTCTATCAGAATAAATTCAAGCATTTCTGCAAGAAGGTTCAGATTTCGCATTTTGCTCGACATTTATATTGATTTTATATGTTTAGAGCTCGGCACTGAAAGCGTTGTTTTGTTTTCCTCTGCCTTGTATGTCACCGCCAATGATGGTGACTCTGAAACCAGACTTTAGTCAGCAATATTATTGATTCATGAGGTGGAATATTATGCATTTTCCTCTTTTGTAGTAGCATTAGTTCAGCAGAGGAGGTGGTTGTAAAATATTTATTTTTCTGAGTAAACTAAGCAGACATGAATCGGGACACATGGGAAAGAAATATATGTTCTTCTAAAACAGGTTCTGCAAAGGTGTTTTATGACAATAACAACACTTTATGTTCCTGTCCTTTACAATATTCTGAAATTTCTAATACAACATAAAACAAATTTACACATCCCTTTTAAAGACAGCAGTTATGGGTTCTGCTATCAATCTCAAGTTAAGGTGCATGGTGTGGTTGGAAGCAGAGTGGCTCAACAGCAAGTCAAACTCAGTGTCTGAGGTTTTACCTTGAGGCCCACGAGTCTCGACCTTTCAGAGCTCTCTCTCTCTCTCTCTCTCTCTCTCTCTCTCTCTCTCTCGTTCTCTTTCTCAATCTCTCTTTCTCTCGTTCTCTCTCTCAATCTCTCTCTCTCTCTCTCTCTCTCTCTCTCTCTCTCTCTCTCACACACACACACACACACACACACACACACGTGCTTGTTCTGAAACAGGGTCTGTCTATATAGTCTTGCTTGGCCTGGACCTCACAGAGATCCTGTCTCTATTTTAGAATTAAATGTGTAGAGATGGAAGGCTTGTGCCTTTATGCCTGACCCTAAATTTTTGTGATAAGGTCTCTTGATGAACCTGTAGGCTGACTGGCCAGCAAGACCAAAGGATTCTCCTGCCTCTACATCCCCTAGGCTGAGGTCACAGGCAACCACTGGCATGTCTGGCTTTTGTGTATGTCTTTTTTTTTAATTTTCTTTTTTTTATTTAATTTATTTATTTATTAAAGATTTCTGTCTCTTCCCCACCACCACTTCCCATTTCCCTCCCCCTCCCTCATCAGCCCAAAGAGCAATCAGGGTTCCCTGCCCTGTGGGAAGTCCAAGGACCACCCACCTCCGTCCAGGTCTAGTAAGGTGAGCATCCAAACTGCCTAGGCTCCCACAAAGCCAGTACGTGCAGTAGGATCAAAAACCCAGTGCCATTGTTCTTGAGTTCTCAGTAGTCCTCATTGTCCGCTATGTTCAGCGAGTCCGGTTTTATCCCAGGCTTTTTCAGACCCAGGGGCAGTCAGACTCTGATCCTCATTCCGGCACCGCAAGCACTTCAGTGACCAAGCTATCTTCCCATCCCAAAGTGTCTTGCTTTCCTGATTTTTTTGTTATTCATAGACATTTATTGTAGAAACACTTTGAATTTTCTGAAGTATCATTATTAGGAAATGATACTACCCACCAACACCTCACAAAAGCACCGGAGCTCTCCACCAAACTTTACACCGACAAGTGTAATAAGAAAATAAACATTGTAACTGAAATGGTTTATTCCTTTGGAATTTTTTTCCCTATATCTTTGCTGTCTCCCTCCTCAGTTTTGATGTCCATACATTTTAGCATATTCCTTGCTCTCTTCCTCCCAGTTCATGAATAATGGTCTTGAAATGGTCATCTGTGGTTATTTTGGCCAAGTAAGATGACCCACATGAAAATGGTTACATTCTCCCATCGCTGCAGGAGGTATTTGACATGCTATCTGTTATAAATTCAGGGCTTATTCCAACTAAGTTAGAAAACAAAACAAGACAAAAAGAAAGAATAAAAACAAACAAAAGCCCAAACAGCCATAATGAATAGGATGCACATGCTGAAGAAAGGCCAGGTGCTCAACTGTTAAGAGAAATGGGGAAAAGTTTTGGCATCACTGGTCTAATGTCTGTTATTTTGGATGCAGATAGCCTTCTAGGCCAAAATGCAAGCTTGTAATAATCATAATGTTATTGTCAGAATATCCACAAGCTATATTGCAAGTATTCCGTAGACATAACTTAAATCAGCAATATTTCCAATAAATACCTTAAACTCCATTACAAACCATGGACTGTTTTTGCTATATACAAAGTATTATGGGCTGATTGTCTTCAGATTTGTTTTCTCATAGTTTCCTATGATTTCATGGTAGTAAGTAGCTTCTTGAGAGATAATTTACATTCTTAAATAAGGAGAAACTTAGATATAGATTATCTTTATCCCAAACCTTGTAACATACTTTGATTCATAGAATATAGAGAATATTTTCATGAGCCGTTCCTCATAATCACATACTTGATAGTGTAAGAGAATCATGAGTTACAATCACGTCTAATCTTTGCATTAGATTTTCAGTCATCCAAAAAAAAAAAGAAAAGATTTTCAGTCATGCATAGATTCCTGATCATCTTTACAAATTAGGAGGGACTTTAAATGGCATAGACTATTAAGTTCACAAAGTAAACACAAAAGAAAGCCCCCAAAGCTGTCTATAGTCTGAGGTTTTGTTGTTTTCAATGTGGTAAAAATATTTGAACTCAAAATTTGGCTCTGAACTTAAAACCTGCAAAATCTACACAATGGTACAGGAAATATGTTTTGAAAAGTAGTCAGAAATCAAAGGTCAATTCAATATGACTAACAAAATGAGAGATTACCAAAAGTGGTTTGCTTTTTCTTGCTTTTTTTATTGAAGGAAAACATTTTATCTGTAAATGTCATTCCCTTCCAATGTTCAAAATAATTTCCAAAAGCGTAAATATTTTATTGAAATTTTCACACTGCGTATTCAAAAGCCTTCATTCTTTATACGTCACTTACTTTTGACATTATAAATGTGTATGTCTTGAAGAGCATCATGCATTTCAATAAATATTTACATAATGACCTGGTTTGGTATTAGTCAAGGCAGTGTGAATCCAAAGATGATTCAAGAGGAGATATTGGTATTTTCTAATGATTTAATAAGCCTAAACATGATTATTTTAAAATGACAACAAATATTATAAGTCAAAGTTAGAAGAAACCAAATTGTATTTTAATCTAACATTGTAGTGTATGCATCAGATGTTATCATACAGGAATGTTGTGTCTGAAATGGACAACATTTTATGAATTTGAATATTGACAAACTCAGCCGCATGGTTTGGCATGTGTCGGCTGGTGTGGTAAACATCTGTAGTCCTGACTGTGCTGTACCATGCAGCAGAGTCCAGTCCCTTGGCCAACTGTGGGCTGTGCACCCTTCTGGTATCTTAATTCTTCTCCACATGGCCTCTAATACTGGATTACTATCTACAAATATGGCAGCTACGTTCCAAAAAGACCTATTTCAACTAGTGAAGGAAGAAACTATAAATTTCAGGCTTAGGCTCAGAGGTTACATAGCATTGCCTGTGTTGCAAAGTCAGATAGGTTGTTAAGAGAGGAAATAGAGTTTTGTCTGAACAGAAGGAAAGACACAAAAATTTACAGCAATTGTCACCCGGGTGCAGGGAGGAGATGCTCCGTGTCTGGTGTGAAATTGTCACAGCCTCCTGTAAATTGAGTCAGATTGTGCTAGTACCTATGACTTGCCTTTTCATACCAGCATCCCTCATTGCATAATGTTTAAACCAAATCTCTTGATCTGTCACAGTTTTGAAATAAAATATATAGGTAAAAAGGCTGCCAAACAATTGCCATCCTTACATAGAAATAGAAGAAAAAACTTAAAATTTGAAGTGTCAACAGATAGTACATAAGTGTTGTTTGTGCTCATTGCTTTCCTGGATTTGGTGGATAACAGAAACCTGGAGATTGTGGCACATACAGGCTGTAGAGATTTCTAGATGCTGCCTTTTATTCATCTTTTCTTCCCTAGTGGAAACTTGTAAGCTTGTAACTGAGCTAGCCTACTCTACTCTCCAGATGTCTGAGGTAATGAGAGGTGTACGTATCAGTGATTGACCATGAGGAGTATGGAGAAACCTTTCTTCCCCTCTTCCCTTATGTTCTTCTTCAAAGATATTTTCTAGTAGGAAAGAATGCTGGGCAGAAGTCACAAGTCTGAGTGCCATCTGTAGCCATGTACTAGTTTCTCCTAATGTGCTTGCTCATGAATGAATGACGTGTATGCTAGAACTTTCATAACAAAGTACCCAGAGTTAGTATACACATCAAAATTTTATTTTCTCATAATTCCCGAGGGTAAAAATCTGAGATCAGAGTGTTGTAAAGGTTGCTTTCTTCTAGAATCTCCTCCGTGATATCATCTTCAACATGGTCACATGGTCTTCCCTTTGCATACCTATGTCCTAATTTATAAGAACAAATACCACATCATCTCCCATAAGTGAACCTACATCAGTGTCAAAGAAAGACTAGCTGAGGGGTGTCTGCAAAGGGACAAGAAAAGGCATATTTGATCAAGGCATGTTATATATACATATACGTGTGAAAATGTCTGAAAATGAAACCTATTATTTCGTGAAGTATATTTGTAAATTGTGTCTTAAACTGAAGAACACTGTCACAGTGGAATAGAGCCCACCCTAATGACCACGTTTTAACATATTGTGTTTTCCCCCAAGCATCAATACTTTCTACTTAATTTTTGGGGTAGCATACAAAACAACGAGTTATTTTCAGACATATAAATTTATATGTTATCTATTTAAATGTGTTTAAAGATGCTATTTCCAAATAAGAATCACATTCTCAGATGGGTTTTAATATTTGAATTGAATCGATATGGAAAAGACACAATAAAGCCAACAATAGCTTATGTATAGAACTTTCTTGATTATATTGCAGTTGAAACCAATATTGAATTCTATATAACTCCTCGTTCAAATAGCTTAGTGGGGGTGTGGCTAAATGCAGAAGGAGCTAAGATACTTCTCTGTAAGAAGATTCTTAACAGGGCTGTGGAGATGGTATTGGCTCAACGAGTAGCTGCTGTCAAACCTGACGTTTTGCATTTGATCCCTGGAATTCTATATTTTGGTAGGAGAGATCCAACTCCTGAAGTTGTCCTCTGACTACAGTGCCATTCCATGACTCATACACTACATCCACACATGCATGCACACTCTAAATGTAACAAATTTAAATTAAAGATGATGAGGAAGATCAAGATGATGATTGTATTAGTAGTTTAGTGGGAATCATGGAGATTCTGACTATTAAGGAGCCAGAGCTGAATTCAAAGTTGGATCTTAGAAGAGATGGAAAATATCCACTTGGAATAACTTTGTCACTGCACAGAAGCATAGATCACCTGCCTAGGATGGAGGTGAATTATGCCTAGGGTTCATCTCCCTTTCTTATGAATCCCCATGTTAAATATGATGATAAAGGAATAAACGTCTGTGGCTTGTGAAAGGGGGGTTGACTTTAGCAGATGAGCATTTTAGTACATTTTAAGAAGAGGAAAATCAGATGAAATAATGTCGATCAATGGGAAGAAAATGGTGAAAGATGTAACTTAGAGATTAAGTAAAACAAGATTTAGTACAATAAAAAGTTGTTCAAGGGCTCCAAGTCTAAATAAGCAAGAAAGTGAAGAAAAGCAGAAAACTATGTTATAGGCTCGTTTATACTACCAAAAGGTTGACTCTCACCTCTCTGCTCTATTTCCCTCTTAGGTTCCAGCCGCTAATAGGTAGCTGATATTTTTCTCCATGGACAGAAGCAGCGGCACAGAGATCATTGCTAGCGTCCTTTAAGTGTGCACATAATTACAATGACTGTACATTGTGTGGAGTATTGGCTTACTGAATCTGATGCTTGATAATACTAGGCAGCTCTTTTAACACGTGTGTGCAAAGAGCCGGGTGTTACCAAAGCTCACCAACTCTCATTGACTAAATATCTGAGATCACCAAAGCTATGAAAAATATAAACCATTAGAGATGAAAATTGAAATAAAGAGAAAGGTTGACTGCAGATGAAGTGGAGCCCATTTTGTATTCTCAAAGACATTGATGCATATGACACGAACAGAAATTTATAATACTGGGAGGAAGTGCATACAAGTTAGTGTTTTCAAATAAACTTTAAAGTAGAGAAGTTGAAAATAAGACAAGGAAATCTCTGTAAAGTAGAAAAATACATGAAAATGAAGACTAAACCCACTAGTCTAAATGTTTACAATCAGGATATCAACAACAGAGACAGAGAAAGTGTGCATAACTTGGGTGATGTATGTATATGCATAACTCTAAATTTAGATATTTAGGAGGACACCGAGGTTAGACTCTGGTCACTATAATTTTATAATCCTAGTATAATTGCTAAAGAAAGCTGTTGCTGCTTTGAAGGCTGCAAGGAAGTAAGTGTGAATTAGGTCAACCACAGTCTCTTCGTGTTCATTTCAAAAGGTTTCTTTTCCAGTCCTCCACCGAACAATCCAAGACAAGCTGCATTCAGGGGTAACACAGACTGCTTCCATCTCGCCTGCAGGGTGAAGAGAAGAGAGCCAGCATCCTGTGGAGCACATGCTTTGATGTTCCGACAAAGATCTCTGTGCTAAAGGACACGCTGAAGATGCTGAGCTCTGGGAAAAAAATTCAAGAAAAGCAAAATGTTGTGAGGAGTTGGCCAGTGGAAAGAGGTGAGGGATTGAATCTGCCTGGAACTGCACAAGCACAAACCCATTACATGTAACTGGAACCTTTGACTGGATCATTGCCTTTTTGCCAAGGAATCAGGCCCTGTCAAGTTTATAGAACTGCTCCTCAAATCAGAAGTTTACCATCTCATACCGTGACATGGCTGGAAAGAAAAAAATAAAAAATAAATTGTTAAAAATGGTTTCAAGAAGTGGAAACAAGACAAGATTGTGGGAAGCTAATAGCTAAACGTGTAAATATTTAAAAACATATTTATGTATATTACAATGCTAAATACCAGATAATACTCATTGAAAAGTATATGTGTGCATATATATATATATGTGCACATATATACACATACACACAAGCAGCTATATATGTTTCAATAATAGCTAACAAGTAATATTTATACAAATAATACTCAATGTTACTGAATACTTGGGGCTTGAACTTTCTAAGCATTTTACAAGTCTACACTTTAATCTCACAGTAATCACACGAGGTCAAGTTTAGAAGATAAAAATGTTTTTATTAAAATTAATTTTAATAAAGGAAATACTTTATTAAAAGACTAAGTCTTTAAAGTTGGGTTCAGCTACAGAACAAGGACTTGACTCAATGGCTTCTTCATCCAGCCTTTGAACCAGTAAACTCAGACGCTATAAGCCGATATAAACTGCTGATAGAAACAAAGAGCTTGAGCACAGGCCAATGAGGTGCTGGGGAGCTCAACAGTTGTAACAAAAAGATGAGAAGAGAAAGTTAGCAAGGTTAGATGATAGAGACAATAATCAGGATTACAAATATATTGGGTGTCTTAGTTATTATTCTATTGCTGTGAAAAGACACCATGGCCAAGGCAACTCTTATAAAAGAAAGCATTTAATTGACTTGTCTACAGTTTTAGAGCATGAATCCACAATCGTCATGGCAGGAAGTGGGTAGGCATGATACTAGAGAAAGAGCCGAGAGCTCTGATGTCATCTGATGCAGCAGGTAGAGGAGCAGGAACAGTGACTAGGACTAGGACTAGTGTGGGCTTTGGAAACCTCAAAGGCCACTCCCAGTGATACACCTTTTCCAACAAGGTCACATCGAATCCTTCCTAAACAGCTCCACCAACTGGGGACCAACCATTTAAATATGAGCCAATGGGAGTCATTCTCACTCAAACCATCACACTGGGAAATGGCATGAGGAAAAATGGAGATAGAAATTTATCAGGGGAACTTCAAGATCTGAAAGCATGGAAATAGTAACACAGATTAATAGAAAGTAAGAGCAATTACACATAAAGACCATGAAACGCATTTCAAAATCCATCATTTGGAGGAATACATTTAGATAAAAATTAATGGAAAACTAAACTGGTAAGAGTTTTAAGAAAGTAGAGAAAGGTTGCACAACCAGCATGACTTGGCTATTCCTGAAGTTTAGCAAAAACTTTCAAAATGTAGTTGTGCAGGTCTGTGCCTTTGCCTCTGAGGAAGTGAAGGACGGTGGAAGGGTTACAGGCTGGGGCACTGGCCAGAACTAGGCACTAATGTCCAATATCAGGCACTTATTTGTCAGTTACCAAATTCAAAATTACATCATTTTCCTGAGCCTCATAAGGAAAATGGAAACAAATTAGCGCATGGTATTACAATAACTAATTAAAATAGCATTTGAAAAAGAAAACAGTACATCCACCTAAATATTAGTTCTCTATTGAACCTTTTCTCATTCTGAAAGTGAATGCTTTAAGTTGTTGAACTGTGTGTATTTGTTTTGTTTTTCTTTCATTGTCCACTCAGTATGGGGAAGGAGAAAAGTTCTGCTTTTGTTCCAATTGCCAAGTAACGAGGAAAGACAAAGAATACTGAGGTGTTGAAAATATGGCAGACATCTCAGCAAAAGACCAAAGTGGACAAGGTTGTGTTGTGTCGCGGATCTACCTCTTACTACAAACGAGTGGACTTTTTCTTTCAGCATTGTTTTCCCTTTTTATCCCAAACTTTATATCAGCACTAGCTATGTCACTGCGTAGCCACCAGTTCAAAGGTGAATTAATGGGAATGACTTGACTAAACATGAAATTTTAACATACTAAGACATACGGAATACAAATTTATCAAGCTCTTAGAGGTTAGAGCTATAATTTCTTATGTATAAGAAAAGAGAATGGTCCAGCACACTAACCATGTAGCTTTATAAAAATAAGTAGTAAAAAGAGCAAGCAGCCAAATATAAACAAACAAACAACCCAGTGGGTATAAGTGAGAGAGGAAGTACAGCCATGAGTAAGAAATACAAAGAATTGAAAAACTGACTCTTTGAAAGGAGTTATAAGATAGGCACTTGCTGTGGCTGGCTAAGAAGAGACTGATATTATCAAAATTAGGAATGAACATAAAGTCATTACTAATGAATATACAAAAAGATGAGATGCTAAATGAACAGTATGGACAATTATTGGCAGAAGTTTCTTAATGTACATGAGATATACAAATTCCTAGGATGACATAAACCTGAGAAACCAATTCAAGAGGGAGTCTGGGGTCATGGCTCAACCTTTAATCCCAGCACACGAGAGGCAGAGGCCTGTGGATCACTATAAGTTCAAGGGAAGCCTGCCTAACATAAGGAACCCTAATTTAGTAATTCAGATCCAGGTGTGGTTTTGGGCTCCTCCTTGTCATATAAAGACTAAGCAAGAAATAGATTTGAAAGTTCAGGAATACACTGCTAGATTATAATCCACTGATGTTGCCAAGGGTATGAGAATATAGTAAAGTAAATCTTTTCAACAGAGTGCCAAGGCAACTGGATATCCTCGTGCCAAAGAATGAAGGAGAAGCAGGCACTTGCCTGTAGTCCCAGTACTTAGGATGTAGACATAAGGGAATTTCAAGTTAGAGGCCAGCCTTCATTCTGCAGTGACTTCCCCTACACTTCAAGCTGTTAACACAGTAAGACTTTGTCTCAAACAAACAAAATGAAGTAGGATACCTGCCTTGGGCCAAATACAAAAGTTAACTCAATATAGATCATAAACTTAACTCTAAGACCCAAACCTGTAAAATCCTCATAAAAATGTAAAGTAGTCATCCCATGATTGTTGGGTAAGCAATGATTTTGTAGATATGATATTACTCTATAATGGTTGGAAGAAAACAGATGAGTTAGACATCATCAAAATTAGAAAGATTTTACTTCAAAGGATGCTATGAACAAAGTAAAGACAGCTCAAAAAGGAAAAAAAAACCTGGTATTTTGCATCTGTTAGAGATTTTGTCCATGACAGGTAAAGAACTTGTACAATTCAACAATAAAGAGACAACCCAAGTGAAAATGTGTAAAGGCAATGAATAGGTAGTTCTCCACAGAAATAAATGCGTAGCCTATCAGTATATGAATGGTGTTTGACATCACTGGTTATTAGGGAAACACAAAAAGCATAACAAAATGCCACTTCAGACCTATAAAGATGCCCAGAATGTAAAAGTGACAGTAATAGTTATGAAGGTTGCAGAGAAATGAGAACACTTGTCCGCAGCTACTGACAATGAAAAATGCTACAACCACTATGGGGAAACAGCCCTGCAGTTCCTAAAATGACGAAGTATAGTATTACCATACACTTGTCCAACTCCTGAGCATAAATCCAAGAGAAATGAAAGCTCATGCCTACACAAAACTTTTACATTAATATTTAAAATGACATTATTAATAATAGCGAAAACAAAACATAATATTCCATGCTGTGAAAACCATTCAGCTACTGAAAGAATGAAGTTCTTGGATATACCGTGAAAGAGTGGAAACTTGAAAGCATTGTGTTAAGTGAAAGAAGCCATTTTTGCAGGCCACTCATCACAGGATAGAGAGGAGCTCCATGATTTTCTTCTTCACATGGAAGAGAAACTCCATAGCAACTGAACAACTTCCTGCTCATTCCCAGGATCCTGCAAACAGCATCCTACTTTCTGGCTCTTAGACACTCACATCAATGGAATCACACAGAGTTAGTCTTTCCGTGACTGGTCTATCTCAGCCCCCACCTGTAGTAAGAGCTGTGGTGGGCTGCGTTCCCGCCCAGCTCCGCATGGCTAGCTTTACACCTGAAATAATTACATGGAAACTGTATTCTTTTAAACACTGCTTGGCCCATTAGCTCTAGCTTCTTATTGGCTAATTTTCACATCTTGATTAACCCATTTCTAATAATCTGTGTAGTACCAGGCTTACCAGCAAGATCCTAACCTGCATCCATCTCCGAGAGGAGAGCTATGGAGACTGCCTGGAGAGGAGAGGCATGGTGTCTGGATCACTGCCTTCTTCCTCCCAGAATTTTGTTCTGTCTACTCCGCCTATTTAAGCTGCTGTCCTATCAAAGGCCAAGCAGTTTCTTTATTGTTTAACCAGTGAAACAACAGATCGACAAATGACCTTCCCATATCACCCACCCACCTCCACCCAGGCATACCAGACATTCATCTCTGAATGCCCTTAGTTCACATTTCAATGAAGAAGGGGAGGTCCAAAAACCATTCATTAGTCTAAGCACCGTCTGCAATGCAGGGATTTCTCTGAGAATGTTACATCTAATGAAGATGATGTGAGATTCCCTTGATTGCATCCTGTGTCTATTGACTCATCCAGAGCTTCATCATCAACTGAAGTGTGCAGCCCCAAGGCTCTCCCTCTCCACAGCTCCTGCCTCCCTTCTCAGGCAGCACTGAAACCCCAGAAATTAAGTTTTACGATTATAATGAGATCAGCAAAGTGTGCAGTATATCTGCATGAAAAATGAATTTTTGTATGCAGTTTCTTTATAATAACATTTCATATTTTCATTAATCTGATCCACAGTGAGAATCAACATAGTGACTCTGGGAGAAAAGAAATAATAAAAAATCTTAATACACACTGACCTTGGTCTCTAAATTGATGTTTTATAATGACTCAGAATTACTACATTGAACAGTTCTTTACAGGTAGATATAAACACATAAAATTGAATTTTTTCATTTGCAGAAACACACTAGTTTGTACTTAATAAAGCAGTAGTTGTTAAAAATGGTACCGAGTCACACGTATATGTGCAATGAAATAAGCTGTAAACCCAGTAACAGGCTTTGGGTCTAACAAGAGTACCAGAGTCTTCAAAAGACTTACCCTTTTGTGAAAACTTAAGGTGGACCCAGAAATATCTCCCACCAATTTTTTTTGGGGGGGGGGGGATTGTAAGAAAAAAAAGTTGAATTGTAATTAGTTTGTAAGGTAGAAGTTCTACATAATTCAAAGCATTCTCTCTGGAATGCAGCTCTTATTAATGTGCTGATAATTCCTCGGGGATTACAAATCATTTAAATTTCTGTAAGTTGCAATTTTAATTATTTTTTATTACTTAATTTTACCAAATGGGCAGATTTATAATAAGGAAGAAATTAAGTACAAAGAACATGTAAATAGGAAAATACATCTTACTCCTACATTACACTCACGGGACTATTTAAACATGTGTTAGGTCCTAGTTATTTTCTTTCCCTTTTGGGGGAAGTGCGGGTCAGCAAAATCTGTACAAATATGCTAATGTGAGCATGATCCATCCTGTATTTCATATTTTAAAACCAATGCAAGTATGTATTAAGAGGCACAAGTGTAGATAGAATAATGCATGCTGAGAAATACAAACACAGTATCCTTATATATTATGAGTAGACCTAACACATGTTTAAGATTATCTCTGGCGAGACACTTGAAACATTGGTGTTTATCAAATGATATCTCATGTTGGTTGAATTCCCTAAGAAGGCAATTCACTGATCTCTACTAGGGAAAAGTAGCTATTAAAACAGATGCTATCTTATCTCTGGTGATTTGAGAAAGAATGGCCCCCATAGGCTCCTAGATTCAAATGCTTGGTCATTAGGGGAAAGTGCTACTTGACAGGATTAGGAGGTGTGGCCTTGTTAGAGTAGGTGTGGCCTTGTTGGAGGAATTAAGTCACTGGAGGTGGGCTTTGGAGTTTCAAACCAGGCCCTGTGTCTCCTTCTTCCTGCTGCCTGCTGAACTGGACGTAGCACTCTGAGCTGGAAAGGTCTCCAGTACTATGTCAGCCTCCATGCCACCATGTCTCCTCCATGCCACCATGTCTCCTGCATGCCACCAAGTCTCCTGCATGCCACCATGTCTCCTGCACGCCACCATGTCTCCTGCCGTGATGGTAATAGACTAAACCTCTGGATGTAAGCAGCCCACATGACATGCTTTCTTTTAGAAGAGTTGCCATGGTCATAGCGTCTCTTTTCAGCAATAGAACTAAGACACTGTGGAATGGGAGGTTTATGTAGCATTGTTATGTCTGAACTCTAAAAAAATTGTTTAGCACATAATTTCCTCCCCAAATACAAGAAACTTCTCAAAGCCTTGAACTTACAGACAGTGTTAGCACATCCTGAAACCACACACTATACAGGAGAAACATATAAAATACAACATATATCCATTTATCAATAAATAGTAGAGGGAAACTTGTTTACATTTTCCCCGAGAGTCAAAATATAGAAAGATGTGGTCAGAGTACTCACATTCTCTGTCTAATAGGCATCTTTTCTTGCCTTCGGTTGACTGTGGTTTCCACAGCTTGACTGGCCTGTTTCCACTTGACCTCTCAGGCACACTCCAATGGAGTAAAATTTTATTGACAAAAGGGCTTCTTATTAAATTATTTTAAAATGTATTTACTTATCGGTGTGCACACTTGTGTGTGTGTGTGTGTGTGTGCTTGCCACATGCCATGTGTGGAGGTACCCAAGGAGGCACAGGGGAAGAGGGCCCTGGGTTCGCTAAAGCTGAAGTCAGCAGCAGTTGTGCATCCCCTGATGCAGGTTCTGGGAATGGAATTCAGGTCCCTTGGAAGGGCAAGAATTTTTCTGGCCCTCTTTCCAGCCCCTAAATTAGTATAGTTAACCCATGCCACAGTTTCAGGGTTCTCTGTTTTGAACATTAATATAACCTCGTGGCTTCTTCTTGCCTTTGCTCCTTTGCCATCTGAACGCACCTTCTTTATCACCAGTTCCCCTGCCACTCTATATGCCATTTTCATTGCTATAATCATAGTTACTTCAATATTTGAGCTGATAGAATGTAACTTGTGTAGTGATATTTCATTTGTATTTTAATAAATAAAGCTTGCCTGAAGTTGAGAGAGTAAAACAGCCACACTGATCAGCCTTATCGATCAGGAAGTGGTGACACACACCTTTAATCCCAGTAGCCACACTGGTTTGCCATAGACACCGGGTGGTAGTGGTGCATGCGTTTAGAGAGAAATCTAAGAGGGGAGGAGACAGCTCTCACACACAGTCTCATTCTGAGATTCTGGGAGGCAGAATCAGCATTTTGGACTGAGGTAAAGGTAAGAGCCAGTGACTGACTGCTTTGCTTTTATGACCTTTAGGTTGAACCACAATTTCTGTCTCTGGGTTTTTATTAAGCAGGCTACAAACTTGTCATTAAAATATCTGGAATATTCACAAAAAACCCAGTTATTACTGGTAGATGTCAGAGTTTCACTCTTTGATGGTCAGTCACGATTGTGGACTTGTTCGGATTGAGAGATACCAAGAAGGTTAGTCAGACACACTTCCAGCTGTAACCCAGGGTTACTAGAGACAGTCAGATCAAGAGCAGTCTGACAATTGAAAATTTAGAACTTGAATAGACTACAGGGGGTGGGAGAACGGTGGAGGGTGGGTATGGCTGGAGGTCGCAGTTCACTAGGGTTGTGTCTTTGGAGCTATGTGTTGCCCTGGTCCCTTCTCAGGACTTGATTCTGCTTCCTATGTACCACACATGAGCATCTCTGTAGTGGCTGCTCTTCCTATGTACCACACATGAACATTTCTGCTGTGGCTTCCCCAGCCAATGGCTGACACCTTTGAGGCTGTAAGGAAAATAAAACACTCCTCCTTCGGGTACCTGTCACAGTCACAAGAAAAGTAACTAGTTGAAAGTGTGGCACTGTTTGAAATCATTTAAGCAGTCAGTGAGATCTTCCTTTTTAAAAGAATTTCCTATCCACTAAACACCCTCCCGATATTGGAGTTGCCTATCTGGGTATGCTCTTAGCAGTGGCCTCAGGCTCTGAAACGGATGTTGCTTGCCCCTTTCCTGTGTGGCTGTGGTTGGTACCCGCCTACTGATGCTGACATGATTGTTACCTCAGACCTCTACAGTCAGATTTCTTCATCACTTCCTTTATTCTTCCTTGGACTCACGTGTTCTCTTTTCTGTTTTCTGACAAATAAAAGCTGACATGTGTCTTTCCTTATTGTGAGAAAAACAGTCAAGCCCATGCCGCTTTCTGTAGCATTCCTATGTATGACTTTTGTTAATGTTGTCTTTTGTCTTTAGTATGTTCAACATGTTGGTTCTTCTCACAGTTGCCACCCTGGATATAGTGTGGCTGCAACTAACTTCAGATGTCGCACAGCAAATTCCAGTGTCTGAAAAGTATTCCCTCTTGGTAAGAGTCCAGGAAACTCTCTTGAGTCTCCATAGCAGATTTATCATCATGTTTCAGTGGCTAGAGCTGAACTGATAGGCAAATTAGGCAATCAGTCACTGAGGAGGGAAACAAAGTTGCCATGACGGGTTTATACTACACGAGATTTATCCTGATGCAGGAGAAGCCCAGCTTCTCCCAAAACACACAGACACAGATTCTTCACAGAATTAAAGTTCTACTGATGAGAATATTCCAGGGCAGGATTGACTAGCATGTATGCTGGCCAAATCTGCTGTAGAATTTAAGGCTATGTAAGTAAGGATGAAGCCCCGGTGGGCTTAGACAAACCATCTTGTTTCTGTTGTAGTTGTTAGTATAATACTTCTTTACAGAGTAATATGACCATTTGAAATTACTTATCCTATTCTTACATATTATTTACCCATCTGGATGATATGTAGACCAATATTTTGGCAAAGGGAAATCAATAAAAAGGGGGTTGGGGACTGGATCTATAACCATACTTCTGATGTCATTTGTACTTCTGAGTCAAACCTGGCATCAGAGAAGTTTTCCTGATTGCTATTGCCATTCTCTAAGCCAGAGGCTAGAAATTACCACAGGCATCTTTCAAGTCACAGACTTACTCTTTCAGCACTATAATGCGTTTATTCAATTGAATAGCTGCTATTGGTATTTAAAAGTTAGGATATATAGAGCATGCTCATTTCCAGCTTCCTTTGAAAAATCTGATTTGTGACACTATTGTTTCCATACCCCATAGGGCACTGATTTGACCAGGGCTACCCTATACTAGCCTGGTAGAATGGAGTCTGTGCCCTTGTGACCTCCGCCTTGCCCCCAGGACCCGTCTCTCCCTAACTAGAACATTACATTCCTTGAAAACACGGGTCAGGCTGTTGTGTGTAAAGATGAGACAGCTCAGGTGAGTATGCATATCACTACCATTTTCACGTTTCACAGTAGCCTTCACTCTACACGTTTGATTATTTCTAGTTGCCTTTAACTATTTCCAATATCTTTAGTAACATTTGGTCCTATTCTGGGTGTGGGGATTCCCAGTGCCCACTGCATTCACTTCTTATCATGTCCCAGTTGCAAACATACTTGTTTCTTTGACTTTGATCAGAAAACTTCCTTAGTATGTAATATTTCTGAAAGTCTGAATAATACCCGACTCCCAAAGATACCTGTGCCCTAATCCTTGGGACTTTGTGGTTATGTTACCAGCAAAGGCGATTTTGTAGTTCTCACTTAGTTCAGGATGTTTCGATGGGAATATTATTCTGTTTGGCTCACTTGGTCTTTCTATGAGAGGAAAGCAGATTTGGAGATGATATGAAGGTGATGACATTACAAGGTTAGGAGTGCCAGGGGGGCCTAGCAGCGTGACAGGGATCAAGGCTCCATGAGACAGACTCTACAATCCTGGCCTTTAGAACTTGAATGTATTACATTCTGTATATTCTGAAGCTGCAACTGTTATACTTGCAGCAGGAAGATCACTATAAGTTTTATATTTGCTTATAAATGTTGCCTTTTCCTTGAAAGACTTCTGGGTCATGAACACAATGCACACAATGCAGAGTCTCATCAACTTGAGGACTATGCATAGTTTACAAGATCACTGAGAACAGGCCATTGTGAGTTAATGTTCTGTTTGTTCTAGGCCTTATTAAGTGATTGAGCACAGTCAATAGTTATAAAATATATGTTGAGTGAAGGGAAGACCGGACATAAGGAAAGGCAGGGGATATTACAACTAAAACAGCCATGGAGAACAAGTGTGCCTAAGTCTCCTGGGATGCTTGAGTAGTGAGCGCAGTAGACTTGGTATCGTAGCAGTTTAGTGCAGATTGAGTGCGTATATTGGCTTGAATCTATAGGAAAGAACAGGGTAGAGAGGAGAGAGGGGGTACTTGACTAGAGCAGTCAAAGTGAACATCCTCTCATGCTTGCAGGTCAGTGTGGGATGGATCATGGAAAGTCTGCACTGCTTTCTGAAGCAATGGATGTGAAGAGCCCAGTAGTCAAGATTGAAATTTCGCTTCTACCGAATGTTTCTTCTAAACGCTATGGAGCATAGAATACTAAAGGCATGTTTTTGTTCTTGTGAGACCTTTGTTTCAAGAATGCTACTTTAGTCTAGAAATTGCAGATTCCCTTAGCAAATGAGGTCAAGATAATTTTCCTTGTTTTGTGACACACATTAGAGCAGGTTACAGCTGTCTACATGGACAATGTGCTATTTCAGTGCGACTTAGACGTTGGCATCCAGGCAGAAAGTCTCCAGGGGAGGTTATGCATTTGCATAATGTCACCGAAGGTTTGTGTTCCTGTTTAACTGACAGCGATGGGCAATGACAGGATGCCAGACAGCTGTGTTGATGACAGAGCCTCTGAAAATAGGGAGTGCATGCGTCTTCCAGATGACATCAGCCTTCAATTATGGGAAGATGAGAGGACATCCAAAGGAAGGAGAGTGAGGAAAGGTGGGAGAAAAGCCACCTGGGAGTCAGGATGACAGAGGGTGGCATTTGATCACTGAACAAAGGAGGAAAAAAATGCTTTAACTATGTCAGATTCTGTGTAACAGAATGAGGAGCTTGGCACAAGTAGCTTAAACATTTTGTATAAAGAGTCGATGGAAGCAGAGAACAAATAGATTCAGATTAGGCTAGTATTATTTCTGTCATTTTCCCCATCCTGCTGTATTGAATTGCAAACTGAACTCTTGTCTTTATATTACGGAATGAAATATACCCTTATGCTCTACTCCTGTATTGGACCAAAAGACCAACCTCTTCGTTTATGTGTTGAACGCAGTGAAGAAATCAGTACTTGCTCCAATTCCTTAACATAATCCGTTTGGTGTGTGAGCACCTTATAAAGTGCTAGAAGTACCCTTAGTATTTGATGGATGATGTGGCTGTACATGCACGTTTGTGTATGTGGTTATTATACCACACAAATAGCTCCCCCAAAGCTGCTTTTTCCCAGTAACTACAATTATGATTTTATTCTCGGGAATAAAATCATAAACCCACCAACACAAAGGATCTTCTGATGAACTTGACTTACATAGAGAGAGTCTCATTCATGGTTTCTGCACCCCTTTAGTGGATTGTTGAAGACAGACACTAAAAAGAAATCCCACACTAGCTCAGAACTGAGTGTAATAAAGGGTTATTTATTTACAGGTAGACTCACAGATTACAGTCTTCTGCTTGAACAGGGAACAACAACCTAATCCAGCAGCCAGAAGAGAGAGCAAGTGTGCTTTTCATCAGCATTTATAGTATAAAAGGCCACACCCCAGTGGGCAGGTAACTTAAAGGCTACTGGCTGAAGGATTTCCCACAGCACCTCCCCTTTTTGTTTAAATAAGAGAGTTCTAAGCCTAATACAAAATTATATACAATAAGAACAAATATCAAGTGTAAAAATTAGAATTACCACCAGCATAAACAATATCAAACAAGAAACGTGATAAATATTTCAATAATTATCCTATCCTAAGTAGTCTCTGTCTTGTATTATAAATAATTTGGCCAAGTCAAAGAAGGAATGTAGTAATATGAACGGCGGCGGGGCTACGTCCCCAAATCCCCAGCCGCCTGCCCGGCTAGCTTATGCCCCGAAATAATTACACAGACACTGTATTCATTTAAACACTGCTCTGGCCCATTTCTACCTAGCCTCTTCTAGGCTAACTCTCGCACCTGGACTAGCCCATTTCTTATCATCTGTGTAGCACCGGTCTTACCGGGAAGATTCTAGCCTAAGTCCATCCTGGGTCGGAGCTTCATAGCGTGCGTCTTCCCTGGAGCAGGTAGCATGGCGTCTCTCTGAAGGCGTCTGCTCTGGAGAGGAGAGCTGTCGAGTCTGACCTCACTTCCTCTTCCTCCCGGCATTCTGTTCTGTTTACTCCTCCCACCTATCTCCTAACCAATGAGAGCCAAGCAGCTTCTTTTATTTTAACCAATGACCTTCCTCCATCAAAGGAAAGTAACTCTGACTATGCAATCTTCAACCCCATCATAGACCCGAGAAGGGAAATAATTACTTGAATAGGCAGGAAGTGCAATCAAGCAACTTCCAAAATGTGCAACAAATGACAGAGACAACTGGCTACCAGGGCAATCACCCGCCCACCAAGCAGCCTCCTACAACAAACAGATCATTGTTCTGGTAGGAGTCTTACTTAATGAATCTCTGAGATGAGGATGCTTACATACATGAGTGATTTATTTAAGCCCTACCCTCACCCCGAGAAACGACAAAAGGAACAGAAAATCAGAACACAGAATGGAAGAATTGAGCAGAGGTCCAACACCTGATGGAGTCGTGAGGTGCACCAGATCCCATGAATGAATGAGTCCTCACAGTGGTGTGTACGCTCTGCAGTATTCAGTACTTAGCAAGTGCCCACACCAGGGCTATAGGCATATACACATGAGACTTTCTCTATGGACAGGCAGCAGACTCTAGTCACCCAGAGCAGACCCACAAAGATATGCTGCTGTGGCTCTGAGGTTAAAAAGTACACATTGATTCCAAGCTGCAAGGGCACAAAAGCGTAGAATTTGGGGGTATCTTAGATGAACAGTGACAGTGCTGGCTTCACTTATCAAAGAGTTCTTACTGAATGTTGAGTGCCCTTTCCAAGGGAGCTCTACTAGGATATTTTTACATCAATGAATTGATTAATGCACTTATTTGTTGTGTTTGCTTATTTGTTTATTTATTAGTATGTTGGTGCATGTACTGATGAGCATTAATTAATGTCAGAAGACAATTTATGGGGGTCAATTTTCTCTTTACTGTATGGGTTTTGGGGCAGCAAGTGTCTTTATGTAAAGCTGTGCCATCTCACTGCCCACCAGAAGGAGTTCTAGATGATATCATCCCTCCCTAACCTGCCATTTCTATTTCACGTCATCAAGAAATGTCTCTGTTTCTGTTTATTTTGATGATTATTCATCAGGGCACACTGTTCTTTAAACATGGTGTGGCATGGATTGTGATGTCCTGTCTACACAAGTTCTTCATAGTCTTGACCTCTATGGATATTTGTCTCCTCTGATTCTTGTCAGTACTCCATGGGACTTTGTTATTGCCCCCCATCTCTCTCCCTGTGTTTGTCCTAATTAATATCTCCTGCCTAGTTGGCTAGTTTGGGAGTGACCTCTTGTCAAAGTGCTTTATTTCTAAGATCCCATGTTTTAGTTGTTCTGTCTTACTGGAATCCACTTCTATTTTCTACTGATAAGAATGGACCTCACAGTATCTATTCAGTGTTTGTGTGTGTCAGATAAGAATGGACCTCACAGATGGTATCTATTCTGGGCTCCTCTGTGTCAGATGACTGAGAAACAGTTTTTCACATTGGTTCTGAGAAATGGGAACTATCTTCTTATGGATGAGGAAACTGAGGCAGGAGACAAAAACAAACCACAAATTCCCAATGATTCTTGGGCTCCTTTGATGGAGGTGGGTCTTGTATCTTATCTGTTGCTTTCATTGGTTAACTAATAAAGAAAACTGCTTGGCCTGATAGGACAGAAAATTAGGTAGGTGGAGTAGACAAAACAAAATGCTGGGAGAAAGAAGCCAAGTCAGTGAGTGGCCATGAGTCTCCCACTCCAGACAGATGCAGGTTAAGATCTTTCCTGGTAAGCCAGCTCATGGTGCTACACAGAATATTAGAAATGGGTTAGATCAATATGTAAGAGCTAGCCAATAAGAGGCTGGGACTAATGGGCCAAGCAGTGCTTAAAAGAATACAGTTTCTGGGCATAAGCTAGCCATGCGGGAGCCAGGGCTAGCCACCCTGCCACTCCTAATACAACACTACTTCGAGGAGCAACAAAGGCCTTTGCAAATCAAAACTCAGTACCTTTTCCTGCTGAATCCTCACTCAGTACTGTCTTCCAGACATCTGGAGTCTGAATTTTCTAAAATCAGGGAAAATTAAAGGCAAATGCGTGTTTGAGTTCTCCAAGGTCAGTCATAGTTGTTGCCTTCTTTGGCAAGGCCTGCTGTTGAATGAAAATCCATTCTGCAGTCCCTGTGGGCAGTCTGCTAACTAATAGCAAATGAGATAGCTGTTCTTCACTGAAACCTTTTTTTTTTGAATTGATGTTTTCTGTCCTCATTAAAGGCTCTTAGCATATCAAAAAGGTGTTTTAAAAATCACTCTGAGAATTGAAAGAGCAAACTCAAGCATATTTTGATGTATCCATAATGAGTCTAGCTACTTCACTTAATAAACAGACCGAAGCACTATGAACAAAAGCCCTCCTCCAGTGGTCCCCACAGATGAGTTTACCCTGGGAGCCCTGCACTTCTGTATGTTAAAACTAAACAATTTCATGGGATAAGAGCCAGTGTTGTCTCAGTGGAGTCAGGCTAAGCATTTTTTACTTTGTTCTAAAACCCTACATTAAATAAGCTGTAGGTTAGTTTTATTTTCTATTTATAACCTCAGATGAGTTTGGTATCATCCGTCTCAATGTAGGACCTCCACTCTCACCATCTGCTGACGTTCTTATCTGCTGCTGTGTAGCAAACTATTGAATTCAGTCGTGTGTTAAGAAGAGTGCTCATTGAACCCATCATCTTGTGGGTCAGAGTTTGCGGAAGACTGCAAGAAGATGGCTGCCCTCTATCGTGTGCTATCAAGTTTAGGTTTGGATAAGAACAGGATGTGTGGGTGAGAGAGAAAACAAACACAACTATTAGCAAGTGGAGATCAGGTGGGGGTACCCTCTGGGAAAGTTTCAGAGAAGGATTAAAAGCTGGAAAGAATGAAACCAACACAAAATAAGAAAAAATTTGAAAGGCAGAAGTAGAAAGGCCAATGTCCCTTTAGTACGAAACCCAGGAAGAAAAGCAAACAAACATTAAAGGGCAGGGAACAACATTTAAATATGCAATGATAAGTGTAGGGTCAGCATACAAAAATCAGTGACATTCTACAAATTAGTAACACACTAGAAACCAGAGTAAAACAAATGACTTTTTAAAACAGCTATAGAAAATTCAAAAAACATTTGGGAATAAGTTTAGCAGAACACATAAGAACATAGATAGAGATTTTCTTAAAACTATTATAGTTAGTAAAACAGAGATATAAATAGTCAAGAGATACAGTATTTTTTATTATTTTTTAGAGCTCTACATTTTTCTTTGCTACCATCTCTGCCTCTCCCATCCCCTTCAACCCTCTCTTAAGGTCCCCATGCTCACAATTTACTCAAGAGATCTTGTCTTTTTCTACTTCCTGTGTAGATTACATCCATGTATGTCTCTCTTAGGGTCCTCGTTGTCTAAGTTCTCTGGGATTGTGATTTGTGGGCTAGGTTTTTTTTTTTTTTTGCTTTATGTTTAAAAAACACTTATGAGTGAGTACATGTGATAATTGTCTTTCTGTATCTAGATTACCTCACTCAATATGATGTTTTCTAGATATATCCATTTGCCTTCAAAATTCAAGCTGTCATTATTTTTTCTGCTGTGTAGTACTCCATTGTGTAAATGCACCACATTTTCCTTATCCATTCTTCAGCTGAGGGCCATTTAGGTTGTTTCCAGGTTCTGGCTATGGCAAACAAAGCTGCTATGAACATAGTTGAGCACATGTCCTTGTGTCATGATTGAACGTCCTTTGGATATATACCCCAAAGTGGTATTACTGGGTCTTGAAGAAGGTTGTTCCCTACTTTTCTGAGAAATCGCCACACTGACATCCAAAGGGGCTGTACCAACTTGCATTCCCACCAGCAATGCAGAAGTGTTCCCTTTACTTCACATCTCTCCAGTTTTCATCAGTGTTTTTGATCTTGGCCATTCTTACAGGTATAAGATGGAATCTCAGAGCAGTGTGAATAAATCTATGCCCATATTCCCAAATATTGTTTATAAATGTGCTTTTACATTTAAAGGGGGTTATGATAAAGATATGAATAATTTGCATTGATATAGATCTTGGTTTATTGATACAAAATTAAGGTCAATCTTGTTATATGTATATTTCTGCTCTTGATTAAGGTATTGTGATTGTGTAGTTCATTTAAAAATGTAATGTATAATTAAGAAATATAGGTTAATAGATAATCTCTATAATAGTCAAGTTTGTAGTCATGTTAGATTTTCTAGATGTGCATAGATATATTTCAGATGGATAGGCATTTTACTTATCTTTCAAAGACTACAGAATATAGCATTTAAAATGTTTTAATAACTTAAGACTTTTCATGACAATGAGACATGTCTGCTCCTGGCAGCACCAAGCTACTTCCTGAAGAAGATGGGCATCGAAGAGGCTTTTTATGGAGTTGGTTAGCCATTTGGGCAAGAAACTGCTCTTGCCTGGACTGTTGCATAAACTAGACATGAAGAACCCACAGAGAGAGAACTGCTGAACTTGACTAAAGGTGAGATGTTTCTTCATGGTTCCTGCTTCATGAAAGAGTCTATGAGACATTCTTCAGGATACATAAGAAAGTGACTGAACTGTCTTTGAATTTTTCCTGCTTCATGGAAAAGTCTGCTGGACACTATGGACCTGTAGGCTGAAGATGGATGTCCCAATGGTACAGAAGAACTTTGGGTAACTGTTCAGGCAGCGAGATGTCTCTGTCAATTTTAGAGTTTTGGAAGTTGCTTACAATTCACTTTCTGTTTACTTAGGTAATATTATATCCTTCTGGTATCTTTGATGGAGTTGAAGAATGGTTATTATTATAGTTTTTCTTAGTTATGATAAAAGATAAAAATATATAAACAACTGTAGTTGTTGCTTGATACCTGTTTTGTTATATGTAATTTTACTATGTTAAAGTTAAAGCCTTCTTTTGTTTAAACAGAAAAGGGGAAATGGTGTAGGAGTTTCTTCTGTCCTTGTATTGCTTTAGAAACTGCTTTGGGCCTGATAGAGCAGACTTAGATAGGCGAAGTCAGAACTGAATGCTCAGAGGAAGAAGGATAGAGTCAGAGAAGCCATGGATCCTCCACCAGATGCCAGTTAGAATCTCCAATAAGCCACTGCCACATGGTGATATACAGATTAATGGGATGGGTTAAACTAATATGTAAGAGTTAGCCAATAAGAAGTCAGAGCTAATGGCCAAACAGTGTTTTTAATTAATACAGTTTCTATGTGGTTATTTCAGGTGTAAGCTAGCCGGGCATATCAACATTTATGATTTATTATAAAGAAGCAAAACTAGTGTAACACTGGTGAGGAAAAGAGCCAGCTATAGGACCAATATGAATCTCAGAAATGAAGTCACATGCATGAGCATTTGGCATAAGACAGTCATGGCATTACAAATCAGCAGATGGCTTTACAAATCATAGGGTAGATTGTTAACACAAGTTGGAGAAATTGTCCCTCCATGAAGAGTAAAAAAATGTAAATGAATGATGGTTTAGTATTATTTTTTTGTTTTGTTTTTTTATCTTTCTAAAAATATTTTATTATTTATGTGTAGGTGTGTGTGTGAGTGAGTGTGTGAGTGTGTATGCATGTATATGCCATCTCTCCAGGTACTAAATTTCCAGTCTTTTGAGACTCTTTTGTTTCCTAATCTCTACAAGAACATAACTAAAATCACAGCTGGATTCTGTCTCAAACTGACCTAGAGTTAAGGTTTTTTTTTTTTTTTTTTAGGATAATTATCCTTTTTTTTGTTTATTTTATTTTCTTTTAGTTGTTGCAAAAAAAATTTCTGCCTCCTCCCTGTTTCCCATTTCCCTCCCCCTCCTCGCATACATCGCCCCCTACCCCTACCCCCCTACCTCTCTCCCCCTTCCCCCCACTCCATTCCCCCTCCCTCTCGAGAATGAAGAGCAATCCAGATTCCCTGCCCTGCGGGAAGTCCAAGGTCCTCCCACTTCTATCCAGGACCAGGAAGGTGAGAATCCAAACAGGCTAGGCTCCCATAAAGCCAGTTCATGTATTAGGATTGAAACCTAGTGCCATTGTCCTTGGCTTCTCATCAGCCTTCATTGTCCACTACGTTCAGAAAGTCCGGTTTCATCCTATGCTTATTCAGTCCCAGTCCCGCTGGCCTTGGTGAGCTCCCAATAGATCAGTTCCATTGTCACAATGGTGGGTGCACTCCTCGTGGTCCTGACTTCCTTGCTCATGTTCTCCCTCCTTCTGCTCCTCATTTGGATCTTAAGAGCTCAGTCCGTTACTCCAATTTGGTCTCTGTCTCTGTCGATACATATTAGAGTACTACTCAGCGGTAAAAAACAATGACTTCGCGAATTTTGCATGGAAATGGATGGAAATAGAAAACACTATCCTGAGTGAGGTATCCCAGACCCAAAAAGATGAACATGGGATGTATCCACTCATATTTGGTTTCTAGCCATAAATAAAGGACATTGAGCATATAATTTGTGATCCTAGAGAAGCTAAATAAGAAGGTGAACCCAAAGAAAACATATAGTCATCTGCCGGGATATGGGAAGTAGACAAGATTGCCGGGCAAAACCTGGGAACTTGGGGGTGAGGTGGCATGGGGCTAAGGGGAAATGGGGTGAGAAACATGAGAAGGGGAGAATGGGGGGAGCTTGGGGGAATGGGATGGTTGGGATAAAGGAAGGGTGGACATGGGAGTAGAGAAATATATATCCCAATTAAGGGAGCCATCTTAGGGTTGGCAAGAGACTTGACCCTAGAGGGGCTCGCAGGTGTCCAGGGAGATGTCCCCAGCTAGTTCCTTGAGCAACTGAGGAGAGGGAACCTGAAATGACCCTATCCTATAGCCTTACTGATGAATATCTTGCATATCACCTTAGAACCTTCATCTAGCGATGGATGATTTAGTATTATATGAACCTCAAATGAATCAAAGACGTAAATACTGAATGTAGATTGGAAAGCTATGTGAAATAGAAGAGATGAAAGTCTCTTTATTGCCTTGGATGGTGGCAGGACTAAATCAACTAGATTCTTCAAGTAGAAACCACCCAGGAAAACTTCATGCATTTGACTTTCACCACGGTTTTTGCTGTTGCTGTTGTTTTGTTTTGTTTTCCTTCCTAGCATTTTCCAGTGTGAAGATGTGGCAAGAAACTGGAGGAGGGACATTTACAATACATCTGAGCTATAACAAGGCATTAAATATCTGGACTACAGAGGAAATATTGTATGCACAAATGAATGAGCAGAAAATCGCACAAAATGACAAATGTGTGCAATTCAGAGAGGAGGTAGTGAGTGCTAGGAATGGATGCAGAGACATACAGAAGAGATGCTGGTAAATGAACGCATCCTGATGACTCTGAGGTGTCACAGGCAGCTCGTGTTTGTACAGACATGGAAGCTGTAAAGGAAATCATCCTGAAGTTCAGTCATCTGGGGACTGCCTTGAGTATTTAGTGACAATAATAAGGCTAAACTCGCAGACCCCACCATCCCACTCCATAGCAGGAAAAACTTAGTCATAGATCCCTGGGCTATGCAATGCCAGTGCTCATGTCATTTAATGTGGATGAGCCTTTAGCTCATTCTCTGTGAGAAACTCAATCATAGATTCCCAAGGAGGTGTGCTGGAGGAAAGATTCTGTGTATGATACATTGATCACACAGATAGATAGACCACGTCTAGGAGATTCAGCACTCAAGCTGTGCTATGAACGTAATACTTTGCTGCCTCGGTGTTAGTCAACGACATTGAAAAACAGGAGTGTAAGTAGAACCTCAGGCCAATGTTAAGTTAAAGGAGAAAACCCAAACCAACTTAAAAATGAGATTCAAATCCAGTATAATACAGCGCATAAAGTTTTATATCCTCCAATGTATTTTAAGATTATGTGTCTATCAATGTACGTAAATATGGTCAGGAGGGGTGTATTTCACAAATGTCAACACAGGTGACTAGAAGTAAGGTAGGGGGGATGGGAGAAGAGAAAAAGATGAGAAAGGACCATGGCATGGAAACACATATATAAGCTATAGGCAGTAATCTCATTAGATTGTTTCTGTGCACTTCAGATAGAAGAGATGAATAGAAACAGAAAAGGGGGGGGGACAAGTGTGTGAGGGAAGCAGGGCCTTCTGGACATGGCTGGCCTGCCACCTGGACCAAATGACCTGCAGAATAGGTCACAGCTTTCCCTTATTTTCTTCACAAAGGAATGCCATCACTTGATGCATAGAAAAGTTCCCTCTGGAAATGTTTTGATGACAACAGTTGGGTTGGTGATGGCAATCAAACTTGGTAGAAACAACCTAGAAAATATTGGAAAGCAGGAAATAATCCAGCACCCCCTTCTTAACAGCCTCCCCCCAAATTGCACATATCTTTTCACTGCATTAAGAGAAAACTATTTGTTAGTTACATGTTCCCTTATAGCCATAGATAGATGCCTCTTTGCTTTAAACATCTTTTGGTGTAAATGTAAAAGTAATTGTGGGCAGGAAGCCAGGGAAGTTTCGCCACTTCCGTGCTGCGAATCTTTCTTCGCTGCTGTTTACACCTGTCAGACACGAACCCAAAGACACTGGAGTGCGAAGTCACACCTAGTCTATATTTTCTCCTAATGACTCTGCTGTCACCTTGAATTTCGATGGTGGCTGACCTAAGTGCCCCAGATCTACTCTGATGAAAGGCCACTGGCAACTGCTGGGGTATGTGTGCTGACAGATTGCTGAGTAGGAAATGGGCGCGGAGAATTAGTTGTTTGAGATGTTAAATGCAGCACAATTTAAGAAATCAACCCCTCCCCACATCATAAATGGCATATCAAACTTCTGGTGATTTTTTTTTTATGTTGACTGCTTGGCATCAAATACTAATCTAAGGAAATCATTCCAAAATAGAATATGGTGAGATGTCTGGGTATATTAAACTTATAGGATGATAATAAAGGGAAGTTAAAATTGTTTGTGAAATTATCCCTTTAGGATTTGTTATATATAAGAACAGAGGTTTGAGGATTGAGCGGAGACACAAGAGACATATAATGTGCCTCCTTCCTGCAGGGTTCTTTTAGTGAATACCCCACTCTCGTCTCTGTTTTGAGCAGGTCTTTTCAAGCCATGGAGACGCTCAGGTTTCTTATTGTGTCAAATGATGGAGAGCTGAATTCCACATGGGAAGAAAAAACACAAATCTCTCAGTTTGTTTGTGAACGTAAATTTTAATTAGCAGCTTGATGTGATTTAAAATTTCACCATGGAGTCGGGTGATGGTGGTGCATGCCTTCAATACCAGCACCTAGAAGGCAGAGGCAGGGGGATATTTGTAAGTGCAAGACCAACCTGGTCTACAAAAGCAAGTTCCAGGACAGGCTCCAAAGCTACAGAGAAACCCTGACTCAAAAACAAAAAGCAAAACAAAAACAAAAATAAAAAAAACCAAAAACAAAAAACCAAAAACAAAAACAAAAAAAAAATTCACCATGGAGACGAATATCTAGGTGTGTCTGTGATGGATTATCCAGATTTCACTGAGGCTGGAAGAGCATCCTAATTGTAGGTTGTACCCTTGCAGGGGCTAAGGTCCTGGACCAGGTAGAGGAGGAACTGAGCACCAGCTCTCTGCGTCCTGCTTGCAGATGGAATGTGATCAACTTCCTTAAGCCCTTGCTAGCATACCTTCTCCACCAAGATGGGCGGTATCCAATTGTACTGTGAGCCAAATAATCCTTTCCTTCCGAAAATTCCCTCAGTCAGGCATTTTGTCATAGCCAGGAGAACACTAACACACACTGTTTGAATCTTTGGAGTATGAAATAATTTTACAAATGCATCTTTGGCTGTGCCTAAACAGTATATATCAGAAATGTTCATCCAGTTACTCCAAAAATAAAATGTACAGATTTTTTTTAGTAACTTCAATATATACGCAAGCACGTATGCATTTAAAACCAGCTTATAACAGTTTATTTTATGTATATTCATGGGTAGAAAACATGCACACATATAAGTAGCAGTTTGTAATGGTTAGACTTTGTTCATGTACTTGTAGGTATGAACATGTACATATGTGCACATATATACATCCTGTGCATGTAGATGCATGTGTTTTTATGATTCATAGGCATAACATTTAACTATTGCAACTTTAATAACCCATGTGGTTTGTTAAAATCCTAAAATTTTGAATTTTATTTTGTACCATCTTGTAGTTAGAGGAGGGGTAGGGATGGCTGCTTCAGTTGGCTTGGACCACGCTTCTCTGTGTATATTATGTTGCTGCCTCTTCACTTTGGTAAGCCAAGGCTCTAAAAGTGTCCTGGTTTGGCTGGTAAATTACATGTGTCTCTGCTTTGGCTTTGTCCCCTTCAGTCTCCTACCATGTAGTATATTAAAAGCAAACCTTAAAACCCATTTCGCCAAGTATAAAATTTGTATTAACAAGAAGACATGAACACAATGTCACAGCACAGTCTGAAATCTTGACAAGCGGCCTTGTCTTAGTTTTCACAGGCCTTCAGGCAATTTCTAGTCTAAAGGTCTTGTGACTCTTAAGGCATAAATAATTCTGAGTGCTCTCCTTAATAAAAAAGCAATACAAGATGATGAACACAAACCTAGTAATAAAAATGAATATTCATCTAGCAAGAGCAAGAAAGTACAGTAAGTCACACATCATAGAGCCGACAGATGGCACCTGACAACAAACTCAGATGATTACATAGCACCCTAGTCAGTGTTCTGATGTTTCTCTCGGCCTCCCTTTTTCTTTGGGTGCTTCTTGTTCACCTCCCTACGGAATGACAAATTATAAATGTCTGGCTACAATTTCACTTTGTCAGTAGTATCTAACCTATTAGTTTTCTTTCAGAAAGTTTTCTTGGTTATTCTATTTTTCAGATTTATTATTTTTATTTTGTGTGTATGAGCTATTTCCACATATGTATGTACTCTGAGTGTGTGTAGGGCCCACAGAGGCCGGAAGAGGGCATTGGAACCTCTAGGACTGGAGTTAGACAAATTTGAGTCACCTTGTGGGTGCTGGGAATCAAACCTGGATCCTCTACAGGAGACTCAAGTGCTTTTAAACACTGAAGCATTTCTCCAGCCCTCAGGCATCCCATTTACAATAGAGTCTCCAAACATCACATGTTTTCATTGAGAAGCTAGAGAGCTAGGTATATTCATTTGTCTCTTCTGTTTCTGTTGCTATTTTTATCATTAGATTTTCTAGATCTTATCAATGTCATGTCATTATTATAAAAATAATAGTATTTTTGATGATTTTATTTCTTCTTGTTGTAACTCCTAAATCATTGTCAGACAATAATGTTATCATAAAATTTAAATTTTTAATAAGCTAAACTAATAGGAAATATAGGTGTTATATTATTCATATAATAGCTTTCCAGCTCTCTTCTTGGGGGTAAGTTTTGGTTTTCTTATGGTAGTCTTTCAAATAAACTGGATGGAGGTGGGTGGTCCTTGGACTTCCAACTGGATGAACTTCACCCAGAATTTATCCTTACACAAACTGCAGTGACACATCTGTGTGTGTCTTGCTCTGTTTTTGAAAGTCTTTATTTTCTCTTAATTTTGGAAATATGTTCTCTATTAGATATAAAGTTTCAGATTGATGTTTTAATTTTTAAACATATCATTGAATTATTTCTGATGAGAAGTCACTATAGTTTACATTTTGCTTTCATTGGACATACTGTTGTTTTAGCATTGGCATTGATGATGTCACTGAGTACATAAACATTTTGAGCCTCTTATTAAATTTGAAAAATTTAGGGTCAACGCTCATGACTATCTGTATTTTATTTGCATGTATGTTCTAGGTATTGACATTATGCAATAAGTAAATGTCTGTCTATTTTGTTCAGAATGTTTCAACTCTTTCTTCAGTGTAGATGGTTTTCTTTACCATATCCTCACATCGCTAGGTTGTACAATTTGGGAGAATTTGCTATTCCTGATCCTGCACTTTTCACTTTTAGAGCTCCTAATTAGTCCTTTCTGTAAGTCCCATGTCTTTCCTCATTTTACTCATATTTACTTTGTATTCTACTGTGAATTTCCCCTTTAATTAACTGTTTCTCTGTGACAGTTTCCTACTCTTCTGGATGTCTGATTTTTATTTTTAGTAGATTTCCAGACATAATCAAGATTTGGAATTTTGCATTTTCTAAAATTTAGAATTTTATTTTGTCAGGTAGTGGCGATGAAACACTTGTTTTAGGTTTGCTACTTTAGTGTGAGCCACGAGGGTCCTTTACTGTAGGCCTAGGTTAGTTCCCTGTTAAGGCATGACCCCTTTAGAGCTCGTGGATTGTGCTCGTCCTCGGAGGAGGTCTCTCCAGTAGCTGGTGGGAGCTCGAGCGTTTCCTGACCCCTAGTGAGCCCTGAGAGTCACTCCAGCTCACAGTGCGGCAGTGTCTCTCTTAATGAGGGTGCCTTTGGAGAAATCTGGAACTGTTGTATGGCACTCTCCTGTCCAGTACTCTTGCTGCCAACTTCCTTTGCCTCCAAGAACCTTCACCTCTACTCCATTCAGCAAGGCCACTGTGGTGTGTTGGGGTCTCCTCCTTGTCTGTGCTACAGTCTGGAAATCAGTTCTGTGCGGAAAGTCAGGACAGTTTCTGAGTTCCCCATACTTGCTTGTATTATTGTGAATATTCAGTCACCACTGTTTGTTCAGTTGCTACCTGTATACAACTCACTGTGGTCCTACTCGTCCTCATTATCCTCTCCTACCCCTCCCATTCCTGCTGACTCCTTCTTCCTTTCCACTAGACTCTTTTCTGCGACTTTAATGTGCACATAGCTACTACTGCTGTGCCTAACTTGGGCTGGTCAGCTTGCAAGCACCACTTAGTACTAATTAGGTCTATGTTCTTGATTAAGAAACTTCAAGTATTAACTAATGGCACCCAGAATATGATATCTCAGAATATAAGATAATGAAAGCACTATATATGATATATGTGATAAATTATCAACATTGAAATATTCTTTTTGAAATTTTATTTTATGCACGTAAGTGTTTGTCTCATGTGTGTATGAGCACCATGTATGTGTAGAGCCCACATAGGCCAGAAGAGGGTGTTGGACCCTAGCTGGAGTTATAGTCAATTATCAGCTACCATGAAGGTTCCAGGAACCAAACCTCAGTCTTCTGCAAGAACACCAAGTGGAGTTAATCCCTGAGTCACTGAAATATTTTAAACAAAAATAGAGACAATACAACACCACAGAAGCTGATACTCTCTCAGTCAGCTTCCTTACAGTTACGGCTGTTTTTAATTGCCCCGTGCATATATAACCTCCATACAAATAGTTAATTCCCCCTCGTCTCACTAATGATTGCGTTTGTATATACTAAAGTACATCCATGAACCATCATTATTTTCACAGTGGCCCAATATTCTTTGAATACATCATAATTTCTTGTTTATGGATGTTTATTTTCTGTAGTTGTCATTAAAAAGAGTACAGTTAAGAGCTTTGCATGCATTCTGTGTCCATATGCCACAAATTCATCATCCAGTTTCGGCAAAGTACTAATAGAAACATACCCCAGAATAGATAATAAGCAAATGAACTTTCAATGCAAATGTCCTTTAATACTGCACAATGATTGCATCTTCCCGGTTCAAACCTTTAGGCACAAAAAAATTACTCCAAGAGATTAACATGTTTTATAATCCATTGCCTCTTCTCAACTGCCTCAGTGTGATAATATGTGGTAATATATAAAAGTCTTCTATTTTGTTTTGTTTTAAGAAAAGGTAATTATATCCATACACTTTTTTAAATTACTGGGTTAGACAAAGAAAAACTTGAAGTGTTGGCCTTTTTTGTATATGTAAAAGGAAAAACATACTTCCATAAGTGAAATGCCAGATTCATGGGTGTTTCCCCGTATTTCTTTAATTTAATCTACTGTGTAAACCATTAAATTGACTGCTTGCATTTACCAGAAAATTGTTTTTGTCTTGCCTTTATTTTTTCATTAAGCTATCTCGGGGCATCACTTGTAACTGAGGAAACTCTTGCTAACGTTTTTGAAGAATACATCATAGCCTCCTGTTGATAGAATTAAGGTTACAAGTTATTCCTGGCATGGGAAGGCATATGCATTCCTTCATGTGTTCAGAAAAAATATCAACTTTACCAAAGAATAATTGAGAGTCATGAAGTCCTTCAAATACCTTTCCTTCTCTCTAATTAACATCTTTGTGTATTGAAGAATTCCCAGTGGAAGCCTAAAGACATTATTAGCACAAAGCAGAAGCTTGGTTTTTGTAATGTAAAGATTCTTGATAGACACATGAGAGTCTGGACGTGAAACAATTTTTAACTCCTTGCAATAAAAGGTCGTTGTGTATGACACTGAAATTATATTTTCCCAAGGTTTTGATTGTTAATTGGTTTTTCTTCCTTATCAGCACCCAGAGAGTTGTTTGCTCCACAATTTTTCCTTTCAGAACAAGAGTTCCCAGACCGTCAGAACTGATAATCTGAGAAGTATCTTCTGAGAGAGGAAAAAATCCAGGACCAGATCTTTGGAGAGAGTTTGCCAGAGCCATGGTTGGGTTGCTGCATAGCAAATCCTGGTGAGGGGGAGAAATGGGTAGCTATGAGGAGTGAGGAGCAAAGGGCTCCTGAGACATATATTTTAGCCACAAATATATGTAACACTTATTTGTTGATAAAAAGATTGTTTTACTTTGAGTCAGATTTGGGACAAAAAGTGAAATGACAGTTACCCCAAGTTAAATGACTTACAGAATAATTATTTTCTCCAAGTATGTAATTTATTCCCTGCATGTAGTCATGATCTGTAAAGTTGAGGTATACATTTAAAAATCAGATAAAATAAAATACAATAATTTCCACAATTAAAAAAATTAACACACCTGGCACTCAGCCCCATTCCCAGTACAAATAGAAGGCTTCTCGTTGGGTCTGACATACTTGAAATTCAACTCTGGGGAAGAGTTGACAAGATGTGTCCCAAGTTTTTCTCCTCTAAAATAAAGATTAACTAAGATCGTATAATTAACTGCTTGGATAGGATATATGATGAACATTTTTGTTTTACATCGAATAGAATTACTCTATTGTAATGAACACTCAAACCACCCTATCACACAGATAGATTATGATAGCCACTGAAGCAAACACTTGCCCAGTCCCAAATGTTACAGACCTTAGAGAACGTCTGTACAGTTATCATGGCCGTTCTGAAGCCAGTCTAGATTGAATAGCATTTAGAAAGGTGATCAAGAGAAACTACTATTAGGTGATGAAGAATGAAATGCGGGCAAAAGGACATGAGTCATAAAGGAGATATAAACTAATTGTTTTTCTAATTTTAGCTGGAAACTTTTGTGGAGAATAATCTGTGTAAAATGTAATTGATAATGAAAATGTAAGACCCTGAGCTTTATTCTGAAATGCCAATAGGGTCATATAGCCATGGGAAGAATAATAACACTCCAGGGACTACTTTGGTTGGCACCATATTTGTACCATCGCTTGCCTAGAATCTGTGATGAACTTGGGTTGAGCAGAAGTTCCGATAGGCAAGTGGACTAAAACTTTGCCATGTGTCTTTGCAATCCCTCCTTCCCTTTTTCCGGTGGCCTTCCATCCCTAACCAACCACCCATAGTAGCCTTGTGTTAGCGTAGATTAGCTTGTGTGTTTTAGAAAGAATTTTCTAACCTTAGCACTGTTGACTTTTGGTGACTCGATAGTTTCTTGGTATAGAGGGTTGTTCTGTCCACTGCTGGAGATTGATAACCATCTCTCGTCTTCTTTCAATCTATGCAAGCAGTTCTTGTCTGTGTTTTAAGAGTCAAGAATGTTATCAGACATAAAGAGATGGTCCCTGGGAGGAAAATATGGTCCCAGTTGGGAAAACACTCTTCTTGAGTTTTGTAGAAATAAAAGTAGGGTGTGTTCTTTACAGTGTGGCTCTATTCCTCAGCATGATTATTTGCACATTTACACCATAGAGATTCTTTTCCTTAAACTACTTGGTCAGAAGAGGAGAGTGCTTTGTTTACTATCTACGCAGGTATGCATCTATATGATCAGTTCTCAACCTGTGGGTCATGACCCCTGTGAGGGTCACGTATCAGATAGCCTGCATATCAGATATTTACATTATGATTCAAAACAGTAGAAAAATTACACTTATGAGGTAGCAATAAAATAATTGTGTGGTTGGGGTCACACAACATAAGAAACTGTATTAAAGCAGTGCAGCATTAGGAAGATTGAGAACCACTGGTCTAGATCACTGAACATGTAGGGGCAGAAAATCATGGGTTCTGAGTCTAATAGTTGTAGTTATTGGCTGCTACATATTATTGGCATGAAGATATCTTGTTCACTTTGTAAGGTTACCAGAAAGATCAATTTTAAGCAATATAACACGAACGTAATAGAAGTTGCGCTAATGTCGCAGTACAAGAGAGATAATGCTGGTGCCATACAGTTAGCAGATATTTAGAGAGTAGTCTAGGGGGCATGAAACTAAACTGGGCCTCTTCTCTAAGCCAAGTGAGAAAGAAACATAGCTCTATGATTGAGATGCAGAAGAGAGAGAGAAAGGAAGAGAGATGGGGCCTGATAAAATATTAGTAGGGGTGATGTCCAGGGATAAGCAAGACCTGACCTTGGTTTTGAAGCATAGGTGGGAAATTCCTCTGTAATGATAGCCATGGAAACAAGGAGTATAAAATGTCATACTCTCCTTTGGGAACTGTGAATGGATTCTTATTTGATAGCATAAAATAATGGGAGATGAACAATAAATAAGAGACAACCATGAAGGATATATTTCGTCTTGCTAATTAATTTAGACTTGATTTGACAAATGCTAGAAAACTAGTAAAGGATTTTAAAACAAGAAATGTAAACCAGTTAGTATTTCTGCAAAGATTGCTTTGTTGCTGGAGTGCAGAATTGATTTAAATGTCTGTTCTCATTACTAAAGCCTAGGGATTTTTATTTCATCAATATTTTATAGTACCATTGTCATAAATTAACATCGATATTTTTGCAATTAAGTTTCATAACTAAGTGGCAAAAATGACTTCTTAAGAAAGAAAAGAAGTCTTTTTAACATAATTTTAATTTAGACGGTCAGGTAGTAGAGAAAGGAGGCTTTTTTATTTTTAATTTTTTGGCAGATGCTACCATGTCCCATTTTTGTCCCTTCATTACAAAAATTTTTACCTTAACTTTTAGGACTGTAATTTAATTACAAGATTTCTCCCTTCTCTCCCTTCTCTTTCCTCCCTCCCACCCTTCTCTCATACCACTTCTCACTCTCCTCCTAATCGTGGCCTCTGGGTTTTATTTTTATTTTGTTTTGTTGTTGTTGTTTTACTAATAGTTAAAACAATTGGCAAGCATCAGGTCTTACCCATTGCGGGACATCCTTCTACTAATATTTCATCAGGCCCCATCACCACTCTTCCTTTCTCTCTCTCCTTTTATGAAATATATATATATATACATATATACACATATATGTATACAGACATGCATATGTATATACATATATATTTTTAATTATATCCTATTCAATATTTAATTCTGTATAATGCTGCCTGTAGGTATATTTTCAGGGCTGAGCATTTGGCACTGGGCATCCAGTTGCTGTGCTCCTTTCTGGGAAAGACCACCTCTCCTTTCCCTAGTTCCTGCAGCTCTTTGTGTAGGTGGAGGCCATGTGGGCTTTTCCTAGCCCTGTTTGTGATGTTCATTGGTGTCATCCTTCTTTAAGTCACTTTTGATATATTTTTAGCTCAGGTCAGGAATGGCAGTTTGAAATTACTCCCTGCCTCTCTTAAAACACCAAGATCCTCCCATGGCCCAAGGGTACCTGAGTGGGAGTAGGTGCCATGATGAGTTAATGGCTCTATATGGTGAACTCTGGGAACCTTCTCCCCCAGAGAAAGGTGAGAGGACAACCACTCTTGAGAAATGAGCTGAATGGCCTCTTTTGAATCAAGAGAGAGGCAGGCTTTACAAGCCATAAACTTCACGCCATGTTTTCAGAGAGATGTGATGATCCCAAGCAGCAGAGATCCTTAGTGTGCCCTTCTTGGGGACACATAAGATGGCCATATGCTCTTGTTTGTACAAACAGAGCCCATGTACTTCCAAGGGATATCTTGTGACCTCTTTCAAGTATATACACTTAGTGCCACATTCTTCTCACCTTTGGAGTACACAGCCTGCCCTCTCTTAAACTATTAAATGTCACATTATTTCATTTTCTTCTCTAAATGCCATTGTCCACTTCCTCACCTCAAGGCAGAATTGTGAGGGTCCTAGTAGCACTTAGTTATCAACCAAATATCATCATATTGATGTTAGAACAGAGGATGCCACGGTTCCTGCCATCTTTGCTCCTTTCTCTGTGCAGGGTACTTTCAATAAATTGCAGTCTTGTTTTTCTATTTTGAGTTTGAAGTTATTTCACAGCAATATTGACTTAGTAGTGTGTTGCTGGGCCCATCACTACCTGTGGAATGAGAATTAGATCATGGAAGAAAACTCAAAAAAGACCAGAGGAAGGGCATCAGAGTGACAGAAAAGTTGACAGAAATTTTACACCTTGAGATGAGTGTAGCGTTGTTGAGATGTATATGGACATTTTGACATTTCTGTCAGTTGTCTCAGAGTAAATACCGAGTACTAGATTATATTATCTCTTTTATCCATTGAATATATTACCAAAGACTGAATATAGGTAGGTTAGAAGGAAGCCATGAGGCTAGAAATAACTCATAAAAAATCTATAAAGCAAACTTCTGTGTGTGGCAAACTCATCTGAGGGGAGGGGTGGGCAGGACTGACATCTCTTTCATGGGTAAACTTGGGCACCTGGGATTACCGAGAGATGTAGACTGTTGTTCTTTATGAAATTCTGTTAAAGAATTTCTTAAGTCTCCAACCATGACCATGGGCTACTTTTCATTAATCCTGTCACTATCCTGCTGAAAAACACATGCCATGTCATATTAAATTGATGTAAATAAGCGGTACCCAGAGACAATGATACTCCTAAAGTAGGAATAAGAAAACGCTATGAGTTCCTTCAAATATATGACAAACCAAATACACTAAAAAGAATCGATTGTTTTGTGTGGGTTCTTGTTGTGGAATCATAACTAGAAAAAAAGACATAACAGATAGGAATGATTGGTGCATGCTAATCATTCCAGTACATGGGAGGTAATGCAGGAGGATTTAGAGTTTGATTGCAGCCTGACCTATATATTAAGACCCTTTCTTCAAAAAGGAAAGGAATAAAAGGAAGGAGAAGGAGTGGGAGAGGGAATTAGAGGGGGAGAAGAGGGTAGAGGAAGAGGGAGGTGAGGAGAAGGAGGGAATGTATCAACATAGGGAGGACTTGAGTGTGACAAACACTAAAATCTTTCCATAAGAGCCTTTTGCTGGTAATTTGTGTTCAAATAGAATCCTAGTGCCATCCAGTTAGATAACAGGAATGCTTTCAAAACTGAGTGAAGATGCATATATTCTATATGTACTTAAAATGGAATATTCTAGAATGCAAACATGTTTATTCAATGCCAGACTTGTGAACTTTGCACGTGGTGTACCTTATGCTTTCTATTACTGGAGTTAAACCAGGTACTACTCACCTTCTGTCATGGAGTCCTGTATATATCCATTTCTCTTTTATGAATTTTTTCTGGGATATGGCTTCATCAGCTGGCTTTGGGTTTTGATACTCCTTGGCATGGAATTGCAGTTGTATGCCTGGCTTAGTTGGAAGATATTCAATTTGCCTCTTACTGTGCTTGTTCATCTCTTCATTTGTCTAACACATAGTGAATTCTCCACCTACACTGGGTCCTGTGGTCAGTATGCAAAGCTGAAAGGTGCCACATCTCCCTTGACCCCGTGAGGATGAGATAAGGCTTGGCATGGCTGTATGCGATACATCAAATTTTTAATTGGTATATACAACCTTAAAGATAAAGTTACTCATTTATACTGATCTTTCCAAGACAACGTGGACTTGCAACAGAAACCTAAGTATTAGATGAGACAACACTCGAGAGACAACGCTGAGTGTCATAGTTAAGTACATTCTCAGCCATGACTGAGCTATTGAACTTGTTATCTCTGGTCACTGCTTAAGGAAAACCACGATACCTAACCTAGTTATCTAATTTTTTTTTGTCTTGATCTTCTACTCTTGAAAAGAGAATTAAAGCTGAACTGACCTTGTGAGAGTTCTTATGAGCAATAGAAATGCATCTCTCTCTTGCCACAGGCTTCTTGTGCAATAGGTACTCAACATTGATAAACTATTACATTGTGTCTTAGAAAAGGTTCCCCTTCTGGGTACTGGTGGTGGCACAGGCCTTTAATACCCAATCTGGAAGCAGGGGTGAGCAGATTGTTTCCTCTGCTGGGCGGTGGTGGCTGCCAGTACAGGTCTTTAATCCCAGGACTCAGGAGTCAGAGTCAAGTGGATCTCTGTGAGATCAAGGCCAGAGTAGTAAACAGAGTGAGTTCCAGAACAGCCAGGCCAGGTCTACACAGAGAACCCATGTCTGGAAAGAATCAGTCAATCAATCAATCAATCAATCAATCAATCAATCAATCATCAAATCAATCAATCAATCTATCAATCAATCAGTTTCCCTGAGATTATTAGTACTTTATCACTCACTGCACTGTTTTAGTGCTTTCGCGTCTGCTTCTCTCACTGAACATTGAGGCTTCTAAAGCCCCAATTGTCTTTAAACTGTGTCAGTGTCATGGTGCCGTCTAGTGTGGTCCATGTCAATGAAAATGCTGCAAATCCTAATGTTGAAGTGACACAGCATGCCAATAAAGAAGATTGATCTGGCAGGAAATGACCATCCTGCAGGCTCCTGAAACCCCAAATTCTAACCAGCTTCCAGCTTAATTCCAGGTCACACCAAGATCTATGGTGCACTGTTCAGAGGACTCTGACCTTGACCAGTGTTGGACTTTGTATTATAGAAGGAATCGTTCATAAGTGTTCATCTTAAGTACTTTCCTATTGCTGTGATAAAACATATGACCAAGGCAATTTAGAAAAGGAAGCATTTAATACGGGGCTTACAGTTTCAGAGGGTAAGAGTCCATGATGGAGAAGCAAAGACACAGCAATAGGAATAGCTGGGTACTTGCATGTTTTTTTTTTGAGTCATGGTTTCTCTGTGTAGCTGGAACTGGAACTCGCTCTGTAGAACAGGCTGTGTTCAAACTCACCTCTGTCTCCTGAGTGCTGGGATTAAAGGTGTGTGCTACCAGCACTTGGCTGAATATTATTTTTTTGCTATCCAAGTAGTATGCAGAGAGAGAGAGAGAGAGAGAGAGAGAGAGAGAGAGAGAGAGAGAGAGAGAGAGAGAGAAAGACAGACAGACAGACAGACATTGGCACTGATGGGAATGATACAAGTCTTTTAAAACCTCATGGCCTATTTCTTAGTCTACATCTCCTCCCACAAGGTCACACCTCCTAACTCTTCCCAAACAACTCTGCCAACTGTGGTCCAAGTATCCCAATATATGGACCTATGGAGACAAAGTATACTGTCGGTGATGTTTTTTCCTTGAAAAGACTTCCATTCCCAGCTCCATTCTGGTACTCAAAAATACTATGCCCCATTTCATTCTGACATTTTCAGTGTAAAGTGTGAAGTGAAATCTTAAACTCTTTTTTTTCACTGTCTCTCACAAGACTCCATCATCTGGTAACTTGTTGAAGTGCCTCGGGGCTTCCAAGGTGGGCAAGGCCTCAAGTTGCTGCTCACATAGTCATTTATTAGTACTTAACCTACACTTGATAATTTTAAAAATAGAAGTAACAAATGAATGGTAAGTAAATTCAAATTATATTTATGAATAAAAGAAAAACTAGCATTTTCTTTTCTTTTCTTCCCTTTGTCTTTCATGGCAAAATAATCTGCTATGAACCTTTCTGTGACTCTTTAAGGAAACAAGCATATCAGAGTCTAAGAGTGTTTATGTGCTTTAGAACGTATACACAAATGCTCTGGGCTAGGCAAGAATTTCATAGAAATGAAACCAAAAATATGTTATGAAAGCAATCTTTATTTTAAATTAAAAAACTGCTTTAAGAAACATCATATAACATATTAAGAGGAGAATCTAAAGAAGAAAATATTTGCAAAATATACATCTGATTAAGGACTTGTATCCAAAAATTTAAGTATAATTCTTATAACTCAATAATAAAAGACAAATTATCCAGTTAAAAATGAGCAACTGTTCGGAGTGATTCTCCATAGAGTGCTATAAATGGCTAAAAAGTACGTGAGAAAATGTTTGACCTTGCTCACCATTAGGGAAATGCATATAAAAACCCAGCTACCCCCTTGAGATCCCTGAGCTGGCTGCTAACGAAGGAGACAGACAGGAGCAAGTGTTGAGCGTATGGGGGAATTGGAATCTTCATGTCCTGCTTCTAGTAATAGAGAGTGCAGCCATTTTCAAATATACTCTGACAACTTCCCTAGATGGTAAACCACGTCACCATTTGACCCAGTCATTCCACACCAACATACGTAGTCAAGTGCAATAAAAGCGTGTGTCTACGCAGAATCTTTCAAATAGACATTTACACATGCATTATTTACAGTAACTAAAAAGTGGAAACACCCCGAATATCCATCAACTACAGCTAGATAAAGAAAACAATCATGTAATTTGACACTGTTGGGCCCTCGGAGAAATGCTATGCTGTGGGCTGTCTAGATTATGGGATGCTTGGTTGTTTCACAGGCTGACTCACTTTCCTGAGGCTAGAAAAGAGTATTTTTTTTCCTTTCCACACCCTATGACTAGATGAGAAGGATCAGAGGAATTTGTAACTGACACGTGAGAATCTTAATGGAGGGAGGGAAACAGGCTGGCATCCCACCTCAAAGCCTGGAGTCGGGGGAGGAGCTGCATCTTAGCCATGGCTGCTGAGCTCCTCTCCTTGTCTGACCATGTAGATTTTAGGATATTCAAGTCAGTCCACTACGCCTGCCCTGATGTGATCCCTTCATAATTAACTCACTGCACCTCTGTGGCTGATGATCTTGCTGTGTGATTAGGCCTGCTTTGCATTTCTTTGTGGAAGACAGTAGGTCTTTTAATATTTCATGTCTTACTTTAATACTCTTGCCTTCTTTCCTACCTCAGGTGTGTGTTCTTATTTTTATTCATTCCTGAGAACTTGAAAGTGGAAAGTCTTCTTTCTTTTATGAATATTTACAAGTCTATTCTGCTTTTGCTTTCTGGTAAGTTCTTTTTATCAGTTTAACAACACACACATGCACGCCCTCACACACACACACACACATATACACATATATATTCTATTTCTGTTGCGTAATTTTTCTTAAAGTACCAGGCATGGGTGTGTAGTTTTAGTTAATTTGTTGGGGACATCCACAATTATCATTGTATATGTATTTATTTATTTTTCTGCCTTAATCTAAACATGTGGTGAATTGCATTAATTTATTTCCTAGACTTGTTTTCAATCATTCATTTGGCATTCATTCCACACATATTTATTTAGTATCCTCTATGCAGCAGATGCCTTTCTGAGCACCAGCGACACAGTAATAAGCAAAGCAGTCATTATTTTTTTTAAATACTATTAAATGCAATCTGTTACTGTTTAGTCTTTTGCATTTAGATTTGAGAATCTATCTCAAGAAATATTAAAAACATACACACAAAGATATATGATAATACAGCATTATTATATTATTTATGAATATGTTCAGTAATGGGAAGATGTTGAAATATGTTTAGTTTCTCTGCAGTAGGGCTTAATATATAGTAATTACAAAAAAAAACCCCATGCAGCTGAGTACAAGTAAATAGGAAAATATGTAAAAATGTTGAAGATTAGTGTGTATATGGTATCATCTTATTACTGTAGAAATAAAAATGAAATCTTATGTAACCCAGGCTGACTTTGAACTTTCTATGCTGATAAAGACCATCTTGAACTCTTTGATCCTTCTGTCTCCACCTCCCTGGCATTACCACCCTCCAACTCTAACTAACCTCAAACTCACAGCCATCCCTTGTCTCGGCCTCATAAGTACTTGGATTCCAGACATAAATAATGACATCGGGCTCTGTGCTTGAGCCCTGATAAGTGTACCATGTCTGGAAAGACATAAAACAACACAGATGGGGACGTCCTGGGGTAAAGGAGGAAAAATGAGGAACATAGGGACAGGTATTCACTTTTCAACATGGGCTTTATGGCTTAACTTTTAAAATCTTGTTTATTTGGTGAGCAGATATTAATGCTATTATAAAAGGGGAAAATTGAGGGTGAGAAGGAGGATTACAAAACACTTTGAGTATGACTGAGTTAGTATTCATTTGCAGGCTACAGAGCTGTTACAGGCAGTTCACAGCAGGGTGGAACTATTGATTTGATGGCTTATTGTATGTAGCATCAGATGAGCTGGAGAAGGAGGCTATTGTAGCATGTCCTGTGCTACTGCAACAAACTCCCAATGATAGATAATTTATAATTTACATAAAACACATCGGCTCATAGTTCTGAAAGCTGGCAAGTCCAGGATTAAGAAGCTATTATCTGATGTAGGCCTTCTTGCAGAATGAGTCCACGGAGGATGGTCGAAGGGCAAGAGAGAACGCATAAGAGAGAGGCTGGGGTTCAAGGCTGACAGTATTACAGATGCACTTTCTAGCTGAGACACCAATGCCTGAGATGACATCATCAACCCATTTAAGAGTTTAAACCTTCCATGACCTGGTCATCTTTTTAAAAATTTCATAACTTTGGGGATAAAGTTTGCAACATGTGAGCTTTAGGGGACATGTTGAAACAGTAATGTGGAGGTTAGTACAATTTCTATAAATGCCCAAAACCTCTGAATCCTACCACCTTTTTCTGTCATCGGAAAAGTTATTACTATTACTGCAAGAAGCTATGAGTCAGAGAGGTGGGCCCTACATGACCACACCACTTCTGCTGCAATCTGTCCTGATGTTTACCCTCTGATCTATCTCCCTTCCCATTTACCTTACTTCTAGATCTAACCTAACTTGTGGGTGTCTGGTCTGAAGCTCTAGTTGCAGAGGGCTCCAAAAATGTAGCCCTCAAATTTCCAAGTAACATGGTCTAGGAAGAGGTTCTAGAAGGAGGCTGCCATGGATCTTAGGTAGGCAAGTCACACTGCACCTACCACAGTAAGCAAACAGCAGTCTTTGTCTCTTCCCATATTTCCTTTCTTCCTTTTTTCCTTTTAGAAATGGGGTCTCATGGACTCCAGGCTGGCCTAGGATGACCATGAACTTTGGATCCTTCTAGGTCTGCCTTCCAATTGCTTCTTATACAGGCATGAACATGACGCACTGCTGAAGTGCAATACTTTCTTTAATGCAATAAATGACTATTTCCCCAAAGATATGGGGAAATTACTAATCTACTAAAAAGACATTTTTTCATGACTAAGAAATGTTTATTTATTCTAGAAAAATGGCAATTAAGGAAGCCTAGGTCAGTGGTTCTCAACCTGTGGGTTGAGCTCTTTTGGGAGGCCAACGATCCTTCTACGGGGTCACGTAAGACCATAGGAAAACACAGATATTTACATTATGATTCATAATAGTAGCAAAAGTTTGTTGTAAAGTAGGGAAGAAAATTATTTCATGATTGGAGGGGTTGCCACAATGTGAGGAACTGTATTAAAGTTTGCAGCATTGGGAAAGTTGGGAATCACTGGCATAGGTAATAAAAAGCTAATGCAATCATCGAAATTCTGCCATCTGATATTAATGGTTTGATAATTGATATTATTACTATTACGATCTTTCAAACACCCACTAGTACAACCCCTGACACCCCCCCACTTTTAAAAATAGAAGATAGAAGTTGTGTACTAAAAGTGAATACATTGCTTCAAAAGTAAATTAAGAATCATAAAGTATATATTGACTTAATAATTTCATTTAAAAACTCATTGAAACAAAAGACCTAAGTTTCAAAAAATGAAATTTACTTTTAAATTACTTTCATCGAGCCAAAAATAATTAGGCTGTCTTTTTCCTTTTTAATAAATTTAATTTCTGACTTAATAAGGATTTGTTATTAATTAACTTCTGAAAAATTCAACAAACATCTTCTTTAGCATCTCCCCTTCCCCCATTAATTGGGAAATTTTGTATATTATCTTGTCATCAATAATAGATCATCATTCTTTGGTCATTGTTCGGAAAGCTAAACATAATCACTCAGTACCTTAAGTTCCATGCCTGCGTAGCTAAAAGGTTGACAGTTTCCTCTTGCTGATCCAGATCTTCAAAACTGAATGTTCTAGAAGAGGCTTCTATCCTCAGTGAAAAGACTCAGGCTGCAAAACGCTGGCTTTAATTTCCAGACCTGCTTTTCATGTACCAGGTGACCTTGGGCTCATTATGAGCTGCTGGATGCTTCCATTTATGAATCTGAGCAATGAGATTAAAGGGACTCCTATTTACTTCCTGGAGTTTGATGAGGGTTGCCAGCTCCCTCGCAGTGACTGTTCTATATACATATTATAACTAATTGAAGTGGGACAATAATAGGACTAGGAGAGAGCTAAACAGATCTTTAGTCTCCATGTAGATTTTAATTTTGAGATGACTTTGAGAGATGTAAAATTCACAGTAGTGAAATCATAACATAAAACATCCACAAACCATAGAAAGAAATTTATTTCAGATAATTAGTGAATTATATCCTCACTCAAAATTAAACGTTTACATAACATAAACTTTAGTTTAGATACAAATGTACTAGCCTGGTAACTTTTGTTACAATACCTAAATGTAGCTGCAAAGGCTGATCCAGTGGTTCTCAACCTGTGGGTTATGACCCATTTGGGACAAACAACCCTTTCACATGCATCACACATTAGATATCCTGTATGTCAAGTTTTTATATTACAATTCATTAACTGTATAAAAATTACAGTTATGAAGCCACAAATAGCATAAAATATCTTGGGGTAAATCTGACCAAGGAAGTGAAAGATCTGTTTAACAAGAACTTTAAGTCTTTGCAGAAAGAAATTGAAGAGGACACCAGAAAATGGAAGGATCTCCCTTGCTCTTGGATTGGGAGGATCAACATTGTAAAAATGGCAATTCTACCATAAGCAATCTATGGATTCAATGCAATCCCCATCAAAATCCCATCAAAATTCTTCACAGACCTTGAGAAGACAATAATCAACTTGATAGGGAAAAGCAAAAAACCCAGGATAGCCAAAACAATCTTATACAATAAAGGATCATCTGGAGGCATTACCATCCCTGACTTCAAACTCTATTACACAGCTACAGTATTGAAAACAGCTTGGTATTGGCATAAAAACAGACAAGTCGACCAATGGAATCGAATAGAAGACCCGGACTTTAACCCACAAACCTATGAACACCTGATTTTCGATAAAGGAGCTAAAAGTATACAATGGAAAAAAGAGAGCATCTTCAACAAATTGTGCTGGCAAAACTGGATGTCAATCTGTAGAAGAATGAAAATAGATCCATATCTAACATCATGCACAAAACTCAAGTCCAAATGGATCAACGACCTCAATATCAGTCCGAACACACTGAACCTGATAGAAGAGAAAGTGGAAAGTACTCTACAGCACATGGGCACAGGAGATCACTTCCTACGTATAACCCAGCAGCACAGACATTAAGGGCATCATTGAATAAATGGGACCTCCTGAGACTGAGAAGCTTTTGTAAAGCAAAGGATACTGTCACTAAGACACAAAGGCAACCCACTGACAGGGAGAAGATCTTCACCAACCCTGCAACTGACAAAATATATAAAGAACTCAAGAAACTAGACCGTAAAAGGCTAATCAACCCAATTAGGTTGAGACTGCTCAAGACAAGGATGAAGATGGTACAGGTCTGTGTCAGGCTCTCTGGGACAATTTCCATGAATTTTTTCTTTATTACAGTCTCCTGTTCCTTTCCATGATCCACGCTATTGCTCAATGTGTTTAGGACGACAGTTTTGGTAACTGAACCCCTTTGAATATGAGAAACAAGAATGAACAGGAATGAAGGAAACTGGTCCATAGTGTGTGGGTGGACTTTCAAGACCCTTTCTTTTTTTTTAATACATTTTTTATTGATATTTATTGAACTCTACATTTGTCTCTGCTCCCCTCCCTGACTCCCCCCACTTAATCCTCCCCCTAGGGCCCCATGCTCCCAATTTACTCAGGAGATCTTATCTTTTTCTACTTTCTACTTCCCATGTAGATTATATCTATGTAAGTCTCTCTTAGTGTCTGCATTGTTGTCTAAGTTCTCTGGGATTGTGGTGTGTAGGCTGGCTTTCTTTGCTTTATGTTTAAAAAACCACCTATGAGTGAGTACATGTGATAATTGTCTTTCTGCGTCTGGGTTACCTCACTTAAAATAATATTTTTTCTAGCTCCATCCATTTTCTTACAAAATTCAAGCTGTCGTTATTTTTTGTGCTGTGTAGTACTCCATTGTCTAAATGTACCACATTTACAAAATAGATTTCTTTATCTATTCTTCAGTTTAGGGGCATTTAGGTTGTTTTCAGCACAGACACTGAGAGAAACAATTAATAAATGTGACCTCATGAAACTGAAAAGCTTCTATAAAACAAAGGACACGGTCAACAAGACAAAATGACAGCCTATAGAATGGGAAAAGATCTTCACTAACCCCTCATCAGACAGAGGTCTGATCTCCATAATATACAAAGAACTCAAGAAATTGGACACCAAAAGATCACATAATCCAATAAAAAAATGGAGTACGGACCTATACAGAGAACTCTCATCAGAGGAACCTAAAATGGCTGAAAGACACTTAAGGAAATGTTCAACATCTTTAGTCATCAGAGAAATGCAAATCAAAACAACTCTGAGATTCCATCTTACACCTGTAAGAATGGCCAAAATCAAAAACACTGATGACAACTTATGCTGGAGAGGTTGTGGGGAAAAGGGAACACTTCTGCATTGCTGGTGGGAATGCAAGCTTGTCAAGACCCTTTCTATTGGTTCACAAACCTAAGTCCCTTCCTTTGCTACTGTTTGGCATTGCACCTGCATGGTGGTTGTAAGGAGTCGCTAGTTTCCCGGCTTCCCAGCAGCTCAGACCCAAAATAATCACACAGAAACCATATCCTTTAAACCACTGCTTGACCCATTAGCTCTAGCTTCTTATTCACTAACTCTTACATCTTAATTCAACCCATATCCATTAATCTGTGCATCACCATGAGGTTGTGGCGTACCTGCAAAGTTTCAGCACGTCTGTCTCCAGCGGAGGTTTCATGGCTCCTCCCTGACTCCACCTTTCTTTGCCTAGCATTCAGTTTAGTTTTTTATGATTAGCTAAGTTCTGCCTTGCTATAATCTCAAACCAGCTTTCTTTATTCATTAATGGTATTCACAGCATGCAGAGGGGAATCCCACATCACATGATCCTCCTCTGCTCTCTTCCCCTGGAAGTCCCACACCCAAGCATCCCCAGGAAGGCATCCTCAATTCCCATCTCTTAGCTCCTCCATGCCTTCCTCTCATAGCCTTTTCCTGCATAACAGGAAATAATATCTCTCCTTTTGAGTACCTACTTGTTCCTTTATCTGTGGTCTTTAGAAGTCCAGCTATGAATGTATTCTCCGTGTTGTTATTTGATATTTTCTATTGTAAGTTTGTAGTAAATATGAACTGTTAAAGAGGTATATCCAACATGCGGCTATATCCCACCTGGGTAGTTGTATGGTGGATTCCTATTAAACTTTTGGAGAGAGAGAGGGAGAAAAGGAGAGAGGAGAAAGAGAAGAGAGAGAGACGAAGGGGGGAGGGAGAAGGAGAGAGAGAGAGAGAGAGAGAGAGAGAGAGAGAGAGAGAGAGAGAGAGAACTTGCTCCAGCCACAGAAGCAGCATTTTAGTGCCATAGAGTTACAATTTATCCAGTTGGCTTCTATCAGACCCAGTTATTTTCTCTAAGATAAGTTGACCATCATTAAAACTATACTATCTCCTGAGGGAATTGGGAGCCTTTTTTGTTCCTACCCCTAAAAATTTAATCTGGCTGTCTCCCAGGCCAGCAAGTAGAAAGATTAATCAATGACATTAGAAATTGTAGTTAACCCAGGCCTAGAACCAGGGTTATGAATTGGCCCAACTCAACATTTACCTAATCTGTTATCTGCTGGAGCACAGGGGTGGGGTGGAGATAGGGTCAGTCCTGCAGGCCCAGGGCTGCAAGATCTCCATAACCAGGGCAACCACAGGATATTCAGGGAGAGTCCCAGTGAGGACCCAATGTCAATGTTGTAGCAGAGCCCAGGGGCTTCAAACCAAACAAATATTTTGGGGGATGAACACCTGTATGTAAAAATGTATGGATAAAGGGGTTACTGTGTGACTCACTGTGTCACACTGCAGCTTCCATGATGAAATTTTCCTTTTCTTCCACCCTCCTTTTCATTTAAATTTTATTTTGTTTTATTCTGGGGGTTGGGGAGATGGGTGGGTATGGAAGGGCATGATGTGAAAGACACCTAGAATAAATAAAAAGAAAGTTAGAAAAAGAAATTGTCACCCCCAACTGTTTGCCTCTCTTGAATTATTTGTTTTCATTTCTTTTGCTTGCATAGGTTGGTTCTGAGCTATATTTTAGTGTTTTAGCTGAGGAAACTGCCAACCTCTACTCACAAATATATGATAGCATTTGGAGAAATGAATGGGATCTTGGAGAGAAGGGATAGGTAAAGTTCCTTCTCCCTATTAGGGATATAAGCATTTCACCAATGATAGCAGAATGTCAGCCTGTTCGTTCCAGGATATAAGTCTCCCATATTACCTTTTGTGACTATCCTGAACCTCTTAGAGAAAATCAAAGACAAGAGATTATCACAAAATGACAACTATTAAAATTTACCACTTAGCAGACATAAGACAGAAATTAAATTTAAACACAACATAAGTAACACTTCTTGAACAATAAAATTTGTGATCTCAGACTTGGACCCGTAATGTACATATTTCATATGCCTTCCTCAGGTGGTTGTGTGAGATTACCTACTTACTGTTTTGGCAGCTGCTGACAAATAATATTAAATTTCAAAAGTTCTTGCCTAATGGTAGCTTTGCTTATATGTGCTGTTCTTGATATTTTTCTCTGCCCAGTCATTTAGCCTTTTATAAGCAAATCTTTACCCATGTTTTTCTTTAAATTATATTTATTTATTTTTCTTTTTTATCTTATGCGTTGACATTTTGCTTGTATGTATGTCTATTTGTGCACCATCTGGGTCACTGTTGACCACAGAGGCCAGAAGAAGGCATCAGATCCGCTAGAACTGGAGTTACTGATGGTTGTGAGTCACCATGTGGGTGCTAGAACTGGAAACCTAGGTCCCCTGAAAGAGCTACAATGTTCTTTCAGAGGCATCTCTCCAGTCCACAGCAATCAGGCTGTGCATGGGACACATGAGAGGCGATTAGTTGTTACAGGTGCATGGGACACGGGAGAGGAGGTCAGTTGTGATAGGGGCACGGGGCATGGGAGAGATCAGTTGTTACAGGGCATGGGGCACGGGAGAGGAGGTCAGTTTGTTACACGTGCATGGTGCAAACTTTGAGGCTCTGTAAATTGTTTATGGCTCCAAATTTCAGGAGAGTTATTTTGTCATCGATTTAGCTACTACTTAGCGTCTAAGCACTTAACTGAATGAGTATATACAGCTACAGTTATCTTGTTTTCACAAAATTAGTACTGGCTACTCTTAGAGGCTAAATGTCAGGGAATTTGCTTAGTATGTGTTTGCCCCTGGGATTGGTGCCCAGCACCAGAAGAAGGCATTCATCTTCACTCCCCCGATATGCAAGTAACACAAGGATTGAAAAAAATTAGTAAAAGAAAATTTGCTAAAGTGAAATAACAAAGCAGTGTCTTACCATAGCTAACCAATGTAAAGAGTTGCAGCAAAGGCTAAGAATTATAATTATTATAATACCCATATATATTACATTCATAAATACTCTATTATATTATATTTATATTATATTATATACAGCACAGCCATGCTGAGTCAAGCAGTCACCACAAATGCAGCATGCACCGAGAAGTGGGGGAACCTGTGAACAGTTCCAGACCAGCATGCTCACCCATCTGGAGGACACAGGAAACTTCATGAGGGGAGGGGTTTCAGAAGGTCTACTTGGAGGACACACCAGTTTAATTTTACAAAAACCTGTAGAGTAAATGCAAAAAGGCTAAAAAGAAAGAAACTATTGTGCATTGGCTGTCAGTGAGAGGGCATAACATCAAGAAGATTGTTGTTATGACAGAAAGCAAAAGCCAATCAAACTGGAAGTGCATCTCGTAACTGCTGGATAGGTAGGTTAGGATGACTGACTATTTGGGTGAAAGAAAAACTATTAAGAGAGGGACAAAAAAAATCCAGTATCTTTAACCCTAGCACTTGGGAGACAGAGGCAGATGGATCTCTGTGAGTTTGAGGCCAAACTAGTCTACAAGAGCTAGTTCCAGGATAGGGCCAAAGCTACAGAGAAACCCTGTCTCAAAAAACAAAAACAAACAAACAAACAAAACAAAACAAAACCAAAAACCTCAAAAGATACATTAAAAAACCAAAAAAAAAAAAAAAAAAAACAATGAGAGAGAGAGAGAGAGACTGTGGCAGCACTTAACAAAGGATACAAGCAGTCTGGGAAAGATTTAGTGAACTTTAAGTTTTTCATGAGAAACTTGAGGGAGGCCAAAGACTAACCTGAGGGCCATGAGATCTCTCAAGATCAGGCTATAACTTCTAAACAAGGGGTTGGGGGAGGGTCTTTGAGAAGAGACCCGCAATCAGAAGAACGCAGAAAGGGATTTCAGAGCAATTTGCAAAGGGTTCCAGATGACCCAGGACCGCCATTTTCAGGGATCAACAACACCTAGGTACAGGTAACTAATTCAGGGATTGCCTTTACTGCTCCTCAGCTCCATTCTCCACCGACCCTGAGGATGCTTTACTGACCTTACAGCCAGGAAACTGCAAAGAATTTGGGGGTGAGAAAGAAGCAATTGGTCTGTCGTCCTGTTCTATGTTACAGCTGAGTGCTAAAGTGCAACCAGACATTGCTGCTCATGACAAGAGACTGGATCAGAAGGGTACGCCGAGTTTTAATACTAGTCCTGATAGCAACTGTGTGATCTTCAGATAAGATCATTGATGTACTTACTATCCTGGAAAAGAGACTACTCCTTTACTAAGGAGGCACCAGAAAATTATGGAAATTCTAATACTTCACCCGAGGAGCAGAGAACAGTGAATTCATGGAATATATTTCCAAGAAGCCACCACCATTTCTGAAAATACTCCTAATTCTTTCCCCTGTGACTTCCCTTCTTTTCGTAGACGAGTCTCCCCAGCACAACAGTGGATTTCCATAGTGTTCAGGATGAAGTCCCCAGGAATTGATTTCTTTCCATAACCATCTCTTTCTCCATTGTCCTTCTAGAATGCTTGTATCTATTTAAAGTGCCCCCATGTTTCCTTTCTTAAGAGCTTTGCTTTTGCGCACATCGTCATCCTAACCTATCTATCCAGCAGTGGTGAGATGCACTTCCAGTGTGATCAGCCTTTGCTTTCTGTCATAACAGCAATCTTTTTGATGTTATGACCACCCAGTGACAGCCAGTGCACAATGGTTTATTTATTTCTTTTCGGCCTTTTTGAGCTTCCCATACTCGTTTTTATAGAAACAAAATTGGAATCATGTTATGGTTCTGTCTCCTTTTCTTAGACCTTTACAAAAGTCTTTAAAAGAATATCCAACAACAACAGTAAAAATCCTGAGAACGACATTGAGACAAAGTGGGACAACGTGAAGCAATTTAATGCTATTATTTTCTATAGAGGACAAGGTGATCGTCTGACTGTAGAAGGCTGCCATGAAGGACAATTGCTGTGTTCTGAAAATCAGTTAGCTGTGCTTGCTGCGTGTAACCAACTGCTGCATAGGGGACCTTTAGTCTCCACTTCTGTCCTACATGGTACCCAGAAGCTGTGATATGATATTTGTCCCATGTACTACATGCTGCGTGTCTCTGTGAACAATCAGAAACACTGGTCACTGCGGCAGGACAAGGATCCTGCTCCTATTTCATTAGCTATGCCTCCACCCCAGCTGGTATTTATATTTAAGAGTGTTTCGTCTTCTTTGTACTGATTGCATGCCTATTGGGCGGGAGCCTCAATTGTCTTTGTGTCTTCTCTTATGCTGTTGCCCCACAAAAAAAATATGACTAAAAAAATTGAAGTCCATCCATTTAGGATTCATCTAAAAGACTCAAAATAACAGAGGTATCTAAAAATATTATGTCTTGCAAAAATTGTATTTTGAGAAGATACGCTTGAATCAGGAGACTCATAAAATTCCAAAATGAAATGAAACAGATTAGAAATAGAAAAGGGTTGTCAACTCAAAAGAGCATATTCATTTGTAACAGCAGCTACTTTGCTTTTGGATGAAGGTCCGTATATATTGTAATGCTACAATCTCCACTAACCTCTAGTGTGCTACCAGCTCTGAAGCAAGGTGCATATGCCATTCACCAGTGTGCTTGCATTCAATCCCTACCCTGTATTTAGCCTGTGCCAATCATCCTTATATGTTTTCTTTCTGTAAGCATTCTAATTTTGTGAGCCCACTTTCATTCACATGGTCATCATAATGTTCCCAAATGTTTTTGAAGTATAAACAGAGGTGTTCATGGCAGAACTGTCAAATCAATAATATCATAATGTAGATTATTTTGAGATATTAGAAAAGGGTTCAAAAGCATCTTTGTAGCTCATTACCAACAAAATGAAACAGACAACAGAAAGGCGATAACTCGGTTGCCAACTTCTGAAAAGCAAAGTAACCATGTTACTATATTGAGCCAAGATGTAGGTAAAACTGGTGCAGAAAAGGGCACCTGTTGTTTGTTGGGGTGAAACTCTGGTGATCAGGCTGTAGGAAGCTCTCCACAAGGCCATCACTTATCTAAGAGTTAGGATTACACATTTTCCTTTCAAATCCTAGCTGCCAGATGAGTAGTTTGTCTATCTGAGAAGTAATCATTAATTTTCAGTTCTATAATTCTGTCCTAGACCAGCAATTTATGACACTAGCTGAAGATTTCACTGGGAAAATACAAATTATTTCAGAATTTTATTCAGTTTGTTTAGACTTTAGGGGTGAAGGTTCATTGCATTCTTTGCTCATTTCCTCAACTTCTAGAGCCTTCCAGTCTAGTGAGTTACATCCGTTATCTTCAGCAGCTCCAATCAGACTGAGAGTTTGTTGGAGTTCGAGCCCCTATCAGCCATGCCCGAAAAAGTCAGGTGTACTTTAGTTTTTACATACTACAAGTCCGTCTGCTTCTCTCCTCAACCATTGCTCCTTTCCTGGTTAAAATCATCACCCTTTCTAGAAAATAACAACAACAACAACAACAACAACACCCTAACCCATCTCCTGCCAGTGTCTCTCACCACATGCGGTGCGGTTTTCTCATGTAACAGTAGCTGCCATCATCTTCGGGATGAAGTCCTCAGTAATTAACATCTTTCAAAGACTTTGATCCTTTTACTCCTGCCATCATCTCCACTGCTATCCAGCACCCTTGCCCCTCCTCCACTTTGTCTTCTGATCATTTAATAGGTACTCTTTCTTCTTGAAATCCTCATATCCTGGCACTGGACCCTTTCATCTTTTTAAAAAAAATTATTTATTTATTTTTAATTAAAAATTTCCACCTCTTCCCATTTCCCTCTTCCTCCCCCCTCCCCTCCCCTCTGTTTCCAGTCCAAAGAGCAGTCAGGGTTCCCTGCCCTGTGGGAAGACCAAGGTCCTCCCCCCTCCATCCAGGTCTAGGAAGGTGAGCATCCAAACAGAGTAGGCTCCCACAAAGGCAGCACATACAGTAGGATCTATAGACTATATGAGAGGCAGAAATCTGAGGTCAGTCACCAAGTATTAGAAATCTGTACAGTTCTACTACAGAATTCAAGTAGTGGATCAAACATGCAGAAAAACTAATGTAGTAAAAATCAGAACAATGATAAAGATTTTAATGAAAACTATCCCTCTGTGTATACGCATAAAGATGAAGCTTGACAATCTGATTTTTGTCATTAGTGGATTATAAAACCATGTCTATACTATCAAATATTTCATTAAATACAATTAAAAATAAAAATGTATTATTTCAGAATTTTATACAAGTGTACAATGTATCATGGCTATATCTACCTCCTATGTCACTTCCAGTGCCCCGATCCTACCCCTCAATAGGTCAGTGACCACGGTATTTGGATGTTTCAGAATTGGTGCCTCATGCTTGACTCACTGTAATTTGTCTTTTCATTTTTGCCTAAATATTTGCTTCTTAAAGGTCATGCAGTCACTATTCACAATGCTATTAGCTTTTGGAACAGCTGGCTAGGTCAGTGTATGAGTCTAAACTCTTCAGGAAGAAAAGCGTGGGCTCTGGAATTGTGTTTCTCAGATGGGATTTGCTGCTTCATTACTAACAAACTGTGTGGTTTTTGCAGAAGTAGCTGAGTTTGAATTTACAAAACTGTGCAAAGAACACTTAACAGAGCTGTCCTCTTAACAGTGTTTTGTGTGTCCAACACAGTGCTCTGAAGTCTAGGGACAGTGCTTGATAGTTCTGCAGAAGTTCTCATTGTCTAGAATTAAGAGGGATGATCAGCTTCCCCGGTCCCTGTCAATCACTATCCTAATCCTGGCCCCATGACTGCTCCTTGTAAGTGTGGAATCTTTGTTCTCTTGTGGCTAGTATTCTCTTAGCATGTTTCCCAAATTCATCAATCGTACTGGCTAGTTTTGTGTGTCAACTTGACACAAGCTGGAGCCTCAGTTAAGGAAATGCCTCCATGAAATCCTTCTGTAAGGCCTCAATTAGTAATCAGTGGGGGAGGGCCCAGGCTATTGTGAGTGGTGCTATCTCTGGGCTATTGTTTCTGCCTTCTGTAAGAAAGCAGGCTGAGTAAGCCAGGGAAGCAAGGCAGTAAGCAGTTCTCCTGCATGGTGTCTGCACCAGCTCCGGACTCTAGGTTCCTTCCCTGTTTGAGTTCCTGTCCTGACTTCCATCAATCATGAACAGCAATGTTTCGGAAGTGTAAGCCAAACAATTTCTTTCCTCCCAAATTTGCCATTTGGTCATGGGTTTTGTAGCAGCAATAGAAACCCTAACAAAAACATACATGTTATCTTATGATACACAGTCTCCTTCTCTTTAAGTTTGAATGGTATTCCATTAAAGTATATACTAGGTTTAGTTTATGCATAGATTAACAGGTTGTTTTCAAATTTTGCTGTTGTGTCAAATCTAGTATGGACATTGGGTATTTCTTAATTTCTGTGTATTTCAGCTTCCTCAGCTGCAAAATATAATAAGTCTTAAATCAGACTTTCTGTAAATTTTTCTGAATACTTCCATAAACTATTTTTTATGGTACTCTAGAACCATGCCTTCCAGTCCACTTACAATATGTTTTCTATTGGTGCTTAAAGCACTGACTGCTCAGATATTCCCAGTCTATTGTTCAGGACTCTTTCCTGTGTCTGTATATACAAGTGTCTACTCTCTTTAGCTGAGCATTCAAAGCCCACCACATCTGTGGGCCAACTCCACCTCCAAGACTCACTTCTCCCTCCCTCCCTCCCTCCCTCCCTCCCTCCCTCCCTCCCTCCCTCCCTCCTTCCCTCCCTCCTTTTTCTTGTACTTTGTCTCTGCTCCTGCTGATGCCCTGGCTAGAATATTCTAGTTCCATGACTCCACTTGTCATACACTGTAGTTGGAATTTTCTTTGAGTTGTCAACCAGCACCCAAATAAAGACATGGAGGCTTATTATTAATTATGAATGTTTGGCCTTAGCTTAAGTTTGTCCCACTAGCTTCTTTAACTTAATTTAACCTGTTTCTATTTATCTAAGTTTTGCCTCAGGGCTTTTTACCTTTCATTCTGTGTGTTCTACTTTCTCACTCGCTCCATGTCTGACTGACAGGCCCCTGGCATTTCTTTTGCTTTCTTCTCTGAGCCTAAATTCCTCCCTCTACTTACTCTCCCTACCCAGAAGTCCTGCTTATACCTCCTTCCTTGCTACTGGCAATTTGACTTTTGATTAGACCAATTAGGTGCCTTAAGTAGGCAAGGTAAAACAGCAGCACATCTTTACATAGTTAAACAAAGGCAATACATCTTTACATAGTTAAACAAATATTCTACAACAATTCACTTAAAATGAAGGACTTTATTCTATTTCCAAAGAAGCTATACTTGTCTTTTCCTTGGAAATGCCCTCTTTCTTCCACTGAATGTTTGTAGTACTTTGTGTTGACTTCTCTCTGGCCACTGACATGTTGTATTTTGTGTCTTAGTTACTTTTGATTTAGCATATAAAGACAAAAAAAAGTCTCTCTGGTTTGACTCTCTATTTCCCCAAAAGATTGCATCTTTATGGCCAGATTAATGAGTGACCTCCAAAGGGTTTTCAGGCCAGATCTGACTACATTTTAGAACATAAGTTCTCTTTTTCATCCACAGTATTTAATTTATATGACTATGATATAATAATGCAGTTTATTCTGACTTATGAGACATCTTTTCCCATATCTATTGTTTTATTTATTTAGAATTTCATATATTTCGGTCACATTCTTTCCTCTCCCCCAACTCCACCAAGATGCTTCCCTACCTGCCTATCTACCCAACTCCATGTCCTTTCTCCTGAAACAAAACAAAACAAAACAACAAAATTTAATTTACATTTATATTGGCCAACTACTCCTGGGCATTGGGCTTGCCATATAATATGGTTGATATACTTAATGTTATTCCATTGTATTAACCTACTTTCCTCCAAGGAGGTATCAATTGCAAATAGCTGATTGGGGCTGAGACTTTATATCCACTTTCCCTTCTCTCACTGCTTGTGTTTTGTCTGTGTTGAACCTGTTCAAATTTTGTGTGTGTTGCCACAGTTCCTGTGGCATAATTATGATTGTGACTATTGTGTTTGGATGGTGCTATTTCCTGAAAATGTTTCTGCTTCCCCCCATCACACATAGATCCCTAAGTCTTGAGTGGAGGGGTGTGATTTAGATATCCCATGTAGGACTGAGCGCTCCAAAGTCTCTCTCTGATACCCACTACTTTATCTTAAGTATCCTAGGCCAATGGATTAAAAACACCGTATTTTCAGCATGAATTATCATCAACATTGTCTCTTTCTCCACTCCCGTTGTAGCACGTCTTGTGAATAGATGAGCTTCCTTGTGGTTATTCCTTATTAAATCATGGCTGTCCCTACTGTTTCTTTACCAGAGCTTGTAGTTACCTAGTTGCAGTCTAGATGATGCTATCTGTCACACACGGTGAAAGGATGTCAGTGAAAATAGGGTCATGAATTCAGTGCTTCATTTATCCCACACAGCAGGAGGTACATGCAGTTGAAGAATGGCTGGCTTTCAACAGCTTTGGTTAGCATTGACTTTAGAGGGCTTGAATTAAGGACTATGCTAGAAACACTGATAAGTCTTCTTCCCTTAATTCTGCTGCCGAAGCTTCATGAGAAAGCATCTGTGTAGTATCACACCAGGTACCTCAGTCTATTTGCCTCAGAGTTGGGATAAGGCCATGCAGATTGTGACAGTGGGCTAGGTAAAGGTCTTAACTACCAACCCTGTAAAATGAGAAGCAGGGAAAAATTGTGGTTTTAATGCTCCTAGGCAGCTGTTATTCTCTGATAGAAGCTGGAAGGGGGCAATTTATAAACTTAACAATTCTTGATAAATGAAGTTTGTGTCTATAACTAGTGTAGCTCATAAAATCTTGATAACAGGTTTATTAACTATTCAAAATCTACTATGAGAGCTATAGTCTGAGACCTCCCTTTCCCAAGAATATATCACACTCCCTTTACTCCTCAGCATTGGCCAAATATCCACATAGTTTCTGTGTGGTGTGGCTTGGGTCAGGTGGAGAGTGAGCTTTGTCAGTTGTGTTTGGGTGGGAGAATCCTCTTCAGTTTGTCATCAGAAGTCAAAAACGAAGGAAGTAGGAGAAAGGAGGATATAAGTCCAGGCTTAGATCAGATGTCAGAAGCTTAGGGTACAGTCAACAGCCTTCCCGGGGTTGTTGTCAGGGATAAATCCAGAAACCAGGGTCTTTCTGAGAACATAACCGTAGGACTCCAGATCTCAGAACACTGTGTTTTTCTGCTTCCCCCATCCTGGTGTGTGTGTGTTTGTGTGTGTGTGTGTGTGTGTGTGTGTGTGTGTGTGTGTGGTGATTTTTAAAAAGGATTTTTTTATTACATATGCATTGGTGTTTTGCCTGCATGTCTTTCTGTCTATCTGTCTGTATATCCCCTGGAACTGAACTTACAGACAGTTGGGAACTGCCATGTGAGTGCTGGGAATTGAATCTAGGTTTTTTGGAAGAGCGGTCATTGCTCTTATCTGGTGAGCAATCTCTATAGCCCTGAAAGAGTGTATTTCAGTCTTAGAATGTAGGAATCTGGAGATTTTCTAACCATCATAAGCCTGAAGGCATTCTTCTTGCTGCTTAGTGATATCATAAAATATACATCAATTTATCATAGTATAAATATTTCTCAAATATTAGCAGATGTATGCACTATCTTAAAATTTTAACTCAAGCATAAAAACAAAGAAGTTAACATGATCTTTTTATGCAGATTTGAAACTAATGCTTTAGTTATTATCTGGTTCACAAGTGTAAAGCAATGAGAAAATATTAAGCATTATAAATAGGTTTAAGAAGAAACAACAATGATGTCCCTGTCCCTCAGTGTTTTCATTGTGCAGGTCTTGCTTAGGCAGCCATGTTGATGAGATTTCATGGGTATAGCCTTTTTGACATTTCTAGGATACACAACCTTTCTTACAATCTTTCTGTTCCCTCTTCCACTAAAAGCCCTTTGCCATAGGTACAGGAATAGGGTTTTAGTTGTATCAGTGTGGAATGCACATCTCATGATCTCTTGTGTTCTGTATTTTGAGCAGTTGTGGTTTTCTGTAATGATCTCCCTCTGTTGCCAGGAGAAGTTTCTTTGGTGAGGAATGATAGCTATACTGTGGGTATGTTTGAGGGGCCTCGACTCCATGCAAAGAGCTATGGGTACTGGGAAATGATGCCAGAAGAAGAAATAGCCATGCCAAGGAAAGAGGCTGCCAGTGGGCTATCCAATACCAGTGGTCAGCCCTGAGGTCATATACATACATGTATCTTTATATGGATGGAGCAGGCTTTATTTATATATTTAGAAATATAAATCTAGGCAGTGAGAAGCCACAGGCCTGTCCAGTGCCATTATGGTGAGCAGATATATGGTGGGGTATGGTAGAAGGAGAGAGAGAGAGGCAGAATGGCTCATGTCCTGTGGAGAGAGCCATATCTGTAGAGGCAAAGGCAGTGAGGAGTGGGCTGATATGGGTGGCTTGCTTGCTACCTGGGGCCATGGTGAAGCAGCCTGGGCTGCTGCCAAGGGTAATGTCTGGGTCCACGGCCCTGCTGCAGCCATAGTCTGTATTGACGTCCATGACTACTGTTACAACTGAAGGAAAGACCTTGAGGATGCCTGAGAAGTTGGTTGCCACATGTAGCCACATTGGTGCCCAAGAATCATGTTACTTCAGGGGCCATTGATCTGAGTGTCCTGCACTGCCACCCAGGGCCATGGAGACATCTGGGCCTGAACTCCAGTTGAGGATCTCGCATGGGTCTGGGGCCCTACCTCAGCCGGGGTCTACACTGATGTCTGTGGCTCCTATTACCACCAAAGACTGTGCAGATGCCCAGGGTTTGGCCTCAACCTGAGGCCATGATGGTAGCCGAGGATCATGCTGCTGCTGGCCCATATAGATCAGACTGTCCTCCACTGCCACTCAGGTCCATGGTTAATCTTGGTCCTAGCTGCAGCCTAGGGCCATGTCTAGATCCATGGCTCTGTTACAACCAGGGTCTGTGTTGATGGCCATTGGTGCTATTACCATTGAAGGCTGTGCAGCTGCCCAGGGTCTAGGCTGTCACTAAGGGCTATGCTGGAGTCCAAGGACCATCCTGCTGCTGGATCCGTGCTGATCTGAGAGAACAGCTCTGTCCCCCCAGGATGCCACAGTGACATCCAGACCCAAGTTGCTGCTGATAACCATGTCTGGGTCAGTCCATGGTCCTGCTGCAGTTGGGGTCTGGGTTGATGTCCACTGTCCGCGTTACCACAGAGGCCCGTGTGAACCATGTGCTGAATCACATATTGAAGCATGCGTTGAAGTATGAGGGCCATGCTGAGATGTCCCGCCTCTCACTGGCCCTGGGAGAGCTGCCTCTGCCCCTTGACAGCTTCCTGTACCCCAGCTCAGGAGAGCTGGCCCACGCCCTCATAGGAGAGCTCCTCCCCTTCCCCACTCCTAACATTTGTCCTGCTCCTCACCACAAGGGTGGGAGAGCTGGCTCTGTCCCTCACCTGAGGGTTGTGGTGCCAGCTGCCTGAACTGACCAACTCAGTTACCACCCAGGCACATACGCAAGGCTTTGAGTTGGTGCACCCCAACATATAACCCATCTATGACCCCACTGGAGCATGTAAAGGGACTGGTCCTGTGGAACCATCGCCACAAGATCTCCATGATTCAGGGCAACAGCAAGATATCTGAAATGAACTTTGGTGAGAGTCCAGTATTGATGGTGTACCAGAAGCCAGAGGCCTTGAGCATGACCAACAACACATTGCACAATGAGCATTTGCACGTAACTCTGTCTGAACCAAAGGGCGTATTGCATGACATACCGTAGCTCCCAATGCCACTAAGATGAATGAAGAGGTGATGGAGCGGCTGGAGAGATGGAGGAGTGAAGTTTTTTCATTTGTTTAATTTTAAATTCTTATTCTTATTTTTATATACTTTTAATTTTTTGTTTTTAAAAAATTTTATTTTTATTATTTCTTTTTAAGTTTTCCTTGTGGGGGGCGGTACAAGGATGAAGGACAGATACAGAGGGATTGAGAAGTGAGTAGGATTGGGATGTATGATGTGAGGTTCCAAAAGAATTAATAAAAATTATGTTTAATAAAAAGAAATATATCTATATATTTAGGAATATATGTGATATATAACAAATTAAAGAAGAGGAGTTGCATGGGAGGAAAGAAAGGGAAGAGGGAAATTATTATTTCAAAAAATAAAAGAATGTTATAAAAAGGAGATATTGAGAAACAAACAGAAAGCAATGCAATGATGGCAGAAAGTGCCATTTCCCCATGAATAAAGAATGCAAATGAGTGTGGTTTGGAGTTTTCCTTTCAATTAGGCCAAACTTTGGAAATTCTTCATGTTTTATCTCATTAGTACAATGCTTATCTTCTTCCCTTTCTTGCCTTCCCCTCCATCTTCACCCAGCTGAGATGGCTAGTTGTCAGGCTAGCCAGCCCTACAGTGGTGCTGATGTCCTGAGTCATGAGAGTGATCAGCACAGTTCTTGTCTTGAGAACTGGGAGGCCTGTCCAACCACGCACAGTTAGGGAGAAGCATTTATCTACTTTGGCATCTCATTTCTTTGGCTTAGGGTGTGTTACGGTTACATTTGACAACACCTAGGATCTAGACTCATCTAGGAGACAGACTTGAGGGTATGTTTATGAGGGAGTCTCTAGATTTCATTAATTGAGATGAGATGAATCACCGTAAATATTGACAGCACCTCCCATGGGCTTGTGTCTAGTACCGAATGAAAAGGATTTATGAGATGAGCACCAGTGTTCAGCTCTCTTTACTCCCTGACTATGGGATACCGTAGGTCTGGTTGCAGTACTCCATTGCCATCCTGCCTTCTCCACCATCATGGACTGTATCCTTGCAGTTATGAGCCATTTCCTACCTCTTTAAGCTGCTTTTCTCAGGCACTTTGTCACAGAACTGAGGAAAGTAACTAATACAGGGTGGGATTTTCTAAGTCTACCTGGTCATGATCTAGGATTCTCTTGTATTCTTTGGATTTGGTCAGCATTCACCTGGGTTTCTTCTTGTACTGTCTGTCTTCCTCCAAGTCCTCTGGGGTGGTGGTAAAGGCAAGGATTCCATGTCCACACCTTGGACCCATTGATCAGCCTGAAGCAAGTAATTTCTTGTTGTGGGATAGTGTTCTTATATACTGTAAAGATTTGTCACTTGTATTGGTTTAATAAAATGCTGATTGGCCAGTAGTCAGGCAGAAAGTATAGGCGGGGCAACCAGACTAGAAGAATTCTGGGAAGAGGAAAAGAGAGATGCGATCAGCATCTGTAAGCAGAGGAAGAAAGATGAGAATGCCCTATTGAGACAAGGTATAAAGTCACATGGCTAAACATAGACAAGAATTATGGGTAATTTAAGTTGTAAGAACTAGTTAATAATAAGCCTGGGCTAATAGGCCAGACAGATTATAATTAATATAAGTCCCTGTGTTTATCGGGACTGAACAGCTGTGGGACTGGGTGGGACAATTCTTAAATCACAGTCTACAATTTCTTCTTAAATCACAGTTAGGAAGATGGTAGACATCTCTTTAGTTCACACATTGCATAACATAGTTTAGGGTTTCTGTATGTGAATTCCATTAGGGTATTTCTTGGAAAATGTATACTTTTATTTTTTGGTCAAATCCAAAATCTTGAGGAAAACTATTTTAGAAATTGAGAAAATGGGGGAAAAAAGTTATATAATTTTCTTATATTCAAATGCAATGAGTAGAGATATTGTTGGCCAGGGAGAATCTATTACCAGGTAGATGACAATAAATGCTGAATAAGAAGCTGCAGTTGACACTTTCAGCCTCAGAAAAGGCACACGTTGGAAGGCAATGGCCACAGTCTCCCAAGTCCTGTCTGCCATTGTGGTTGCATTTTTGGCGATTATGGTCATCTCTGCTGCTAATTCTAGTTGATACGCAAGTATGTATTTATAGGTTTATATGCACAGCATAGTCTAGAGTAATCTTTAAGTGGCATGGTAAGAATAGCAGCCAGATGTAAAAGTTCTTAAATTGGCAATTTGGGCACATGGCTCTGTGTAGCGATGCTAATCTTGCTAGGAGATCTAAGTACTACAGAATTTGGAAACTGCTCAATGGTATTTGCTGACATTTTCTAATATTTGAATATGTGTTACAAATCACTGTTCACTGAAAGGGCTTGTAAATGTTTTCACTTTTTAATGAAATAAAAGAAATTAATCCATATTTAGCAAAATATAATACAATGGAGTCAATTTTATTCTTAAATATAATTAGTGTTGTGGCTGGAGAGAGGACTCAGTGGGTGAGAACACTGATCTTGCTGAAGACCAGAGGTCAGTTTTGTGCACCCATGTTGGATAGTTCACACTTCTAACTCAGGTCTATGGGCTCCGCCACCCTCTTCTGGCCTCCGCAAGCACTTGCACTTACAAGCACATAATTCCCCCATAAACATAATTACAAAATATGTATCTTTAAATTATTTAATCAGTGTTGATACAGAATGAAAGTAATCTCTTATGTTAAATATGTATTGTATTTAATCTAAACATGACTTTTGTGGGGTGTTCTTATGTTAATGATCTGTTTAAAAAAATGGTTTTGGCCTGACAAGATGACTCAGAAGGTAAAAATGCTTGCTGCCAAGGCTGATGACCTGAGGTTAAACCCTGGAGCCCACATGGTCAAAGGACAGAACTGACTTCTACAAATTATCTTCTGATACCCATGTTCATCTCATGCCAACACACACACACACACACACACACACACACACACACACACACACACACACTGAATAAATGAAAAAATGTTTCTATTATTAAACATCTATTTCAGGTTGAGATAATTGCTCTTCTAATTTAAACATGTCTTTGTCATAACAAAAATGGAGAATAAAAACCCTATATTTATTAAATTTTAGCAAGATGCCTTTAATGTTTCATATCTAACTTCATCATATAATTGGCCTCCTATTCTTGTAGCTACATAATGATGTATTTTTAAAATGTGTGAAATAGTTTTATGGGAAAAATATAATGGAAAAATTTCTGAGAATTTCAGTTTCTTGATCTGAAACTCCAAAACAAATATAAGCCCAGAACACAGACAGACTAGTTTATACTTGGTGGCTTCTGCTGCTTGCTTTTCTAATTCAATGTTGTTTTCAGACTTAAGCTAGCAAAAGCAAACACTTTAAAAGTGCTTACAGCATCCTTGCTTTCTAAGTGCTTTGCATATATTAACTCACAAACTAGCACAAGCCGGCACATAGATTATCATGATTATCCTTTTTTTTTTTAAATGAAGAACCCAGGGGACATAAGGACTATGTAGCTTGTTTGTGACCAGTTTATTAATAGATTGATGCACATACATGTAATTCATATATTTTAAATTTTATATAATACTTTACACTTTGAGTTGCCATCAGTTTTATACTCTCTTGCCAGTGGACATGCGTGTGTCTTCATAAAAGTCTACTATAAGATAAGACACATAGATACACAGCAGAGATGGCTCAGCAGTTAAGAATGCGTGTTGCTCTTGCAGAGGACCCCTGGCTAGTTACCAGAACCTTCGTCAGCTTGCTCACCACTGCCTGCAACTCCATTTCCTCTTCTGGTCTCCCTGGGTATCTTCATATATATACTCAAATATATATATATATATATTTACTATATATATATTTATTATATATAATAAATCCAAAAAGATGCATAAATATATCTGTACTTTATTTTGATGTGAGGGTGTGTGTATATGTGTGTGATGTATGAATATAATTGCAACTATGTGTGTATGTTTGTGTTTTGAGTATAATTGCACATATGTGTGTGTGCACATGTGCAAAGGTCGAAGGAGAATGTCAAGGGTCCTACTCTATTACTCTCTCTACCTTATTCTCTTGAGACAGGATTTGTTGCTGAATTTGGACCTCATCCATTCGTCGTCGTCTTCTTCTTCTTCTTCTTCTTCTTCTTCTTCTTCTTCTTCTTCTTCTTCTTCTTCTTCTTCTTCTTCTTCTTCCTCTTCTTCTTTTTCCTCTCTCTCTCTCTCTCTCTCTCTCTCTCTCTCTCTCTCTCTCTCTCTCTCTCTCTCTCTCTTTCCTTTTTTTGCTGAGCCTGGCTTGGCTGAACAGACAGCCCCAGTGATCCTCCAGTCTCTGCCCCATAAAGTACTGGAGAAACAGGCCTTCATGATCAGGCCGGATTTTTTTCTTTGGGTACTATGGATTGGAACTCAGGTCCTCATGCTTGGACAGTGAGCATCCTAACCATCTCCCCAGCCAGGGTGCTTTGTTTGACTAAGTTGTTCTCTAAAGGTCAAAGTGAATCTTGCTCCTGTGTGCAACACTTCACATTTCTGGTCTCATGTTCTCAGCACCACTGAATTGAATCAGTTTTCAAAATCTTTGCTAGTTTGATGAAATGCTTCATTTTTTGGTATTGCATCATCCTCATTTAAGAAATGAAAACATTAAGGATTATTGAAGTTTTTTGCAATATGTTTGATTTAGCATACCTCGCAGAGACTCATGGGATATTGCAAATCAAAGCTGGACTGCAATAACAATTCTCTACAAAGTTAACTTTCCCAATTGTATCTGGCTAGTTACAGATAGAAATATGACCTGAATAATATGGCTTATAGAATCTTCCAAATTTCCAGTAGTCTTTGAGAATGGTTAAATGCTACTGTCAATGTAGAACTTGGTGCTGGGTGAGGTAAGGCTTGGGTGGCAGGCCTGTGTCCACCACAGAAGCCTGAAGCAGCAGGAGATGAGCCGCTCTGCACTGTGTTCCTTGGCCTCTTCTGTAAGGAGGTTAAGCTGATCTTGAGAATTTTATTTCTCATCTTGAGATGAAATTTTACATATCCCCAATGCATAAGACAGATAAAAGCTGGGTCAGTGAGATAGATGACCAAGAGTAAAGGCTCTTGCTGCCCAGGCCTGACAATTGGTGCGAAGGTGGAAAAAAAAAAACCCTGACTCTGTGGTAGTTTGAATGTAATCGACTCCCATAGGCTCATTGGAAGTGGCACTATTGGGAGGTGTGGCCTTATTAAAGTAGATGGACCTGTTTGGACTTCGGACCTTCTACTCTGATAGCGTGAGTTTCCCCATTTTTCAATTATTAAATTATATCTGTTGTTTTGAGTTGGTATGGTTATTCAGCGTACCAATCAAATACGCCAACACTTATAGCACATGAGTTGAATTGCATCTTTTAAAATTAGGCAGTGTGCAATGTGCAATGTGTAAGGCTGGTATTTTTCCTCATTGTAAGTTTTAGATTTACCCCATGAAAGTCTTGAGGCAAATGTTCTGAAACAGGTGACCCGTGAGGATGTATTCCCATACACGAAAGGTCAGACTTTTATTTAAATGCTGGTTTCTACATCTTTACTCAAATGATAATAGCTAGGACACAAACCGCAAATGTGCTAGATGGAATTCCAGAGATGTCTTTGCTGCCACATCAGCTTTTGAATTATTTTTTTTTGTGTGTACTATTTAAATTTCTCCTCCTCATCTCTTTATTAAAAAGTAAAGCCAAAAAAAAAGTAAAGCCAAAATGGGTTTGAGGAAGCCAATTAAAATGTATTTTCCTTTCTTATGCCAATTTTCTCTCAGCTTATACTATCTTTTCTTGTGAGAAGAAATCAGGTTGTGCTTTGCATAGAGAGAGTCCTTTGCATTTTTAATATTCAATTCCCAGAAAAATTCTCCACAATGTAATAGAAAGCTTGTAGTAATTAGTCCCTTGGAATTGATAAACATTTTTGTGATTTAACCCAGTGATCAACACACAAGCACACAAATTTACTAACTGATATCTGAAGTATTATGGGACAAAAAAAATAAGTACATGTGGAAATTATGGGAAAAATTAAGCAGAGATTTTTGGACAAAACAACATGATGAATAATTTATTGCCTTGGATAATGTTATTTATATATTTATTTTTAAATTTGTGAAAGCATAAAATGTTAAGTCACTCAACTATTTCTCCCTGATTAGGGAAAGAACACAACCACAACCATTAATATCATTTTATTTACAGGAATTGGAGCTCAGTGGAAGTGCATGAAGATTTTAAACGTAAGCCTGGAAATGTGTTTGGTGATGATGATCCACCTTCAGCTGGGATGGATGGATACAAGCTAATACTAAATGGAACTTACTATGTTTAGAAAAGAAACAATGCAGGCATGATGAGAAAGAATACGAATTGATCTTCCCAGGAAGTTGGATATTCTTTAATTGCATATTTATATTGAACCTAATTCAATATAAACAAGCAAGGACATAGGACCATACTGCAGAAACCAATGCAATGAGTAGGGAAAAGTTGAAAAGTAGAAAGGAATTGTCAGTTCATACAACTGTCAGCAAAATGATACTCTCTCAGCTGGACAGCCACCCTTTGAAGGTGAGCGTGGCATTCAAAATATCAAGGAATCATTTCACTCGATGATGTTTTTATGCTTTTCGTGTGTTGAATAATTGAAAATCTTGAATTATTTTATTTCTGTCCTAGGACTTTCTTATAGTTTATTAAAGATACTGTTTATATCAGAAAAATGAACAGTATAAACACTCAACAACTGGGGAGTAATACAAATATTTTATAGCTCATTCATATACTAGCGTGTACTCATTAAAATCATATCCAGAGCACCACTGAGTCATTTTTCAGAAAGACATAGGAAACACTCATCTCTAGTGTTGTGTGAAAACTGCAGATGGGAAAGAGAAAATTTACAAAGAGAAAATTTGCTTAGAGAAATGACAGAAAAGCATAGACAGTTTTTTATTTTCTTTCTTTTTTCTTCTTTCTTTTTCCCTTTTTCTTTTCGATGAAGTCTGAGTATATAGCCAGTCTGGCCTCTAACTTGCAATCCTCCTGCCTCAGCCTCCTGTGTTCTAGGATTATAGGTGTGTATCACCTGCCTGACCATAATTCATTTTTCAGTTAGTAAATGCAAACATTGTAAAAATATGGAAGTAATTTCCCTTACTCCTTGAATTACATTTTTCTCCATGTTAAGATACTTCATATAATACTTCTTTTCTGTTTGTTTGTTTTATAGTAGTGTCTGATAGAAGATTCCTAATAATTATATTGCAGTAGATTGTTACTAACCCAAGACATCCCAAATTCAAACAAGAAAGGACATACAACAAATGCCTGATCCTATCGTGACTTATTTTAGCAAGAGGCTTGTGGGTTTTATACGAAGTTGTAAGAGTGTAGACCATGGAGTTTAAATGCCTGGCTTCTGATCAAATCGGACACGTCATTGTGAGCCTGAAACACATGGCTTACCAGCTCCATTGGGACTTGATTTATTATAAGCATATTGGAGGCAGTGGGTGGGATACCTGCAAAAGTAGTAAACATAGTGCCTGGTACGTCATAATGTTTGATCTATGTTGCCCATGCTTTTCATTATCATAAGATATAAATTATAAATTTAAAAACCACTTGTTCCAGACAGTTTAAAATTACACTAGAGAAAAGTCCAATGGTCGCATGGCACAATGGTTTGAATGAGAAACTTAAATTAGGTTATTGTTACACATATTTTAAACTTTAAAAGGAAAAGAAGTGTTATAATTGAACATAACTATTATCTATTCGTGATATGAAGAAGACATGGAATAAAATTAGGAAAATTTGAAATTAAGAGAGATGATCCCTCCATGTATTTGAGAAGTCTCATTTTTGCAAAGAGAAGGATTTTTATCATATATTTGGACAGTTGGTGTAAATATAATTACATTTAGTTTTATATTATCTGTTACAAAAAGATATTCCTGATGGACAGAATGATCTGAAAACCGTTCTATGTTATTTCTAATACTAAATGAAATACAGTCACTGCACCACTGCCGAATAACAGAAAAACTATACGCAATCTCCAGAGAGCGAATCCCCCTAATGTATAAACTCAGAGGCATCAACAACAGTGTTAACCACTCACAGGGAAGGATGCTGCACTGTGTTGCACCTACCACCGTTCAGGACACCAGCATGTAAGGTCTGGCTGCTCAACAGGAGGGTGTTCACCTAAGGGGGGTCACGTTCCCTGTTTGGAGACAACCTGATGTTTCTAGGACTTTTTTTTTTTCACCACTACCACATCAGCAGTCATCCCAGTAGGGTTAACTGGTCATGTATAACACCACAGAGTAATTTAATAACTTAAAGAGATGCTATAGGCTATATAGTATCCAAAAGGAGACACAATGTGTATTTGTCTGCTACCTCCCACTCACTTCTGCATAATATTAGTGATATTTTCCTTTTAGTTCAATTGATGCTTTAGGAATACAACTCAGACATGTATTCCTGTGGGTGTTGAACCATGGCTATTAAGCAATAAATGTCAGAACATTCATATACCTATTATCTCCATGGTTCTTTCTCACTTCTGCTCATTGCCCACTGAATTAGAGAAGGAGGTGTTTATAAAAAGCCGTGGGCATAAATGCTTGGCTGTGTGCATCATGCAGGCTGACACACTTTTACACTTTCTCTTTGAGTCTTGGTATGTTTGTATATTCGTGTATTTATATTTGCCAGAGAATGCCACTGTTCTAGACTGTTAAGATCTTACTACAGGTTGACTATAGAAGTAAAATAATAAAAAGCACACTATGTATTGTGACTATATAAGTTTTATTCATTAGGGAGCTAATTCTGGATGCTCCTGATGTCATACAGAGAGGACACACAGTGCTCTGCCAGTTTCCCTGTGTCATTTGAAGGAGACTGTCTGAGTGTTAAGATGAAGTGGAGTTTTAAATTGTTTTACTTGATAGTTGGCATCCTATTTGAATGATAGCTTTCTTGTATTCACTCTTTGCCACACCCCAAGAAGTCCTAAATATATTTATTTTTCATTTTTATGGAACTCTCATTAAGCTCTTCCGCATCCTTTCTGTAATGTAATTGGCTCTCTCTCCACAAGGCTTTGGACTTCTTGCTTTGATGTTGAAACCCAGGGAGACTGTCTCATGGCACTCCTGGCTCTCATCCACCATTTCTTTAATTTCAATTTCTCTTTCTTAAATTTCGCTTTTCCCTGCACCAGACAATAACTTTAAGTGCTTTTCTGTCCAAGGCATTTGGAGCATAAGTTTCCTGAGTCCCTCATCTGTCTGAAAAATGTAACTACTTCACCAATATATTCATTTCACAGTTTGGCTAATTATAAAATTGTTGTTTTAAATCATTTCTGACTGACATTTGACACATTTGTGCATTTGTTGAAAATTTTGATATTACATATGCTGTAGTCGATGCTTATCTGGCTGTTTTTTATTATCAGTTATCTCCCCCAACCTGCCCAAATCTTTGAGCTATCTTTAAAATTTGATGCATAAAACTTTTACAAGAAGATGACTCAGTGGGAGACTTTGTCATTCATTTATTTTTCTTGAGATTGGCAGCTTTTCAATTTGAGAATGCTTTAGGGGGCATTTTTTTTTTTTAGTTTCTCTTTTCTTCAATCTTCTCTATTCTCTCTATAGAATGCTTGGTAGACAGATATTGTACCAGCTGGATCCAGTTTCTAGGTACTTTAACTTTTCTCTGCTTAATCATTTTGCGTTTTAAACTTTAATTTAGACTGATTTATTTTTCTGTTTTATTTTCAAATTTCTAACTTGGTCTTCAGCCATATCCATTCTAAGATTCAATTTCTCTAGTGAACGTTATATTTTTTTCATTTTTAAAATTTATTTATTTATTAAAAATTTCCACCTCCTCCCATTTCCCTTTCACTGTCTCCCCTCCCACTCCCCCTCCGTTTCCAGTTCTAAAAGAAGTCAGGGTTCCCTGATCTGTGGGAAGTCCAAGGCCCTCCCACCTCTCTGCAGGTCTAGGAAGATATGCATCCAAACAGACTAGGCTCCCAAAAAGCCATTACATGCAGTAGAATCAAAACCCAGTGCCATTGTCCTTGGCTTCTCATTCAGTCCTCATTGTCAGCCATGTTAAGAGTCCGGTTTGATCACATGCTCCATCAGTCCCAGTCCAGCTGGCCTTGGTGAGCCCATTAGATCAGCCCCACCCTCTCCATGGGTGGGCGCACCCCTCTAGGTCCTGACTTCCTTGCTCATGTTCTCCTTCCTTCTGCTCTTCATCTGGACCTTGGGAGCTCAGTCCAGTGCTCCAATGTGGTTCTCTGTCTCTATATTTTTGAAGTTAAATATATATTCCAGGTACTTTCTTGTTCTCCAGCCCCCACCTCAAGACCAGCTTTAAAGAAACAGCACCTAGTACTTATTTGTGTGTACAAGTCTCTCTATTATATTTAGGGATAATTGTGATTTATTTATATTGAAAAACTATTTCCAGTGATGTGTATGTGTTCTCTACACTCTGTCACTACTTTGGTTATTGTCTCTGTATTTTTTTCCAACAAATATTAGATATTAATTCTATGGATATCTGGTATCAGGTTTCTTTACCATGACATAAACATTCTGCTCAAAACAATTCTCTTCTGAATGGAAATTATAGTAGATTAAAATGGCTACAAATTCTTCAGTGCTTCTCCCCTCCAACGATGTTTTCAAGTCTCTACCTCTTGATCATGGTTAAGGTTTGTTATGAGATTCAGTGTAATTAGATTATACCAAATCTGAAACCAGGCCTGAGGAAACAGAGGATTCTGGTTTCCCTTCATGTGTCTTGGATTCTTAGATCCTAGGATCTAGAAGCCATGCTAAAAATGAAATTCAAGCAACTGTGGAGAGGCCTGTCGTGGACAGTAAAGGTGCCTTGGACTAAAAGCCTGGCCAAGGTCTGAGAAAGGAAGTCAATGTCAACTGGCCACTTATGCCACTGAGTCATCTGGCTGCAAATATCCCAGTACTTGGTGAACTGCAACACCAGGACAACATGGAGCATAGCTGAGCCATTCCCATCCAATCCTGCTCATAAAACGTGTAAGGAAAAGAAATACATTGTTTCTATTGATGCAATAAAACTTTGACTTCGATAGTCGTCTGCTTTCCAGCAATAGCTAACTAGGACAGAGGCCACCACAGGAGATGTAAAATCTACAAACCGTTTAGGAGACTTTTATTTGAGGTCCCTGTCCAGAGGGCAGGAAACCAAAAGCATAAACACAAAACATTGAAAAAAATCAAAGCTAGCCACAAGAGTACACACTATTCCTTTATAATCCCAGAATCTGATAGTTTGGTGGGTAGGGACCAGAGGAAGAGGCAGGAAGAATAGCAGAAGTCATCTGTCTTGATAAAAACGATGATTGCGCAAGTACACATTCATGAAGAATAGTCAAACTGATCCCCTAATACAAATGCATTTTGTGGGACATAAAATAATTAAATTGGTTTAAAATATAGAATTACAGTTTTTCTTACACCAAATACTTTCAACAGCTCGACACTGCTTATAAATTAAAAGGTAGATCAAGTCATTCTTCTGGAATTCCAAGCTCTTTGTGATATGGGAAACACATTCTTTATGGCAAGCCTCAACTCATTGGCTGTCCTGTTCACTTACCAAAGCTCACCATTCCTGGCCCAAGTCTTCTGTCCTAGCACCCAGGCATAGTTTCCCCTTCTTCTTCCTTAATTTTTCCGAACCCATTCTGTCTTTAAGGCTCACGTCTATTGGAATCCTTTCTGGATACTGGAGGTTGGGTAGCCATTCTCTTCTTGAGTTTCCGCAGCAGGCGCCTGGTCCATGAGAGGAGTGTGTGTCTTATATTCAGTCAGATGTCTGCCTCTGAGAGCAGGAGCTGTTCTTATTCCATGGAGGACTCCAACAATTTCTTGTACATAGTGTGTCCTCAACAGTGTTTTGGCATCTCTAGTTCCATATCTGACCGCTAAGTGTAGCTCGGTCTTTCTTTTTGTGTTAAATACCACAGCTCTTTTCCCTGATACTGCAACTTAGCTTTGTTTTTGTCTTGTGACATGGCTTGCACACCATACACACCTCTCCTCCTTGTTCTCCCATTCCCCTTTTATTCTAGAAGCTTCCTTGAATACCACTTGTGCCTTTGCTACATACGAGCAGCATTTTTGCTGGATCTGATGGACTTTGCCTTCTTTGGTATTGGCTTGACTCTTGTTGTCTGCTCACATATGAAAGCTGAGAGCACTGGCTACTTCTGTCTTGTTTTATAAATATCTTATCTATAGGCTTTCTCTTTTCCTGTCATCTTTGTTATCGTCGGTTTATAATCACAGACTTTTACTCAATAGACACACATGAGATCAATGAATTCTCATTAATGGTACAACTATATTCTAAATGTCCATATCTTGTATAATTATATGCTATGCCACGATTCCGCATTAGTGTTTTTACATGATTCTGTTCTTTCAAGCTCCTCTTCGCCATTTATAAAAAGACTATAACTTATAAGATAGTATAAGCCTTAAAATATAATTTCACACTTAATATTTTTAGTGCATTAGGATTCAAGTACATAAAGACATGATTTTTCCAGTACTATGAATTGTTTTTTTGTACACAGCTACTACAGGACACAGGAATGGGGAGAAAAAGAAGATAGATTGAAGTGGGTCTTCAATGTCTTCTAGTAATCATCTCCATGGTGAGGTATGAGAGGGTGGGAATGTTCTCTTACTTTATACAAAAAGTTATTACATCTATTTTTTACAGAGGCCTGATCATCCTTCCTCATACCATGAACACTTTAAGAAGCAGAATCAGTCACTCATAGCTCTCATAGGAACAAACATTGGCCTAAGACTCCACTAACATGTGTATAGTTCTTTAGGATGAAAGTTGGTAGTGTGCAAAATGGGGGGATAATTTTAATTGCTCACTGAGATTCTTCATAAATAAACACAAGTAGTACCATGTAAAACTATACCATCTCGAACACTGCTGTGTGTCTATCAGTTATCACCATATTTGTTCATATAATTCTAAGTTTCTAAAGGCAAAAACCAGTTGCACAAGAATAAACCAAACTATTCTAAGAGTGGAAATCCTGACCATCACAGAGTGAAGTTTTTCTTCTGGCAGATTGTTTCTTGAAAGCTTCATATGTTGTTCTTAAAAATCTTCAACAAGTCATGAGGTTGGGAGATGACAGAACTCATGCTGGAGGGAGAAGGAAGGAGCACATTCATGTGAAATAGAACTAAGTGTGATGGAGGAGAGTCATCTGTGTATGTGTGACTCTCATTGGTAATAAAGAAACTGCCTTGGCCTTTGATGGGATAGCAGCTTAGATAGGCGAAGTAAACAGAACAGAATGCTGGGAGGAAGAAGGCAGTGAGCAGACGCTATAGCTCTCCTCTCCAGCCCAAGATGGACGCAGGTTAAGATCCTTCCAGTAGGTCACACCTCGTGGTGCTATACAGATTACTAAATATGGGTTAAAGCAAGATGTGAGAATTAGCCAATAACAGGCTGAAAATATTGGGCCAGGCGGTGTTTAAAAGAATACAGTTTTCCGTGTAATTATTTCGGGTAAAGCTAGCCGAGTGGCCGGAAGCGGCCCACCGTTCCTATTTTCACACTAAGTGCGTTCCTGTAGTAAATATGATCTTGTAGGCAAGAGCAGACCATGTACACCACAGTGACCTTCTAAGATTAAAATTCCTAAATTTTGTGATGTCAGGTGTTGCGCAATATTATTTTAAGATGTGTGACTTTTGTTTTTGCTGCATTTGTTTAACTCTGTGAAGCTGTGATTCTCTACCTGTCTAAAACACCTGATGGTCTAACCAAGAGCCCAATGGCCAGAAGCAAGGCAGGAGCAAAGGCCGACAGGGCTGGCAGGCAGAGAAAATAAATAAGAGGAGAGAGAATGAGGAGCGAGAGAACAAGGGGAGGAGGATATCAGGGGCCAGTCACCCAGCCACTCAGCGAGCCATGGAGTAAAAGTGAAGTAAGGCATACAGAAGTGAGAAAAGATTAAAGGCTAGAGGCAAAAGGTAGTCAGAATAATTTAAGAAAAGCTGGCAAGAAACAAACCAAGCTAATGTCGGGCATTCATAACTAAGAATAAGCCTTCATGTGTAATTTATTTGGGAGCTGGGTCGTAGGCCCCTCAAAAAGTCAAAAGAATAAAACATCACACAGCAGTCAGGACATATTTTTTGTCTTCTTTTTCCATTTTAACTGCTGTATCAGAAAGACCATTGTCCTACCATGGTGCTGAGCAGGGGTATTAGAGCCTCAGACCAATTCTGAGGTCACTGCTAAATTAATTTTCTAACTCTGCTGTGAACATAGTCCTATCTACCCAACGAAGTGGGCATCAAGCACCATCATTCACATGCCCATTTTCCTTGGCAATTCCCGACCCTGGTCTGTTTTATTTTAGTCTCTGATACATGTAGAGACATCAGTAGGCAATAATCAAGTGTCTAATGGCTCACTTGAGCTAGGTGGATCAGGACTGATGTGCCCTGCATTGCCTCAGGTTATGCAACATTTGTTTCAAAGATGGGTGTTTGGCTATATTACTCAATTTGTCCCTCATATTAATGGCCCCACCCCACCATGTCCCACAGTCTTGGCTATGAGGGGCTCTTTCGTTTCTTGTATAAGGCTTCCTTCATTCACATAGTTCAATGTAGAGTACTCCCCAGGTTATTATTAGTACTGGACCATTATTAAGGTCCCCGTCTGCTATCAGTTCTACCATGCTTTCTCTTCATTTTCACTAATTCTTCTCTTGAGTTCAGTTTTTTGATTGAATGTGAAGCTATTTGGCAGATGTTGCTTTCTCTTATTGCACTTAGAGATGACAAAATGGGAAGCCAATACCTTTATTTCATTTACGCTCTTCCTAACTTTTCCTGTCTGTCCAGAAGCTACTGTAGAAGATAATATCTATGTCTTTTTTTTCTCACTGCAATTCTTTCTTTATTTGAGAAATTTTTTTTTCTGGGCAGACAATGGAGGCTCAGCTAAAAGTCTTACTGCTTACAACAAAGGCCTTGATTAATGCTGCAATCTGCTTATAATCCTGTCATTCTATCCCAAATATTCTAACTTCAGGGACCGCAATATATTCTTGACTCCAGCATCCTTTTTTGAAGGGGCTGGATGAAGTTATCATCCATCATGAAGACATGTCACTCTCTACCACATAGAAGAAGGCAGCTCTCCTGGGATTTCTACCCCCCCCCCCCCGGACCATCTACCTTCAGAAGCAGTAGCCTCGATTGTCCATCTTATCACATACAGCAGAGGCAGTACAATTCTTGGGAAGAAAAGTTTGCCACATGGTCAAGGATAGAGTATCAGGGTCATCTCTCTGGGCACTTACCCCTTGGATGTCTTAGCTTCACATTGTCTCTTATTAGCCATAACATGATAGCACAGCTTCTTATAAACTCAACATGGTTTTCCTTGTGCTTCAGGGGAACCAAAGGTAGGCTTGGAGTATTTTGTGACTTATTGTGGGACACGAGCAAACATCTACTCACCCAAAATCAGACACCAACTACAGATTAAAAAATAATTCTGGGCGCTGAGAGATGACTCAGTGGTTAGAGGACATACAGACAAGAGGACCTCAGTTCAATTTCTAAGACTCACATTGCAGCTTAGAGCTGTCCACAACTTTTGTTCCAGGAGAGGACCTCGGTTCAATTCTAAGACTCATATTGCAGCTTAGAGCTGTCTACAACTCTTGGTCCAGGAGAGCGAGTGCTCTCTTCTGGCCTCCACAGGAACCAGGTTGCCATAGGCAAACCATTTACATACATAAAAAAATAAATAGATAGTTTTTTTTTTAAAAAAGAAGGCAATACACACTTCTACCCATGTATACCCAACTGAACCAAGTTTAATTGGGGTTGCTTGTAGGAGTGTGGATGAGGGGTTACTTACAGGAGTCAAGGCAGCTTATGTGAACCTGCATCATTGAAGGAGAGATTGAAACCTCCAAACTCCCAAAATACTTAAATATTCTCAGAAAGGAAAGGGACCGCATATATCTAATGAGCCGCACTCTGTGCTATCTTGTGAGATCAGTGCGATCCCCTCCACTTCAATGAGGTGAGTGTTAGGGACCCTGATTTTGGAAGGGTAATTTCTGGTGCTCTATTTTTAAGACTCTAATCAGGCCATATCATGCTCAAAGCACAGAATTCAACTGCAATCATACAAACATACAGTTATGGACAGTACATAATATGTGACTGGCAATTTATGTATTTAGTATACTAAGGTTTTTCTTTATTTTAGAGTTTATCCCTTCTTTCTCGAAACCAGCTAACTGTGAAACAGTATGCACTATTAAGTTGCAGCTCATTCATATTGTATTTACTGGATCTCTTGATTGGGTCATTTATCTCTTGTGCTTGATTTAATCTCATGCTATTTTATTAATGACACTAGAAGCAATGGTAGAAACCTTGTATACATGTATGTGTGTTGTATATTACATATATATTTACATATATGGATAGACTATATGATACACACGGACACACACACATACCATATAGCTTATGTGTATAGCAGGCTTTACTATCTAGCTTTATGTGTATTCTGTGATGTGCGAATAGAGATGGGGTGTGGTATGACAGTTTCCTCCTAGATTGAAACATTCCATCTCTCAGGGATAAGATAAAAGGGAAACAACTCAAAATAGCTTCAGAAAGCCTCTGAAACTAGATTCCCTAAGCCCCTCTCTCCCAGAGTTAACAATAAAGATGTCTCAGAGTTACTCTTAGATAAGTCAAACTGCAAGAAAGACTCAGACCTCACCTGCAGCCTGGAAGAAGCAGAACCCATCCCAGCTGCCTGGAAGAGGCTTAGACTAAAGGAGGCACTTGGAAAGGACACTCTCCCTCCCGTGGGAGTATGCTCCAGGTTCTAAACCTTTGTGAGTGGTCACCTACCCTGGGATGGGCTTTGGTGTCGCAGCTGTCTTTGAGTTATTTCTGCTCCTGTATGTAACTCCTCGTGCACATTCCTGTAAGTAATACCAACAAAACTCATTGATTGACCAAGTTGGACTTTGGTGGCATCTCTGTGTTGGTCTGTTGTGGGTCCTAGCTGGGGTGAGTACACGTGGGTGTTCCTTCTCTCCAGGTAATGTCTTGTCACACAACAACTTAATCTCTTCCTTGACTCTCTTTTCTCTTGTCCTTGATCTAATCTTATATCGTTTTGTTTATTTTGACGCTAGAAGTAGCGTTTTATGCCATATGTGTGTCCATATGTTTTCCATATATGGAAAGGCTATATGGTACAAGACACACAACATATTTATCTATATACGCCACATAGCTTAGATGTGTAGCAGGCCATGCTGTCTAGCTTGATGTGCATCCTGTGCTGTGTGAATGTAGTGACGAAAACAGCTGGTAAGGCATTTGTCACAACATATTTGTCATTAAGTAACAAATAAGTAGCTGTATTAACTGCCCTGAAGGAAAAATCAAATATCTACCAGGCAAAAAAATAAAAATACCTGGACATTCTATTGTCTGGACTTTAAAGGGAGAAGCAGAATCAGAACAAGGGGGTTTGCAAATACTAGGAGAACACCCTGGGGAGAAGACTGCTTCCTGAGGAAGTAACTCACTATTAATATTAATGTTCAGCTTTAGACAGAAACAAGCCCCTTCCCCATGTGCTATAATCCTCCCAGGGTGCATTTTAGCTGGGATTTCATTTACCAGCCATTTGTGTTATCAATTTAATATGTAAACTACTCTGTTACTGTTTTGAACGCCTACCCGCCGAGAGTCAAAAGGGAACAAGTGCCAGTTCCCATTCTGGAAAAGGGAGCCTCTTCTAACAACATTCAGTCTTCATTTTCATCTTCAAAATGACATGGGAAGCTTAAATGCTGACAACGTCAAAGGGAAGTCATCAAACACACATATACATCATTTATTGAGTGTACAGTGGTGACATGAAACACGCGTGCTGTGAAACTCGTTCTTACAACTCGTGTTGCAGAGAGAATAGAAAGCAGCACAGCAGGCCCCTGGAGTCATACTTTACGCTGTTTCCAACCTGTCGAGGGGACGTACACATCTCCATCTTCCCCATCACTACAACCAGAATTCTTCATTTCACTCATGACCTATGCAAAAAATTAACAATACATTCACAACCACATTAAATCCTTCCTTTTCCTCTTCTGGGGAGGCTGAATAGGGTACACATAAAAACAGTTGCCTCATTTGCTCTTCAAACACTATAAATGGGGAATTGTGAACCCAACATCATTTAGTTTTCAAAATTTAAGACATACTTGGAAAGGTTTTCTTCCCCAACCTCCGCAGGGCAGCTCATTGTGTGCGTCCCAGGATATGTGGAGTACCTGTGAATTTCTTCATGAGCTTCCTGTTTTCAAAAGCATAGGCATGTCAACAGTTACTGAAGATGTGAAGGTGGTCCAACTTGTTCAACAAGGTACTTGATACTGATGCTGTCCCATGGTTGTTCAAGATACGCAACCAGTTTCAACTGCCCTCCATCACACCATGATCGGGAAGGAGCTCTTTGAGGGTGACTGAAATGACAAGTAGAGAGTTCTTTCCAGGTCTAGAGATCAATCCTTTCTAAACATCTGGACCTTCATCACACTTTTTGTGTCTACTTTGATTGGCATGTATTATCTCGGTCTCCTGGGAGAGATTGACATAATTTCTGAGAGTCTTCTAAGTCAGGGGTGAGTGAATCAAGGTTTCATGGCAAATTTGCTTTTGAAAGGGCTGGAATGGTTATGTGGGCTTGTTTTCCTTTCAACCTTAGGGCGGCACAGAGAGCAGCCTTTATCAGTTTTGTGCACAGGTGCTCTGTTTGTTCCTCTGGCTCTGCGTCTCTAGGCTTCTGGAGCAAGATATGGTAGGGTTGGAAAAGGACTGAGTCACTAGTGCTCTGAGAGGAAGGATCAATCCACACTGACTTTTTTTGTAATCATGCATGCTTTTATTAAGCAGTAAATAACAAAGAAAACACATTTTTTGTGTGTTTGTGTAGAAAAGTGGAGTTTACAATTGATTATTAAAGAGATATTCCCTTTAACAGCTTTGTCACAAGCACATCTGTGACACCATGACTGTTGGTCATTCTCTTCTATTTTTGACCCTATACATTGATTGTAAAAGCTAAGTTGGCATGAGTTTCCATTTTGGGATATTTTCCTATGGGTCTAGGCCTTGTGACTACTTGTTGCTTTGAAGAAAAGTAAGGGCCAGAGAGGTCATGAGGCAGATTTTTTGGAGCTTATGGATATTCTTACACACCTACTTAGTTATCTTAGAGATGAAATTCATTGATGTATTACATATAAGAGATATTATTACTTTTTTGTGTAGAGGTTAATAGCAGATTTAGGTTCCTCATGTTTGGTACCAACTCGGTTGTTTACAACTTTAGGAGTTCAGGCACGTTGATAAATCTCTGGTTCTTCTTTTTAAAATATCTTTTATTTATTCATTGACAATTTCATACACATATGCAATATATCTTGATCAAATCTAGTTCCAATGGTCTCTTATATTACCTTCTCTCACTCTTCCAGATACTTCTAAACATATCTCCCTGTCATCTCCGTAGCCTCTTTTTTTTTTTTTTTTAAGGTACTCACTGAGTCTATCAGTGAGGTCTGCAGGAATGTTGAATGATTTTTCTGTCTTGTTCTTGTGTGGATCTTGTGCAGGTAAGATAAACACAGTGAGCTCATGAGTGCAGTGGCCATGGCGCATGCAGAAGAGAGCATCCCTCAGAGCTTTTTCCCATCCTCTGCCTCTTACATTTTTCCTGCTACCTCTTCAGCAATGCAATCTCCGGTTCTGGTTATCTAGTCATCACCCAATTCTACGTCATCCTCATTCTAGTAGCTCAAAATTTCACATACACTTATTTATTTATTTATTTATTTATTTATTTATTTATTTATTTATTTATTTATTTATGTGTGTGTATTTGTGCATGTGTGCTGCCATGGCAAATGTGTGGACATCAGAGCATACCTTGCAGGAGTTGGTTCTCACCTTCTACCAAGTGGGTTCTGGCAATCAAACTTGGGTGGCAAGTGCCTTAACATGCTGAGCCATCTGCCAGCCCATGTAACTTAAAACTTATCTACTTTCCTGTTTGTTTATTTGTTTATGTGCATGTCTATGTGTCTGTGTGTAAACGTATGAGTGTTTGAGCAGGTGTATACTCCTGTGTACTTCCACAGAGGACAGGAGAGTATGTCAGGTGCTTTCCTCTTTTATTCTCTGCCTTCCTAATCCTTCACGGCCGGGTGCCTTCTTGAACCCGGGCTCATGTTTTCTGGGAATCTCAGCAGTTCTTCTGCTTCCCTCGACTCAGAACTGGGACTTCAGGTGTATGCAAGTCCTCTGACTTTTCACATAAGTGCAGACATCTGAAACTTGGTCTTTATGATTACCTAGCAAATACTCCTAAAATACTCCTAAATGCTGAGCCATCCCTCCAGCTCCCATTTTCTTCATGGGCAAGTTCAGGCCCAGATAATTAAATATTTCACCACGGTTGCACATTTAATATAAATAAGTGGTAAAGCTGAGGCTTGAACTTAGGCTGTCAGTTTCCAAATACATGTTTACATTATAGTCTACTGACTTCAACTCATGTATGTAATTAGAAAATTTAATGTATGCTTACTGTAGATGAGGGAGCTTGCCATGTCTTTGCTCTTGTTAATATTGGCAAATATTTTGCAGAAAATTATGAGGCCAAAATGCTGTACAGAACAGTTATTCTGCATGTGGTGTAGCACGTGGAAGTCAACCAAAGCAGACAGTACCTTTGTGGAGGTGATGGCAGATTGACAGAGTGACAAGTCAGTGTCTGTCACTCCTGTCTTAGTCATTTGCCTGTAGCTGTGAGGAAGCACCATGACCAAGGCAACTTTTAAGAGACAGCATTTAACTAAGGGCTTGCTTACAGTTTCAGAGGGTGAACTATAACCATCATGGACAGAAGCTGGGCAGCAGGCAAGCATGGCCCTGGAGTAGTACCTGAGAACTTACATCTGCTCCACAGGCAGCATGCAGAGAAAGAAAGACAGGTCTTGGCATGGACTTTTGAAACTTCACACCCCACCCCTTGCTCATATTCTCCCTCCTTCTGCTCCTCATTTGGACCTTGGGAGCTCAGTCCAGTTCTCCGATGTGGGTCTCTGACTCTATCTTCATCTGTCACCGGACAAAAATTCTATGGTGATATTCAAGATAGTCATCAGTCTGACTACGGGACAAGGCCAGTCCAGGCACCCTCTCCTCTGCTGCCAAAGACCTAGCTGGAAACATCTCCGTGGATACCTGGGAACTCTTCTTGAGCCAAGCCTCTTGTCAACCCCAAAATGGCTCCCTCAATTAAGATATCTTCTTCCGTGCTTCCATATCAGTCCTTCCTCTATCTTAACCATCCTGCTCCCCAAGCTCTCCCCAACCCTCACCTTCTCCCTTCTCTCTCCCCCTTTTGTCTTCCCCCATCCCACCTCCACCTCCATGTGTGAAACAGTTCTGGCTGTCCTGGAACTCACTTTGTAGACTAGGCTGGCCTTTAGAGGCCATTCTTAGTCAAACCACCATAGAAGCTAATTATAAACCACAAAACAAACTGCTGGAAACAGCATGGAACTCTGGCAGTTAAATAAAGGAAATGAACTTAAAGGGAAGGGCAAAGAAGTGATCCTTGAACTGCAATGATGCTGAATACGTTAAGTAAATGAAGTCTGTAGGTGGGGGAACTATGTTTCCAAAACTGTTTTCTAAACTTTGAAAAGCTTGTTTGAAGACATGAAGGATTGTAACCATGTCTCAGGTGTTCTGGCAATAGGAGGATGAGCTACAAAATGGACAGGGGAAGTTAGCAGAGAATGAATTTCATAGGACAACGTGGGTAGTGTTAGAATTTGAATTTTTTTCCTATAACAAGAAGGGCTTTAACCTGGAGTACAAGTATTGACCTATAATATGAAAAGACCATTCCAACATCATGATGCTTTTGTATGTACTCCCTAACCTCTGGAGTAGCAAGAAGGCATTATCATTCAGAACAGACACCATGGCAACTCAGTTTTCCTCATACCTAGTTCCGAATCACAACTTTGTAAAAAGTACCGGCATAACTTTGAATGCTATGGTTTTTGTTCCTGACGTCCACAAGCATCCTAGCTACAGGTTGTCTCCTGTGTCCCTTGGGCTCTCAGCATGTGAGCTATTGTATTTGCAGCACAGCCCATTAGGAGCCCTCCTGCTGGTCTAAGATGACTTCTTCCTCTTGCAGAGTAGAAGTAGGAAATGTTACTTCCTGTCCCGTGTTTGATGTTTCCTTGATTTATATGCTCATTACATCTTTCCCTTATTCTTCTTTTATCCAATAAATATTCCCTAAATAACTGCTCTCAGCAGACAATATTATCCATTCAATAGTGAAGAAGATATCCACAGCACCACCGTCTTCATGGGCTGGAGGGCTAGGTCTGGGTTCATTGCATTACTAGGCACTTCTCTAGAAGTAGTGATGGAAATTCCACGTCCTAGCAAATTTCCCTTGATGATTTCAGATTTCAGGCTTAGAGATCTCTTGCTAAGTACTCTGGCCAGTGTGTGGTCTCTGTTCACAGAGTTTCCCCGTTGAGACATTGGGCAGGACCTTCCCTTGCTCTGCTCCTCCTATTTGTCTTCTCCTTTCTCTTTTCAGATCTACCATCTTAGTTATAATCTGTTCTACAGTATATGAGTTATTGCTTTAATATACTAACTTGTCCTATTGATTTGCAGTCCTTGCCTCATTCTGGTTTTATCTAGATTAGATTTTTTAAATTTATTTTTAAAATATAAATATTTAAAAGTATATGCATTTAGACATTTTTTTAAATTTATTTATTTATTATATATACACATGCCATAAGAGGGCATCAGATCTCATTACAGATGATTGTGACCCACCATGTGGTTGCTGGGAATTGAACTCAGGACCTCTAGAAGAGCAGCCAGTGCTCTTAAGCCTCTGAGCCATATCTCCAGCCTCAGATTAGATTTCTTAAAGCACATCTTGATCATGTCCTCTTCTTATGCAGAGTTTCGGTGCCATCTATGTTCTTACCAAAAGAATTATACTCTTTAGTTGAAACCAAAATCACAAACTTTCAATTCCAGTTCTTCTTCAACACACTTACATTTTGTTGTAATTATTACTGCTTTTCCCCACACATACCCATGCTTTGTTACTTCTGCATCTTTTCCTAATGAGATTCGTTCCACGTGGAATGTCTTCTAGCAATATGCTCCCTGTCAAATACTATCTTTCAAGATGCACAAAAATTGCCAGCTACTTGTCCAGCTGTCAAGTCCCCAAAACAAGGTCTTTTCCTCCCTTGTTCTCCTCTTTCTTCTCCCTCTCCCTGCTTCTGTATCAGTCTGTTACTAAGGCAAACACAGACGTAAGAAGTTTGTAAGCAGATGCTTATTTTCACAGCTCTTTATTCAATTCGGTGTCAATATGTGACACCCCCACACTGTGTCACGTGCTCCACAACACTGCCACCTTATCCTTTCTTTCATCCATCGTCTATCCTAGAACTCCACTCTTCAACAAACAAAAGTGAAAAACCCTGAGTCCATTTCTACATCCATCGTACATACATACATACACACACACACACAAACACATAACAACTACAGTCTTAGTGTTGATTTTGCAAGACATTTATGTATCTATACTTTTTAAGTTCTATTTTTAATTGACACTGCTGTGCATACTTATGGGGGCACACTCTTATTGATTTGGTACACCTACACATTGTGCAGAGATAAGTAATAATATTTGGCAGGCAATCACCTCTAACACTTATTATTTATTTATTCCTCTCTTGTAGACAGTTTAGAATATGATATTGTAAATTATAGTAGCACTTACATGCACAAAGAGACTGGGACTTCTATCACCTGCTTGTGCTGGGGGTGAATCTTTCTATAACCTTAACTCCTTTTCTTTCTGAAGTCTCTGGCAATTATTCAGCTCCCTTTATGAGATCATCATTTTTAGATTCTGCAAATAAAGGAGGTTGTTAGAGTATTTGTTTTTCTGCATCTGAAATATTTCAGTTAATATCATATTCTCCAGGTTCATCCATGTTGCTGCAAAAGGCAAGATTTTATATTTGTTAATGGCTGAAATAGTAGTATATGTGTGTGTAGTAGTTGTGAGAGGTTGTGAAATTGTAGTGTGGTTGTGTGAAATAGTGTGTGTTTAAAAGTGTGTGTGTAATAGTAGTGTGTGTGTGAAATAGTGTGTGTAGTGTATGCATATTTTATATTCTTTATGCATTCATCTTGGTCACTTGGGTGATTCTACATTTCGGAAAACATATTTTAGGTGCTGGGAATAATGATATAATCTGCATGAGAGTACAGGATTCTACAGTAAACTGATTTCATTCTTTTGAATAAATGCTAGGAATTCTAACAACTGGAGACTGTATTTATTAATATGTTTCTGGATGCTACTGTGGCTGGGAGTATGAGAGGCTGTATAACCAGAGCACAGGGTCCTCGCAAGCGGTACTTAGCTCCCTGCACCTAGGGGAACAGACACAGAGAAGGGCTGTGATTTGTATCAGGGTTTATACATTTGTCCCCGTGTTTACTGTCTTCTGTTTCTTTAATCTTTAGGGGGAAACATATTACAAACACACATTGAACTGTGTCCAAATGATTATCATCACCAAGGATATAACTAGTGGGGGACTTTATTATTTTGTGATTGAAGAATCAGGCCCCTTAAATATAGGGAGAAAACTTTCAAGTTAAGCCTCCATCTCTATCCCTACATAACCTTATAATCTGTAATTACACTAGTCCCAGATGGCCTTTCACTTTCAGAAGCCAAGCCATCGTACTTTTAGATCATGAAGGGAAGGAAATCTGGTTGGGGGAGTTCAGCTCACTACATCATTCCTACATATGGAGATATCAGAGAGCACCTCTCTTTCAGGGGAACAATTAATTTCTTCATTTGGTTTCCATTGGGAAGGGTTGGAAAGAATTTTCTCTTGGCGCTCTGGGCTCTGTGCAGTATATGCTCCTCCTCACAGAAGAAGAATGAGTTATGTAGGTGGTGAGTTGATATGGCGATTGGAGAAGCTAATTTATTGAAAGTTCATGCAAAGTGGATTTAGCATGGTGTGAATAAAACATAAGACTCCTCATTTGCACAGAACATCTTCAAGGCCTTGGCCAGAGACTCTTCAATTCAAAAAGTGAAAAAGATTAATTGCTACAATGAAATACTTAGAATATACTAAAATCTTAGACCATATGTACAAATAAAACCAAGTACAGCCTAAACATCTTTCCTCAATTATCCACACAAGAAAAGAATAACGATCATGTTAAGTAAGATTCAATTATCATTTCTTTTTCTATAGAAAATTCTGGAATGATTCTATCATATAAGAAGTCAAACAAATGTATTCTGTGGGAAACAAAGGTAAGAAAAGACTGGTAGAAAGCTATTCCAGTCAACTGATTAATGAAATTATGTTATTTTGTGGTTTGTGATATTTGTTACTGTGGTTTGTGAAAGAAATGGCCCCCAATGGAGTGGCACTGTTAGGTTGTGTGGCCTTGTTGGAAAAAGTGTGTCTCTGTGGAGGCGGGCTTTGAGGTCTCATATATGCTCAAGCCTCGCCTCGTGAGACAAACCACTTCCTATAGCCTGTGAGTCAAGACGTAAGAACTCTCACCCATTCTCCAGCACCATGTCTGCCTGCCTGCTGCCTTACTTCCCATCTTGATGATAATGGACGAAACTTCTGAGCTAGTCCCAGTTAAATGTTTCCTTTGGAAGAGTTGTCAAGGTTATAGTGTCTCTTCATAGCAGTAGAAACCCCAAGACAGCTACCATGACAAAGTTTCATCTAAATAGGTGCTGTTCTTTTGTAGCTGATTGCTATTCCTTTTTTTTTCTTAAAGAAACAAAGAAAAGAAAATAGAAGAGAAACACTATTGAATTTGTACACTCTTCAAGCCCCGCACCTGGATCCACCCTGGCCTCTGCTCTGTCTTTCTAGCTTTGCATGGTGATGAGCAGAGTGTCTGCCCTCGCACATTCAGATCTTTCTCACTGACTCTTGAGAGCATCAATCAAATCAGTTCTCTTCTGTCTTAAACTTGCATGGATCACCTGGAGGGGATGTCCTACTGTTTACCTCCCTTGGGGCATAAGAAACCAGAGGCTTGTTCGGACCAGTTTAACTTTATATCACATGGTGCTGACATGGATATCTGGTATGGGTCAGCTTAAGCATGGTTGACACAGGTTATCCAGAGGATCATGTGTAAGCTATTAACAGCAGACATTAGATGTCTGAGAAACCCAAAAGGAAATTGGGATATAATCCATTGTGTAACTTTTGGGACATTTTTATGGGTTTTATAGTAATATGATCTTGAGGTCAGAATCTTTAGTCTTTGCCACCATCAATCTGTGTCTGTCTGTCTGTCTGTGAGCCTGTATACCTGCCTCCAGGATCTGTGTGCCTGCTGTGTGTGTGTGTCTGTATCTGTACGTGTGTCTGTGTGTCCATGGTGTCTGCTGTGTCTGTGTCTGTTCCTCACACTCCCTCTAGCTTCCCTGCCTCCTTCCTTTTCTAGGACTGGAGTTGTAAGTAGTACTCCCACTCAGGGTGACTACCATCCATAGGGCCTGGTTGCATATCTCCCAACAATGCTGAGGCACCATGATATCTCAGAGGATGCTGAGGCTGCTCCTGGGGAGACAATGTGCTAAACCAGAGGTTCTCAGAAAACACAGGGAAATTTTAGAACATTAGCTTGCCTGGGAAGGTCCTCTGTGTGAGCAGGCTAGGACATGGAGTGTTTCACAAAATCTCCACAGGATTCTAACCTACAGACCAGGTTGAGATCCAGAGGTGTAGACTATGGAACACATTAAGGAATGATGGATTTTAAGTGACTTATGTAAGCTATGGCCTTCAACATAGCATTATAAAAAGTTAAGGAGGCATTTCCCATATTGTTTGTTGTAATCTCATTCTAGTAAATGTCTTGGCATTCCAATGATGATAACACAGAAAATTGACTGACTTGGAAATCTTTTTGTTAGGAAACCCTGACATATAATTGTATTATTTGTGTCTCCATATTTTCAAAATGAAATATTAGTATGCATTTGGAAAATCAAACTTTATATATTGAGGTGGCTGATTTTGGAGTTATGACACCACTGGTTAAATAGACAACCTTTTGTAAGAGTGCACAACATATACACTCTTCATCTATGACTTGAAGTTGGAACAAACAGATTACAGATTGGTGCATGTTTCCTGCACATGACTTACTGAAAAAGTGGAATAGTTTAATATTAACAATACTATTTTTATTATCATATTATCCTCTAAGTTTCATGTTATTTCTCTATTTTTTCTGGCTTAGCAGTTCTAAAACCACATACTAGAGTACTCTTAAAATGCTTAATATATTATTTTTTCCAATCAGAAACAAAATCTCTCATGATGATTTCTTCCTAATGTCTTTTGTTGAAAACCAAAAGGATTATGGCACCTCTGGGTCTCTCTTTATGGGCCTTAAAACAGCTGGGCATTGATCCTCTGATAAGCGTCTGCTTGAGAATGAATGCAATTTCTTACCTGGGATATCTGGGTGCCTCGTGGAGACGGAAGGCTTTAACTACTGCCTCTCTGAGCTTATTACCATTCCATTTGGAAAAACATGTCACCCAGGGCCAACGAGATCCAGTTACACTGCCGATTCTGCTCAGATGAATACCTGATGAGGCGACAAACCTGTTTTAAAATGAATTTGCTGCTCCCATCAATTCCTTATGACTCTATTGCAAGCCTGAAAATGTATCAAATAACAAAACTTGATCATCTGACCTTGCTAAATGCAGCAAGCAATGTCCCAGGCCGTATATGTGACACGTTCTTATTTATTTAATTCTCGGTTTTAAAAACCCTCAAGTCCTCTGCAGTGAAATGCTGCTTCTGTCTTCTAGATAATGCATAAAAAAACCTGTCTACATATAAACTTAAACTAATGGCACTGGGCCACTAGGAAAAACAGAGAATTCATTTACATTAAGTCCAGCATGATACTGTCATTAACTTCAATCGAGGAGTTCCCCAGGGGAACAAAGACGCTGGTTTCTGGTGGCTGACTATTGCTGTCCAGGGAATCCAGCCAGGCCAAGTTCCAAACAGGTGAGTTCTCTATTGGGGCAGTAGACAAATCTCCTTGGTGAGGGTACCTTTCCTGTCAAAGTGTTTTGAACTGCAAATAAACAGTCCTTGAGGCTAGGGGCATATTTTGATCCAAAGGCCATCATCAGGTTGGAAATGCACACCCCCCTCCTAGAGCACAGTTTTGGTCTCAGTGCGCAGTTCTATCCTGGTGAGAGATTAGCATGCCTCGCCAGAGCACGGAAACTAACTGTTACAATGAATTAATGAATTACGTGTACAGAAGGAATTGTTCCCTTGCATGGAGAGGACTAGAAAAGGCAGAGTATATCATTTTTCTTAGTAATTTAATTATAATGGAATGATTATTATAGCACCTCATTTCTGTAGGGACTGTGAAATTGAAGGCTTAGGTGTGATTTTTTTTTTTAATCAGCAGCCAGGGATGAACTAAACAGCCTCTAGATGTCCATCTTCATTTGCTGTTTTCCAGCGCCCTCAGAGCGTCTCTCAAACATTAGCTGTGGCTTGTCATAACTATGTGTCCATGTGAAGATACAGTGTTGACCCAATAGCAGTGGAGAATGGATTTTTAATTTATTTTCCCAGTTATGATGCTGAATTTGAACTCGTACTGAGTTTTCTAGGCCTTCAGACCTACTTCTCTGTGACAAAGAGTGTCTGAGCTGAGAGCCTGGACCTTCAATCATGGTTATCTATTGCTTTTTTCAAAAGTGCATGTGTGTGTTTTAGTGGGTTCATATGCACATGCGCTTGTGTTTGTAGAGATGGAATGACCTTGGGTACAGTTCTCAAGAATACTGTCTAATTCCTTTGTGACAGGGTATCTCATTGGCTGGCAGTTCATCAATTAGGCTAGTCTGGTTAGCAAAGAAACCCAATGGATCAGGCTCTCTCGGCATCCTCAGAATTAGGATTAGAAGCATGTTTATGTGGACACTGGGCATAGAAGTCAGGTCTTTATGCTTTTGAGGCAAATTAACGCTTTGCTGACTGAGCTACCTCTGTAGCCCTGCACTTGTGTTGTGCTGTAATTTTTGTTGGTGAAAAAGGACTTCACAGTGTAGCCCAGACTGCACCGAATATGCAATCTGTCTCCCTCGGCTTCCCGAGTGCTAGGATTACAGGTCCGAGTCACCATGCCCATCTATTGCTTTTGTCTCCTACTAATCTTTGTGTAACTACTCCTCTGTTATCCTTGGAGAAGCTGCCTAACGCTATTTCATTTCTGTATAGTTGGTCTGGAACTTAATCCCTCTCTCATGCTCTGTGGGGTACATGGACCAGGCTTGGTACAGGATAGCCTAGCATCTCTAAGTGGATGAAGGCCCACCATCTTATGGGGTATGAGTGTCTGGCATCTTATTGTACATAAATCCAGACATCTTCTGAGACACATGGAATAGTTCAGGGGTAGGCATGTCACCATGAATCCTGTGGTTCATTTCAGTGTTATAGATAAGCTATGTTTTATCATTTTCTGGTCTTGATAATGTGGTGGGTTTCAATTTGAGGGTTCCTGTTGGGCTGTGTGTCAGTTATCTAAAGAAACACACTGGAGAAACGGCAGGGTGCAAGTGACTTAACTTGAATTGTACAAAGGCAAACACTTGGATTAAGATAGTGGGAGCCAGAATGTCTTCTGATTCTTGGGGTCAGTTGGATGCTACTACTTGTAACCAAAAGAGATCCTCTCTCACAAGTTTTCTTGTCATCCTTCCATCAAATCAGACAGGGGATGATTCTGCAGATTGAGTTTCTGAAGATCATTCCTGTGGATTGGAGTCTACTATGTTGTGTTTCTGGATGTTTTCTTCACAGTACAATGTACAGAGACGAAGGCTCAAGAGCTACTGAGGCAGGAGGGAGCTGGGACCTCACTTTAGCGAGGAAAAGGTTGGAAATCCAGGATGCTTTCCTGACAGATTTGGAGAACTGCTGCTTTTTTCTCTGTCTCATCATGGATGACAATTGGGATTTGAACAAAACAAGAAAAAGGAAGACAGAAATACCAGAACTATTTTTTACAAGGTCTATGAATCTCTTTATCCATAGACTGGTATTTAAAGAAGAGGATCTCGGATGATTTGAAGTGAAGGTAGAATATTTGTAAGCAACAATTAAATTTGATTGAATATATTCTATTAGGTGGGAAAAATTGTTCACATAACAATGATTAGCCCAGGCTGAGCCATCTCCATATCTTTTATCTGAATTTACAGTTAACTTTCCTTGTTTTTTTTTTATTTTTTTGTGATGTTTTCCATGTTAGAACCTCTTTTTTTGGCATTGTATTAATCTCCTGAGTGTGGAGGTCTAGAATAGCACACGTTAGTCCTTTGAGCTGGGATAAAGTTAATCTCCCTTCGACTCTTACTCTCTGGTTACGAATTCTGGAAAGCAGAATAGAAGTCATGCCTTGAAAGCAGTCAGTGGCTGGCTTCTGATTGGCCCCAGTTTTTCCCGGGGTCAGCAGGCAACTGCTTCGGACTGACTGCTTGGCAGGCTGAATGAGGCTAATTGGTTCAGGTGGGACTTGAATGTAGGATCTCCATGTCCCTGGCATCGCCTGCTATCCATCTGAGCAAAATGGATGCCGAGTGACAAGTGAGAAGCTGGCAGGTCCAGCCTTATTTTAGCCACAGGACTTCACAAGCAGGTGTCATATTGTCATTGAAAAGGAAGGGGTTGAAATCCATAACCTCATTCTGCCAGTCCTCACACCTCCCTTCTTGACTTCTAAACAGTTCATCAGCTGCAGTAAATAAGGTTATATTTAATTGAGAGCAACCTTACCTTTCTTAAAGGCAAGATTTTATTTCTTTATATTTTAAGTGCTGACTATATTCTGCAGGGGTTAGGTTTAAATTAAATTGTGCTCCCTCAAAATTGAAATCCTAATGCCTAGTGCCTTCAAATGCTATAATATTGGGAGGTGAAACTTTTGGTATTCAAAGAAGGTAGTTAGAGCAAGCCTTAAATGAACATCATGGGTGTAATTGTTAGAAGGGAAAATTTGGAAAGAGTCATGCGTCCAGGTAGAGTGGCGCTAAGAAACAGAGAAGACAGTCAGAAAGAGACCAAAAGGAGCTATCTGGACCAGAATCCTCCCTCTGTTCACCAAAGGAACCAGCCTTGGATTGAGATTCCTGCCCCTGGATCTGTGACATAGATTTCTGCTGTTTCCTGGTGCATTCCTTGATAGTCTTTGCAAACTAACGCAAGATCTCAGTATAGCCCATTCTTAATTCAAGGTGCTCATTTACCCCTCGCCTACAGAGGTTAGTCATCATAGCCTAACTCAAAACCCAACAGATCGGTCTATGGCTGACAGAAAAGGCTGGGTTATAATGCATGTGTTTAACTCCAAATTAGTGAGGCTCCCCCCTCCCCCTTCTCTTCTGAACATGTTCAAGAACCTAACAAGGATATATTGCTTTTCTTAGAGAGGGAAGATAGACATGTTAAGAGTATAGACAAAAGATAATCGTATAAAAACTCAAGTACCTGCCACCCAAGTTTAACAAATGGTAATATATTTTCGTATTTCCTTCACATCTTTTTCCTCAAAGTAATAAATCATTGCATATAATTTAGTTACTCTTCCTCAAATAATTCCCTTTCCTTCATCCCAAAGGAAAACTCTACTAATTTGATTTACATTTAGTTCATATTTTAGTATTGTTACCTTGTATATATATATATATATTTGTTTATTTATTGATTTATTAAAGATTTCTCCCTCCTCCCCGCCACCGCCTCCCATTTCCCTCCCCCTCCCCCAACCAAGTCCCCCTCCCTCACAACCCAAAGGGCAATTCCGGTTCCCTGCCCTGTGGGAAGTCCAAGGACCGCCCACCTCCATCCAGGTCTAGTAAGTTGAGCATCCAAACTGCCTAGGCTCCCACAAAGCCAGTGCGTGCAGTAGGATCAGAAACCCATTGCCATTGTTCTTGAGTTCTCAGTAGTCCTCATTGTCTGCTATGTTCAGCGAGTCCGGTTTTATCCCATGCTTTTTCAGACCCAGGCCAGCTGGCCTTGGTGAGTTCCTGATAGAACATCCTCATTGTCTCAGTGTGTGGGTGCACCCCTCACGGTCCTGAGTTCCTTGCTCGGGCTCTCTAATGTGATATTTTGCTGCTCTTAACAAACGTTAAATGACATGTCACCATCATGTCATCTATAACTTCTTTTAACATAGCACTGTGTGATAGCATATCTATGTAAACATATACAGAACTAGGTTTGTTGTTCAGTTACACCCTGTGTTATTTATTCTCTAGAAAGAGAAAAGTGATATAAGCTAATACCACACTTGATATTATTAGGCTTGTCTTCCGTGTGTGCACACACATTTTACTAAGATAATATATCTAGCAGCCAGATGGATGGGTCACATAAACTACTTCTGTATTTTCATCAAGTGCTACCAAATTGGACATCAAGTGGATTGTGATTGCTTACTTGAGAGTAAGTATTTTCCTACCCTAATATCATCAGATATTGGTCTAATTAAAAATTATGTGTACTCTCTATCCAAGTGCCAGCCAAGGACTTCCTTGCAGTCCTGCACCTGATCATTGTACAAACTGAATTACTGATCCATTTTTGGGGTCTTTTAGAGAGCTTCTCTGAAGGGCTACTCAAACTGTGGCAAAAAAAAAACCATTGCTTTTCATCCAGGGGAAGCCAGATTGGCCATCGGCCAATGTCTTTAATGGTAGGGCTACCTCTTTAGAGGGGTGATTGATGAGAGTAGGAAATGAAATTGTACAAGATCAGGGCAGGGACCGAGACCGAAGCAGTTCAGAAAAGTCCTTGGTTCTCTGACCAGGAAGCCAAGGAGGGAACTGTGGTTTCTTATTGTCTCCGAAATGAATATCTTGCCTGGAGGGTATGCTCTACCTGAGGCTGTGAGACTAGGACTTCATTGCAGACATTTCTAGTGGATATCTTTGGCAGTGAGTCTTTAGACTTGGCTTAATTTTTTTTTTTATGGTGAGAGTGTTACATCTATTTCCCAACTTCTACCCATCTCCTAGATGAATTTAGGGTTACATCTTCAGAGTTGGGAATACCACAATAGCATGGAAGGCCTATTGTGGAAAAACTTGTGGTCATCTGGATGGATCTCTAACACCTCAGTTGGATGGGGTCAATGACTGGGCTAAGGGACCACCGCTCAGGGAGGTGGAACCACTCTTAGGGTGGCAGGTTTACCAAAGTTGTGCTAGAGAGTTAGATGGAATAATTACCTCTCTAAGGTGAAATACACTCTCCATCTCTGAATCCCTGTCCTATATGCAGTCTTTGAGCACCACATCTCTACAGCTTCATAAGTCTGCCCGCTTCTGTGAATTACCCAGAGAAGTATAACTTTCCCTTTTGTTCATTCTATTTCTTTTTTTGAGAATGCTTTCCATAACACTTTGGACTTCCTGAGTGCTTTGGGCTTTCTTCTTCTTTCTGTAAACCTCCTCACCTGACCAAGTGGCTGCCTGCCAGTTGTGGTTGAACTCCAGGCTAGCTTAACTCAAACAGCATGCCCTTTTTTCTTTCTTTTCACACTCGTCTGGGCAGTTTCCAGGATTTCCAGCCTGTGTACCCTGAGTATTTCTTTTAAACTTTTAATAAAATGTTCTTAAGCATCAAAAAAGGATGCATACATATATACTACATTATATAGACACTACGTATATGATGCGCATTTATATCATTTATATCCATAAAATATTATCATATATTAATTATTTTACAATTTATAAGCTGCATTACAGCTTGCTTTTCTCGGTATTCATGAGGTTTATCTACTTTATCATATTCATTGTTCTAGGTGAGTAAGTTTCACTGCTCTATAAAATCCCATCATATAAACATAGCTCTTTTGGTTATTCATTCTTCCTTCTTTTTTTACCCCACAATTATCCTTTCTCATCAACTCATATTCTTCTCTTATAGGATTTGTATTGTTCCTGGTCGTTACATAGTCATGTATGATTCCTAGTACATATAGGTGAAGGGTCTCCGTATGATGTGGAATTGCTACCTTTAATTTGATAGACAATGCTAGATTATCTGCTCAGTATTATTTTGTGATGCTACCAGCAGATTGAAAATTCTTATTTTGCCGGGTGGTGGTGGCGCACGCCTTTAATCCCAGCACTCGGGAGGCAGAGGTAGGCGGATCTCTGTGAGTTCAAGGCCAGCCTGGTCTAGAAGAACTAGTTCCAGGACAGGAACCAAAAAGCTACGAAGAAACCCTGTCTCGAAAATCAAAAAAAAAAAAAAAAAAAAGAAAATTCTTATTGCATCATGTTTTGCTCAGCACACCATTGTTGTGGTTTTGTTTTCAGATAATTAAAATTTGTGTGCATGCTGTGTGTGTGGTATATGCATATATGTTCACATTAATATGTGTATATATGCAATACATTCGTTTTTGGAGGTAAGAGGTTGATGTCAATGCATATCTATGGTTGTTTCTCCACTTTGTTTACTTACTTACTTATTTATTTATTTATTTTCTAATTTATCTACTTAAGGCAGGATCTCTTATTAAACCTGAAGCTTTCCATTTTGGCTCAATTGCACTGCCAGAGAGCCCACCAGGATCCTCCCTTCTCCATCGACTAGTACCAGGGTTATAGACACATGCCACTGCATCTGTCATTGAGGTGAGTTCTGGGAGTCTGAACTTAGGTCCTCTCACTTGTGCAGAAAGCACTTTACATTGAATCATCACGTGGTCCCCCCGTTGTAATTTTATAAATCTCATATCTGATTGTGGTAGGTATATCCTACCTTATTTTGAATTAAATTCAGTGTTTGTTAATAAACAGACCAAGAAATACCTTGATTTGCTGTCATTCCCCATTTCTGTCGTGTAAATTCCCATCGTGGCCAATTTCAAGTCACCACTCTTTCCACTATGCACAGTTTTAGGTCACCAGTGTGATATCACTGAGAATGACCATGCTTAGCTTGACAAAGATAAGCACAGCAAGTTCTACCTTAGTTAGACCAACTTCTTTCTGACATAATACTGCTAAAATTTACATTTCTCTGGATACAGATTCAGGGTGTGTGTGTGTGTGTGTGCATGCTCAAGTGTGCACACACGCAAGTCTATTCTAATGGAAGAATTTTCTTAATTGAGGTTCCCTCTGCATGGAGGACCCTAATTTATGTCAAGTTGACTAAAAACTAAGCAGGGTTCTTACATCAATTCTGCCAGTAATATTTAATATGCCATACACTTAGCATTGATCTAAAATGCTATATCTCATAAATCAAATGTCTTTACAAGTTCTTCAGCTGACTTCATTGGCATATTTAATGACTTATGTATCAGTACCACACCAGCTCAAAGATCCCCCTCCAAAGCCCACATTGTTCTTCCTCAAAATCATTTGGCACTTTCTCTGCTTTTACCCATTCAATGTGGATCTTTTATTCATAACACTGTTTCTGTATGTCAGGAGTATAAGAATAATTCTTTTTACAAAGGACCCAGTTTTACTAGAGAAGAAATAATGAAGCCAGGCCAGTATTTGACGTGATTGCATAGGATTTCATGTTTCAACTGCAGCTAAGAAATTTGTTATGGTTCTTTCAGATCTTCATTCAGCCCTTCCGAGACCTCTAGTCCCTGTGGGGCTTGGTTTCAGTGGATAAAGGAGACAAGAAAACATACTTAACTTTGTGATCCTGCCAAGATTCTTCTATTTGATATAGATACCAGCCAGTTAGTTCTCAGCAGCCTTGGAAGTCTGCTGCTAAGGCACACACCTCAACTCAAGAGTTGTTTAGAAGGTTGGACTGGAGAGAGAGGGGGGTGGAGGGAGGGTAGGAAAGTGGTAGGTAAGGAGGAGGTGGAAATTTTCAATAAAAAAAAGAGTTGTTGAGGGGCACCATCAAGACCAGAAGCAAACTGTAGCTTCATGGTGCTTACTACATAGCTCTGATTTCAGCAGCTGAACTGATAGCAGACATAGTCAAGCAATAACAATGGCAGGACAGATGCCTTGGTAAAATAAATCTGTTTCTGTAATCTGTCAATCAGTGATGACAATGACACTTGTTGGGATGAAAATAAGCACATGGCCAGCCTGTGTTTCTATGACTGACAAGCTGTTAAGGAGTCTCACCAAAAGGATCATTCCCTGTGCTTGTTCTCTCAAACAGAACACATCAACCAAGCTAGACTTCCCCTCTCAGGGATTCCAAAGCAACAGAGACTTCTAGCGAGCATCAGTCTATTGGTAACTCTCATCACAGATGACAAAATCATGTTTGCCACCTTCTCTGTAGTCTCCACCCAACAGCCAGACTAAGGATTTAGGAACAGAAGAGCGTCTCCTAAATCAATAGCTGATATCACAGTGGTGGTGTCATCCATGCCACGCAATCATTCCACCAACTGGGTCATGGTGGATCACTTTGACCAAAAGCAGCATAGATCCAGCACATCTCCTTTTAGCCAGCTCCACAGCTCAAATGTTTCAGGTTAGTCATCACGTCAGGAGTGATTGATATTTTCTCTGCCCATCTGCCACCAACAATCACCTCACACTGACCACAATTAATCAGTAACCTCTGTACACATCTTTGACATCAGCCTGCATAGATTCCCACATAGGAAATTAAGAAATGTTTTTTCAGGGGCTTTCAGGCCAACTTGCTTAGGGATTGTGAAATCAAGTTGACCCCTTCAATTAGTGGCATAAGCAGAGTGTCTAGGATGGGGTACGACAGCTCCTTGCCAACATGAGTCATCCACAGTGTTTTCTGGATTCTCATTAGCTCATTTCTTAAACAGTTTATCATTCCCAGACAGAACACCACCAGCATTGTCTAGTTCCAAGTTCAGAGATATGTCCTTTATGCCTGACAAAAACACTATCATTTCTTCCTCTTGAACATTCTTCATCCCATCTACTGATCATGTGATCTATATATAAGACTTACTCAGTCTCTTCAAAGTCAACAGCGATGCAACAAGATTATACTCTTTAAAAAACAAAAGTCATCTCAAGGTTACCACTTTCCTGAAGATGAGTGGTCAAGACATGGAGGTTCCTTGAGGCAGTGAAGGATGACCTCAAAGCATGTTTGGAAATTAACACTACATTAATGCATATGAGGGGCATATTTCCTTCTTGTCCTTGAGCATTTCTTCTGAAATCACAATCTGCCTTTGAACAAACAACTCAGTGAGGAGGAAGATCAAAGAATCCATCTAATTTGACACTTTTAATAGTATGGTATATTGATAAGAGTATATGTACTGGCAGAAAATTGGGATTTTTTTTAAATTACTATTTGCCTGACCTGGAGTACATTCTGTTTCCTCTGAATAAAATGAGGTTGTACTTACCTTAGAGAGGTACTTGTTATGGGTATTATAAGGTTCTAGTTAAACTTCTTAGAGAGATAGAGAGAAGTCTCTGTCAGTGAAATGCTTCCTGTATAAGCTTGAAGAACTGATTTTGAATACCTAAACCCAGGTAAAAGCCAGGCACCCTGGTCCATGCCTGTGACTCTAGTGATACGTGGTGGATACAGAGGAATCTTCAGGACACTTCAGGCAGTCTAGCTGAAATAACAAGTGTCATGTTCAGTTGTGACACTCTGCACAAACAGAAGGGTTTCCTGAAGAAGCAAGAAATTGTAACAGTTTCTGACGTGCAATTTCTCCTACGTGAACATGCATTCTCACACAGGTATATGTACATTTATGTTCACCTACGTGAACACGCATTCTCACACAGGTATATGTGAACATGCATTCTCACACAGGTATATGTACATTTATGTTCACCTACGTGAACACTCATTCTCACACAGGGATATGTACATTTATGTTCACCTACGTGAACATGCATTCTCTCACAGGTATATGTGAACACGCATTCTCACACAGGGATATGTACATTTATGTTCACCTACGTGAACATGCATTCTCTCACAGGTATATGTGAACACGCATTCTCACACAGGGATATGTACATTTATGTTCACCTACGTGAACATGCATTTTCACACAGGTATATGTACATTTATGTTCACCTACGTGAACACGCATTCTCACACAGGTATATGTACATTTATGTTCACCTACCTGAACACGCATTCTCACACAGGTGCACACAGACACATACACACAGACACACACACATATATACACCAAATTAAAAAAAAGGAATAAAAACAAAGTTCTTACAAAATGCCTGATTGGCAGAAAAGGCTAGTATTCCCTATTATTCAATGAATAAATTTGGAATCAGCATATCAGGCTTCCTAAGTTATTATATTCACATTTTCATTAGAATTTCATTACATTTCTATGTTAGTTTTAGGGATACTTTATGACATCAAGTTTTCCTTTGCATATAACTAACTATAATAGTTCTTCATACATTAAAACTTTTTTCTTTTCCTTCGTAACATTTACATAGCTCTTTTGTCATATCTTGTAAAAGTGCCTTTTATTCTTTTGTCATAATGGATGATGTCTTAAATTTGAGACATTTTGCTGTCATGATCTTAAGCTCAACTCAGATTTTATATTTTGAGGACACTCCAATAAGAACCTTATTATTTTATAGATTAATTTCAGAAAGACCCCCTCAGAGAGAGGACTGCTGAGCTTGCCTAAAGGTGAGATGATCTTTCGGGGTTCCTGATTCATGAAAGAGTCTGCGGGACATTCTGCAGGACACAGCGAAAGGTGACTGAACTGTCTTTGAATTTTCTTGCTTCATGGAAATGTCTGTTGGATACTATGGACCTGTAGGCTGAAGATGGATGCCCAAACAGTACAAAGGAACCTTGGGTGACTGTCCAGGTAGTGAGATGTCTCTGTCATTTCTAGAATTTGGAAGTTGATATTTCTTGTTTGCTTAGGTAATATTATATCCTTCTGGAGTCTTTGATGGAGTTGAAGAATGGTTAGTTATAGTTATAGTTTTCCTTAGTTATGATAAAAGATAAAATAGATATAAATATTGTAACTATAATTCTTGCTTTATAACTGTTTTGCTATATGTAATTGTACTATGTTAAAATGAAAGCCTTTCTTTTTGTTTAAACAAAAAAAGGGGAAAAGATGGAGGACTGTCATCTGTCTATTTGTTACTTTCATTGGTTAATAAAGAAACTGCCTTGGCCTTTGATAGACAAAAAATTAGGTAGGTGGAGTAGACAGAACAGAATGCTGGGAAAAAGGAAAATAAAACAGATCCTTAGCTCTCCTCTCCAAGATGGATGCAAGTTAAGATCCTTCCTGATAAGCCACCACCTCGTGGTGCTACACAGATTATTAAAAATGGGTTAATCAAGATGTGAGAATTAGCCAATAAGAGGCTGAAACTAATGGGCCAGGCAATGTTTAAAAGAATACAATTTGTGTGTTGTTATTTTGGGTAAAGCTAGCCGTGCGGGAGCCGGACAGCAGGAAGCAGCCCAGAGCTCCTTACTACACAAACCACAATCCCAGAGAACTTAGACAACAATGCAGACACTAAGAGAGACTTACATAGATCTAATCTACATGGGAAGTAGAAAGTAGAAAAAAGACACAATCTCCTGAGTAAATTGGGAGCATGTGGACCTTGGGGGAGGATTTAAGGGAGGAGGGGAGAGTCAAGGAGGGAGCAGAGAAAAATGTAGAGCTCAATAAATATCAATAAAAAGGGGGCAAAAAGAAAGATGCATGGAACAGTACTCTCTTTTGAGAATGTGTGCAGTCCTTTCCCTTCTAGCTCCATTAATACCCATGAATACATTTATTTTAAAACCAAAACATAGACTCTTTTAAATATTTTATCTATTTATTATGTGTGCACGCGCGCGTGTGTGTGTGTGCGTGTGTGTGTACATAATCATGAGCACACACGCACATCAGAAGAGAACCTGGAAGATTCTTTTCTCTCCCTATCCTATGTGGGCCCTTAGTATTGAACTCACATTGCCAGGCTTGGTGGTAGTCCTTGATGGGTGTTAAGATACATTAGCACTATGCCCAGGTACCATATATTTTCTGTTGCTATTATGAATGAGAACATTTTTTTCTGTTGTACTCTTCATTCATTTGTAGCTGTAAATATGAGATCCATTGAATTTTGTGTGTCGACCTTATTGCTGAATGTCATGGATTTTTCAGCTTGATATTTTCTTGAATCTTCAGTTTCTACATTTTCTTTTGCTTGCATGCTGTATGCATATGTGTATGTTTGTGCTGACGTGTACACAAGTGCATGTGACTCTAAATGCATGTGTGCTTACCTGTTTATGTGGGGGCCAGAGGTTTACATCAGGTGTCCTCTTCTATTGCTCTCCACCCTGGTTTTTAAGTCAGGAACTTTCCCTGAACTCATCAGTTCAGTTGACTAAGCTGGCCAATAAGCTCCAAGTATGTTCTGTGTTTGCTATTCTGTCTCCTTTCCTGTAGGTCTCTGTTCTACTGAACTCAGAAGATTTTGCTTATCCTGCAGGCATTTTACCCACTAAGGAATTTTCCCATCCCCTTGAATTTTCTATATAAATAACCATATAATTGGCAAATCATAAAATTGTGCCTTAATTTTTTCTATTTATTATGCAATTTCTTTGCACTGACAAGGAATTTCAAGGATATATTGAATCATATGAATAATGAAACATAATGTTATTTTTCAGTGGATAGTTTGTGGCAAGGTAAGTATGAAATCAAATCAATACACTCTTTGAGTTGCTCTTTTATGCTGAAACCCATTGTTTATCTTGAATTCCTTTTTTAAAAATAACTTTTAAAAATTTCTGATTTTTTAAAAATATAATTATGGCCGGGCGATGGTGGCGCATGCCTTTAATCCCAGCACTCGGGAGGCTGGGGCAGGCGGATCTCTGTGAGTTCGAAACCAGCCTGGTCTACAGAGCGAGTTCCAGGACAGGCTCCAAAGCTACAGAGAAACCCTGTCTCGAAAAACCAATATGCCATTTTTCTTACCTTTCCTCCCTCCGGCCCCTCTCATGTAACTTTCTCTTGCTCTTTATCAAATTCATAGTCCTTCTATTTACACATTGTCATGTGTGTGTGTATGTTTCTCTGACTACATGAATCTGACCAATTATGACCTACTTAGTCGGTTTAATGTTACTTGTATGTAGATGTCTTTAAATCTTGCCATTGGTATTGCACAAACATTTAGTGTGTTCTTCCCTAGAGAAGCCTATCTCTCCCAATCTTAGGGTTCCTTAGATGCTTCTATTTCTTTTTCTACACCTTCCACACTAACGTGTCTATTGCTGTTGTCTCTGTTCAGGTCATGGCATCCATATTTATGAGACTTAATGGGTATAGCTTCTCTGTCATTTCTAGGAAACACAACATCACAGCAAACTTCCTGTTTCTCTGCTGACTGCTCCATCTTCCACAGTGATGCCTGGGACTGTAGTGTAGGAGTTGTGCTGCGTATCATATGTATCTGTTGGGTCTTGACCCCACAACTCTGCGCGTTGGTTGGCTATGGTTTTCTGCATTGGTCTCCATCTAGCCTTGCAAGTTTACTTCTGTTTGAATTTGTAACACTCAGCATTTGGAAAAATACTGGTTCACTGAATTACACAGATATTTCAAGTGAAACATTTCATTATATAGTGCCAAAAATCACATTTATTAATATAACTATGATCTTCTTAGAACAGTTTTAAAATATTCCAAAGCTTTCAAGCTCCCAGTAATGAATAACAATTTTACAAAATTCTAATTTTCTAATTTTCGCTTGAAAGCTTGAATTTCATCGCTGGCAATAGATATTGTTAGCTGTCAGTTGTTTTCCTTGACATGTCAGACTTACTACATTTATTTTTCAGAAAAATGTACGCCAAAATCCAAACACTGATAACTAGAGTTTGTCTAGTACTCATTCTGTCAAGTGTAAGTGGTTTGTCATGGGGAGGGCTGTAGCTCATGCCACAATCTAAACTCCTAAACACTAGCTTTTCCTCCAGACAGCTCAAATGCTTCCATGCGTGCAGAACGTGCTTTCCTCATGTTTTCCACACTATTTGTCACACTATTAAAAAACATATACTCAAGGTTTGAGATTGAATAAAATTAATGATGCCCAATCACAAAGATCATTCGTAAGCAAAACTGGTTGAGGCCAGAAAGGTGGAGCATGTGTGATTATTTTTTAGGAGGTGAGAAAATGATGGCAAAACTCTGCACAGACTACTCCTCGAAAACCCTTGCACTAAAAGACTCATCCAAAAACAGGTGATTCAGCAGCAAAAGATAATGTCCTCAGGACGATTCCATCACATCTCAGAGTACCCGATGTGGCACCGTTTCTTAACAAATTTATTAAAGCAGGGTCACAGTTGTAAATCTCCAGGCCTGTTGCACTCAAGAGTCTCTTGTAAGGGCCTGGATATCACACACAACTGCAGAAGTCAAGAAGCATCAGCCCTATCTCCCAGTTTGCATGCAAGCATGGGCCCTCATTAATAACTTAACAGCCAGCTCCCACTTCCGGCCTGGCGACAGCTGCACTCACCAACAGTTGTACTGTTTCCTTTCTCTGACTTTACTGAGCACACACACTTGTCTCTCCCTCTTTCTCCTTTGGCACTGTCCACTTCATGTTGTCGCAACTGGAATGGTAGAACTCTGTTCTGTCCCTGTAGCTACTAGATAACACTCGTTATCACCGGTTTAACTGCTGCCCCTCTGTCTGACACGGCATGAGAAAGTCAATGGTTCCTGCCGTAATTTTCATCCAACATTGTTTTTATAATACTACCTACAGCAGAAGTCAACACCATGAAAATGGCAGATGAAAGCCTAGTGTTATCATTTTGACCTACTGTGTGATCTTCAAGCTTCTCCATTTAAAGTTTTATTATTATGTTTTTATACATTTCATAAGTAATGGGACTTAATTTAATGGCTAGTTACAAACTTTTAATCAATTTATATTTATTTTAACATTGATTCATTAGAACTTAATCAAAATTGTTTACTAGATTACTTTTTATATTCTATCCTTTACTTTTTATGATTTTGTCAGACAGATTTTTCTAGCTTCTTTCCCCCTCTGCTGACTTAGAAGTTTGATTTTAATTTCTGTTTTTGTTATATAGCTCATCTAAAGAAGTTTGATGAGCTATTTTAATTGTCTTTACTGATATATCTTACCTTGTACTTTATGTTTTATTCCTTTATTTCCCTGGGCTTTATTTTGGGTGAATATGTCATATCTTTTGTAAAATAATTTTTGACTTAGGCTACACCAAGTAGATAATTTATGTATTTTAAATTTTATTTTAGTATCTAATTTTAATTTTCAGAATCCTAGTTGGCTCCTTTTTGTGTTTTTATTCATATTTGACTGCTTTATTTTCATATTTTTTCTTACATTACTGATATTATTTATTTCTTTGAGGATATGGAACATTTCTATTTTGAAGTCATTTCCACCCACATTTCCATGATTGTGTTTTCATTTCTTAGCTTTGACTTTTTCAATAAGCTTGAAATTCCCATTTCCAAGCTCACCTGAAATAGCATCTCCTTTTTGAAACTTTGTGCCCCGTTTTTCCTGCCTGTGAACTTGTGAGCTTGATTCATCCTATCTAGAAAGTGTCAGCTTTTACATTGTGGCTCTGTGCCCTCTTCCCATTGTGACATAGGAGAGAGGACAGCCCTGGGAAGAAGCCTTTCACCAGCTAAGCTCTGGGGACATTTTAACATGGACACACACACGAACGAATATGCTCTAAGTATTTCTTAGTTTAGATTGATCCAGAGTCTGATGCCTCCACTTATCTCTGTTTTTCTTTTCCTCCCTCTATTTTTAGAGCTAGGATGTTTTGTGTACGATGTACATTTTATGTCTTTAACCATTTTAAAATATCAAACACATGGGCACTATGTGTGTGAGGTTCAGAGAAGATTATATGCTAATTCAAAGTACCACCTTGACTTTAGAGTATTTCTTTAGGAAGTTCTACTAGATAAAAGAATGTCATTGTACATAATAATACAGGAGGTAGAGGTGGCGGATTAATTAATTAGAAAGCTTACAACAAACACAATCATGCATGTTGAATTCTCTATAGCACTCTGTACAGTGTCCTACCTGAACTGGCCCTCAGTGTCCATCAAACTCTTGCATTTACAGATTTCCCATCTGTTGTTTGGAGTTTCCCCTACTGAATCTAGTTGGCCCTCATTTGCTGCTGTTTTCCTGTTGACATCTCAGTGTGACTGTGGCTCTATGTTCTTTATCAGATGGCCTTCGTTATATATCATCAAATACTCCCAACTGACTTTATTGTATGTGCACAAAATATATGTGATGACAGAAGACAAAAGACTTGATATAAATTTGAAAGTAGCAAATGTATGGATTGGATATAGAAAGGAAATGGGTGATTTTTAGCAGGCTATGATTTTGGAGACCAACAGTCTTTGTAAAATGTTCTGAAATGGTGAATTCAAGGTTATGTGGAGGCAGATGGAAATAGGTTTTTTTTTTTAGTATTTATGTTCATATTGTGGTACAGCATAGAGGAACACACCTGTGATCTCAGTCTTTGGGAGGCAGAGATAGTAGCATTACTGTAAGTTCATGGCCAGTCTTGTTTATAAAGTAAGTTCCATGCCCATCCTGCACTTACATAACAGACCCTGTGTTAAAAATAATTCCCTGTAAATATTTATCAACTTGATTTTTTTCAGTCTTAGATTATGCCTTATGGAATTATTGGAATATTATTTTTTGAGAAAAATAGAAAGACCCTGCTATCCCTGAATTCCTCCAGCTAGTGACTATCACAGTGCCTACTATGTATTGTGAAAGAGTCATTAAATTATCATCAGTACTTAAGGAAATGTTCAACATCCTAAGTCATCAGAGAAATGCCAATCAAAAACAACTCTGAAGTTCCATCTTACACCTGTAAGAATGGCCAATATCAAAAACACTGATGACAACTTATGCTGGAGAGATTGTGGGCTAACAGAAACACTTCTGCATTGCTGGTGGGAATGCAAGCTGATACAGCCCCTCTGGATGTCAGTGTGGCGATTTCTCAGAAAATTAGGAAACAACTTTCCTTAAAACCGCATAATACCACTTTTGGATATATCCAAAGGATGTTCAATCGTACCACAAGGACATGTGCTCAACTATGTTCATAGCAGCATTGTTTGTCATAGCCAGAAACTGGAAACAACCCAAATGCCCCTCAACTGAATAATGGATAAGGAAAATCTGCTACATAGCAGAAAAAAATGACATCTTGAATTTTGCAGGAAAATGAATGGAGTTTGAAAGCATCGTTTTGAGTGAGGTAACCCAAACACAGAAAGACAATTATCACATGTACTCATTCATAAGTTCTTTTTATACACAAAGCAAAGAAAGCCAGCCCACAAATCAAAATCCCAGAGAATGTAAACAACAGCGAGGACCCTAAGAGAGACATACATAGACCTAATCTACCTGGGAAGTATAAAAAGACAAGATCTCCTGAGTAAATTGGGAGCATGGGGACCTTGGGGGAGGTTTGAGGAGAGGAGAGGCAGGGAGAGGAGCAGAGAAAAATGTAGAGCTCAATAAAAATCAATAAAAAATTATCTTCATTACAGTTTGAATATTTGTTATCTAAAAATCCCAAAGTCAGAATTCTCCAAAATCCAAAATTTGTTGATTACTGACATCTAACCCTTGACTGGAAAATTCCATGCATCAGGGGTGGCTTGTAGTAAAAATATAAGCTAACTGAAAGTGTTTTGTAGGATTATAATGTCTTCAGGTTGTATGGGTGGCCTGGGTATGAAACACATCAGTTCTGTGTTTAGATTTGGGTCCCTTCCATCAGATATCTCCTGTATATGCAAATATTCCCAAGTCTAAAAGAAACAAAAACAAAATGAACCTCAAGAACTAACGCTTCTAACCTCAAGCATTTGGATCAGTGATATTCAGCTGTCACTGGCCTCTTGCTGATACGTGCTTTAACATCTGTGTTCATCTCTGCCCTGCCGGAAGTGAGCATGCCATCAACAACGCTGTACATGAAGAGTGTTCACATCTACTCATCCACATTTATTGGCTGCCTCTCACCTGCCGGTCTCTTCTTCATACTGTGGACGACTCACAGATGAAAAATACATACTTGCCATTGGGAACTCACTGTCCTGAGAAGGATGGATAATATGAGGTACCACAACACCGTATAATCTATGCTGTATAGATGTGGGAGCAAAGCTATGTCTTGATGGCTTGGTAATGAACGAGTCTATGAAAATTAAGCAAGATCTTCAGTGAACATGTCACACTTGAATCGTGTGAAAAAGTGATGGGAATTTGGCCTCTAGGAGAAGATGGAAATAGTGTGGACACTGAGATATTCTGAGGACACAAAGTTCAACTCTGGAATATGGAAAGGTGTGGAGAGACACACGGTTCTGGGAAAATGGTCCAGGTGGCTGTGACTATACCATAACACCAGGCACTAGCCTGGGGCCTGAGCATGACCTCAGTCTCAGGTTTACACCATCAAAGTGGGGATTTTGTTTTCCACAAAGAGCAGAATGAACACAACACTTGCTTAGAAGGTGGATGGTATTTAGCTCTGAGATGAGTTGTGCTATTTATTAAACCTATAATTTTGTACAAATTGTTTAACCTCTTGAAACTTTCTTAAATAATCTGGTGTAATAATAATACTGCTCTGCTATTTCAGTGAGTTCTTAAATATAAGGTAAATATCCTATTTGAAAACATATTTAAATTGTGAACCACTGTATAAACATGAGATGCATTCAGTAAATCATTGTGTAAGATTGATAACGACCATAGTTGGGTATGTGCAACACCAATCACTAATTAAGATCAATGGACAAATCTGCCACCTGGACAGAAATATTAGAGTCTACTACCTTTGTACAAAGATCCAGGTGCCTCTGACTCCTAAGTGTTGGGATTAAAGGTGTGTGCCAAAATCACCTGGCTAAGCAATTCCTTCTTTAGGAAGCATAGTCATGCCTTGGTTATTCATGAAAAATTCTTCTGGGACCTCCTAAGGATGGTCACATTTCTTATGTAAAATAATTTACCTGCAGTTAACCCATGACTATTCTTTGTACTAATATGCATATTTCAAATCATTTCTAGATTTCTTACAATACTTACCACAATGCATATGGTATGTGGCATGTTAATGGTGTGTATATATGATGTACTGTATTGTTTAAGGAATGATGGCATTTATAAATGTTTGTCAATGTTCAGTATAGAAATAATTTAATTTTTCTCATATGTCATTAAATGATCCTACAGATGCAGAATCCACAAATATGGAGGGAAGAGTGTACCCCTAAACAAGCAGAAATGAGACTCACAGCACATTACACACTTACTTTCTTACCTTGAGAATACCTAACATTCTTACTTTTGTTTCTTGCACACAATACAAAATTATCAAATGACTCAGAAGCTAACATATCAACCTTGGATTATGTGAGCAATCAGGAAAATTTAATAGCAAAAATTCTATATCGGCAACCTAAATTAGCCTTACTGTCCCACTTCTTCCCTCAGATTCCGGGGATGCTAATCAAATACTAAAGACACAAAACACAGTGAGAATTGGTTCTTTAGATATCATAGAATCGTATCATAGAATCTTGACTTTACAAGCCTTTAAACTTAGTTAGCTTCATGTTTCCTGTGGGGCCTGTTGCTGAAGTTGCTTAAGGGCTGGATATATCAAGCTCTACACATATTTTTTTGCCATCTGAATAAAATTAGAAATGAAACCGTTAAAGTCCTATTGATTCTAGACATGTTCTATGTGCATTAAATTTAATCTAATGGAGTGAAAAATGAGTATTGCAGCACCTACAGGTAAGAAATATTGGTGTAAGTATATACTGATCGCATGCCCTTTATCCAGTAATATGTGTATTGGTCTACAATAATATATGGCACTAAGACATTATGTTGAATATTTCTAAAATAATGAGAATCGATAATTTTCATTCAGACCACTTAAATTCTGCTCACCATTAATTCATCATTACTTCTTGGCTTTCTTTCACTTAAATCTAGGTGTACAAGATTTAATGAATATTTCTATGATTGGAAATACTAAGAGTCTTAGCATGAGGATAATATAGAAATATGGATGATTATACTGTATTTATGATCTTCCAGTTATAGTTACAGCATATCTTCATTTGGCTTGCTTCTGGATGCAATTAATATTAATAAAGTTTCTAATCTCCTCTTGTGTGATTGCACCTGCTTCACAGTTTAAACAGCTATAAGTAAACTTGACAAACATGTATCACTATTTTGAGTTGAAGCATTTGAACCTAACAGTCATATAATCAGTGGACTACTAGAGGGAGATATTGAATATATTTTAGCACATAGCTCATCATATCTAACATTCAACTTATTATATTCCAACAAACATAAGCCTATTATACTGTGCTTCAGGTGCAATTCCTGGTGTGATCTTTTCCATACAGTTACCAAACTCAGTCAACTGCCAAGTTCTTATGTCTGCCTAAATTTAACTCACACGGTCTACATTATTTTGTCTGTATGAGGACATTCTAGTGTAAATCCCTCCCTCTTCCCCTTTCTTCTTTCCCTCCCTCCCCACTTCTCCACCATGCAGCTGACATATAGTCTTGCTTAGTTTAATGCCTCATTCCCCAACCCATCTTCATCAAGTAATTAAAATAATAATCCTCTCTGAGGCACACATTTGACTGCATAGTTCCCCTTGTAAGAATGCTGGATGATTTCTTAACAACCACAGTCTGAAATGGGACTTCATGGCAGAAGTGGTGCACAATGTCCTGTCTGAACTAGCCTGTACCTGCTTCTCTATCCTCCGTCTTCAGTCTGAGGGACTGTGTGTGAAGCTCTCCATAAGCACCATGTAGCCCCACATCTGATGTCTTCACTCGCGCTGTGCCCTCAGCTGTGCGTCTCTTTGCATATAGCCTTTTCTCCTATTTCAAGACTCGATATATTCTTTCTTAAGAAGGCCTCTTTTAAACTCAATTTGAAATAGTAAATGCTTTTTTATGTTTCCCACACACTGAGTGAAAACCTCTAGGCACTGAAATTTTATTGACACTCTTTTGTCTCTCTTTCACTAGACTACAACATTTTAAAGAAAAAGGCAGTTTTTTATTCATCTTTGCATTCACAACATCAAATCCAATGCTTTCCATGTGGTTAATAATTAAGTATGCTTGCTAAATTGTCTTTGAGTTAAATTAATACATTCAATAGTTTTACACGACATTCTCTTTCCTTTGGTTGAGAGTTTTAGATAACTGAGTAGATTAATGAAAAACCTTGAAAAGAATTCTTAACGGCATGCTCTCTATGTCAACTGTAAGTTTAAAACAGGAGGTGAGAACAACCATCGTGTTCAAAATTCCTGACAGAGACACATCAAAGCTTGAAGTAAAAAATTTAAGATAGTAGTTATCAGTTTCTGGGAACCAATTAAAATTCCAGGATTGTATGATTTGTTGCTGTCATACATAATAATAAGTACTATAAATATGTTTGATATATTAGACATGTAAATTTATGTGTAGATTATTTCTAATAACTAATGACTGTCAGATCAAGTCATTCACAGTCTCCAGAGTGAACACCATTCCAATTTTGGAATCTCTCCCATAAGAAAAAATTTCATAAGAAAAATGTGCTGGGCTTGGAGGATGGCTCAGTGGTTAAAGGACTTGCTGACAGGTGTGAGGACAAAGGCTTCAGATGCACAGACATTATATGCAATGCCAGGTGGGTATGAGAACCTGCTTGTAATTCCAGCCTAAAAGTGGAAACAGGGCATCCTCAGAGCAAACTGACTGGTGAAACTAAGCATATTGGTGTGACCCTACCTCAATGAATGAAATGAACTGGCTATTGAGGATACCATATCAAAGTGATCCTACCTCAATGAATAAAGTGCACCAGACACTGAGGATCCCATATCGAGATCTCTGTCTCTGTCTCTCTCTCTCTGTCACACACACACACACACACACACACACACACACACACACACACACACCTGAAAAAAAGGAAAACACACGGTAGGATATTGAATGGTCATCTATATTTGCAAACAGTGAAATCATGATGTATCTATCAGCATCACTTCAGAAGAAAACCACTATGTTTTGAGTGAATGTTTTCTTTTGATCATTCTAAGACTCTCATAAGCTCAGTCAAATATTCTAATTTCTTTGAAGAAACAGTAGGTGACCATAAAAATAAACAAATGTACAATTACCTATTGCATTTCCTTTCTCCGTCAAATGATTCATCCCGTGTGGATCTACTAATACTAGATGCAAGGGAAAGTGTGCACACTAGAGGATTTTGTAAAATGTCATTTTGAAAGACTCCTTTGATCCATTGCCTGAGATTTATATATGTGCATCTTTTTGATCAATTGTCCATGACTTGTAGATCTTCCATTCATTTGCTGAGTTTTAGCTCCCAATTCTAAGGTGGACCTTTAATTTGAGGAAATTATAACATGCACATTTCTGAGAATGAGGAGTCTATTGTGTTTATTAAATTCAAATGTAATTTTATTTTTACTAGAGAGTTCTTGTTTGATTAGTTTAGAAACAATTACACATTTCTCCTGGCATAAGAATACCAAGAAGAAGGGAAAAGTCAGAAGATTCAAGGGTAAAATTGTGTGTTTTGAGGTCTGCGGTATTTATTTACTTCTTTCTCTTCATTAACCTGTTTATTCAAGAGCTAATTATTGAACATTTCCTGTATGCCAGGGTCTTGCTAAGTGCCCTGTCAACCTGTGGTTCTATGGAAATGAGTTCTTTTTATCCCTTAAGAGGAATTATGGAGTCATGAGTTTTTCAAAAATGGTTAAAAATATTGTGGAAGAACAACACCAATCTGGTCCAATCTGGGTGTGAGGCTGTCCTTCTAAGGAGGAATCTTAGAGCTGAGGGACAGAAAAGGAAGCCGTGGGGAGGTGAGGCCAATGGAGGAGGTAAGACAAGACTGCAAGGCACACACTGGCTGCTGGGGAAGCTGTTTTTGGATCCCTTAAGGCTCTAAGGATGCTTCCCTGGATGTAATGATGCTTTCCTCTCTATTTCAGATCTGACCTTTCTGAGCTCAATTGTCAGGAAGTCTCATTTCTCTTTCCAGGCTAGCAAAAGGCTTTACTGAAGAATGAAGTAGAGAAAGTGATGTGTAACAAATCCAGCTGCAAAGACTATGGTGAAGATCGAGCTCTCTCCAAAGCTAGGAACTCAGCCCTCACTTATTTCCTTTTGCTCAGCCTGCAGGTGCAGGAGTCCAGCAAATTCCTACATGATCTTATGCATCTGAAATTCACTGGAAGAGAAAAAGAATTAAGTTGCAGAGATTGTTCTAATTTCTTCATAATATCTGATCTTTGGATGACATTTCAATTTTTAAATGTTAACAATTACGTTTCACCTGGGAAATGAATGGATAATGAAATTAAATATTATTTTCTAATGAGAAAGAAAAAGAAAGCAGGTTGAGATTTTAAGAAAGTGTTGAGTGGAAGATACCAAGCTTGGAAGATACCTATTTAGATGTGGCCATTAAATAGGGTTTCAGAACAGGCAAAAATAAAGAAACATAAAAAGCAAGTTTTGCTGTTAGTTCAGCCATTACTAGCAGAGATATCATTTGATGGTGGTGACAATATTCACTATGAAAAAACACATGATGACATCCTGGGTAGTTGTGACTCATTCATTCGATATCTGTATGTATCCAATGTTTCTTTACAGTGTGTGCTTTTCTGTATCATTAATGAAATTCAATTAAAAGTTTAAAAATGCTCATTGATACCCCTTTTTATTGTGAGACAGGTCATAATAGACAAATGTAGACAATCTAAAATGTCTGTTGGTAGATGAATAGAGGAAACATATGCGCATATAATGCAGTAAGGGTCAGCCCAATATACGATGGTGTAGGTGAACCCTGAGGACAGTCTCTCAAGGTGAGCACCATGTGATTCTGTTTTTATGAGGTATCCACTGAGAAGTCTAATTCATAAAATCAAAGTATGGAGTGGTGACTGCCCAGACAGGAGAGAAAAAGAAGGTGCTAATCAATAGGTGGAAAGTGTCTGATGAGCAAAATAGCTAAATCCTAAGTACACTATATACTTGGGATTTACAATGTTTTACCCAGATCAACAAACACTACCGTATTGCACACTTACAACTTCATTAAGAGGGCTAATACCATTTTACATTTTCTTGCCAGAGTAATGAAAAATAAGATAGGCATATAGAATAAATTCTTCATCTAAAGGAGGAAAGCATTCTGCCTTATAGAAGTGATTCACAGGATATCTATAGAGCCATTAAAAAGTAAACCTATTGCCAGATGGTGGTGGCACATGGCTTTAATCTCAGCACTTGGGAGCAGAAGCAGGTGAATCTCTGTGAGCTTGAGGACAGTTTGGTCTACAGGTCAAGTTGCCGGATAGCCAGGACTATTACACAGAGAAACCTCATCCATATATATATATTTACAGTGATCTTGTTTATTTAACCTATTAATGGATGTAAAATCATGTCTCAATGCAAATTACTTTAGACCAGACTATTCGGTTTAATCACAGCTCTTATGATTCTAAACATACAATTACTCAAATTAATCAATCTATACATTTGTACTTCATTGTGAATCTGAGAAGAGGGTTAGGGCACCCCTCTCCTGTTTCTTTTCCTAGAAACTGCTTTTCTAATCTGTATGTATTATGGATATGCATGTCCGTGGATGTGAATGCGCAGAGGTCAGACGAGGACACTGGGTGACCTACCATCATTTCCCTTGTTTCTTTAAGGCAGGTTCTCTCCTTGACTCTGGTGCTCACAATTTTTGTTTAGATTGGTAGCCAGTAAGATTCAGTCATCCTCCTGCCTCTGACCTGCACACACTAGGGTTCCAGGCACATTCTTATCTCCCCACTCCTTGTGTTGTAGGTGTATAGATCTGAATGCAAGTCCTCATGGTTGCACAGCAACTTCTCTTAAGCACTGAGCAGTCTTGTCAGCTCCTAGAGAGCATGCGCCTAACTATATTTCAGTGCAAACCTGATGCAGTTCTAAGATATCCTTTTATGTTTCTGGAAAAAGCAGTGAAAGAAACAGTATGGTGCTTGTCAACAGCCTATATACCGTGGGTTTACATGCAATAAAATATAGATTACATAGCAAACAAAGAGTGTTTTTCCGAGTTGACATTCTTTCAATAGACACGAGTTTGATAACTGGCTTTTCTTCTGAAAGAGCAAATCAATGGGGCAGGACATGCGATTACAGATGTATGCCCTGGTTTTATTTGTAGAGTGCAAAGAGCAAAATGTATCATTGCATGCTACATTGGTGGTGTGAAATATCATAATTCTTTGTACTGTCTCATTTTTAACACGGCGGTTTTACAAATACATCATCTTGCAGTGTTGATGCTGTGGAGGCTTGTCTCCCAGTTCATTGGAGGACAACTTGAATCCAGAATGTTTTATAAAAAATGAACACCTGAAAGTGATTTTCTCCTAAAAGTGTTACTGAGTTCTAATTCTAGAGTCTAGGTAGTCAGTAGTCTGACTATGGCTAAAGGCAATTTTCTGGAGGAATGGGAGAGGGAGATTGGACCTTGGGTGACTGTTTTCTTACTTATAAGTAGCATAGGGGGCTTTTTCCCTTCTATGTATTGCCAGAGTAGGCTTTTTACTCAGTAACTCATGAACTCAAGGGTGCAGGTAGAGATCTAAAGCAAAAGCAAGCAATTAAAGTTAACATTCCTGACAGCAGAATGCTTGTCACACTGAGCAAACACGCAATTGAGTGTTGAGAGGCTCCTGGAACATTTCAGGGTTCTCTGGGGATCTGAAAGCTACTGTCAGCCCAACCAAGAGGATACACAAATGCCTTCATAAACAAAGGAAGTGGCTCGGAGAGGATTCTATTCCATCTGTGTGAAAGTGCCCTATTGCACATCTGGATGTCCAGGGAAATGACCATCTCATGGGAATGGGGAATGGTACCCACCCTGCAAGGCCATGGCAGACAGCAGATAGAATAGGTGAGTGCCAAGAAGGCCTCTCAAGTGGAAATATTTATCTGGTTGAAAATGAAGAGGCAAGACAAGCCCAACTGAAAGCAAACAAACAAAATCTCCCAACCATATGTTTAACAGTTTGCACATTTAATAAGAAATGTCATATATATATATATATATATACACACACACACACACATAAATTTCATTGTCACTGCAGTGTTTTTGGACTTCCCAACAGCTTGGCTCTCATCTGTAGCCCTCCATCGCTCGTGTTCTCTGCCTCCCTCTGAAATGGTTGGACAACATGAGTTACAAATAATTAGGTATGGGATATTAAATCTGTGAACGAGCAGAACTAATGAAATGCTTCACAGCAAAGCAAAGATGAGGTAAGAATTACCATTAGCTAGAGGAGCCTGCAAACCCTAGGCATAAGAGAGAATAGGACACAGATGGAAACAGAAAGTTTTCGATCTTAATGACACAACCATAAGTCTACCATGATATTTATAGCTTTTTACAATTATATATAAGATTTTAGTATTTGTAGAAATACAAATATATTTATATATGCACATATGTACCAAAACCATCTTATATTTACAATTTATACATTGTATATCTCATATTTACATAACCATTTAACCTCAGAAGTTATGTATAAGATACTGCCTAGCATATTTTTATTACCCTCTTGTGAAGCTATCATATAAGAAATATATTGGCCATTAGGTTTAAAAGTAATCTTGTGAGTTTGCAGAGCAAGTAACCATCCTGCTATCGTTTACATACATTTAAAAGGTAGCCTCGATTGGTAACATAGCTCTTGATTGCTTACTGATGCTTCAATAGGTTTCTCACATCTTGCACCCCACAGTTGGGTACTGTATAGAAGGCCTGTTGATGAGACCAACAGTGAATGTCCCGTTGAAGGAAAATCACTGTAAGCTACAGAGATGCACAGGCAAATTCTGGAAAATGTGGTGCACTTGGCATCCGAGGAAAGCAGAAGAGAGAGAATCTCACTGGTCAGTGAAGTGACTATAGAGAAGACAGCTGATGCCACAAGACACACAATTCTTGCCCAATGTATAAATGGCCCACTTTTTTCCTCTTTTGATTTGTTTCAAGGCCCTGGCTTTGTGCCAGGCAAATGGTCACTGATTTAAATAGATTTTATTATTAGCAAACTGGAACAGTTACATGTTCTGAGCTATGTTAGCAGAAACTTCCCCTGACAAATTTCAAGAGGACACTTGGAATTCTTTTTTTTTTTATGACACTTGGAATTCTATTGGAAAGTAGATACTATGAATTCTATTGGAAAGTAGATACTATGGAACAAAGAGATAACTTTCTAGTTACTATGACAAATAAGAGAAAAAAAGACTGAACTGCACCATTTGTCTTGGTTATACTCTAACATGAAATCCTAGGAAATACAAGCAAACAATTTCATTAATATTTTAAATTTAAAAAGTTATGTCAGGTCTTCTGGGTTAAAAAGTATCTTATGTTTTTTTCCTCAGTAGTACAGGTCTCTAATATTTAAACCATGGACGTACAGGGGAGAAGCATTAAAACAAGCCTAGAGGGACTTTGGTATGATGACCGAAAATATATAGTAAACAGAAAGGGGCACCATCACCAGAAAAGTACGTGGTTGAGGGGAGCTAAAAGATAACCATTCTACATACTTGGATACCTGTCCCTTGAGATGGTGGCAGTCAGAGATAGGCCTTTCAACAAGATTAAAGAGATGCTATTAATTGCTATTGATCAGGGGTCAACAAATTAAATGGCATTTGCAGCTGCCTCTCTGGAAGGTCTAAATGAGAAATGCAATTAACGGCTCTGACTGACCCAATGTTGTGATTAATTTAATAAGAAATGAGATATCAACCACCACAACAAAAAACATATACGTACATGTGTGTGTGGTGGTGATGATGCTGGTGCGTGTGTGTGTGTGTGTGCACGCACCTGTGTGCATGTGCATGTTAGGCATCTTGGAGACCTCAAATTAAAAGTTCTTCTTCAGACCTAAGTACCCATTTATTCTTATATATTCCATGGAAAAACAAAAACAGATGGCCACAATAGGTATTTAACAATTTTCTTTTTCAAATTTCAGGAATCTTGCTGAACAACAATGTGGAAAACAAAAAGCCAACCTTTAGTATTCTAGAGGCACATGTGTGAAGGCAAATGCTGGAGACCCATGGGTAGTCTCACAATACACAGATACAGTTTAGTATGAGATTAGTGTTTGTAAAGTACTAGTGAAAGAATTGTTTTCTCCTCACTGTCCAAATGCAGACTGTTTTTCTCAAAATCAATATATAAAAACCCCATCTGATCAGTGTTGAAGTCTGGCTAATCAAGTTCCAATTTCTCAAGACAAGATGAAAGTAAGTTGGTAAACAGGTGCGGTGCCTGGGATACACACACACACACACACACACACACACACACACACACACACGTAGTTGATCCTGAAGATATAATATGTCACTAGTAACTTTGGTAGTGTCCCGAGTGACATCAGGTGCCACTCCAACCTTTCCTTGCTTTCATAGGTTCCACATTGTTGATTTCTGTCATCAGTAACAACATCCTTTGTAATCCCAAGAGCCAGCAATGAGACTGCTTTCATTCTAGACTCCCCTATGACCCCCCAGGTAGAGCTGTTGTACCAGTGGCTGGGTTTGAATCTCACTCATACTAGATCAAATTTTCGTTACTGCTTTCCTGGGCTTTTGTAATTGTCTCCCAGTACTGTTCCCACCTCTCGCTAGTCTCCAGTTCACTCTTCAGTCTGCTGTTCCAATTGTTTAAGATAGTAATATGGCTATGCAGCTTTCTGATTTATTATAAATACTCCATAATGTCAATGAAAAGCAAGTTCAATTTTCTTAGTATGTTTTTCTAGATCTTGACAATTGGAATTTCATCCCAGATGCATCTCTTAGTATATGACTCACCTTCAAAATATATCATTCATTGTTTTCTGTTTTACAATATTGTTTCTCTAAATATATACCCAAATCCTAAGTGAGATTAAATATTCAAATCCAGCATCACTTTGTCTATCTGCTTTCTAACTCCCCCAGTCCTAGTTGATCTATGATAAGACATTCTAGGTTTTAAACCACTTTATGTTATTCTTCTATTCAGTGCTTTTAACCCTATGTGGAGATGCCTAGGCATGTAAACCTAGGAAACCAAAATGTTCTCTGTCCTCTGTGTTACAGTCTGAGAAATGGTGATAATTTCATTATAACTGAGAGGATGCTTGAACCAATAAAATGCAAGTCATTGTCTTATGTATGGCAGCCAATATGGTGTTTGATACACCAAAAAAACTGATGTAATGGTAAATGAATTTTATATTCTAGTTCCTCCCTCCATGTTACCATATATGTTCATTTATTTGAAAAAAGTTGTCTTTTATTGGAAAACTTTTCAACTTAAAATTAAATGTAGTAGTGTAGCTGTTTGAAATTAGGCCTACTCAGAAACTTCTTTGTAAAGGGAGTGTGGGGAGTATTTAGCATCTGGAATGGAAAGATTGATGAGTTCAACATTTTGAAAAGTCAAAGTGAAAGTCATGTCACGGCCGCCACTGGCAATATTTATATTAGAAAGAGAATTGAGCCCTTAAAACCCAGCAGTAGAAATTCCCATGGATTCATTGTGTGAGGAGGGGAGCCGTGAGAGGCTGCACGTAGGTTTATGGGTGCATGCACTGTGTTTAGGATCATGTGCTGGTCTAGGCTGTAAGTCAAGGTCAGGTGTCTTCCTTACGGTTTCTCTCTTTTTCATTGCTCCTGTTCTCCATCAGGTTAGATGAGTCAGACCAAAGCCCCAGAGAGACTCCTGTTTTCACTTCCTTATCCACAGACAGCCATGACTGCTTTTTGACATGGGTGTTAGGGATCTGAACCCAGATTTCCTGCTTATGTGACCAACACTTTACCCACTGCGCTGTCTTCCCCTCTCCCAATTCAACTTATTCAGCTCTTATCTAATGAATAGTCTGCCTTCTTGGTGCACAAGGTTGATCAGGGTCATTCAGCTGTTTATATCAGGCAGGACAATTGGATGTTAATACTATGTATATTAAAAATGTAGTAAGGAAACATAGGTGAGTTGGTGACTCAGAGATACATTTTGCCTTTCAAAATTGTGGAAATACTGCATTTTAGAATCCTCTGCCTAGCTCTGGTTTCAACTGTATATCTACCGGCTTGTCCTTAGTTCCATTTTCTTCAGGTGGTTGCTGCCCTTCACCATCTCTTGAGCTATCGACTTTCATAGTTGAAACCCAGGATTTTGTGTGTAATTATTTATTTGTTCTTAATTGACTTGGAAAATAAGATGTTTAAAACTAAAGGTATCTTTTAAAAGAACTTGCCCCTCAGTCTCAATGTCCTGTATAAATGTAATCATGCATGTGTTATCAAGGAGATATTTTTAATATGGGTTCATTTTTTCCAACAATGCCATTCACTGCCTATATTGCATTCATAGCGTGCATTTCATACTGTATGTAATGTATTCAGTCTTCCCTTCAAAGACATTCGGAGTGCATTCTCTCATTGCCTCTGTTATACACAGTACTGCTAAAATGCTGTTTTGTGCTTTGCTTCACCTTATACGTAGCAGCTTTCCTAGGGGCGTATGCTTCAAATTCTGACACAGCTGGATGAGACCAAGGTACCACTTCCTTCATCTTTCTTCTGTCTTGTGACTCTGGCAAAAATCATGTCTCATTTGCTGTTTTAATTTATACATCCAGTAATAAAGTTGAATAAAATTTTATTAATGGAAAGCTTTCCCAATTTTCCCATTTGCCCTTTTGACTGTTTAATGTTTTCTTTTGCTGTATAGAAACTTCATACATGCTAATAAACATCTTTGCCTTCAAAATAAAAAAGAGAAGAGTGCTATTCTCAACACAAAACTTTAAATACAACCAACGCATCAGATCTGTACTGTGGTTCATAGTTCTCTCCCGTGCTTCCAAGGTGTTGACTCTATGAAATTTTGAGGACAGAGAAAGTAGAAAACAATGTATGGAAATTTAAATGCAAGAAAGTCTAATTTTGTTTTATGAAAATATTGGCATAATACAAGTGTGTCGTTATGTGCTTAGGTACACCATGCTGATCTTTTCTTTGTGAGTATTTCCTTCATTCTTCAGTAATAGAGAAACTGATGGTAACTATAAAATATTGTTCACATAACTTCGTATTAGGTAGTAAGTTTGTCTCAAGGATCATGACCATAAGAGTTTCTTATTACTCCCCAAGTAGAGTTTGTGTACAAAAAAGACAAAGGTATGTACCTGGGTACTAGTTACAAGCAACGGTGTTTGCTCTGGGCCTGGCTCTTTGTTGCTTATTATAAGTCAATTGGAGAGTTTGACGTTGAATATGGACATTAAAACAATAATATTCTCAGTAAAAATTTTCAAATAGCAACAAACCTAGGAGTCTTGTCAGAGATTTTAGCTATGATTGGCAAGATTCAAATCTGTATTTTAGATTTAAGAGATATACCAACCAAATACCAATCTAAAAGTCATGTGGATTATATAAATAAACTTTCTTCTCATATTTAAAAAAATCTAAGAGTTTTGAATATGGACTGAATTTTGGAGAGTTATAAGGTTACTACTAATTTTGTTAGATTTTTAAAAATATAATAGCACAGTTTTGCAAGAAAATACTGCATTTTTAAAAATGAGATCATTATTTGGTTTCAGAGATGAATGTACTCATGATTGATACTATGGATAGAAAATAGTAAACTATTCTGCAAAATCCTAGTAATACTTTATCAGGACAATGAGGAAGTAAAGGACACGCATGCTATTTTTCTGATTGAAAAATTTCATAATAAATTTCTGCACAGCCCCTTCTCACCGCATGATGTTAGATAAAGCATTTGTCTCCTTACATTCTCATTTTCTCAGTAGTTAGAACACAGGCAGGATTCCCTCCTATCAGGTTTGTTATAGAGACTGAACAGAATGCCGGGGCCTCTGAGCCCAGCATTGTGCTTGGCACACCTGAAATTCGAACACTGTAGTGCTGCATATGGGTGGGGAGGAAGGGAAGGTTGGCATCCTACCATTTAAAATACTCTCACTGGCAGTTTATTTCATCAGCCTTGCATCGTATTTTGAAAACTGAAAAAGCACGCAGGCACATTCCAGAGTTAAAACTTAATTCTATTGGCTACAGCTGTAATGGCATGTGTGCTGTAGGATGACAGATGCCATTGTGAGTTGAATTGTCATTGAAGGAGTGGAGAGAAGAGAAACTTGGGAAGGAAAATATACCACAAACAATGTTCACTGGGTAACACACTTTATATTTAACAAAATAATTTTTTAATAATATATTCTTTTACACATCAAATATTGTTGCTAGAATCCCCCCTTCTTTTTTTTTTTTTTTACAGTTTAGTATTTAGTGTTTTTATCCCTCTCTTTCTCTTACTAGTTTTCAGGCACACCATTTTTCAAAGCTTTTAGAAGCTGAATCAGTTCAACAGGCATCAGCTGATACACCGGATTCTGACCCCTTGTTCAAATACAGCTGAATCTCAAGCGGATACGGGAAGGCAGAAGAGATAGGATAACAAAGAGGGGACTGTGTGGCTGCAATCAAGGCCTTCAAAAGAACAACAACAACAGCAACAACAAAAGGATGAGGCGAGAAGAACTCTGATGTGCAGGGTTTCGGGAAGAATATCCCAGTGACCTGGCTAGGAGGAAGTTGTCAAATGCTTATCAGTTTAGGAGAAATTCTGTCACAGTATAGGCTTGTCCCTCTCTAAAAGAGAGAAAGCACTGGTGATTGGGAGGATTAGGAAGCAGTGTAGTGAAATTGAAAGAAACAGAAGAATAAAACAAACAGACAAAAGAAAGCAGGCCCAACCCAACATGAGCAGTGATGAGAATCCCCTTGTCAAGTGTGTAATAGAGGCCATTGAAGGACTGCCTGTAGGGAACTCTGTAGAAGAATCTCTGCGGTTGTTACAATCTATCCCACCGAATCTTTGCTGTGGGTATCAGTGGTCTTAGACTTTGAGGCAACATTTCTATACCTTGGCTTCCAAGTTTCACAGTCTTTGTTTCTCACAAGGACATAATAACTCCTTAATAATCAATAAAGTCTATGCTACATGGCTCTATTAGTGACGTTTTCAGTTTTATATCTATTTCTGTCATTAATAATAATAATAGTATTATTGACAATAATACTAGTATTTCCTCTCAATAATGTGGATTTTGGGGACTGTCAGTAGGCAACCTCAGGGCAAAGAAAGCTGTACAGTACAACTCTGTCTAGACACAGGCTGAAGTGTGCAGCGCCTTTGCTTGTGAGTGCAGGCATAAATCATGCGGAATTGCTCATGAATGATTCATGGCTGTCTCGATGATGTATCCACAGTGGCAACTGAAAGGCACCAACCTTGCAGCAAATTGGCGTTCTAAGGGAAGGCAGCCGGATATTCTTCCTTGGATGGCGCCGGGATGGTTATTTGTGTCACAACACAAGCACAGTGTGTGTGTAAAAATGTCAGGTCTGGCTCGTCATCACATTCATTTTGGAAATGACAACTCTTTCTTGATGGCAGGTGGTGCTTTCAGGGAGGAGAGGCCGACAACTTTAGGTGAGAAAGCTAATTTATGAGACTATAGAAACTGATGTCCAGAGAGTGGTTCTTAGAAGCGCCACGTGATGGGGGGGTAGGTTGACCCTGGGGTTGCAGTTTGTGTATGATCTAAAGGGCTCAGGGCCTCAACAAAGCCATGTGTGTGCAGTTGAAACTGTCTGGTATGTCATATGCAAAAATGACACAGCTTAATGACACAGCTTTTGAGCCAGGGAAAATTTTGTTCCCCACCAACACCCCTTGAGGACTTTTGGCAATGTCTGAGGACACTTGGTTGATATAACAGGGTGGATGTTCTTGACCTGGCAGCTGAAATCCAGGATTGCCACTTAGCATCCTAAGAATGTGTAGCATAACCCCTCCCAATCTGGCCCCACATGTCAGAGACTGAGACTGAGACATCTGTTTGTGTAATGTGTCTCTACACAGAAACCAAACAAACCAGACTGGGTTTGGGAACAGAAAACAGGAAAAGGAAAGAAAACTGGATATGAAGAAAAGTTTGAAATTTCCCTATTAGATCTGCACCAGGGGTTTTAGGATAGGAAGTGGGAATACATGACTGGGTCACGTGGTCTCAGAACTGTGAATTTTGCGCTTGACTGAAGGTGGCATTAGATACCCTGTGTATTTCTTTTATTATTGGTTTTTTCCATTGTTATACTAGCAGCATTACCAGGGCAACCTTGAGACTCTTCAAAAGTTCAATTTAATAGTTCAGTATCTAATATATACATTAAAAATGTTCAACTAATGAAATTGTATTGTGCAAGACTCACTCTACCCTAATCTTTAATTTACATCAGCACTTAAGGTGGAAAGAGTGTCCTGAATCTGGATTTTAGATTTAGGGCTGAGTGGTTGTTACTGTAATGTGGTAAACACAGTCCCGAACCATAAAAACTGCTGTGGAGGGCTGGCTTTCAGCCAATGTGGAACTGGAAAGTTAGAAGTGTTTAGAAAGATTAATTCACAGTGGGGGCTGTTCACCCTGGTTCTGGTATTTATATTGCCTGGTGACAAGATGGGCTTTGTGGTGTATTTAATTATAAACCAAACTCAAAGCTGGCATCATGAAGAAGTCTGGTGAATATATACCACAGCTTTAAATACTTGTCTCTTTGGGTCCTCCAGTCAACTCATGGTGTTCTTCTTCTACTTGTTTCTGATTGGCAGTTTCAAAGTTTTATATATGAAATGTGTGGTTTGTATGAATCAACAGTGAGCCCCAACATATTGGACAGAATAGTCGTTCCTCACCTCAGTCTGCAGAGGACCCAGTTTGCTACTTTGTTTCTTAGCCTACAGACATGATAATTGCCTCCAAGAGAACCATGGCATTGTCCCCCTCTGAAAGGATACCTCCCCTGACACGTTTCTTTATCAAACACTTCCGATGTAACACAAACCTTTACTGCACAGTCACTCCTGACCTCTTTAGATTCCAAAGGTAGAAAATACACAAGAGAAAAGTGTAGTATGCACAGCAGAGTAAAAATGGAGTAAGTCAAGGGACATGAACTGGCAGGTCACAGGCATCATCTGGGAGGGAGCCTGTCCAAGGTGGTTTTCTTTCTTGTCACAGAAAATCTTGGTTGTCAAGTCACCATCAAGCATTGGTAATTACAAAAGTGGTGTAGATAGCTATATGCTATGTATATTTTATATAGCAAGAGAAAGAGAGAGAAACTTCCTCTTCGTAAAATAATCACCTTTGTCAACTCCAGAAGGTTTTGCTGGTGACCCTGTTGTAGCTGGCAGGAGTTTGTTTGCTCATTTTGTTGAATGTTAAACATGTGCCGTGTAGAAACCATAGCATCCCTTCCTAGGACTGGTAACTGTTCGGGAATTTGCCCTACAGAGGCTGCTTGCCTTGACATTCGCGCTTCGAACACTGAGCGGGTTTCCACCAGTCCCCGTTGTGACAATGACAGATGTTACAGTCGTCCACTTTCACTTCAATGCCAGCTGGAATTATTGTCGTTCCGGCAAAGCAGTTTGGACCTGGAACACACACACATGCATTGGTTAGTGCATTAAATTTGGGAGCCTCCCCTCCACCCTCTCCTTTTCTTTCCAAAGAATAAGCCCACCCCATCTGTTAATGAGGTCTGACTGAGCCAACAGCTTGTTATCAAGGAGTTTTCTGGTCAATTCCTTCAGAGTCAAGTCAGAGTCAACCCCATGATCTATAACACACATCTCATATTTTCTATGTATATAAAAGTGAGACAGAGAGATGGAGCAAGAAAAGAGAGAGAGAGAGAGAGAGAGAGAGAGAGAGAGAGAGAGAGAGAGAGAGAGAGAGAGAGAAAGACAGGGTTGGGGAAAACCCTGATTATTGTCTACTTACTGAGCCCATTGTGGATTAGACTTTATTTGCTTTGTCCTTGGGTGTAAAGGTGATAAATGTCTCATGAACTGAGGATTGGCGTGACAGTACCCATGGCAGAGGTCCTCTCCCTTTCTGCGGAGGGTGTGAGATGAACTTGTTCACTCACCAGATCCTGCCTGGTTCCTGGAATCCCCAGTTTGTTTCTTGATAACAATGAATAATTCATGGATGGATGATTTATTCATGTCCCTAAACAAGCTTTGTTAGAGGTTCATTTGATTTTTTATAAATGGAACTCCTTTAATCTGCTGGCTATCTTTCTCTCTCTCTCTCTCTCTCTCTCTCTCTCTCTCTCTTTTTTTTTAAAAAGAAATGACCCAAGTGGTTGGCTTTTGAAAATCAACAGGAATTTTCTTTTAATTTTTCAAGTTTCACAAAGCTATGTAGCAGATGATTCCTGCTTTTTCTAGATGGATGAGCGTGTGTGTGTGTGTGTGTGTGTGTGTGTGTGTGTGTGTATTTAATGAAGCATTCTCATATTATTTTTAGTCCTTCCTATATAGGGATGATAATATCCCACAGAATTATTTCTCAAGTTGAAACTGTATTTTAAAAAATGGCTTCCCATAGTGGATTTCAGAGGGATAGTACAAAATTTTATTGGCTTTTAGGAGTTATTTGGTGTTAAGTCTATGAAGAACACATTTGGGTAAAGAAGGAGATGCTGGGTTGTGTCCAGTAATGATTTGTTAAGCCATCAGTTTGGGCAACTTGCCATAATCACTAACTATATGGCAATCTGGTAACATGTCACTAAGAATGGCCTGCTTTCACTTTCTCAAGTTTGTTAGAATTTATAAGACTTTCTCTATTGCCAAACAAATGAAATCAGAGGCTATTTGTAGTGCCAGTTCATTAGTAGAGGCTTCCTTTTGCAAAAATTATAGCTGCTGAGTTATAGTGCATATTTGTTAAGGACCAACTAGCATGCTTTGGCTCTGAGCCCCTTTGTTTTAGAGCTTCTCACCGTATATAATCCCGCAACAGTGTTTGTGTGCAGATGCCTTTCTCTCACTCTGCTGCTACAGGTATCCATGGCTGAATATGGGGAACTGTCAAGGGCGGGGTGATAGATCAGCTCAATCCGGTAATAAGTAACTCTTGATTTCCTGCCTACACCCATGAGGCATTTTCTTGTTCTGATTCCATGATAAATTCTTGGCTATCTTCAAGTGTCGATTATTTCACAATCACAACATTAAATGTATGTATCTGAGGGTTTAAGGAATTAATTGATAGACTTTATTACTTGTGTATCTACAGTTATGTGAGGGCAATTCAACACCAAACCATGAATTACTTCTATACCTAGATCTGAGGGGTTTTTGGAGAACTTTACAGGAAGGGTGTCCCATAATATTGCTTCATCTCTCCTGCTTACTATCCAGAGCTGTCTCCTGACAGACGCCTGCCAGTTCAACCAATTTTAGGCCAGGCAGGGTCTTGTAGGGGTCCAAGTAGCTGCAGAAACAGCACTAGACTTGGCCAACACTGTCTGCCTGGAAACAGCCCAGAAGACCAATGCTTGGTCCCTGCGTCCCCTCCTGCTCTCCCCACCTCACCCTACACATAACCAAGATTTTCACTCTAAGCATGTATTTTAGCTTTTCCAGAATGAGAAAAAACATTTTGTTTTTAAATTATGGTTTCAAATACAAAGATGTGCAAGCAACAGGCAGACCATTAACTAGGAGGAATCTTCACAGTTTCTGTAGAGGATTGGGAAATGTGATGGATGAAACATAACACACTCTGTCTTTTTCTCTCTCGTTGGTGTGTGCACACGTACACTCATGGATGTGCTGCTGTGTCTCAGAGTGCTGGAAAAACTCACTGCTACAACAACAGAAGGCAGATAGAATGCATGAGAAGAGACGCCTTGAAAGTCATTTACGTCTAGAAGGGATATTTTACTAGAGTTCTGTTTTTGTATTTTCTTCTTTCTGCCTGTGTTGGTAGCATGCTGTGATAGGCATGCATTTGATTAACCTCTATCTGTTATTTCTTAAGATCACTTAAAGTTTGCTGCACTTTCAGCCCAAGAAATATTAATTATGCTGATGGATTGAACAGAAATGAAAGATCTTTCGCATGTGCCAAGACTGGCCAAAGTCACTGCTTGGGAATGTAGTCAGTGCTCAGGTGTCTACCTGATGGCCAGAGGCATTTTATTAAATTCTGCACTCTGGTTTGATCTCTTTCACTTTTGTGCTTCACAGGTTTTGTTGGTCTTGTTCTGATAGTCTCAGACTGCAGCAAGTCTCAAGTTTGCCGTTAAAAGTCATACACTTAAAAGCAATTTAGATAATTGTGAGTAGAATGGTTGGCACTATTTAAAAACTGTTCCGGTTTTAGCCTGCTCCCTACTGCGGGTGACAGTAAGTGCTAATTCTCTTTGTGGGTGTCAGTGCTTTCCATGAACCCCTTACTTAGGCAATCGTCCTTGCTTCTACCTACCATCCTCCTCTTTGGAGGTTGCTCTCCTTTTTCCTTTGTATATATGACGGGATAAATTGCTCAGAAGACTGAACTCAATGACAAAGCAACACATTGGGATGTGGAGGACTTGGAAAAACTCCAGAAGGGAACAGTGAAAATGATTAAACGGAGGGCTGGCAGATAGGACCTCCGAGAGAACGCTGAAGGATTAGAATCATTTAACTCAGAGGGATAAGATAGAGGAACACCACAATAACTCTCAGAAAGTTGTGGCTTAAGAGAGAAAAAGTAACCAAATGGGCACTCATTCTGCAATCTAGAGACAGAAAAGATACCCCTCTCTCTGCTCTTTCCTCTCTCTCTCTCTCTCTCTCTCTCTCTCTCTCTCTCTCTCTCTCTCCTCGAAAAACTGATACTTGACCATGTGCTCATATTTTCTCTCTTAAAAATATTTAAGATGTGTAAACTCTTACCCCAGGTATGGGTTGTACAGTCAACCCCTTGAAGGCAAGAACTGAATATCTGTTATTTCTTACAGTCTAGGCATGATGCTGTGTCTAACAGATATTAAGAACTCAATATCTAGTTTGTTTAGCTGAATAAAATAGGGTGAACGAGCTACTTTTGTGTTTGCCAGAGACAAATTTGTTACTGAATCTATAGATAAGCCCTTATCTGATTATGAGGGCCAGAACTATAGTATTCACTTATAGGCAGAAACGTGATAATTTGTTGAACACTTACTTTATGCCAGAACTTGCTTCATAATGTTTTTTCAATAATCTATAGAAGGCACATGCTTTTCCTCTAATGATATAGAGCCTCAGATATGGAAAATGACTAGCCAAAGGTTATATGCCTGGAATGCGATACCACTGAGATATGAAGTGAAACCTTTATGGCCTGTAAGAGGTTTCTAGTTGCTCAGAAAAAGAAATAGCATTCTAGACCTGAGCTGTCTAGTATTTATTTTTGTTCCTTATTCTGAACTTCTGATCAAAATGTAGATTTCTAGTAGATTAAAGCATTTCAGTTGCATATTGAGGTAGGAAAGTTGATGTGGACAGAAAGAAGCAAGATTGGTTTTCTTCAGATCATTAAGTATGTACTGTTTTGTGTTGTGTATTTATATAGGGTCTAACAATTATCATTTGTTTCAAAACTAAGGAAGTCTTCTGTGGAGAAGATGTGTGGACCATGGGGCTTTTCTCAAGCTAGCAGTAAAGTTTCTAATGATGCTGTGTGCACTGTGGAAAGAAAGACAATGAAAACGAATTAGGACAAGGAGAGTGATCTTAGAACAAATACTTTGTTACCCAAATGCAAATGGGAGATGCATGTGGTACAGTATTGGAAAGAATTCAACCTTTTGAAAATGTGATAGAATTGGAAATTGGATTCCTTGCTGAGACTGAGCGAGGAGGGAAGAAGGAGAAGAGAGACTGTTAAAACCAGGAGACGGTTTCCCCATGAGACCCGTGAATAATATGCCCTACTATTCTACACTTCTTTGAATATTTATTTTGCATATCTATAAAACCAAAACTAACTTCAATTTTTTTCAGTCAAAACCGTTCAAGAGGAATTTTATAAAGAAGAGAAGGAGCAAGTGTGAAAGCTGTAACTCTCTGGAGAGATGGCTGAGGCAAGTCAAGACTCTATTGTTGGGCAGCACATCTTCCCATCGTCCCATCCCAACTTCCCCAAGGTACCACGAGGTACATGCAGAGAATATCTGGTGATCAGATAAAAAGCAATTGGAACAGTTTTTTCTAGCTTTGATAATACAAGGTTTTAAGAAAGCAAGCAGAACATAGAAGGATTCCTGTGGTATTTGTGGTTATATGGACCAGGAAGATTTACTCAGACAGTGAAGTTTTCTGATAATTCCCCAAATTTCCCTTACAAAAAAACTGCATAGGAGCAATGGGGAAAAAAAGCTTATCTGATCACACATTGCTCTGTAGCTAATGCTCACTTGCTATGCCACACACCACACAATGATATATAACCTGACTAAGTGTTCTGAGGGAAAGCACAGAGAACCTGACACGGTCCAGTGGAAGACCTTGAATAAAGTAGGAGTGGAGTGGGAACCATCTGGAAAGTCGAAAAGACCAGTGAGTCCTGTGGCACACACAAGAAGCTGGTGAGTTACTGCTGGGCATGCAGTCAGATACGGAAGTACAAGAAGAAATCATGAAATAGCCAAAGATTTTATGGTCTTATAAATACAATTTCGGTGGCTTCAAACTGGACATGGTAGGTGTGTTTACACAAGGCAAAGCAGATCGGGAAATGCTACAAATCAGGGTTTTACTTCCACCTTTTCCAATCTCCATTTCTCAGTCAGTTATCAAGCATATATTAGTATGTTACTAGTTTAGGGCTGAAGATTCTGGATCATTTTCGATATAAAGATTTTATACTTCTCCTCCCCTCCCCTCCCCTCCCTCTCCTCTCCTCCTTTCCTCTCCTCTCTCTTTCCTTCCCCTTCCCTTCTTCTCCCTCCCTCCCTCCCTTCCTCCCTCCCTCTCTCCCCCCTCACTCCCCCCTCTCTGTCCCTGTGTATGAGAGAGACAGAGACAGAGAGAGTAAAGACACTAATGATGTAAATTTTACTGCTGTCGCAATGTGACTCTCTACAGACACGTGTGGATGACTTGGAGAAGACATATCTCCGCAGATGAGGGGTTTCTGCTGTTGAAAAGTCCTGTCACCTTACATGTTTGGCATTGTATGATGACGAGATAGAACTTCTTTCCTCCATTGTTCTACGACACTAAACATGCCAGCCAAAATGCTGACTTAACTTTTACATTGGTTTCAGCAGTTAGTACATGGGCTTGAGTTAATGACCAGAATAGAGTATCCCTTATAGGAAATAAAATCTTAAAGGGGATGGTGTAATTTCAGCCTGAGAGTTGAAGTAGATATTAGACAGGCAGTTATCTTGGGATCCCATAGAACTACATGCAAGATAACTGAGATACTGTGTTGTGGAGGGCACAGCAGGAACCAATTTGGTATCAATAAAACTAGCCTTGGATAATTTAACTTACTGGAGGAAATTGTATCTGGACAATATCTGCAGTAGCAAAACAAAGCTGGAGATAAGAAAATTGAAGCAAGGATCAAAAAGTACAAATAGGGAGCAGTAAAGACCTACCTTGGCCACAGAAAGAGCAGGTGACCCATTGATTTCACCAGCATGGGTCTCTGGATTCTGTTGCTAGAACCATACACATAACCTCCTTTTCTACCAGTCCTGATAGGATCTGTGGCAGATGTATCTAGCTGTAGTACACCATGAAGTACTCATCCCAGCTGGAAGAAGGATTGGAATACGAATCTCTAGCTTGTGTAGCTTTTCTGGGAGATAGAAGATGTGTAGGATGTCATGAGGATGTGTTTTTCTTCACCATAAATATTAGGTATGGTCTAATGCTCATTCCTTTATTCTGAGACATTAAAAATGCCAGCTAAAATGGTTCACATTTCTCTTATATTAGCTCCACTAATGTCCAGAACCTGTGGATACTTCTCAGTTCAGCAAACATTGCTCCAGTCGTCTTTTCTTTCCTTTCTTTTACTTTTCCCTCTTTCCCAGACAAGGTCACACTTGCATTGTGCAGCTTGGCCTTTGGGTCTCAGATTCCCAGGTGCTGGAATTACAGGCAAGTGACATTGCTCCTTGATTTTTAAATACTTCCTTGGAGATCTTTATGGATTATCTTATTTTCTCTTCCACTGAACTATTTTTTCTTGCTTTTCGGGTGAGACACGAAAGCACAAAAATATCAAGTGACTTTCCCAAAGTCTCACAGCTAATGAGAAATCGAGATGTGGAGGACAGAACAATCTCCGCTTGTTCCATCTCAGAAAGCAATCGTCTTGAAAAGAAGAGCCACTGCTCATTTCTCTCAAGGTTTGACAACACCTGGGATGATGAGATTGCAGTAGAAGTAAACAACTTGGCTATTTAAGCTTCTGGGGTGAATAGGAGACAAAGGAGGGCGGTGAGTGGGAGAACAGCTGAATGGAAAGGGGAGTTCTAGTTATAAAATTCACCTGTGAGGCAGGGAAATGGCCCCTTAAAGAAAGAGCTTCACAGAACTTCTTCCCAAGAGTGACATTTGGTCCTCAGGAGGCACAGATGGTTGACAGGGAAGTAGCCTAGCTCTGGTGATGAGCATAGAAGTCATAGAAGACAGCCAGGATGACATGGGGATGCCTCGGGAAACAATGCCTTAATTTTATTGCTTATCAATGCAGATATTTTTTTAGAAAGTTAGACTTGCCAGGTCATCTTTGTCTGCACCCTTTAAAGTAGTTTCTGGGTGGTAGTGGCGCATGCCTTTAATTTCATCACTCAGGAGGCAGAAGTAGATGGATCTCTGTGAGTTCGAGGCCAGCCTGGTCTACAAGAGCTATTTCCAGAACAGGCTCCAAAGCTACAGAGAAATTCTGACTCAAAAAAAAAAAACCCCAAATAAAGTAGTATGGCTTCCTCGAAAATTCTGAAAACAACTTTATACTGTTTAATTGTCCTCTTTTGATTATTCCAATCTCTAGCCTTGATTTGAAAGTTCAATATCGACACTTGGTATCTTTTAGAAATTAGTTGTAAATGATCTTCCTGCCACATAAGTGAGGCTAATTTCTATTGTGTGAAGCCATAAACATCCTATATTTATTTCTCAGATCATCTAAATCATTGTTTCAGTGAATAGTAGGGCTGTGAGCTTCGGTTTGCAATTGAATTGGATTGGATTATGTCCTTCCCTCTGATTTTAATTCTCTGCTTCACCAAATCTGATGGGACTTATTGTGCCCTGGAAAAGAAAATAGTTTTCTGATCAGGTGGGTCTATTTTCAATTATTAGAATCTTGGAAAAATGTTGATAATAAAACCAGCAATTAGAGACGTGCACAGTTAAAATGGAATGAAATGCCTTAGCCCTTCCTGGTGACATGTCCCGGGGGCATTTTTCAGCATAGCCAGAGAAGAGGGATAGCATTCCAGTTGCCAACAGGAACATTGGACTAGATGGCTCTCTCTACCTGCTTTCAATCACTAATCCCTATGTTACTTCCAAACCCTTTTGATTAAACTTAAAAACAAAAAGCTTCCTTAGATTAAGGTGGCAAGATTCAGGAAGGATCATTTTCTCAGAGGCTGCCCTGAAGGTGACTGTTAATCATTTTATTTGAAAATTCAATATTGCCAAACTCCCACACAGATTTCAGTCCAAGAACTCTAGAGAGTTTTCTGGCCCCTTAGCACATAAGATTTATTGTTTGGTGTTCCAGTTAAGTCGATTGCAAAGGGCGAAGCCTAGAGAAGAAGAAATGGCCAAGACACAAAAGAGAAAGGTAGCTGCTCTTATTCTAAAGACAGGCTAACGAGCTAGTTTTGGGCACACGGCGACAATCTGGTTCAGTATTAGCTGTCTCTAGCTTGCCTGCCTGGCCATCTGCTTAGTCAAATTTTCCACACTGAAGCACGAGTGTCCCACCTCATTAGAACTGTGAATGCCTTTCAAATCACAGCTATCCTAGGCAGGGTTCTCGCAGTCCTACCCTATTTACATATGAGGATGCCAAAACTCAGAGACAGGTAAAGCAGAGAATTAAGATCCTGGAGCTAGGCAACTCCCATTTCAATGCTGGCTGTGGGATGTGTAGATGTAGAGGGGAATCATAATAACATAAGAGAATTACTCCATAGAGGTGTTGAAGAGACAAATTTTCATCTGGAAAGCACCAAAACTGACCCTGTTGCACAGTGAAGTTGAATAGTTATTGCTTTTCTATCATTCTGACCACTGCTATCACTGGAGATATTCTGAGTAACGCTGGTTAGGTTCTCAAGCTCATGTCCTTTAATTTATTGTCTTTTTTTAAAAAACAATTTAAAGCATAAATAAGGAAATTTCTTCTACTTATGTGGATTGAGATTTGTTTGCAGACCGAGTGGGCATACAGCCATACAATCCTTGTGAGCTTCTCCCAGGCTTGTTTACCATTTGTCAGAAAAGCAGACAAGTGAATAAAATATCTGAATAGTGGTTCTCCAGAGAGAGCTAAGCGGGTAGACACCAGTGTGTGCCCTTCGCAGGGCTTTTTAGGAAATGGTTTCCAATGAATTACTGAGACCACTAATGGTCAGTGCTCTTGTTGGGAGGAAAGGAAGAAAGTGTGGTAAGAAAAAGTTCAGGCTAAAAGTTAAAAATGTGATGGGGAACAGGGGCAGGTGGTGGGGAACAGGGGCAGGTGTGGGGAACAGGACAGGTGGTGGGGAACAGGGACAGGTGTGGGGAACAGGACAGGTGGTGGGGAACAGGGGCAGGTGGTGAGGAACAGGACAGGTGGTGGGGAACAGGACAGGTGGTGGGGAACAGGGGCAGGTGGTGGGGAACAGGGGCAGGTGTGGGGAACAGGACAGGTGGTGGGGAACAGGGGCATGTGGTGGGGAACAGGACAGGTGGTGGGGAACAGGGACAGGTGTGGGGAACAGGACAGGTGGTGGGGAACAGGGGCAGGTGTGGGGAACAGGACAGGTGGTGGGGAACAGGGGCAGGTGTGGGGAACAGGGGCAGGTGATGGGGAACAGGGGCAGGTGATGGGGAACAGGGCAGGTGGTGGGAAACAGGACAGGTGGTGAGGAACAGGACAGGTGGTGGGGACCAGGGGCAGGTGTGGGGAACAGGGCAGGTGGTGGGGAACAGGACAGGTGGTGAGGAACAGGACAGGTGGTGGGGAACAGGGGCAGGTGTGGGGAACAGGGCAGGTGGTGGGGAACAGGACAGGTGGTGAGGAACAGGACAGGTGGTGGGGAACAGGGCAGGTGGTGGGGAACAGGGCAGGTGGTGGGGAACAGGGGCAGGTGTGGGGAACAGGACAGGTGGTGGGGAACAGGGTTGTATGTTTTGCCCCTGTCCAGATCTTATATATTCTATCTGATACTCTGAATACCTGTGACTGATAATAAAATTAGGCTGGAAAAAATTTTAAAAAATGTGATTGCAAACTAAGTAAAAGGGGGAATAGGTACAAGGAAACATTGCATATAAATCGGTATGCAGTGCGAAGTTTTGCAGTTTTCACTTGCTGCTTAACAAAGGATCGAATGTAACTTTTCATTGATGACAGACATCTTGAGCACATTTTGCTATCCTACACTATTGGTTCTTCTGCAGTCATCAGAAGGAATTAACTTCAACTTTCAGCTGACTTACGAGGATCCCATGACCTACTGAATAAGAATATAGCTATGCAGAAAGTGGGTGCAATGTGACCCCAGTTTAATAGACAAACAGACGCTTGTGTGTACATTTATAGACGATTCCAGAAGGTTGGGGAGAATAAGGAGATACATATATGTGGAACTGTTAACATGGATTGCATTGCTAGTGGGAGAAGTTCCTGATGATCAGGGAGGACCAGGGTATACAGCTATAGTCTATATTAAAAATATTTAATTTTTATTTATGTATAATATAAATATATTTAATATGTAATTTAATATATTAAAATATATGTTAAAAACTCTATAGCAAGGAAGGCATCATGGTAATTTACATTTAGTTCTGTGTGTAAGAAGAAAGAATAAATTCTGATACTAACATGCATTTTAATATCAATGTATATATCTAATAATATGGTTCTTCTTAAAATTTGACATCAACTTGGTAGAGCAGCTGGCGTATCTTGAACCTGAAGAAATCTAGTGAGGGCAGGCAAAGCAAGGGGCAGAGCAAGGAACATCATCGCTGCTCCAGTTTCTTTGATCCTGAACTTCTAAGACTGTAGCTATCCACTGCAGAGAACACTGGGCAGGTGTGGTGAGGCAGTACTGGAGACATGGGTACTTCAGGGAGCAATCCACCCAAAGTCTAAAAATGCATGCATCAAATTTCAAAGACTAGGAGAAGCTGAAATGCTCATTGATACTTTATGCTGATCATATATATGTTGATGGAGAGCTAAATAAAATATATATTTAAATATATCATATTTATATAAATATGTATGATTAAAATTGACTTAATCCTTTACCTTTTTAATATGGTTGCTAAAAATTATATTCATGTTTGTGGGGATAGATCTGAGTTCAATTGGTAAATGCTTACCTAACATGTGTTACGCTTGGTACTGCCTAAATTGAAACCCCAGCATTCAGGGGGTAGAGAAAGGAAGTTCAAGGTCATCCTCAGCTACATAGCAATTTTGAGGACAGCCTGGGCTACATGAGATCATTTCTTACTCTTCCCCAAAAAATAAATAAGTAAATCAGTAAGTAAGTAGGTGAATGAATGAATGAATGAACGAATTTTACCCTGGTAGCTCAAATGGTATTTCTACCAGACATTACTGCCCTAGAGACATAATTGATGAATGAGATGCCAGGTCTTCAAAAGGAAGCTACAGTTGATATCATTAGGGGACAGAAAATATGTATTTGTGGGAAATAACCTACCTTTGGGAAAGGAGAATTTCAAACGAAAACTTGGCCTTTGATTAATCTTATCATGATTGCTCGAGGTACCCTGGAAATTAAAATCCTGGGCCCCATCAGATGCCTTCTGAACTAGACAATGTGGGTGTGGAGCCCTCATAACCCATGACATTCTAAGTGATTTTAATGCAAGCTCAAGCGTGAGAGCTTCTGCCTGACAATCACACAGAATTTGGATGAAAGGCATGCTATCCAGGAGTCAAGAAGGTACCATAGTTAGCGTCAGCTTTGGAGCAAGCCTTAGTGAACACAGAGCATATCCGAAAGGCTATGAATTCAGCACGGGACAAGAACATAGGCTTTTAGCAAAGGGTCATTTCTAAGGAGAAATTCTGGGCAAGTAAATAGTGGTTAAATGGTTCAATTACTTTGAAGTTTCAGCCTTAGCCTCTGAGCTGTCATTACTGTGTTTCTCCAATAAGTGTGATATTTTTTTTACCCACACGACAGCTTGGAAATCAAGGAGATGTGTATGAGACATGGCATTTGAAACTCTTTTAGATGCTTTAATGGCCTTACTTTTAAAAATAGGCAGTGTTCCCTGGAAATAAAATGGTATATACTTATTTAAAACATGTTAGAAAAGAATATTATCCCGCTTTCCCCAACTTTCATATACAAGTTGTTTTCTTTAAACAAGCATGTACCTCACATAGTCTGCAAACTTCTCACTTCCTCAATGAGAGAATTACACTTCTATTTTCATTTCCTAAATAAGATGCATGGGCAAACATGTTTGAATGGAAGCCATGCCCTCATAGTTAATGGAGGAATGGTTTTGCTTGCCAGCACTGCATGCATACACACACATAGTCTCTCTCTCTGTCTCTCTGTCTCTCTGTCTCTCTCTCTCTCTCTCTCTCTCTCTCTCTCTCTCACACACACACACACACACACACACACACAAACCCCATTCCATCATGGAGGTGCAATAGGCAAGTTTTAGTTATATTCAAAGATATGGAATGTCTTACAAAACAGCAGAAATTAGAGATGATAAGTAGTTTGTTTCATTATTGAAATACATGACAAAAGATTTTCTTTTCTCAGCTAGAATGACGATGCATTATTAGACACGCCTTAGGCGCAGGAAGACGCAAAGCAGCATTTCCTCTGATGCATAGCTAACGATGCTTGTAGACAGCTCCTAACCCTGAAACACAAGTGATGACACCGTGCACACAGTGCACAAGGGCGCCATGAAATGAGTTACCTTAGTTGGAGAAAGACAGTGACGCATAATTTAGAATTCCACAGGCAAATGTTAAACATCCCCCACTGTCCGAAGCCTGTGAAGCCAGTTTGGATGTGACAAGTAGATTTTATCCCTCTGTGGATATGGTTAACTACAATGGAAAGCTAAACCATCATGGGGTAAAGTTTACGAGAGCGAAAATAAAGACTGTGTATACCCAGAGATTTTGATCTGGTTCACGAGAGGAGGGTAGGAGACAAGTGTCCTGGAGAAGGGCTGTGGGAGGAACTTGGGAAGGTGACAGCATCCAGGCAAGGAACTGGCGTCCTTCTAACCCCTCCTGAGAGGAGGTGTCGAAGACACTGAGCTTGGGGAACAGTCTGGATTCTACATGGTAGAGGCAGTGAGAGGGAAGAGAATGAAAGTTAAGAGAGAAGTTGAACCAGTTCTTAATGTTTTTAAAAGTTATTTTTGGGGTTGCGGATTATGTCTGAAAGGGAAGTGAAACCATTGTCTGACTAGACTTATTTAAAATTTGTTAATTGTTATGTTGGTTTCAGTGGAGGTAACGGCCGGATCAGAAGCTGTTACGGTGTTGGGGAAAGTAAAGGGACGGGAAATTTTCTGGCATGAGTCAGAAATAATGGTAGGCTAGCTCAGGTGGCAAGAACGGGGAAGAGAGAGAAACGGGTAAGTATGTGCCAAGTTTGGGAAACTTTCTCAGCGTAGCGCTCTCATGTTAGCAGCGGCCAGAGCGTGCGGGATGATGTAGAAGATGCCACAGAGGTTTCTGATGTAAGCCCATCTGTGGAGCCGTGATAAAGAAGCTGGGTTTTAGGAGGAAGTATGGAATCCATCTCAGAGACCGTGAGCTGAGGGACCACAGACCATCTACGCACGGGTGAACCAAGAAATAGCACAACCTAGCTTTGTGGTAGAGAGGTGGAAGTCTCAGCATACAAACAGTTGTTGGAGCTGGGACAGTGTGGACAAGGCTTCCCAGGGACATTTGATGGAAAGCAAGAAGAACAAGGGACCTAAGACAGCATTGCCCTTTAAGTGCAGGCAGAGAAAGATGGATTGATTGGAGCAACCAAAATGAACCCAAAGAAGGCTAAAAGCATGGGGGTGAGTAACATCAGAAAAGCAAAATAATAAAAAAAAAAAACCTTTCAGGCAAAGGCAGCTGAGATAGCTCCTAAAATTAGGACCCAGTCAAGCTCGGTGTGACCTTGACAAGTGTAATTTCTGGGGTGGCCAAAGCAAAGCCACGTTTGAATGTAAGAGTAGGCTGAGGAGTGGGGGTAGGATAAGGGTAAAGGGAGCCAGTGAGTGAACGAAAGAAGGACAGTGCAGTGAAGGAGGGAGAAGGTGGCCTGGGAAGGGTCAAGGAGCAGGAGGAACGGCTTATGACACAGAAAGGCTGGATGGAGTGCATCCACAGAGTGGCCTTGAGAAAGGCAAGGAGCATTGAATTTTGTTCTTAGACGGAAGCGGACTCATTTATCATAGCCATAGGCAGCTGAAAGGATTTCTGTCTGATAATTTCTAGTTTCTCTGGGCTATGGGTAGGACCTGAACCCACAGGTTGTGGAGGGAAAGGAAGGGGACGGAAAAAGGCTGAGGCAGCTGACTGGGGAGGTATAATGGAATTGTTGAACAGGGCAGACGGCCCAAGAGAAGAAAATGGCTACAATTTATGTGGTAGCAATTTGATTGCTTCTGTGATCTTTCTCTCCAGAGCTCAACAATATTGTCAAAGAGAGCTCCAGGCAGACAGCATTTAATAGCCTTGTGACCACTGGCAATGCACCTGTTCTGTCTGGTCTTCCCCTCCACGCTGTTTTCTCGTCTAAGAGCGCTTTTGCCTCCCACACACCCATCGGAAGAGGGGATCCGCATAAGGTGCTGAGAAGAATGAACTCACAGGGCCACTCGATGAGGACTTCCAGGCTTGGAGCTGGGCAGGAACTGATCATGACTCAAGCAAAGGAATGGATGACATTAACAAGAGAATGAATGAAATTGTAGACTAAAGAGTTAAGTGAAGGCCAAGAGATGTGAAGATATTGATTTTGGGATTAAAATTAAAATCTAAAATCACAGATTGATTTGTATGTATTAGAAGTCTCCTGGCATTGGATTCCTGACCTTGGGTTATAGTATACCAGTTTTGCTGATAGAATCAAACTATTGGTACAAGTGACTAAGACCATCTCAGTTCGTTTACCCCAACTCCTCTTCTTTGGCAATGGTACCGACATGTACAGACTTTACATTGAAAACGTATTTTCTTTGAAGTAGTTCCTGTGGACCCTCCATGTTCTGGAATGGCTGAGAAAAGGCAAAGTTCTTACAGAGAGAAAACATTATAAGCAGCAATACTAAGGGAATCCCCCTCAGTTAAGGCGATGTTGTTTAAAGGCTGTAAATTTGGCAACTGTTTATGTTCTTTTCCTCGAGGTCTGCAATGCAATTTAAGCCAGGAAAACAATCAGTTTGGTCTGAGCTAGAATTGCTGCAAAATAAACAGCCTCGAAAATTGAACTTTAAAAGGAACTCTCTGCATTGCTGATGCACTGAGACATGCAGAGGAATGATTTTTGTCTCAGAGAATGCACTTCATCTGGCCATTCAGACCATGGATTGAGACCCTGGTTATTTGTCACAAACACAAATGGAGTGTAGATAACATTTGCTCCCAGGTAGGACAATGACTGAGGTTTATCTGGTGCAACATTATTAAAGGACCCACTGCGTGCTGTTGAATGGGGGAATAGTCTCGAGCTGTAAGAAGCAGGCAAACAAAACACAGTCATGGAGTGGGTGCTGACTGGCATTCTGGGAGTCTGCTAATCTTCTCATTTCTTCTTGCTTAAGCAAATGATTTTTAGCTTGAATTTCGGGGGAGGGTAGGGATGAGTGTAGTTAATCTTGGGTGGAAAAAACAGCCAGTCCTGTTTCAAAAGATATCCCCAAATCTGCCACCTCCCTGGACATTGCAGGTGGACAGGGGTCAACTATCAATGACCTTTATTGATTACTATCACTCCAAATATATTACTGAAAGCCTCTTGCATGACAGAGAGCAGGACACTAGACATGTTTTCAGGCATTTATAGGCTTATGATGTGCAGCAAACAGAGAAATGAGTGGAGTGACAGAGAAACAAGTGGAGTGGGCAATAGGAGGAGAGGGGGATGGGGAAGAGTCTCGATCAATAAAGAAGGAGAGGGAGAGGTTGAGGAAGAAGAAGGCTTCCTGGAGGATCCAGAGAAGGTTGAGTGAAATCTTGGGAAGTCATAGGAAGTAATTTGTGGCAAAGGCAATTTTCATGTCATTGTGGGGGTTTAAAAGTGTGTGCAAGTATGTGTGGTTTGTGTGTGTGTGTTTGTGTGTATGTGTGTGTGTCTTTGAGTGTGTGTGATGTTTATAGAGACTCAGTTTGAATAGAAGTTAGGCTGTAGGATGAATTAATAAGAGTGAAGGCTTATTTTGTTTTCTTAAATTAGTGATGGTTGTTTATTTCTATGCCTTTACACAGAGAAGAAAAGGGCAGAAATAAAGGAAAGATGATAGTATCTTAGAATTTCTGGTCTTTATGCAGGGGATGACTTCCAGTATTTGGTAACTGCAGTAAAGAACCAGGCTCTTAGGACCAGCTGTGGCCACAGCAGCATCACCAGGAAGCTTGGTGGTGGACGGATCATATCAGGCCCCACTCCAGACTTACCAAGCCAGGACCTCTTTCAACAGGAGGGAGCATTCTTCAAGTGGTTCTCAGCCTTCCTACTGCTGTGGCCTTTTAATACCGTTCCTCATGTTGTGATGACACCAATCATAAAATTATTTTCACTGCTATCTGATAACTGTAATTTTGCTACAATTATGAATCACAATGTAAATATCTTATTGACAACAACCACTGTTCTAGGTATAAAGATAAGGTGAGGATTTACGGGCTTATTGTGGGTGAGGAGGAACTACGAATTGATGACCTTTCCTTTTGTCGGGAAGGAGTAAGTGATTTCTTGAAGGGGAGGGCAGTTCTCCAGGCCTTGGAAGTTTCGCTGAGAGAGAAAGCCTGGCATCTGCGTGGTCTGGTGTGGAAAGTATGCTTCTGTAGCCAATGGAGGAGCCAGGTGCTTGCACTGATGTAGGTTTCACATTGGCTAGGCCGCTGGGAGTAGGCAAGGAGGAAATGTGGATTAATGAACTGCTGGGTCTAAGCTGGAGACGTAGTCAATGAAGATCAATGAGAGTCAATAGAAAATGGGATCAACCATAGCCATCAATAGAAATGAGAAACAGCATTGCCAGCAGCCATGGGGCCCATCAAGAAAGAGCTGTTGTCTGCAGCAGACTCATAGGCCTCACAGATCACATGGCTAAAGCACTCACTGTTTTCTCCCCACCCTGGTACCTAGCCTAGTCTGATGTCGCTCCTGATTCTAAGCTACCCAGCAACTTCCCTCTGCATCACTAAAATTTCTACGGTTTCCAAGTCCTTAAAATGAGAAGACTTGTAAAGTAGGACTGAAGCCTTTAAAAGATCCAAATGATGTTCCTTCTCATAGTTAATGTGTCCTTTATATTTTCTTTATAACTGTTCATAGAATTGATAGAGGAAATAGATTCCGAACACCACCCTGATCCCTTACCATGGTTCTTTCCTTAACCTTTCACCTTCAAAGCACTTTGTCCCTTCCTTATTTAACTACCTTTCTTTACAACACGGTTTAATCCCTTCTATTGGAAACTCAGAGTAAAAGGCATTTGTCTTGCTAGTTTGTTTTTGGGAGGTTTGTAACTGGCATAGAGGTTTCCGAAGTGGCTCAGAAACTCCAGAAGAGATAACGCCAGAGGGAAGACTGAGGGGAGACTATAAAAGGTTTCCGCTCTAAAACTAAGGTTTTGAAGGTTCACCTGTAGGTGCTGAGGAGGACTAGGGAAGCACGAGTTGGTGGAAGGGCAAACAGTGAGGGATTTGAGTCAGGGAAGTGATACAACGCTAACATTTCCACTGTGGAGGGGTGGGCAGCATGAGTGGGTGGTGGGGATTTGAGCCGGGGAAGTGGCATGACACCGACATTTCTCTTTACTCTCTCTGTCCAGAGTGCGCGGGACTGGACCAGGTGTGTCCACTCCGAGAGGAGAATGTGAGGGGCAGAACACTGTGACCAAGCAGGTGAAGTGGAACTGGGGTTTCCTTTGGGCCACTAGCTCCCAGTAATGGCTTGGAGACTTCTTATTAATTATGAAATTAACTCTATAGCTTAGGCTTCTTTCTAATTAGTTTTTATGACTTAACCTGTTCATATTAATCTATGTTCTGCCATGTGACTCATGGCTGCTACCTCTCTTCCTGCACATCCTGCTTGCTCTGTATCTCCATTTTTCTCTTCCCAGAGTCTTCTCTGTCCCCAAAGTTCCTTCTGTACCTCTTTCTAGCTATTGATTTTATTTTTTTTATTACACCAATCACAACAATGCTTCACACAGTGTACAAAATATTCTGTAACCGTGGAGGATGAGAGCTGAGTAGACGCTAGGCATTGGCAGAGACCTCACCCTGCTGGCAGGTGAGTATAGAATGATATTAGATGCAGAATAAGCACGAGGGGGGAGTCTGCAGTTCCTCCCCAGCTGCTGAGTTTGTTGACAGGCAAAACCATTTAATGATGGAGACAGGAAAGGAAACTGAGTCGGAGGAGAGAAAAGGGGACCACTGTAACCTTTGGGATCTGAGAGCGAAGGGTTCAGTTTTCGACATGCAAAAATATTCTGCTTCTGGCAAGAAATATTGATTGAATACATTAAAAAATAAGAGCGTGGGTATGAGACTGTGTTTTTGAACTTCAAGGAAGAGCCAAGGTTGAAACAGAGCCATGTTATTAAAAATACTTGCATTTATTTCCCCCAAGTGGAATTTACCACTCGTACAGCCGAGCCCGTTGTGAGGGACGGAGATGTCTAGTAGGCAGCCCACTGACCTTTAGCTACACCCAAGGTTCCATATGATGCTCATTTTCATTCCAAATGGCACCACACAGCCCCAGGGACAGTACTTTCTGGAGCATTTGAACAATAAAGAGGATTTGCAGCACTTAGATTTTACATGCAGGGTTTCAAGCCAACTTGGTTCTAAACAGTGAGTTAGGTACTTTTAAAACATTTGCGTATTTGGGTTTGTGTCTTTGCAGCAGAACAGTTGCAGAGTGACCCTGAAGGGCATTGAAAAGTCCTTGAAGGAATTCAGTGGCCTTTGTTTGTTTGTTTTGGTTTTGGTTTGAGTCTTATTGGAGACAAAGAAAGATAGAATGATAGGAGATAGGAGAATGATCAAGGTTGTTACATCCCAGAAAAGGAGACCAAAGAAATGTATCCAGTTAATTCTACCCAGATCTCAATCCTTTGTGACATGACCATATGGCTAAGTCAAACTATTAACTGGTTTTTTTTTGTAGTATCATTTTTTTTTAAACAACAGATTTACATTTTATTCCCTGGAACCTGGGGATAATATTACATGATAATGTTTGGATACATGATTAAGTCTGGGGACCTTATCATGGATCACTCAGGAGAGGATTATGCAAGCAGGAGGCAGAAAAACCAGTGTCAATAATGAAGAAGGAAGAGAGGGGCTGGATGAAGAGAACAAGGGATCAGGGCCAAGCAAGGCAAGCATCCTCTGTGCACCGGAAAACGTACGGAACCAGTTCCCCTCTGAATGAAGTCAGCAGTCCTGCCAACTTTTTCACTACTGAATTCTGACCTTTAACACTGGACATCATAGCAGGAGGAGCAGGAGACAGCTAATCACATCACTGGGTAGGATTAACTGGATACATGTCTCTCCAAAGTGCTCTACCCCTACAGTTCTGGAACCTTCCAAAATAGCACCTTCATCTGTGGACCAAAAGTTCAAACACATGCATCTACAATGGTTGGGCATTTTATATCCAAGGCAGAAGAGTGTTATCACTATTTTTAGTTTTGCCCGATAGAATCTCTGCAGGCAGATAGGCTTGGTCCTTTCTAAACACAGGCCAAGGTGGCTGCCCACTCTGCAAGCTGTAATCATGAAATATACTTGAGCAATTATTGTGTAAAAGCTTCCTCTGAGGGGCTTCCTACAGTAGCTGATGGGACCCACACGGAACTTAGGGAACCCTTTGGAAGAGGGGAAGGAAGGACTGTAGGGAGTCAGAGGGGTTGGGGACACTGCTCATAGACTAAGCAGGGCTTGTAGGGGCTCACGGAGACTGAAGTGGCAATCATGGGGCCTGCATGAGTCTGGCCTGTGTCCTTTGTATACATGCCGTGGTTGTTCAGCTTAGGGCATTTGTGGGACTCCTAACAGGGATTAGAGGGGGTGTTTCTGACTCTTTTGCCTGCTCTTGGGACTATTTTTTCCTCCTGTATTGCCTTGACCAGCCTTGATTTCAGGGTCTGTGTCAATCTTATTGTAACTTGTTATACCATGTTTGGTTATTATCCCTGGGAAACAGAGGAGGAGAAGATTTGGGGGAGAGTGGATGTATATGGGAACTGGAGAGAGAGGAATAAGGGAGGTTGAAGTCAACATATACTGTCTGAGGGAAGAATAAATTGAAATAAAAAAAATTTTTATAAAAACTTCCTATAGGATTGGAACATTCCATCTAGCATCTTTAAATAGTCAAGTAAAGAACTCGAAACAGCTCCAGGAAGTCCCTGAAACTGACCAGATTCACTAGGCTTTTCCCTGCCAGAGTAGGTAAGAACATAAGAAAATCTGAGTTCCTTTCAGAGAAAGCTGTGCTACAAAGAAGACCTTGAGAATAGACTGGTTGCCTGGGAGAAGAAGAAACTAGAACTTCCAGGAAGAGGTGTGGACCAACTGTAACACTTGGAAAGGACTCTCTCCAAACTGTTGAGTCGCCTGCAGGTTATGCAGTGTGCTCCAGGTTCCCAGTTTTTGTAAGGTTTCACCCATTGTGGGGTAGTGAGGGTAATGCAGTTGTCCTTGGGTGAGTTCCAGTCCTATATGTAACTCCTTACCCATATTCCTGAAAGTAAGCCCCATAAAACTCATTGATTCACCAAATTGGACTTTGGTCTTATCTGTCTGGGATGAGTAGACATTTGAGTTGTCTCTTCCCAGAAAATGTTTTGTCACACAGCACAAATCAACTGTGATAAGAAGTTGGAGGATTTGGCTGATGCATTTGTGGCTTGCCCTTAGCTGCTTTTTAGATATTAAAAAGAATAGATGCTTCAAGGCTCTCAGGATGGTACCTCAATCCACTGGATTTGGTTGAGTTCCCTGTTCAGATTTGAATTTGTAGGCAGAGTCTTTATATCCTGTAGGGAAAACATGGAAATTTATTTATGAATTGTAAGTCCTGGCTTGCACTGTTGATTTTCAGAAATCTAACGTACATTGCCTATGCCAACATTCAGTTCTTTTAAAAAATGCCCACACAGATTCTAGAGAATACTGCTGCAAAATAGAAAAAAGTGCCAAATATTTAGGCCTGCAAGTCAAGCACCCATAGAACACCCACAGCACAGGACTGAGTTGTCCGAGTGACTCTACTTCACTACTGTTGGGGTGCTTCAGAGAGGAGAGCAGCTCGGCGACATGATTTCTGTGCAATAATGAGAACTATGGAGAACTATGGAGTTCTCATTATGGAGGCGATGCCTCCAGGTTGAGAAAACATTCAAAGAAAGCGGAATCCCCATGAATGCATGCGACTCACTGGGAAAGAGAAATCAATGAACAAGGCTAGAGGAGGAAATAAGAGCTTCTGTGAATCAGAGCTAGGTTTTCAACCCCCATGGGCTCATCCCACAAACACCACTCAGTGGTCTGCCATATCCTGCCTGCTTCAGGACCAAATGCTTTGCCCCTGGCTAGCCACATGGGGAAGGACCGACTAAGCCTTCAAAAGGTTGTTTTCCACTAAAACACAGGCACTTGGAGAAGTGAACATTTCTGTGCGTGGCTCTCCTCGATCTGTATTTCAATAAGTACGACTTTTCATGCACCTCAGCCCCTTCAATGATGGCGCCTGTCACTAGCAGAGAAAGCTGGGAGGAACTGCATTGGATTCATTTTTAATCAATAATGATCTTAAGTGTCTGCTTCTCAGTTCATCTGCTCCTCAGGAACGTTCATGTTGATGAGTCTTTCTCGATAGAGTATCGAATGGAGGCACGTGGGTGGCTGATACACACACAAGCAGCAGATGTTAAGAAACATGGCCCATGTGGTAAAAAGGTGACATTCTGCTACCTTTTTGGTTCTGGTCAACACCATTTTGCCTTCCATAATGTTTGTTCTTTAGTTGACACCAAGCCGTACATAGCTAAAGCTATAGCCATCGAGAACTTTCTAATTTGTCCTATCCTTAGTGTCCTTCTCCTACATCCCTGCTTTAGTTCTAGAGGTGGTTCAGGGACTTTGGAGGATGTAAACCCAAATGTTCCATTTATTTCCTTAGCCCTTTCCCAAGCCCCAGCTTGTGGCTAGAGATAAGGCAGCATTTACGATTCTGTTAAACAAATGCTATCATCCCGAGATGGCCATCTCCCCCGTGAGCCTTCTTCTGCTATGCCTTTATTTCTACAATGGAATACAGCACTGAGAGCGTCTGTTTCTACATTGGATTTGGTACCAATAAGATTCTCAGTAATTATGCATGGTAATAGCTGAAAATTATTAGTAGCAACAGGAAATGAGTATAGTGTCCTTCAGGAAGTAGGTTCTGCCTCCTGGGTTAAAGTGAGGGTAGCATCCTCCTTGGAGTTCCCTGTGCCATGTTTGGCACGAAGTCCTTTGAACGACAGTTTCCCCAAGTGTACTCTTCTTACTCAGCCACTTACGCTGTTTGTAATATTGTGCTCTCAGCATTTGGTAAAAACGACTCATATAAAAATCAAGGCTTCAGAGTGGAAGAATGACATTCACTTTACAAAGGCAAACGTGACAGTAAATCATAGGGTATTTGAACAACTGCATGTATTTCTCTGTTGCTCAAATTCTGATATTTGCAATAATTGCTCAGCCTGCCTGTGAACATTACACTTCATTTTTATGACGCTAACAGTCACTGGGAATGAGGACAGCTGCTGCACCAAAGTGTGCTATTGCTCCTGCTGTGGCCATTTCTGGGATAAGACAGTGCTTTTGCATGTTTCCCACTAGAGCATTACCATGAGAGGAAGCAAAAACATTCCAATTCCAGAGAATCAAGGCGGAGCTAAAACGAGACAGCGAATAAGATCTAGGGAGCATTTGGCTGCAAGAAGCTTATCACCGTGAACATATGGTCATCAAACAGAAGTTTCGTGTATCTTGGCAGCGATGTACCGAATGCCACAGCAATTCCTTTGCAGGACTTAATAAATGGGGCTGACCACAGACAAAATGAATGAGTCAAGGTGGTGAGGAAGCTGAGAACTTTAGGGTTTAGCTTACTAGACTGTTTTTTATTTTATTATCATTTTTTATTATTAGTGTGTGTGTGTGTGTGCACGCACACACACACATGTGTGCTGGTTCCTTTTTTATACCTTTACGTGGGCTCTAGGGAATGAATTCTGATCTTCTAGCTGTTTACCGCAGAGTCATCTTGGTGACTCCAGACAACTTTTAAAAAGTAATCAGCCTCCTCGGCTGAAGTCGAGGACTCCCAAATCCTTCTGTCTTTCCTCATGACTGCTTTCACATGTCCTAAATCAAATCCAGAAGCTAGTAAGCAGAGTTGAGAAGGAGTTGACAGTAGATATAATAATAATAATAAATATTATTGTTGTTGTTATTGTTTTTGAGATAGGGTCTATCTCCCAGCACCCTAAATGTGAACTCAGTGGCTAGACGACACTAATCTTGAACATCCTCCTGCCTCAGCCTACTGGGTGCTGGGAGATAGAAAATCTTCTAGAAATGTTGAAGAGCCTTAAGTTTTGTTCACATTCTCACCCAGCCAGTATACAAAGAGAGTCAGTTGATGGTGAAGATCTTAGTTAATCCATTTCTTTTCCTTTTATAGGATGACCACGAAAAAATTCAGGTATTTCCTCAAGTTGTGTGGTAAGGAGATATTGTAGATATTGCGAGATATTGTAGGTAGTTCTTTTTATGACTCTGAGTATTTATTCATGATTTTCTTTTATAATTTTAAGAATATAGAAAGCTTAAAAATCTTTTATTATGTATGTGGATGTATGTGTGCTATCTGTGTGCATGTGTATGTATGTGTGTATACATGTATATGTGTGTGTGTGTGTGTGCATGTGTGTATGCAGGTGTGTCTGTGTGTATGCTATGGTGTACCTAAAGGGACTAAGCCAGAGGACAATTTTCAGGAATCGTTTCTCTCTTTTACCATGCCAGGTGAGATCAAACTTAGGTTGTCATTTTCTACAGTGAGCACAGTAAGCGTCTTTACCCATCGATTCGTCTCCCAGGCCCTAATACTCCAGACTCTTCAAGAAGGAAGCTTAGTTTGTTTGAAATCTGTAGTCCACATAGAGCACCACAAGGATTCTGTGTGTTGGCATGAGGGATTAAATTCCAGGGTTCTTTTGTGGTAGGAAGGTACTCTACCACTGAGCAACACTATCAGAATATGATAAAACAGGTTTTGTTCTTCCAGAGAAATCAACACTTTCCCTAGGGCTTCTTCCAGCTGTGAGCTTTCACAATAACTTGATGTTTTGAAATAGTCCATGCCCCGCAAGACCCCACACACAATGTTTGGACCCAGTAGCCCTGTCACAGGTCTCTTTTGTATCTTGAAAAAAAAACAACACTGTCTTACAGAAAACACACGATGTATAATGACTATAAGTTACTGTGATACTTGTTTTAATTTTTCTTAACATTAATCCAAAAGCACAGCTGAATATCATTCTCTATTTTCTGTGGCAACTTACACAGTAATGAATGTGCACTCCCAAATACAGTACTTAAAGATGAACAACTATTAACAATAGCTTTATAAGGAAAACTGTTCGTCCAGGCTTCTGGATTGGCCCATGGATTATTTTTTTCTATTTGATCTTTGCAACCACAAACTCAGCTTTCCAGGCTGATTTGAACCATGCCACTAGTGTGGTTCAAAAGAGCAAAGGCTCTCATGTTTACAGTCCCTCCGTGTTCTAACTGCATGGCGTATTATGTGCTGTAGAAACCGTATGTCTTAGCGAGAGTTTCTCAGGCCTGTCATAAAACACCATGACCAAAAGCAACTTGGGGAAGAAAGGGTTTATTTTGTATACAACTCTCTGGTCACATCCATCACTGAGGGACCATAGGAACCGGGAGGCAGGAACTGAAGCAGAGAGCAAGGAGGAGTGCTGCTTACTGGGGTGCTGCCAGATAATTCTAGCTTCTGCCAAATTGGCAGAAAACTTGCCGCTATAGCGCCTAACCCTTTAAACCCTTTAGTAGTTAGGAGACTCAGTTAGCAGGGAATTCCACCAGACACCTTCTTTTCCAAAGAAGCTAGTGTAAAGGACTTGCCAGTTGAGGCAGTGTGGAGCTTGCGAAGAATCAGGATAATGAGGATGTAACGTAGTGTAACCGATTTACAACCCGGGGTTCAGATTTCAGTTTTTCTTCCAATTTCGCAAGCTCAAGTTTCACAACTGTGTGCTGTGCTCCTAGCCTTTGTATCTTCAAATTATGATAATAGCAATTTGAGTATCATAGTATTGCCACAGAACACAAAATAGTGCATGAGCCACCATGAATTAATTAATGAGAGATTAATTCATTAATCATCTGTCCTTTTTTTCAGCCCAATTTTAATGAACATGCCAGCAATGTCCATTATAGATAAGAAATTTAAAACTCACGTTATAAGACTTGCCCTTGTTTACCATCAAACAATTACTTGTTGGGTACCACATCTTAGTTCAAAACTCTACCCCATGAGAATGGGTTTCAGTGTTTGAAAGCAGTTCATGGCTGGAATGTTCCGGGAAAGACATCCAGCAGTGTGGGGGATCCTCCTGAGAACCTATCAAGCTAAGAAACACCTGGGCCATAGAAGGTCTGCAGAGAGACCACATTGACTAATCTGGGTCAGCAGATTATACATGCTACCTCCCTGGATTCAGCAGTATTTTCTTAAAGGCTTTACAAGCCAGATCTCACAGCATGTGGTTCTGGTTAAAACAAAAATATGAATCGGTCAACAGGGGCTCTGTAATTGATACCAGCCCACACCCTCGGACACAGAGTGCTGGCAATACAGCAAGGCTATTCATGCCTGCACGCACTCCCATCCCCAATGCCCTTGGACAAGCAAGGAGTAGAAGGCTGGGGATAAGAAGCCAGGGACTTCATTTTGGTCTGTGTCTTACTCACTGGCTATGAAAATAGTCTCCATTCCCCAAGTGTTGGTAGGAAGAGCAGTATTATTCCTCCATGTTCATCCCCACTGGATTGTGAAAGAGCCAAGTATAATGATAAACGGGGACACATCTCCATCACCTACAAAGCGCTGTGGTATCCTCTTTGCTTCAACAGTCACGATACTGGCAAATCATCACACTCTGAGCATACCGTGAATGCTTTAGGTTCTCCCTTACCCAGCAGCATCGTGGAAGTGAGGCCACTGGGAAGGCCTGGCTCAAAGCCAGGAATTCTTTCTGTCCCATAGAAACCACTTAGCACTTCAGAGTCAGCCAAAGCAGCTGGGCTTTGAGAAGCGGTGCAGGATGTGATCTGGAATGCCTTTGTTTACTCCAGCCAATTTCGGGACTATGGGAACTATCTTCAGTTTCTTCCTTGAGTCTTCCCCCACCTTCCTTTCTTTGGTCAGAATATTTAGTTCGAGGATGACTACTTTTTCTTGGGGGCAGATAGAACAGTTTGATTTTATGAAAAATGCTGAGGATAACAGAAATACATTTTCTTGTTAGCTATTATATCTAATAGTTAGGTTTCAATCAACCTTGGTTATGAAAAATGAAGCAAAAGACCTGATGACATTGATTAGATTAACGCAAATGCATTTTAAGCTGTGAAATGGGACCAGCTTCCCTCTCTGTCTTCTATCCGGTGTGATCACAGCCACATGAAATTGATGTTACTGTATATGCGTTTCCTGAGGTTAACCTGTATTTAAAGGTAAACTGAAACATTCAGAAGGTTCAACAGGAGTTAAATGTGGGAAACCTTGGAAGCCAGGCTTGAATACATTTTAATGATGACCTATCTTCACTCAACCTTTGAGAGAACTTTTGGGGAGTGGATGGAGTAACATATACCTGTAGAACTCTGAGGCAGGAGAATCATTTGAAAACAGGAGTTGGAAGCCAGTTTGGGAAGCACAGTGGTGAGAGCCTGCCTAACAAAAGTATTTATTGGAAGGAAGGGTATATCAGAATGGGAGAGATTTTTTTTCAGTCCTTTAACTTAGAAGACAGCGTTTCCTATTGCCTAGAAGAGATATCTCATTTAGTTGCTACTCAGTGCTACTCAGGCAGAATGAATGATGCTATTTTTGAGATGCTAGCCCTTCTGTGAGCAGGACTTAGATTTCAATGGGAATGATTAGCAACTTGCAAAGAATGGACACAATGCTAATACTAATGAGAGTCTAGCCCAGGGTGGGCATGTAATAAATGTTTGCTGAAGATGTGAACTTCGAGTTGGTACAAGGGTTCTAAATTATGCACACATTTTAGTAATGGGGAAGTTTATGTAAATATGTCTTGGATGAGAGTGTACGAAAATTGTACAGCCATTAGCTGTAATCACCCTTGGGAAAAATCCATTCCTGCAGCAGGAAAGGCAGAGGGAATATCAAGGGGGAAAGATTGGAAAGGGCATAAGAGGGATACACTGGTGGCTTAATAAGACTCAGGGCACCTGTTTTGGCCAGTATCTGCATCAGCTTTCCTCTGCCCAGGGCACTCCTGTCTCTACATGGTGATGGGGGGACACTAGCTGAGATGGCAGCCCCGCTGGACTCGGCAGCTCAAGAACAAGGATCTGGATCATGCATCAAACACACATCTCTGAACAATGTCAGGGCTGATGGGAGCCAGGCAACAGCAGCAGCAGAAGTTTCTATTCGCTTCAGCTTTGCTCTCACCTCTGTGTTAGGACCAGCAAAAAGTCTTGTCAGCAGCAATGATTGCTCACCGATGCAGCAAGCGTGGGAGACAGAAAGGCAATTGGCAACTCTGGTCCCCAGACAGGCACAACAGCTGGTCAGGGGCACCTGGGAAGCTCTGCCATCCTGGTAGGTTTGGGAGGTGTTTATGTGATCCTCCAAGCTGCCTGGGAGCTTTGTGGGTTGTGTATAGATAATCAGATGCAAATAGTCCCTCGGGGTCACAGCTTGTTTTCTCCAAATTTTACTGCATGGCACACACAAGGACAAGCTGGAGGGAGTGCGTTAACAGTCTAGTGGTTGAGAGCCACCTAAAATGAGGGGATGCCATTAAAGCCAGGCAGACTGTCAACGACATTACATTCACTCAGGGAGCCAACACTCTCCCATAATGAATGACCTCTTCCACCTGAGCAAAAATAAAATGACCGCACGGCTCTCCAGCAGCTGAACTCCCCTTCTGGTGGCTGTTCATTATTATTCTGAATTAGATTCCACACTTTTACCTCAGGGAAACAGGGAAAGAATAAGCAGAGCTTAGTCTTCCTCGGAACTTAAGACCATCGAAAAATCTACCTACAATCTATCAGTCTCAATGACTCATGTTAAAAATCCCTGCTATTAGTGTGAAAAAATATTACCTGCTTCCCTCCAAATAAGTGACCCCAAAGCGTTATTGCCTGCTTGCACTGCATCACACACAGAGACAAGCTTGGCACAGGTTCATTATCTCAGTCCCAGTTTGGGAGATGGGAAAGCCACGGTTTTGAGATCTCCAGCACACGTGTAGCAGGGCAGGGGTGTAAAATGAAGACCACCCTATCCCAGAGGGGTGCTAGTCCCATTGTCATCCTATACACATAATAATTGTCCGTTATCAATTTCAAGTATGTCTTGTGATTCATTTGACAAATGTTGTTCTATTTATAAGGAAGCGTGTTAACGGAGCCATGAGGCAGGACACTATCATGGGGTAGGGCCAGCAGCCCTTGCATCAGCAAAGGCTCTGGTTCAGCCTGATGTGGAAACAACAAGATGCCACTCAGTGATGTAGGAGTACCTCTGTGTGCTGTGAGCACCATTAATGGATAAAGAAACTGCTTTGGCCTGTTGAAAGGGTAGAACGTAGGTAGGCAGGGAAAACTAAAGGGAATGCCAGGAGGAAGAAAGCAGAGGCAGAGAGACACCATGGAGCCTCTGTGGGAGATAGACGTGCTGAAACTTTGCTGGCTGCCCACGACCTCATGGTGATATACAGATTAATAGAAATGGGCTAAATTAATATGTAAGAGTTAGCCAATAAGAAGATAGCGAATGGGCCCAACCGTTTCTGTGTGATTATTTCGGTTCTGGGCAGCCGGGGTAAACAAGCAACTCCCTCCCCTCCAACAACTCAGAGAAACAACCCCCTCTTCCCTTCTACTCCTCTCTTGGCCCCATTTGTCTGCCTTCTTCCCTTCTTTCCTCTTTCCCCTCCACATTCTATTTTCCCCTGATTGTATTTGCCTGTTTGGGCAGTACTGACACTAAAATCAAAATGAGGAACTGGATGAAAAGAAGAAGATACTGTATGACAAACCAAATGATCTTGGGAAAGGGTGGCAAAAATAGAGGGCATGGTACCCCATCCCCACCTAGGGAGTCCTGCACAGCATCCAGTTGCTGGGTACTTCAGTATTTCTGGGACCACTGTGAATATAACATTATAAATTTTACTAGCTAAAAAGCCTTTCTTTCGTGGTCACATCTTTTCTAAATGTTATTAGCTAACTAACATTCTTGTATAAAAAAATGTGCCACCAGGGATGGAGGGGGAACACCCAAAATTTAAGTCATTAAGGAAATAGAGCAAGCGAGGCAGAAGAGGAGAGGCCATTAGCTTCTTTTCATGTGTTGTCACTTGTGAGGGAGACAATGTTAGCTGGTGTTACGGTCACATATTATGGCATGAAATCCAGACTGGCCTATCTTAATGTGTTTTTTGACATATGGTTCACAAGTCATTTTAACTAAGTATTTTAGAAGAAAAGCTGTCATCTGTTTAGCACACATTTCTCAGGGGGCAAATCAATGTCCCTCAGATTGGAAGAGATCCTTCCAGGATAAATCCCAGTGAGAACATTTATCAGAGCTCAGAGCATCAGAAGGTAGGGGACTTGGAAAATAAACTTCTATCCAGGTACAGACATGGTTCATTTGCAAGATGTAAAAGTACCAGCCCTATGGAACATGCCTTTCCCATGTGAGGAGAAATCACCTCTTAAATGAAAGGGCAGTACTTGATTTCCAGAGAGAAGTTATTCACAGTAGGGACATGGCAGTCGAGTGGGGTCTGGATCTTTTGCAGGGCTTGCTAAATGCTGACATGACCGAGCCACCCATCTTTCCAGTGTCCTCACTTGTGAAGTAGAGTACTGGCCTCACAGGCTCCTGTGAAGACTAGAAGAAAGACGCAACAGATTCCAGCAGATACCCAGCTGGAGTTAAATATTTTTATTGTTATTTTTTACTGTGCGTGTGAGTGGTATGTGTAGATGTGTGTATGTGCACACTTGTAGTTGGAGGCTAGAGGTTAGTTTTCTCATTCTTTCTGCCTTTGTTGAGATGGGGTTTCCCACTTAATTAGGAACTCATCAATTCAGCTAGTCTGAATGGCCAATGAACTCCAGGGATCTACATGTCTGCATCGGCAGCACTGGGATAACAAACATGCACCACATTTTCGGTTTTTTGTTTGTTTGTTTTTGTTTATACTGTGGTGCTAGGTAAGGTCATTGTGCTTACATGGCAAACACTTTACTGACTGAGCTACCCCTGCCATCTCTTAAATACAGTTTCTATGGTATAACTTATTATACCATGTCTTTTGGACATTTAAGAAAGCCAAGATTTGAAACACACAAAACGCTTTTTTAAAGGATTCTTAGCAAATAGATTCTATTCAAGAAACAGCAGAGATGATGATGATGATGATGATGATGATTGTACACAGCCCTTACCAAGCAGCACTTCCGGGGTGCTACCCAACTCCAATTACATGTTTTTTGGGGAGGAGGAATCTTAATGAGTCAATCTGAAACAAGGAATGTCATTTCTTTAACCAACTTCCCCGCTGTTTTAAAGATATCTTTTGAATTGTAACAGTGAAAGATAAGCAGGGCCCATGAAGCAGTAAAAACTACATACAAGATACAAATGAGTCTTAATTTTTTTATCATTGTACATGTGGGGCTTGAAACACTTTTACTAGACCGCAGCATACATTGTTCCCCCCACAAACATCAGAGATGTTTATAAAATGTAATTTAAAGGAAGAAAAAAAAACAAAGCAAAACAAAACAATTGGTTTCAGAAGCATTAGCATCTTTGTTACAATACAAGCAACAAAAGATGTTTATGCTGTGGAATTAGACACTGCCTATCTAAAACAATAGACATTAACCAAAAACAGAATATGAATTAAAAGCCTCTGCTAGGATCTGTCTACCCCGCAAGGTCACATTGCTCCATCATCCACGAACAAAAAGCAAAACTATGTGTGGAAGTGCATTCTGATGGTTTAGAATAACAAGTAGTCACGGGGAGTTATAACTAAGAGGCTTCTTTCATCACCGATTCCTTGTTTCTAATTAGTGCAAGGTACACACAGGAGTTTGAGCCAGCAGTGGCAACCTTACTAGCAGTAAATTAATCACAGCATTTATTTTGCATTTGCATTTTGATTGGGCCAACTTTTGGGGGAAAAAAGAATGAAAGAGGCCATCAAGATAATTTTGTGAACTTGTCTGCAACTGAAGTGAACAAGTGCAGGGAAGGCATACTTTCCTTAGGTACCAGCAGGGGCACGCTCTGTCACCCTGAGTTCATCCACATCTCTGTGGTAGCACTGTTATCATTCTCCATAGAGCAAGGTGGTCCACAAACAATCTACACAGTGTGGCATCTAAGGAGTGAATCACCACATTGCCTTTTAAACAATTTAATTGGTTATATAGTCACTTGATTCTGTGAGGAGGCCTTGCAACAAGAACCAAAAGATTTAATGCCAGTTATTCATTCATGCAAGGAAGATCTATAGATACAATTTAAAAGTGCTCAGTTTTGAAATTATGAGACTTTTTCCCCAATGAAAAATCTAATGTCAGTTTTGCAAAAGGCACAGACAGCTAATTCCTTTCTCAAACAATACGGAGAACTGTGGATACTTTGTGGCAGAAGTAATCCTAGATTCACCCACTTAAACACTTCTAGCTCCTAAGTAATTTAAAAATCAACAAAACGGAGTGTCAAAATTGAGGTAGTAACATATATTAAGAATGTCTTTGGAAGAAGGTAGAGAAAACATTAGGATAATATTCTTTAAGTAAAATTAACTATTATTCTACATTCTATATAGTAAGTATACGTACCAACCAATATACATGTCAATTTATTCTATGACAGTATGGACAGGAACTCTAAAACTGCTTTACATTTTTGTTTGAGTCTGTATTGCAGTACCATACAATACAAAAGGTTTTGCTTTCATCAGAATTCTTGTCAAGTGGAATCCTTAGTTATACCACTTCAAGCTACCCTCCTCTCATGCCTTTGTTGTAAGGACTGGCTCAGTTTGACCTGCATAAAATAGGCTGAACCAATACTGCACTGTTTCTCCACTTGAGACAGAAGCCATTTATACACATCTACACATGTAGGAGGTGGTCTATGGATGTGTCTAATCAAAGTGATAATTGTGTAGAATAATAACTGCTTCCAGGCTTGAAAGGGAAATAATAGTTCATGAAGAGGCACTCCATGGTGTTCCTCTATGCCTTATCCTATAACCATGGCCATGCAGACATTGGGGTATATGTTTGTTACATTATCTCCCTCATCTTCTCATAATCTGGTTCAAGCTTAATTAGTCCCTGCCCTAGTCTGCATGCATGAAAAAGTGGTAACACACACACACACACACACACACACACACACACACCAAAGAGGACACTAGTAAAAGACAACATGTTGAGAATGGTAGGGAGCATGCAGGGAGTAAAGCTCATGCATGTTGATACATCTGTTTACTCAGTAATCTCCTCAAAACTTTACCCACAGGGAGTCCACTGAGAACAGCCACTGCTAGTCCATTTGGAAGGAGCTTGCTTGTCTTTGACCAGTTTGGATTTATGGATTAGGTTAAACGGTTCAATAATAAGTTCATATAGACTCTTCAGGAAAGATGTATAATTAAATAAAAAAGCATGGGCATTTTTAATCTATTTCCTTCATTTTCTAAAAATTATCATATTATAGTCATGTATAAATATGGGACTGGTAGTGATGTTATGTAATATGTATATTGGATAAGAATAATGGAAGAAGCTAGCTGATACCCAGTGTTTCTAAGAGATTGTGTGTGTCTGTGTGTGTGTATGTGGTGCATTCATGTATGTGTATGTATGCATGTGGATGAACCAACCATACATGCATATGGGGAGGTCTGAGGAATCTCCATTTCTCACTCCACAGTTTGCTGTTTGGGCTAGATTTGTCACCCAGGGAGTCCCTGAGAGTCACCTGTATATACCTTCCCCTGAAACTAGGGTTGCAGGTAGAAGCTACCACCCTTGGATTTTATGTGGGAACTAAACTCAGGTCCTCATGCCTGCAGCAAACACTTTGACTTCTGACTCATCTCCCTAGCCCTCAGCTTCTGAGTAATAATTTCCTACCCATCCCCCACTCAGCAACCACAATTTTACTTTCTGCTTCTATTTGGCCCGTTGTTATAGATTCAATATTAAATGAAAACTTGTGGATGTTTTTGTTCCTCTGTACTTAGCTTACTACCTAGAATTAAAGCTTCTAAGTTCCTCCATGTTGTTGCAAATGAGACAGTTTTTCATTAAAGTTCTAAGATGGGGTACTTAAGTGTCTACAAGTACATGAATGGATAAGAATAGGTGGTATATCCCATTATTTTTTAAGTCATTATAAGTCATTAAGACATTGTGTTGGTTGTTAGGAATCCAAGGAACTGAAGACTCAGGCGGACATTCTGAGGGTTTATAGACTTTGGGGGAAGCAGTGAGGAAACAAATAGGTTCAGCAATGGAAAGTACGTTTAAGAGGGACCCTTAACATAAGAGGAAAATGGGAAAGGACTTGTTAGTGTTTGGAAAGAAATATTTCTAATCTATTTAGAAAAATTAGTTAAATCTTATCCTGATAAAGTGTTTGTGTGTGTGTGTGTGTGTGTGTGTGTTGAGTTTGTAAAGGTTTTTTTGTAGGTTCGTGGTAGCTTTCATTACAAAAATGTTGAAGTCATTTTGGTTTTAAACATGGTGTGGTGGTTTGAATAGGAATGGCGCTATAGGCTCATTTGGGAGTGGAGCTACTGGACAGGGTTTAGGAGGTGTGGCCTTGTTGGAGAAGTATGCCATTATGGGTAGGCGTTGGGATTTTAAAAGCCAAAGCCAGGCCCAGTGGCACTCTCTTGCTCTTGCTTCCTGTGGATCCAGATGTGGAATTCTCAACTACATCAACATGTCTGCCTGCGTGCTGCCATGCTCCCTTCCATATGACAATGGACTAAACCTTGAAGCTGCAAGCAAGTCCCAGTTAACTGCTTTCCTTTATAAGAGTTGCTCTGGCCACAGCATCTCTCACAGCAATGGATCATTGACTAAGATACACGGTCTGAAGACAGCAGACATACTTTTCCAGAAAATTCTCCTCAGAAGCACTTAGAACTTACCCGATCATGAGACTGATTTTAATACTTTTTGTTCTAGTACAAAAGGCACTTTCCCCTTAGTGGACCAAGTGTTTGCTAGCTAGGAATCAATCTCTTAGCTGGCTATAAATATGTAAACACAGGAAGTTTACAAGGCCATGCAATTCGCAATTTGTCTCAATTCCCTGTGATCGTGGGAGATGCAAAAGTTTCTTGATGGAGGAGGGTCATCTGTCTATCTGATGCTTTCATTGGTTAAGTATTAAAGAAACTGCTTGGCCTGATAGGTCAGAACATAGGTGGGTGGAGTAGACAGAACAGAATGCTGGGAAGAGGGGAAGTGAGGCCGACTCTTCAGACAGATGCCGCAGACAGATGACATAGCTCTCCTTTCCGAGATGGAAGCAGGTTAAGATCTTTCTGGTAAGCCACCACCTCGTGGTGCTACACAGATTACTAAATATGGGTTAAAGCAAGATGTGAGAATTAGCCAATAAGAGGCTGGAACTAATGGGCCAGACAGTGTTTAATAGAATACAGTTTCCGTGTTATTATTTCTGGGGCTAAGCTAGCCGTGCGGGAGCCGAGCGGGATGAAAAGCTCCTTCTACAGTTTCTGCTGGTCTAAGTCTTCAGGGCAAGTCCATCTAATATTTGTGCTCATAGTACAAGCCAACATGGACTGGGGATTCCAGTATGATTCACATACATATTTGCTTCTGCTATATTCCAGGAAGTGTTTGCATCAGACATGCAATAAGAATATATCCGATGAAAGAAATACATGAAATCTTTTCTTCTACCCTCCAATATTTCCTGAGTATTTACTATATGTACTTGGGCTTTGGTAGTGGACGAAAAAGTCCTTATGGTCTCACAGTGAAACAGATGGCTGAGTCTAGCATTAGGAAAAGCAAAGCTTTTTTGTGCAAATACAGGACATTAAAGACTATTTAAATTGTAGCACTTAGCACGCCTGCCAGTGGCAAAGCTTTAGCTTGGACTGAAACCCTGAGATACTTAGATGATGTTATGTAGATAACATTAGCAGTCTAGAGAAATTAACAGTCCAGATAGCTGATTTCTTTCTAAAGACCACTGAGATTCAACTAAGGGTTATTTGGAATTTCTTTATCTTTTTATTAATAGGATGAAAACTATATGACTATTATTTGAAAGAGGCAAACATCTCTCTTGTCTTAAAATTTAATTAATTCATTTTATATCCTGACAAGAGCCTCCCTTCCCTCCTCTCTTCCCACTTCCTTTAGCTTCCGCCTTCCCCTTTGCCTCCCCTTCAATCCACCCCTCCTCGGTATTCTCTCAGAAAGGGGCCTGTCTCTCCTGCACATCAACAAAGCATGGCCTATCAAGCTGCAATAAGACTAAGCACCTCCCCTGTATTCAATTGGGCACAGCAATCCAGCCTTGCCCAGAGGGATACAGTTCCCTCCCTCTGAATTCCTTGAGGAATAGGTTTCCAAGAGCCAGTGAAATCACGAGGGACAGTTTCTGTTCCACATATGGACCAAGCTACACAACTATCTAGTATATGCAGAAGGCCTAGATCCATCCCAGGTAGGCTCCCTGGTTGTTGGTTAGACTCTGTGAGTTCCCATGAGCCAGTTAAGCAAAAGGCAAACATCTCTTTCATCTGTCTCACCTTTTTATAAATTGTTCTCCATTCAGAGCTGGAGTTGATGCTAGAGATGTGATGTCAGTCATGCCCATGGTGAAAGTCAGAGGACAATCTTAGTTGGAGGCCTTCACCTCCAACCTTGATTGAGATAGGATTTCTTTGTTGGTTGTCACTGTGTATAGCAGGACAGCTGGCCCATGAGCTTCAGGTAATTCCCCTATCTCTGTTACCCGTCTCCCTGTAAACTATGCTGGAATTACAGACATGGACAATCTCAGCTGACTTTATATAGGGCTCAGGTTGCCATGATTGTGTGACAATTGCTTAACCCATTGGCTCATCTTCTTACCCTAAATTTTGTTCTTTTGATGAAGATTTTTAATTCCCTGGACTCAGTGTTCCTTCAGAAAACTTTCTCTTCGGCATTTGTGATCTTGTAGTATGTCTTATAGTAGAACTATAGGGAGCACTATTCACAGCTGCAGTGAGTGACTCATATTCTTTCGAGTTGGGAAGCAAATCTCAAATGTCCTCTTGTTTGTTTGTTTACAACTTCAGTTGCTAAGTGTTTTTCTCAAAGAATGCAATGACCTGGAAACATAAGGGAAATGTTAGTTTCTTTGGACCCAAGTTTGGATTGCAGCATGTGCAATTAAAATGCATAGCACTCGGGATCATGATGCCTGAACAATGCGCATTGCAGCACAGTTGGCATCGGAATCCAGCTTCCGGGTAAAAGGAGTGGCAGTTGGCTCTATTTTACCATCTTAGTACCACCGACACTTACCACACTTCTCAGAGATACACGGTGTGAATCGGAGGGTCCAATTTGGCCCTATGTATGTCCCTTCTGTGAGACTGTTCTGGGGCCTGGCCCTTGACTCCAGCCACCCATATCTGCAGCTGAAGGGAATGGAGCAGCGCTAGGGCTCTGAAGCTATGACCAAGAAAGAAAAAGAGAGAATTGAAAGCGTTTCCGTCCGCTGTATTGGCAGAGTCAAGGAAAACAGTTTAAAAATATTTGTCAGGAGAGGGACTCAGGCAGTCATTATTACTTGAAAAGGTTTATGGCTAAAGTCTACCTGTCATTACCCGCAGATAACCCCAGCAATTTAAATTAGAGAAGACACACACGCATAATTCAAGGCAAAGTTATAGGCATGCCCTAAAACCTCCTGCTTTTTTCACTCAGTTGACTAAAAGCAGAAAAAGAAGTCTGATTTTCATGAGGCAAATGCCCTAAATCAGAGCATTCCAGGAGTGTTTTCTGTTGAGCTGAATTTGAATTTATACGAAGAGAAATAACAAGTGTGTGTTTGAGAGTTAGATCCTGTCTATTATTTGTTTTTCTCATTATACTTATTAAATCTCTCGAATTTTATTTATTTTTTCTTTTCCTTTCCCTCGCTATAGCCTACAAAAGAGTTCATCACTTGAAATTGCTTTAAGGATGAATGTGCAGACAGAATCTCAAGTGGAAGCTACATAGCAAGTCAGTGGTAAAGCCCAGGGGTAGAGACCTGGAAAGTCAGCCGCACCTCATGCTGTTTAATGCCAGCAGCCTCACGTAGAGAGCAGACCCATTACCGCTGCAAGCTTATTCCAGTTTTCCAACTTTATCTTTAAATATTGCTAGAGCACCCTATAAAACGAAGGGGCTTTAATACACCCATTTAGATACACACAGACACCTACAGTATAAGTACTGCTCAAAACAATTCTGCAAGGTAGCTTCACACATTACTGTGTTTCTGGGTCACAAAAGAAACTGGAGCATGATGGGGGTCAGTGGTTTGTCAGGTATTCACAAGCAGAGCTGTGAATCAGACATGGGGTGTAGGCTGAGCTTTGTTCTCTTTGCTTGGAGAGGTAGTGGACTCTCTTGGGTTCTGTTCCCCCAATGACACTGTAATTCGGTCACCATTAGAGTAGAAGGAAAGAATCTGGGTTGAGTGGAGGAAGCAATACAAAATCCATACAAGTAGCTTATTGGAAACATTTCCCCAGGACGAGGACCAGGCTTGGCATCTGTACACCCAACCCAGTGTCCCAGTGATCTGTCTGTTCAGTCTCGGGCAGAAGAAAGTTAAATTTCCACACCAATAGCTTAAGCAAGTTCTGCTCAGTTGTTTGAAATTTCTAAAACAGACAACAATTGGCATTGCCGGGTTCAGCTTTTCCTGACTACATATGTGACTCAGAAATAAACACAGAGCCATCACACAGTCTCAGAAAAACTTGATAGTCTTTCAAAAGCCCACAAAGTTACCAGAGCCCACAAAAAAGAGATTAACCCTTTCTCTTGTCTCCTAAGGAATGGAAAGCAAACTTAAGAAGATTTCAAAGTCTTTATAAATTAAATCTTAATTAGATTAAGTTGTTGAGAGGAAAAGCAAGGTTTGACCCTTTGTTGTCAGTAGGAATGATGCTCAAGGAAGAAGACATAGGAAATGTGTTTCTTAGTATGGCTCTATTGAAACAAGGCTATAAAAAATGTACATGTATAGAAAAAGCACTTTATTTCCTAGTCATATCCTTATGAACAAGAAAGCCATTATCACCGTTTGTACCTATAATCTGAAGAAATTATAATTTTACCATTGCTGTCATCACAATGAGGTTTACCCATTTATTGCATTCTTGCTCTCTCTCAGGTGTTGCACAAGCAATGATGTGGCCGGAAGTGGATTTTGTCAGGGAGAGAAATAGGGTCTTCATCAGTCCCTTTTCTGTTTCCTAGCTCAATGACAACCTTTGCACTTTGTGGTCTCCAAGTTTATTACCATGCTGTGTGGAAATCTCCTATTCTCATTGTCACATGCTATGGCATGTCTGGTTGATAGCCCTGAAGGGAAATGGAGGAGGAACCCATGCGGCTCAGTGGAGGCTGGGTGAGACTCGGTAGGGAAGAGGAAGGAGAAATTGCAGTTGGTATACAATGTATGAGAGAAGAAAAAATTATTTAAAAAAACATAGATTTCTTTTTCTTCTCCTAAAATCTTACAGAGTCCAGAGAGAAATGGCAAAATTTCTCGTATCACTTCTTAGAGGGAGGGGGCTTAAAAGATTGCAGAAACACAAAGTTCGTACATTAGTAGAAGTATTATGGGTGGGTTGCTATAGTTTTCATTTGTATTCATTTTTCTAGAACATGACAAACGAGATAACCAACACGAGCCTGCTCTGCTCCATAGGGAAATAGGATCCCAGTAGCTTCCATGGCAGACGTGTTTTTTTTCGTTCTCTACAACCCAATCCACCGCTGCTTTGGTTGTAGTGTCCTGCAGGCCACTGTAGCTTTAACTCTGCTTTAATGGGAAGCAAACCACTTCTGCAAAGAGCCCACTTAAGAAATGGCTTTGCTTGACATCTGCCGACAGAAGAGTTCACCCTTCCTGAAAAATAGAACACTTAACTCGCAGGAAAGTTGATTACCTGCAGAATAGACCCAATACTCCACTATAGAGCAAATGCAAAATTGCTTCTTTTATTTCCTAATTTTTCCCACTGTGCCAGAATGAATTACCTATAACTCCATACATTTAGAAGAAGGAATGCCATCCTAAGGAAAAAAATAACTTGATCTAGAAAGCATCTGTTACTACTACCAAGCAATAATTATTTGGCAGTGTTTCCTCACATCCTCAGCAGAAAAATCTGTCCTTCCTAGTGGGATCAGGTGCCTTAACATGTCAAAAGGCTTTTGGGTGTTTGCTTTTTAGGAAGTCTCTGCTGATTCTTTTTTATTACTTTTATTTTATTTATTTAATAAGCATTTATTTAATAAAGGAGGATCTGGTTATATATTTCAGGCTGCCTGAGAACTCATTATGTAAGCCCCGCTGGCCTCAAACTGTTAATCCTCCTGCTTCAACCTCCTAGTACTGAGATTATAACCACAGCCACCATTCCTGACTCTGTTATTTGCGTTATTTATGTTTTCTGTGATTCTCACAGAACTCGAGGCTTTCTGGAGCCTTGGTCGGAAGGGGCTAAGGGGGTAGCAACTATCTTTTCCAATCTTACTTTGTCAACAGAAAAGTAGACTCAGTTTTGATTCCCCAAACAGAGTAAAGTTCACTTAAGGATGAGAATGGAAATATCCAAGATTTACAAAACATTCAAATGACTGTGTGGGTGAAAGTATCAAGCTACCCTTATTGTTGAAATAACTTTATTTTTCATTTCTCCTACTCGTCCTAATGTGATTACTAGTGCAGCCAACACACCCACACACAGAGTTCATATGCTTGTGTAAGCAAAGGCGCTGAGGGTTTTTGCTGTTGCCACATTAATGCTGTTTAAGTAATGAACCCTACTTAGGAGCATGCAAATCTTATACATCATTAATTTACTATGAAATGAGAACATGTATAACTAGGTACCTGTGACATTAGTTGTCTACCTGAGTTGTGCATAATTGATGGGGATTCATTGCTATTAGTCATCTCTTCTGTCTCTGAATGCTCATCTATCTGGCTCTCTAAGTATTTCCTCCTTCCATTTCTCCTTTATTTATGTCCTTCAGGAGTCCATGAGCCAATGAGGCAGGAATGGATGGTCTTATCTACATGTCTCTTCAGTTTTATTGGTCATAACAATGCATTATAAATAAAGCATAAGCTGCCATAGTACAGGAGTAGAGACAGACATCACCTAATTTTCGCATACCGAAATGACTAAGTGGCTACCGACAGTTCACATCATTAAAAACCAAGGGCTCTGCCATTACTTATGGCTGAGATCACAGGTAATCTTGACCTTCTCTGCTGTTGGCATTAACTTTCTCTCCTCACTCATTACTGGTTGTCTCTGTTAACCACATAACCTGGTGCCATGGAAAGGGTGGCACTGTCAGGACTTTGCACTTTAGCTGAGGAGAGGCGAGCTGTGGAGGAAAGAACGCTTGGCCAGGGCCCCACTTGGCACACCTTCATTTTTCAAGTACTTCACAAGGAAATGGAAACTGAAGTACAGAATAATTTCACTTTCCCCCACATGATGAGTTATTCTCTGAACTGCTGTAATTCTCATGACCGTAACATGGTTAGGGCTGTGTTTTTAGCAGTCATGAGACTTGTAGGCACAGACACTGTAGGAAACTTGGGACGCTTTGGTACCCTCCTCATTGTTTAAGCTTCTCAGACTGACAGTTCTTCATCTGATTGAAGAGGAGGGAGGAGGCAGAAGGGAGCTGAGTCTGAGCTTATGACACATTAACAGACGAGCATAGGAGCATATATCTCCATATGAGATATAAATGAAAGAAAACACAGCTACTGTTTGAATTCTTCAAACTCTGTGTTGAACGGTGCAGTACAGACAATGACTCAGAGCTTCACTGAAAGCACAGTTTGTGGAGAAGTTTCACAACTTAGTGGAACAAGTCTTGGGCTTGTCAAAGACTTGGGACAAATATGTTTTAATTCTTTTTATTTTTGAGATTATAATATAATTATGCCATTTCTCCCTTTCCTAATCTTCTGTCAAACCCTCCTTTCTCTCTTTTGCATTCATGGCTTCCTTTTCCATCAAATATGTATATATCTTAGGAATATATATATACACACACTCATATATATCTCAACTATAACATGCTCACTCTGTATACTATTACTTGTACGTAATACAAGTAATACGTTTTCAGAGCTTATCATTTGGTATTAGACAATCAGTTTGTGTTCTCTACTGCAGAGAAAGGGATTTCACTCTCAGCCCTACGCAAAGACTGTACAAGGAGTTTTTATCCCCCAGTTTCATGCAAATCATCTCTATTATTTCCATGCATAAGAAGGTTAGCTGAATTTGCATGCATTATTATGCACTTCATAAAAGAAATTATTTTAAAGCATACATTGAGATAATCATTCTGATCACTGACTTTCCACTGACTAGTTTTAGTGTAAAACATAAACAACAACAAGCCCTCTAAGGCAAATGGTAGCATTGTTTATCAAGATTATCATCGGGTTACAAGTCCCTTGCCTTAGAATTAGAACTCCCAGTAACATGGGCTACTTGAATCAACTTCTTGAGGGTCAGTTTCTACGTGTTTAGTGTAGAAAAGTTGATAGATTTGTCCTGCAGTACACAATGTTCACATTCTCTCTAGGACTGTAAATGGCTACTCTAGAGAAAGGCAAGGTACTTTGGTAGTAAGCACGCTGGGATGTCTTCTTTGATTTACCAGTATCTCACTTTTGATCTTAACAGTTCCTCATATCCATCAACCAGTTTCTTACTTGAACAATGCCCATCGAGCACTTATGTGTGCCTGGTATACAACCTAGAACCTTAAGAAATTACCATTTTCTTGTTAAATTTGTCATGCCTAGTAAGATATGTATAGAAGATGCTAAATAGATTTTCTGCCTCCGTTTTGTGTATAGACTGTGTATGTACTTAGTTGTAAAACAATCAAATAGAAACTATAAATCATTAGTGATTGTGAGTGGTTGGCAAATAGAAGCCAGAAATTTCCAGATTTCCCCCAGGCTCATCACGTATTAATTGCCTAGCTAATTTGATATACCTTGTTGATATTTTTATATTGTTCTTTGACATCATGAAAATAGGTTTGAAAGAGTGCTTCATTCTGTAATGACCTAGTTACTTCTAGTAAGTGGTTCATTTCTGGGATATATTTGCTAAGCAGGCGAGAACAGAAGTGATATAAATTAGGATTATTCCCTGCTGAGAATTGAAACACATCATTGAAACAATGGTATATTAAGAATAGTTGAAAGAAATGTTACCTCGGAGAAAAGAGACATTAGGGAGATAATACAACTTTCTCAAAAACCCTGCGATCAGTGTGTGTGGGAGCGATTAGACTGTTCCACTTGCATTTAAATATTCAAAGGCACCAATGGATTAAAGTTATTAGGAAGCCCAGCTCACCTCATATTTTAGGGAACTTTAAAAAGCAGAAGTCTTAAAAGAAGAAAAGGGCCACTTCAAGACATGACAATTTTCTCACTAATGGAGACTGTCCACTGGTTGTAATGTCACAAGTGAGAGTCAGGGTACAAGACAAACATGATTTCCTGATACAGAGTTTATTGAGTCTCCCAGTAAGAAACCAGGTCTGCTCTTTGAAAATGACATACTTTGCAGATGTGATATTTTCACCTTACTTTCTTCTGTCTGTTACTATTATTTTTTATACCCAAAGATGTGCTTTCTATGTGTTTACCTTGTGTTTATGAAGAAAGATATAAACCAGTTGATGGCTATTTCATCTAAATGAGAGTGAATATGGGTTGATCACAACAACTAAGTAAGGGTCCATAATCCGTGGAGCAGAACAGTTTACAAAGATGTCATTGATGCAAGAGAGACAACTAACTAGAACAATTGATGCTAATAGTAACTAATAACTTAAATTCAAACAAAAGTAGACACTTTATGGAAAAATAACCTAATAGCATAATGTGTATCGATCAGAGAAAGGAAAGGAGGATTGTCTTAGGGTAGAAGATACACCTCTTACTAACTAAGATGATAAGAAGAAATCAGACCACTTACAGTCAACGAATGATACTCAAGGCACTGAGGGTGATAGGTGACAAGGCACAGGGGTAGGAAGTAGTTCCAGAAATGAAAAAAAAGACTAACTTGAGGAAGAGTAATGTGGGAGGAGAGGTGAGGAGCAGGGCTGATTACATAGGGCTTGTAGATCAAATTAAGGACTCCATGCTAAGCTCAGTGGAAGTCACTGGAGAGTTCTGAGCATGTTTTCTCTGACCTCTGTAAAAGTCCTATCATGCACCTTTCTTGGAACAAGTGTGTTCAAACAACACACACACACACACACACACACACACACACACACACACACAGCGGGGGGAGGTGGTTAAAAAAGAAAATACTTAAGGTAGAAGCTTTTCTTGCATAAAAATGGACCGACTTGAACAAAATTCCTTTTCAGTACAAAAATAATTCATGAGAAACTGTGCCATGATCAATAAAAACCAAGAGACAGAAACTGGGGTTCAACCTGAAGTTCAGAAAAGCAAAACAGTCAGCTACTGACTCTTACTTTTACCTGAGAACAAAATGGCGATCCTGCTGCCAGGACTCTCAGAATGTGACTGTGCACGAGAGCTGTCTCCTCCCATTTTTTAATCCTCTCTAGCGTTAGGATTAAAGGTGTGCATCACTGGCATTAAAGGCATGCACTGCCTGGTTTCTATGGCAAACTAGTGTGGTACTGGGATTAAAGGTGTGTGTCTCCACTGCCTGGTCTGTAAGACTGACCAGAGAGGCTGTTTTACTCTTTGAGCATTAGGCAAGCTTTATTTATTAAAATACAAATGAAATATCACTACAAGGAAGTAGTGATCTCATCTATCTGTCTGTCTGTCTACCTACCTTCTACCTACCTCCAGGATTTTCTAAATACAGACTACTCAATTGGTGTGTAGACTTGACATTTATAAGAAGCAAAAAGTCAGCTGAAGTGTCCTTGGCTCTAAGACTGTCGGAGAAGAAATAGAAATAGGAATGGGGTCCTTTTTGTGTGTCTGTTTCTCTAACATTTGTCTGAATCAAGATTAAATGCTAACTGCTCACAGTGCATTTGGGTTGATGCTCAAATAGTCTGATCCCTTTTTTATAAGAATGGATGATAGATTCTTTCACTTGAAGATGTAGGATAGCAGTGAGAAAAAAATAATTGGGATTATGAATGTGATGTTTTTGGCTCCCTCACTAGAGGGTGAGCTTGATGGGCCAGTGATGCTATACTTCTCACGCATCATTGGTCCTAGCACACAGCATGGTACCTAGTAGTAGTTACTAAATACTTATGAAATGAAAACACTGTATATTAAAATAAAGCAGAGTTAATTGTTGTAGGAGCTGTGGGCCTCTTCCCACAGCCTGGCTCCTGGCCGCTTGGCTAGCTTGTGCCCCAAAATAACAACACGGAAACTGGATTCTTTTAAACACTGCTTGGCCCATTATATCTAGCCTCTTCTTGGTTAACTCTTGCACCTGGACTAGCCCATTTCTAATAATGTGTGTAGCACCCCAATGTGCGCTTACCGGGAAGATTTTAGCCTACTTCCATCCTGGGTCGGAGCTTCATCGCGTCTACCCGGGAGAGGGAAGCATGGCCTCTGAGCTCACTTCCTCTTCCTCCCAGCATTCTGTTCTGTTTACTCCTCACACCTATGTTTTAACCTATGAGGGCCAAGCAGTTTCTTTATTATAATTAACCAATGACCTTCCTCCATCAGTTAATTTTTGTTTTGTTGCTACAGAGCCAACGTGGCTTAATTGAATTTTTCCATATGAGAAAACGTAATCTCTAGTTCAGACTAAAGAGGTAAATCCTCATCCTCAGAACTTGGCTGTGATCTAAGAATTTCACAGAGGAGAGAAGACTTAGACTTTGGTGACCAAAACCAGCCCAAGACATCTTCATATGAGCAGGGGGTCATTCTTCTTAGTGTGAGGATGTTATTTTGTGTTTTAATTCCCCGTTTCTCAGCTGAGAACAGCCCAGAAGGATAGAACCAGAAAACCGAGATGTTGGCAGGAAACAAGTCAGACAGACAAGAAAATGTTGGTAATCTGAGTTTGATGGCTACTTGGAAACATTGTGTATATTACAGTAATTAACTTTTTAAATAAATGCTCTCTGTGAAAGAATGTGATGTGGTTTAATATGTGGGGCCAGGGAAGTAGGTCCTGGGCTTTAATACTATGGCCTCAAATACAGACAGGCTTCATTAACAAATAATAAAGTCATTAAACAAACTTATTTCTCCTTTCCAGAAGTCAACAAATGTTCACCTGGTTCTTTCCATATGAGAGTCTAATCTTAAAGATTGGTTTATTATTACTTAATTTTATATAGTATAAATATCTGATGATATATCTGTATACATTATATATATGCATAAGTTGTCAGTGTGTTCTTTGAATATTAAAATTTTTAGCTTTGGGAATTCTTACTTTCATGCAAACATTCCTCATTTCCTACTTATTGCTTTGTGTATTGTGTACATAGTATAAATATTTAAGATATCAAAATTTAATAAAATCCAGGACAAAAATAATTTTTAAAATAGCTTCATATATTTTGAGATGGCCTTTTATTCACCTGTTTGCAAATACATGTATTTTATAGCTCATAGCAATAATTGCCCTGTGTTGTTAAATCTAACCAGATATACCCGTAGGAGGGAGCTAAAGAGTCTGCTCTAAAGGCATGCTTGGGTTGGACATATAAGATATATAAAAATATTGCATATTTACTTCAAAGATTTTCATGAACAGATCTAGTTATTACTTGGATTTTAATAATGATGAAACAAATTGTCATTGATAAATAGAAAAACACTTGCTACACTCATCTTTATTCTCTGCTGTCTTCCTAAGACTATGAAATGAACACCAACGCAAGGACAGAGGCATTCTGGCTGTCTGAAGCATACAGAACACAAAGCACACCATGACTCTCTTCACCTCTCCCTAATGCAACTCCTTTGTTCACATGACAAGAGTGACATACTCCAAGACAAGGACACATTAATATCTCTGCTGGGAGAAGAAGTTGTTCATGGGGTGGATTTCAGGAGTCAAGGAATGATGCTCCAGATAATGATGCATATGATGTTGTGGACTGGACCAACTCCATGTTCTCGAGTGACATCTGCATATCTTATACTCACCTCCCTAAAATGGAGAATAGCCTCGTTTCCAAAGCAGGAAGTGACTCAAAGTCTATTTACAATAGTTTGGATACAGGACACTTTATTTGGGACAGAATATATACACTTAACAGCTTTTGATTATTTAAAGGAGAACAAATGCTAATATACAAAAGAGCAAAAGTATGGAAATTAGGAGAAAAGGCAGAATAAAAAGCAGGAACTGTGAAATTAGTTAAGATAGGTTTGAAATCTTGGCTCAGCCTCTCCCTAATTTTCTTGGCTTACAGATTTTCTCCTGCAAGTCGGCTAAGAAAATTTAGTAAAATTTTTAGAATGAAACAAAAAGCTATATGGGAATTATTTAGCATACTTTCTAAAACTTCGTAGCTTTTGAATAAATAGTAATTGTTATTATTGGAGTAAAGGTGTAGTGACCTATTGGTCTATCACCAGATCTAACATTTTTAATAATTTCATATATTTCCTTTAATTTATTTTCTAGACACATGTAGATACTCTTGAGATTTTGTTATATGTACAGTTTTGTATGCTTTGCTGCATTTGCCAGGGGATACCATCAAAAAGAGATGTTGAGTTTCATCCATCAATTTGGCAGTGACAGTCAAAGATAACACCGGGCGCTGGCAGGAATGAAGTTATGAGCACTGCTGTACAGCATTGGCTAGAGTATCTGTGGGTATAACCTTTCTGGAAAGCAATTTAGTAAAAATATTTCAAGAACATTAAAACTCTTCTACCTTTTGACCTCATAATTTTACTTCTGTCCAGCCAGTCCTGGGAACTAAGTGAATATATGTACAAAGACTCATGGTCAGGGAAGTTCATTGGAGAGCCATTTATAACAAGAGGTCAGAAATCATCACTGTCCACCATAAGGAAACTGCTAAGTAAATTATGCTACCTTCAAAGAACAGGATATCTACTGACTTCAAAATTATTTTCAGACCAAGATCTATCCCTGGTGCATGACTAACTTTTTGGAGCCCATTCCCTATGGTGACATGCCATCATCAGCCTTAATTCAGGGGGAGAGGCATAGACCTGCCCCAACTTAATATGCCAGGCTTTTTTGACTCCCCATGGGAACCCTAACCAATTGGAAGGAGTAGATGGGGAGTTGGCTGGGGCGGGGGAATGTGAGCAGGGAGTGGGAGAGAAAACTACAGTTGGAATCTAAAATGAAATAAAAATAAATAAACAATAATTAAAAAAACATTTTCAAAGAGAAGTTATGTGAGGAAGTGTCCTTGGCAGGATTTTGCATAAAATGAACATGTGTTATGGAGAAAAAATGTACAAGATTCATTCCACGCTATTTACATTAAGTATATATATTTCTGTGACATTAAAAACAATCTGCATACCTCTAGAGCCATGAAAGGTGTTTGGGGCAGTGCTGAGTCTTCGTGTGTGTGTGTGTGTGTGTGTGTGTGTGTGTGTGTGTGTGTGTGTGTGCTGCAGCAATCATGGACTGAGAGGAACTAGAACTTGCAGATGAAAGACCAGGATCTTATAGTGGCTTTCTGCTTCTAAACACACATGTATTCTCATGTTTCTCCTCTTCCTTTGTTCCCAGCCAAACAGATTAAGAGCCAACCAGCAATTTTCAGGTTAAACTTTTTGTCCAAAGAATAGCAGCATTACAATAAACCCTTGAATCTTCTTGTTATTTCCTTTCTTCCTCCTTTTTACCCTACTGTTCATGGAAGTCTAGTCCTTTCCTCTGGCTTTGGGTTAATGTGTTGTAAGCGAAGAGTGCTGGCTTCCCGACACTATCCAATACGCTTCTTACTGTGGCCAATAGGAGGATGCTCCACTGAGTAATTTGAGGGCTTTGCAGATGTGCATTATCTGATGTGAAGGTTAATATTTAGATTGCAGTATATAACTTAAAAGTGATTTCATCTAAATTTTCTCACTTAACTTGCTGATTGCTAATGTTCTTCTGGCGAAAAGCTTTTGAGGTAAAGGAAAGCTGGAAAGAGTAATCCGTATCCTGGTACTGCTACCTGATGAATTTTTACTGAGAAGGATTAGGAAGTAGAAATATCATGGTGACAAGGAAGGAGAACATGGTTATAAAAGAGAAAGTAAGACAGGCTTTCATGACTCACACTGTTCACTGTGTTACTTCTGCTTAAAAGAAGAAATGATTAACTCAGAGTCTATTGTAATTTTCCCAAGCAGAAAGCCTGCTCTTTCAGTCAATTTCTCAATTCAGTTTCTTAAATTTTGTCAAAGATCTACATCATCATCATCATCATCATCATCATCATCATCATCATCATCATCGTGTATATTTAATCTAATGTGTATTTAATATGTGCCAAATGCTGATCTAACTGCCTAGTGTGAATTAATCTACATTAATCTTCTAAGAAACTTATGAGATAAATTTATTATTATATAAACATCACAGCTGATGTTTTGCCCTTGAGTAAAGAAACTGGTAGCTTAGGAATTGAAACAACCTGATTTTGGTGCTACTCTTTAATGACATACAAAACTACTTTTCTTTAAAAAAATATTTATCTTAGGCTATGTGGTGGTAGCACATGCCTTTAATCCCAGCACTCAGGCGGTATAAGCAGCCAGATCTCTGTGAGTTCAAGGCCAGTCTGGTCTAGAAGATGTAGTTCCAGTATATCTAGGACTGTTACACAGAGAAACCCTGTCTCAAAAAAAAAAATACTTATTTTATTTATTTATTGTGTGTGTGTGTGTGTGTGTGTGTGTGTATGATATATGTCTGTGTGAGTGCATGCACACATGTGTTTGGTGGTGTTTGCTGAGTCCAGAGAAGGGCATCAGATCCCTTGGCCTGGAATCTCAGGTTAGCATAAGTGACCTGATCTGGGTTCAAGGATCTGAATTTCAGTCTTAATGACTGATCAGCAGCTTATCTTCACCATGGAGCCATCTCTTTGGCCTGACAGAACCACTTTTGGTCATTTTCATCCTTATATTCTTTCTCTAGAGGCTAACACATCACTATTTGTTCTGAACCTCTTAAGTGGTACATTATAGGAATGGTGTTTATGGAATCTTTTCAGTATCATTCTGTCCTGCATCAGAGTTCCTGATGTACAAGCACAATAGTCTTTGTGGTTTCCTTGAGCTAGTATCATCAACATTAGTTTGTGTTCATCTGTCTCTTGCCTCCTTCACACAGCCTTTCTTTCAACTGTTTCCTCTTCTCTGTGTCTTTACTTCTCATTCCATCTAAATAGGCTTTCAACACTTGGTGTAGAATAGAATTGTCTGGGGAGTCTTAAACCACAGGCCTGGCTCTTCCCCTACATATAATTTACTTGCCTCAGCCAGCACATCACCATTTCCGAAATCCCCAGATAATTCAGATGTAGTAGTTGGAAACTGCTTGCTGGTACATTTCCTACCTATGCTTCCATCTCCCTCACTGGGCTGCAATGTCTCCATAACCATCTGGCCTACTACCATATAGTTTCTTTCTTTATAGCTCTGAGACCTCAGAAATTTGCAGTGCCTGTGTGTTGAAAGGAAACCCTGGGTCTTGAATACTGAAATACAAATGAAGAATGTAATTTAAAGGAAATAATTGTTTTCCACATCAAGTAAAATGGTGACAAAGATTTATTCAATGGAGCTGATTCATTATATAGAGATTTATTGATAACCTAGACTCAATTATATATATATATATATATATATTAATATACACACAATACACACACATACAAACACACAATGGAGTTACCTCATAATGGACAATGTCTCTATTATACACAAGTTGATGACAAATAAACAGCTAAACAACAGGAATGGGTTACCTCTTTTGTATGTTTTTGCGAATGTGATCCCATAGACCCCAAAACATTATACCTACTGCACCAGTGCTCTTGGTTAGCTTCCAGAAGTTGATGGTAAGACCAGATTGCTGGACACAATGTACTTAAGTCATAAAAATGAAGACATCAAGTTAATACTGACCTGGAAGCTTCATCTCTAATGGCTACTGGCTAACTTACATACTGGAAAATGTCATGCACACTTCTTGAGGAGACAAAGAATCACTAATCAAATACAGCTGTGAATCATGCAAGCTATAATAATAATTAGCTTATATCAGCAGACCCATGCATGCAATAGAGGCACAAACATGAGAGTTACCAACCACTTTCTGAATGGATTTAAGGCCCAAGTGGGACAAAAACCATACATGGGTCTTTTATCTGTGTCAAGAATTTAGGGTTAGATAGGTGATAGGCCCTGGGGAAGAACCTACTGCTCAATGAACAGAGTCTTAAACTAACTTATTTCTATACCAATAGATTAATGCATCTCTCAACTCTAATCACAGAAGCTTCTGTTGCAATTGTTTAACATGAAGACCCCAAACTGATCAAGGAACAGAACATAAGTGACTATGGAATTTCTAGTCCCAAATGGGACATCTATAATACACTTGCTTACTTCCAAGTCTTGGGGATCATTGCAGAAGAGAGGGCAGAAAGAATATAAGAGTCAGAGGCCACGGACCACAAGAAAACAGCATCTTCTGAACATAACCAGGCATCTGCACATATGAACCTATAGTGGCTATGACAGCATGCACAAGATCTGTGCAACCTCTGCCAGACCAAATTACAATATGGCAGGGGAGATGATAATCAAGTCCCACATAAACCATTGGGTTAGGGTAGCTGCTAGGAGACAAAGGGTCACCTTGCTTCTAGTGTGGCCTTTGATTAGTTGCCCATACTCTAGGGCTGTGGTTTTCAACCTTCTTAATGCTACGAACCTTTAATACAGTTCTTCATGTTATGACAACCCCAACCATAAATTATTTCATTGTTATTTCGGAACTGTAATTTTTCTACTGTTATTAATAGCAATGTAAATATCTGATATGGGACCTCCGAAGGGGTCATGACCCACAGAATGAGAATTGCTGCTCTTCGGAAGGGTCCACTGTACATGAGCAGTACAAATTGGACTGAATGACTGTGAAAACATGGAAGAACATTCAGCTGGATGGGGAAGGAAGGGGGTTGGATCTAGAAAGAATACATGGAAGGATCAATATTATCTAAACGTATTGTATGAAATTCCCAAAGAGAACATTTTTTTAAGAATGGTAATAGGACATCTGGTAGAAAAAATATGATGTGGGGGTTAAGGATGGAAAATTGCCAGAACAAAATCCTTGGATGTGCAAAATTGATAAGGTCTAATATACTTCATATGGGAAAGGTTTGATTTAGAGAAACCGGTCACAGAGTTTATAGGTCACAGACAGAGCCGCGATCCAACTCCAGCTCTTCAGTCTTCAGCACTCTGAAGGGTATTTGCTTGCTAGTAGTTGACAAAAATGACTTTTCTGATTCCAGCAGGATCCACCCTACATACAGTCCTCACTCCGCTTGTTTCGTCCCTCAGAGAAACTGTCTGCTGCTGCGGCAAAATTTTGTCTAATGATAAACTATGTATAATTTATATAGGCTAAAATTATCATGTATTATTTCAATTAAAAGAAATAAATCTTTGGAATCTCAAGCTTTGAATAAAACATCAGCCATATTAACTTTCTTTAAGTCGCTGTAAAAACTGTCTGCTCTGGAATCTGCTGACCTCAAGCGTCCTGGGATTGCCCTATTACTCAGAATCAGGCGGTTCTCAAGACTAGCTTTCATTTGGAAGGAGCCTCATAGCAGCTTTGGGCCAGCTGTGTTCTGAAGGGCGGGGATTTCACAGTGGAGGGGGTCAGGTACCAGCTGAGAACAGGTAGGGTGAGCAGCATTCCTGGGGTCACTGAGGAGCTACCTCCTGGCATAGATGTGAAGTGCTGACACATTTTCGTGTCAGGGTCAGGTGGAGTCCAGATTTGTTTTGCTTGCCCATTTCAGAGGTATAACTAATTATTCCTACCTTGGCCAGTTTCAGGTTACTAAAATGAAATTACCGAATGTGAGTCAGGAAGCAGAGAGAGCATACAGCTCTTCCAAAATCTTTACAAACTAGACCAGGGGAACAATCATAGATTAAACTATTTTTGTTTTTATTTCTTAGTACTATATTTCTTAAGAGGTATCATGCGCTTCCTGCATCATGTAGAGGCAGAAACTCTAAAGAATAGACGTATTTAAAATCTAAAAAATGGAAGTCGGCTCGCCTCTGTCAGTAATTTTCCGCTTGTGCTTCCTCACTCACTTTCGTTGGACCCCGAATGGGAAATGAAGTAGCTGGCCTTTTAAGGCTCTTGAGCATGGATGCTGCCGTGGTGCAGGGGCACACGGGATGCTTGAAGTCAGCCGTCTCTTCTGCGGGGAGGAAGAAATCGCCTTGTGAAATTATGTGCTATATATTGTGCTTTTGGGTTTGAGATGAAAATGTCGCCTTTCCTCAGTAGCTTTCTCATGCTGTTCTCTATCACTGTGGCCTTTGAGATTCCTCAAAGAAACCAGCAGGGTATTTGAGGTTGTTCATGTATAATATTCCCAACAGGGCTGTCTGAATAATGAAAAGGTGTATGCAATTCTGCCAGATACCTTCTCGTTCTGAGGACAGCTAAAGCTGCATCCTAACCTTTAATTTTATGGCCTTCCCATCTTTTGCTAACCCTTTAACATTATATTAACAAAAGATGGACTGGGAGGGGGGAAGGGAGAGACTTAATGCTTTTTATGATCTATTTTAACATTTTTATTTCGCTTTGAAAATATAAATTTTTCACAAGAATTAAAACTGTATTTTATCCTTTTAAATGCAGCCCCGGATGATGTATGTAGCTGCACTGGCAGAAAGTCAAGTCCGCACAAAGCCCAAATTGAATCTTCCCTCTGACTGCAGCTGGGCATGATATTTTATGCAATTTTTTATGCTGGTCATAAACGAGGTAGAAACTGTGATTATGCCAATTTTGGAATAACGCATCTCCACCAAAAATGACTGCTAGTGCTTAGACATGTGTATATATTTACAGAAGACAGCCCTCCTTTACTCATCATTAGAACGTGTGCTGTTGACCCAGAAAAAGATTTCTAGGTAAAGCGGTATAGGAACTTAATATCCTAGGTCTGTATGGTTCAAGATTGCAAAATTGCATCTCATATTGCGCTTACTCTGCCTTTTGTTTGGTAAAAACACAGCTGCTTTGCAACTGAATATTCTGGATTGGGTCATGGTATTTGGTTGTAGAAATAACTAGGTTCATTACCATTCCATTATAAGCCTGCTTCTAGACAAAGACCAAAATGAATGGAAAAGGGAGTTTAAAGTATGTTTGTAAAAATTTCATTTACTATTAAAATATATTATTGAACTCTGTTACATAAAGTGCCGTCAAGAAAGAGGAAGGAAAATATGACTTAGGGATGAGAAATTGAGGCTGTAATGGATCTGTTGTTTACACTTGACACAGTACAAATGCTGTCTTTCTATGACTGATGTTATCACAGAGATAATCTTTAAACAACTATAGTAGGAGGGTTGAAGAGGGAACAATTCAAATGCTAAGTAGATGATTATAGAAATAAATAAACCTTTTATGAGAACCCAAATAAACAAGGTATCACAATTACAGCTCTAACGACGGAGCTATCAGCATGAGTGTTTGTGTCCAGTTGAATGACCAATCCATTTTCATTGATAACTAAAACCCAGAGCCAAAGATGGTTGCTCCGCCAATGTCCCCTGTCCTCCCTAAAGACCACTTTTGGCATCTGACATTCATTCAAGTTTCTGAACGAGCTGAGAATGCTGCAGGGCTGTTATGATTGCATTGCAGGATTTCATGAATCTGAGAATTTATCTTTAGAGAATAGGGGAAAATTTTTAGACAGAGATCTGAATGACTACTTGCTGGGGACACTAGCTAGGATGCTCTTGCTTTGCACATAAACTCTGTTCTCTAATGTATACATTCGTTACCCCCACCTGCACTTGAACATACTTTATTGCAGAAAGAGGATGCATGACTCAGTTGTAGTACTAGTCGAAAGTTCTGAAGGTATTCAGGGCTTCCCAAACTCCTGTTGATTGCTTGAGTGAAATAAACAAATGAATGAATGGTACAGACAGGTTTACTGTGTGAACTGTTTCACATTCGGTGGATCAGCAATGATAAGCATCTTTGTTGACCCCTTCTAAATGTTAGTATGTAAGCCATTCACTCAAATTGTGAGTCAGACAATGAAGACCTTTTCCATCTGGTTTGAACTCATGGGAAAAAAATGAGCCATATTTTTGTAGCTTCAGAAGTGTTATTGTTACTTTGGTACTTTAAGCATTATTCAGTAACAAATTCCCAAACAAAACAGTTCATGCACGGTTGGATGTTCCTGTCTGACAAGTTTAATGAGTTTCAAGATGAAGGAGGAGTTTAAAGGTCACAGTAAAGGTAAAGTACATAATGATTGACAAGGCCATGCTGTTTCTCCGAAGGATTCACTTGTCTGACAGAGATGGTATTTATTTCTAGAACGCTGGCACTGAGATTAGGCTGGTTAATAAGTGACCTGTGTTTAGATCTGTGTAATCATCTCTTACGCTATCTGAACTTGAGAGCCAATAAGCAGAGTTCCTTTTGATAAAGGGGAGTTTAGTCTTCTTCACTGCAATGGGGGATTCAACCTTGAGAGTCAGTGGTTTCAACGATGTCTGGAAGGAGACGGCTTTTGAACATCAGTGATGTTTCACAAGGAACTTCTCAGCATGTTTCTCAGTTAGATACTGTAGTTTATGTGATCATTTTATTTCCAGCTGTAATTCATCATGCCAATCTTGAGCTACACATTCATAAATGATTCTGTTTCCAGTTAGATCCATTTAGACATTCTTCTTGTGGTCGATCAGTTTTGTATGGGGAAACTAAGTGCTTCTTTTGACATCCCATAAGTTCGAAATCATTCCATGCTGAATTTTATGCATCTGCTCTTAGATTTTTACTTTGATCTGATAGTACTAGTTCTTGGTTTGTAACCTAAACCCTTTTATTCTTTGGCAGGTATCTGTCACAGTGATGAGAACATTTTCTAGAAATGCTAGTGACGATTTTAAAATGCAAATCACCCTGAGCACACCTCAGTAGTGCAGGTCCCCTGGCGGCAGAGCGAATGTGACAAGCTGAAGACCCGCTGACTTGTTTGTGCTTGAGCAGACCGAAATACAGTGGCTTCCTAGCTAATTTATTGTAGAATGTAAGATCTCTTTTAATCTCTCATGTATGCATCATCAGTAATCACCATCAAATAAAATCAGATGAAATACACACTGTGTTTGGAAGCAGAATATGATTGGTAAATACTGTGTCTCAGAAGTAATAAAGACACAAATGACAAAGATAAGCATTAGGTTCATGGCTTATTGAGGACACGAACGTCCCCATAGAGTCCTTCCCATAGGCCCCCATTTTACTTTAACACTAAAAGGCACTGTCTCATGGTATAATCACATGTATTATATAAACGAACACACACATATGCGCATGCACACACACGCACAAACACACAGACACACACTCTTGCATACACACATACATGCATACTCTGAGATAGACATAGACATATGTGGGTATTTTTTTTTTATCTAAATCAACTTCCTCCTAGTTGAAATAGTTAAGCATGTCAGGAGCATGTATGCATCCTCTGCAGAAATATTTATTCCTTTTTCAGGTATATGTACTAGTCTGCTTAGGCTGTCTTAACAAACTGCACAGACTGAGAATCTAAACGAAGACATTATTTCCCTGGCTTGCAGTTGGCCACTTTCTCTGTGTGTCCTTACACGACACTTTACTTCTCTTCCTATTATTACAAGGCTAACATTCTATTAGCCTAGAATTGTCCCCATGGAGTCCTTCCCATAGGCCCTCATTTCACTTCAACTCTCTCTAAAAGGCCCTGTCTCAAGGTATAATCACATTGGACAGTAGGGCTTACACATACATGCTTTGGAAAGATATAGCCCAGTTTTACTAGTGACATTCATAGCTATTTCTACACAGGTTCAAGATATTACACTAATGGATTAAAATGATTAATACAACAGGATTTGAACTCCTGAGGATATTGTAGTAAAGTCTGCTAGATTCTTGCTCTTAAGAAATTTGCAATGCAAAGAGGTTTAATCTCAGTTGTAGAGTCCAAAATAATGTCTCTTCTCAAGATTCAAACTCTTAACTGAAATTGCAAGGAACCTTCAATGTCAGGAAACAAAGTTGCAGATTTGGATGAAGGATGACACAGTCCACTCAGGTGGGCGGGGCTTCATTCTGCCTATCACAGGGGCCAAACTGAACTCTTTGAATATTTATTCTTTTACTCAATGATGTATCTTCTGGGTATGGGTAAAAACCAGTGGGCATATTTAAACGGTCAAGGGTGTGGTTCTTGCTGGGTGCAGGAACCATTAGACCATGAATAAAAGGCCAGTAGAAGCCTTGAATTTATGACAAAACTCTCTCACAATATCTTACATTAAATTGAGAGTCCTTCCCAGAACTAAGAGTAGGGAGATGTCAAGTAAGTTAATTTTCTGTAAAAGACCCTTTCAAATTCCATAGAAAAAAAATCCAAGAAACACAAATAACCTTATCCACTTGACATTGAAGGATAGAATATGGAAGAGAAATGGAGAAAATATAGTCTTCCTAGTAGAACTAATAGAAAACAGATTCTAAATGAAGTAAAAGATAGCACATATATGAGTTAATATTTAACCCACTTTCTTAGCGAATAATAGGAATAAATTACAATTTCTGAACATTTTAGTGGAAAGCCCAGAAGTACAAATATAATTGATCATTCCGATCTCCAATAGTTAATTTAGTTTATATCTGTATTCTATTAGTGACTTATTAGGGTTCCAAAGTTTTTAGAACAAGTATAAAATGACTTTCTGATTCTAAAGAAAGAGAGACAAAATAAGATTACAATAAAAAATGTTAGAATAGAAATTTAATTAAAAAGCAAAATTGAGCTAGATAACTTCTGCACCAAAATCATATATTTTATAACCATGTAGTTTCAAATGGGAACTTATTTTCATAGCTCTCAGATATAAGGTATAAAGAGCTTTTTGTCATTGAGTTTCTTTGATAAAACATATCATATTTTAATATGACACTCTGATCATACTTGTTTGCTTCTTTTATTTCAATAAATCATCCTTCAATTGCTAGCAAAGTGAAAATACATACGTGAGCAATCATGAGGGTTGGAATGCATTACATCTTTATACATTTTGGTGTCTCTCTGAAAGGAAAGCAAGTGACTAGAAAGACGCAGAAGTAAGAGAAGTTTAGGGTAAGAATTTCTAGTTAAAGATGCCACACAGTTTGGCCCAGGACGTGGAGCAATTGAGCTGAAATTAACTCAAAAGTTTCGTTACTGAGGACTAGTTACCATGTTATCAGATGGTCGTATGAAAGCTGTCGAGAGATAAAGGCAATCAATAGTCCTTAACCTGTGCATAATATCTATGAGTAACAACAATGACTGAACGAGCATTCAATGGTACAACGGTGGCTCTTTTATGTTGGGGGTAACCAATAGCCACCTAATTGGACTGAAGTTCTACTCAGTAGAAGGGAACTCATACCTGATACTAAAACCCCAGCCATGGATGGAGAGGCCATAAACCTACTGTTTTCATTTTTCTGAACCAGACTAATTTCTAACTGTATTCTAAATACTTAGCCTTAGAGCCACAAATAAGTGTAGTTCCCAGTCCTCATCAAAGAAGTTTCCTTTTGTTGTAGATGGAGACCATTAAAGACATCCACAACTGGTCATATTGCAGAGAGTAAGTGGCCATGGGGTACCCAACCTTAAATGATACACCTACAATACACCTACACCTAAAGCTCAGGAAACATCATGGAAGAAGGAGCAGAAAGACTGATGTGTCACCAGAGGGCCAGGACACTTGTGTAAGACTTGACAGGGGAGCTGCACCCATGATATCTAAACAATATGGTTGCCTAATCAAGACCGGCATAGTGGCAATACCACTTGAAATGTCAGTGTGAATGGGGTAAATTTTACAAGGCCCTACCCCTTTATAAAGAGATACATGTAATCAATGGTTGTTGAGAGAGTGAGAATCAGTTTTCTCTAAGGATGAGCTCTCTGATTACCTAATTCAAAGCAGTTAGTCATAAACATACAAACGAATGAGCAACACTGTATAGATTCAGAATCTATATATCCTACTGAATATATATAACTACATATATTATGTTGTTATACCTTAATTACATATAATAAAATATATAATTGTATATGTAAACTATACATTATATAACTAATTATGTATATGCAAAATTACCAAGGAAAAGATTATGAATTTGACAGGGAATTGGGAAGAACATGGGAAGAGCTGTGGCAGGGAAAGTGAGTGGTAGAAATGATGTAAATTCAGTATTGCTGTATGGAATTCTCAAAAAATAAAGCAAGATGGGGGAGGTAAAAGCTACCATCTATAATTAGAGAACATAGTGAGACAGGGTCAGTGGGCCCTATAGAATGCTAAGCAGCCCACTCCAGGTAAGTAAAGGAAGACCAGAAGAGCCGGTGAGCAAGAGGGCCAGTGAGCATGACTACCATTTAATCCACTTTGTTTATCCCTCTCCATACGGTTGTGCCTACTAATCTCCATGCAAGTCCACAGTATTCAGGAGTCAAGGAGCTTCCTGAGGAAAACTCCACATCAACAGCAAATAATCTTTGGTTTAAAAACCACAAATTTTAAAGATGGGCAAATGTATATGGCTGGTTTATTAGGAACCTGAGACTAGGGAGTGTAAGTATTAGCTACAAGAGCAAAAATAATTGAATATTAAGTAGGAATTATGTAGCAAAATATCCAATCCATATTTATCTAATTGATTCAGTTTAAAATATGGATGTACAGTTACAGTTAAGATACACTTTAAAAAGCACATTGTCTGGTTTAGATGCTGTTTTTAAGGCACACAATCTCAGGCAAAGCTAATGGGAAAGTATAGAAGTATCACTAGAAGGCAGAGATGCCACGAAGGAGTTGGCGTAACCCAGAATGCAATGGGAGCTGAATCCTGCCAGGGAATCAGCACACAGGACAAACCCGTCTCTGGGTGATTCAGAGAACAACAAGGATCTTATGGTCTGCTGTAGTAGAAAATAATAAAAGGACCAAGCAAGGCAAGAAAACTGAAGAAGGAAGGAAAGGGGTGAAAAAGAAAGCAAAGTGCATTGCAATTAGAGTTCTATCTGGGGAGCGATTAGAACTCCGAATGTAAAATTCAGGTTAATTTCTCAGCTTTTCCAAATAACAACAACTACAACGAAACCAACCTAAAGCAAAAACAGTTTAACAACAAGATATTAAATGACTGTCTGGAAAATAAGATATTATTTAAAAATAGAATTAATTGAAGAAAAGCTGAGAAATTCTATGACCAAATAAAAACAAGGAAGAAAGGAAATAGGAAATTCCCAGATAAAACAAATGCATGATGGATATATTGGAAAGGAAATGGGATGTAATGTAGTTACTCCTTGGTTGGTTGGTTTATTTTGGAGGCTGTTAACTATGTTTACAGTTCCATCATTAAGAATTATCCCATGGAAAAGCTTTGTAAACTCCGAATGTTCCTGACCTTGATAATGTAAACATCAGCACATAAGTTATGGAGTAAAAATCAAGGAAGAGAAGCTGAAAGAAAAACAAGCAAAGGTAGAGGCACCAGCTTACATCTTGAGATGGGGAGTTAACGAAACATAGGGTACAATTTTGATTAAGTTCCATAAAAGTCAAATTCATTGAACAAATAGTTGCAAATCTCTTGAAACCCACTTGCTGGAAAAGCATGCTACATGCTGTAACAGCAGTTTTCAACCTTCCTAATGCTGCAACCCTTTCATACAGTTCCTCGTGTTCTGGTGACCCACAGCCATAAACTTATTTTTGTGGCTACTTTATAGCTGTACTTTTGCTGCTGTTATAGGTGATAATATAAACATCTGCATTTTCAACAATCTTAGGCAATCACTGCGGAAGGGTTCTTTGACTCCCAAAGGGGTCGTGGTCCAAATATTGAGAACTGATGGTTCTTGTGTCAATTGGACCCAGTGTCAGGCTTGTGACAGTAAGGCTGATAGCAAAAGTGTCCATTAAGCTCAGCAGTTACAGACAATTCTATCCTTATAGCTAGCTTTAGTAGCAAACTTTTTTTTTGTAACCACATGCATAGATAGTAATTATTTTAAGGGGTAAGCATGATACAATGGCAAAAGTTGGGATTTTGACCCTGAAATATATATCTAGGGTACAAAGTCAAAGTCATTGTTTGATCATTGATTCCACTCAGAGAACTTGGGTTGTGCCCTCAAGTCTACATCAGTAAGTTTGCCTGCTCAGAAGACCATTTTTCCTTCCTACAAATGGAATGATGAAATGGAGCAATGTAAGTGAAGTTATTAATGATCATCAACCTTTCTGTCTATGATGATTACGTAAGTGCAGTTGCTCCAACTGATGCACTAACTGGTAAATTTTTGAATTGTCTATTGCAGAATCAAGGACTCCAAGTAAAGTTCAATTTGAAGTTAATCCATCTGATTCTATTGGGGAGATGATGGTACCTGTTGTTGCAAGTTTATTAGCACATTTCTTATCCGTGTGAAACTCAGCAGTTTGGACAATGAGCCACTAAGGTGTCAACACACACACACATTTTAAAGATTATAGCTATTTTTAGATTTCAAGTGTCAAATTAAATAGTATATAACTTTCAGGTTTGTTTGAGTTTGGCAGGGTCAAACATATTTGTAAGTGTATACTTTTTACTTCTATTTATCATGTGTGTGTGCACATATACATGCATGTGAAGGTCAGAGGTTGACATGGGTGTCTTCCTCTATCGTTATCTACTTTCCGCTTTTAGACCAGGTCTCTCACTGAACATAGATCTTCTTGGTTTAGTTAGACTGGCTGGTCATTGATCACCGAGGATCTCTGGTTTCTGCCTTCCCAGTGCTGGGATATCAGGCTAGTGCCACAGTCCCTGGTTTTTTTTTTTTTCTTACACAGGATCTGAGGATTGAAATAAAGTCCTCAGTTATTGCTTGGAGAGCATTTCCTGGCTGAACTATCTCCAAGATCTGCTAATTTGTATTTCTAAAATATAGTTCTGCTCTTCTTTTATATCAAAGAAATGTGTTGATGGTGACTTTGATTTATAGAATCAGTTTCATATTCTGTGATCATAAAATAGCCCATTCTCATGTAGAAGATTTTGTAAATATTAGAAGATAAAATTTCCAGTAATTTGAACGGTTCAGATGTAAGTTTTAGCTGCTGTTTGTTTTCAGACAGGGTCTCATTCTGGAGCCCAGGATGGCCTTATCCATGGTCATCCTGCTTCAGCCTCCCGAATGCTGGGATTACAACGGGCAGGTCTGCACTACTGTCCCTGGCTTCTCAAAAACATACCTTTCCAGTCTGTTGCTTATAAAATTCTGTGTTGTTATATATTCTTCAGACATATTTTTATTTGATGCATATTCAACTAAATACACTTTAAACTTTACTATTGACATTTAGTTATTTCTAACTTTCTGGTGTTACAAATTTACCGTGACATTTACCATGCTAAAACTTTCTTGAGGTAAAATTGTTGAGCTACATTGTGATGCTTTCTAAAGCTTCTGGGACTAGTAATTAAGTCATTTTCCATAAAGACTTATCAGTTTTCAGTCCCAACAGTGATGGGGCAGAATATCGAATTACAAAGATTTTAAGGGATCCTTAGAAATGATGATTTCGTCTCAACATGTACGTCTTTGATTTCTAGCAAGATCTGACTATTTTCTATTTGTTGGTCGTTGGTATTATTCATGTGTGTTTCTCTTTGCTCATGCTCTTTTCCCATCTGCACCCATAGTTTTAGCGCATTAAGCATTTCTGAAAGCTTCTGCATTCTAAATAGAGAAATCCTTAACCTCTCACTTCTAATGCCATGACAATGTTTGCCCTCCATCATTTTGTCCAGATTGAATAATTTAGTGAAAAGATGCTGTTTTAAGATGTCTGTAGAAACCAGCTTTGTGCAAGATTAAGTATGGAAACATGAGAGCCAAGTTCTTTATTAAGCTATCTTTCATTAGACCTTGCTACCGGGGCATTCATGTACAGTATTTCCATACACATTCTTAAGTTATAAAAGCAGATAGACACATAAAAAATAAGCCTATCATTATAGTCCTGTCCCAAACACCACCATCCCTAAGAGATTTGGGGGTAAAAATAATCTGTAAAATCTATTATAATAACTGGGATATTAAAGACTTTCTTAAAATTCAGAATATGAGTCTGTGAGGAATACTTTTCCCCTTTTATCTGCTTTCCCTTTCCACCATTCTCAATGCTTTTGCTTTGTATTTTTCCCCTCTTAGCTGCTGGAAATGACATTGCATTTTATACTGTGACAGAACACAATCTACAAAAAGAGGGCAATTTTGTAAGACAGTTAAAATTTTCTCACTGACATTTTCTATTGTAACTCACAATGCCAATTAATTTGTTAATTCATTAGCAATGTAACAGAAGAAAGGACTTTGAAAACACTGAGCTCTGTGTCGATGGTGTTTAATTATGCCTAATTAAATACTATGGAAGACCTGATTATACCTCTGAGTATTTCTTAGTCTGAGAAAAAGAAAAAAAATAAAATAAGGGTTGTAGTCATGAATACAACGAACAAAAGCTGAATCCAACATCTCTTTATAGAAAAAGGGAAATAAATTATAGAGTAGCACTGGGGAGTGTCCTGTGAATCTGTGCAGAGGCTCACAGAGCCTTGTGCAGCACTGTTTGTTTTCATTATTAGGCAGAATCTCGAGAAAAATCCATGTAGGAATCACACTGGCTAAACACGTAGAGCAGTGCCAACAGTGAACACATTCAAGGCAAACCGCTGCAGAACTCTCTTTCCTGGAAATCAAGAAAGCTTTTTTCCCCCCAGATGGCCACTGTGCATATGGCTGCAAGTACTGTGATGGCCAAAATAGAAAACGAGAACATAGCTCTTTCCAATTAAATCAATTCTGTCCTTGAGACGGGAAATTTCACAGTGTGCACGGGGATGAGAGACACACAGAATAGCTTTCATGTCCACCAAAACACACTTAACTAATTATGATCTCCCTTTTGGTGTTCAGACCAGGCGATTTTATTTTGGAATTTTAGGCGAAGAAGGCAACGAGCTCAATTGCGTGTCAGCAATTTGCAGACCAAAATTGGACTTACTCATCGTCTTTCGTTCTAGAACATTGAGTGAATTGCTGAATCTCTATCTCCTTGTTTTTTTTTTTTTCCTTTGTAAAATGAGATTCACATTGCCAGGCTGCCCAAGAAGATTGTTGTGGAGATAAAATAATAAATACGATGAGGTATTTTGCAACCACAAAGCCCAGATTATACTTCCTAATACTTGGACAGGACAAGCAATAATTCAGTTCATGCTGGGGAACACATGATCTCTTCTAGAAATGATGCCACTATTTATAATGGGATGAGATTTCTAGCTTTGTGTGCTAACAGTGCCTTGGTGGCTATTTAGTTAATCTTAATTAAAGAATAATTTGGTGGTCTATGTGTAAGCTGCTCAGCTGGAGGCTGACTTTTGCTAGGCAGGCTGATTTAACTTGTTAACAAATTTCAGCTCCCCCAAATATGAGATACACACACTTCATAAAGAGACCATTACACAGTCCTTTATAAGCAAGTCACTAGATGGCCAGCAAAAGACTTACATATGAAATGCAGCTCATCCTGAAGCCTGCTAGACTTTTGCTTCGTCTTCACAAGATCTCTCATTCCAACAAAACTATTTCCTATTCCTTATTTCGTTTCTACAGTTTTATTTAACATTTCAATCCTCTACCCAGCTGGTCCCGTTTGGGCACATATCCAGTTACCATCTGTATGATGCAAGGACGCCTGGTGACTTCAAGGTCAAACTGATCAGTCTGACTTAGACAGCCTACAATATTCTAAGTGGTTTTCTTGTGATCCGCAAATTGTGTTCCTTCCCTGGGAAATAACCTGTTCACATGTGGAAGAACATCCAGGGAGTGGCTGGCGGCTGCTGTTCATAGGGCAAACAGTTTAGCACTAGCCAGGAGCACGTGGTGAGAGCCAATCAGGACAGGAGAGACGGAGCACAGCTGTGCTCTCCCTCCTCATTCGTCCTACCCAGCAGCCCTGCTGCAGAGTGGCAGAACTCCCATCGTTTCGGGTTTGACTCGTTCTGTCCCCCCCCCCAACTTGGTAGAATTACCTAAATTGCCTAGGAAGAGGCAGGTTTTCTAGGTTTATTTTAATCCTGCTTGTAGAACACTCACTCCTGCTGTGGCTAGGGGTCTGGTTTATTAAATAATAATAATAATAATAAAAAGCATCCTAAATATTCTAATGCTTTCTAAACTCTGAGAGCAATTCGTCTAATAAATCTTGGAACCACATCATGACTTTCATGGCTACAGGTACTTTCTTCCTTCGCGGTTCACTTTTTCTATAAGAGAAATAAAACCTATTAACAAGTGTGTTTAATGCTGCATTGGAATCAAGAAGAATGAATGCCTATATTCTATATTAACATATTTTCTAAACTTTGTTGATTTTTATTTTTGATCTAAAAACCAAAACATTTTCATTACCTCTAAAAATGTCTTTAGCTCAAAGGTTAAGAGCACTGGCTGCTCTTCCAAAGGTCCTGAATTCAATTCCCAGCAACCACATGATGGCTCACAACCATCTGCAATGGGATCTGGTGCTCTCTACACGGAGGCAGAATAATGTATACATACCAAACAAATAAATTTAAAAAAAGAATAAAATAATAATAATACAGGTACATAGTAAGCATGACATTTTAGTTCTTTATTTTTTCTTGTTTTTCATTTTTTTCCTCTTTGTTTTTATTTTATTTTATTATTTTTTTTTTGAGAAAAGGAAAAAAAAGTTTCCGCCTCCTCCCAGCCTCCCATTTCCCTCCCCTCCTCCAATCCTTCTCCCCCTCCCCCACTCCTCTCCCCCTCCCTCTCCAGTCCAAAGAGCAGTCAGGGTTTCCTGCCCTGTGGAAAGTCCAAGGTCCTCCCCGCTCTGTCCATGTCTAGGAAGGTGAACATCCAACTGGCTAGGCTCCCACAAAGCCAGCACATTAAGTAGGATCAAAACCCCGTGCCATTGTCCTTGGCTTCTCATCAGCCCTCATTGTTCGCCATGTTCAGAGAGTCCAGTTTTATCCCATGCTTTTTCAGTCATAGTCCAGCTGGCCTTGGTGAGCTCCCAATAGATCAGCCCCACTGTCTCAGTGGGTGGGTGCACCCCTCGTGGTCCTGACTTTCTTGCTCATCTTCTCCCTCCTTCCGCTCCTCACTGGGACCTTGGGAGCTCAGTCCAGTGCTCCAGTGTGGGTCTCTGTCTCTATCTCCACCCATCAACAGATGAAGGTTCTATGGTGATATGCAAGATATTCGTCAGTATTGCTATAGGATAGGGTCGTTTCAGGTTCCCTATCCTCATCTGCCCAAGGAACTAACTGGGGACATTGCCTTGGGCTCCTGGGAGCCACTCTAGGTTCAAGTCTCTTGCCAGCCCTAAGGTGGCTCCCTTAACTAAGAATTGTGCTTCAGTACCTGATACTATTTTAATATCATTGAAAATTTACAACCACTGGACGTGCAGTGATGGCACATGCCTTTAATCCCAGCACTCGGGAAATAGAGGAGGAGGATTTCTGAGTTTGAAGCCAGCCTGGTCTACAGAGTGAGATCCAGGTTAAGTCCAAAACTACACCCTGTCTTGAAAAAATTTACAACTATCAAATGACTCAGATACCCTGATTGTCCCTGTCTCACAGATAAACTGAAGTTCAGGGAAGCTAAGTGTTTTAACTAAGGTTACATGAGTGGCAAGTGGCAAAGCCTAACAAAAGGTACACATAGTCATACCTGGTTAAAATGGAGTTCTTAACTGCTACACTTTACAATAATTTTAAAATCTAGCTATCACCAACAAAATATCTATCCAGGATTTAAAATAATGCAGAAATGGTGAATAATCAGGTATAGGGAAGGAGATAGATAGATAGATAGATAGATAGATAGATAGATAGATAGATAGATAGATATACAAATACTCTTAGTTTCAAGGCAGAATAGTGAAGATAAAAATCTAATTAAAATTATAATATGATCCCTAATAATAGTATTTGAGAGGGCAAAGATGTACAACTTTAAAATAAGGGGAAAACAGAGGCAGTAGAATATTTGAGGCCGGCTTGGTCTACAGAGTGAGTTTCAGGATAGCCAGGGATACACAGAGAAAGCATATCTTGAAAAATGAGGAAAAAAATCAGTATGTTACCAAAATAAAATAAAATAAAATAATTCTCTGAAAAAAATGTCTTTTGCTTTATGCATCCTATCTTCTATTTTCTTCATAGATCAGTGCTGAGAAAAAATAGTTTAGGAGGAAAATAACATCTAATACTCTGAAAATTTAGATTCTAAATATTGCTACTCTAGCATAGCACGAAAAGATCTTGGTCAAAATCCTTACTGGAGTTCAAGGGATGCAGCTTGGCATTTGCCAAAAACCATTTACAGGTTGTTCTTGCATCTAGAGCTGGATATGGACATATGAAGGCAACAAAAATGCTTTCAGCTGGCTGCTTGATACTAGCAAATGCAGAAGTTGTGAGGGAAGAAGATTCTCTTAGCTCTGCTCAAGCATCACCGTGCTACTTAAAATGCAAATGCCTACCTCGGATTCATACCCATGCAAATTTGTGAGCCATTAGGCGAAGGGAATACAAAATATGAGGGCTGGTGAGATTTCTTCCTGGGAGTAGAAGAATATAGGGGAGAAGGAATGAAAGAAGAGAGGATATTTATTGACAGGAAGCAGGGATGACAAAAGAAGGGAAGGGACAGATGGGTGCACACTGCATGCGAGGGACTGTGTTGGAAAGACGAGCATAGGCGTGGCCACTGCAGAGCACCTTGCAAAAAACTTGGTGTCATTTCTGAGTTTGAGGTGAGGAGAAGCAAGCAATGGTAATTTTCTGGATGTTTGCTGTAGCGAGCTGCGTGGAATCACAACTGATGGAGATGTATAATCAACTCCTATGGCTAAAGTCTGACCTATGCTATGATCACGCAATGATTATCAGCTGCTTGCATATGCGTGAGCCTATGGGCAGTGCCCACCTGGCAATCTGGGGTTGGCAGCCCATGCCTACTTAAGGGCTGGGAGAGGTTTGCCCGAGGAGAGAGGTCAAGAAGGGGGAGAGAGGAAGAGAGAGAGAGGGGAAGAGAGAAAGAATTGTAAAAGGTCCTGGAATAAAACTGCAGTGAGAAGAGCTCCTGTGGTCATTCCTTGCTGGTCGAGGGTGGCCGTGACAGTTTGCCTCCTAGTCTCTTACTTGGCATTAATAAAATAGCTTATAAAATAGTCACCCATATTTGCCATGAACTGACCAATATTTCAGGGTCTGTGGGAAGGAAGGAATCAAGCATGAACAGGAACTGCTTTGGCTATTAAGTGTTCTGTGGAAAATGTTCTCAAAACACGGCAATTTAAAACAACTACAATTTATGTACTTGCTGTCTGGGCTGGTTTGGCTGAGCAAGTCTACCTGCCTGGCTTGTGGCTGCTAGTTAGCAGTCAACTCCTTACTGAGTTTGGCTTAGATGGAAGCCTGGACAACCAGATGGTTGTCTGCCATTTCAGGACCCTTCCTTCTGACAGGGGCCTGGCCATGTGTCTTCCCCAGTAGGACCGTTACACATGGAACTCCCAAGAGGATGATGGAAGCTACAAATGGTCCTTTAAAGGGTCAGATTTTCTCGGTTCAAACAGATTCGAGGCAGATTACACACACGCACACACAACACACACACAAACAAACACGAGCATATATTTTGGGACACCAACAATAAAGAGACACTGATGTGCTTGGGAAGAACACTTAGACTTTAAGATTTTTCCAGTTGGTAGGGACAGACAGAGAAACCCTCTGCTACTGGGTAGGAGGAGTGGCTCGCCTAATGGTCTAACGTATGAAAAATAACTAATTTTGTCTGTCTCTTGGGAGTGTCCTTTATCTAGAAGAGGAGTTCAGCATTGCTTGCAGGTGAATCTGACTAATTCGGGGGTCTTACTCAGTATTAGCTACTGACCAGTAAACGTGAAACCACATCTGCTCGCTTAGTTTCTGTTATCACGAAAGCGCTGGATTCCATCCTACTGTGTCATTTAAATGTTCTGAGATTTGTGGCAGAAAGATGCTGTGTCTGGTCCTCCTCGGGAATGAGACGGCCTGATGAGGCTATGAGTTATGGGCTGTGTGAAGATGGACAGCCAACTGATACAGATGTTGAGAAAGGTGTTGCTATAAGGCTGGGGAGTTTCTACTCAACAGGACTACCAGCTCTTTAGAATCATCGCGCTGTAGTGGGGGGCGGTCATGTTTACACCCTTACTGATGGGGGCATCTATGACCAAGGATGATTGGTGTCTTCGCTGTCAATTCTCTCCTTCCTCTTTGTTAGCAGAGCTACTCTTGTTGGGGGCAGCTATGCATCCAAGCAAAAATACACGTCTCAGGCTTTCATGCAGATAAATAAGCCATGCAACCAAACTGACTAGTGGAAGGATTGGAAGAATTGTTACGTAAGACATATAAAGAAATTCTGAGAAGCTCATTATCAGAAGTTGGGGTGGGGAGCTGGAAAAAAAGATTCAGACAGGAGGGTGTTATTAACTATTCTGTCCTAACTGGAATGTGGATAATATGGCTAGTGCTACAGAGGCCATATAGGGGTCATGAGGTAAGCGCATATGTAGAATCTATGTGCTAAGATCAGGAAAGAGAAAGAGTAGGTGGTCACAATCTCAAGATGAGTGGTATTTGTTTCTTCCCTTTGATTTATGTAAATGAAAAAATACAGTCTTTCATTTAAGCTCCTATCCTTTTATGTTTCCATTACTTTCAAATTGTACACAATTCCCAACTGGCCATTTTATTTAAGAATAAAATGAAAGTACATGGTTGCTGTCTTCCTCAAGAAAGATGATTCTGTTTGGGCAAAATAATTCTTCAGAATTGAGTGGGTGGAGCTTTCTGTGTGTGTACGCCAGCCAGAGGTTCCACTTATGAGAACCATTTTTTACATACAGGTGCTTCTCCATCCTTGGTGCTAAGAAAGTTTTCCGCCAAACACTCCACGTACAATGCTGACTTGTCATGCTCTATTGCCTTAATTCTCCTTCCTGCTCCTACTGCTTCTGTTTTTAAAATTCAAATTAATTTCTTGTGGTACTGGGGATTCAACCTGGGACCTTCTGCTTTGGGAAAAGGTTTTTTTTTTTTTAAAAAAAAAAACCTTATTATTGCCTAATGTGTTATTGTCTCTTCAGTGCTGAAAAGAGAGTCTGACATTTAGTGTTTGCTCTGGAATGTTTTCTTAAATGACTGAATAATGACACAATTAATCTGCATTTGATATTGAAAAATATTTGAGAATACTACCAACATAGTAGTGCATGCATAAAAATTATGATTCAGCTTGTTGCAGATCAAGGATATGAAATGTAACACTAAACTTCTGAATTGTCTGGGACCCACTGAAATAATACATCTTCCACAATTGGTCCACGTAGCTGGTAGTGTTTAAGTTAGATGGCAATTTTTCAAACTTTGATGATGTCTTCCCTTCAATTTTATCTGAAAGAAATAGAATGGCAAGGCACAATTCTCTAAAGGCACATGAAGGTGTTTGTAAGTAGTTTCTCTATTGGATTGACCACATAATCTCGAATTTTTCTTGGGCTTATATGTCTTTTGTTTTTTATTTTATTTTATTTTTGTTATGTTTTTCGAGACAGGGTTTCTCTGTGGTTTTGGAGCCTGTCCTGGAACTAGCTCTTGTAGACCAGGCTGGTCTCAAACTCACAGAGATCTGCCTGCCTCTGCCCCCCAAGTGCTGGGATTAAAGGCGTGCGCCACCACCGCCCGGCTATGTCTTTTGTTTTTTATAGGTACAATCAGTATAAGCAATACTTTGCAGTAATGCAAAAAAAAAAATCTGTACTGGCTTTTTGGTATCCTATTCTCTTTGGATGTAAACCTTGCTCAGCCTAGATGTAGTAGGGAGGGCCTTGCACCTTCCACAAAGCAATGTGCCTTACCCTTTCTTAGGACTGCATGGAAATGAGGTGGGAGGATGTGTGGAGGAAATGGGAGGAGGAGGCTGAGTAAGAGTTTGGAATTGTTTATTCTTTTTAAATCTAATAAATTGAAAAAAGAAATCCCATAAAATAAAAAAAATCTACCTGTCACTGGGTTTTCTTATATGGGGACATATGTAATGGACAAGTGCGTATATGCACATAAGGGAAAACATATATACACACATACACACATATATACATGTGGGTATAGAAAACATATACACACACATACACACATATATACATGTGGGTATAGAAAACATATATACACACATACACACATATATACATGTGGGTATAGAAAACATATATACACACATACACACATATATACATGTGGGTATAGAAAACATATATACACACATACACACATATATACATGTGGGTATAGAAAACATATATACACACATACACACATATACATGTGGGTATAGAAAACATATACACACATACACACATATATACATGTGGGTATAGAAAACATATACACACATAGACACATATACATGTGGGTATAGAAAACATATATACACATACACACATATATACATGTGGGTATAGAAAACATATACACACATACACACATAAATACATGTGGGTATAGAAAACATATACACACACATACACACATATATACATGTGGGTATAGAAAACATATACACACACATACACACATATATACATGTGGGTATAGAAAACATATACACACACATACACACATATATACATGTGGGTATAGAAAACATATACACACATACACACATATATACATGCGGGTATAGAAAACATATATACACACATACACACATATATACATGTGGGTATAGAAAACATATATACACACATACACACATATATACATGTGGGTATAGAAAACATATATACACACATACACACATATATACATGTGGGTATAGAAAACATATATACACACATACACACATATATACATGTGGGTATAGAAAACATATATACACACATACACACATATATACATGTGGGTATAGAAACATATATACACACATACACACATATATACATGTGGGTATAGATATGAATATGGATACAAATAACATACAGAGCTATAATCATTATGTAATATGCTTTTTGATATGAAAAACATATTGAAAACTTCATTGACTGATTTTCTGTATTATATTATTTTAGCATCACATCTTCACAATTCCAAAATAATAAAATCTCAAGACAGTCAAAAATGTTAAGGCAAATTAAATATGAAGGTTCAGTGTGGCATGTGACATACACCTACAGCTCCATCAGACAGTGATGGCAGGAGGGTCACAAGCTTGAGGCCATACTTGATGAGATATAGTGAGTTCCATTCCAGCCTGGGTTACACAGTGAGAATGTTTGTGACAAACAATCAGCAATGATGGAAAGAGAAGTTTCTGGGATTCAGTGAGATCTGAAATGCTAGTTCCCAGGTATTGATGAGCCAGCCATCTTTCAAGAAGAAAAATGGCTCAAAATAGAGATTGTAAAGAATGGGGGAAAAAAAGAAGAACGAACCTGAATTAAGAGAGGAGGAAGAGAGAATTTTAAATATGAACACTTGTTAGCAGAAAGTCGTTTTTTTTTTTTTAATGGGCAGAGTACAATTGAAATAGAATGTGCAAGAGAGTGATGATTTTGTGGCCATCACCGCTATCAACACCAATTTGCCTATCACTGAGGAAGAATATATAAAAAAGCAAGGGCTTAAAAATGTATGTTTTTCTACTCCTTTCCAATATACTATCAAATACAAATGTTATAGGCCCAAAGCCAAAGATTATTTTTGGACTGGATCTTTTCCAGTGCTCTAAATTTAACCAGCTGTGATTCTTAAGCGCCAGCTTGTTCACCCTTTTGAAGGATAGAATTTGTCTTTTAATAATAAATCTGAATTTCACTTCAATGCTGGAAGAGAACATGCTTCCCTATCAAAGAAATATTGTCTTCTGCAGCTATATAATAAGCAGGGCTAAGAGATAGATGGTAACACAATTGGAAGGGACCAATACCTACACATAATAAGGCAGCACAGGGGTCTTGTGGGGAGAAATGCCAGCCCTCAAGAGTCTTAACTTTAATATATATATATATTATGTGTATTGTATATAATTTTAGGTAAATATAAAATAATATGATTTATTGACATTTTTATCAAATAACCTTGGTATTATTTGTCTCTTTTTCTGGATTGACCTTTTTCCTTTCTGTATCACTACAACCTCCCTCCGCAGTACCAGGCATCAGACACCTTCTTCTGAAGACTTTGCGGTTGTTCCCCAAACAATACAGACTATCACTTTAGCCCTTGGTTGCCTTGTAGAGGCTAAGAGTGGGCCCCTATGACTGAAGACACTGGATCTGACCTGAAAGTCTCTTTACTGCTCTCTAGCTCCTATGGTATCAAAAAAATATTTTGCCAGCTGCCAAGGGAGGGAAGCAATCAAACATTCCTATCCAGCTGCAGCATCTATGGTCCATGGCAATTACCATCAAGGTAAGATATGTCTAAAGGTGTCAGAAGTGGTAGTCACACATCAGTGGCAACCAACAGCTGTCTATGTGGTCTTAAGACCCACTCAACAAGAGGGAAACCATGCTTGTACTGAAAGCCAGCCATTTTCCTGAGACTAGTAAGATCACGGACCTCAGAAAGGAATCTACTACAGTCACTTTGTTAGGCCAGCATAGTTCCTTACTTCAGTCTGAATTTTGTCTTATACACACAGATATATACAGATAGCTACCACCTCTCACCAAAGAAACTTTTCTTCACAGCAAGTGGATACCATCACAGAAAACCACAACTGGACACAATGCAGAGACCAATGGATTGTGGGGAGCCCAGTCCCTGTAAATACATCTACAGCACAGCTCCTGCATCTACGGCTGAGAGAACATCACAGAAGAGGCAACAGAAAGATTGTTAGATCCAGAATACAAGGAAGTCTTCTGGGAAACAGTCTCCCCTAGAAACATCTACATACAAATCTGAAACAGTGGAAATCTCAGTGGACATGCAAAGATGAAAGAGGAAAATTTTCACAGAGCGAACTATAGGCTACTATTGACTGCAGGGAGAAGGAGAATTAACCCCACTCTGGAATAACCCCCATTTATGGGTTGTCCAGTACAGAGTGGTCAGCCTTGAAATGATATACACTCAACTAGCAAAAATGGATTCAACAGGCTCTATTTACATATATTTGTACATATACATATACACACATGGAACATATATCAAAGAGAAAGAGGGTCTTAACTTGACAGCAAGGCCATGGTTTGAAGGATGGTAACTGTGAGGGGGAGGAGAGAAGAGGACAGAGAAAAGGGAGGGAAGAAGTGATGGAATTCTATTTCAAGCAAAAACATTAAAATAATAAGGCACATGGAAACCATACTTCCATCTTTTACATGGTGATCTCAGATGTTGTCACAACTATTCTTTTTTTAAAAAAAATTCATGTGTACAAAGGTGTTTTGCCTGCATGTATATATGTGCACCATGTGCCTGTCTGGTGCCTGCAGAGCCCAGAAGAGAACACTGGATCACCTGGAAGTGGAATTGACAGAAAGTTGTTAGCTGTTATGTAGGTGCTGGGAATTGAAACTGGATCTTTATCAATAGCACCAATCTCTTGAGCTCTGGGTCATATCCAGCCCATTACTAGTTTTTATTTAAGAGCCAGAGGTCTGAAATAAGAACTTGAAAGAGGTTCTTATCTCATAATAAACACTTTCTTAAACATGGCTTTTGATTCAAATAAAAGAAACACCATTCGGCTGCTGATGGTTTAATTGGTCATCACAACTCTGAGCAATCGTGGACAACTGCTGGAGTCTTCTCCTTAATCTGTTCATCCTTTGGGAAATCAGGTGCTCTGGCTAAGAACATCTTTGCTCTGTGCTGTTAAAATCAAGCCTTGAAGTAGATGGAGCAGGGTAGTGAACATGTTCTTAGAAATAGCAAATTAATTAAGGAATCTATCAATGCTTTGAGAGCTGGTGCTTTTGTAGATGGACGGTTTGGAGACCTCTGCACTTCAATATTTGTGAAATAACACAGTGCAGTAGACAGATGTCACGGTCTTAAGACAGATGTCTGATCTGGAGTGAATTGAAAGCTGGTCTGTGCAGATGAAGGTGTTTTATACTGTGCAGCTCTCCCAGTGTATTTTCCTTTACAAATGTATAGGGTGTTCAGTTAAAAATTGTGTAAAAAGATTTATCAGGTTAAAAAAAAATGGAAAACCTCCACAATGCATTATAAAAAAGAATGAAATAAAAATTGAGATGGTCTAAAATTGACATAAATACTCTTATCACTTTGTGATATAGTTCAGACACTTTCCTCTCTATAAACACATGTAGATACATGTTCACATAATTTCTAATGTAATGGGAATATTGAGCTGAGGTGTAGCTCAGTGGTAGAGCAATTTTCGAGTGTGTTTGAAGCCCTGTGTTCAATGTCTAGTCAAACAAAAATGGAAATACAATATGGTATGTAACATCTTCTGAATCCTTTAAAAATATTACATCCCACAGCCCTTTTCATAGCAGTAAGTACAGGTCATTCAAGTCTTATCCCATAGTAGCTCTGTGCTCTAATTAACCAAGTGGGTGGGTGTTTCAGATGTCTTTAAATTCTCATTACTGTAAATGGTGCACAATGAATAGCAAAACTGCTTTTAAAAGCTTTTATATTTCTTTTTCTAAGAATGTCCTGTTTATGTCATCTGCTGGGAATCTTATTAGATTCCCCATGCTTCAAAATTTTAGCTGTTGAAACCATCAGTCTTTCATAATATGAAGAATAGCTACTTTAAAGCACAAATAATAAAAAAATTATTCTGCATGATTTACATGCTTTAAAACATATATCCTCATGCATACAAAAGATATGGTTTATATGTGATGTGGAATATCCTTCTGTATATATGTTGCTTTTATTAGATAATGAATAAAGCTGTTTTGGCCAATGGCTTAGCAGAACAGAGCCAGGTGGGAAATCAGAACAAAGATAGAGAGAGGGTGAGAGTAGACAGAGTCAAAGAGTCACCATGTCGCTGCTGAAGGAGATAGATGCTGGAGAACCTTACCAGGTGAACCACAGCCTCATGGCCATAGACAGATTAATAGAAATGGATTCATTTAAGATATAAGAGTTAGCTGGGAATTTGTCTAAGCTGTTGGCTAAGCAGTGTTGTAATTAATATAGTTTCTGTGTGATTATCCGGGTCTGGGTGGCCAAGAAAGAACGAGAAGTCTCTGCTTACATATATGTCTTAGGTTGTTCATTTCTTTAACCAAAAATGTTCATAGTGTCTTCTGAGTGACCAGATAGTTTTACAGAGATGATTTGTGTGGTACCTATCCAAGCCCTGGGAAGCAAGAGGATCTGGCTGTATTGGTGGGATACAGTGGTTCTCATTTCACAGGTGATGAAAATGAAACAGAAAGACAAGTGGTCTGCTGAAGAATTTCACTACCAGCTACCCAGTGTGGCAGGGATGCTCCATCACAGTGGCCCACAAATGGAGGCCAGTGGACTGGTTACACTCACTTTGAGTGAGCCGCTTGAGCCACAGTACTGACGAGGAACAGAAGAATGGAATTGATCCATTGATCATGAAAGAATGAACTCTGAGAAGCATCTCTGACTTTTCAGATGAAGCAAAAGTGAGAAAACACAACATCTCTCATGAGGGAGGCCACAGCCCTCTAAGACAAGTTGAGAAAAGCCTACTGGAATAGCACAGCAATGGGTAGGTGTCAGTCACAGAAGGCTGAGCAACGGGAATGGCCACGGCAGCAACAGTGAAGGGTCAGGAAAGAACGGGACAGGGATTAACTCAGCTGCCTTCACCACTTAATTTCATGATTTGGTAGTCAAAGAAGAAAGTATTGGAAAATTATTTTTTGTTATAGAAATCCTTAAAGTTTTCCAGTGCGAAAAAAGAAGAAAAAGAAAGGAAAACAGCACAGGCCATGGATTCAGTCATCAATAAATAAAACAAGAAATAGTTGTTTATGCAAATTCTTGATACACTAAACCACTGTGAAAGTCTCAACTAAACTGTACTAGAAACAGCTCAGAAACAACCAAGGTAAAACACAGGCCTGAGAGTTATCACCCCCTATGGAAACAAGTATGCCATGGGCAGTGGGAGTTGCCAGTATACTACTCACTTCCCCCTAAACTTTTCTACTTGAAACATGCCCTTGAAAGGAAAAAAAACAAGAAGAAAACACCCATGGCACCAAATTAGAAACTTAAAAAAGAAGTACTTAGTGCTATAAAAAAAAAAAACTAGTTGTATAACATTCCAAGGATGAATTTTAAGTACATTCAAGTCTTGAGGCAGGCAGCACCTGCCTAGTTCTGATACACTTTAATTTCTGATTTGACTTTCAGAACGTCTGGGGGAAAGGGGTAAACAACACTGATCTCAAGAGACTCAAAGCTGAGCGGAGATATTTCCCTTCAAAATGGAAGACAGGCCACAGACATGGGTGAGTAGAGAAGAGCTGTTTGAAGCAGAGAAGGGCCAGCGTCAGTCCTGTTCCTTAATTAAGGGATGATTCAGACACATATGCATGACTGGGTCAGTCTGATGGAGAAATCTTCCCACCAATGTGATTGGCAGGCTTCTATGCCTTATGTCGCTCTGCTAGCCTTCTAACTGTTTGCAAAAGCATCTTTCTTTGCAAAAAACAAAACAAAATAGAAAAACCAGAAACCAGAAACAAAAACCAAACAACACTAAAATATTATTTCATGTTCACCAGAATAAAATTTTAATACTTTGTTTCATTTAGGATCAGATAAATAATTGAAGATATAGTAGAAAGAAGGAAAACCTCTGATGTGAAATTGACAGTTTGTCTTCATCGTATGTGTTTGGGGTTATGCTAAATAACAGTCTCAGCATGCTTTGACCAGGGTGTGGGGGAAGTTAGCATAAAGTACAGCGATTGTAGCAAAGTTTAATGGCTTCTCACCTCCACTGATTTACTTTTGATTTTCAGGTTGTTAAAAATTCGTTTATGGAATTTGGCTATAGAGGTTGTTTTTCAGCTCATCAGGGGCTAAAGGTACATGATTTATTATGTAAAACAGAGAAGGGAAGAAACGCAGGGCAAACTTGCCCCAAGAATGTCTGCAGGTGAGCAGCAGGTGGACTTCTCTTACCGGCTGCTCGCTTTGTGCAGAGCATCTGGTCACCAACTTCTTGGTCCTCACCACACCAACCCTGTCAGTCAGGAAGGCCAGGTGACCTCCATTCTGCCTCCCACCATATGACGCCTGTCGTTATCACACAGTTAGCTGGAGAGCTAAAGAAGGCATGGCTTGGCAGGAATTATACTCATCAAATTACTCCTGGCTTTAAAAGACTATCCTCAAAAGCCAGTAAGTTCTGAAGTAAACACTATTGGGATGGTCGATGTTTATTTATTGGAGGAGATCTGGATTCGCCTGAGAGATCAACTCCAGGCTTGTCTGTGAGGCATTTTTAGACTTGAGTTAACTGAGAAGAGAACACACCTAAATGTGGGTAGCACCATTTCATGAGCTGGGGTCCCAGATGGAATTAAAATGAGAAAATGAGAAATCAGGCTGAGTGTCTATATTCCTTCCCTCTCGGCTTACATATGCAGATGCATTCGTGATGGAAGTATAACCTGTGATATACTTAAACGTGTTTTTCTTCACTCCTCCTCTGAATAATAATTCAACCTCCCCAGTCTGTGCGCAGCCCCAAATGATTTGCCTTGGTGAACGGAACATGGATGAAGTTATGAACTTTCTGTTGGCCATGCCACCATGTGGCCATCCCACTGTGTGGCCATGCCGCCATGGTGGTCATTGCTCTTTTACCACCTCTGCTAAGAAAAATGCACTGGAGAGGGACTTTTAAGCTTGATGAAGAAATTAGGAGTTGTAGATCCCCAGTAAACTTGTGTCTGGTTGGTATAGTGAATACAAACCTGGAATCTTGTACACTCCAAGTGTAACACTTTTTATCTTAAAGCTCCTGGGATACATTGGTTTATTACAGTCCCAATGCCTAATAAACACTGATATAGTTAAGGAAGAAGTAATGATTTATAGTAGCAATGGATGTCTTCTTTATTTTCCCTGATATCCTTCTAAATATCCAGTCTAACACTGTATAAAGAAATAGACTCATTATAAAATCCTCTATCACCCCAAGCATTGTTTTAGTTGTCATTCTTAGGACCTAACTGTCATGTGTCCCGTGGACACAGTCCTTTTGGTGGACGGGATTGTCACTTTGGTAAATTCCTTTGGTGCATTGTTGTTCTAAACTGGCAGTGTCTCAGAGGCTCTGGAACAGATGCAGAAGAGAATGGTCTTGTCTCAACAGGACCTCCTTTGTACCAGTGGGTGATGGAACGTGGAATTCTTTGAACAGTCCTTTCCTATTGCCAACTTTCTCTCTCTCAGTGGCGTGCATCCCAGAAGTTTGCCCTATCTCTGAGAATAGTCAATTGCATACTCTCTTGCTTCTGGCAGCTTTGTGCTACCCAGTGGGTTACCTGTGGCATGTGGTGCCTTCCCAAATCGTTATGCACAGAATGCTACGTCCTGAGTTCTCCCCTCTCAGATTTGTTCACCACGTTTAATTTTCTCAGATCAGCTGTCATCACGCTCGCTTTCATCATTTTGCCATTATATTCCTGGGAACCTACAGTCATTTTGAGTTGTGCCACTTTCTCTTTTATATCCCTGGCATGAAAATGTGTCAAATAAAAGTACAATAATGCCTTCCCTATAATTTTCTAGATTTCTACCAATTTCAGCTACCCCGTAATTGGGAGGAAACCAGAATGCCAGGTTGGAGTGCAAGATGAAAAAAGAAGACTATCATTGGTGTGGTTACCATCAACACAGAGCATAACTGGAATGTGACATTATTTTCTCAGCTCCACACACAGAAAACACAAAACTCAAAGGTTACAGTAACTTGACCTAGGTGGTTGAAGCCCATAAGTAGTGGAATGAGCACAGATTTCCCCACATGGCTCTCGTCCTTTTAGGTGTGATGCTGTGTATAAGAATTAAGTAAGAAAAAATGCAAGACTATTCATGATTTGGAGCAAGTTGCTTAACCTTCTCAATAATGGAGAAGTTGAGTGTATTTTATTCTAAGGTACTGTAACATTCTATGATCCAAAATCAATGCTTCAAAGCCTGAACACTGAATTCTGTGAGGGAAAAATAGAGGTATTTCTTTAGTCTATTCTTCTTTTCCTACCAATGCTTGGGTTCCAGGAGCCATTATTTTACCTGGTAGAGAATAACATCTCCCTTTTCAGTCTAAATTTAACCTATTACTAATTGTCTGGGTTGTAAACACTCTCATTCATTCAGTGCACTGGAACATTTTCCTTACTTCCACATCTTGAACTTCTCCCTACTTGTTGAGTCTGTGCTTCTTCAGATAACACACTCCAAACTTCTCTATCTATTAAAGTACACAGTCTTTTCCTACTCATGGCTATGCTGTATTGTGTGCTTTTATGAGCTAGCTTGAGTTTTCAAAAATTGAAGTAAAATCCAGAGAGCATAAAATTTGCCATTTTATCTCATTTTTAAAGTGCACAATTCAGTGGCCTTTCGTCCACTGACAAGCTTGTGCCACCATTAGCACCATCTCAGTGTAGGACATTTTCATCGCCTCCCTCCAGAAGAAATCCAAACGCATTCAACAGCCATTCCTAACTCTCATTTCTACCACTTGCCTCTCCCAACGCTGGCAATGGCTAGCCTGTTTTCCATCTCTATAGATTTACCTCGTCTGAAATTTTCACAGACTGTGTGGGCTTTTATATTTTGCTCTGCCACTTAGCATAATGTGTCCGAGGTTCATTCTTGTACTTATAGGCTAGCTTTTAACACTTGCAGCCTACCCTCATGGTTTCCAAATTCCTCCTCTCCATTAACTCGGTGCACATGTGACTTAACTTCTACAATGGAGTCCTTGACACCTCATTTCAAAGGCCATTTCCTTCCTGTGCATCACATGAACATGAGGCTCTTAGGTATACTTCTTTGCAGGTTTCACTTTTCTTTTCCCAGTATTTAACATATTATTATCTTCCAGAGGTTTTGTTGAAGCCCATTATGCTTTGTACTCCCCCCTTTAGCTCTTCCCATCACTCCATGGATTCAGTTGACCCACCTTAACCGGTCCTGGTAGTAGTTCTGTATTCATCTGTTAATCTCTAGCCCCAATAACTCCTGTACTACCACCCATTACTAATCCTGTATCTCCTGGGCTTGACTCTTCTTCCCATCAGCCAGACGTACAACTTAATGTGACTCAGCAGACAACCTCCTATGACGTGATTCAGCCGACTAAACAGACAAAAGGATGACATATGATTCATATGGGAGCAGTCAGTACTAGAAATCCATAATTGGACCCAAAGAGAGATGTCTATTTTGCCTTCTTTCAGGCACTTAGTCCTACTGCAAATGAGGCTAGTTGCTGTTAGAAGTCATGTTTTGGTCAGGTGGCTTAAGTAACAAGGAGGAGAGAGGTATCAGGAGAATGATTCCTTCTAAGTCTAAATCTTAGACTGTTTCCTTGAGCATGGTTGCATCCCTGCTCTTGGAGCCGAGCTGATCATTTCTCAAATAAATCATCACCTCAGTTGATTTAGTTATTTCCAAAAGAAAGTGACTATTAGTGATAATAATAAAGATTAGATATATTTTCTTCATCTTCCCTTCCCATATCTAGTCCTGGACACTGCCTAGGTACCTTGATAATGCATGTCAACGATGGTAGTTTCTAAATGACCACGTGTGGTAGAGCACCGCTTCCCCCAGCACACGCACATTCCTAACCTGATTATGCCAACTGAGCAAGAACTACTAGTGGTGTTAAGCCTCTGAGATTTGGAAGCATTAACTATAACAGCTGTAAAAATATTTCCTGTATAACTAAGGTTTTGTTTAAAATTCAACAGAATCCAGACTGACCAGCTCTGTCTTCCTTTTGTAGTCCCTATTCTAGCGAATATTACAGAGGTCTTGTAATGATGAAAATTTCCATGTTCTGTGATTTCCTTAATTCCCATATCTACTTGTTGACCAACTGTTACATTTTAGTTTGGCATATTTAAAATCTTCCATCTTCCTGTCAGTATTACTATGGCTGTCATAAGTCTACTTCTTGGATTTAGAATAGGTTATTTTTATTTTATTGTATTGTATTTTATTTTTTTGGCTTTTTTGAGATAGGGTTTCTCTGTGTAGCTTTGGAGCCTGTCCTGGGACTCACTCTGTAGACCAGGCTGGCCTCGAACTCACATAGATCCTCCTGTCTCTGCCTCCTGAGTGCTGGGATTCAAGGCGTGCACAGCCACTGTCCAGTTTGGGGTAGGTTATTGGAACAAGTTCAGAATAAAATCCTTATTTTCAGATAAAAACACTTAAAAGTGTTCTTAAACTATTTCATTCTATTTTTCATCTGAAAACTTTTAAATGGCTCTTTAACATTATCTAGTTGAAAATTCATACAATTTTATTTTCTTGCTACTATCACAGCCTTCTGAACAAATCAATCACAATTATTTCTTCGAGCATTAGTCAGTATGACAATAGCCTCCTTAATAGTCAAAACTGGTTAGACAAGGCTGACACATAAAGAATTGACCAGAAAGAGTACCCTGGTGAGTAGAAAGAACTGTGACCAGCAAACATTCTTGGTGTTGTCTGTTTTAGCTTGTGATTTCTTGACTCATTCAAGTTCCCTATCCCAGGGAGTTTGGGCAATAAGAAAGACTTAGTAATAGTGAGATAGAAAAAAAAGAAATCTTCTTACATTGAGTCTACTTAGTGGAAGCTAAGAAGCAGTAAGGACTGTGAAGAGAGTCACCACAGCTGTAGATCAGAGACAGGGGTTGGAGGGACTGAAATTCAGACACCATCAAAAATAAATCCAAGATCAAGAAGAGCGTCATCCCGGGATCTGCAGTCACAGCTGGCCATGTTGGGGGAGATGAGTTTTCTTGAAGCAGCCAGATTATCAACAAACTTAGAGCTGTTGTAGATTGGTCAATATTTCACTTTCAAGTGAGACTTAGTGGCTTGTTTTATGATATATTTTCTGGGTTTCTCCATTCTCCCACCTGTTCTAATAAAGTCCTACCACATTAACTAGACTGAACATTGCAGCTTGATTGCTTGCCCCCTTACATAATACCATGGTGTATCCGGTACCATGTCCTGCGCTCTGCTTCTTCTCCATCTCCCCTCTTGAAACTATTCTGATCTCTTGCATCAACCATGTCGGATACCACTGCCTTCTGAATACTCTGTCCTCCAGGGAGTCTTACTTTTTCAGATGTGGCATCTTGCTTCTGGGAAGGTCCCTTCATTTTTTGTTCATTCCCATTCATTCTTAAACATAGCTTTTCTGAAAATATCTTCTGGGAGCCATGCCTATCCTTGTCTGCTCCTGAGTGTTTGGTTTGTACATTGCCCGGCAGCACATTGGGTATGTTGGTGTTTGCTGCTAATTTATCACACTGTGCTAACCTCTTAGTCTGTCTCCCCTCTTGACTCACACGTCTTTTAGGGGCTTAGCCATGCCTTCTTCATCCTCTATATCCAGAAACTGACATTCAATAGGTGATCTCTGAGTGACAGTTAAATTTTTTCAGTTATTCAAGTCAACAGTTCTTGTATAGTAATGAGGACTATATGGAAATTATTTAATTTATTCAAGGATTCCTAACAAAACTATTCCTTTTCTCACAATTCCAAAATCTGTGATCAAGGGTTGACAGTGTTGGCTTCTTTTGAAGCCTCTCTCCTTGGCTTGTAGGTGACTGCCTTTATAACCTTCATCAACTTTCCTCTCTGTAAGTGTCTGTGCTCTGACCTCCTCTTCTTACAGGGACACTGGTGATAAGATGTTGGGGTCCACAGTAATCACCTCCTTTTTGGTTAGTTTTCTCTATACAGACTTCATTTCCAAATATCCATGTATTCAGAAAACAGAGGGTGTAGACCTCAACAAATATGCTCTTCCAAAATTTGTATGTTGGCTCTTTTCTTGGAAGATCTGGGATCTACTTTCCATTAAAGTAAAAAGAAATTCAAAAGCAAAGTGAAGATAATTTAAATCAGAAACAATAATAGTCTGGAGAGTTTGCACGTTGATGATGGTGAGAGAAAATTGTATTATGAAGCAAATCTGCAAGGCCCAGAGAGCTGAATGTCCGAGCAGTGTGCTTTGGTAGTTAACAGCTCCTCTAGTCCCCTGGCATGTGGGACAGCAGGTTACTGGCCATGGTCCCCTTTGCAATGTTTGATTCTCCAAGTACATGCAGATAGGTATAGTTCATGGGGCAATAGAGGCTGTTCAGAGCAGCTATGAAGAAGATTGCCAGCTGAACAAGATTGTCTACTTGGGGCACAGGCAGAATTAAAAGGTGGTGTTTTAGATCCATTTCACCTCCAGTCTCCTGAGACTTCTTATTAAAAAGATGCCAAGGAAAATGGGGCTTAGTGGTGGTCAACGATGAGAGCCAAGAGCTGTGAGTAGCCACTCGTGTTCCCTCTCCCTCACTGCATGCACCTCAGTGAGCTACTTGATCTCTGGGTAAGAAATGCTAGTGTCTCTGCCACTCCTCATCAGGTGGTTGTGAGAAATAAGCAATAAGAGGGCTCTGGGCATGCAATTGCAGTTTACTGAAGCTGCAGGCAGTCTCTGTTCTCATAGTTCCCATACACACAGGAACCACAACGACACACAGTATAGGAAGGCAAAGTCCACTTTGTATTTATTACTCTAGATGAGCTGGCCAAATAAATGCACCAGTTAGAGCAGGGGATGATCTATTGTATCTCTAATCATTTATTTCTGCAAATAAGGTTGTCATATTCTGATATATTTTGCATGAAATTGAAATTTCCCTCTTATTTAATTCTTTACAATTTACAGGTCCATTCATGTTGGAATGTTAAGCTCTGGAGAGAAAAAGATGAAACAAATAGGGGCTGGAGAGATCGCTCAGAGGTTCAGAACACTAGCTGCTATTAGGATCTGGGTTTGGTTCCTAGCTCTTACATGCAGATTACAACTGACTCTAATTCTATTTCCGGGGTATCTGATCCAGCCTTCTGGCCCACGTGGGAACTAAGTATACACAAGGTAAACATTCATATATGCAGGCCAACAATCACACACATTTTCTCAGTAGGCATCTCATTTCCTGGCATGATAAAAATTGAGACAAATAAAATTCATACATTAGTATTTATCTTTATGGCCAACTTACAATGGAGATATTCTATTGGATTTAAAAAATTATTTATAATTTTTTTAGGTTATGTTCCAGATAAGGTGTTCAGTACGAGTGTAATGTCACACAGCTAGTAAGTGAAACGGCTAGATGTCAAATCCAGGCTCTTTTCTTTGTCCCTCTCTATACCTTATCTGTCAGGTTGTTTACTTGTATTTAAGACACAGACTTTCACAAGTGGGAGATATTTGTTATTTATATCCCTGCTTAATCCAGACTCTTGGCAATTATCATTTTATGAAAGTGGAGATGATCCAGGAAAGAGCGTTGTTTAAAACCTCACTGGTATGCAAGGTTTGACAGTGTTACTACGCTGATGCCAAAAGTCTTTGAGACCATGTATCTTGCAAAGAAAAAAAATAGTTATGAGAAATACAACAGAAATCTCACCATGCAGCTTCACTTTGCACCGCATTTCAAGAGCTTTGCTTTTGAAAACTTTTTGTTGAATTGTGAAGATTGCAATATGATTGCATCATCTCCCTCTTCCGTTTCTTTACTCCCTCAAGTGTCCCTCTTTGATCTCTTCCAAATTCATGGCCTCCTTCTCTGTTAATTATTGTTACATAGGACTTTAAAATACTTGTGCCAGAAGTCCAATTTTTGAATTTTAAAATCTTCCTGATTTGTGCCATTTGCAGTATCTTTGGATTGAGCCTATAAGTAGGCCTCACTATACTGGGTTTTCCCCCATGAAGCTGCCAGTAGGAGCACTAAACTCAGTACTGTCACATCAGCTCTATTTCTGCCCCTGCTGGCAAGTATCTGCCATTGTTCACAGTGGGAATCGGGAGAACTGCAACTGGCTCCTTAGGAGAATCCAAATGGCTAGACTTTGGAGGGCTGTCTTGAAAACCTTTGGTTCAGTCTTTTGTCTTTAGTCAGGCTTATTGACACAGTTTTAAAAGCTCAGTTACTTAGATTTTAAAGTAAAGAAAAGTACAGGGAGGGTTGGGTGGTTGATCAGTGCGGACCATTTGTCTTGCATGTGCTAGGCTCTGGGAGAGTGAACAGTATTGTCAAAGGAAAGCAAGGGAAGACTTTGTTTGATAGGAAAGTTGTTGAGACATGGAGTGGTAAAGCAGATTAGCCAAAGCCACCCAGTTAGCTAATGCTACATCTTGGAAAACACTTCAGAATGTCTAACTCTGCATAGAGGGGTGAAGAGCATGCACCCTAAAATCTATTCCTACTGTATCAGAATAAGTCCATTGCAGAAATAATATGTAAGGAGAAGTTGGGCAAGATGGGCCCTAATCCTGGTGTCGGTAGAAGGAAAACAAAAAGACAGAGGACACGGTGGAGGGGGCAGGGCATGTAAAGAGGGAGGCGGAGGCATGAATGACGTCTCCACAAGGCGAGGAACACCAAAAGACACTGGGTCTTTGCTTCAATCTTCCAGCATCTTCACTATAGATTTCCAGCCTCCAAAATGCTTAGAGACTAAATGTCTGGTTTTGCCTTTTTTTTTTTTTTAGCTCAGTCTGTGGCACTTCTGTATGATAGTCTCAAGAAACCAAAACAACTCCTTCTGCTTGGCCTTAACATTCATGTGTACACTCTTATTATTAAGGAACACAAATTAAACCACAGTGCGTGCAGGAGTCTCTTTCTGAAATATGAAGAACATTCGAGTCTGTAAGCAGGACTACCTCTCCCTCTCACACCCTCTCACACCTGACAAACACCCTTACTACTGTTGTTGTTCCAATTAGCTACAAGTCACCTTAAATTTCATCACAGGAAGCAGTGATCTATTTAAATTCAATGTAAATGCACCAAGCTTGCTTTCATATCATATGGGGCTAAATGTGGAGAAATCTCTTCCTAGGTGTCCTGATTTTGTGATATAGAACTGGTAAAGGAACAAACTACTGGAAATTAGAGGGAGAGAAATGAGGATATTCTAGGCACCAAATCCTTAAAAACATAAAGCATTGACTTTAATATTGCAATCTTTAAAATTTTCTATATTTATTTATTTATTTTTGACTAGACTTATTATTATGGTCATCATAATTGAAGCTAAAGAGAAAAACAAAATATTAAGGCCATTGACTCAAATTATTGTATTATGGTTTATCAGGGTTTAAATTCATCCCCTTCTCCCCCTTTATATGCTTTCTTGGATTCAGGAGCAATGCACTTACTTTGAACTCAATCCACAGTCAGATAGGAGCAGGGTAGGTTACACAGCTCTGACTTCTGACCAGAAATGTCATTTTACATAGCAACACTTTGAAAGATAAGCGGGCAGCTGGTTAGAATGTCACATTGCAAGCCTACTCACTGTGGAGTGGGGAGGCTAGGAGAGAGAGAACAGATCGATTTCAAGCCCACTGCATCTGGAGTAGTGTTGCAGCTGAAGAAGAGAGAGAAGGGGGTCTGTATGGTCCTGGAGAAGCCTGAGAAACCATAACAAAGTACTTTTAGTGAAGTCTTCGGTCATTTCCCCTAACTGGGGAATGTGTGGGCTGGTATCCAGGACAACACACACACACACACACACACACACACACACACACCCAGTCAACTAACCAATAAACAAAGTGGCTATCAGGTAGATTAAAATCAGTGATAAATGGATCATTAAAATGTCTTAATTGCCCTTTTCACTCAGTTTGTAGCCACACGGAAACATGGCTGCTGCTTTTTGTCTTTTTGTTCCTTCCATTTGCTTAGATATTTACGTATGACAGGAAGAAGGAGCAGGAAACCTTTGGGGTCAGTGAGGAAGGGGCTGGTTCCTGTGCCAAAGAACCCTACTGCAAGGATGGCGATTGGAAATTGAGATTACTTAGGAGGACTTAATTTGCTTTATGTACCTTTGGGGTTCTATTTAAGTCTATTAAAATTATTACAAACCTTTATTAGACATGGGCTCAAATTTCATTGGAGAACTTTGGAGGACTGGGGGCCAAAGGCTAACACTTCTGGGGGCAGACTCACAAAAGCTACTTTTAGTGTTAGGTTCAAGCTGTTTATGACTTTTTAAACATTTAGATTTGTATTATTGCTACTCTGCCATGTCTGAAATGCCCACAGATCTTCTGTAAATATGTTTGCCAATGTTTCAGCCACTGGCATTATTTGCTCACTTGGTACATGCTACAGGATATGGAGTTTGTTTTTAGACACATTTTCCAATTCCTTGCATAATCACTCTTATACAAACAAACAAAAAATAAGATATTCTATGTACCACTATCGAGGAGATGCCATCTACAAACACGGTAATGAAGATTCTTTCTTTTCCAAGAATTTAATCAAGTATTGGTAATGCCTTCGTAAGGAAGGAAACAGGATAGATAGTACTGGCAGTATCACATCGCAAATTACAAGTTATGTCAATATTGCAGTAATTGAAATCAGGTTTGTTTCCCATTCGGACAATATAGTGCATATAAAATGCAGAAGCCAATATCTCCAGCGAAGCGTATCAGATGCCACTATTATGTGCAGTGCTTTTTGAGCACACTGTGTCACGAGCTATTCTTCTGGTGTGCCTTGAGCTCACTCACGATGCCTTAGTAAGCAGTCACCTCAGTGCTAGGAGCTCTAAAATAGTGTCGTTGGGCTGGAGAGAGAGCACAGTGGTTAAGATCCCTGACTGCTCTTACGACCTGAGACTGATTCACAGCACCTCTATGGCAGCTAACAACCCTCTGTAACTCTAGTCCTGGGGGATCTGATGCCATCTTCCTGCCTCTGGGGGCACTGCATGCATGTAGGCACAGAGACATATATGCAGGCAACACATAAAATAGAAGTAAAAGAAAATACCACTCTTGGGAATATACCCAAGAGATGCCCTATCACATAACAAAAGTATATGCTCAACTATGTTCATAGCAGCATTGTTTGTAATAGCCAGAACCTGGAAACAGCCGAGATGCCCTTCAATGGAAGAATGGATGAAGAAAGTATGGAATATATACATATTAGAGTACTACTCAGCAGTAAAAAACAATGACTTCTTGAATTTTGCATACAAATGGACAGAAATAGAAAATACTATCCTGAGTGAGGTAAGCCAGACCCAAAAAGAGGAACATGGGATGTACTCACTCATATTTGGTTTCTAGCCATAAATAAAGGACATTGAGCCTATAATTCGCTATCCTAGAGAAGCTAAATAAGAAGGTGAACATAAAGAAAAACATATAGGCATCCTCCTTAATATTAACCTTCATCAGGTGATGAAAGGAGACAGAGACAGAGACCCACATTGGAGCACCGGACTGAAATCTCAAGGTCCAAATCAGGAGCAGATGGAGAGAGAGCACGAGCAAGGAACTCAGGACCTCAAGGGGTGCACCCACACACTGAGTCAATGGGGATGTTCTATCAGGAACTCACCAAGGCCAGCTGGCCTGGGTCTGAAAAAGCATGGGATAAAACCGGACTTGCTGAACATACTGGACAATGAGGACTACTGAGAACTCAAGAACAATGGCAATGGGTTTTTGATCCTACTGCACGTACTAACTTTGTGGGAGCCTAGGCAGTTTAGATGCTCACCTTACTAGACCTGGATGGAGGTGGGTGGTCCTTGGACTTCCCACAGGGCAGGGAACCCTGGTTGCTCTGGGCTGATGAGGGAGGGGGACTTGATTGGGGGAGGGGGAGGGAAATGGGAGGCGGTGGCGGGGAGGAGGCAGAAATCTTTAATAAATAAATAAATCAATAAATAAAAATAAAAAAATAAAAGAAAAACTAGCAACATTCACAGGTCTGTGGGTAGCTGCCAGCTGCACCTTTTGTTCCTGCCAGTCTCTGAGAATTCACTGGTCTAGCCTGATAGCCCTTGCTACTGTCAGGACAGCAGGACCATCAAGGGCTCTGTTGGCTGGGTTCAGAGGGCAGCACTCCAGAGGTCCACTAGACCTCACTTCTATTTCCAGAGAAAATTAGAGAGTCATGCTGTAGTGTCTATCTATGTATCTATCTATCTATGTATGTATCTATCTATGTATGTATCTATGTATGTATCTATGTATCTATCTATCTATGTATGTATCTATCTATGTATGTATCTATGTATGTATCTATGTATGTATCTATCTATCATCTATCTATCTCTATCTATCTATCTATCTATCTATCTATCTATCTATCTATCTATCATCTATCTATCTATCTATCATTTATCTATAGTTATGAACATAGGAGTGACAACTCTGATCCCTATTGTCACCTTCAAAGCTGATGACTTCTTTGGGGAGATGCATCTCTCTGTCCTTAGAGTTCTTCCCATTGGCCCAGTATTCTGTATTTGACCCTAGACTATCATAGTGTGATTCTTACTGTCAGCTTGACTACTTGGAGAATTAACTAAAATAAAAAAAACTGGAGAGGACACCAACAAGGGATTTTCCCTTAATTTGAAGTGAGAAGATCTACTTCTAATCTGGATGTTTGAGGTAGTAAAACACATCTTTAATCCAGATCTTTTGAGGTGGGAAGACCCACTTCTAATCTGGGCCATGCCTTCTGATGGAAGTCTATATAAGGACATGGACCAAGGAAACCTTTGTTCTTGTCTTGCTAGTTCATTCCTCCACTGACATTAGAGCTTATTCACCAGGATTCTGGCATATACTAAAACCAATGGAGACATTCAGCCTGATGGACTAACAACTACTAGATTCTTGGGCCTTCTATACAGAATCAACCATGTTGGATTAGCTGGACCAGAGGCTATGAATCATTCCTACTAAATTCCTTATCTCTCTATATAGCTATCTATCTACACAAATACATATATATGTATACACACGTATTTATGTATATATGTGGAGGAGAGAGAGAGGTAGAGATACGTTCTGTAGTTTCTGTTACTCTAGCGAACCCTGACTAGTGCAATGAGTAAACAAATCACTTTATCCTCTGTTGCCAGAGACTACCAGGTATTTGTTTATTTATCAGAAATAAATCTCCTGTTTTGTTTAGTTTGGCACTTAGACCCATGGAACAATGATCATTCTTCATCTTATTTTGTTAGCTGTGGTCAGAGAACTAATTTACATTCAATGGGATGTAGGTGGATGTGTGTACAGTAAGAAAGAAAATGTGTCTCTTTTTGTTGCTTCCTCCTTCTCAAACAGGGAGCACAGATATTTTGACTCCCGATTGAACAACCACCTTGGATCATGAGGTGATAATGCAGTGAGAATATAGAGGAGACAGGGCCCTCAACTTCAAGAAATGCTCTTTATTAATTTCAAGAAATCAGCCCTGGAGTCATTTCTTCTAGTTTCCTTGCATATGAAGAGAGATACACAGTTCTGAGTTGCACATGGTTCTTTGTGATTTTCAAGTATTTGCAGATGAACCTTGTTACGGGAGGTCCTCCCACTCCTCCAGCCTATCGCCGCTGAGATACCAGCCCCTTGGGGCGTGGTCTCTCTCCCTTTAAAAAAGCGGCCACTTCCCTCTCCTCTCTCTCTTCACTTCCTGCTCCGCCGGTGACTTGACTTCCTTCCTGGTTACGCAGAGGGCTGACAGTGATCTGTAAGTTTTTTCCCCTTTAAATAAATACCACCCTATTAATCATAATTCCAAACTGGTGTGGCATTGTTTGTGACTTACGCCTTCATTTGGCGCCCAACGTTTGGTTTTAGAACCTCTCCCGGCTCGCAGCCGCGAGTTCGGCTTGGCGGCCGGAAGTTCGGCTTGGCGGCCGCAAGTTCGGCTTGGCGGGCGCTTGTTCAGCTTGGCGGGAGCCCTTGCTTCCTCAGCCGCTGCCTGTGGATTTAAACTCCACAGGCCCGCGTAGTCTCTGCCCGCCTGGTTTGCTCTTTTCTGAGTCGTTTTTAAATCTCCCTTGCAAGCACAGCTCTTAAGTGGCGCGAACCAGAGCACGCGGTTGCTGAAAACTGCAACCCCTCAGGGTGACTCTGTCACGTGGAGGCATAAGCGGCTTCCAGGTTGCTCTTCTCTACCCCTGGATTCTGGTTTCTGGTTCCATCTCTGGAATTGATTTAATTACATTTACTTTGTTGAGCAACTTACATTTTCCAGTTTTTAACAAATACTAGGCGGACTCTGAAACAGGACCGTGTTTTCGTCGAGACTTGGCAACAGCGCCACCTGCTGGATAATAGGTAATATGGCAGTTCCCGTTTCCAACGCGAATTTTACTGTTCTGGTTACCAATACAATGGGTTATATTATGCAAGGTTTATATGACTATGGGGATAACTTAATTTACTGGTTACTAGGTTTTAGTATTCTTTTGCATATTCTATCATTTAGGAAGATCATGGCACTCCTAAGAACCATACAATCTTTACTAGAAACTCATGCAGGTCAGGAGATTAAGGATTCAAAAGAGACAATAATAAAAAGACTTAAAATGATTGAAGAAATGATTGGAGCTGGTGAACAGAGTAATAAGGCACAAGGACAGAATACAATGCCAACACCAGCTATTAGAACTGGCTTACCAAAGGTTTTAGCAGCATACCCTATACTTAATTCTGACAAAGCGTCAACTTCTAAAGGCTCAAAGGGAGTCAGAGAAGCTAGATGGACGCCAATAGCAATGAATGATCTAAAAGAAATTAAGCAAGCTATTGTTAATTTTGGCTTGCACTCTGCATACGTAAAGGAAATGATAAGGACTTGGGCTTCTAATGCTAGAGCTACCCCCCATGATTTCCATCAGTTAGTGTCTGCAGTTTTAGATAATGGACCTTCCTTGATGTTTGGAATTTATTTCAGAGAAGAATCCAAACATATGGAGCAGCAAGGAAGAGCAAAAGGTATTGAGGTTTCCCAAGACCAAATTCTTGGTGCAGGAGAATATGCTGATCCACAGGTCCAAGCTCTTTATGATGATGAAGTACTGTGTCTATGTCACCAAGCAGCTTTAAATGCTTGGAATAGGATACAAGATCCAGCAAAAAGGGTTGAATCATATACCAGAATTAGGCAGGGACAGAGAGAACCCTTTATTGACTTTTTGCAAAGATTAATTAAGGCTCTGGACATAGGGGTAACAGACCCAGAAGCTAGACGAATACTTCTTGAATCTCTAGCTTTTGAGAATGCAAACATAGAATGCAAAAAGATAATTGGGCCTTTAAAGTCTAGATCAGCACCTATGGATGAATGGATTCAGCATACGATGAATGTTGAGACGTTTAGCTATAACGATGAATCTTGGGTAGGAGAAGCGATTTCCACAGCAATGAGGAGACATCAAACTGCCAGGTGTTTTAATTGTGGTAAATTAGGACATCTGAAAAGGGATTGCAGGCACAGAATTTCTAGGAATATTATCTCCTCTGGGAATGACAAAGATAGGAGACCTAGGCCTTCAGGTATATGTAGGAGATGCGGTAAAGGCCGACATTGGTCCAATGAATGCAGGTCAACAACAGACAAACAAGGCAACCCGATACCGTCGGGAAACTCCTTGAGGGGCCTCTCGCAGGCCCCCAAGCCAACAGTGGCCCAGTCATTCCCAGTCACAGTGGAGAACGTGCCTCACCAAGAAAATTAAAAGCTCCAATTTCTGCTGTAAAAAGTAATACTGGTCTAAATGATAAAATCCATGTGGAGGATGAGTCAAAAAACCCAGTTGGACAGAGTAAACGTATATTTTGGCAGACTTCTATTAATGATCAAAGACCAAAGCTAAGAGTCTGTATAAATGGCACTTTTATTGAAGGCTTATTAGACACAGGTGCGGATGTAAGTATCATTACCCCAGAATCTTGGCATCCGAATTGGCCTCTTAAAGAGGTAGATGTTCAGTTCCTGGGAATTGGAACCCTATCTCGTGTAAAACAAAGCACAAGATGGGTTGAATGCATAGGGCCCGAAGGGCAAATAGGAAGACTAAGGCCATATATAGCCAATATTGCCATAAATTTATGGGGCCGTGACCTGCTACAGCAATGGATTACCCAGATTAACATTCCTGTAGTTCCAGGAACTCATAATTCTGGGAAGTATATGATGAGGTATTATGGAAAAAGGTCACTAGCCATTCAGGCTGTACAAGAACATACAGCAAATACCAAACCTTTAGAGGTACCAACAGCCCTACCTTTAAAATGGCTAACTGAGAAGCCAATATGGATCAAACAGTGGCCTCTAGCTGAAGATAAACTACAGGCATTGGAACAGCTGGTGCAGGAGCAACTAGATGCTCACCACATTGAAGAATCAACCAGCCCTTGGAATTCTCCTGTGTTTGTTGTAAAAAAGAAATCTGGTAAATGGAGAATGGTGACAGATCTAAGAGCTGTCAACAAAGTAATTCAACCTATGGGCTCACTACAATCTGGAATTCCTTTGCCTTCTCTGTTACCAAAAGGATGGCCTCTTATAGTTATTGATTTGAAAGATTGTTTTTTCACTATACCGTTACAAGAAAAGGATAGAGAAAAATTTGCCTTCACAGTGCCTACTTATAATAATTCTCAGCCCAATAGGAGATATCAATGGACTGTCCTCCCACAGGGTATGCTCAATAGTCCTACACTGTGCCAATATTTTGTAAGTAAGCCATTGGAAATAATTCGTAAACAATTCCCCAAGTCCATTATTTATCATTACATGGATGACATCTTGTTATCTGATTCAAATAAAGATACTTTAGAAAGGATGTTTGAAGAAGTAAAGAAAGTCTTGCCTAGGTGGGGATTACAAATTGCCCCTGAAAAGATTCAAAGAGGAAATTCTATTAATTACCTAGGTTACAGAATAGGGTTAGAGAAAATTAAAACGCAAAAGGCACAAATTAGGAGAGACCGGTTAAAGACTCTTAATGACTTCCAAAGATTGTTAGGAGACATTTCCAGTCTACGACCAGCTGTTGGGATAACACCTGATCTAATAGTTCATTTAAACAAAACCTTAGATGGTGATAAAGATTTGAATAGTCCAAGAGAACTGACAGCTGAAGCAGAAAAGGAACTGACAATGATTGAGGAAAAATTACAGGAGGCACATGTGGATAGGGTGAACCCAAATCTTAGCTGCATCCTAGTCATATTGCCTTCCAGAATTTCTCCTACAGGGATTCTAATGCAGAGGGAAGATATTATTTTGGAGTGGATATTTATACCTAATAAACCAAGTAAAAAATTAAAAACTTATGTGGAAAAAGTCTCTGAATTAATTATAAAAGGTAAGCTGAGACTTCGTCAACTAGCAGGTATAGACCCAACAGAAATTATAGTGCCTTTTACTACTGAAGAAATAAAAAAGTTATGGGAAGACAATGAACCGTGGCAAAGAGCTTGTGCTAATTTTTTGGGAGAAATTAATAGCAACTATCCCAAAAGTGGTAGACTTAACCTCATAAAAAGAACTTCTTGGATTCTTCCTAGAATTGTACGTGATGCTCCAATAACTGGAGCCCGTACGTTCTATACTGATACAAATAAATCAGGGAAAGCAGGTTACAAGTCAGATGAATTGAGTAAGGTGGAACAAAGCCCTTATAATTCTGTCCAGAAGGCAGAATTATATGCCATTCTTATGGTGCTAAGGGATTTTAAAGAACCTCTTAATATAGTTACAGATTCACAATATGCAGAAAGAGTTATCTTGCATATTGAAACTGCTGAATTTATACCAGATGACACAGAGTTGACTTCATTGTTTATCCAGGTACAAGACATAATCAGGAACAGGCTTTGTCCGATGTACATAACACACATCCGGTCCCATACAGGTCTGCCTGGTCCTCTAGCCCAAGGCAACGCTGAGATTGATCAATTATTGATTGGAAGTGTGTTGCAGGCCTCAGAATTTCATAAGAAGCATCATGTCAATAGTAAAGGCCTAAAGAAAGAATTTTCCATTACTTGGCAACAAGCTAAGGACATTATAAAGAGATGTCCTACTTGTTCTTTCTATAATCAAACACCGTTGCCTGCAGGGAGTAACCCAAAGGGCACTAAGAGAAATGAAATCTGGCAGATGGATGTGTTCCACTTTATAGAATTTGGTAAATTAAAATATGTACACCACACCATAGACACGTATTCAGGTTTTCAATGGGCTACTGCCCTGAGCTCAGAAAAGGCTGATTCAGTAATCACACATTTATTGGAAGTTATGGCCATCATGGGTATACCTGCGCAAATAAAGACAGATAATGGTCCAGCATATGTATCTAAGAAAATGAAACGCTTTTTTGATTATTATAATATAAAACACATTACAGGTATACCAAATAATCCTACAGGTCAGGCAGTTATAGAAAGATCAAATCGTACTATAAAGGATATGCTGAACAAACAGAAAGGGACCGAAAATACCCCCAGAAATAGATTACATAATGCTTTATTAACCTTGAATTTTCTTAACGCTAATGAGAAAGGAACGACAGCAGCAGAGAGACATTGGATAATGGAAAAGTCTGCTGAACTAAATCAACCGATTTATTTCAAAGATGTGCTGACCTCTCAGTGGAAGCCAGGAGATGTGCTACGTTGGGGAAGGGGTTTTGCTCTTGTTTCCACAGGAGAAGAAAAATTGTGGATACCATCAAAATTAATAAAGTTTCGATTTGAAGAAGAGAAACCTCTTGGAAAGGAGAAATGACAACTCATCCACAATGATTATATTCATACAGGTGGTAAGAAAAACATATAGAATGGGGGCAGGGTTCTGTTCTTATCTCCACAGGAAAACACTCATCTTTGAGAAATTCAAGGGACCCTGGATGTTTGGATACTGACAGATGGAAAAATACCTGCCCGATAGGAAATATCAAGAAAACTGAATGGGTTGTGTAAGTAATATTAAACCATATTTCTAAATTTATAAAGCTGGTTTTGAAGTTGGACTCTGGCTCAGTCCCTCTCCAATTCCAAGCCTGTTAGTAAGAGAAAAACCCAGAGTTTCTGGAGTTTCTGTCTCATGTCAAGAGCCATGATGTGGGACAGAAAGAAATATGAGTTTAGAAAACATCTTTGCTTTTCTTCATATCTATCATACTTTTCATTGAATATATCTATCATGTCTTTCATTGAATATATATATATATATATGTCTATATGATTAATGCTTAAGTTTTTCATAATGAACAATGAGTTTTTCCTGAAGTGACATTTGAAGTTTCCAGGAAGAAGATGGGGCCCCATAACAACAACTCCACCTGGTTGATATGACGTCATGATACTGATAGCGCTACAACAAGACCTGCTTTGGGTACCAGCTGCACAAGACAGTTCCAACTTGGTTAGCTGAAATGGTGCACATCTTATACAACATTTTGGCCAGACCTGCACAAAATACTCAGAGACTATTGGCAATATTAAAAGACTTGATCTTGAAATTTAACCATCATTTTACTTTCACAGGATCCCCCAGAAAGAACGTCGCCCCCATGACAGCTGGAAGTAATTCTAGAGGACGACGTCCCCTCTCCCAGTAAAGTTTGCCCTTGGGTTTAGGGACATCATTTAGGGGTTGATTATAATTAGTATACGATTGAGGGTTGGGGGAGGAATTTTATAAGCTCAGGGATCATTTTGAAAAAAAAAAAAAAGAGGGATGATGGGATAATAGATTTGTAATTGTGAGTTACTGTTTTTAGACAAATATATTGGTATAGATTCTTGTATATTGATACAAAGTTAAATTATATTGACTATTGTATGCATGCATGTTTCTACCTTGTTTAAAACATTTTTATGTATTGACATATATTGTATTGTATATATTTACCATATTGCTGTGTACATTTCTACCTCTGATTAAGATACTTATATAATGTTTGTGTATTGATATATATTTACCTACTGCAATGTATATTTGTACATTGTTTATATTTGGAGGTCATTGTCCTCATTTGTTTCACAGTTGTTTATTGTCTTAATCTTTAAGTTAGATAGATATTGAGAATTATATAGACTAATAGTCATCTAAGTTTGTCATTTATAATTAGACTAATCAGGTTCTTTAGATATATAGAGATTATACTCAGTATAGATAGATAGTCTTCAACTTCTTCAAAGAGCTGTAGAAAATGGCCTTTAATCTAACTCAGAGTTTTGTGGTAGTGAGACACAATTGCTCCTGGCAACACCACTCTATTCCCGAGAGAATGTTGAGCACCAAAGACACTCCACCTGGAGCCTTTTCTTTTGGCAAAACTGGCCTTGGGGCAAAGAAATGCCCATACCTCAACCACTGACAAAGATACAGAGCATGCATCAATGGATAAAACAGGGCTGTCTTATCCTGCCAAGACAGGGTAAGATAGTTTTGAAAAGTTGCTTGCCTTTGAAAATGGTGTGTCAGTTATGTTAGGCCTTAGCCAAAGTTGGTTGCTTCAACACTGCTAATGTGACTTTGGGTGATTGCCTAGGTAGCTAGTTGTCTCTGTGATTTGTTGCATGTTTTGGAAGTTGTTTTACTGAACTTCCTAATTAACCAGGTAACATTATTTCCCTTCTCAGATCTTCGATGGGGTTGAAGACTATATAGATGTAGTTACTTTTCTCTCATGACTTGGCCAAGTTATTTATTATACAAGACCTAAGCTAGTTAGAATAGGATATTTGTACTTATTGTATATAATTTCATAGTAGGTTTAGAACTCTCTTATTTAAACAAAAGGGGGAGGTGTTACGGGAGGTCCTCCCACTCCTCCAGCCTATCGCCGCTGAGATACCAGCCCCTTGGGGCGTGGTCTCTCTCCCTTTAAAAAAGCGGCCACTTCCCTCTCCTCTCTCTCTTCACTTCCTGCTCCGCCGGTGACTTGACTTCCTTCCTGGTTACGCAGAGGGCTGACAGTGATCTGTAAGTTTTTTCCCCTTTAAATAAATACCACCCTATTAATCATAATTCCAAACTGGTGTGGCATTGTTTGTGACTTACGCCTTCAGAACCTGGATTCTTACACAGCACCCACTTTCTAATTAGAGAGTCTCTCCAAATGTTCCGAATCCTTTAATTAGTTGCCTGTACCTTTTTAAGTATCATTTAGGGATGGAATCTGATCCATTTTTCTTTCATTTAGTCAAGTACACTTTACAAAAAAAATTACCAAAACTAACTACTTTGTTATTTTTTTTTAGTTTTGTTAATTGAAGTTATCTATCTCTTTTATTAGTATACAGAATTGGGACCTAATCATCATTTACAATATACTAAAACATAAAGATGAGTACAATGTAGTTGAATGTAATTTTTATATTGTTCATTTGGTTTCCAGATATTGAAAAACATCATTTGGGGTACAGTCAGTTACTTGAGAGGGTGGTCCTTTTACAAGTTTATAATTTTTTTTAACATTTATTTATTATGTTATACAGTGTTCTGCAGGCCTGTATGCCTGCACACCAGAAGAGGGCACCAGATCTCATTATGGATGGTTGTGAGCCACCATGTGGATGCTGGGAATTGAACTCAGGTCCTCTGGAAGAGCAGTCAGTGCTCTTAACCACTGAGCCATCTCTCCAGCCCAAGTTTATAATTTTTGATTGCTTCATTTTAGTGGATGCAAAAAAAAAATGACACGAAAAACCCAAAGTTTACAAATCTACAAATCTAAATATAATGGCAACTATTGATCATCAACCTGACCAGCTTGAGAAACACCTAGTAGGTTAGTAAACTTCATGTCTGGCTGTGTCTAATGTCATTTCCTGAAAGGATGATCTATGGGAAGGAGTTATTTTTTGACTAGGGTGGCACACCAGAGGGTGAGGGTCTAAAGGACCGAATACCCTTCAGTGTAGCCAGATCCCTCCTATTCCTGACAACCATGGGGCTACCTGCTCTGTTCTGCTATAGCTTTCCTGGTGTGATGAACCGACACCTGTGAAACCATGAGCCCAAATCATCCCTTCCTTTTTTCTGTTGTTTTTACTGAAAGTTAAATAACATGCTCATAATTCTCAGGTGGTCCTACATGATCATGGTTATTAGTCGAGGTCAGGAAGTGGGCCCACGGAACAGATCTTTGTGTGAATAGCTGATCTGTGTGCCACCACGTGCCCCACTTTGGTGGTACTTGTTTCCAGTTCCAAACTTAATGAGGGGGCTACATGAGAGATTGAAAATATATTTCTTAGATTAAGGAGATACAGAGGACCCACATCCGCCTGATGCCCGGGAAAGCAAAGGGCCCTATTAATGAGAAGCTTGAAAAGTAATGTGGGTGAATGAATGGCTAACCAAGTCTTGCTGCAGAATAAGGAGACAGAAAAGCTCAACCATTCTTCTGTGTACAGTTGTGGGCTTCCCGATAGTGGAAAGTAACCTGAAGTTTCTTGGGGTCTTGCTTAAAAGTGCTGTTTTGAATGCTCTTCACTGCTCTAAAAAGAGCAATTATGGAGAATGGGGAAGGGGCCAGCACGTGGCAGCACGGAGCGAGAATACTGTCATGTCTCACTGTGCTACTTCTCATGCTGAAGCGAGAGGAGAGGACATTTAACATTAAGTCAGGTTTAGGCTTCAATCAAGATATTAAGCTGGTCTAATTAACCAGGCGAACAGTCTTTGTGCCCAAAGTCTCATCTGAATTTTAATTTAAGAGCAATGTAAAGTAAGTCCCATTGGAGAAGTTTTAAAAAGGTGACAATCAAAAATAGATCCACATTGGTTCTTAATGCATGCTGGTGTTAGTCAATAAAACCAAACACAAAAATTATCCGTTGAAAAAACTATTTGAAGTTGCAAATTGTTCCCTCAATATTGCAGTTGCTTTATTGAATAGTGACTGAAGCTGAAAGAAGATAGGGACTTGCATTATATATTCAACACAAACAACCGAGGCTTTATTAAGACATCCGGTCTAGGAGCAAACCCTTTGATGCCGTTCACTAGCTGTGTGATCTTACAGAAGACACTTAATAGATTTAAGTCTCTGTGTCTTCAGCGAGAAATGATCATAATATTCCTGGTGCCTAAAAAGATTTGGGATGCTTAAGTGAGCTCTTTCCTGAAGTAGTCAGTATTCTATATGTGTAGGCTCTTGTGTTTCTTTGTGCTAAGGATGGCTGTGCAATTAGGTGGGTGTCATTCATTTCCAGGGTCTGTGTTCATAGAGGCAAAGGAAATTATTCCTGTAAACCAGAAAGGGATTGCAAAAATTGTGTCACAGATTAGTTCAGGAAAACAAGTGCACAATAGAGTTGAACCAAGGATGACCACTGTCCATTTGTAAAGACTGCCGGTCATGTGAATGCATAGCTAGCCCTCTCAGGAAACTAAAGCCTGCAAGCACAGTTATATTCTGGCCTCTCCCTTTGCCATTGTTGTATAGTTAGAAGGCAGTTCATTGAGGGAATTGAGTGGCCATACTAATGGCATGCTCTTATTAATTGGAATCTACCCTTTTTCACCATAGAGACATATTAATGATGCTTCAGTTCTCCCAAAGATTGGACATTAATTAGAAGTGTGCCACCTTTTAAATAAATGCAAGATAAATCAACACTGGCAACTTCCCCTAACTTTAGAACTTCATATTTATCACAGGATGAGAATGAGTCACCCTAGCTGGGAAGTGGTGTTGCATGTCTTTATTCCCAGCATTCCAGAAGCAGAGGCAGGTGGATCTCTGTGAGTTTAAAGCCAACCTGGTGTGCAGAGTGAGTTACAGGACAGCTAAGGCTACACAAAGAAACCCTTTCTTGGAAAACCGAAAAAAAATGAGTCTCCCTTCTAAAGGGCCTTAGACTCCTTAGGGAAGTTGATCAATGCTCTTGGATATGAAGAGATCACCTTCATTCCCACTACTTACCCAACCAAGTGACAAAATAAGTGTTTCAAGTCTAGCAATTTCTTCCAGAGTTTCCATACTAATTGTAGGAAGATGAACTATCAACATTTTTCAATAGCATAAAAAAAGAAAGAGTAGAAGAGAGGGGAGGAAAGAAGAGAATAATATGAAAGTGAAGGGATTGGGGAGAAGATAGGAGAAAGGGGTATAGAAATACACACAAAGAGGTGAGAGAGGCAGAGAAGGAGGGAGGGAGGGAGAGAGAGAGAGAGAGAGAGAGAGAGAGAGAGAGAGAGAGAGAGAGAGAGAGAGAGAATTATTTCATCTAAATGCATGGAGGCATTGAATGAATATAATTATTATGGATTGCATTGAGGCCAACTTCGGGTTTTAATCACTATTTCCCTACTACCTACTAATTTGGTCCTCAGTGCGTGCTGTCATCCTGCTTTTGGTTGGGTGGCATTAACTCACCAGGTAAACACAAGAAATTTCTTCAGTTTACGCCTGTGGTGCATCAGAATATGAGAGGTTAAAGAAATCAGATGCATTACATCCAAACACATTCCTTTTCATTAGCATTTGGCATGGATGCCCTGCTCTGTAACCCAAAGAGCATTTTTGTTGCTGTTATATACTACATGGAGATTAGTGTTTTGGCCAGAATGTTAAAATTCAGTGTGTGCACCTCACAGTGTGTATTAAGGATGAGGCAGGCTAGAGGGCTGAACATATAGGCACTTGTTATGTATATATATCATGGAGATATTTATTTGAATGATACAATGATCCTTTGTCTACCAAAGCACTTAATGTATTGACTGCAGTTTAGTTACTTAAATCTACAAAAACTTAAGCCACAAAGCAGAAGGCTTGAGTGTGAGAATTATCCTCACCTTAAGAAAGTGAGACAAGAAGAGTTATCATATTCTTAATAATATATGAAGAAAGGAAAACCTCTTGAGACAGAAATAAAGGTTAGAGAAGCAGAAAAGAAAAAGCCATACACATCTAAACACTTTGTTATTTCCAGTGTCTTCTATTAACAATATTGTCACTGCTTTGGATCTGAGAACACAGAATAAAGCCTGCAGTTATATCTTGCTAACTCCAATAGCGTTCCACCTCCTTTCTTTTTCTGGATAACTTTTGACAATCGGTAGATTTCACTTGAAATCAGATTTCAAGTTTTCTATTCAATAACCGGAAGGGGTAATATCAACCTAGTATTCCACATGGCAACATGGGCATGAGCAGACAGTGGCTCCACCTGAGCTGCGTTGGGTTGAATTTTTTTGTCACTCTCCACTATGATCTCTCTCCTAACAATGGCATCGAAATAATAGTTTTGATGTATGTAATTATATTTTTTTAACTTGGTACATTTTTTTTCCAAAGTGAAGAGAAACAAATGTTTGTGATATCTGTAGATTTCAAAATCATAAGGGAAGGCTGCATTTTCTTCTAAATGGAAGACTATCCCCTTGGTTTTACTTTGCTAACAAGGAAGCACCAGTTGAAAGAATCCAAGACTTCACTTCACTTGCCTCTGTTACTCGCTCAGTCAGTGCAGCATTCATATTGGGCTTTCCTGATCCATCTGGGGAACAGATATCATTTCTACCAATTCTTGAAGAAACTTCTCAACAGATGACTACGGTCAGTGTCCCACTGATGTACAACAATGAGAGAGTTACTCTGGGTCTGATAACCACAAGAACATTTTACATGTACAACGTGCAGACTTGCAAAGAAACACTTTTGAAGGCAGGGAAGCTCCATGCTGAGCAGTTAAGAACGATTTTCACCATGTCAGGACCACCTGAGGCTGCTGTGCCACCAAGACAGCACTTCTCCCAAAGCAGATTTCTACTTTTCCCTTGAGATGCAGCAATCTAAAGATTTCTGTTCATCTCCGAGGCTTGAGCAGGGTGGGAACCTGGGAGAAGCGAGCCCAAGATAAATAGCATCTAATGCCTTGCTTTAATAATAGGCACAACAAATCACCAGCACGTACTATGTACCAGGTGCTATGCGAAGCATTTTACATACGCTATCTCATTTAATCTCATAATTGTTTTATGAAGAAGAGGTTATTTTCTCTGATTCACGTAGGGAGCCTAAGTTGCTGGCAGGATAAAGCACTGGTTCAAGGTCATACAGGTTGCACTGGAGAGCTATTCTCTCAATTGGCATAAGCCCTGCTCAAAACTACTTCGCTGTATTTAAAACGGCCTTGATGGGTTTGAAGAAGAAATACCAGGGAACAAAAGATGTGGCTTACTTATGCAATATTGGGATTCATCTTTTAATTAAATATTTTTGTATTTTCCAAAAATACATATTCTGCCCTTTCAATATTTCCATTCAGCAAAACTCTTGCATACACATCAATTGCTGCAAGAAACAAGGAGCAGGTGGGAGTGGGGCTTGGTAGCCTATGTAGCAATATGGAATATGAAGCCCCAGAGGAATAAACTGACTGATCAGTTCTATCCTGGAAATGGCATTGACCATAGTCAATGACGTCACCTTTATTCTACTTTATATTGTGCGTGTAATTCCTTTCTTTTCGTCTTAGTTAGATTTGCATAAGGAAGACACTTATTTTATAGAATGAGAGTCACATGCCTTCAATGCAAATGTAAGTGATTTTCTTCTCCTTTCTTTCAGTGTTGCTATGTAGGTTGTGATTTCGAGGTATTACTGGAAATTACATTGCAATGGCTCATCCATCTGTTCCACTTTGTATGCCCTGTCTTTCATGGGTAACATTGTTAGACCTGGCATGGCATCTTGGAGAACTATCTGTGATGATGAAGTTCTTTCTGCACAGAATTAGGAACTCTGTAATTGATCATCTCACCTAGACATGAGCTAATGAGATCTGGGTGAGGGCTGAGCTTTGTTTAGGTCTATAGATACAGATGATCCTGCTGACCCTATCTCATTTTACAGAGGTTACATGGAGATTTAAAAAAGTGGCTGCAGATAGATTTTGGTTTTTTCTTTTACTCTCTCTAAATGATGAGGCTTCTTTAGCACTTACTGCGTAGTGTTCGAGGATGTTATGTCCCATCAGAAAACTAAGTTGAAATTTTGTTTTAATAGGTGAGTAGGTCATTAAGAGAGACTAATCATATTCTCATGGGACTGGATTAATCATTGTCAGATACTCAGAGACATCACACTACCAACTATGTGTCCCTATGCACACATTTCTACTTGAATATTCACCAAGGAGGTAGCATAAATGACATTTCTTGAAACAGTTTTCAGGAAATGTTAATAGATTTTTCTTTTCTTCCTTCCTTCCTTCCTTCCTTCCTTCCTTCCTTCCTTTCTTTCTTTCTTTCTTTCTTTCTTTCTTTCTTTCTTTCTTTCTTTCTTTCTCTCTCCTTCCTTCCTTTCTTTTTTCTTTTAGGAAAAAAATGGTTTAAGCAATATTTTCCCAATAAAACACTTTATTTTCCATATGGTTAAAACTGAAATTGCTAAGTTGTATTGACATACGAAACCATATTGTAAAAAGGCTACCATTATGGTCTTAACATTTTTGGGGGTTGAATGGGTCAGTCAGCTATTTAGCTATACACACTCCTCTAAAACCACACATAGTGGGAGAACAATTCCACACCTCCCTGGACCCACACATCTTCATCTGATTTTGCAATAAAGTAAAATGTCCCCCTCTTAGCCCAGCCTTGAACCATATGGGGAGGTAGATAAATACAGAATACAGAATGCCACCACACCATTGAACCTCCTGTCATTACAAATGAGGAGTCTGGGTTTTGCAATCTCAGCCTTCAAGAGGCTCATTGATTAGTAAATAAAATCTATTTAGGCCTTAAAATAATAGTGAGCTGTATTTGTTTTAAACTACTTGAAACTGGGGCTTCATCTGCTAGAGCAGCTTAACCGTACACACATTGAATTACTGCGTGGATGATACCAAGTGTGTTTCCTGGCATCTTGTGTATGCATCTATGATTACTGCCTTCTTTTCTGTCTTTGGTACCATCCACTTGGACATGAGTCAAAGGGACTTATTTTTATACTAGCTTTTAAGCAGTTTGCGTCATTTCAGATGAAGAGGATTATTCCAGAGCTTTCACTTAATATTGTCCCCTGCTTACTTTGATTACCAAATGGCATACAATTTAATTATTTACAAAATAAAGAGGTTTCCAAAAAGAGATTTCAAAATACGATATTTGAAAATCATCACTGAAAAAAATAAAACAAAAGCAAAGCTTTGCCATTCAAAAGTACTAATTACCTATGAAGTTCACCATTTAAGTTCAGGTTTACTTGTGGCATATGACATACATTATCACACTGAAAAGGCCAGTCCACCTTCAGGGCTCCCAAGAAATAAGGAGTTCTCCCTGATTCATAGGACAGATGTATAAATTATGAGTCTTGAATGAATTCTGTAATGAACGGTATCAGAAAAAGTCTACTTTCACAGCAACTAGGCGAGGACAGCCAGTATTGGGGTCAGACTCCATTTTATTACCATGGTGATGTGGTACTAAAATGTCCATTGATTAGAGCTGGGACTCGTGAGTTATGTCTTCTCAATCTGTTGTCTGTTCCTGATTAACCTTGCTTTTAACAAGAATGTCTGCACTGAAGGCTGGTTCTCAGTCATCATGTATGAGGTGAACGTTCAGAAGCATAAGCATATGCATATTCATTGGAATTATAAATAAATATTTATATTCCAAGATTATTTTTAAGTTATCTCATGCATTTTCATCTATAGTTTTGGTGCACAGAGATTGCATGTGTGTGTATGGTGTACATGTATGTATGCATTAATGTACAGAAGTGAATGTATGTGCGGAGGTGTACATGTACACGTGTTATGCATGTGCATGTAGAGACCAGAGGTCATTATTGTTTTGTTCTCAGTCATTCTCCACATCATGTTTTTTTATAAAAATGACAATTAATTTTATTTTTTCAGAGGCAGGGGCATGTGGAGGTCAGAAGACAATTTGTAGCTCTGTTCTCTCCCTTTGCTAAGTGAATTCCACATAGCCAATTCAGGTTGTCAGGTTTCAAAGCAAGTGTTGTTTCCTGCTGAGCCATCTTCCTGGCTCCTTCACTGTTCTGAGACGGGGTTACTCACTGAATGTGGAACTCATCAAAGTTATTAGGCTGGATGGCCACTAAGCCCAGTGGATCCTCCCATCTCTTTGCCTCCTCCAACCTTTTACAAGGACACTGGGGATTCAAACATGCATGCTCATGCTTGCAGAGCAAGCATTTGACCCACTGAGATATCTCCTTGTCCTCTAAACCGGTTTTAAACATACCAAGCATTTACACTTTTTTCCTAATTCATATTGTCCCAATCCTCCCACTAATATAACATTCTTATTTCTCTTGGGAGAGTTATACACTCCCACCACCACATGATTGCAGTATTGTTGTCTCCATCTCCAGCTTCAGGAATTATAATTTGGGCCCAGACTGGTAAACTGAGAATTACATCTTTTGTCCAGGAAGACTGGTTAAGGAGAGGGGTTATTCTCAACTCAAGCCAATGAAAATCAAATCTGTTATTTATATTAAAAATAAAGAATGAATGCAATGTCTTCTCCACAACTGAACACAGAATGAGGAGGAAGAAAGCCTAGAGTTCTGGAAACTATCATAGCACCACGACTGAGCTCAAAAGCCAACCAATAAGGGAAATGCAGAAGAAGGTCAGCCATTCTCTATTTCAAGGTCTTATGATTTATGGGGCTAAAATGAGCTGCACTTGTCTTTTCAGATGCTGGAGGTAAGCAATCAGAACTGGGGTTCCTGCCTTTTGTAAATAGATACAAAGTAATATAACCAGAGAAAACGAGAAAGTTGAAAATGTGTGGAGCGTAGCTATAGTAATAAACTAGAGAAGCTAAGTAATAAGGTGAACCCAAAGAAGAACGTATATAGATCCACCTGGAAACTGAAGATGGACAGGATCACCTGACAGGGTTGTGAGCATGGCTGTGGGGGGGGGGAGGATGGAGGGTAGAGGGGAAAGAGGAGCAGAGTGTGGGAGGGTTGAAGAGAACTTGAGGGCATGGGATGGTGGGGATGGAGGAAGGGCAGGTATGAGAACAAGGAAAGAGATGTCTTGATTGAGGGAGCCATTATGGGGTTATCAGAAACCTGGCTCTAGAGAAATTCCCAGGAATCCACAAGGATGACCCTGGCTAAGCCCCTAAGCAATAGAGAAGAGGGGACCTGATCTTGACTTGTCATGTAGTCAGACTGATGAATATCTTAAATATCACCATAGAACCTTTATCCAGCAACTGATTGAAACAGAGGCAGAGATCCACATTTGAGCATTGGACTGAGCTCCCAAAGTCCAGTTGAAGAGTGGAAGGAATGGGAATATGAGCAAAGAGGTCAAGACCATGATGGGTTTGCCCACTGAAACAGTTTACCTGAGCTAATGGGAGCTCATCCACTTCAGCCAGACTGGGAAGGAACTAGCATAAGACCAAACTAGTCCCTCCGAATGTGGTTGACAGTTGAATTGCTAGGGCAGACTGGGGGGCCACTGGCAGTGGCACTGGGATATGTCCCTGCTGCATGTAATGACTTTTTGAGATCCTATTCTCTTTGGATGGATACCTTGCTTAGCCAAGTTATAGTGGGGAGGGCCTTAGGTCTTCTCCAAAGCAATGTGTTTTACCCTCTCTGGGGATGGGACAGGGGTGGGGTGGGAGGGTATGTGGAGGGAATGGGAGGAGGGAAGGGGGTGGGAACTTGCATTGGTATTTTCTTTTAAAAAATCTAATAACCCCTCCCAAATAAACTTACATTATTCTGTGAACTGTTCTAGAACCACAAATTTCCATTTGATTTTCTTTTCTTGGCTGGTGTAGTTTGTCAATGAGCTCTTACATTCATGTGCTGCATTTGCAGAGCATGCATTGACTATGGGGAAAGAATATGGGCTTTGGATGGGGAATAGTAGTGAATACCTGTGCAGCAACTTCCTAGTCGTGGACTGAGCAGAAGGCAATTTTCTATGCTGCGGGGTCCTCTGTAAATGGTCTATTGTGAAGATGCAATTAGACTACATGTGTAAAGTGACTAACATAGCTACTTAATAGATGTCCGTTTCACACACAAAATTATTTTCATAAAAGCTTTAACTTTCACATAATTTATACACCATTAGGTACATGAAACAATTCTACCTTACCCTTTCTGTCTCTGCCCTTTGATTGATTGATCTGTCTCTGCCTTTGATTGACTCATTCATTCAGTTTTATCATCCAATGAGTTTTTTTTCTGAATAACCTACTTTTCCATTTTAATTGCACATCCTCATAGACAGATCAGTTGCAGAATAAAGAACACTATATGGTCAAAGGCGGCATGATTTAGACTTTGAAAATTTTCTCCTATAATCAATTTTTAGGTAGGCAATGCTTGGCAAACCCACATAATATCATCATCGTAAGTTAGGATGATCACTGAAATATTCTTGAATATAGTAAAAGCTATTGAAAAAGTATTTATTACCTTTTAAAATTAGTTTAAACTCACTAAGGAAGATATGTTGCAATGAGGAAGATATACTTCATGATAGTACATATTTGAACCTGATTTTGACCAGGTCTCAATCTGCTCATGTTATAACTACATAGCCCTCCATTCATCACTCTCTTGTTCTTTGAGAAGTGAAATTTTCTGTGGAGAATCTTGCAATAGATTCTAGGCATTTGCTCTTTAAGGTCCAGAAACAGCAGGAAGAAGCCAGTATTTCCAAGTTCTGAGATCTAAAGGAATGGGTAACAGGTGCTATCATTGGGAAGTAGGTTCTTCCTTTCCAAGTGAGATGTTTTCAGTGTGAAACTGTAGATGAGTTAAGGACTTGGACTGTCTGAGGAATGGGGGAAGAGAGAGAGAGAAACAGCAAGTGGTGTGGAGGTAAGGACAAAGAAGAAAATAAATTCACAGAAAAATTCAGATAAACTTTACCATTCATGCCTTATTTCTAGCATCCAATCTTAAACCATAATCTTTTAATTGCCTAGGTCTATTAGGTCGTTGTTCCTTTCTGTGGGATTAGCTGTTAGACAATTACCACAGTATTTATTATGCAATATGCTCATTCCTGACATTATATAAATCTCCCATATAGCTAGATACCAATGAGAAGCTATTAAACATTGACCAAAAAACAATTTCATGAAAAGATTCTTTGCAGCTATGCTGAAGAAAGTGGACCTACACCCCAGATATTCTGAAGTATGGAAAATATAAGCACCTATAGATTTTGCTAGACAGTAACTAATTTTGTATAATAAAGCCAAAGTGACTTAATGCTCCACTTCCTTTCTCTCTCCCTCTATACACTATCTGGCAAAATTTACCTTTAATTTTCTTGGTGCATACTACAATAAAATTATCGTCTCTTTGTTGTTTTCTTTGCTGGACTCCCATTATGCTTGGAATTTCCTTAAAGGTAGGGATTGGATCTTGTTTTTTTTTTCAGAAGTTAGCACAATATCAGGGGCTTATTATTTAATATATAGATTTATGAATGAAGGCAATATATAAATAGCTAAACTGTATTAAGCATAAAAATCAATGTTTCAATTTGTTGTGTTATGAGTTATACTCACTATAATAATATGAATACATGCTTCATGAGAGATGCAAGCGCTGACACGCCATCATGCTGTCTAAAGATCAGCCCTCTCCTCTCCTCATAAGCAATCTGACTTTTATTCATCCCCAAAGCTGGACTGGGATATGATGTTTCCCACATCAGGCTGTTTCTTCCACATTTTCTTTTTCTCTCTTAGTGAGAATGAGGTCATTATGATTCTAACCACATATTTTTACTTGTAATTGCACAAGTATTTGCAAAATCAAAACTAACCTTAAGAATCATTTGATTGTTCGCCATGTTCCGAGAGTCCAGTTTTATCCCATGCTTTTTCTAAGGGAGGGGGAGAGGAGTGGGGGGAAGGGGAGAGGGGTGGGAGGAGGGGGAGAAGAGTGGGAGGAGGGGGAGAAGAGGGAGGGGGAGAAGAGTGGGAGGAGGGGGAGGGAAATGGGAGGCTGGTGGGAGGAGGTGGAAATTTGTTTTTTTTTTCTTTTCTTTATCCTCCTTTTATCAATAAAAAAAATTAAAAAAAAAAGAATCATTTGATTGACACTCAACACCTAGCAGCATGTAAAAACAAATTAAGTCTATAAAATACTTGTCACAAAACTGAACAACCCTGTTAGGTGAAAGCAAACTGCTAAGTACCTACGGGGTATCATGCAGAATATGTATTATTTAGTTAAAAATCTGGGTTCCCGAGAGTGAGCAGAATTGGTTCCTATTGCTGGACTTTGCGCCAGAATTCTTTGAGCACTTGTCGCCTTTCGTCTTTGCATTTTCTTTTCCTCAAGTACAAACTGAAGGATTTTTACCTGACAATTTCTGAGGTCCCCTTTCAGCTTTAAAATCATATTAATTTTATGATCTCTATTTTTATCCAGGAAGTCATTGGTAAAATAATCCAGTCATAGAGTATGTAATCTATTTCTCTCCTTATAGTATGCCTGTTTTGTAATGGAACTGAGCCTAGATTACTACTCTTTTGCTTATCTTGAATTTCCTCCAAATACTTAACATGTCATAACATTCTGACTTTTGGCAGTTCCACATTTTTTCCTTACTTTATAAAATCAACTCTCTTTAAAAGTATCAAAGTCTCTCTACTTCTAACGAGGCGGGCCCTAAGTTCTTCAGATGCTGGGAGAATGCTGATATGTGGGGAAAACCATTTCCGTTTCTGTTCTTTACAGTCACACTATAAAGAAAAATAATCATATCATAAGCATTCATTTGTAGAGCCATGATTCTTCCTTAGTCCCATCTTCAACAGAACTGAAAGAGACTTACGCTTACATTTTGCTTCGGTGCAGGAAATTTTAAATAGCTGAGCAGAATAAAAAGAGGTTCTGGAAAACTCATCATTTTTTTCAAGTGACTGTTGAGGTGATATTTTACTTCTATCCATGCTGAAGGAGATATGTGGACTTTCAAGACCTTATAGATTTTTCTTAAATATAGCATAACTGTGTGTTTTAAAGAGCTATCAGTGAGGAGGTATAGCTCCAATGTCACCCAGGTTCTCGTTTAAGGCTGTGGTTAGTGGGATGGATTGTCTTAGAGATGCTTGGTCATTCTTGAATATTTCATATAGTAATCAGAAAAATACACATATGTATGTATATTTTTGCTTTACAAGATTTTGTTTATTTTTTATCATATTCAGCTCAGTAGTAGATCTAATTATTTTGATGTTTTTACAGACACCGTAAGATACAAAAGTCCTGAAAATACCAAGCGATTATCTATTCAAAATATTTACACCATGATTTGAGATTAAGTGACTATCATACCATATAATTTTTGGTAGTATATTTAAGTAAAAACTGATTGGGAAATTTTAATGAAGATATTAGGGTTTTTTTTTTTTTTTTGCCAAGTTTGCCTGTCCAACATTGTTGAGAGAGAGAGGTTGCAAGCCAGCAGGTAAGAGAATGTCCAACAGTTTTTTTTTCTAGGTCAGCAATCAAGTGCACTATCTGCTGTTCTATCAAATGAACCATCCTCTCATTCTCAATGCCTGCATTCTATTCTAAATGTGACTCCTTATTTTCAGGATTTGGCACGAAATTGAGTGATAAAGTTAATCATTTTATATTCTTTCCGTTTTATCACTTTTGTTCTTGCAATATAAATTTCCTTTTCCTGCTGATCTATAGAAAATCTCTTGTAAAAGTCTACTAGTCAGCTAAATTCTTAAGGTGGTAAATTAGAAATGTTTAATGTCCTTAGCTGGGAAGAATAATTAAAAAGTCCATTATGAAATGTCCTATTTCTATTTTTATGATAAATAATAACCATAGTGCTACAAAACAGAGTATGAAATATTAAATATGGATTTAAAAGCTACATTAATAATTTACTAGGAATATGACAGAGCATTTTACAACTTTAACTCCTACCTCCCTTCTTTACTTAAATGATAGAAAGAAAAGGTGACACCTCATAACATGCTATAGTTTTAGGGAACAGAAATAGTTTAAAACAGTTTAGTGGTGAAAATGTAAGAGGTACTCAACACTTATCCAGCAGTTACCATTTGATGGTTACTGTGGGGGAAATGAGTATTAAACTTGGCTAGCTATGAATTTCCCTTTAGAAACCATGAAATAGAAGATAAAATGGCTTTTGTGTCATTGCACATTAGGCAGTGAAGGACAGGGAATCCTCAAAGAAGGAAAAATCAAGGGAGTCCTAGGAATGCTCCCGTATTTCTGCCTTGAGGGTTTCTAGGCCAGAGCATTGGATAGGGAAGCTCAGGCGACTCACAAAATTGATGATATTGGGCTGCAATCTGGAGGAGAGATTAGAGGAGAAAGAACTGGTGAAGAGAGAGCTTTTAACAACACACACACACACACACACACACACACACACACACGGAGAGAGAGAGAGAGAGAGAGAGAGAGAGAGAGAGAGAGAGAGAGAGAGAGAGAGAGAGAGAGAGAGAGAAAGGCGGGATCTAAATCTGAAGACCTGAGATGGTCAAGTATTCAATAGGATATTTATTGATCAGCATGTTTACTTGAGGAAATTTCTTGGGAGTGGAGAGCTGCTAGGGAATGAAATGACCTGGGAAAATGCTTCGTATACAGTAAAGTATCAAGTGCATTACTTGAAAAGTTTTGATTCCACACTGAGTATTGTTCAGATCTTGATCAATAAATCTTAAAAGCCAGGTGTAAAAAGATCAATGTGTTTCAAGTTCAAGCAACTTGTCTTACAGTCAATTAAAATATTTACAGGTAACCAGATTGCCTTATTCAAAAGTATGTGGTATTTATTATATCTCACGTAGTTCTTAATTTCCAGGAACACCAAGAAGTATGGTTACATGACTAAAAGCAAGGAGATGAAGCAGCCAATAAAAATGACGAAGAGCTACAAAGATGTCTGGGTAGACGGACAGGAAAGTTAGCAACAGTTATAAATGCTCTTTTACAGCCGTAGATCTTAAGTGTAAACAAGAAAGACATGCGGAATACAAATCTCACCTATATAAATAAAACAGTGAAGCATGAACATAAACACAATAGAAATGATTGGCAGATCAGATATATTGCAAGAAGAGAAGATAGAGAGCTAAAAAAGCTAACAGCAAATTCTCCACAAAATGAGAGACAGAATTATGAGCCGCAAGGACAAAGTTTAGACTTTCCAAAAATGAGAATATAAAAATATTTGAATAAATAAATTTGATGAAAAGTATGAATCTATCTGTCCAAAAAAAAAAAAACTTCAAAGGAACAGGCACAGGAAAGAAACACAAAGTCAACAAGGGACACTTTCTTGAGAAACACAAACATGAAGAAAAGGAAAACATTTTAAGCACCAGGCGAGAGGACGGCGCATTTGTAGGAACAAAGATAAGGATGACAGCTGGTATTTTGCATAAATAAAATCTACATGGAAGACAGAAGCAGAGCATCGTGTTCAAAATATCGAAAGAAATAAGATACAAACAACCAAGAACCTCAAGCAAGTTATCGTTGGATTCCCAAGACCACAGCTTTAAGACATGGAAAGGCTTAATGAATACACCATTCCTTTTTACTACAAGGAATAGCTTAAAATTTCTGTTCTTCCGGAGACACTTAGTGATTGACTTCAGATGATAACACAGCCAGCCAGGAAAAGCTACGAAGTATGTACCTATGGAAAGGCTGTCTCCAGAATACCTAAGCATCCATCCAATTTCATAGCAAGAGAGAAAACCGCTCAGAAAAAAAGGAAGAGTGGAATATTTGAACAAAAATTTCAGTCAAGATACCTGGATAGAAAATTGACACATGAAAGAGTCTTACCGTCACCAGGTACTAGGAAAATGTACTTAACAGCGCAATGAAATAACAATGGGATGTAACTAGAAAGGCTAAGGTGACAGCGCTTATGGCTTCACTGAGTGCGTGCAGGAAATTACTCTCACATACATTTTTATGGAAATTTGAAATGTTACTGCCACTTTGAAAAATTTTGCAAAGAAAGAAAGAAAGAAGGCATACACCAACCATATGACCTGGAATCCTAGATATTCTTAAAACTGATGAGAAACAGAATCCAGGCATGATGGAGCAAAACTGTATTCTTAGCACATGAGAAGTAGAGGCAGGAAGATCAGTGTGTTCACGGCCATCCTCACGTGCATACCAAGATCAAGGCCAGCCAAGGTTATATGAGACCTTTCATCTCAAAACCAAAACAAAGCACATCAAACCCCGTACAAATCTATCTAGGTAAAGACATGTGCGGGGATATTTATTGATATTTTATTTATAGCAATAAAAAGCTAGAAATCCCCTAGGTGAATAAATGTGGTTTGTTTTGCTGTAACAAATGAAGCTTGCCTGACCTGAACATCAGAGTGCAGAGCTAGTTACACTGGTTAGCGGTAGAGGCCAGGCAGTGGTGGTTCACACCTTTAATCCCAGCGCTGGGGAAGACAGAGGCAGGCAGATCTCTGTGAGTTCAAGGCAAGCTTGGGAAGACTGAATCAGTCTAACAGAGACATAAAACTCATACCTTTGATTTCAGCACTTGGGATCACATACCTTTAATTCCAGCACTGGGAAATGGAGACAGGAGTGATCTGGCTGGGTGGAGAGAGGAATATAAGGCAGGAGGAGAGGAGCTCAGAGCTTTCTGTCTGAGGATTCATTGGCACAGGATTGCTCCTATGGCCTCAGGATTCAGTAGAGGGAAGAATTAGTGGCTGGCTGCTCTGCTTCTCTGATCTTTCAGCCTTAACCCCTATATCTGACTCTGGGTTTTTATAATTAAAACCCATTAATGCACACACATATATTTCCATGCTCTCTATAGCTATACAATGGGGAAAATACTAAGAATTAGAAAGGAGTGAGCTACATGCATCCACATACTGTAGATCCCTTTCAGAGTAATTGTGCTGACTGAGAGGCAAGATGGGAGCCCACGGTGAAAAATTCTGCTCGCACAAGTCCTAGGAAGTGAAGAATCAATCATGTATGAGGCTTGGAAGCTGAGCAACTTTGCCTGGGATGGGGTAGAGAGAGAGATTACCTTGGGGCTTGCTGGAAATACTGGAGATGATGGGTACATGATCAGTCTTAGTTATGGGAATAGTTGTCCTGGTAAATATGGGTTGATGTGGGAGTCACCTCTGTGTGCTATGATTACCATTAGTTAATAAAGAAACGGCCTTGGCATGTTGATAGGGCAGAACTTAGGTAGGCAGGGAGGACAGAACTGAATGCTGGGAGAAAGAAGGGCAGAGTCAGAGAGATGCCGTGGAGCCGCCAGAGTCAGACATGCTGAATCTTTGCCAGTAAGCTACTGCTATGTGGCCACACACAGATTAATAGAAATGAATTAAATTCACATAAGAGTCAGCCAATAAAAAGCTAGAGCTAATGGGCCAAGCAGTGTTTTAATTAATATAGTTTCTGTGTGGTTATTTTGGTTCTGGGCGGCCGGGGGGGAACAGGCTGCCTGCAGTAACAGATTGGTGCTCATGAAAAAGTCTGCAACAACGGATCAAAATGTTCAGGTGCCTGTTTTGAAATGGAGTTGTTTTCTGCCAATGGTATATCAATAAAGCTGTTTAACAAAATTATCTGCTTCCCTTTTTCTTTTTCTCTTCTTTTTCATTTTTTTAAAAATATTTATTTATTTATTTATTATGTATACAATATTCTGTGTGTATGCCTGCAGGCCAGAAGAGGGCACCAGACCCCATTACAGATGGTTGTGAGCCACCATGTGGTTGCTGGGAATTAAACTCAGGACCTTTGGAAGAGCAGGCAATGCTCTTAACCTCTGAGCCATCTCTCCAGCCCCTCTTTGTCTTTTTTTTAAGACAGGGTCTCTCTATATAGTTCTGGCTGTCCTGGAACTTCTTATGTAGACTACAGGGGCCTCGAACTCACAGAGATACACTTTCCCTTAAACGGCTTCTTACCCTGGTGTCTGTCTCTTTGGCAACACTCTGTGTGTGTGTGTGTGTGTGTGTGTGTGTGTGTGTGTGTGTGTGTGTAAGATAGAAGAGAGGGAGAGAGAGAGAGAGAGAGAGAGAGAGAGAGAGAGAGAGAGAGAGAGAGAGAGAATCTTTTCAGTGTTACCTCCACATTTACTCTTCATTTGAAAAACAGACTCCCTGCTGTGTATGCCCCTCAAAGGAAGCATATAGTTCTGAGTGATGAGCATCACACCTGGGAAGCTTTGATAAGACACAGATGACTGGATACCATGCTCAGATGTCCAGATCACGCCCAGAAGTCCTGATTCGGATTGGGTGGTCCAGAGGTTTGCATACTACACGAACCCCAGGCAGTACTGATGATGCTGGCCTGACACTACACTATCGTGGGCTTTGGGGTTTGATAGAGCAGGGTACAAGTCCCAGCCTCATTCAGAGGGCAATGTACCTACCTGAGCTCAGCTTCCATTTCCTGCTCTGCAAATTAGGAGTTGTAGTGGCTTCCTTTTCATAAGATTGTTGTAAAGATTAAAGTCGTTAATATTTTTGTTGCCCGAATATATATCAGGGTATAATAGGTGAAATCTGGTGGTCCAATTAGTAGCCTTACATTAATTACTGGTCATTAGCACACATGTTGTGAATACACATTAAGAGGGAACCAATTTCCCTTGCTAAGTGCCTCAACAGGCATTCCTTTCCACCCACTTCTCCCAGAACACACAGTTCCCTGATATTCCCTTTAGATGTCTAGATCTGTTGTCATTCTCAACTTCTTTGGGCTGGTACCTCTTGATGACCTCCTTGTTATCTAGGCTGAAATGCATTCTTCTATATAAACTAATTAAGCCAATGATTCATGGGAAATATATAATTAAAAACTAGTGTTTTAAATGCCCAACATATCAGTTATTTATTCAAATGTTTGTATAATATTGTGAACATTAGAAATGGAGAAGGTTGAGAGGAAGATGCACAATGTGGCAGGTGGAAAGGGCGTTTTGATGAGTCAGACAGCTTTTCAGTTCATTTGCGATGACTCTCCATTGGGGTCTGGTTGTTTCCCTTAACTCAAACACTATTGTGTTTATTAAGGTCGGAAACAGAATCTATGTTTTTAACAATGAACTTTCAGGACTCCTGGCTTGAAAGGTCTATGTGCTTTTCTGTCCCTACCACCTCTCCTCCTCTGTGGCTGTTTGTCATTGCCTTGCTTCATTCGTGAAATCACAGAGCAAATCCAACAAGCCCAGCAAAGCAAACAGACACTGCAAACCCCTCACCTCAACCATTTGACACGAGTCTACCCTGCCTGCTGCCCGTTCTTTAAATCCCGCCACAGGAAGTCGGATGAAGGAGTCTTTTGCCATATGCGTATAATACTCTTGACTATTTTGTCATTTCAGGGTGCTGGAAACTAACTGAGCTTAGCCTTCCAAAGGGCAGGTGCATTGCTTTATGGACCTTTCTGCAAAACACATAGAAGTGATGAGTGAAAGACAGGGAGGAAGCAGTGCTGCTGTTATGCACCCTGACAAGCAGGAGCATGCACAGCGTCTCTGTGTCACTGCCTCGGAGGAATGAGACTCCTGGAAGCAAACACGAGCCCTAACTTCCTCTTTCCCTCATCCAGCCACGTGCTTCGGAAGAGCTCTGACATCACTGATAGATAGATTGATTTGAAGCAGCCCAGAGCGACACTTAAATATCACAGGTGTTTGCAAGGATTTTCTGCTCCAGCCACTACAATTCCTGCATGGCGTAGGAAGTGTTGGTTAACAAACTTCCTTTGTCTCTCTTTTATGTCGCAGTTCTGACTTACTTTCTACTTGTCTAATTTGTTGTTAGAATTAAATAATATTTCCCGCAACCACTTTTCTTCCTTATGCTGATACTGAGACAGGTTTTCTGAGTTTGCTTCTTATCTTCATGTGAAGTTTGGGTGATTTTAGTCAACACCTTCAAATTTTTGATATGTTCAAATCAAATTAGCATCACTCTCTTAACTATTGAAAAAAACTCAGGTCAGATATTATGTAAAATTATCTGATAATACTGAAATGTTGGACACAGAGTTAGCCTAATCAATCCAAAGCCCGCTCTCTCTCTCTCCCCACACATACACGTACACGGGGTACACACAATCTGTTTCATTTATAAGATTTTCAAAATGTCCCTAAGGAATTGAAAGAAACACTGAGGCTTTGATTATTGAAGACCCTAGTTAAGTTACACTTATTTTCCTGCCATTGAGGAATCTTGGGCTCATCAGATGACTAATTTATAAAACAGGGGCAGTTAGTTTGCAGGTAGAGAAGAACACAGCCTGGACGGCAGGGAAAGCTGGTTCCAAGAGGAAGCACACCTGCTGAGGTGCTACCTTGTGTTTGGAGGGACAGAGGACGCTGGGAGACAGTTCTGCGGAAGGATGCGGACTGATAATGTATGCTGAGGAAAGCGTTTGCCCTTTTCACATGTTTTCTCAGTTCTTGGTGTAATGACGATAATTAATCTAAGAACTACTAAATGTAACACCGGCTCTCATTTGTCAAGCCCTTAGCCTTGTATATTCGAGGATGCTTCAGTCATTAACACACTCAGTCTTTATAATTAGATAAAATACATCATTAAGAAGAATACTAGCTAAACTGCATCATTAATTTTGCACCAAAATGACTGACACGTTACATGAAGTCTGTATTTAACCAGTAGAAGCCTTACTTGTCCGTAGTACGTTTACGAAGCAGTATAATTTCAAGCTATATTTGATTTCTCCAAGCAATCAGCTTCTTCCGGTAGATTGCCTTGCCATGTCTCCTGTCACTTGAGGCATGTGAGCTGGTCCTTTGCTGAACCAAACTACACTTAATAAACCTTCCTTCCCACCACAGAATGCAGCCCAGGTTCACCATATGCAAACTCCTCTGTATGAAACAGAAGGCATCACACATTTTAAGGCTGAAACAGCTCAGAAAAATCATTTCTTTTTTTTTAAATGTAACTCTTCTTTAATCAGATAGAAAACAGGTCTTTACTCACTTATTTCTTTAAAACATATTTCTATCACCAAAAAGATTTGTACTATGTGTGTGTGTGTGGGGAAACAGACTCATTGTCCTGAATAATAAATAGGAAGAAACAAGCTATCCTCATATGTTAGGGGAAATATGGTGAGGAAAAATTCAAATGATCTTTGCACGCTGGCCTTCTGCTCTGTGTTGTCTTAAGTGCAGGTAGCCACGGTGGTTACACAGGAGATGTCTTTAGTGGGAAATGAATGTGGTTTTAGTCTTCATTCCGTCAACACTGTAAAGTAAGGCTTTTGAATCTAGTTTGCTGATGGGTGAAAAAGTTGATCCAATAGAATATAAACATCAATATTTTCCTTTATATTTTAGAGGATGATTTATGAAAGACATGGGGAATTAATGTTTGTAGCTGACTTAAGTAGCCCTTTGTTGTTATTCCGTTTTGCCGTCTACTTTACAGGAATAAGGTAATTTGACCTTCTGTGGAAGAGCCAGTGAAAGGCAGACTTTGAAGCTGCCTGGCACAGAACACATTGCCCTCCTGCACTATTTAGGAGTCTCGGAATCCTATGGACATGTGCTCTGCCCTTCCCCTGGAAATGCTTCATCTCTAGCATGTTTGTTTTACAACTGGTAATGCTTGGCACGAACTGTCTAAGAGGAAGTGAGAAAATAGTAAACGAAAGTGAAAGACTTGCACTCAATTAAGCCCTATTTTTCAGAATAGTTTCATGAAAATGTAAATGGATATATTGAGTGCATATTTAGCAATTTTCCTAATAGGTGCATAAAATGGGCAATGAAGCTTTCCTTTGCTTAAAAAGGAATCTTATAAAGGAGCTGAAAAGTCAAGTGGAAGAAATTATTAGTTGGTTAATTAATTTACAGAGTACAAATTATAGCAAGGAATCATAGCACAATTTCCACAATTAATAAGTGACATGTCATTAATTATTTAATCACAAAATTATAAAAATAAAAAATTATGTTATCTTGGCTATAGATTTTTCTGTTTTCTCTTTTAAATCATAATTTTAGATTACAAGTATAATGTACATTTATTGTAAGAACTTAAGCATTATTAATAATTTGCATATTTTCTTCTAGCTTTTAAAAACAAACATCTATCTATCATCTATCTATCTATCTATCTATCTATCTATCTATCTATCTATCATCTATCTATCTATCATCTGTTTATCTATCCACCTATCTTATCATCTACTATCTATCTATGTATCTATATAGACTTAGCTGACTAGTTATAACACCACCTTTTCCCACAGGATACTTGTATTGACAATACACATTAAATTTTGAGACATTCTTCAATGATTTATCTTGATTGTCAAGCTGACTGGATTTAGAATCACCAAGGAGACACACTACTTAATGTGTTTGTAAAGGTGTGTTCAGAGAGAATGGGAAGGCCCTCTCCATATGTGTGTGGTACTGTCGTATGGGCACGGTCTATAGAATTCATCTTTCTCTGCAATGTTACTGGCTCCTCACAGTCTTACAGCTTTTGCCACCATAATGAACTATATCTTCATTTTACTTCATGAGCTGAAATCAACATACTTTCCTATAAGCTACTTTTGTTAAACAACTGGCCAGAGAAATAAGAAAATTAATTGATATACCTCAGTAACTTTTCCACTTTTTGTTTACTTTTGCTTATTTATTTCAATTCATTTATTACATTTGAAAGGTTAAAATTATAGTTTTATGAATTACTTTTCCATAGTTAGTAAGCTGGTTTCTACCCTGCTACTAAATGCATTCTCTATTTCCGTCACTCAGATATGGTGGTCGATACTTGCAATCCTAGTACTCAGGAGGATAACAAATTCAAGGTCAGCCTTGGCTACATATGCAGGGCCTATCTCCAAAACAAAACAGAAAATGCAAATATTTTGTCAACTTATAAAAATATTATACTGCATAGAAAATTTGATATTTCCTTAAGTTTATTATACGAGAATTAGGAACTTAATTTTATATTCATTTTAACCTGATATAATATTTTGATTGCTATTTATTTATTTGTGCATTTATTTATTTTTTGAGTGTAGTGTTATATGCATACATATGATACATATGTGTCTATGTATGTGTGTGCTCCATGGTGTGTGTGTGTATATGAAGGCAAAGAACAACTTGTAGGAGTCAGTTGTTTTTTTCCCTTAACAATATGGGTCTCAGGGATTAAACTACAAGTAGCAAACTTGGCAGGAAATGTCTTTACCAACTAAGCCATTTTGCTAGACCTGTTATTCATATATATATATATATATATATACACTTAAGTAAACTGTTATGACTTGAATTAAAATCTTATCCTAAAATACCATTAATTATTTCTGTATCATTCATTCTTTTGATCTAAAATGTAATGTGATATCTATTGTTGCTTTTAGAAAAAAAATTAAATCTACATTTATTTATAAAAAAGTTTACGATAATTTCTCATTAATTAGAAACTAGATATGAGCAAAATTGTTCATTTGTGATGTCACATATGTGGGATTCCTAAGGCAAAAGGCACATGTGCTTGAATTTTGTACACATTATCAAATTTCTTTTTATATCCATCAGCAATGCAGAAGAATGCCTATTTAATGCAGTGAAGTAGGTTATTAAACGCTTGACATTATACTAGAGTGAAAAATTGAATCAATTAAAAAATTCATTTTCTTTCTTTTAAGTATATTTGAGCTATCCATATAGTGATAGGGTAGTTTTTAAAAAATTTATTAGATTTTTTTTGTAAAAACATACCAGTCCAAATCCCCACTCCCTCCCTTCCCCTCCATTCCCTCCACACACCCTCTCACCATATCCCCATCCCATCCCCAGAGAGGGTAAGGCACATTGCTTTGTGGAAGGTCCAAGGCTCTCCCCACAACATCTAGGCTGAGCAAGGTATACATCCACAGAGAATAGGACCCCAACAAGCCAGTACAAGCAGTAAAGATAAATCCCAGTGCCACTGCCAGTGGTCCCCCAGTCTGCCCCAGCCTTACAACTGTCAACCACATTCAGAGGGACTAGTTTGGTCCTATGCTTGTTCCTTCCCAGCAATAGAGGAGAGGGTGCCTAAACTGGCCTTGCCCTGTAGTCAGACTGATGATTGTCTTAAATATCACCATAGAACCTTCACCCAACAACAGATGGAAACAGAGGCAGCGACCCACATTGAAGCACTGAATTGAGCTCCCAAGGTTCAGTTGAAGAGGGGAAGGAATGAGAATATGAGGATAGTTTTTGTTTTAGTCTCTCTGGAACACATATGAATTATTCATCAATTTATAAAATATAGATATGGGATTTTCCCTTTATGGATTTCTAATAGTACTTTATATAAGCAAGGACACTTTGCAATATTAAGATTAATTTTTGTTCCAGTTTTAGATTTGTATGAAATGTTTTCGTAATTTTGCACAATATAGTGATTTTTTTCTGCCACTTCAAGATTATGTATGGATTTGGGCAGTTTTTCTTTTAAGAATGTTATTTATATTTAGTGACTGAGGAAATAGGGAAATGGAGTTTGGATCTGCAAAAAGCCATGTAAACGTTGAGTGGTCAAGGCAGCTGCATGTGATTCCAGATATGGAAGGTGGCGACAGGGGATTCCCAGATCAAACTATCCAGAAAGGCTAGACATGTCTTCAAGCTCAGGGATTGATTGAGAGGCCCTTCCTCAATGAATAAAATGGAAGATCCGTGGAGAATAACAATAATCAGGGGCATCCACATGCATGTACATCCACATACGTATGCCACACACATACCAAAATATGCATATACACACATGCTACCACACACATACAGAGGATGCAAAAACAAATTATATTCAATCTGATGAAATTTGTACTGAATTATAGGATATAAGTTTTAAAGTATTTTTTTGATAACTATTCAGTTGTTCTAACACATTTCTTCTACAAACCATCTCTGCAGTGATTTCAGTTATGATTTAATCATGTACCGGATTCTCTCTCACAGTTAAGTGTCTTAATGAACTTTTATTATATCCCATTGGTATCTTTGAATTAGGCACCAATGTTAGCTTTATTTTAATGACATTTTATTACATTTTATATACATAGACACCTATATAGAAATCTGCATATTCCTTTTGTAACTTGCCAATTTACTCAGTTCCAAAATATTTAATATTTAATTTTCTTATGTTTCCAAGTATATTATTACATCTGTTGTATATGAGGAGAGTTTTACCTGTTTCTAATTTTTACTCCCTTTTCTACTCATGTTAACCTGGTTCTTACCAGATGTGAGCCTCTCGTCTATCTGCAAATCTCTACCTACTAATATCTATCTACATCTACGTCTCTCATGTCTCTGTTACCTATTTCCCCATTCATCAATCATCTATTAGTCTATCTATCTATCTATCTATCTATCTATCTATCTATCTATCTATCTATCTATCTATTATCTATCTATCTAATCTATCATCTTTTTATCATGCATCTATCTATCTATCCACCCACCCACCCACCCACCTATCTGTCTGTCTGTCTATTTATCATCTATTTATCACTACCCATCTGCCTATCATCTATCTAAAATAAAAGTGATATCATCATCCAAAGAGTTTTTATTAAGAATTTCATTAGTGTTTACCTATCAAATATGATTCTTTTCCTTTTGGATGAGCATGATGTATTTTATCATGCAAAAACTCTCTGTTTACTTTATCTGGATGTTTGGTTCTTTTCTGTGGTGGTGACTGTCACCGAGGTGGTGGTGGTGTGACTGTGGCTATGTGGTGGTGTGACTGTGTGGTGGTGTGATTGTGTGGTGGTGGTGTGACTTGCTGACTTTTATATAATGTCTTTAATTGGATGCAGAAACGATAACACAATCTTATTTCTCAAATAGAGAAGTAAGAGAAATTATAATAGAATTCTCATGTTAACTATTCTCAAATCTGTCATAAACCCTACATGGTCAGAAAGCATAGATTTTAAAAGGCTGCTAGTTCATGTGCTAACAAAGGATAAAATGCCTTACCCCAAATCTCTGAAGACAAACAATTTCCAAAGAATCTGAATAAAAATTAAGGCACGGTTAAAACTAGACCTGAACTCCTGTGAGACTCATTACCTTTACTCAATACTTGTAATATGATTATTATACATTTTTACAGAAATGCCATGTTATCCGTTAAAGAATGTTACTTCACACCACTGGTGATATATAACTTATAAACCACACTTGCCAGTAAAATCTATGAACTAAAGACATTCACTATGAACTTTATTATACTTTCATTAAAAATTTTCACATAGAATCATGAATATTATCGCTTTTATTTTTAGTTTGATATCTGTTTTTCTTTTTTTGACTCTTTTTTATTATTTAATTAATCTTTGTTTTTCTTTAGTCAGTATTATGCTCTATTACAAAAGGGCTCATATCTTTCTAGCATATTCTCTGGAAAAGTTTAATGGTGTTTACCTTGTTTTTTCCTAAATGTATGATGAAACTTTTAAAATGTGAAATACAATAGTTATCTAAAGCATCTACTCAATAAGGAGGCTTATCGAAATGAAAGCCCAAGTCCACTGCTTTCACATCTCCTGTGCTCTAGCGCCCATTCCAGTCCCTGGATCATCATTTAAAAGTTGGTGTTAATTTTTCTAGAACTCTTCTTACGTTATGCAATGCATAGAAATAATAAAAGTATTTACTTATATTTAACCCTGATTAATAGTGAGTAGAGATTGAGCATTGTTTATATTTTAGAGCATGATATTTATGACTTTCCACATAATTCTGTTATGTTTATGATTAGTGTGAATTTACTGCATTAAAAATATTAGATCTCTTCTCCCTTTCTCTTCTAATTTCTGACCCCTACAAGTAACAATTGAATCATTACATTCTCCTACTCCTCTTTCTCTGCTTCCCTTCCTCCATCTCCTCTCCTCCTCCCCTCTTCTTTTTCTCTGTGAGTATTTTTGCATGCACATGTATGTGTGGGTGTACGGAAATCAGAATTCTATACTGTGTGTCTTCCCCAATCACTCTTCATCAAGCTTTTTGAGAGCAAGCCTTCCAATGAAGCTGCAATTAACCAATTCATTGGACTTTCTGGTCAGTGATCTGATTGTTTCTATCCCGTTTGCCTGGATTTCAGATGTTCCTAGATTTTGAAATGGGTGCCTCAGATCCACGGGTCTTCGGGCTTGTATGGAAAGCATTTACGAGCTGAGCTATCTCTTTGGCTCCTATCATAACAATTCTACTGTATAACTAATATTAGGGGCCTTTCTAATCCCGTACAATTTAATGTACACTTAGTATATGCATCTCATTATAGATATATTATGCATTGCTGTGTTCTATTGTTTTAGATGGCCCAGGAAAATGTTAGTTTTTAAAGGCTGTGATGTATTTCATCACTTTACTGAAAGCAATAAGGTTTTGTTCCACCTTCTCAATCCTAAAATGCAGTGAAAATTTTGTGCATGAATGTGGGACAAAATGCTCATTGTACAATAGTCAACTTTAAAAGACATGAAAATTTTCATAGAAAATGCTTTTCTTAAAAGTTGTCCAAAATTTTCTCAACATTTTTCTGAACATTTTTGTCAATGTGAAGTGTTGCCAATATTAGAATATTATCAATACAAAATTGGTATCCTGTTCTTATAATTTCTGATTCATTTTGGTTAAGCACATTTCTCAATTTATTAGAAATTATTTTCTTCTGAGAAAATATTTTTTAATTATTTGCTCATTTCTTACCCCATGGATTTGGTTTTTATTTCTTATTAATTTCAAGGAACTCTTTGTACATATTAGGGCTACCAGCTATTGTTCATGGTAAATCTTTAGAAGTCCTAGAGAATACAACGAGTTTCAACTTTTGTTTCTATATAACCTGCCACTCTGACACAGTTTTCCTTTCTCTTTGCCCTTCTGGCTAGCCTACTACCTGCCTGACTTTCATGACCATTAAACTGGAAGAGAATACGAGTGCAGAGTTAACTGTTTGAGTAGGGTTTGTGTCAACTTTAGCTTAGTTAGGAGAGAGATGACGCTGCTCACTCGACGTGTATAGAGGGTTACGGGAGGGTCCTGGCTCTCCCAGATTTCATGAGGTAACTTCAGCGACACAAATAATAACTGACAATTATCCAATGAAAAAAATGTCAATAAAAATAAACTTAATGGTGTTGGTGCTTTAGTGATAGAAATATTTATTAACTTCTCACATACTTCATTTGCAAAGCCATACCTTTGCCATCTATAAACATGGTTTCTAATGACTTAAACTTAAATTGTTAAAATAATTAAAAAACTCAAAAGTTGCATGAATGATTAAGAATAAGAAATTGCTAAAAATGTTACTTCCCATTTAAAGAAACAATATACATTCTTGGTTATCGACCATATATGTTATGATCAGTTTCCAAATAAAATATTTATTCTACTCCCTAAACCGAAACATTTTTGTTAGCAAATACTATACTAATACTAATTTATTACTTATTTTTGCATATTATTAAGACATATAAGCAGCTGGAGAGATGGCTCAGTGGTTAAGAGGTTTGCTTGTTCTTCCAAAGGTCCTGAGTTCAATTCCCAGCAACCACATGGTGGCTCACAATGTGATTTGGTGCTCTCTTCTGGCCTGCAGGGATACATTCAGGAAGAACACTGTTTACATAATAAATAAATAAAATTATTATTAGGTATTATATAAAAAAACAAATAAACAATTACCCCTGTAAAGTGTGCTCATTAGTTAGCATGGAAAGGTCTGTGGATAAAGGTATGTTAAAGTAACATAACATTATGACAGTTGGCAGAGTTTGAAAATGCCATGTTTTTTTCAAGGAGGCCTTTGCTTCACCAGCTCTTGCAGGTGTGTAGAGCTTATGTGTCCTCTTATATGATTATTATACACACCCTGTTTGGTCATTCATATCTTTCACTAATGTTTTTTTTTTACCCTGATTACACTCACAGTTTTTCTTAGTGCTGAACTAAATTAGTAAGAATGAAGTCTTTTTGTGGCTTGCTTTTATTTATTCAGAACCACTAGACATCTTATTTGAGGTAACCTTCAAGATGAAGAAATTAAAAATTCTCCTTCATTCTTAACATAATCAGAGAAAAGTTCTAGAAGTTTCGTGCTACCAAATTAATATTTACAAATTATATTGAGACAAAGGAAAAGTATCATTGTTTATCTAGGGAAGAAATTAAATTTCATTTTATAAAATAAGAATTCTCAGTTTTGTAATAATTGTTCTCATTCTTTTTGGTGACAGTTGTCTCTCAATTACCAATATATTGTTTTCCTACTTTGTTGGCTTATGAATAACCTGAAAGCAAGGACTTTTGTATTATTGATACTAAATTTTAAGGTTAAATATGATAGACCCAACCAATTTAAACATTTAGTTTCTATCTTTACTCCATCTTACTTTGGGCAAATTCTAACCAGGAAGTTGGAAAAATCAATCTTGTTACATGAAAGATTTGACTGTCAAGACAGTACCAGCATTTATGTAAAATGAAAAAATTGTTTGCCAAGTCACCAATATTTATAAAGATTTAAGAAAATACACAGAATGTTAAGGGATTATGTATAAATTAGGATCTACTGCCTCTACCTGATCCACAGGGCGTATTTTTAACTTGTGCTTTTACTTTAATCTAAGAAGATAAGAGACATTCTTTTATGTAATAGTTTTCACTATAGTGAACAAGTTTATCATCTAATATAATAAGATCAGCTTACTATGTGCTAGAATTTTCAATACACTCCTACTTACAGTCTGTTTTGATATTTATTTACGCTCCAGCTCTTCTACATATGTACAATCTGTGATCCGCTTCTATTTTCTTAACTATGCTTAGAAAATTAGCAACTCAAGTGTGGGCACAGTTTGTTTCATTAATAAAATACAGGTTTCAGAGGCTCTTACTGGTCTTTTTGATCAACGCCCTTTGGCGGTTATCACACTTTCTATTTTGAGAATAATTGTCAAATTAATGACATTTGATAATAAAACATCTCTTAATATTATGTTATAGCAAGAGTTAGTATTCCTACTTATTTAAATGCAGATTCATTTCCCTTATTATTTTAAAAAGTAATAATTTCTTTGGAAGTACAAGATGAAGCCGAAATGGAGTCTGTAAACTATGTCAGGGACACAGCATCAGAAAACTGTGTACTTAGCATGAACTCATCAGTTTTATGAATAGATGTCTCAAAGCTTGTTCAATACACATGTGCAAAGAGAGTTTTATTTGAAGAAAAAATTCTAATATATGTAAAATGCAAGCTAATCTTGAATAATGACATATTAAACATGGCAGTTGAAATGGCCATCTGAGCATTTGGCTAGACATGAAGTCTAGATATTGTATAGGCTTGTGTTGGGTATCTGGGGTGATTTATTAGAAACATGCATTTATACTGCATCCTAAATACATGGACTAGAATCTCTAATTCTGAGGGAATGCTGAATGCATACTGTAAGCACTTGCTCTAAAAGCGGAGCAAAGTTAACAAGGGCCACCTGGAGAAGAAAATATCCGCAAGGACCTGTTTAGATGGTTACTTCCAAACCAAAAAAAAAAAAAAATCTCCAGTTAAAGACTTGTCAATCCCATTTTTAAAGATTGATTGGGTAGCTGAGCTTTCCTTCTTTTTATCCTTGGAGAAAATGAAAAATAACAAGTTCTCTTCTACTTTAGACCAACCATTCATATACTCCATGACAGTTACTTTTCCCCTGAGCCTTCTCTTCGGGACAAATTATGGTAACTCTTTCAGTCTATCCTCCCAGGTCCTATTTTTTTCAAACATTAAATCATCTTACTGTTCTTTCTTGTATCTTTTCCAGTTTCTTTAAACCTTTTCAGAAATATGAAGTTTTAAATTGTGTATCTTTGCATATAGAAGGCATGTTAGAACTTCAGGGGTGTATTTATTTCTGGTTCCTGAATCAGAAATGGTCAGCATAAGTCAGCTGGATAAGAAGAAAATGAGAAGTCAAGTGAGCAGTTTAATAATGTAATGGACTATGTGATAAGAAACAGGAAAGCCTATGCCCGGAAAAACATCAGATGGGGTTATGATTAGTGTTTTTGGAAGATACCAAACCACAAAATTTATTTTGAAAACAATAGGAGTCCCTTTTGCTTTGTCTTTAAATAACATTATGCTATTTTTAAACTAATTAACCCATCTGTTAAGGAAAAGATTAGTAGGTGAGTTAATGTAAATTGAAAATGTATGTATGTATGCATGTACCCTAAGAGACAGTCACGGATCTCATCCAAGAGCACATCAGTTCAGCCATAGACTAATAAGGGGGGGCGACAACCACTTTCCCTTCCAAGAAGATGGGAATGTCCGTGGGGCATTTGTTGACTGTTAGCTAGAGAAGTATTTCCTGTCTTTTGTCAGAACATGACCAGGAGGAGGAGTGTGATTGTATGATCTTTGCTGATAGTGTCCTGGAAGATCATTGCTTTGCAATGTTTTCTCTATGGCACTATGATGATTTCAGATGGCTAAAATATTGTAACTTTCTCAACTATTCCATTTCATAAGGGGAAAAAATGAATCCATAATCTTAAATACAAGTCACTTCCTCATCTATAGCAATTTCTGTGACAACAGGGCCCTTCTATAACAAAAATATTGGTTACCCCCCCCCCGCCTCCAACACATCGGTTTTAGACTTTCTTGTTTGAATTTAAGCACACTTATAATTCAATTTATATTCTTGGACAACTTAAACTTGAAGTTTTATTTATGTTCAAATCCAAATACCTGACATTTTCTCCATTTTTTTTTTTGTCTTAGGATGCACTATACACCATGAAATTTAGAAAATGGTTTCACAGGTTCCAAAAGAGTGAGAAATGCAATCAGTACAAAGTTTGGTACTGTGTTATCTCCAACAGTCTCCTTATAAAATAACAATAATAAATAATATGGGTCACAACAAAGCTAGCTTTCAAGAACTCTAATTCCCCAGATAAGAAGCTACCCATCCCTAGTCCATTTTCACTTTAAGGTTTCAGAAAAACATACATGCCAGTGCTGCCCATATTGAAAAGCCAGAAGCAGCTCTTAGAGCGCTCTTGCCCTGAATGGCATGCCGGTGTGAAATACTGGTGCCTTGTCCTAACCCCGTCTCAAAAGCTAATGCAGGGCGTTCTTACCATTTTTGCAGACAGGACAACACTGTTCTGGTTCATAGATTGGGTTGACACACTCAGGAACTGCGCAGTCTGCTACAACACAGTGAACTTCATTGCTGGGCTCACAGCGACACCATTCACATGGAGAGGGCTAGGAACAAATCTCAGATTAGCCCCTTTTCTCCTATGACTTAATGCTTGCACATTCATATGCTGTCAGAAGACAAGACATTAGTGTTTATATTGACTTTAATTTCATCCACCACTCATGTGTTCATTCTGTCCTCCAAGAAAGGCAACCTGTATACCTAAGCCAACATGAGGCACAGCTTAGGTCTCTGTGAATAATGAATGAGTGGTTCTACACCACTGCCCAACTTGGCAGAGAAGTTTGGACAGCGAACTTGCCATTTGGTTTCCAGATTCACTGTCTGCTTTACCTTCCTCTGGGAAAGAAGATATTAGAACATATGAAATCAATTTTGCAATTGGTCGTTTTTGCTTCCTAAGAAAGGTGAGTTTCTGGAAATGAGAAAATGATGAATGCATATCCTGACCCTTCTTGTACACTTGTTCAAGGCAACTTAAGCTTAGATGGCAGCTTTTCAGTGTGGATGCTATAAAATATTTATTTGGGATCCAAACATCCAGATTTAGCCTCCTGGAATAGTTTTTGAGTACCTTACCCATGCCTGCTTGCTTTGAGAAATGAACTAAAATCAATTGACTTAAAAAGCCACCATTTAAACAAGAGTTAAAGACTCTAAAATGAAGGGAAAATAATTAAAACGATACAACGCTGAAAGGAGTTTTCATCTTTACAGTACTTACGAACCAAGAATGAATGGATTTTCAGTTTCTTTTCTATAAAATGCCAGTGACCCTTTCATCCTGTATAGATCCTAGCTCTACACTTCAAGAATCTTAGGTTTTGACTTTTAAGATGAAAGGTCTGCACTCTTAGAAGTCATACATTGTCCACACTTTTCTAAACAAGCTATTTGCTCTCAGGAACTTCTGCCTCAAGCACGATGCTGTAGTTCTATACCTACAAACTGATCTAATGGAACCCTCTTATACTCCTCTGGGGCTATTGTCCAAAATTCTCATCTATTCTTCCTTTTCTTGTAGACCAGGTTGGCCTTGAACTCACTGAGAACCGCCTTATTCTGCCTCCGAAGTGCTGGGATTAAAGGCACGTGCCACCACCACCTGGCCTGTTCCTGATTCTTTCAGAAGTAATTATCCAAGTAATTTGGGTAATCAATGTTCGCTATTTCAAGTAGTTTGAGTGAGGTAGAAACCAGTGCATTGCTTATTTTAAAAACTTATTTAATCTCCATTTTTTGCTTGAAGAATGATAGCCCACTCTAATTGTCTTAGTCTTTGGATAAGAGGATTAGTTAATAGAAGCTGTGATAAAATAATGCTATGTTTAAGTGTGACAGATTGGTTTATTGAAGATAACACACAAACTCTCTACCAGTTAAATTTATGCTTTGTAGAATAATCCATCACATTATCCCATGCTTTGTCATGAACTTGAAGTTTATTGTTTATTACTATATTAAGAAATTGTATATTATCTGTTTTCTCATTTCTGTTATACTCCAAGAAAGGAATTTTTTAAATTATCATCTCATAGATGACTGAGTCAGTTGGCAGAGGTTTAACAGTTTTCTAGGTCCTATGAATAAGCAAAGGGCAGAGATTTGAAAGTAGGGATGTGACCGAATTCCATCCTGTTGCTTGACAACAAGAAACACCATCCGTCATGGCCTCATTTGAATAACTGATGTCCCGTGATCTTCGTACTTGTCCACATAGACCAGGTCCAGAGTAATTACCACTAACATTGAGGAATTGGTTTATGGAGGATATGTACTTCTTGTTGAGAAATTTACTAATTCCTGCAGTTAGTATATGAAAGTTATTGTGGGAATTTATCAGTGAAAATATGAGCTGTAATATTAGGGGGCATTTATTTAGTCCGATGGCTTATGTTAGAGAAGATTTGGTATCCTTACATTTTGAGGTCCGGAATTATTCTTGGTGGAGTCTTATAGGAACTAACAAAGACAGACAGCAATACATGGTGGATACGTGTGCAGAGGCCTGCTTTGGAATCCCAAAAAAATGCTCTTAGGGAGAACTGATACGGAATGATTGGTGATGAAAGCATGCTGGAGATTTTGAAAGGGTGTTGAGAAATGAAACAAACTAAGAAGACAAAATTATCTTCCTAATTCTCAGTATCTCATAGTTATCCTTGAACTCGGCTTATTTATGTTCCACGGCTATCTCTTTCTGGCCGTAAATCTTTAATAGTCATGTTAATTCTTTTTTATTGTATTAATTTGTTCTTTCAAATTATCTTTCCTTGAGACCTTATCCCATCATTCCCTACCATATCCATCTTCTGGACTCAATGTGGCTAGCATGTGTATCCCAGTCTAGCCTGGCATGTCCACTCTCTCATCTGCCTTCAGTTACCCAGTTTTCAGACTGTATCCCAAACAGTCTGAGGAGTTCTGCCTACATCCTCCCCATCCTTTATTTCTTCAAGCACTAAACTCCTGGCTCTCAGCATTCGCTCAAATTCCACCCACTGACCTCCTAGTGAGGCCCATTCCTGACCTTGCCAGCCTTGCCAAGTTTTACTGGCTTTGATGACATTGCTATTTTCTTTCTCAATTTGACATCTCTATGACCTCTGTCTTCCTTTGCATTTTTGAACAGAACTTTTTAGACAGTGGAAAGTTAGTAGAAGCAACCACTTAGCTTCTCTGGTATTAAGTTCAGATTTTTAAAAGCCCGCCCACCTTATAGTGTAAAACTGCAAGGTTTGGTGTTTGTAATAAAGCTTCCCATCTTAAGCACCGAGCTGGTACCAATTTCCCTTTATTGGGTCCTTCAACGCAAAAGCTACAGATTAAACCTAAAAATGCTCCCATAAAATCAAAGATTAAGGAATAAAGCTGTCTTTGGAGGAACAGAAAGTGCTGAAATAAGTAGATGGGAAAATAGTCTTACTAGTTTTTCTCCCTTTTTCAAAATAAGAACATGTGGAGCTATGTGGTTTTGTGAGCCAGATATTAGGGGAGGCCAATGATGAAGTGACACCATTCTAACATTTTAATTCTCCTTTTGGCGAAATCTCCCAAACTGCTTCACTTCTAAGCAATATTTTAGAAACATTGGAATATTTGATACATTTACATTTTCATAAAAATATTTGTAGTTATGATTACAGCTAATGTTTATTTGCTAAAGTTCATATTAAGTGGCATAAGTACAATATGCATCTTATAAATCTATTACATGACTAACTATGTGGCTTGGAATGGCTAATGTGGAACTATAGGCGGGAACTATAGAGTGACCTGCAATTCCCATTGTCACTGAATACATTGCATCTGTGACAAGTGCTGCCCCAGTTGGCCCTAGATTACAAACGCCTCATTCCTGAACTCACATATGAGAATCATTACATGAATATGATTGGATAAAGTAGCCAGTGACTTAAGTATTGGCTTAGGTAACTAGAAGGTAAACTTTCTTCCTTGGTAGTAGAATGGGAAACATGGGATGAAATGTCTGGTTAAAAATGGTTAGCTTCCAGAGACCTCGTATCTGAAACTGAACTGCAAAGTCACCATGATCTGAAAATGTTGGAGAAAAGAGATGGACTGGAATCCTGGAAACAGTGTCATGGATGCTTGTGACATTTTAAATTGGTAATAGCCTGGGAACCAGAAACTTAAGTTACTGGAATAACAAAATAACTTTAGAAAATTGTCAAATATTTTCTTTCTGAGAATGTAGGAGTTAATATGATCATCCCTAAGGGTTAAGATCCGATAACATGAATATGGTTTTACATACCATTTGGTTAGAACTGTACATGTTCTATAGAACATGTATATATATAAATGTAGAATTGTTTTGCCTGAGACACATTCTCTCACATCTGAGGAAAGTCTGGATATGAGAAATATATGACAATCAAGTCATCAGGACTTAGGGGTGTCTGTCGGTGACATTGTTTCAAATATCCAGGAAGAAATATTCACTGTCAGTAAGGCTTGCCATACAAATTCCAATCAGAAAGTTACAAGAAGCAGATGGGCAACCTCATATTTTCTGTCACCTATGGTGTCTGTTTAAAATCCACTTTTCATTCATGAAATTATTTTACTGGTTTTTGAAGATTTTTTCTTGTCTATTGCTTTCATACATTTTAAGTTACTTATAATACATTGTTTGGCTCTGAATCCTCAGCACCTACAAGATGTCTTATAATGACGATAAATATTTAACAAAATCTGCAACCATTTGTGCAGAATCTGTGTTTTCTCATACGCTGAGCCACACCTCTAGCAGCTTTGTCTGTGCTCATCATGTGTGGAAAGGGCTTTGACTCAATGGGATGTTCACGTTTTATTTAAATATCATAAAGCACACTTTGAAGGAATGGATTCCTGGCTATGAGTCATGAAATAACTATTTGGGTTCCAGTATTCTGTCTCTGAACATAAACTCACTCTGTAGAAGTAATTTTAAGTTTATAACATTCATTGTGCCGATCACAGGTAAGTCAATCCACAAGCAGTTCATCGACTAACTTATCTAGCAGCAGACGATTACAGACTTTGATTGCATTAGAAAATACTGTGCTAACTAAATTTAAGGCATGAGTATATGCAATGGAATTCCTTAAAGGACTGAGAAAAAGTTAGTCAGACCTATAATATGTGCCCAGATGAACGGTGCACATTTATCACGTTAATTTTAGTACATTGTAAAATACATTTTTAGCAAAAAGTCCTGATTTGAAACATGCTTTTTTTTTTTTAAAGAAGAACAAAACACCTCCTGAGTATTCTGAGAAATAAAAACTTGATTCCAAGAAAGGTCTCTGAGAATGCTGTTAGAAGTTGATGAGTGAATGCAGACACGGGCAGGATAGATTCTAGAGGCCAAGCTTCGTTGCAATCACTAAATCAGTGACTTTCTTTCTGACCGAGTAATATCAAGCTCCATGCAGTCAGGGTTGTTGCATTTCTCTGATCATGAGCAAAAGTTCAAGGAACTATAGCTCAACTCCCTTTTACAAAGCAACCCATTCAAACAACTATTTAAAAATCTAATCCCAACAAATTAGAAGCGTTGCTTCGCGAAGCACTCTTCTTTTGGAGATAATTTATGGCATAAATTTTATCAGTTTATGGAACAAGTCTCATTACTTCCAGTCTGGATGAGAAATTTGAAAGACTCTATTTCAAATTTGCTGATGCTTGTCAGGAATTTCGCTGTTCACTTCATTAAAATATACATTAGCTTACAAAGTGCAGGAGCAGAGTAGAGTAGTTGGCATCCCTGGCAGTTCTTGTCGATGGTGATAGGAATGCAGCAGATGCCACCAAATAATCAGCAGACCTGATGAGTTTCAACCAAAACTCACAATCATGAGAAAGATGACCCATAGCATCTGATTAAAATTCTCGTTTGTGTTTCTGATCTAACGATCTTCTGATGACCCCTCCAGTGAGCTGCCTGCCCTTTTGACTAGTTTTGGGAACACTGAGGTTGAAACTCATCAAATTACAGAGATTCAGTTGAAATGTCTTTAAGAATATTAATACTTCTGAAGCAAATGAAAAACCTGGTACAAATCTGCATATCTATATCTATATATCAATATCTATTTATGCCTCTCTATATAATCTATCTGTATATCCGTTTATCTTTGTACGTTTATACATAGCTATATCTAGATAGTATATATATATATACATACATACATAAAATCTACCTATATACCTGCATCTATACCTATAGCTACACATATCTCTCCATCTTTCTGTGTGTTCAACAACAAATGTGTATGCATGTATCATTTGAATGATGGATTAAGTAGCACTAGTTTTGGATCTTTTGAAGGAGTGTTTGATTTGAAAATGTATTATAGGATATTATCACTTATGTGCTTATAAAAACTCCTTACAATTTTGCTGAAAATAAAAGCATTTTATGAAAATGGTTGTGAAAAGTCTCTTGCTTATGCATTAATAATAAACCAGACAGCTAATAAACTATAATTTTGAAATGTGAAAATTCAAAACACTGTTTGCTTACTACAAGTAGCTATCAGCATGTATTATATCATGTAAAGTGTATAAAGTCATGACACTAGAAATGATCCATCTATCCTGCTCTTTATGAATGACAACCAAAAGTTAAGGTTTAAACAGGTATATTTTGACATTTTAACCAAGTTTTCTCAGAATAATTACTGATATGATTAAAAATGGAGAACTAAATTTCATTTTAATTTAATCTGAGCTTGAGGAAAATGTAAAAAGATCAGAAAATATATGAAAGGCCAATCTGAAAGTTTTAATTATCAAGGACAAAGAAGTTACTTTGTTTTGAAAAGTTCAGCATTATAATATGATGGTAAGATTATTTTAAATGTATATTGTTTGCTTGAAAGGGTTTCTTCTGTAAAATAGTAAACATTTTGGCATGTTTTAAAATATTTTATAATTTTGTAACATGATCAATGTATTTTAGTCATATTTATGTACCCATTTCTTTTCCTACCCTACCAGATCCACCCCAGCTTCTCCCCTACAACTTGCTGTCATTAGTTTTAACAAAAAAAGTTGCTGATAAACTCCAATTGTGACATATTTCATGTTGCCTTGATACCACCTATTTTAATAAGTGATGTGTAGAACAGATGCATTTTTAAGCTCTCAAGAAATTCCATGACAAAAATTCAGCTTTTCCCAAAGGGAATAAGTTCCAGAAAAACAGAACAAACATAGGCAAGGGAAGTGTCAGCGAATGCCCTCTTCAGTTGAACTCAGGTGTATTTTCTGTCCCACAGATACCTGTGAAGGGCTCTAGAAGGTGACATCAGGTGTCCCTTCCCTACAAGCTAGGGGGAAGCTGTATTTGGTACAAGAAGATGCTACGACAACATTCCTGAGAACATGTTCATCAGAGCCTGGTCATGAGGATGCCCCATGGACCACACATTTATGCCCCAGGGAAAATATACACAAGTGCATAACATCAAAATGTTCCTGATGGCACTGGAAAGAACAGACTGCTGACAACAGCTGATGAGTAGTCTTTGGCAGGAACATTAAAAAAATCCCACAAATCACAACTCCAGAGAACCTGGACAAAAATGAGGACACTAAAAGAGACATGCATAGATCCAATCTCCAGGGAAAGCAGAAAAAGACAAGATCTCCTGAGTAAATTGGGGGAATGAGAACCTTGGGGGAGGGTTGAAGGGGAGGGGAGAGGCAGGGAGGGGAGCTGAGAACAATATAGAGCTCAATAAAAGTCAATAAAAAAATCCAAAGTAGTTATGGGAGAAAATGAGGTCATGAGAATTCTATACTCGAAGAGTCACATAAGAAACAAATAGCAACAGTATAGTTTTACAGAAATCATTGAAAGGAAGTAATGCCACAAAGGAGAGAGCACGAGAATACAGGCAGCTAGCATTGCATGGCTGGGAAAGAATCCAGGTTCTTCTTCAGAGTCTACGAGATGGGACAAGCGCACATGTTGCATGAGGAAAGAAATAGAGAACACTTCCTAAGACCTCTGTGCCAGTGTCTCAGTTTTCTTGAGGCAAAAGTATTTTAAAAATTGAGTTATTTTCTTCCTTTTTAATTTGGCAGTAATATTGTATGTGGATGTGCTCTGGAAAGAAGTAATTAAAAGTTAATTATATTAAGTGGTTTATAATTGTTAATACCAAAATATATCATGGTTCCAATTGAAAGGTCAAACAACTTCCTCCTGAACTTTATAGTTTATTATTTCATAGTTAGCTCATAGCTTACCCGGTTCTAAAACAAATATATTGGGATGGTTTATGGGCAATAAAACCAAAGTATATTTTAGTTAACGAATTTCCTGACCGTCTTCCATGTGTTAGCATATGACTTGGTACTTGTGCTGTTGCGTGTGCTGTCTGCAGTGGGAATGGTTGTATGATAACGAAGGAAGAGGACATCTGGAAGGGAAGTTCTGCCATCACCTTCCCTGGTGTTTACCTTCATCAGATTAACCTTCTTCAGCTTAGGTTTTCTCATTTTTAAAGAAGCAAGTGATAAATATATAATCTTTTAAAAACTTTACATCTTATTACCTTTTATTTGTATCTTTTGTGTGAGTTTTGTGGAGTGCATATGCCACAGAATACGTATAGAAATCAGAGTACAAAAAGAGTTTTTTCCCTTGCCCTTGACAGTGCTTTAATTTTCACACTGGGCTGTCCCAAGGAAGCAATGCTTTATGTGGACAAACAGGCCGTCTATGTGACTTTGGACTTGTCTTCGTCAAAGCCCCTCCCGACAGTAGCTCTCCCTCTCCCCCTCCTCATGAGATGATTTTAAATGCCTTTGAGTTTCCTAAGGAAGTGTAGTGCTCATAGGTCATTTAATTAAATCATGGCATTTTTGCTTTCATTATGAATTCTTTGAAATGTTTAATTTCTAAAAATAGTGTTGCTCAGAGTTTTGAAAGCTATCCAAATATTTTGCAGACTCTTACATGTGGCAATGTTTGCATTCAAAGAGTAAATAGATTGAGAATGGTGTTGGGCGACACTTTTAGACAGTTCAGTAAATCCCAATTTACCGATGAAATTTCAGTCCTTCATCAGATTCATTGTAAATTCAGATTTTTGAAAAAGAACAATAACTTTGGTTCACAGTTTTTGAAGTCTTGATTTTCATATCTTCCAGTTTTAATGTGACTGTCCCAGAGTCTTATTAACAAAAGGAATATTCTTCATGGTTGTCTTTTTCTCTTTAATGAAGCTTTCTAAATTTCAGGAGTCAAAGGTTTGCTATTTTAGCAGGAGTTTATTTTTAATGCTGGAGGAAAATTAAAGTTAGACTGAACAATTTTGTTTCCCTGTCATACTTGGGGTGAGGCATTGAAGCCCATATATAGCAGAGTGTCAGAGTAGTTATTCAGTGTTGATATTTTTATTTTTAATACATTTTTAATATGCATATAACACATGTATATGACATGTATGCATTATCTGTGTGTATAAGTGTGTGCATGTCAGGGACAACTTCAAGAGCTGGATCTTGCCTTCTTCCTTGTTTGAAGCAGTGTCTCTTGTCCTGTATGCCAGGCTAGCCTGCCTGTCGGGAATTTTCTAGTTCCCACTACCTGTTTTCACCTTAGGAGTAACTTGGATTAGAGACACATGCTACTGCACCCAGCTGTTATATAGGTTCTGGGGATTTGAACGCATGACTTCACAGTTGTGTGGCAACTGTACTGAATTATCTCACCAGCTCCAACAGAAAAAATTTTAAAATCAAAATTAGCAAAGATAATCTTGCTTAGCTCTTACTGCCTTCCAAGTGTAGTAAGTCTTTGCTTTCAAGAGATGAGAATATTCGTGTAAGCATCCTGACAGTGGGAGTTTTAAACTGAAACCAATTGGGAACCAATTTCCTCATGTGGCCTATGTTGCATTCTGTGAAAAAGATATGAGAATAAAGAACGAATGACTTATAATTGATTAGTCAGCAATAAAGGACACACACACCACAGATGCAAGCACACATGCATGCACACACGCACATTGAGGTGGAAACCAAATGCTCTCAGCTATATTTCTTGCAAAATGTCTTATAGGGAACTCACCAGACTGATAAGGTGTAGTGAAAAAAGCCCTAGACTGACAGTCAGGATTGTCTCTTTGGCAGTCATGATAAATCTCTATTTAAATAACAAGAAGAAAAACACAGATTTTCTTGAATGAAGCTTGGAAAATGAAGATAAATATATAAATAATTCAGTGGGTGAATGTACTTGCACAATACATAAATCTGATTGTTGTTGTTTGTGTTCATGTTAATTGTGTTAATTTCTCCTACACATGCCCTTGGGTGACTCTCTCACTTGCTCCCAGTCTCACTTGGCTGCCTCACCAGATCATCACACAGGAGCTGGCTGGTCTCACGTTCCCTTCCTGTTTCGGTCACTCTGAACCCTAGTCCTCTGACCTCTTTTGTTGATTTGTTTCTCTCTTGTCATCCCTTTTCCTTTTCTTCATTAACTCTTCAGTTTTTTTTTAATTCTTTCAGTACCTGGACATTTCTGCTCAAGCTATTTTCCTTTAACTTTCAAACATAATCTGTCTTTCTTTATTCAAATTCTTATAGCAACCATAACAAAGCAACTCCATCAGCAGCCTTTGTATGGTGCATCACAAGCAGACTTTGTGACGGTGAACGTGATGCCTTCTCTATTTTGTACATTGCTCCACCTTAATGAAATCAGAGGGTTGGCTATGACAACTAATTTTGAAAATGTCTATAATGGACTGATACCCACACAGACTATTTATACACCTTTGCTTATTAGCACATTACTAAATATATATTGCATTATATTAAAACAAAACATTTAAGTTGTTTTACAATTAAAGGGCAATGCAAGTGAATAAAAAGATGGACCTTTTATAAACTTTGCTTCATTTTATATGATAATAAATGAAATTATAATTGGATGTCAATGAAATTGGAATTAACTATACAAAGAAATACAGTTTAATGTGTCGGTTAAGCACATACAGTAAATAGTCAAATCTGTATGTCTTTTTAAATTTTTATGTTTGAAAAGTGAAACTTTTGTTTACTCTCAGGTGAAACAGAATCCATCACTATTGGTCCCAAGATTGCAGATTGTAGTAATATGATAACAGAGAATTTGAAGGAAATAGAAAGGGGAAAGTAACAAGCCTACATCATCAACCAACAACTTTCCATTTAGAGGGCTATAATGTTTTGGGATCCCTCAAAAGGAACCACAGATAGCATATAAATGACTAAGCATGGCTGTTTCCAATAAAACAGTGTGGAGCATATTTGGTCATGGGCTGTACTGTACTAAGTGTGGTCTAAAATAATTATTAATGCAGAACTGACATTATTACTATTATCCTTATCTTGAAAACTCACTTCTTAACTGAATTATTATATGCAATACAGATTTATAAATTACCATAAGTAATCATACAGACATAATTTTGGTAATTCCAAAAGAAAGAAGAGGTTATCTCAGATAGACCAGGTTTTCTTCATTAATTGCTTCTCTGTGTTGAGCAAAAAAGTTGGACTATCTGAAATAATTAGCAAGGCATTTCCTAAATTGCAGTTGAAGTTGTATGAACTTTAAGATGTTAATAGATGAGAAAAAATGTGTTCAACTGTCATACAGGCATGGTATTTTGGATTAAATAGTGGGTTGGTAGCAATGGTGGTAAAAACATCGTGGGCCTTTATGAATCATTTGTTGTGTGTCAAGTAACATCTCCTGTGATCTTTATTTTGGTACATGTGAACACTGAGTCAGAAAGAGAAGGAATGTGTGCCTAAGTCACCTGGCAACTCATTGGTAGAATCTGCTTTAAAATCCATTTTCAACTGACTGTTGTGTTCTTACCAGTTGAGAGGTCTACACTAGCTTTCCAACAGACCTTTTAAAGATAGTCTATTTACCTCAGTAGTCCATTGCACACTGGGCATTTCCAAGTGGTCTTTCAAGATGCATCATTTCTCTGACTTCAGGAGACATATGACAAATATTGGAAACTGTTGCTAAGAGTTTCACAAGAGCTGATAATAAGATAGTCTGTGAAAGTCCCCATTATTAAAAGGATACTCAAAGTCAGGAAATCTGAATCATCTGGGAAGTTTCTGTATCACTTCTGAGATTCAAACAACTTAAAAATTAAGAGAAAAGTTGAAGAAGTCAAGGAGTTTAAATGTCTGCCCCATATCATCCTAAGGGACTGACTGGCTGTACTGAGAAGAACCACATGGACTAGGGGCAGCTCAGTGGCAATCCGTCTCTAGCACCAGGGAGCTACAGGCATTTGTGTGCTCTGACAGCCCTCTTTCAAAAGCCATTCCTCCCATCTAGTGAGAGCCAGAGCTTTGCTCCTAAAAGAACAAAAAAAAAAAAAAAAAAAAAAAAGAACAACACCTTCTCGTCCCCATTTGGTTCTGGGTCTAAAAATTATCAAAATATATTTCAAGAGCACTTATTTTAATTTTGTTATTATTTCCTGATATAAAATTGGATATATTAAAAGTATAAATAGAGCCTAATATATATGTAGATATTATAAATATATTTAAATACTTTAAGTAGTAACATATTTAAACATTAAATCTAATACATACACAAATATTTAATCAATTTTAATTTGGTCTAATTACAGAAGTTTTCATTTTTAGAGCAGAGACTTCCCGTTTCTCACAGCCTTTGCAAACTTAGGCTTGTTTCACAAGTGTGTTCATACTAAATCAGAGATAGATTTTGGATGTACCAATATCTTATTGTTCTTGTGTACTTGTAACTCTGAGTTGCTGTGGTCACAAGCCTTGAAATCACACTTCTATAAACAACTGGCTGAAATAAATCTTTGCATAAAACATAATTATTGGAAAAGATGACGCCAATTGGCTTGAATTTTCTTATTAAATGTGAAGGTAGGAAAATGTGACAGAAAGACCACAGGAAAGTGCTATATTAATGTTGCTTTTGCAACTAATAAGCTGTGGCTTTATTCATTTCCATGAAGTTTTGGTTAGTCTTTGTGTTATTATTCCTTCAAAAAGTGGTTCAACAAACTATAAGTGTTGTTTTATGAAACAAAAGTTCTAGGAGCAGAATATATATATATATATATATATATATATATATATATATATATACACACACACACACACACACATATACATTACATACACATCTACACACATGTGTATGTATATATGTATATGTACATGTAATTGTATATATGTATACATACAATTGTATATACAATTTAACATATATACCATAAAACTTCCATTTTTATAAAAAATCATGTAAGCTCAAAAAATAGAGTAAGATGTCTGGTAGAGAAATTATTTTAAAACTCAAACCCAAATATTTTTTAAATAAGAGAAGTACTTTTTTGCATGCATTTGTGTGTGCTGAGTATGATATGTGTATATGTGTTTTTATATGTGTAGTATGTATGTAGAGTCTTCCTGGATTGTTCTTCATTTTATTCCTTGAGGAAAAAGTCTCTTAGTTGAACCCATAACTCTTTTATATGGCTAATTTCGGTAGCTAGAGTACTCTCATGATCCCCTGTCCTCACCTCCTACATGTTGGCATTTTGGTTAGACCACTACACCCACCCAGAGTTTCCATGGGTTCTCTGGTCCACACTCCTATCTTTAGAATTACTCTGTTGGCATTTTAACCACTAAGTCATCTTCCCATCCCTCTTTTTCCCTAGGCAGGGTCTCAGGCATTCCAGACTGGCTTCAAACTGACTATGTCCACGAGGATGACCTTTAATTCCTGATTCTTCTGTTTCTGCCTTCTAAACACTGGGATTACAGGCATACATCATCATGCCTGATTATAAGATTATAATGCTTTTTGAATTGTCATTAATAAATTGATATGTAATACTATACCTTTCAACTACTTGAAAGTGTTTATTGTTAACAGACATATATAATGACATTTTTATTTTGATTCTATAGACAGATCAAGAAGACTTCACGGTGAGGTGGAATAATGTGGAGAAAATAATGAGTTTCATTCAGTGCACTTTGTACCTTTTAGACAACTTCCTAATAGCATGGAATAAGGTCATCTGAAATCTTCTTAAGGATGTGAATGGCTTTCTTAGGCCCTTTAGTAGTTTTTTTTTCATTCTTTTCATGATGTCATTAAACCCATATGAAGATAACTTTATTGTGATGTGCTTTATGTGCGTACTAGAGACAAGCAGAGCAACAATAGAGGTGTGTCAGAATGAAATTACTGATGCTAATCAGCAGTGATGATAAAGTCCAAAGTGCAGACTTTAAACTAAGCAGGTTCTCAATTAATAAGAGCTATTGTTTGAGACAGCAAGCCCAATGAAATCTCCATCTGCTCCTGCTGGTTTGCCTCAAGCCTTTGCTCAAGAGCTAAGACAAGCACAAATAAAAAACACACTGATAGGTTTTTCTTGTGCTGTCTTTCATAAAACACATTTTACTGCCTCATAGATAAACCAAGGAACAAGGAAACAGAATAAAATTTTAAAAATTTGGTTGGTACCTTAAAGAGTAGAAATAAAAAATTCACCTTATCTTCAAGTAGAAACATCTCATATCAGGTAAGATCACATCTGCATGCCCACATGCATGCACACACACACACACACACACACACACACACACACACACACACACACAATAATGCAGCAATTTCAATGAAGACTACATAGAATATGTATATTAATCTGAAAAATTAGAACAAAATGTGTAGACTTAAGAGGAAATAAGACATAGGAAAGAGAAGAAGATGTTTGTCAAATCTCTTGCACTGTTTTGGCAAGTAAAACGCAATTAAAAATAGGCAAACTTAATATATGCAACTGGACTCTGAATCTATAAGAGCAGTTACCAAGTAGACATTCTCTCGTCTTTTGAGCTGCTGTTTTATTAATCAGAACTGGGCAGTGATGACTTCAGACTTCTCAAGGCTGACCCCAGTAAGCTACTTACAGTCATATACTCTGCAAATCTCAGAAGTGGCTACAAATCAAACACCAGCCTCCCCGTGTGCACAGGGCACAGACATCCCGTCACAAATCTCTGAAGTCATACTTATCACACAGTTACGACCATTAATAGTAACATTTCCCAGTAGGAAGGACAGTAGTGAATTTAACTGGGTGAGCAGAGAAGCTGTCATGCCCTCTACCTGCACACTACCCACCCGCACTCCAGAGGACTATATTCCAAAAACAAAGACGAGACGATGGATTCTCACTGCAAAGGGGATATTTTTACACACTTAAATACCATGTCTTCATAAAAGTCTATTCTCCTGTTTCGGGAATTTTTAAGAACCTTTTTTTGGAAAAAAAAATCTAATCTCTTTCCTAGCCTTAGCATATTTTGTGAAACAAACAACAGACACAATATGCTAAGCACATTTTCATAAGAAAAACAGACACAATTAATTTCATAAAACCATTTTCATAAAATTTTCTTTAATCTCTGAAATTGGTAAGGGACTATAAAGAATTGAGAAGGTCTGTAATTACAAAGACACACATCCTTGGTGAACAGGCTATTCTGCCTCTGAAGCTGTGCTGTGGGGAGGCAGCTGCAAAGACTCACTCTGTTTTCTGTAGTAACTAGAGAGGAAGAGCTATTCCTTAACTCTCTTGAAGACAATATTCATGCTGAAAGGCCAGGTATATCCTGCAAATCAAAATGCTCCTTAGCTCCCGTGCCATTCGTAGGAGCTGGTTGGTAGGAGATGAACTGAGTTTTAAGGCTGCACCAATCAGATCCCTCAGCAACATTTTCCCTCAGCTTTAGTTTGCCCTCATCTTTAACAAACCTGGTTCTTAGATCCACAAACAGGCTGTCCCCATTCTTTCTCCATATTGAAAAATAACATGGCAACAAACACATCCCTCAAATTAAATTTGAAAAAAGTACTTCCCATTTAAATATTTTAATAGCTCAAATATTATAAATTAGGCATTAATGATGGGCTACTAGTTAATGATGGAACTGGAATCTGTATCTCCTTGTGAATATACCCATTGACAAGCTAGGACAATTCAAAACTCAACTGGTATCCATATTTTTATTTTAATAGATGTGATGATTTGGTAAGATATTCTGAGTGTTGAATAATTTTATTACCTCTGATTAATTCATGAGGGTTTAAAAATTAAGTGCAAAATTCAGGGAAAAAAACAAGACAGGTTGCCATGGCATAGTAATAAGTTTTGTTGCTGTTGTTGTTGTTGAAGGTTAACAACAGGCATAAAATGTATACCAGAGAAAATGTTTCTACTAAAATCATTCAAATATAACAATAGGAGGTAGGTCTTATCAAGTGTCTTATCCACTAATAGGAATAGTACAAAAGTAACTCCCAACAGGGAAGGAAGAACCTGGGACAAACTGAATCCTGAATTTGGGGCATTGAGTGTTGACTGCAGAGAATCACTTCAAAGTAAAGCAGGCTATGCTAAAGCTGACAGCTCTTTCAGCTGCATGTGGTCTAACCTTCGGTGTATGCCCTGAAACTAAATTAGTACAAGTTTTAAAGAATAAAGACATATCCTCCAAGGCTAAATCTAGCAGAGTGAGAGTTATAAAAAAATACTTTGCAAAATAAAATATTATCTCTCTTTGGGGCCACGCAGAATAAGGTGGTGATGCTTGGAGCTGAAACAGATCTCTAAGCTTCCAATCAATATGTCCATCCACCATTATCTATGCTGTCATAACTTATTACTTACCAACTTTGTTTATTAAAAGTGGGTTCGGATTCCTTATTGGCTGAGTGCACATCAAAACAAAAGATAAGAGAACTGGCTATGCAGTGATGTTCATCTTAGTACAATGTTATCAGACCACTGGGGAATTTAGAGTTCTCCACAGAGTAGAGAGGAATCTACTCATCAATAACTGGAAGAGGTTCTCACAGCCTTTACAAAGAGCATGACTCTTCCCAGTACGACATGTACGTGGGATAAATTTGTACTTGAAGTTAGTGATCTGAAAAGATTAAAGTGCAACTTGGCATTCACTTGGGATGAGAGCTCACAACTAAAACCCTAGAGGGATGAGATGAAGACATATTGAAAACTAGCTCTAGGAAGCATCAGAGAGAGACACCAGACAGTAGAAGTAAGTTGAGAATGGATGTTACACTTGGCAACAGTAGGGGTCATTTTTGACTGCCTGGGGACTGCTCTTTCTAAACCTACAGAGGCTGAAATAGAGCCATGGCATTTGAAGGCACGCTTGTTAATCTCTTTACTTTATATTTTCAATCATGATCTGGCTCATTATCCCATTTACAAAAAGAAAGGTGGTGAATGTCTATTGTGGTGTTTGCATGATTCTTAGGGTAGGGATAAAGGAGAAAAAAATAAAACCACTATTCATAGTCTCAAATGGTTCCCTGTGATGGAAGAAACAGTGGGTTCTAATAGAAGGGTCAGGTGGTTCTCTCTTACACGGATTATTATAATGTGATAGAGGCAGTCAAGAAGAGATGAGGGCAGTTGTATGGGCAGGCTTCCAGGTTCCCCAATTTCAGCTGTACGATGTTTGGTAAGTAAACTTACAGACTGATGCTTTGGTTTTTCTTACCTGAAGTTGTTTAGCAGATGATCAAAACGGGCCTTAGACAAGTGAGTTATGATGAAACTGTGCCCCTCCATGCACAATGGCATATGTGAAAGCACAGGGAAAAAGTTTCCGGCAGTGGAGGATTTGAAAAGGTTGATGAAACAACTCTAGATCAGTGGTTCCCACCCAACCTGGGGTTCTCGGCCCCCGGGGTCAAATGACCCTTTCACAGGGATCACTTAAGACCATTGGGAATACAGATATTTCCATTATAATTCAAGCAGTAGCAAAACTACAGTTATGAAGTGGCATTGAAAATAATTCTGTGGTTGGCTGTCAGCACAACACGAAGACCTGTATTAAAGGGCACAGCCCCTGGAAGGCAGAACTATAGTGAAGGGCGCAGCACTGGGGAGGTTGAAAAGCACCGCACTAGTTATCAGCAAGAAGTTAGACTTCACTCTGAAAAGCGCTTCTGACTCCGTTGTCCTCAACCATGCCAATTGTTTTAATATTTTCGTCTAAAAATTTTAAATGTTTTTGAAAACTTCATAAATGAGAGCTATATTAGAAAGGGAAAAGTAGTTTTGTTTGTCTGTTCTTTTCCAGGAATGTTTGTAATTTTGAAAATTTGCAGTGGTACCTCCTTTCCGGATGTTCTTCAGGGAGTGAAAGAATATTTAAATCCACTCTTAAACGTTGCGGTACCCTGTCCTAGCTGCTGTTATGCAGCATTAGCGCACACACATTTACTTCTCTCTCATCAATGAAGTCAGACCCAGCCTCTGATTTTGCATGCACTTCCATCCTGTTCCGGCCTGGCTTTCCCCAGTCTCGCTAACCTTGCTCCAGAGGGTTCTCCTTTGGAAGTTTGATGTGCCCAGATCAACTGTAGTCAGTTTTTAAAAGGCAACCTCACCATTGACTATCTTGAAGGAAAAAGCTTTTGGCTCCCAAGCCTGATGCTATGTTGGTAAGCTTTCACACCATAAACCCTGGGCACATGTGGGACTGTAGAGTGATACATGAAACTCTATTTCTACTTGGGGAAATAGGCTTCCGCTGTGTAGCTGACAGGCCTCATGAACCTATGATCCTCCTGCCTCCCATTTGCAAATGCTGATTACTAGTGTGTGCCGCCACCAGATTTAGGTTCATCAACTCAACTTTTGACTGCTTTTCTTTTCATTTGAGTTGTACATCAATCATGCCTTTCTTTCTTTCTTTTTAAACTTTTTAAAATTGTTTTAATGAACTATATAAGAAAATCATGCCTTTCTTGTGAGCACTTTAACTTCTAGATGCCTTGATTTCCAAAATGAGTGACTCTACATTTTTAATATCAAGGAGTATAACAAATGCTCATAGATGAATATATTATTGTAAAGAATATCTCATATATGATTTTAAGAATGTTCCATAAATCTTTAAAAACTAGCTATTTGTTCCTGACAACAAATGGGATATAATGAAGATGGAAGACATGGGCAGGCACAACATAAAAATAGTCCTTCATCTGAAATGCTTTTAAGGTTAGATTTCAATTATAGAATATTGCTGAAGATTTAGAAGAATTTAGAACATATAGTAAATCCCTGTGTATTTGAGAATGACGGAGAATAGAGAACAGCCATTTGTTCAACTCCTAAATGTTCTGGTTGTCCTGGACCTAATGACTTCATTATATTTCATTAAATATTTCCAACATCTCCCACAAGGGAACTAATCATTACAATGACTATTTTATGGTCTTACTACTGTGGCTCAGATCTTACATCCCACTGAGGAATTTGGGCTTCGAATCCAGCTGTTTCTGACCTTGATAGAAAAGTGCTTTGAGAATTTGAATAGATTGAATTGCTAAAAGGAAGTATTACAAAATAAGTTAAATAAATGGGGGACTTCTGGGTCGGAGGATAAGTTAAACTTTCCTGGTCTTATTCTTCATTTTAACAAATTTGTCTTAGATAATATCTTCAGATTTTTGTACTCAAGTCTTTGTGAAAAAAATGGAATATGTTTTTTTAAAAAATATATTTAGTAATCCGTTGGCACAGATATATAAAAGTGCTTCATTATTAAGGGATGTTACATGACAGATTTTGCTATGGTAGAGCTATAACCAGGAGCACAAGAATAATCAATGTTTTGTTTAGAGGTTTTTGTGTTGTTTGAAATGGTAACACATTTACCTTCTAAAATTTTTGTTTATCTTTGTGTGTGTGGGTGTTTGACTTTCAGGTATGTCTGTGTATCACATACATGCCTGGTACTTGAGGAGACCAGAAGAGGGTATCGGATTCCCTGAGGTTGGAAGTACAGATGGTTGTGATCTGCCATGTGGGTGCTGAGAACCAAACTCATGTTCTCTGGGAAGACAGCCAGTGCTCCTAACCACTGAAGAATCTCTCTAGCTTCAAAGTTATATTTTTGTTTATGTAAATCTTGTAAGTAACTATAACATTTTAAGGATGAAGATAACTTGAATAAATTCATAAACCATTTAAATTCTTTTATATATTAAGTGCTGATTACCAAATTCTATCTATCAAAAACTGTATTTCCTGTGATTTTTCTGATGTGGGCTAGATATTCTTTATATAAAATTCTACTTTAACTATATGTGCACATTAAAATTAATTGTCACTGATTTGTTCATAATAAATGTTCATCATATTTTGTTCATAATATATTGAATACTATATTTCCTTTCACTACCTTAAAATAAAACCAGCTAATGATGAAGTGTATATAATGTTTTAAAGACTATATTGTCATTATTGAGCATATGATAGCATGTGCTTAACTGTCATTTGCTATTAGGGTAGCTTTACTAAACTCTCTAGCTTTTTACTTTGTAACATTTCACAACAAATAATTTTACAGTGCATTAAAGAGAATAGTGTAGAATAATGCATAAAAGAGTTGATATAATCTTCAAAATCTATTTTTTCTTATAGCTAAAATATTGCAATGAAAAAAGTCAGGCATTCTTTTATAAACTAGCGCAAGTTTGAACTCATGGCCCAGAATAGCCTGAATACCATAAAACAGCCGTACACCAAAGGCCCTAGTGATAATCAGTTCAAATCTTTCTCCCACATGCTGACTTCTGGCATTATCTCATTTTGTAGAGAGAAAAGTTAATTCAGGTCTAAAAACTAAGCATTCTTTTTTCAAAAATAAACAGCACACTATGACCAGCTATAACTCTTTTTTTACCTATGAGAACCATATCACAGAACTTTGATAAAAATAGAACCTTTAATATTAAGCTTTCATCATGAAAGACATTAGACACACAAACTGTCCACAATTAACTAGGATATTCTTGATGCATTAATGCATTCCCCAGGACTCATGTGGCTTTTAGAACATTCTAACTAAAATTATCCGTCAGAGAAAAGAGAACTTAAGAATAAATAAAACAAGCTCCACAAGATGAAAAGAAAACAAATATGTCATTGAAAAGTTAACTTCTCTTTTTAATGTCCATGATAAATTCAGTTCTCTAGGAAGTCTTGTAAGGAAGACATCTGATTAGCAGAGAGCTGAGCTAGAGCCCTGCCCTATAACAAGTAGGCCCAATGCATTTTCTCAATGTTGAGATCACAGCTCTGAGTCCTTCTGTAGCATGTACATTTCTACAAGCAAACAAATATGCCAAGGCCATTGGTAAATCGTTCCAAATACAAACTAATAAGTCAAGAAACTAACAGAATAGAAAGATTAATTTGACAGGTATATCTTCCAACAATCTCCCTCCAAAATCATATCTTGTAAAAACACAGAAGGATTTTTTTCAAGGGTTAAAAATGAAAAGACACTAAACATGAGCTGAAGATTACGATGGGAGTCTGAGCGGTGAACTAACACTGGTCATCTGTCAGTCATGGTGCTACTCTTGCTACCTAGAGTCATGCTCTTGTATGTTTCCCAGCTTTACTGTTATGCAGTAAAAATTAGAATTCAATAAATATGGAGGGTAACTCATACCTTAAATTCCTCCAAGATTTTGTAATTTTTTCCATGATATTCACAAAAGTTTTTCACTTCTTTACATTCGGGACAGCATCCATTGTGTTCCACTTTTGTACATTTCGGATGAATTTTAGGGCATTCCGGCTGGTCACAAACAGGTCCATCTAGAGCACAGACACATGGACAGTTGGAATGCCCCGGGAAAAACCGTTCTCCCAACTTGTATACAAAGCCGCTGTCATCCACACACCCTTTCCCTCGATAGTCATCAAAGATCAGATTGTCATTACTGGAAGCCTGGTCACCTTCATCAGCAGGATAGTCTTCGTGACTGATGGCAGCAGAAGTGACCAATCCAGGGATGACCAATAGAAGTATGCAAGCTTCATGAATATGAAGAGCCATCCCCCTCCTCACGGGCTTCTGGCTGTTCTCCCAATATTAAATACACTCAGCTCCTTCCATGGGAATGTAAGGGGGTGGGCTGAAAATAAATATTTAAAAGATAATTTGACATACGTAAAGTAAATAAAGATGCAATAGGCCCACCTTAAATTATTTGCATGGGCTCAGTTTGGAAGACACTGAGACTTCAAATAAACAACATTCATCCAACTGTCTGCCAAAAGTTTGAAGAGTTAATTTTGGTAATATAGGTTTTAATAAAGGTCATTTATGGAGTTATTTTACTTAGGACCTTTAGGTTGTAATTTTTCTTTGAATTACAATTGTCTAGCTGTTTGTACATTGTAAGAAGTGGTCTTATTGAAACTTAAAAAGTAATTGCCAAGGATATTTGAAACCACATCTATATTTTTCTTTAAACTGGATGGATCAGTGTGGTAGATTATAGATGTTATAATAATCTGCATAAAAAGAGATTAAGACGAAACATTAAACTAAAAAAGGGAATTAAAAACAAAACAGTTGGATGCAAGTTTAAATGAGATGGATACAGTACAAAAGCTTTCTTTCTCTTGCCCATAATCTAGATTTTGAAACACTCTGAATATGAAAATAGTTTAACAAATCATGGTGCATACATAAATACTACTACAAGAAAATTTACTTTGTTAAAAGCAAAGCCATTTATACTATGGCTCACATCTTTATTTTTATGTGGGAGATAAGCTCCTAGTGGGCCAGAAAATTTTTTGTAGCAGCCAAGCTCTATTGGTCATGTGATGTTATTTGAAGTTGACTCATTCCATATAATATGACACCATTCACATTTTATTGAAAATATAACTCATTGGTAATGACCAAAATATTTACATTTAGGTAATTTGGGCAAAGATGCTAGAAAAAAACTTTCTGTGAAACTTTCTTAAAATAATAAACAATTGATATTCACAGACTATATTCCTTATTAGCTGGCTAGCTATAACTGTTATAGATGTCCAGGGTGCTAGTATTTGGTATTAATGTTAGTAGTGAGAACCTTTTGAATATTTAGAGTAGCTAACTTATGCAAAGGTTCTGATGAAACTAATTTCTGGGAGTAGGAGATAAAAAAAATTATTCTAAAATATTTCATTTATCTATTTAAATGTTATTGGCTTCATGCCAATATCAGTAAGATTGTATGTAGGACATTTTAAGGTATCTAAGTTTCGTTCACTGTTTTATTTCTAAACTATACTAAAAACAGTGATAAACTACTTCTTTTCAGGCTAGCATATAATTATAATAATTTTAAATATGATGAAGATGATGTTAGGAAACTTCATAAACTCTTAGAATATATTTGCATTTTAAGTTAGATATGCAAATTTTAGTAATAGTAAAATGGAAGGTGATGTATTCAGATGTTCTCTTTTCAGAGAAGGTTGATATTAGTATTCCTTCAATATTCTCTGGTATTAGAATTCCTTTTGGGTGAATTCCTTTGGGTAAATGATAAAGAAGATGAATTTCTCTTAAAATATATCAAAAATAATGAGTCATGACAGAAGAAGAAAATGCAAACCTCTAATTCTACTCGAGAAGCTAGAAGCTCCCTTTGACAAAGCATTTCTTTTCGTCTAAATACTACAGAGGCCACAAACATAGTAGAAGCTTCAGGAAAGACATAAGTGTGATTTACTAATTAAAGCATACATTTATGCATCTCTCACATATGTAGAAAGTTTATCTTGCAACACAAGGAAGCTACCGTGCCTCCTCACAGTGTCCCCCAGCATCTATCAATCCATGCAAGGAAAGCCATGTGAAATACATACAGCATTCTGCATTAAAATGACCCAGGCAGAAAAGGATCATTTTGTAAGCCACAGGTAGGCATTAATGTGCAAGGTTATAATAAATGTAAACTTAAGGATAAAAGCAGGGATGGGGTGCCTGCTTCATATAGCAAAAGCATGATTTTATTATGAGAAATACATATCTTTTTAATAAAAGAAAGTTCTTAGGCTATTTTTAAAAGAGCTATCATTATAATAAATGTGATTTAGTACCATTTAAAAAGAGAGAGGCTATAGAAATCAGACAACACCATTACCTGAAGATTTTAATAAGAATGCAACACTGCTAAACTGAGGATCACTTCCCAGCTAAACTTCCCCTCCCTGTATTGCTACCCATATGAGTTAAAATGACTGCATCTGTTTCTTTGAGAAAGCAAATACAACTCATGTCATAAGAGTCACTTACCTAGTCACTCTGAGGTTAATGGTGGTGCTGAGGGTCACAGACCAATCTGAACTTAAAGGTCAGGTATGTCTTAGGAAAGCCGGTCCTCTTTAGTCACCCAAAGAATGCATTTTCAGGCATGAATTAAAGGCAATCCATCCTCTCTACCTCCCATTTCAAAACACAGCCAAGAAGCAGTCTCCCACCCTTCCAGAGAGAAACACAGCAGACACACATAAGAAATACGCTTTGGACCTGTCTTCAGAATTCAAAGCAAGAAGCAATGCTGGTCCTGTGGAAATCCGGACCCCGGTAGCAGAATCATGTTGAACTTATTTTTAGCATTTTCGTAGATCCTTCTATGAAATTTCCTGGCTGCTTATGCCTCCTCCACACATGGGTTCACTTACACAGTGTTTGCTACAGCAGTAGAGGTGACTTGGCTAGGCTCTGAGGATCACAAACAGAAACAGCATACTGAAGCTTAAAGCACACTCCACCGGCAGAGCCATCAGCATCGTCCACAGTATGTTGACTGGATCCCTCCTCACACACCAGAAGATTCTAACTGTGGACGTGAAGCAAAGGCGCAACTTTAGCTGGGGTTTGTCATCGCTGGGAGCAGTTTGCAGACTGCTGATTCGGAGCTCATCCTGCCGGCAGCCGGGAATTCCTCAGCACCACGGACAGCGCCAACAACTGGCTTCCGAGCCCAGCTTGGTCGAAACCCCCAGCTGCTTCCGCGGACCAGGCTGGAGTGTTGTCTAAGCAGTCACTTGATACAGCGGATGCGAGCCTGGGAGGTGGAGGGGGGGATTCTCCGTGCGAGACACTTATTTGCATTCAAATCACAATAAAAAATTAGAAAGATGTAATTTTGCTTAATGCATTCTTGGATGGGCTGCAGAGATGAAAGTTCCGGGGACTTGCATTTAGATTTGAGCCATCTGCAGTCTTTGGTTATTACTAATAGATAAAGCACACTCATTGTCAAAGAATCTGTGAAAATGTATGCTTGCCGACTCTCTTTGACCCTTTGGTTATAAAAAGACTTTCCTTGTGTTATACATAATTTAACTTTGGATTGTCTGCAGCTCGGGTTTGATTTAAAAAAAAAAAAAGTAGCCGCGTTTTCCTGCAGTTTGTTCTCTAACGTTAAAAATCAATGTCTTGTAATTCATCTACTCTGTCATTAGGCGTCATTGTAAAGCTGTTTCTTCCAACCCCCTAGCAAAGATACCCTGTCTCTAAATTCATAACCAAATGAGAAAAAAGAAAGAGATAATGGGGAAAAAACAGACAGACAAATGAGTAAAATGTTATCATTTTTATTTGTAAGAGTTTGGATCATAAAACATTGCCCCAAAGCTTGTTTTAAAACAAATCTGTTATTTATTGGTTGTTTTAACCAGGTACTTACTGGCTTGGGAGCAGACTATGTGAAACATTTTTAAACCTTAGAGGGAATGCCCTCTGCAGCAGGGCGGGCTGTTGCTGATCAGAACCACAATCGAACGGTGCCGTCAGAACCTCCAGAATACAGATTCTCCCCATCATGGGAAAACACCACAGTGTGGACCTCACTCTCGTGGCCCACCAGTTTGTGGATTTGTCCAGATTTAAGATCCAGCAAATGGATTACTCCGTTGGCACTCGCCTGAGCTAAAACTCGACCTGAAAAGACATGGAAACAGGGAGATTTAGCTCAAGCAGTCAGAGTATGCAAATGATACACATTTTATCTTGTTTTGACTGTGATTCAACAGACTCATTTTTATGTTAGACCCTCATTAAAGATAAACTAAGTCCTATCTATGAAAAGAATTTGAGCCATAATTAAGATACATTTAGAATAAAAGCCTGTAGCTCTATTTGTTTAACATTCAGAGGTCATTACAAGCCCCATCATTCTTCTTATATTTATGATTGACAGATCATTTTGAGATGAGATTGAGAGTAACTAAAGGGAGTAACTTTATTTTTCAAATGAATATATTAAAATATTTAAAGGAAAAACATTCAAAATGAAAAAATAGAACATATGCCTTGCTTAAATAAACCTTTAGGTATTTATTCTAGGAAATTCAAAATGTATCTACCTGTTTTAAATATGTTTATTATAATTCTGTTAAAGCACTGTATAAAACAATAATAGTAGGGATATATATGAATTCAGTACATTTTTTGGAGTTTAAATGAAATAACTAATACTCTACTTCAAAATAACATGATATTTAACTTAACTAAAATTTCAAAGTTCCTGCAAATTAAAACATATAAATTAATCCAAATCTAGTGTGGGAAATCTTCATAATTTTTATGAAATTTTTAGTGAGTAACAAAGAAAATAGCCTAATTTTAATTAATAATGCTATTGAAAAATCCCAGTTGAAAAACTATCTGGGCATTTGGAGGCAAGTAAAGCAAATAGAATATGCTCACCCAAGCTTAGGACATAAGTATTAACTATTGGGTTATCTATTCATACTTAGAAGGCATACTATCATCCCAATAACAGTGTTTAACATTTATTAAACTCTTTCAACATGCTGATACTACACTGAATACATGACGTGAGTCATTCTGTACAATAGATTCAAGGACTGAATGAAAGAAGAAATAGCAGTAATTCCACCAAGTGGATGAAGACAGAAGCTTGGAAGACTAAGGAAGTTATTCCTCATGTATGAAAGAAGCTAACATTCAAACACAAAAACTCCAAAACTGCAGCCCAGACTTGTAAGCATCATATTTCCACATCCAGATGACACTATATCAGTTATGCTTCTAGACACATTTTGGAAACCTGTGATCCTGAAAGAAAGGGAGTTTGTCCATTTCGGAGTAAGAATTCAACAGAGCTATCACCATAAGAAGCATGGTGAAATATATGATCACATATCATTCTCAAACTGTCATAGCTGCCTTGGGGTTTTAAGAGGAAAGTTAAGGATGAGAAATACAGCCTATCTGCAAACCTATATATCTACTGGGTTTCTTCATCTAGAACAAAACCTGACACAGCAAACACCCTTAGGATGGATTAGAGTGTCCAATGCAGCAGATGTGAATATTTATTATAAACCCTCTTCTCCTAAAATCTTTGCTGACAGAGGCATTACACACAGACTTCCCTTCTAGCCTCACTCTAGAGGCAACTTCTGTGTGTAACTTTCCTGAAACTCAGACAAAAGATTTTTTCTTGAACTTTTTATACAATAGTCATTAAAGGAATGTTGGATTTTAAAAACATTTGGAGCCATAAAAAAATCAAAGCCCTGTTATACTGTATATGTATTTCTACTTTTGTTTAGAATATTGTTTTTAAGAAATTATATATAATTAAGAAATACAGGTTAGTAGTTATCTTATGGTCATGTTAGGTATGTTTTCAAAGTCATAAATAGATATATTTAGATAGATAAATTGTCTTCAAACACTTCAAAGAGTATGGCATTTAATATGTTTAATAACCTAAATTTTTTGTGACAGTGAAACATGTCTGCTCCTGACAATACCCATTTACTTCAAAAGAAGATGATGGATATGAAAGAAATTCATTATGGACTTTTCTTTCTTTACAACAAAGTCAGCCATTTGGACAAAGAGACTTTTCCTTACCTCAATTACTGACAGGATACTGTCCAAACTGGACCAGCAGGATGCAAAAAGAAAACTAATGCCAAACTTTGCTAAGATAAGGTAAGACAGCCAATCAAAGTTTCCTGCTTTTAAGAAATTTCTGAGCTCTACATATTTTAGAGCATGAATTTCTTCTCATGATCCATCAATCTTTAGAGATTCTTATTGTAATAAAAATGGAAAATTAGTCTTTCAATTACGTGTAAATAAATACATGTTATAGATTCCAAAAAAAAAAGAAATTTCTGTCAGATATACCAAGCCTGTAGGCCAAAGCTGAATACCCCAAATATTACAGAAGAACCTAGGGTGATTGTCCAGGCAGCCAGATGTCCCTGTTGTTACATAACATTTTCATTGTTCTGGGGTCTTTTTTGGAGTTAAAGAGTAAATAATTAGACTTAAACTTTCCTTAATTAGGATAGAAAGTGAATTAGGTACAGAACTCTAGACTTACTGAGATAGGATAGATAATTGAGTACTTTCTCTAAATTTACCAAATATAAACGGACTGGATATTGTAACTGCTATTCTTATTTAATAACTGTTTTTGTTGCATAAATTTTACGGTTAAAATTAAAGCCTTCTTTTTTAATTTGACAAAAAAGAACCAAGGTATGTAAGGAGAAAGATTTAGCCTTAAACCACTATTTTGTGGTCAAACCTGTAAAAGTCAAAGTTAGTAATATTGAGAGGGACTTGAGTAATTTCTGAAAGTCTGTACGATAAAAATTCTAATAGTTTTGCATAATGATTGAGCAGGTTTACATGCACATTTTATGCTCCCGTTCTACTCTTACAACATATGAAAAGTGGGTAAATACTTTAAAATTCCCAAGATGTATATACCTTTAAGTATATCTACACAATGACTATGTCCTATACATAAAATTATAACACTAGAACACACTATTGGAAATTGTTTTCTGGTCTCCATATGTGTGCCATGGAACACATACAAAACCCTCATATAAGTCAACATATTTAAAAATATTTACATTAGGACATGGAGAATGGAATGATATATAATCTGAAATAGTGCCACGGGAATTTACGTGAAACTTGGAGTAACATTACTCGTGTTAAAGCTGATTTACTTCTCTAAGGTAACACAAAGAACCACACACTACTACAAAATGCTGAGAGCAGGAGAAATTGTCTACTTCAGAGAAAGTGCTATCCAATACCGAATATCTAATATATCTGAAAATGTACAGTTTTTAGTTATATTATGTACAATCAGTGTTGATTAAAAATAAAATTATACAAAGTACATCCACAGTTAGGTGTTTTTCACTCGTCTTTGAGTTAGCGTGCAAAGTAATGGTTTTCATCATGACATTTTCGCAGATATGTCATTTTACCTCATTCTTATTACTGATGCCTAATTCCTTGTCCCACTGTCCCCACTTTCCTGGCCTGTCTGGTCCTGGTCCTTTTCCTCTGCCTAAGGCATCTTCTTGTCTTCATCTCCCATGGCTTCCACCATCATCTCTTCACACTCCCTTAACATCTTTCTTCTCTATGTTCTCTTTGTGCTTTCACAACCTACACCACACACACACACACACACACACACACACACTAATTTTAAAATAAACAATTCTATATTTAAACATCCTTTGAATAAAATATGACTTATTTCTTTTATGTGTTACCTTCAGAAAATTAGGCTACTCAAAATTTTTATCAAGTAAGAAAACACTATTTTGGGGTGTGTTAATTTTTAATAGCTGTGTTTATATAAATAACTCAGTATATATCAACAGTGAGAGATTATAAGTACCTTTCATTTGTGTGTCTCCAAAACCATAATTACATTTATTTATCAATGAGGAAAATTCCATTTTGCTTTAATGATGAATGTGCAAATTCCTTTTGGTTTTGAACTAAGTTTCTTCCAATCTCTGCTACTAAATGAGATAATTAATCTTTGTACATTTGTATATTTTTTAAATTTTATTTCAAGAAAATGTATAACTTTATTTATAGAACAAAACTTCTTTATATTGTAAAAAGCAAATTTTTTATTTAAGCAACAAAACCTGTTTATATTATTGCAATAAGCATATTTTCAGAGAAAAATCCCACTAATTCCTTTTTAAATAAAGGAGCCTCAACTGAATTTGTCACGAGAAACCAAATACATGTACATAGTAACCTGGGCATTATTTTCATCCCTGTTTCTCTTCAAACAGGAGGAGCTAACCTATAGAATGGCATCTCCATTTAGTACAAACTACCAAATACTGAACTCTTCATCCCTTGCCAACAAAAGATGCAGATAAATTATTGGCACTTTTAAAAAACTATATACAAATATTCTGTGAAATTTTTCAGGTTGTTGAATGCTTTTATTCAAATTCAAGTCTGCTGTAAAAATGCTGGCACTTCTTCAAACTAAGGAACTTTTGGTATCTATGCATGTGGAAAAACAGTTTGGCTCCAAGAGCATACCTCTAAGGAAGTAAGGAGTTATTGTAATAGCTCTTCAACTGTATTTTAATAAATAAGGCTTGCCTGGAGATCAGAGAGTAAAACAACCACACTAATCAGCCTTACAGACCAGGCAGCGGCAACACACACCTTTAATCCCAGTAGCCACAATAGTTGCCATAGAAACTGGGCGGTGCACACCTTTAATCCCACAACTAGAGAGAATTATAAAATATGAGGAAACAGCTCTCAGGTGCAGTCTCATTCTGAGATTTCTGGAGGCAGGATTGCCATTTTGGACTAAGGTCGAGGTAAGAGCCAGTGGCTAGCTGCTTTGCTTTTCGGATCTTCAGGTTAAATCCTAGTTTCTCTCTTTGAGTTTTCATTAATCGTGCTTCAAGTTATCTTAAGCTTTTCAATTTTTACATGCCTTTCTCACCCTGACAAATCTTCCCTAAAGTTAAATACTGTAGATTACCCTGATTTTTTAAAAAAGATTTATTTAGTATATACAATGTTCTACCTGCATGTATTCCTGCGTTGCCAGAAGAGGGCACCAGATCTAATTACAGATGGTTGTGAGCCACCATATGGTTTTTGGTAATTGCACTCAGAACCTCTGGAAGAGCAACCAGTGCTCAACCTCTGAGCCATCTTTCCAGCCCCCTACCTTGATATTTTTTTCTAGTAATCTGGGGTTTTATTTATTTATTTTTTTAGTATTTTTTATTGTTTTTATTGAGCTATAAATTTATATTTATATTTTATTTATATTTTTTTCCGTTCTCCTCTCTCACTCCTCCCCTTCTACCCTCTCACATGATCCAAATGCTGCCAATTTACTCAGGAGATCTTGTATTTTTCTGTTTCCCATGTTGCTTGGATCCATGTATGTCTCTCTTAAGGTCTTCTTTGTTGTCTAGGTTTTTTGGGATTGTAAATTGTAGGGTGGTTTTTCTTTGCTCTCTCTCTCTCTCTCTCTCTCTCTCTCTCCCCCCCTTCCCTCTCCCTTTCTCTCTCTCTCATCTTGTTGTTATATTATTCCAAAAATACATTTGGATGTATTTTTCTCTTTTTATTGTTTTATTGAGCTATACATTTTTCTGCTCCACTCCCTCTCTCTCCTCTACCCTCCCCCCTCCTCCATGACCCTCATGCTACCAATTTACTCAGGACATCTTGTCTTTTTCTCCTTCCTATGTAGATCCACGTATGTCTCTCCCAGGGTCCTCTTGGTTGTCTAGGTTCTTTGAGGGCTGTGAATTGTAGACTGCTTTTCTTTTTGTTTTGTTTTTGCTTTATATCTCAACACCACTTATGAGTGAGTACATAGTATATTTGTCTTTCTGGGTCTGGGTTACTTCAGTCAATATGAATTTTTTCTACATTAATACATCTATTTGCCTGCAAATTTAAAGATGTCATTTTTTTTTGGCTGAGTAGTATACCATTGTGTAAATGTACCCCATTTTCTTCATCCATTCTTCAGTTGATTGGCATCTAGGTTATTTCCGCATTCTGGCTATTAAGAATAATGCTGATATGAATATAGCTGAGCACATGTCCTTATGGCACGATTGAGCGTTCTTTGGGTATATATCCAGAAGTTGTATTGCTGGGTCTTGAGGTAGATTTTTTTCCTAATTTTCTGAGAAATGGCCATACTGATTTCCAAAGTGTCTGTACCAGTTTGTATTCCCACTGAACATAGAGGAGTGTTCCCCTTACCCCATATCCTCTCTGATGGCCAAGGAGGTTGAACATTTCCTTAAGTGTCTTTCAGCCATTTGAGATTCGTCTGGTGAGAGTTCTCTGGTTAGGTCTGCAGTCCATTTTTTTATTGAATTATTTGTTCTTTGGCATATTAGATGTAAATATGGCCACTGTCTGTCCTCTGTGGTTAACTAGTGGCTTAAAATATCACCACAAAATATCCATATTCTTAACTGAAATTACTATCATATATATCTGCTAAGCTTTGACTCCCAAGTTGGTGCACTTTTCACTAGTCTGTTTTGACAATAGAGAATGTCAAGCATCTTGGTATACTTTTTAACATCTCCACAGTTAATTAAAACCCTCATTGCACACTTAGGTATAGTCCCACCACCTTTGAACTCTTTCTTCATTAATATCTCTTGTGGAATATTCTCCTTAGCTGTCTGCCTGGTCCCAGGTTATATCATCCTGACAGAAGCTGATCCATTCACCGAATCCCAGCTCAAATGATTTTCTTCAACTCTAGGTACACACATCCTTAGAAGTTCCTCCTCCTGGCAATATGTGCATCATTTTATTCCTACTTTTACACATTAACGAGATCCCAAAAGTATGGTCAGTCATGTGTGTGTTCTCCATTTCTAGCTTTGTATTTACTCAGGGACAAACAAATACCTGTGCATTTGACCAACTTAGGAATGAGAGTGTTGTGATCAATACTCTCAGTGGGTAATAATTAAAGTTGTCACAACTACCAGTTTTAGGGCTTCTTGTTTTCCAAGCACTGTCCTAAGTCCTCCAAGTGTATTATCTTACTTTACCATGACAACAACTCTATGGGGTAAAATATACCTGTGCTATGAATTATAACAGCTATGATGGCCTTTGTATGTTTGAAATTCAGCTAGCAGAACTGGAGTGCATGATGTTTGCAAAGTACTCACCTGATTTTTAAGATTTCCCATGAACAAACAATGTCATGCACTCCACAAATAGCTTCATGGTGGTCACATTAAAATAATCTTGCTTTAAATATATGATATTTAATAAAATAGACTTTGATTTATATTTGAAAATATATGCAATTTATTAAAATGATTCTTAATCTCACATTTTGAAATATTTGATCACAGTAATATTTAGAAATATTTTTCTGTTTGACAGTGCTGGAACATATCTTGCTTTATGGAGGAACAAAATAAAATTTAGAGAGACTAAAGCAACTTCCCTAAAATCACACAGTATATGACTAATGAAATCCAGATTTGGGATCCTGAGGACTCCAAGGTTCCTGCTCTTACCCTCTGAGTATGCTTTGATACCTCAGGATGAATTGTTATTGATTGGCTCAATGTCATCTTTCCACTATGATTAAACTTCCCTTACTAAATTTTGTCATGGTGCGGAGAAAATACCCTTGTGTATTAAACTCCAGTTTTGAGCGGGACCTATGTGTTTTCCTAGGAAACACTTTAAATTTCACATTGGCTATAAAAATGTTTTTAAATGCTTTTACAACATTTATGAATTCTGAGGACCTGGTTGTAGAACTAGCTTGCTGGGAAGAAGCATGGAACTTAGGAGAGTTGCTTTTGTTCTTTGAAAGCTTGAATAGCATCCAACATTTCCAGAAATCAACAGTCCTTTGGTGATCAGAAAAGTCATTTCCATAACTTTGAGTAACTATACAAAATTCACATGCTATACAAGAATTACCATTTTGTTTATGCTATAAGCAAAACAAATAAGAATGAATCCACAAATAAGGGAACAAACTCTCATCCATTGCTGGTGGTTACGCAAACTTGTGCAACCACTTTGAAAATCAGTGTGGCAGTTTCTCAGAAAATTGGGAATCAACTACCTCAGCATCGAGCAATACCACTCTTAGGAATATACCCGAGAGATGCCCAATCATACTACAAAAGCATTTGTTCAACTATGTTCATAGCAGCATTATTCATAATAGCCAGAACTTGGAAACAACCTAGATGCCCTTCAACAGAAGAATGGATAAAGAAATTGTGGCATATCTACACATTAGAGTACTACTCAGCGGTAAAAAAACAATGACATATTGAATTTTGCATGCAAATGGATGGAATTAGAAAACACTATCCTGAGTAAGGTAACCCAGACCCAAGAAACGAATATGGTATGTACTCACTCATAAGTGGATTCTAGCCATAAACAAAAGATATTGAGTCATCATCCTAGAGAATCTAACTAATAAGGTGAACCCAAAGGAAAACATGTATATATCTACCTGGAAATTGGAAGCAGACAAGATCACCTGACAATATTTGGGAGCATGGGGATGGGGGTGGAAGGAAGGGGAGAAGGGAAGCGTGGTTAATAACATTTTAATGCAATGTAGATATGTTTTCCTTTTGTTACTGCCAATGTCTCAAGAAGAACAGACATTTTGTTTTGTTGAGTGATTTCAGCTTGGTTTGTTTTTACATGAGATATGTCTTCAGTACTAAAGCAACTCTATTTGCTAGACTGACAAAGCATTGACCTCAGATGTCAATTCATATTCCATGGATTCAAAGCAAAAGCTGCTGACATGAAGAAAACATTTTAAGCAAGCCTTGTTTTAAGAATGTGTTTGATTACTAATATTTCCCATGGCAGTTTACCTGTGTCATTTGGTATAGGAATACCAAGAGAAAGGAAAAGAGTTGGTGTTAGTTATGAACTTCCTTAAATCACGTTGACAGAGATCTTTGATTTTTTTTGTTGATGTTGGAATAATAACTCCCAATTGTAGGTAATGTGCTCATTAGGGGCTATGCTATTTTGTAGGAGTCTTTAATTGATCAATAAAGTTTCCTCCTGTGAGCTACAAGTTATCAGGTACTGTTCAGTTGATGATATAACACAGACCCTTTTTAAATGAGGCTTATTAAATTCTGTATGTATTGAAACATCATATATCTTAGGTCAGATAATTAATTTTGGAGACTTGTTTCTTACTACTTGGCCTCTACACATTTACACACATTATGAGCAAAGAAGTTACACAGCCACTTTATAGTTTGGATATGTTATAGGAATATAGAGTGATAGTAATATCACAAATCAAACCTTTAAAAAACTATGCATTTTTATTACTTCATCACTAGAGTATTTATTTTAGATTAGGTGCTGTAGTTACAGAAACAGAGTTTTGTTATAAGAATTTTAACAGTTAATTTAATGTTATAGAAGCTGATTCAAAACTTTAAAATTTACCATGAGTAATGAAAATGTTGATGAAATCCATCATTCCATTCCTCATTAGTATAACTACAATACTTTCTCATGATTATTCATGCTTTGGTTGAACATTGAGCAACATGTTTCCAAAGACACAAAAATACTCATTTTCTATTTCATTCAAATTAATCTCATATACAGATCACAGGAAATCTATTTATCACAAGTACAAGAATGGAAACTAAAACAATTGTGTGCCCAATATGAAATAACATATCAGAGAGGGGAAGACAGGCTTTGATCAATAAGGAAATGATTTTTATACACATCAGTACCAATTTAAAGCAATTCTCTCGATCAATACAGATAGGCAGAAATGCTTCTCAGCATTTATTACCTGCGGAGAGTGTTATTGATTAATTATATTGATTTTTTGAATGCATGTGGAGAGGCATCTGTTGTTTCTTTAAAAGATGCCTCAAAATGAAAAGTATCAAGAAACTACTTAAGTTTTGAGGATTTGCATTAATGGCTCAACCTAGGTCATTACTCAGAATTTCCAAAACACAGTTGAAGGAGATATGAAATGCAATTTAGTTTATTTTTCATCCTGTTGCTAATCAATATAATACTTCTATAAAATATTAAGAATTACCTTGGCTAAGTGATAGTAACAATTCATAAACTTTCCCAGCCTTTTTGTACTATATTATTCTTGCTAAAGTGGCCTAGCTTTTGTTTTTGTATTGAATATTGTTTGAATGGAGAACATTTGATGTTGTAATATAAACATGTGTGTAAATGTGTAAAATAAGTTTTAAATATCTTTTGGTGGTGCATGTCATAAAAATTATGGTAGTTAGGGCAGGTCTCCTTTTCCTACCATGGGATTTCAGACCAAAAGATATGTTTGCCTTATTTAGGACACATAATGTATTTAAAGTATACAACCCGATGTGGTGTTGAAGATAAAACACATTATCACTTAATTTTGGTATGAAAAGCTACATATCAAGTAGCTACATGTTAGTCCCTTGTGTACATTTTTTAAGCTTTACTCAAGAAGCAACTAGGTAAATAGATAAAATCCCTAACCATTTTAGGGACATTTGTAAAATGCAGAAGGTATTTTTTTTTAAAAAAAATAGTCTTTCCTATAGTGTGTTGTTTTCAAAATATGTTCCCCTCATTAGGAGAATGTAAATGAAGAAATTCCTTAACAGGCGTTCAAAGGAATTGTCCTTTGAACATTACTGAAATCCCTTGTGAGATGCCCTTAAAGTTCTAACAATGTTTAACTAATTATTGAATCTATTTAGACTATCAACAGCCACCTGCTCTCATTAGGAAATCCTTGTAGATCTGGTTCCTAACGTGGTCTTCACCTATGCAGCCGAACTGTGTTGCAATAATGCTTACTTGGGGAACGCAATGCACCTGGGCTCTTACAAACACTTGAGAAAGCTGTGTTGCTGACGTCAGACAGAACATGTGTTGTGATTCATTTCTGCAAGTCAGATAAGCTGGGACTGTGGTGGTTTCTTCCCCATTATTCCTGAGTAGGGAAAGAATCCAAAGGCTTCTATTGATAGCAAACTTTTAATTAAGAGTTTAATTAATTTTATTGTATGAAGCAATAAAATAACTTTTAATAGTCTCAGTTTTTTATTTAGACTATAACAATTACTACATTTAAAAACTCTAAAAGGTAAAGTTCTAATATTTTGAGAATGTTTAAGCTGGTAACTTTGCCATAAATGAACTCCCCATTATGAATATGGTGATTTGTCTGTTAAAAAAAGATCCTGTCGACTTCTGGTACTCGATGTTGAGATGGCAAATTGTTAATAATCACATTCTTATTTTTAGAACTTTATACTTTTCCATTGAGAGCAGCAATGGAAAGAAGTGAAAGGGGTCACATGAACACAATATCACCATATTAATAATAGTTGGAGTGAAAGGAGGGAGTACATCTAACCCGAGTTTCCCAATGGAAAACTGAACACAACACTTTTCTGTAGATTAGGAGTGGCCAAATTATTTAGTTTAAATTGAGTATAATTTGTTGATTTAAAAGAAATGTTAAATTTAAGGCTGAGAGTTCAACCTTCTAAAAGCTCAGCCTTTAATTCCAAGTCTTCCACAATTCCTTACCCAGAAAAGACTCATAGCCTTGCTATTCAAAGTGGCTTGAAGTGGTTATAAAAAGATGAAGCCACTAGTTTCCACTTATCTATGTGTTCCTGAAGATGTTACAGTCTCTGGCGATGGCTAGTTTTTATTTTCAACTTTACACATGTAGAATCACTTGGGACGAGAGTCTCTCTCTGAGGATTTTCTAGATCACCTTGGCCTGCAGGGGAATTCCCTGATCATGTTAGTTGATATGGTAGGATCCAGTCTAAGAGTGGGTGACACTGTTTCCGGGGTTTGGGATCTGCATGGTATAGGAGTGGAGGAAGTGAGCAGCGAAGTGGGAAAAGGTGCATGTTTTCTCTCAGCCCTATGTATGGATGTGATGTGACCAGCCACTTCAAGTTCTTGCCTATGACAGACGGCAACCTGGAGCTGTGAAGTAAGAGAAACCCTTTCTTCCCAAGTTTCTTTATATCATGGCACTTATCACAGACACAGAGAGGGCACTTTTGCACTATGTGATATCCTACAGTTACACCTGATCAAAATGTTGTGTTGATATCACAGATGAAGGTACTGAATCTTAGGGTGCAATCATGGGATGTCAGTGTCTTCTCTTTCCAGAGGACTGAAGAAGATTGAAAGTAGTTATGTCAGAAAGTGGAACTAATGATGCTACATGGTGTGAGAAATAGCTATATCTTTACTTCTAGTTCAGTGAATCCATCTCTTTGGAAATCCAAATTAACTTTCTGGCAACATAGGTTGATGGTCTCACTGTGCACCTCATACTCACTCTAAAGACACAGGGATACTCTGTTTCCATTCGGTGTTTCTCCACTAAACTCTCTCATTCTCGGTCCCATAATCTGCCATACTGCATGGGTCAAGGAGCATTTGCTAAAAGTCACCGGACTTTTAGAATTGAAATACTGGCAAGTACTTGGGGTTAAGTAATGACCCAGATAGGATTTAGATTTGTACATGAGGTAGAACTTTGACAAAGTTAACACTGTCGTCACTCATAGAGAAAGCAGTCTGACTTGTTTGAATGGAGGAAATATTAGGACTTTTTCAGATGCAAATGAAACAAAATCTACCCAACATAGCAAAGAGGCAAATGGTTTTGAAATGTGTTCATTAGCATGGGTGCTTAGGATGCCAACATAAGTGTGCCACTGTCTTTGTCTCTCAGTTCTGCTATAAAGGTTAAACTAGCTTTCAGTCTGGCTTTCTCTATGCCAGTCCCAACAGTACAGACTCATAGCCCCTCAGTTCAAAGTCCATGAAAGAGTACCTCTATTTCTAAGCAGTTTCATATAGACGAATATTCCTAATAGCTTACTTCAGTCATATGTTTATCTTTGGTCGATTATGATAGCTGAGAGGCAGAAGGGCGTGGCTGGGTGTCTACCATATATAAAACTGTCAAAATGAGGGGAAAATGCTGAAATTTTAGGACGAATCAACAATTGAAGCTATCAAATTAACTTTAGATAATCATTCAAGATGTACAATTCAATGTCAATTTTTCTATCAGAAAAAAATGGCCATGTTTGAGGCCATTAAAATAATGGCCCTTATCCTTTCTTAGTGATCTAGTTCATCCAAGTCTCTTCTTCCCTAAAAGTCTGCCATACAAACAAACCTTACAGAGACATGTCAAGGAATCAGCATGACACTAGATTAGCAAAGTTTGGGGGGTCTTAATGAATTATGAGGTGGCAGAACACAAAAATATGGATTAAAATAGCAGAGGAACAAAAAGACCTTGAACATCATGTTAGCAGCAATCTAAGGGTAAATAAGAAAGTATTCCACAAACGTAGCTTTCGTCGTTACCTAGATATAAATGCATATCAACACAAGTGGCGCTCATATACCAGGCCCAGAGAAGCACGGTCCAAGCAAGTTACATAGATTATTCTTTATTAAATTCAATGAAAAAAGTCATTATCTCTGAAGTTGGAAACATACTGCATAGTTATAGTCCTGTAACACTATCCAAATAATCCTTGTACGTATGCGCAAACACTCAAGAAAGCTATCCTTAAGGGCTACTCTATCGTGGTTGGCATAATTGACCCTTCTGGGGAAATTTGCACACCTTCAAAAGATCTTAATGCATTTTTCTAGATTAGAGGGCAGAAAAAAAGAATTTCAAAAACTCCTAAACTAGGCCATTCAAAATATATGTGGCACGATTGCACTGACTTCATAAAGTTGTTATCTTGAAAAAGAAAACTACATTATTTTGCTAAAATCGGTATGAGACTTTAAAAATATATTCTTTTGATTTTTTTCAGAAATTTAAAGCAAAATATAAAACTGTGAGAGGAAGGAATCAGTGGACGGTGACGAGCTAGGTATTGATGGTTGCTACATCCGAGTGACGGCAAATGAGTTACTACAATAATTTCCTTACATTTGACAGGCTTGTACAATAACAAGGAACATGGACAGTGGCTGGTCTGGTGGCACACACCTTTTCACTCAGCACTCGGGAGGGAGCGGCAGATGAATCTCTGTGAGTTCCAGGCTAGCATGGTCTACATAGCAAGTTGTAAGCTAGCCTGGGCTATACACTGAGAACCTCTCTCAAAAAGTATCAGAATATAAATCATGTAACAAGATAAACATTGTTCAGTTATCATCATATGATCATTTCTTATGTTCATTATCATCAGAACTACTCAGAGCGCTCTAGAAGTGGGCAAGTCTATAGTTCATTTCAATAATTTTGGTAACATACAGAGACAAATTCTGGCATCTGTCTAAATATTAAAATGCAAATTTTGAATATGCAAAATGTTTAAAAGAAAACAGTCCTGAAGTCTTTGTTAAAATGAAGAACTTCGCTCTGCAGATGCCACCAGGACAGTGAACAGAAAGCCACAGCCTGAGGGAGACTCTGTGAAAGGCATGCATGATAAATGATAATCCAGATAACAAAAAGAACTCTTAGTTCAGTAAGAGACTGAAGGACCAGACGGAGATGGACTGTGTACATTAGCAGGAACTTCATTAAACAGAACAAGTCCATGATAAATGCATGTGTGAAATCATGTTGTGTGTCATGTGCCATAGAGGAAATGCAAATATGATGGCAATGTGGTGTTACTGTGCGTATATGAGGATGGCCCTAAGTGAAGATATGGACAACAGAGACTGTGGAAAGGGTTTGGAGAATGAATAGGTTTCCAGGCAGCATTGGAAGGAACACAGAGTGGTACATTTACTCTGGACAGCCGTGCTGGTAGTTTGTTAGGTAAGTAAGTGAAACACACTCTTTGCCATATGTATTCAATCCTCACATCTTTAAAATGCATGCCTGTATAAGTACACCCTCACACAAGCAAAGGGCAAGTCAAAGATGCTTAGAGAAGCTTTAGCCACAACTGCTAAACCTGGAAGCATCTTACAAGTCCTCTGTAAGTGACAAAGTAAATAAACTATGGTAGCATAGAAAAATGTAATATTCTTCAGTCCTAAAGAATAATGGGATATAAAGTCACAGAAAGGGATGGGAGGAACTCAAACAGTCTGAAAAAAGCTATGGTTGAGTGGCTCCAACTATGTGACTTGCTGGGAAAGACAAGTCTTTGGAGATGGTAACTGGTAGCTGTTGGAATGAGGAGGACAAATAGGCAGAACCCAGGGAATCTTTATAGTAGTAAAACAAAACAAAATAATAACAAAAGTCCCTCTATATGACACCATAATGGTGGAGACAGTACATTCTGTTGAACCAAATGTAGAATACTGAGGGAACCCAAATGCAAGTTATGGGCTTTGGATGAAAATAGGCTCATGAGTTGTGACACCTGGTTGAGGATATTAATGCTGGAAGGTTGGGGGGCTCTGCATGGGCAAGAATGGGAGATGCATGGCAAAGTTCTCTATCTTCTCGGTTTTGTTATAAACCTAAACAGTTCTAAAAAGAGGAAGTCTCCAAAAAAAAACCCTGATAACTTGAAACCAAAGTGAAATGAACAGCTTATTTTCAATTATAATTTTAAAATGCGTATCACTTATGCACTTAAAACGCCATTATATTTTAAATGCTCAATGTCTTTTTAAAGTCTTTCACTGTTCTATATAATTCTAATCAGCATTCAAAACATGACAACTTTTTTTGAAAATTGTGAGGCATACTGTAATATTTAAAATAATGAAATATTCTAATTGGCATACAGTATAGGTTGTAAGCAATGCTGATACTAAGAAATCAACCACACACAATAGCTCAAACTGCTGGATTCTTAAAATTAACACTGTTCCACTCTTTCTGACCAACAGAAGCAAAGGAAGAAACGGAGGGAGCAGATACAAGGACGGGGCTGGAGAGGAGTGGAGAGAGGAGAGAGAAAGGATGAGAAGATTGAATGGAATGTGAGGAGACGAGAAAGGAGAAGGGAGAAGGGAAAAAGAAAAAAAAAGGAAAGAGGAAAAGGAAGGTTTTGATGGAGGTTATAAAATAGAAGTTAAATTACTACAAATATTTTTATTAAAAACCATCAACTATGATAACTAATGGCAGGTAGAAAACATAACTAGTTCAATAAAAATCAATTAAAAATTACAAAAAAGAAAGAAAACATACATCTTAAATTTTGAAGGCAAATGGATAGAGCTAGAAAACATCATTTTGAGTGAGGTCACCCAGACCCAGAAAGACAATTATCACATATACTCACTCATAAGTGGTCTTTAAACATAAAGCAAAGAAAACCAGCCCATAGATCACAATACCAGAGAACCTAGACAACAGTGAGGACCCTAAGAGAGACATACATGGATCTAACCTACATGGGAAGTAGAAAAAGACAAGATCTCCTGAGTAAATTGGGAGCATGAGGACCTTGGGAGGGGGTTGAAGGGGAGGAGGAGGCAGGGAAGGGGGCAGAGGAAAACAAAGAACTCAAAAAATTGAATAAAAAAATTCCTGCTTCATACTGTATGAATTGGACAATTTTCTTTCTTAAATTCACAAGGTTCCACTGTCTGTTTCATATTGATCTCATAGTCCTAATATTATTTTTCCGAGGTCTAACAGAAGGTCCCATAAAAACAGCAAAAACATATCACACAACAATAAACAAAACCCAAAAATATAACAAAACTAACCTGGGGACTGAAGAGCTCAGCAGTTAAGAGCAATGCCCTAACATGTGGAGGACAGACTCTATCTCAGCATACATGTGACAAGATGCATGACCCCGCAATGCCTGAATCCTAACTCCCATGTACAGAGACATGAGAATCACTAGTGCTTTCTAGCTTCAAGCTTTGCAGGGAAAAAAAGATGGAGTCCAAGGTTTCAGTAAAAGCACTACAACAAAAGAGTAGCTAGACAGTGCTAGTGGAGAATTCTCAATGCCCTTCCCTGGCATTGGCCTCTATGTACACAAAAGGGCATGTTTACCCACATATGCACAGACACACAATTACATACACACAGCTAAGTAAACCTTAAAACCCTAAATAAATTAGAATTATATTCAAAAATGCACCATCCTAATCTTTAAAACTGTTTTAGGAACAAACTGAAACTTGACATATTTTTTTTCAGAAATCAATCACTATCACAAATATTCTTCTTTCCATGAGGACTGGACAGCATGTGGGGTCTAAAAACTATTTTAGTTTCTCTTCTATCAGAGGTACTTCACAAGAGTCTCAGAATAAGCTTTAATATTATGGATAAAGTACATGAACATTTCTAATTAAATGCTTCTAATTGATATGCATATAATTCATTTATTACATGATTGTTTACATATAAACACTTACCAAGAGTGTTTATAAAATATTTTATTCTTATATGAAATACTGTTTCCTATTATATACAAAGTCCAACCAGTATTTTATTTTTTATGCTTATTATTCTATGAATTAGTCTATAAAAAAGTAACCTTTAACACTCAATTTTATATGTTATTAAACTAAAATTTCCCATGTAATTATACAGGATATGGCAAAACAGACCCAAATCTAGTATATTTCCTCCAGGATCTACTAGCCGGAGGAAGGGACAACCATGGTAGGGTATTTATAACCTTTAGCCCAGAATGATATCATCTATACATCAGCTACTTGAAAGTCACAAAAAGTATACTCAAACAAATTTCAAGAAGAGATTTGAGACAGTTTCTTTTGTGTGTGTGTTTGCGTATGTGTAAGCAAATGTTGCATCCAGGCGTACATGTACATGTATACTCATGCCTGTGGACGCTAGAGGAGAACCTCGGCTGTTGTTTTGAGGCAATGTCTGTCTTTTTATTTTGTGAGACAGGATCTCTCACTGACTTGAGTCTGTCTGACCACATAGCCCCAGAGATCTACCTATCCCTGGCTCCCCAATCCTGAGATTACAATCTTGTCACCACACCCAGGTAAAAAGTAGGAACTGGGAATGAAACTCAGGTTCTTGTGCCTTCAAGGCAAGTGCTTCACCTACTTTAACTAGGTCTTCCACCTAAGACTTTTTCTAACAAGGTATTTACATTCAAGTATATTTTAACTCCTACCGAGGAAATATATGATATTACTGAAGAGACCACCAAATCTCTAAGACTTGAAAAGGTAATATTTTTCCTAAAACTTCTTCTGCATAAGTCCATTCTCAGAGGTCTAATTTGAATCCATTTAACTGTTTCTTTTGATGTCACTGTGTTGATCCTTTGGTATTTCATCACATCTTTTAATGTGCTATTTATATTTTGCTTGATACGTTGTACCAATATTCTTACCTATATTCTGTTCAATAACATAGGCAATCTATGTTTTATGATTGTACTGTCAAAATTATTTAACAAGGAGGGGTTCCCAGGTGTCCAAGGAGATGTCCCCAGCTTGTTCCTTGAGCAGCTGAGGAGAGGGTGTCTGAACTGGCCCTGTACTATAGTCACTCTGATGAATATCTTGCATATCACCATAGAACCTTCATCTGGCGATAGATGAAGATAGAGACAGAGACCCACATTGGAGCACTGAACTGAGCTCCCAAGGTCCAAATGAGGAGTAAAAGGACAGAGAACATGAGCAAGGAAGTCAGGACCACGAGGGATGTGTCCACCCACTGAGACGGTGGGGCTGATCTAATGGGAACTCACCAATGCCAGCTGGACTGGGACTGTTGGAGCACGTGATCAAACCGAACTCTCTGAACGTGGCTCACAATGAGTGCTGACTGAGAAGCCAAGGACAATGGCACTGGGTTTTGATTCCATGTACTGGCTTTGTGGGAACCTAGTCTGTTTGGTTCCTCACCTTCCTAGACCTGGATAGAAGGGGAAGTTCCTTGGACTTACCACAGGGCAGGAAACCCTGAGTGCTCTTTGGACTGGAGAGGGAGGGAGAGGGGGCATAGGCGGAGGGGGAGGGAAATGGGAGGAGGTGAAAATTTGTAATAATAATAAAATAAAATAAAAAATAAAAGACAAAAAAATTCACAAGACTTTAACAAATATGTATTTGAATGAAAAAAGATACAGCACCAAATATTTTTGTCTTAACCTTCATGTTCTCTGTATTACATTCAACAATCAGTTTGTGTCTCAAAATATTTCTTATGATTTTCTGAATTATATAGCAGTGGAAATTAAAGCTATACAGAATAAAGAAAATAATTGCCTTGTATCATAAGCTAGAAAGTAGAAGAGTCAAGATTTACATGCAGGAAGTTTGATACACAGTCTAAACAACAAGCATCTGGCTTGTCTAAGTTCAGCGTTTTGACTTTGGGATCACTTATGTAATAATGATGTATACCACATCCTGTTAGCTTCTCAGGATCTAGGGTTGTCTAAACTAATAGGGTTCTGATCAGGTTTTCTCCTCAAACTCTTTGGAGTTTTCTGTGTACTTGCTTCAAGCCTTTTTTTTTTTTCATGGAAAAGAAAAACAACCCCCCCTTCCCCCACTGCCCATCAGTTTTATGCATGTGTTTGTCTCTTTTGGAAACCCTTCAACAGCTCAGCAGCTCAACTTTGGATCTGGTTTTGACTCTGTTCTGGCTCTCCCTCTGCAACTGTGATTTTGGTAACTTTCCCTTTGGCTCCACATAGTCCACTCAGTTGGGTATCAGCAGCATGACCAACACTCCTGGAGAGAACTGATCTTCTATTCCCTACCACCAACTTCCTCTCTCACTTCATCAGGGCGGGAGCTAGCAATGTTCTATTATTGCTGTAATTGGATGGTGTTGAACTTTAACTGGCCTCTCAGTTTGTAATTTTTAGTGATATCCAATCGGCATTCAGAATATGACTGTTTTTAACCAATTTATGTGCAAAGTTAGCTTAAGATAAAATGGGAACTGGGTGGTATAGAAGAACAGTCACTTGTTTGGCCATCCAGGAAGCCAAGTTTAATTTTAGCCTTGGGAGAATTTGAAATCATTATAATTAGATGAGTATTAAAGCCCACGAGTGAAAAGGACTCTTTTTTAAAGCCTACCCCTTCATTTAGCATCAATTCACAACTGGCAGTTCATTTTCTCAAATGCTCTACCACTGAGCATGCATACAGAGTTGATGTATAATATAGCTAGAGTTCAAATAACTAGGAAGTAGGCCATGGCTGGAGGTGAGAGATAGACCCTATAATTAACTTGAATATCTACAGCAATGTAATAAATATGAAATTTATATTTATTTGTGGAAAAGGATATTATATTGTTCCATTAATATGTGTGGTACATATTAATGGGGTGGTTGGTTTTAGGTGATATGTAATGTACCCTGCTGCACACACTGCTTGAATTCCATAGAACAGAAAATAACTGTTTTTGTGCTTTGGTCCCAAGGTTAATGTGAAGCAAACTCCAGAAAATAGATAATCATCTCACAGTCTCTTCAAAATTCTGGGCCAGCTCAGCTTCCGTCTGACTCGATGCTTTGCCTCACTAAAAGATGTCAATGATATGATGTTCAGAGGCACTAAAACCAGAAACAACTATGTGGTTTAGTCTCTGGTTCCACCAATAACTAAAAGGTGTTTTAGATTTAGAAAAGATGTAAAAAAATGCTTTAAAAATAGGTTTTTTTGAGGAGAAAGGACATGCAAATTCTTCTTTTTCCAGAGGCACATTACTGTCAATAGTAGCATCTCTATCCAGCTTGCTCTTACCCAAACACTCCTATTACTGTCACCTCTCAGGTTTGTCGTACATAGTGCAATGACAGTACAAATATCCCACCATAAAATCTGTCAGAAAGGCCAGGTGATTTCCTACGTCTTCTGACACATGCTGTGCTTTACTATCTGCCTGTCAGAACGCCAAGGAGAGGGATCCACTCTCAAGTTCAGAGCAGAGCAGGGAGGACTATCACATGCAGTGGAAGCATTGGCCTCAGCCTTCTGTGAAACCCTGCCATTTGGAACCACAGTCTCCTTCTGGAAAATGCTATTGGCATAAATGAATCACCCAGGTCAGATGGCATAACTTTGGTAGAAGCAGCTAATTTGAAAAGCATTATATTTTTCGAGTATGACTCTACCTTAATTTTTCTTTATTATGAGTTCTTTGGAAACTTGTAATGTGTTTTCTTTTGCCATAGGGAATGACGACCGCGTGGAAGTATATATTCCTGGCTTGACTTGTCTTCATTATATACTACTCTTGTGGGTTATTTATGCCTCTATATTCATCTTAAGTTTGTCTTATCTACAGAGGAATGTTCCTCTTGGTTTCAAAAAGCGACTGATTTTAGTAATTTCAGTTTGATGTACTGGGCAGTCTTTTGTTCACCAGAGGCGTTTCCTGGCATCCCATTGGTAGGTCATTGAGCCTTTATGTTTTCTCTCCTTACCTCCTTCTCTAGAAGCGTGTGTTTATGAGAGGCCTGGGGAGCAGGTTATTAATACAGGCGCTGCTCTCAAAAAAGAATGTGGCTAATTTTGTAGCAAATATAATGGGACTTCTAAAACTGGTGTACATGGTATAGTCAGTCACCTGGGGACAGTGTGGACTTAGCAGAGAATTACTTCTTTGACTCTGGTCAAAATTATAAGGTAGCATGTTATAGCCATGAACATGGAGAAAAATATCTGAAATAGCAATGATGATTGCATACATGCATATATCTTATGTTGCTTAATCTTATCCTGGGTTGAAATGTTATTGGATGGAACTGATGTTAATAATTTGGTCTTCTTCGGTCTTCTAGCTGCTTCCTTTGTTTAGAAAAGCATATACACAATATATGGAGCCTGAAGTTTTTAAAATTTGTTTTATATTTATTTATTTTTATTTTATGTGCATGAGTATTTTGCCTGCATGTATGGCTGTGTACCATGTGTGTGCCTGGTGCATCCAGAGACCAGAAAAGGAAGGGGATGGATTCCCTGGAGTCACAGAGATGTGAGCTGCCACAATGATCATCAGGAAGAATAACAAATGCTCTTAACTGCTGAATCATCTTCCTAGTTCCAACTTAAAAGAAAGTATGTTGATTACAGCTTTTTCCTTCTCTCTCTCTCTCTCTCTCTCTCTCTCTCTCTCTCTCTCTCTCCCTCTCTCCCTCCCTATTTTCCTTCCTTCCATCTATCATTTCTTTCTTCTGCACTGAACACTGAATCCAACTTACATATACTAGGCCTGTATCCTGCACTGACATGCACAGCTTGATGGAGGAGGGTCATTTGTCTATCTGTTGCCTTCATTCTTTAATTAATAAAGAAACTGCTTGGCCTGATAGGTCAGAACATAGGTGGGTGGAGTAGACTGAACAGAATGCTGGGAGGAAGAAGGCAGTGAGACAGCTGTCATGGAGCCAGCCACCAGGTCAGACATGCTGAATCTTTCCCAGTAAGCCACCACCTCGTGGTGCTACACAGATTATTAGAAATGGGTTAGTCAAGATGTGAGAGTTAGCCAGTAAGAGGCTAGATATAATGGGCCAGGCAGTGTTTAAAAGAATACAGTTTCTGTGTAATTATTTTGGGTATAAAGCTAGCTATGTGGGAGCCAGGCGGGAACAGAGCCCGCTGCTCCATCTACAACAGCTACCGTTCCAGAACCCTGACTCAGGCTATCAAGAGAATGGAGAAATGGCAGAAACATGGATACATGCAGACATATACATACATACATATATACATGTATATATAATATATGAAGAAAATCTTAGATTGGATTGGTATACTCACTTATACGGAGGAGCTGCTGTGTCCTGGAAGCTGGGTGTGTTTACTATATACAGTTACACAGGGAGATGAAATTGTTACATACAGATCCACAAGGAAACAGGGTATTCGGTTACAGCTTAAAAAGGGGGAGTCTTTCCAGTACACAGTTGAACAAGGAAGCATGTTTGACTATCCTCAGTAGGAGCAGTGTCTGTGGGGAGAGCACTCTTCTGGCCATAAACATGAGGTTGGGGGGGGACGACTACAGTGGATACAGCTACAGTGGTCATTTTCTGTACAAGCCATCAGTGGTCACACTCAGGCTCTAAGGGAAGGCTTGGTCATTTTCTGTACACGCTATCAGTGGTCACACTCAGGCTCTAAGGGAAGGCTTGTTCATTTTCCATGGACCTACTGCGTTGGGGTCCTTGACATGTCCAGCTCATGTTAACAGAAGCACAACACACACACATACATACACACACACACACATACACACACTCACTCACACACACTGAACTTCTTGCACTCAGGGATTCCTCTGCTCCCCAAAATATTCCTCCAAGATTTTCTCTTCATTTTGAAAGAGTTTTGGTAAATTGCTGAGTCTGCTCTTAATAACACTTTCTAGTCCACTCTAGTCTAGGCAGCCTTGAGATACATATCTTTTTCTTTTCTTTTTTTTTTATCTTTTTTGAGACAGGGTTTCTCTGTAGCTTTGGAACTAGCTCTTGTATACCAGGCTGGCCTCAAACTCACAGAGATCTGCTTGCCTCTGCCTCCTTGAGTGCTGGGATTAAGGCATGCACCACCACTGCCCAACCTAGAGCTATATATTTTTTAAACTTAAATATTTGCTTTTTAACAATAAATAACAGACATGGGAAGTTTTACCATAAAATCAGTAAACTATGAAATTTAGGCTGCTCAATTTTTCAGGTGGGCACCTTCATGGACCTGAGAAATAAAGGTCTTAACAATTTCATGTCAGCAATTCTGTTCTTCCTTTTCTGAAGGCTAGTCTCTGATATTTTTATGCCTTGTGTTTCCACCGAGTGGGATCTGTTCCTGAGCTCCAGGTGCATCTGGAACGCATGCTCTAGCATCCCAACTAATGTGAATCTCTCTCAACAGGAAAATAGTGTGCAGGAAGATAATGGTGGCATTTTAGGGTATTATATGCATAACAACACGTCCTTTTCCTACTCAGGGAGGCTAAAGCATCCACACCTGGGAATATGGCATGTGGGCTTGTTCATTTGCTAGGTGACGCAGAATTGTTGGTTCTAAAGATGGTGATGGGTTTTTGAAATAGCTGTAAGGTATCTGAAGTCTGACGGAAGATGGGGTGCAAACTGCAATGCTATTATTTTTGTTTAAAAAGTAAAATATAAGTATATAATATAAAATATAAAAACATAAAGAAAAGGATAGTGTTATTTGGCCAACTTCTTCCTTCAACCAAAAGAACAAATCTGCTTTCGTTTACATTTCTGAAGGACAAAACCTTTTTAAAAGTGAAAATAATATGTATATGGCAATGCTAGCTTAATGCAGATTCAGATATGAGAAATGTCAATAAATGAAAAGAACAAACAAATGAATTAATAAAGTTTCTCAGGTGTTTTATATATGACATCATGAAATGGCAAAGGAGGGGAGATTATTAAACGACTTGGAATATAGACAATGCTTGCACCACAAAGGATATGATGTTTCATCTATTTTCTTTTAATAATTAAGGGAGTTTCAAGAAGAAGAAAGATTTTTTTTTTCTGGTAAAAAGGAAGTGGTACATAAAATATATAGATCTCTGTGGTAGTTTGACTTACTCGTAGGCATTAAATTAATTTGCTTCAGCACAGTGCACTCTCTGCCTAGGAAGAGTGAGTAGAGGTCAGGAACCTAATAAGAAGAGGCTCTCTGTGATTCTTAGTCATATGGAGAGCCTTCATTCTTCAGTGGTCACTGTTACAATAAAAGTCTCCTTTGGAAAACTGTTTTCCATAGCTTTTCCTCTCTACAATGGAAAATGTTCTTGAAGAACAATGTTTATTGCTTTTCTTCTTTCAGGGTTATTTTATGAGGTGATTATTACAAATTATTAAAAGAAGAAAATAGAAATGGGAGGAGAGGGAGCACAAGAGAAACAACAGTTTTCAGGCAATGACTTCATTGTTGAACTTGCACATTTGAGTCTGCTTGTTGACCGACAATTTTATTTATTTTTTAAGATTTTGTGCTATGATAAAGAAATTTTTTTATTTTAAATTTATTTATTTATTAAAGATTTCTGCCTCCTCCCCGCCACCGCCTCCCATTTCCCTCCCCCTCCCCCGATCAAGTCCCTCTCCCTCATCAGCTTGAAGAGCAATCAGGGTTCCCTGACCTGTGGGAAGTCCAGGGACCGCCCGCCTCCATCCAGGTTTAGTAAGGTGAGCATCCAAACTGCCTAGGCTCCCCCAAAGCCAGTACGTGCAGTAGGATCAAAAACCCATTGCCATTGTTCTTGAGTTCTCAGTAGTCCTCATTGTCTGCTATGTTCAGCATGTCCGGTTTTATCCTATGCTTTTTCGGACCCAGGCCAGCTGGTCTTGGTGAATTCCCGATAGAACATCCCCATTGCAAGACAGACAATTTTAATAAGAAGAGAAAAAACATCTAAACATAAAAACTTCTCATGTAAAGTCACAGCATTGAGACCATGAATCCTAAGGCTAGAACATTTAGTGGTAGCAACTGGAGTTGCTGTGCCTCAGTTTCTCCATACATCAAATGGAGACTTCCTGTGCTATAAAAAATGTTGAGTGTATGCTAATCTAAGTTCTTTACATAACATCATGAATCACACAGTAATCTCAAACTGGGAACTGTTAACTTCTGTCTGGTTTACAAATGAGGCACTGAGAATTAAATAACTCTCCCAAGAACATATTGTCAGTGTGCTTGAGCCCGGGTGGCTCAGTCCTAGAGCAATGAAACACCTAAAACAAGGCCTGGCACATCCTAACAGAATATCCCATGACTCCTACTGTTGTAGCAAAGAATAAAAGGTCTTCTCCGTACTATTTGATCATGAACTCTGGATTTTTATGACTGTCTCTTGCTGTCATTGTTGAAAGTATAAACATTGAAATGAAACTCAGTGATGGGAAGTCTGCAAAGGTTTCCTGGATGGAAGGCTTTTAAACTACGTGTTGACCCAGGGCTAAGGACTTGGTTGCGGGCACTCAGGTTATCCTCTCTTAGCATAGCCATGTATCTTTGGATACTCTTCACTGTTGCTGATAGAGGAAAAAGCCAGATGCTTTGAGAACCGGATCAGCAGATGGCAGGTTGGACGATATATTGCATAAGCTGAGGAAATGGAAAGTTTTCCTGCCTAGAAGACAGGTTCTCTCACTGGCGCGTAAGTACATACCTTCTGCTCTAAGAAGAACGAGGAGTGTTCCTTAGGAGGGCATCCAAAATACTGAAGACATGCTTGTATAAGCAGGGTAAGGAGGTGGAAAGCAGATACTCCTTGTGTTGAGGATCACTGCTCCAAACACCCTCCAGCATCTGAGACATCCTGTGATGCTGCAGCCTTGAACACTTCCTTAAAGCAAAGGCCATCCTGGAGGCTGAGGACTACTCTTATTAGTTGTCCTATTTACTTTCTATAACCTGATATGTCACAAGATCACTTTAAGACAAAGTAGTGACAAGTTCCAAAATTACTTAAGTAGCAAAAAAAAAATCTCTATGCAAAGACAAGCTTTAAGGGAAAATGTATAACAGATACAGTCCAGGAGGTAAATAGTTTGCCTTGGTGAAAAGCAAACTACACAAACTAAAGACTGATATGTACCTCAAATCAAATCTATTTCATTTGGACTTGCCTGTGTCTTTGAATGGTTCATCTGTGAAGGAGCAGAGACTTGCTTTTAAAGGGGATTTGTGAGTTTATCTTAATCAGTTTAGAAGTTCAAATTTAAAGTAATGACACTGTCTTAAATACATACACCTCACCTTGAGGGTAAAGGTAATACATCAGTGATAACAACTTGATATAAAAAGTTGTTTTATCAACAAGATTGATGGAGAGTTTGCCCAGGGCATGAGTTATCTTAACAGATTCTGCTTGTATCTTCCAGAACCTTTTCTTATCTAAACCTTAGTTTATGTAACATTCAGAGTGTTTTAAGAAACCTACCACTTCATATCTTTTAAGATTTCCTATCTTCCTTGTGTTTTACATAATCTCCATTTAGTCTTAATGCCAGTGGATCCACCAGTTGTGGGAGAACTTCTTTTCTTGAAAGAAGTAAGAAGAGGTCTACCTTTCTTAAAGAGCACCAAGGATGATCCAAAGCAGGGTTCTATGAAAGTTCTACTGGGGAATCAAAGAATTTCAAGGGCTCACTTCTAGAGCATAAGTGAGAAGTTACTTAATATGCATGCAGGTGACCCCAAGGCACCCATATCTCTGAAAGTCTCATTCCAGCATGAATGACGGTTTTTCTATAGCTGCAATGCTGGAGACCCATTTCAGTGACCCTTCCACGGTCTGTATACTCTATCCCCACCTGAGACCATGATGAAACATGCAGTCAGGACAGCGTCATATACAGGACATTGGAAGGTGAAGGAGGGAGAAGCTAAAACCTTAGGTATGAGTCCAGTGATATTTCCATCAACAATCAGCAGTTCCATTGACAGGAGATGCATATTGGTAGTTACATCTACTCTGATGAAATGATGTCTGTCTAGAAAGTCTTCTACTCCCACCTCTTAGACTTGTCAATTTGCATTCTTTCTGGCTTGGATTTATCCCAGAAAACGTTTTTCTTCAAGGTTTAACTGAAATGGTTCTCCCTAGGAAATATCCTTTCTTCTCTCAGACTATGCCTCTGAGCTCTTAGAACATACCTCCTCATGCTGTATGCTCATTTTCCATCCCTGGGATGAAAGTACATAGCATAAACAATGAAACGAAGCATCTATTTTGGCTCACAGCACCAGAAGTGTCAGCCCAAAATTTCCTAACTCCATTGCTTCTGTACCAGTGGTGAGCAGAACACTAAGACAGAGAGCCCTACATAAAGCAAATGATTCATCTCATCACAGATTGGAAGCAGAGAGAAAGACACAAACTGTAAGAGTCTATATGTACACTTCAACGAGAAGTCACTGGGACTTACTTCTTTCTAACCATGCCTCATCTTTTAAACTAAGGATCACATCAGTAGATTAAACCATTTGTGGAAGTAACTGCACAACTAACCCTTTTAGATCCCTGTAGCACCATCAGCTGCGGACCAAGTATGTAACAAATGAGATTTACAGGACGTTTCCTATCCAACTTACAACAATTTCTGAAACCTTTCATCAGTGATAGGCTTAGAGAATTATTTGTGACAATCTTACATAATTCCTGTCTTTTCCAGTAGACCACATGTCAGTGAAGGCTGGCATGCTATCTTGTTGTTCACCTCTATAGACCCAGACAGAAGCACAATGTGTTGAACTCAATGAGCTTTTTGATAGACTATAATTGCACCTCTGAGACACCTGTGACAAAAGAGGGAATAGACCTCAGTATGGAAAAAGACCCAGGTGTGGGGGTAGACACAGCCAATACTGGTTTGGGGGATGCTTGGAACTCCTTTATGAAATGAATTAGTAACAGCAAGAGATAGAGAAGCCCAAACAAGCCAACCTCGTGGGCCTCTTCTGTTCCAGGCGTTTTTACACCTGGGATATCTCTCCTCAACTTTTCTAAGCAAAAGTCTAGCCTGTGGATGCACATTGGGAAATTATTTGGAGACACAAAGGGACAAGGACACAATGCTCTTCATTTAGCAAAAGAGACTGGAATTCACTATGGAGTCTTTCAGTGAGCACAGACCCATACATGTGATTGATAGAGTCTCAACAACCAAGCCATTGTGACTGAGGGGAAGGGGCCATCTCCAAGGGTTTCTCTGCCATTATTGTCTTTTCAAGCACCCCCTCTTCCACAAGAGCACTGCCATCTGAATGCTAATACATTACCGCAGTTATAGAATCTGTTGCGCACAGCACCAACGGTCATGAGCGCTAATGGTGCTTATTACACCAGTGTTGAGCCTCTGGATACGGCCCCATAAAACCTAAGGTTAGGTCATGAAAAATGTAGGTTCTATTTGGCAACACATATATTTTGGTTTCGAGAGATTGAACATTTCTACACTGGGAAGTTCTGTTAACAAAAAGCTATTTTGCAAAGATGATTTATGCTTCTTTGCCATTTGTAATGGAATTTACTTCTTAGTCAAACATAAAACAGGTTAGAGCCATTTGTTATTAATCAGATTGCTTGGTGGATTTGATCTTTCTGGTCATTGACATCATTCATGAGGGCAAGCTGTAAATATTTTAATTATTTTCTATTCACTACATGGCTCTGACTCTGGCTACAGGGCGGATATCCGATGATTCTGTTGCTGCGGATCTTGGTTAACAAATCACTGTGATATTTACTTTTCTTTTTCCAAATCTTCAGGGAAATAAATTTATGGATCATTTAACCTTTTGCCCAAGGAACAAACCCAAGTCAGATCTGAATTAATGTTGCTCCAAAGACACAAGACAAAGTCTGGCTTTCAAACAAAAGTGTCAGGTTAAGCAATACTCTGTATAACAGAGTTGGAACTACTGTTCCTTAGGGTTATAAAGGTGATCCAGCCCTTGGTGTGTTCACATGATGTCCAACAGATTTCACTCGTTTCATTCTGCATTGGTTAACTTGAATTAAGCAATGAATCTCCTATTTCTTTAACTGAATTCCCCACAGCCAGAAATCCCATAGGCACCAGCTTTTCCCTGGAGACGACACAGGTTCTGATGCTGCCCTCACCTGGATACCCTAAGCTGACTTCCTTCATTGAATCTGTCCTTACTCAGGATTCAAAGTTGTGAACACAGTGTCAATAAGGAAGCTTCTGATTTCTGCATCCCATTTCAAAGGGTGCCAGATATGCCGAAAATGGGATGTTTCATCTCTCTGCTGGAATAATGTAATTTCTTGGGCATTCTGAAAATATTTTATTCGAACTGAAAGATGTTGGCAGAATAAAGGCAACTGTCTGTGGGAATTATGCCTCCTCACGTCTCGCACTCTGCTGCAAAAAAGACTCTGCCCACATTGGGAAGTGTAGTTGCTCTTTTGTAGTTGGAAGCACTTTACTAAGAGAAAACCACCTCATGATTTTTTTTAAGTGACGAAGGATCTGGTTTGATGTGGAAACTGTAGGAAGTTTTGATTCAGCATTTATGTTCTTAATAGCAACTGAGAACTTGAAACTATTTTTAAAATGTGTGCTCTCTGTCTACTCATTTGAATAATTCTTTGAAAATGTTTTTAATATGCCTTAAAACACACAGGGACTAGGGGGGATGGTTCCATGTGTGGAAATGTCTGCCATGTGAACTTGAAGACTTGAGTTCTGATCCTCAACTCCCACAAAACTGGGTGTGACTATTCATGCTTTCAACATGCATAAAAGAGAGGTCAGAACAGTTGGTTTCCAGCACTCTCTGCCCAGCCAGCCTAGCAACTGTGGCTCTAGGTTCAAAAATAGATAGAGAAGAACATTCCCGAAAACTAGCTTCCTACAACCATGTCTACTATATGAAGTGCCCTCAGGCCGACACACGCGTAAACACAGGTGAGATCACACACATGGGCTAATGTAATGCATATACTCCATGCAAAATAATTTTATAAACACAATGATAATCAAGTGTTTGAAAAATACTGCCTCTTAGAACCATTTTTATTAAGCAGAATGGTTTTCATCCTGCCTTCTCCCACAAGGTGGAAAGGAGGGTTTTACATGTGCACTGAAGAATGCCTGTAGGATCAGGAGGCAGAGTGGAGAAATTACCCACACTCAGTGGATTCAGTAGCAAGCCGGGACCTCTTTTCCCTTATTTACTGAAATTGCCTTAATAAATCCTCCTCTGGAGAGCAGGAACCAATTACATTAATGTGGGAGAGGAGCAAGAATAGATTCATGTCAGGGAAAACATCCACTGGACCTGGTGATGCAAGTAGGGGTGACCGTGATCAAATCGTAGTCACTGACTGACATACATTGTGCCATTTGTCATCTCTTCTCTCGACTCTCAGCCTTCTCTGAGAGAAGATGTTTAGTGAATTCCTGGAGCTTGTAAGCCATCTCATTTGCTCATCTTTAACTGCTAGTTTGTCGCTAAATTAGAAATAAATTAAACAGAGTATATACTAGTAAATTATCTCTGGAAATTGACTCTAACAGGGTCTTTTCTATTTTTCATTAAAAATTAAAAAAAAAGAATTTCAAGTCTAATTTTGTTGTTAGTTTTCTACTTATTAAAGCTCTTACTCATTATTAACAGTTCTTGAACAATAAAGCAGAGGCAATCACACAGGACTACATAAATTGCAATTTCAGTGGTTCAATGGAAGTGTTTCTGAAAATTGTTGCAGGCATTTTCTGCAGATTGCAAGCAACTGGAAATGCTTTTCAAACACTAACATTTCGCAAAACTTGAAAATTCATGTGATGCTTATTGCGTAAGAAAGACTCCATAAACACCAACCCTGAAACTCACACTATGTCAAAGGTCATCACCGTAGGTTCGGTCTGCCTTGTCCGCGGTCACTAAAGTGGTCCATGACTGTTGCTAAACGTGGTGTCAATCTGGCACCTTTTGCCATCATCTCCATCATCTTATTGCCTCGCTCTGCCATTTCCTTCCCTTCTGCTTACAACATGTAGGCTGAAAAAGTTGTCAGTTCTCTTATTAGTTCATTTCTTCATACAACAAAAATAATTTGCTCTGGGTCAGCCCACTGTTCTTGCATGCATTATTCATAAAATGAAGTGTTTGTCCTCTTAAAACTGTAGTTCAGCCTGTTCTCATCAATTAATTAAAAAATAGCTGGAGGTGTTTTTTCAATGCCTACCCTATCTATATGTTGTAGCATGAATAATATAAACCCAAAGACAGAAATTGGGGTTCAACGTGAAAAGCAGAACAGCAAAGCAGGCAAGCCATTAGAGAAATATTACCTCTGCCAACACTGGGTGACTATAAACTAAGTAGCCTAAGCCTCTCTATCCTCCCATTTTATATTCCTTCTAGTTCTGGGATTAAAGGCATGACTCCCTAGTACTGGAATTAAAGGTGTAGGCCACCATAACCTCAATTTGTTTCTATATTGATCTTGGGTAGCCCATGGTACCCTTGAACCCACAGAGATCCATCTGCCTCTGTCTCCCAAATCTTGGGATTAAAGGTGTATGTTACCGTTACCTGACCTCTAGTGGCTTTAACTTTCCCTCTGGTCTTCAGGCAAGACTTATTTATTAAAATACAAATAACATACCACTATAATACATAGGTTTGGGAAAACTGTGTGCTATTTCTATAAAGATTAGAAAAAGTATAATTATTTTTTCTACTTCCTTTTTTTTTTATTTGTTCAAGACAGGGTTTCTCTGTGTAGCTTAGAGTCTATCTCAAAACTCACTCTATAGGCCAGGATGGCTTTGAACCCAGAGAAATCTGCTTGCCTCTGGCTCCCAAGTACTGGAATTAAAAGTGTGTGCCACCACTGTGTGTTTGCATTCTTTTTCTTTAAAGCTCATCTTCTGCAAATGATTGGGACCTTGGCAGGAGACACACCCATTTGGCAGAACACATTATCCACTATTCCAAAAATCAAGGTGTCATTTTAAGGTTTTCTTTTTAATTGATTTGGTGAAGCGATGACCTAAATGGGTCATTATGGTTCTAGATACACTGCAGCCTTCTTCTGAAGATGGTCTTGAGAAACCATCTGTCATCTCTAGTTCAACCAATGATGGGAAAACTTGATTCTTTTTAGATTTCTATCCCCAGTAGGACATTTTCTATAAGGCTTAGCATAAACCTGAAATCACACGAAGGGAAAGTCTAGTAGGTCAGCTCTACCCTGTTATTCAACAATTACGATAGCTTCTATGAATACCATGGAAAAAAAGCAAGGGATTGTGATTCATATAGCATAAAGCTCTGATATTTTCAACCCTGGTTTGACACTCAAGTATTTTCTTCTATAAAATTGTAGAAAAAATGCACTGGACATTGGAGAGTAATTGAAATATTTCATAAAATGTGCAGCCCACTCCATACTTATAAATATTCCATTAACGTCTGTTCTGTATTCACTTTTTGCCATGTGTTACTTTACTGTGCTATAGAGTTAGGTGGGCTGGGCTTTCCTTAGAACTGTCATATCACATACTTGTAAAACACATATTAGAAAACAGATTTCAATTAAAGGCAAAGGCAGTGATGCACAGACAGAAATGGTGATTATCAGTTTTCAGATGGAATATGCCACATCGAGGGGTGATTCACATGAGGGTCTCTGCTGTCAATCTAATCCAGAGTTCAGTGACCTGCAGCAGGTATGCCAGACGGTACTCTGATGAGCCAAGGTGCTGGGCACACTGCCATTCTCCAGGTGGAGAAAAGTCCAAACGAATTGCCAGGGCCTGGCAGAGTGAGTCGTGCGATTATATTAACTGCTCCTTCTATATAAGAACTGTCCTTACAGAGCAGTGGGAAACGTCAAGGAGAAGCTAGAGTGTGCTTCTTAGAACTGAGAAAGACTAAGGTCAGAGTGTCATTCTCCTGCTCACAGGACTGGCATTTCTAGTGTCCTATCTGACATACATCCTCTTTCTCTCTCATCACAGAATCCAGGTTTGTGCCAGCATCATAGACGCCCTCAAGGGAGGGTCCCAGGATGGGCCCGGATCAGTCTATCAGGGCAGATATGATGCCTAGCTGAGCTCTTGCTTTCTGAATGTGAACCAGAAATGCAACTCCAATTCTCCATGGTAGCCTTCCCAGCTTAATAAGGGAATCGCTCTTAGGATGAAGCTAACAGACCAGAAATACAAAGCAGAGAGAGGGAGCGAAACTAAGGGCTATCAATGATGACATTATTGAAGCAGTGATGTTCTGGTCCTTCAGTGTTCTGTCTTGCCATTTAACCATGGAGCCAGTTAAAATTCCAGCTACTCAAAGTCAAAAGATGTGTTCCTCACATCGAGTTTGCCTGTCATCTTTATTTGCCATCATGCGGTAACACATCACCATCAATTCTGTGACTTTGTCTTCAAACACACAAATTTGCTTTCTCCTGGCTCTGGAGATCAGAAGCCTGAAATCTGGAGACGGATCCATTTTCATGCCTTGAGCAGCTTCCATGGGCTGCTTGCCTTCCTTACCTTGTGGCCATGTCAGGTCAGACTCCTTTGTCTATTTCTCTCTTCACATCTGCTTCAGTCTAACTCTCCTGCCTCCTTCTTACCAGGACCTTTTGTGATTATGTTGAGAGCCCGAGATAATCCGGGGAATCCCTCATCTCAAGAGCCCCACTTTACCACACCTGTGGAATTCCTTTTGCTCTCTGTAAGTGATCCATACTCCTTCCTAAGGATTGGGGTGGGGATATTTTTAGGATGGCTATTATTCTATGGTCTGCATCTGTTGATTATGGTCACACAGCTGTGTTCTCAAGCAAGAGCCTTAACACTGAGCACTAAGTGGAAGCCATAGGCACATAGAGAGGGTTCTCGACCCTAGCTTCTGTTTGGCTTGTTCTGTTGGGAAGGATTATCTTTCACTACAGATACCACAGACACTAGACCTGTGACACTAGATTATTATCAAGAAACAAGGTAAGGGATCTCTATTTTAGTCTTATGATTTTAGGCAACTCGAAATCCTTTTTTTGTTGTTGTAATTCTGTTTTTCTCAAGACAGGAAGGCATAGCTGCAGAAAATGCTTGAGAAATCAGAGTAGTGTTAAAATATTCCTGCTTAATATATTTATAAATTAATTCACTCCATAATGTGCTTTTTTGTTCCCTTCTTTAATCCAAAAATTTAAAGAACATGGAGGACCACAAGAAAGCCCATATCACCTATAGTGTGACTGCTTTAAAAATAGCCTGTATTTTAGAACCATTTCACACTTAAGAGGCATTACTGGGTCTGTAGTACTGATAAAGTAAGAGAAGAGCACCAGCTAAAGCAATAGACTAGCAGTTATGACAGGGTGTCTAGTCGCACACAGTGTTAAACCGAGGAAGCACAGCACAGTATTTTGGCTTCTCCCCATTTCCCTTTCTCTTATCTCAGCAGTAACTCCTGTCTGCTTCACTATCAGCTTCAGACACAGAAAAACCAGGAAAACAAACCAGAGAAGGGATGATGGTACACAGCTTCTAACTTTCCACGAGAAATTATCTAAATATCTAAAATCTGTCACTGTTTTGACGGATTACTAAGCACACTAAGATGACCTTTTACTTCCTTCACTAAGTTACCACAACTTGACCAATACAAATATTTCATGAAAAGTACTGCGGCAGAATGCTTTTTTTTTTTGCAAACATGATTTAATGCGTATGTGAGAGTATGTGTGTGTATGTATGTGTTTGCAAGTGTGTGTGTGTGTATGCATGTGTATGTATGTGTGTATTTGTTGTATGTGTGAATTTGTGTATAAGTATATGTGTGTATATATGTAAATGCATGTGTATGTATCATATGTGTGTTTCTGTGAGTAAATATATGCATGCATTTGTGTCTAAGAATGTATGTATGCATGTATGTGTGTATTCTCAGTTTGTATTTGGGTGAGTATACATATGAGTGTATGCATGTAAACGTGTGTATGTGTTTATGTGTAGGGGTATGTGGGTACATGTGTGTATATATATATGTTTGTGTGTGTGCTTGCCCATGTGTGATGGGATTTGTATAAGTGTCTAGGTGTCTAGTGTAAATTCATTCATGGTCTAAGAGACTCCTTGTTGCTGGATGTAATGTGTCACATAAAACTATTTTCTAGTCTCTGCAAATGAAGAGAGAATGTAAATGCCCACAGAAGGAAAGGGGAACCAAACCCATTTTTTAAACGAACATGTGACAAATACCACATAGGAAGCATCCTAGAAGCCACTGTAGCCAACTTCAGTGACTGCTTAGCTTTTACATTTTCTAACATTTTCTTTACGTTTCCTTAGAATTGAAACTTGTTTTTGGAATCCACACTAGAAAACTATTTCAACTCTAGTTCCTTTTCAAAATTGGTTGGGGCTGGGAAGGCCAGTAAAAGCCAGAGAGAGAAAGTAAGGCAGGACCGTTCTACTCCTTCACCTTCAACAGCTGCTGAACACAAATTTGTGGCTGGATAAAATCAAGGAGGCCTGTCCTGTGTTCTCACATGTGCATTCAAAGACTCAGTTACATTCCAGCAGACTAACACTACATATGTCTTCAGAACATATTTAAACACATATACATAAGATAAAAATGAGTCCTTCAACAATAAACTAAGAGCTCAGGTGCTATTCAAGAATTGGGGGTCCAAGCATCTCTCCTATGTGCACAAAAATGAGAGAGGAAATGCCTGCTCTGAGGATGGAACTCAGATTTATTGAGTACGCACTAAGAATTACTCATCGAGTGAGATGATTTTGTTTGTGGTGTCTGATTTAATCGAATGAAGGATGCATCTACTTCAGTGCAACTTTGGTGCGGAAATCAAATGTTCTCTTTCATATAATGATTAGCTGAGGAAATTACCCTAGTGCGGCTGTTTGGGATGCCTGATTATTCAACACATTTGCTCCTGGGGCTGCAGGTGCAGGCTGCCTCTCCAGCATTTTGTACATTTTGAGAAATTTAGTTCTTGATGTTCTGCTTGGCTCCAGTTCATCTGATAAAAGACATTATGCCATAAAATACTTTAGAAGAGCATGTTTGTCAGCAATGGGAGCTGCAGGAATTAGCTGGGCAAACCTGTCAATGTGGACACAGCTTTTAATTCTGTTGTCCGCCCATATGTGGGTGGTGCCTGAGATTTGCCATCTTCATCAATGTCCAGTCAGTTACATTTTATGCTCCTGATCAGACTCTGACACAAAGGGTTCTGAAAAATTTACTTAGCTTGAGGATTTGATATGAGAAAAATCATTTTACAGACCTTTAGGTTTATTTCCATATTTCCTTTATGGTGTACGACTGTTCTGTAAATTCATCTAAAATAATTCGTCTAAAAGTAGTGTGTATAAAGGTCTTGCAGACAAAACCCCAATTTTTTTTTTTTACACAAGCAGCTCTCCTGATAGCCTGCCCTTTCTCTATGTGTATGTCTTATTTCTAGCTCCTGCTCCTTCTGGTAATCTCTCCTCAGTTATCCCAAAACATCCTAGCTGTACTTGTTTTTTCCTCCTATGCCATGTCTGAGGTACTTGCCTCCGAATCCCTGGAACACAGTTTGGGTTTTGTGCATGCTGGCTGCTCAAAGGATGTCTGATAAATGGAGGAACAGTTTCAGATTCTTTTGATTATAATGATGATTAATGAAACCTCTGTGATGAGAAAGTAAATTCTGACATCCATTTATTTTCATTCATCATTGGCAAGAGATTAAAAAAAAACTGTGAAGCACAAGTAGTAAATTGCCCACTTTCTCTCTGCCTACCCTTCAAGAGGAAAAGATATTCTTTCCACTTCTGCCTTCCTGTCGGCAATGTCTTTCTCTCTCTCTTCTCCTTCTCTTTCTCCCAATATCTCTCTGTTTTTCATTGAATGACCTACCAGAACTTCTGGATTCACATGTAAGGACTATTAATTTAGTGGAGAATAATTTCTCTGTTTGTTGCTAAATAAATGATAATTAATAGTTGAGCCTTCCAGGTCATACCTTTATAACAACTTAGATATTTCTCTCTTCAAAATTGACAGATAATTTATTAAGCTTCATCCTATATGAATTCACTTGATTGGATATTGTCCTGAGAGGTAGATTTGCAATAGAAGAGGACAATGTGTGACTCTTACAATCAGTTTCACTGCTTTGTGGCCACATCTGTTGTGATCAACAGTGTCCCAAAAAGGAAATGAAATCCTGTATTTTTGCTTTGGCATAAAGCATTTCTCTATCACCTTTATAATATGTGTTAGCTATGAGTAACAATTTAAAGATATTAGGAAAGAAAATAATATTACCCAAATTTTCAGTATTTTGTTTTAATAAAAATAGTTTTTTAATAATACTTTTCATTATTAATACAATATCATTTAATTTAATATCACCAGGATTTTATAATGAACACATATGTGTTTAGTCCCTTTGAGGTTTGTTACCCCCACTTTTTCCATAGTCACCCAGAATGAACATTGTGACTACCCGTCTCACTTGAATACTGTTCTGGCAGTCCAGAGCATTGGTGCACATATGTAGACTACTATGTATTAGTGAATGTTATTTGAAAATTTTGATTTATGTGTTTTATTTCTAATCTTTAAAGTAACAGGAAAAATAAATGATTTATTTTCTTGTGATAGCATTTATTTGACAAGGACAGGCAGTGAACAGTGCTAACAGGGAAGCAGTGGAAGTTTCTACCTCACTATAATACACACACACACATATTAGATAGGTTTTAGATAGATGGTAGATACTCATTTCTTTACTCCTTTCAACTAGAAGTCTTGATATAGAAGCTACTATAGACAGAACAACATATTCTTTTGCTATAAATCGCAATCTACTTGAACCAAGTCTTTGAAATCTACACGATTCTATCTGAATGTATGGATAAATTGCACAGAGAGCACTTTTGTGCTGACCTTGACACCCACCTCAGAATCCTTGGCACAAAGCTGGCGCTTTGTCTTTTTAACAATTCTCAGAGGTGCATTTCAAGTCTCATTAAACAGAAAAATTACTTGTTGTTCACTTTTAACTTCAAGCATTTGTTACATCCATGATTACAAGCGGCTTAACTTTTCTGTTGGTTTTAGGAAAGGAGGTTTGGATTTGCTGAATTGTGAAACATGAATGACGGAGATGACTGTTGATGCTGTCATCCAGTACTCCACGGGAAAGATGGGAGCAGAGTTTGTCCCATTTGCTGCACGGAAAGTAACGAGATAAAACTATATATTACTCATACTATTCCTATTGTAGAAAAGCAACTTAACCAGTGTGGAATTCAAGTCCTTAATGGGCTTTATGATTCTGAAGTTTCAAGCCCAGTGTATAGGGAATCAGTCCTATCTGATTCATGTATGCACTCACTTGCTGGTACAAACAGAAGAGACTGCAGAGAAAGACCGTGGGACCAAAATACATCTCATAGTATGAGAAGACAGGACGTTCTAAAATAAGCAATACATCATTGACACATATATCATATTTTATATTGTTGACTTACATTTTCTTATTTTCCTTACACAGGGCATCCTATAGCATGCAACTAGTACATCATAAGGAAGAGTAACTGTGACTCCATAGGAATGATCGTGTTTCCCTGAAGAGCCTCATAAAGGAGTATCTTTGGAGTTATTCTGCATTTTGGGGGCCTTCAGTCAGACATAATGGATCACCATAGCAATAATATACTTTAATCAGAGAACCCGATGATGAGTGATCCAGAAGAGCGTTCTGCAGAGCTCTGAAAGGAACCTGAACCTTGAAAGTAGATGAGACCACCAACTTGTAGTTCAATATTGGGCTACAGCGAGGCTAGACAACTTTACGACTGGAAGAGAAGACATGCTTGAAGTATGAATTCCTTTTTTGTAGCCTTCAACAACTTCCTACTATTATTATTTTAAAAAGATAATGTATTTGATTTTCCTAGAAAACAGAGCCCTTAAGTAAAGATCAATACATTTCACAACTGAAAACATAGGCCTCTGGCCAGTGTTTCTCCATTTCCCCAACTCTTCAACTCCTGGTAGCTACCATTCTTCTGTTCTTCTTTATGAAAGGAATTGTAAGATCCCATGCATAAAGTGAGAGTATGGAGACATTACCCATATTATAGTATGTACTTATAACTTGCCAAAAGTAGATTCTGAATGTACTTACCATAAAACAAAACTAATAAAATGGTAGCTAGGTGAGATGACAGATGTGTTAGTTACTATTGTGTTAGTTACTATCTTGACTATAGTCAACATATAGCTATAAATGTATATCAGCCATCACATTGCATATTATAATTATATGTTTCTGTTAGTTATATTTCAATAAAATGGAGTAATATTTTGATGAGAAGAGAATTATACCTTTGAAATATGTAGGACAGTAACTACAATGATGCATATGCTGGAAACTGGACTCCAGGCAGAGAAGAGTAGAGTCAGATCAAAATAACTTCAAAGCTTTTGGGGACTTCTTTCTCTAAGAGCAACCCTACAGGAAAGTGGGCACAACTGTAATACCTCTATGTATGATATCAATTCATTGTGGGGATATTTACAGCAGAATTTCTAAAAGAACAGCCAATAAGGATGGAAAATGAGATTAGATAAGAAACTAGAAGAAATAAATGGAAAGAGAGCATAATAATTATTAAAAAACAACATTGTCAAAAAGTAGATTCTGGTCATTAATGTCAAGATCTACAGAGGTAAGAGACATATGAAGGGTTAGGGTTTGTCAATTTTTTGATCATCATTAGCTTTGATAAATAATTGCCATATTCAGGAAAGATAGGCATTCACAACTTAATTTAAAATTTCTGTAAAGATGAAATGAATTGATAAAGTGGGAAATATTCTAAAGATTAGAGATTGCTGGCACTAGAGAAGATATCTCCAATAGTCTGCCATCATAGAGGAGGTGAAAATATCAACATTACTTAAGAAGAGAGAAAAAGTTTGGCAAAGGAGACACTATGGTTGCTATAGCATCCCCAGCACACCTCGCCCTGCAAATCTTAATACATTTAGCTATGATTTTATGTTCTATTTTTACATGCCTGTAGATAATTTAGTAACTATCAAGTAAGGAATATCAGGGCCGGGAGTCATGGATCAGAGGTGAAGAGCACTGACTGCTCTCTCGGAGGACTTGGGTTCATTCTCTGTACCTACATGGCACCTCACAACCATCTCTAATTCAAGTTTCAGGGGATTCAATGCCCTCTTATGACTTCCACAGGCACTGCACACATGTTGTATACAGGCATATATTCAAATACTCATACACATAAAATAAAAGTAAAATCTCAAAACAATAAAGAATTTCATAAATAGGCCACTCATAAATTTAAAATTTTCTCTCTGTTCTGAGGTAAAGAAGGAAATATTGTTGTATCATACTGTCTCACCTAGAGCGTGAGTCATCCTATTGTCCAGTGTGTCTCCCCTGGACATGCTGCTCACTTGTAACTCAGTAGCTCTCTTAGATATCAGGCTTACCGTTGATATTGCGTTATGTTCAGTTAAGAGGGTAAGTAGTAGAGACTTACTATATTACAATGCATATGCTATTTTTCTTGTATCTTGTCTTATCATGTAGCTGTTGCCTCAGCACATCACCAGAAAAAAACGGAAGGTATAATTTCACAAAACCATATCCATATAACTTCTATTGCAGTATTATTATCATTATCCCACTTAACTAAGTTATTGTTCTTAATCTGTTCCTGAACCTAATTCGTAAACTAAATTTTATCCCAGGTGTCTATATAAGAAATTCGTAGAGTGTAGAGATAATAAATATTCAGAACTATTTACATATTCACTTGGAATGTTGGAACTTAAGAGACTCCTATATTTAGAAATGTTTACAAAGTAAACTGAGCAAGTTTGCTTCTGCATGATTTATATAAGCTTGAATATAATAATAAAGAAATATTCGATTTGTTTAGAATCAGGAACCAAATATAAGGTATGCTTGTCTTGGAAAAATACAATAAATTAATGTGTAGAATAAAAATAAAGGCTCTCAAGAAATGGTATTGAGATAAGCTGAAAAGCAAATAAGTTATATCTACTAAATGGAGGAAAAGGGAGGAGAAATCAAAATCTTCCATTCTTGGGTGCTCTGAGCCAGCATATGTACATCTTGTAATTTTCATTAAAAACATACAACATACAGTAAAAGTCACTTTCATTTTAAAGAAAATTTAAACAGAAATTTAAATTTAAACAGAAATTTTAATTTAAAAAGGAACTTTCAACACCATGAAACAAGTGGGTATAAGAACAAGGTTCTGGTCCAAGTTAGAACTCCCAGCATGTGGTTTTTCATTGTCTTTATGTAAAATCTGCACATTGAGATGGCTTCAAGGTTGGTCCTCAGCTGGAGACTGGCAGGAAGGGTGCCAGAGTGATTTGATTGGCTTGAGGGTTTTGGAAAGAGCACTTGAAATAAGTGACCATGGGTACTATTGTAGAAGCTGAGGAGTCAGTCCCAAGGGGAAGATGAACTGTACGAGAATCAAAGGATTATAGCAAGGTTATTGATAAGCAGCCTTGGAAGAGCAGGGGCAATGGAGAAGTGGGAAATCCAGATATAGGCAAGATGGGCATCTCAGAATTTAAATTCTCAGAATGATGAAGGTTTAAGTGAATAAATGTTGTATGAGGAGCGGCGGGCTGTGTCCCGCCACCCGGTTAGCTTTCCCCGAAATAATTACACGGAAACTGTATTCTTTTAAACACTGCCTGGCCCATTAGTTCCAGCCTCTTATTGGCTAGCTCTTACGTATTGATCTAACCCATTTCTAATAATCTGTGTAGCCCACGAGGTGGATTACCAGGGAAGATCTTAACCTGCGTCTGTGTTGGGTGGGAGAATCATGGCGACTGACTGACTCGGCTTCTTTCTCCCAGCATTCTGTCTGTCTACTCCACCTACCTAATTTTCTGTCCTATCAGGCCAAGGCAGTCTCTTTATTTAACCAATGAAATTAACACAAAACAGAAGACTCTCCCCCATCAAATAAATGTATAGAATTTTAGAATGACATACATTGCGGTAACATAAGAAATGGTAAAGTAAAAAATTGGTAGAACAAAAAATTAGAATAACTATCAGTAGAATTATTGAAGAAATAATTACAATTGGTTGAAACAAGTTATGTGTAGAAGGTAATGAGTTATACTGGAATAGCTGGTAGGGAAAAGAAGGGAAGAAAGGACTTCCATATGTATGCATAAGTGATGGAAACACCATTAGTTTATGTAATAACAAAGGTGTGTTGTGGGTCAATACATTTAGACAATTACAATAAAGATGTCCTACACTAGCTCAGAATGGAGTATAATAAAGAGTTCTTTATTTAGGATTAGACTCACAGATCAACAGTCCTCTGCATGAGGGAGGAACAGGAACCGAATTTAGTAGCCAAGAGAGAGCCACACACAAGCTTTTTGTCTGCATTTATAATACAAAAGATAACACCAAAGTGGGCTGGTATCTTAAAGACCATTGACTGAAGGAGTTCCTGCAGCGCCCCCTCTTTTGTCTAAATAAGAGAGTATTTAGAAAGAAAAGGGCAGATGATGTGGGATTCTCCTCTGTGAACATGTGAACATGTTTTACTATTATTGGTTAATAAAGAAACTTCTTTGGCCTGTGGCAGGACAGAATATAGCTAGGCAGGTACTTAATTCTGGGAGAAAGAAGGTAGAGTCAGAGAGATGACATGTAGCTAATGAAGGAGACAGATTCCAGAACTTTACCCGGTAAGCCACAGCCTTGTGGTGATACAAAAAATAATAGAGATGGGATAATTTAAGATGTAAGAGCTAGACAATAAGAAGTCAGAACAAATAGGCCAAGTACTAATTAATTAATGCAATTTCTGTGTAATTATTTCATGTCTAGGCTGCCAGGAATGGACATGGAGTCTCTGCATACAAAAACATTGATTTGTTTGCCTCAGAGTTTACTCTAAACTGGACAGACTATCTTTGGGCTAAGAGATGCTTTTTCTTTCTTCCCTGTGGAATTGCTACTTCCTGTCACACACATCATGGGAGCCTTTTTCTGTTTTTTTTTTTTGTCAGCTTATTAAAGGAAAATCGTTTGCAAAAAAAAGTCATTACTCTATAGGATAATTAGAGTCAGTTGAGTTTAATGTAGAGCTTAAATTTTTTTTTGAATTATTGTGCTCCCACCCTTCACATTAAACAAATATTTTTCAAATGTGTACAGAAGATAGCAAAAGCACGAATAGATGGCTTGCTTTATATGAAATTTATATGAAATTTTCTGAAGCAGTGGGAATTATTTATAAATGATCATTTTTTGTACAAAGGCACTAAGATGGCCCTGATTGAATTTAAATACATACTGTTCTAATCCAACAAGAATACTGTCTGTTACTTTTCCATCCTATACCATTGTAGTGCAGACCAAAATAAAGCAGTTAGGAAAGAGCTCAAGGCAATGATGGATTAGTTTTCTTTTACCACCTCTGTTTGGCTCTTCTTGGGATTTAGGGCTCTGAAGCTGAGTCTTCCCAATAAATTTGAAATGTCACAAGCTAACTATGTAGAGCAACATTCATACCAACAAATGAAGATTTTTCAATTATATTGAGTTCTTCAGCTACTCGATGTTGTCTGACTTACAGCAGTTGGCAGGAGCTATGATGTTTGTTTTTAGTCACATGACTTCTCCTTTTGTGCATTTAACTTATCCCTCATCATTCCTCTAATTATTTCCTACCAGTGACTCAAAGCTTGTGGGAACAGCATTCAAACCAGACTTTGGTTAATTAATTTGATGGTAACTTAAAATATTCAATTCATAAAACACATAATGAACAAGTCTAAATTTGACATATATCCCAATATCACCTGAGTTTGTCAATAAAATTCTCATTTTTGTATTTTATGTGTATGTTTTAAAAGGTTTAACTATCCCTTGAATATGTGCGGCCTCATCTGATGGGTTGGTGTTCTGAACTCAACAGAAGAAAAGAAGAAGAATGCCAGTGTTTTTTTATCTGTTTCCAGACATATGACAGAATATGACTAGATACAACAAGCTACTGAAACCAAATCTTTCCAATCAAGGCAGACTGAAACTCCTTGAACTGTGAGTCAAAATACGCCCTTCTTTCCTTAAATTCCTCCCTCAAGTATTTTGTCATAACATCCATAAAAGTAACTAAAACAATATCTGTGCTGTATATATTATATATAACATACACATGTCATAAAATTATGTATCACATGCATACTACATTATATGACCGTATAATATAAAATTGAACAAATTTGTATCAAATTAAACTGTGGATTTATTTGGTTATTGTAATTATTTACAAAGGTAATTCATATCAAATCTCAATAGTAGTAAAAGTTGACAGAAACTGTTCATCTACTAGATGACAATTGTCACAAATGAGGTGATCTGGAGATGATGAGAGGCTTTAAAAAGGCATCTGACAAGAATCGTTTCCCCTTGGACAGTTCCTTTTCTTTTCAGTTGTAAGATAAATTTATTAGTGCTTTAGTAAGGTTACTTAGAATTTGATAACAGAATCCATCAGATTGTCTCTTTTGGAAAGAAACAGATCTTAAAGAAGTGAAGAACTGGCTTTATATGACAGAATAATAAGGATGTCATCTCACCTACTCTTTTGTTTTTGAATGTCATTCTTCAAAACAAGAAATACTAATATATTTCAAAGGATAGAAAATATAGGAAAGAACAATAACCTTCATATTTTTTGTAGAAATGATATAAAAAGTCATGATTTTAATAAATTTGGATTAACTAAGATTTTTTTTCATTTACATAGTACCACCCTATGTTATATAAGGAACAGTATCAAAGTATATACTTTCTACTTTAAATTCATAAGGTTAGACTTTGTAGGCCTTCTTTTAATTTTGCTTGTCATTAATTAGCAATGGTGCTTTGTGTTCCAACCGTTGAATCACAGTTCAGTCAGTCACAGCACCAGCCCTTTGTTGATGTTAGCTGCAGAATATGGTATTGAATGTTTTAGCTGATTACAGCCCTTTGAGGAAGTTTATAGCAGCAGAGAAGCAGTCCTGATGCAACATTTTAAAGGATGTGCCTATTTTCAAGTTTAAACTCATATTTGCTTTCAAACTAGTGTATCCAAAATTGAATTCATAATCTTTTCCTACAAACTCATGCTTTTTCTTGTATCTCCTGCCTTTGCTGAAGGCAGACACATCTTTCCTGTCACTCAGGCTTGGAACCTTAGTTATCTTCTCTTCCTCTCCAGCCACATTTCCCAGCTACTTGTATGGTACTCTAATAGACTTGATCATGTGGCCCCTCACCATTCTTCCCTTCTCTTTTCCATTTCTCACTTACACTTTTTCCTGTAAGTTGTGCTGATGTATAGTAATCCTGTAAAGTTATAAGCTTGAGTAAAGTCCTCTTGATTGTGCTAAAATTTTATACAAATCACCTCTTTTCAGTAGCAGCGAGGGAACACACTTGCATATCATTCGATGCACACCCTAATTTTCTCTCATCTACCAACACAAATTTATTTGCTATAAATTCTTTCTTTATAGTTCAACTGAGTTAGCTTTTGGGTATTCTTCAAAAATACATTTAGTTCAATAAGAATACTATTCTCATGTCATAATACAATCTATCTATCTCCTCTGCTTAAATGCTATCTATGAAGCTTTCAATAAAATCATGTCCAAACAAACATCCAGCCATGCACAGATTCATCATTTTATTTAAAAGATCGTGAGGGTGCCGAAAAGGAATGACTCTTTGATGCTTGTTAACAAGAGGCTCAATGTTCAGTGAGAAATAAATATGAAAACCATCAAGAACATCAGCATAATATAAACTGCATAAAATTCTTTCCTCCAATAAACTTATTAATGAAGAGCTCTGAGAACACAAGTGAGGAACAAACTTTTCATTTGAGAGACAGAAGGTTTCCTAGAAAAGTGTTATTTGAGCAATTTCAACTAGTAGAATGAAAGATGGGTATTTGACAGAGAGGTAAAAATGCTCAAAGATAGTAATCAGTAAATTTCTTCACTGCTTTTTTTTTTTTTTTTACAGAGACTGGAGTAGCTTCTTTTAGACAACATCAATAATTGTGGGTAATATAGTAGAATAAAAGAAAAGGAATTGGAAGAATTGAGAGATTATTCAATAGAATGAATAATGGAATTATGCCTCAGGTCTCATGATGTGAAGGTAGAAATGCCTACTAAGACGTTTGGTTTCTTGATCAGAAGGAAAGAGTGACCCACCTTAAAATCAGTGAACAGAGGAGGGATATAATTATGCTATTTCTCAATCTGGTAAATTTTAAGTACATATAAGATATTCACATGGTGTGCATGGAAATGCAGGTCTACAGGGATCATCCACCTCTAAATAGGACTAGAAGATATGCAGACGGTTTTTCTAAATTGGACTGAGAGTGTTTCTGAGAAGCAAAGCACTTACCTATCTGTATAAAGTGCTGAGTTTGATCTCTAGCACTGTGAATAAATACATCTCAAAAACAAATAAAATATGTGTACTGAGACTAAAAAATATGAGTCTAGAGATTGTGTCTCAGAAACCAAGAGAAAAATTGACTTAATAGAAGATGGAGTAGTTAGAGGTGGGAGTAGTAGTAATATAAACACTTAGATCCAGCTACTTAGAAGTCTGTTTAGCTCAGCTATCTGAGAGCACAATTTTGATACAGTGATGGCAGAGGCAAATTACAGTGATAACTGAAGAATCTCGGGAGATATTCTGAGATTTCTATTTCAAGATGTTTGCTAAGTATAAGGAAAATGAAATATAGATCTGTTAAGGAAAGGAGTTATTTATGGTGAGGATTAGAGGTGAAGAAAATCCATCATCAAAAAGATAGAAGTTAAAACTATGGAAGAGATGGGAGAAAAGATGGACCTGATTGGAACAGTAGAACAGGATGAATTTAAGAATCCAAATAGAAAATGCAATTGAAGGAAGACAAGAAAATATGATGAAACTTGAGTGACCTGTAAGGATGCTAATATGGAAAATGGGAGACATAAATCTCTCCAAATCTCTTCTTCCCTCCCTGTCTCATTCTGTGTGTCTCTTTGTATGTGTGTGTGTGCGTGCGTGTGTGAATGGCTCCCATTTCTGTTAAGATGGATTTTTAACTATTTCTTATTGACCATTTATCATACTACTTGTATTTATATTTTAACTTCACCATAAACTTAATAAGATGCTTAAAGTTGAGTACTACATCTAGTTTTCTTGTGTTTCCTCAGTATGTTTAGGGCAGGGCTTGGCAGATCATCGTCTAAGATAGGCTACTTAGTGGGTATTTTTATAGCGATCTCATTAAATTGGAATTGTTAAACATATTTATTTTTCTACTTCTTTATTAACTATCCACTGTAAAGAGGAAACAATGGGAAAATACAAGGCTATGAGAACTAGAGAAAGGTAAGAGATGACTAGTATTCTCTTAAGGGTTAAAAAATGAAGAAATGAGACATGAAGTGAATCCTCACATTTTCTGTAAAAATCTGTTTTTTCAATGAATAGATAGATACTCATTTATGTGTTCAGAGTCATTTGTTAATAATACCAGACAAAATCACATTAACATCATCTATAATTTTTCTATACTTTCTCTGTATAAAAGATTTCTGAGTTCAAAATTCCTATTTTTCCTTCTAGTTATCTCTTAGTTCCCAAGAATTATGGATTGGCTATAATGCTGGTTCTGGCTCCTCTAAGGGATGTGAAAAACCACATCCTGATAAATCTGGGAATGGCCACAGTTCGGCACACATGTGAAAGACTTTCTAGATTGCATCATTTAAGGTGGGAAGACCCACCCTAAATTTGGGGTATACCTTCTGGTGGCAGCCTACATAGAAGGTCAAAGAAAACTTTTGTTGTTGGTTTTCCCTGTTTGCCACTGATAAGTTCATCTATTCCGTTGTTGATACATTACTTCATTGGTATTACAAACTGCTTCTCTGATATGAAAGTCTAACATAGACCAAAAAGTAGCAGCTCTCTAGAAAGTCCCTAGAACTCCAGCAGCAGATTTTGGACTGCTGAGATATCCAGTCTCATGAACTAAAAGTATGACTGAATTTTTTGACTTTTTGTTGAAAGACAACAATTGGTGGACTACTCAAACCATGGCCTGCAAATCACTCTAAAAACTTCACTTTTAGTATATATGTATGTATATTTTATAGTATATATTATATGATGCTATATTATATATGTATAATGACACAGAAAACTTTATTATTCCAATGGACAATGATATTTCAGAGAAATGCAACTTTGCTCCTCAAAATAAAAGAAATGTTGGAATTGTTCATCATCATAGAAATATCTTGACTGCTGGCCTGGGTCTGAAAAAGCATGGGATAAATCTGGACTAGCTGAACATAGAGGACAATGAGGAATACTGAGAACTCAGGAACAATCGCAGTGGATTTTTGATCCTACTACACGTACTGGCTTTGGGGGAGCCTAGGCAGTTTGGATGCTCACCTTAGGAGACCTGGATAGAGGTGGGCGGTCCTTGGGCTTCCCACAGGTCAGGGAACCCTGATTGCTCTTCGAGCAGATGAGGGAGGGTGACTTGATTGGGGGAGGGGGAGGGAAATGGGAGGCGGTTGTGGGGAGGAGGCAGAAATCCTTAATAAATAAATAAATTAAAAAAAAAGAAAAACCAAATAATAATAATAATAATAATAATAATAATAATAAAGAAATATCTTGACTGTATGCATATATAACTGTATGTATGTATATATATATCTTGACTGTATGTATATGTCTATGACTATATGTAATATACTCATTACATTAGAGCCGAGATCATCAAAATAATTTAAATTATAAATTAATTATAACTTCAGATAAGATACATACTTATATAAGCTACATACCTTACATAATATATCTTGCATAAGATATATATAGTACTCTCTAGGTTTATTGCATAAACATTCATTAATATTTATACATAAAACTGAGAAACATTAGGAAGAATAAGTAAAAGGCTTCATAGGAAAAGGACATATTTGGAGTTCAGTTTCAAATGATTTGAAGAAAAGAATTTGAAAGTTATAATAAGCACATGAAATTTATGTATAGAATCCAGAACTTTGGAAACTTGTTGTTTGGAGGCACGAACAAACAAAACCTTAAGCACAACCATACTCCTCAAATAACCTCTCACATTAGGTCTCTGTTTAAATATAACAACTTGTGAGGACTGTGAGATTTGCTCTCGACAGCAGATCTACAGGAAAACCTGAGGTTAGTACAATGGTACCACAGCTGGAATAGCAATTTACTGTTTCACATAATAGCCTAAGCTAGTGATTCTCAACCTTTTAATGCTGCAACCCCTTAAAACAATTCCTCATGCTGTGGTGACTATCCAACAAGATTATTTTTATTGCTACTTCATTACTGTAATTTTGCTACTGTTATGAATTGTAATGTAAGTATCTGTTTCCAACAGCCTTGGTGACCTCTGTGAAAGGGTTATTTGATCCCCAAAGTGGCCATGACCACTGGTTGAGAACCAGTGATCTAAGCTCACCAACTAGAGGTAAAGTCTATTCTTCCTTACTTATATACAATGTAGAACATTTATTTTTTTATGCTACTGATTAAGGACCAATTATGCATTTTTCCATGTAACTTGAACTGGTAAAATTTTATCTAAAGGTTCAGAAAATGAACACTATATGATACTAAATATTATAATAGTCCCCCAACTGTGGAAAGTTTAAAAGTAAATATTTTCTTCTTCATTTTGCTTTGTGTAAGGGTAAGGATAGGGGTCAAGAGCTAAACTTGTGTACCGACATCTAAGAAGCATCTTTCTGAGGCCTCTTATTTGAGTTCTCCGTAATACTTTTCCTATCTGGAGACAATCAAAGCCTCATCGAAAGTGCCCTAGAAGCCTGGTCTCATCACTGCACATTGATCACTTCCCTTCAACCAAAATCTCTATTCAGTCGGTTCTCCTCAGAGAGGAACTTGTACTCTGTAACTGACTAGATGGCCCAGTCATTCTGATCTATTGATTTTCTGAATAGAAATTTAATATAATTAAGAAAGTACTTTGAGTACCACGAGCTTTGGGGGAGTCACCTGATATTTCCTGGTGATGCACATAGGCCATTGGTTTTGAGGCAAACAGAATTTAATAATTCTGCTTTAGAAGAAATGCCCTGCCCCCTCTTCCTGAGGAGTAGATTCTATCACAGAGCTCCTTTAAACCCCCCTTTTCGTCACTTCCTCTCTTGGCCCTCCCATTTCCGGTGGCAAAGGACATCTTTAATGTTAATTTCAGTTGAATATATTTTGATTTCCTCTGCTGGAACAGGGAAGAACCTAATAGATTTCTAAAATCAGTGTTTCTTGATATACAGCACATGGTTCTTGCCTCACTTTCTGAAATCTTTTCAAAGTTTTCTCTCATTACCTATTGGGTTTGGCTTCTTACACTTTTACACTTCTTTTTTTTTTCAGTGTACTGTGGCTTGGAAACTTGATTCCTATTTCTAGTTTTTTTATGGTTTTTTTTTTATAAAATTGTCTTTCTGTGTTTGGTAGTGACTTGGTAGCCACTTGGTAGATGCTTTTGGAAAAGAGGATAGGAATTTAACCGCAGCATGTGAATGTGTTTCTTTGTTCTACTTTGATATTGCCAGTTGAAGAATCACTTTAGCAATAAGCAAGGACTGTAAATAAAACTAAATAATCTTAAAAATAAACATAATTTTAAAAAGAAAAATGTATATGCCCATTCTAAGATTCTGCTATTCTATAATTACATTTCTGAATGATGTAATTATTGGCATTCTAACAACTTGAGCAATAATAGCATTTCATCAAATCAAGAAAATACACATTAGGGATTTTAATCTATTGACCCAAACTGAATGGCCTTGGTTCTAACTAGCAGAAGGAAAAATACAGTTTTAAAGTTGAGCAACTATATTACACAAAGGTGATTCCATCCAGTCTGAAAAATGTTGGCCTTGATAGATGGATTTTAAGTATATAATTGCACATTAATGGACATTTAGATAAATGAATTATAGCTACCTCAGGATACCTTACACATGGAAACTGATATTTGACTTAAAAGTGATGTGACCGGCATAGACTTGCTGCAATCACATTGTTTAGACATTAGAAACTTCCTTAGAACAATCCACCTACATCTTGTTTATAAAGCCGAAATTGGAGAAAATTTTATTAACACCCAGGCTTTCCAATTTGCTTGTTGTAGTTAAAATGACAGGTTATCACCCCAGAGGAAATTATTTAAGTGGCATTTTGGTTTGTTGCAGCTCAAGAGATGAAGATGGATGGGTAGATATCCAAAATGTTTGTTTCTCTTATTCAACGGAACTTAATAATATAATTTAAATGTGTTAAAACATCAAGTCATATTTGTTTCTTAAACATTTAGAATGCATCTGGTACTTGTCTTGGAGATGTATTAAAGGGAAATGAGTAGTGATCCAAAACTTAGAACTCATCTTATCTTTGGACAGTTATCCTTTTTGAATTCTCCAGAGAATTGACACAACAATAGCAATTTGTGGCTGGAAGAAGGTTAACAGGGTAAAATTGGTTATTAATTTCTGCTCAACAAGTGGAGGTGAGGGGACAATTTGTATGTTCTGTAGAGCACCAGAGAGCAATCTACATTCAGACAGTGCTCATTAATCAATCAACAGTAGATTTAATTTCTCTACCCACCTCTCTGGGATCTTAACCAAGTCTGAGCTCATTAACAAGAGGTCCTTAATGGTCCTTCTCGTGCACATCATGCAGACCATGTTTTCTTATTTATGTCTGATTTCAATAATTTCTCTCAGATTTTTCTCAATTAGAGCAAATTGACACTACATCTTCCTTAATACATTTAATTAATTCTTTAATAATATATATTGCACAGGGATATATTCCACTCCTTTGGTTGTTCATGCCTCTCAGAAATTCTATCAAACTTAACTTGGGCCTTATGTTCTTCTGCTAGATCTTCTATTAAAAATGTAAATAGAGCCCCGGAGTGACCAATTTTAAAGTTAATCATTCATCTGCATTTGGTGAAGAAATATGAATTATAAATGACCAGTATAATTAAATGCTCTTTGAAAAGCAAGAACCCAAACATTTCTTTGTTGTTAATGTTACCATGTTCTTCTGGGTGTTCTCAAACCACAAAAATGTATTTGTTATTGTTTTGTTATTCAGCATTCATTACCTGTGTGTACTTGGGAACTTAACCTAAAAGCATCTCTGGAATTATTTGCTCATTTATAAAATGGAATGAGAGTTGTCCTTACCATTGAGGCTGTTGCAGTGACACATAATTTGATATATGGAAAACAGAACAGTGTTTGACACATGCCACATTGTTAGTCTTTAAATTCTTAATACTATCACAACTGTGGTTGTTACTAATAAAAAAAGGATAGTAAAGCAATTTCTCCATAGGACTTAGACTACAATGTCCCTCTCCTTAAACTAGTATGAAACAAATGAGTCATTATGAGAAAAATGGAGCAAATTGATATAAATAGGCATCCTCTTATGCAGTCATAGATTATTCTATATTTAACAAGGAATGATTATTGTAATGATATGGAACAATAATGAATATGATAAGTGAAAGTGAAACTACCCGACCGGAACAACTGGTCAGCCTGACAAATTCCACATTCCTTTCCTCTGTTCTCTTTCTAAGCTTAGCTCCAGCACTTTACTCCAATAATCTTTAGTCTTCATAGATTCTCCATGATGAAATAAAGTTGCAGAGTACTGTATCAGAAACACAGCTGGTGAAGATCAGCTCTACTGGTTGGTATGAAGGGTAGTGAAACATTGACTAGGTTTTTTGACACTAGAAGCAGGTCCTATAAGATCTGTTTTTGATAACATAGAAGACTGAATATATAGAAAAATATTTCTGTACAAAGCATGTAATAATATTTTATAGGCTATTTATAGGCTATAACTGCTAGATTGCAAGTAAGATCTTCCAAAGAGTGGAATTTCAAATAGAGAGTAATTTCAAGAAAAGTGAGGTTCTACACGTCTCTTCTATTATCTCTTTCAAGAATAGACACCATGAAGGGGTTAGAGATAAACAATGGGACTAAGAACAGGTAGATCAGCCATAATATTTTCCAGAATGACAGTGATTACATAAGATTACATAAGGGTGGTATGAGACAGAACAAGAAATCCTGGAGCTAAGACTTTCAGAGTATGGATATTCAACATGTAACTTGATTAGTAATTAGAAAATGGTAATTTACACAAGTATAGCTGAGATTTAAAGAAATGGCTTGAATTAAATTGTTTCATTGTTCTGAGAACTAGTTGCCACACATTATCCTTTCTGGCATAAATACTAAATGAATAATAATAAGAATTAACTTCTATGTTAAAAGGAAGTAAGCAATTGGAGAGGTGGAGTTGCCTGTATAACCAAAGAAGAGTGAAAGAAAAACATATATGCATTTTAAAATGTCAAGTTTTTGGCAAGCATTTTGGATTATCTTCTCTGGGGTAACACCACTTCCTTTACAAAGCATATTGAAAAATTATACTAAGAGTATTTATTTTAAAATTTAGTTGGAAATATTTGTGAGAGTAACTACCTGGGGACAATTTTCTGTTTCATTTTTCTCACATTTTCTGACTTTGTTAAACAAGATGGAAAATATATTTGTTTGACATTTTTATTCCATGAGAAAAATGAGTGTTTTTCTTAAGTGACATGAATGAATAAATATTATCATCAATGGAAATAATTTCTAGATGCATATTTCTCATTAACATAATTCAGTCACAGCTACGAGATGTGCTGCCACAGAGATGTTACAGAAGCCGATTGGAAATCAGTGGCTTTGATGTATTTTATATGATAATAACTGCAATTACAGGTCATCCATGGCCATATAAATAACATGTTGATTTTCATTTGATTAAAAGAGAATTGGGATTCAGGGGAAGCATAAATATCTTAGAACTCTGAGGGAGGTAGAACACCTTTATGCAATTACATCTTTTATTCCTGGTCGACTCAACTCTTCTTATTAGCATTTAATCCTTGACTGACTCTGTTTTTTTGTTATCTAGGAAATACAGGGCCTAACTCATAAAACAACTAGGTGATCTGTTGACCTCTCTCTAGAAGAAAAGTCCATGTTTGCTGAGCCCTTCATCAAGGATTGCTGTATCTCTCTCAGGCTGATCTATGTACCAGAGTTTTCTGCTCTTTAAGCTCTAAATTGTAGGCTTAAAAAATATGCCTTTAAAAAAACCTGATTATCATCAGAGCATAGTAGTTAGTCTTTAGGAATTTATCATACAGATTTTTCCTTTTGGAGGATTTAGAAAATGAAATCAGAGTTGATTTTTCATCAGTGATTTCATCTATAATTACTTTGTGAAATGTATTAATCAGCTTGATTTTTCAGTCTTTTGGTAAAACTACTTCTATCATTCTTGTCTGCAGTTGCCTATTGTTTAGTGTGAACTCAATCTAATAAGGAAACATTGGCAGATTAAGTCAATACTGAGATCATGACCTATATGTAACAACATGATGCCAAAGAATTCCTTGTGACACCTCAATTCAAAGCAGGGGAGAGGCTGGTAGAAAAATAGTCAATCATATCTGGAATATACTGGAGGATTCATAATGGGAAAAAAAGAGAAAGAAAGGTAGATTTCTAGTGCACACACTTACGTCCACATGCAGAGGAGAGCTAGTGTCCTGTCTGTAATACAACAACATCTATTCATACTTTTGAAGAATTTATCAGTATTACAAAAGATAATCGAAAAAAATTAAACTTCAAAATAAAATGCCTATTAACATTAAGCAAACAGCCCAAAGGTGGACTATAAACTGAAGGAATGAGATAGTTTATAATGGCCAGACACATGAGGTCAAAAATATAAATAAAAGGTAAAAGTACAAAGTCCATGAATTTTTCAGGACTTTTAAGAGTCTACATTGAAATGTCAAAGAAAATTGAACACACACAAACTTTTAGAAGACACAAAATGCTGTAAGGAGCAGCCAAAGAAAAAGTTATTACTTTCAGAAAGAACTAAGATCACCCCCCAACCAGCAACCATGAGCATTCTCACGTGCATATGTATGTATACCCATACACACAGAGGAAAAAAGGAGAGAGAAAGGCACAGAGACAGAGACAGACAGAGACATACCGAGACAGGGGAGACACAAAAGAGATAGTCATAGACAGACAGACAGAGACAGAGAGAGACAGACAGAGACATAGAGAGACAGGGGAGACGCAAGAGAGACAGAGAGAGACAGACAGAGACATACAGAGACAGGGGAAACACAAGAGAGACAGACAGACGGAGACAGACAGAGACGAAGAGAATGAATCCAGATTAGGAGCACTGAGTGTTCCCTGTGTTACAGTGTTGAGCTCTGAGAACCCTGACAGGATTTAAAGTCCAAAGAAAGCTTCAATCTCTTTACGGAAAATGTTATTAAAGCCCTTTGAAATGTTCATGTACGCCACTTAATAATCATCACTTAATAAAGAGAACTGAAATGTGGTTATGACTTATTCTTCAAATACAGGACACCCAAACACTTGATCTCCCTAATGTTAAAATTAAAACTCTGAACATAATGATTTTCTGAGAAGCTAATGAGTACACTTGTGTTGTTTAGATTTCATAGAAATATGTCAGTTCGTTGCTAGACTTTCAATGCTTATGTTCTTACCAGAGTCATGTGTTGGAATCACTACTTCTGAATATGACAATATCAAGGGCTGAAGTCTTTGGGAGCTTATTGGTTCCTGAGAATTGAGCTCTTGAGGATGAGATTACTTCCCTTAAAAAAGAGATTGGAGGGACAATTTTTGCTCCTTCCTCTTTAGGGACATAACAAGTGGCATCCATGATTCAGAAAAAGCCCCTACCAGGTAGTGTCTTAATCTTCAGCATACCAACTGCTGCACTTATGAATAGTAGCCTTTGTTAATGAGTTACTTAGTTTATGGAATTTTGATGTAGTAGTACTGACAACCTATATACACTAATAAGACATTTAAAAAGAATTTGCGTTGTTTTCCCTCTAAGATTTAAACAATTTATGTCAAATTTATAAATTTATAAAAAAAGTAGAAAAAACTGAAAAATATGAAATAACAAAATTATATCACCATGTACTACTATCAATATTGAAGCATTATATATGTAAATGTAAACAATGGTACACATACATGCATAAATATAGTATGAAGGCCGGTGATATGTGGATAGTTTTGATATATGGACATGTGATCCTTGAACACTTCAAAATGCATGTTCAAGCACATGTGCACACACAAATATTCAAGCAGACACCAACTTTGCTTTCTGTATCAACAACTTCAAGTTTGTTGTGGCCCCTCAATTTTTTTAATTTCAGCTTTCTAGACATTAGAATTTCCCTATAGTTTTTCACCCCTAGAAATTGATCCCAGCAAAAACCTCAGTCCAGTTATTGCTGTCCCTAGCAGGAAACAGAGTGAAGCTCTCCACCTTGATCTAATGAACACCTCCTTGTCGAGTGTAGTCCTGAACCAGTCTGAACGCTAGCAGAGAGAGGGAGAGCTGTGCTATGGTTCAAATGTGTTCATCCTTGCCCAAACTCATACTGAAACTGGATCCTCATTGTGAGATGCTGAAAGGGGGAAAACGTTAGCCAACTACAGGCTTAAGAAGTTGGGTCTTTAGGAGGTAGGATTGGGTTGGGCCATCTCAATAGATCCTATGTGACTGAATACTGACGACTTTATAGATGTGTGTGTGTGTGTGTGTGTGTGTGTGTGTATTTCCTGATTCTGGTCCTGTGATAATAGAGACTCGATAGGTACACTGTCAAATGACAAATATTGACAAGGAAGAGAGTCACTTGGAACTGGCATATGTTGATGGTGGCTAGGATTTAAAATTCTGAGTAGACCAAGTGTTTGCATGCAGAGTGGTATTCTTGTGTTTAATAGATATGAATATTTGGAATAACCACTTAGGGTTAGTTTTTGGCATCAGCAATTAAACAATAGACAGTCTATGAAAAATAATAATATCTAATAATTACCCAATATTGCACAGATTTACCAGAATTTTGGATATGACTTCTGGTAGCAGCATTTTTCATAATAAACTAAGCTGGAAACAAGTAAAATATTAATCTGTATTACAGTAGATAAATTCAACCAATCAAATCTTTCATAGTAAAAGAATTAAATGGCCTATACCCACAAGCAAAAACATCAACAGATTACTCAGATTTGATGCTAAATATAAGAAGGTGGGTAAAGAATATGTATGATGTGCTTCTATGTACATGGTATGAAACTCAGAAAAAATATTGTATGTTGTTGGCAGTCAGGACTGTGGATGCTACAGGAGATGTGTAGAAGAAAGTGATTAGCAGTGGACTTGGTGGCTTCTGAGGTGTTGCAGTGCTTTACTGCTAACTCCAGAAGTGGTTTGTTTTTAATCACATATGGAATTGAGCATTATTAAGGGAATTTCACACTAGGATTTAAGTACTCTCAATGTGGGATGGAGGAAGGTTTCTTTTAATGGAACTGGAGGGTTATTTTTTATTGGAATTAAAGAAAGAAGTTAGCAAGAGTTTTTAGGAAAGAGATGAAAGGAATGCCAGCTGAAGCCAGGCTGTGGGGAAGGAGGCAAAGGGTGGGCTGTTCATCAGATGGAAACTGCATTAATTGCTTGTCGCTTAGACAGACAGAATGGGAATTAGCACATCTAAGAAGTCAGAAATATTCATAGGGTCGGCTTCTGTGATCAAGACAGCGACTAACAGCAGATAGCCTTCAAATGCCAGGTCCAGGAGAATGGCAAAGTCTGCCGGAAAGCTGTGCAGATCCAAGTGTGGAGGGACCGTGTTCTGAGTAGGCTTTGGGCCATGCAGGCATTAAAAGGCCGAGTTCAGGAAGCACAGGGAGACTCTGGCTTCTGTGGTTAATTAGCATGGGTGCCCTTCACTTCGCTCTTGACTACAGTTTAAGTTTTGTTTCCTCCACAACAGTCTAAGAGGATTGCAAGGGCTTAGCATGTAATAGGCACACAGTAGAAAAGGGAGGGGTGAATGAATAAATGACTGGGAGGAAAAAGAAAGCCTCATTTGTGTCAGCAGAGGTGCTGGGGAGGGCTTGGTCAAATGTGCACGAAGGAGCCCCATTACGGGAACAAGGGTAAACTGGCTGTTGTGGAGCAGGCAATTCTAAGAATGTGTCTGTTTCCTTCTTGGTTGACAGGGATAATGACAGTTTTGATCTGAAGCTTCGAGTTAGTCGTCAGTGGTTCCAGTGCTAATAGTATTTGACTACAAGAACAAAATTGTGCATATAGAAATTTTTATATTAAATTCCTGTGTTACAAACCATATATGAATTATGACTTAGATAACACTTTAGGTGTTTTAAAGAATCAGATTTAACTTTACTGCCATTTATTTTCTAAAAATAAGATAAACATTAAACTTAAAAATATTATTGACTTTGTTTCTGACTAATATTAAAGAATAATATCACAGAAGAATATTCAATAAAGATTTTTAAAAGAGCCTGTCAGAAGTTCATATTACAATATTAAGAATGGCAATTTCTCCCTGCAATTCATATTAGCAAAAGCTAGGAATGTTAAACCCAAACTAAAGTCTTTAGATTTTTTTAAAAGCTTTAAAAGCAGAGTCAAGTTGAAGATCCCACGTTACTAGGAAAGCCAGTTTTTATTTCAAATACTTCAAAGCTCTGACATTCTGATTTCAAAAAGTTAAACAATTGAGAAAGCTTTGACTTTATTAAGTGCTTGCTCTCTACACCAGGAAATAAGGCTCTAAAGGTCATTCAAATGCACAGCGTGGCAGCTGTCTTCTTTCTCAATACACACTGATATGCTCTTGAATATAGAACACTGTTTTCAGTAAATGATGCTTGATAATAAATGCGCTTTTAGGGAAAGCATGTGGGTTAAGAAGAAAAGAAAAATTCTATGGTGGAAATAAAATTCCACTCTTGCTAAAGCCAGAGAACAGAAAGAGAACAGAAAGCCCTGTTCCTCCCAGGTGCATTTGCATAGGAGCTCAGCTCTCAGAGTGGCATTTTAACACTTACCATGGGCTCCTTTCTCTCCCAATGGTTATTCTCCCTTATTCTAAATTCAATATTCTTCATTATAAATTAATCTAGATATGCAATTGTGTTAATTTTGCTCAGTAAAATTATTTGCTATATTAGTGGTTATTCACTTATTTCAGCTAAAGTGTGTTTGAAAGTTGGAAGTTAATTTAGGGGACCTTCTTCAGTAGAAAGCAAGTTAACTAAATAGAAATCATATCCAATTCATTATCACATACACTACCACATTGGATTTAAGTTTTTCTCAACCAGCTTCAGCTGCCAGAGAAGACAGAATAAACACTGACATACCACTCCTATATCAAAATTTGGTCAGGAGGCTGGGGAGATATCACAATAGGGATGAATAATTGAATCCCCACCATCAAAAAAGGTGGGACATGTTTGTGCCTGTCTCTAATCCCAGCACTGATGAGAGAAATATAAGTCCCCTGATTGGCTGGCCAGCAAGCCAAAATGGCAAGGTTTGGGTTCAGCAAGGGACCCTGTCTCAAGACAGTAGGTGGACGGAGTGATAGAGAAGGCACTCTGGCTTCTGGCTCAGTTTCTGCATGGGTGTACGCATAAGCATAGCCGCGCTCAGTTTCTGCATGGGTGTACGCATAAGCATAGCCGCGCTTACATGCATGCGCCACACATGTCAGATCCACACTCTGGCGTATAACATGCCAGATCCACACTCTGGCGTATATGCCTATTTGAAAAAGAACGAAACAAAGCAAAAACTACAAACATTTCGGAGTTCATAGCACTTTGCCGAGCACTTTATTCTTTGGATTTCAAATGGAATTCTTTTCTGTCAGTTCAAATGGCTCTGATGGAGGTGAGGCTGAACTTAGTGTATTTTTATGGTCATCCATGTTGAAAAACCTAAGCTCTGAAGAAAAATCTACGAATAAAAGAGGGGGTCTGCCGTCTTTTCTCTAGAAACTGAACCTCTGCTTTCTCCATTTGTTGACTTACGATCTTCAGGAGGTCTGTACTAACTCCTCTGTGTGGGAGATTGATGAGAATTCCCCTGCGTATGCTGTGAATATCATTGGTTAATAAAGAAACCATCTTAGGCCTGTGATATAGTAGAGTGGAGCTAGGCAGGGACAACTAAACTAAAAGCTGGAAGAAAGGAGGCAGAGTCAGGGAGACGCCATGGAACCACCTCTGGAGACAGATAGGCTGGAACCTTACCGGTAGGCCACAAGCCTTGTGGTAAAATATAAAATAATGGAAATGGGTCAATAATAGATTTAAGAGCTAGCTAGCAATACACTTAAGTGATTGCCCAAACAGTGATTTAAATAATATAGTTTCTATGTGATTATTTTGGGAGTCTGGGTGGCCAGGAAAACAACAAGGAGATTAAGGCTCTTTCTTCCTCCCATTCATTTTTTCTCTCTTCTCCCCTTTTATCAGTGTTTCATAGCAATTTTAATTCCTAAATAAATTTATAGCTATACATCTTTTTCTACTGCAGTTGAGAGCTCCAGTTATCCTGTGCTTTAAACAGTACTTTCAATGTTGTATGCAGGAGGGTTTTCTTTCTTTTTATTTTTTTTTAAAAGAAAACAATCTTTTTTCATTATACATACCAATCCAAGTTCTTAGTCCCTTTCCTCCTCCCATTCCCTTCACATACTCTGCCATACCACCCCCATCCACTCCTCAGAGAGAGTAAGGCACATTGCTTTGGAGAAGGTCCAAGGCACTCGTTACTTTGTCTAGGCTGAGCAAGGTATCCATCCAAAGAGAAATGTATCCCCCCCCCAAAAAAAAACAGTACAAGCAATAGGGATAAAGCAGCAATGATAGTTTTGCTGGAGAGGATGTGGAGTAAGGGCAACTCTCATACATTGATCCTGGGAATACAAACTTGTACAATCACTTTGGAAATCAGTATGGTAATTTCTCAGAAAATTGGGAATCAGCCTACCTCAGGATCCAGCAATACCCAAAAGATATACCCAAAAGATGCTCAATCATACTACAAAGACATTTGTTCAACTATGTTCATAGCAGCATTATTTGTAAAAGCCAAAACCTGGAAACAACCGAAATGCCCCTCAATTGAAGAATGGATAAAGAAAATGTGATACATTTACACATTAGAGTACTACTCAGTGGTAAAAAAGAGTGACATCTTGAATTTTGCATGCAAATGAATGGAACTAAGAAAACACCATCCTGAGTGAAGCAATCCAGACCCAAAGAAGATGAATATGGTATGTACTCACTCATAAACAAAGCTATAAGCAAAGGATATTGAGTTCATGATCCTAGAGAAGCTAAGTAATACGGTGAACCCTAAGAAAATCATATATAGATTCACCAGGAAAGTCAAAATAGACAAGATCACCTGACAAAATTGGAGATATAGAAGTGGTGGGAGAAGAGGGGTGAAATGGGAAGAGGAGGAGAGAAGGGGAGGGGTGAGGAGAACTCGAGGAAATGAGATAGTCAAGATGGACAAAGGACAGAATGAGTGCAAGGAAAGAGATATCTTATATTTTTGGTTGTGAGCCTAGCCTTTAACGGCTGAGCCATCTCTCCAGCCCAAGAGATATCTTGATTGAGGAAGCCATTATGGGGTTAATAAGAAACCCGGCTCTAGAGAAATTTCCAGGATTCCACAAGGATGACCCCAGCTAAGACCCTAGGGAATAGAGGAGAGGGTTCCTGAACTGACCTTGCCCTGTAGTCAGACGATGAGTATCTTAAATATTACTGCAGGAGGGTTTTCAAAGATGGTAATTAATGGGAAATAGTTAGGTGCTGATGACCACACTATGACATGTGAAAATTGTCCGATGACAAGCCAAGCAGATCACAATCTTTCTTTGATATGTTGCAATGTCTGTTATATTAGAGAAAGATAGTATTAGTATTAAGAACAATGTGTTGTTCAAGTTCTGCTTTAACACATCAAATACTTAGAAATAATTAGGGTGTTTGTATGGGGACATAACTAAGTCCATAGACTATTTGTCTCAAAAGCATGAGAAGGGTCTGAGTTTGACCTCCAGAATGAACATTAATGAAAACATAAACAAAGCAAACAAGCAAGCAAGCAAGCAAACAAACAAACAAAAAACTTGATTTGATAAAACACTTCCAATTCCAGCAGTGGGGAATGGGAGACAGGCAGATGTCATGGGCTAGGCAAACTGCCCCACTTGGTGTGTTTCAGGATGATGAATGACCCCATTGAAAAGAAAATAAAGAAAAAGAAAATATAATAAAATGATAGGAAAAGAAAATGCAGGCGGTGCCTGAGAAGCCACACTTGAGATTCTCCTCTGACTTCTACACGTGCACACACAGATATAATCTTGTTTGGTTATATCTCAAGTAGGTCAAAGTGTCTTGAGAAACTTTACCTTTATCTTAGTTTCTCATTTTTATCTGCTAACTGTCACATTTTTATTTATAATAAACCCAATTCTGGGAAAAAATTAGTTGAGTCACCAAATCTTTTACTGGTTCAACTCTTTGTCATGAACTCTTAGACCTTGAAACTTGCTCTGTAGGTCTACGCATAAATATCTAGAACATTCTTTCATCATTATACTGGGGTGGAACTATTTCCTAGTTACCATATTTTTGTTCTGCTGGGTATAGAGGAAGATATTTGCTGCAGTGAATTCCTCAGTTAGGTGCTATGAAAGAATTGCATTAAAACTAAATTCTTTTTCATGCCTTAAAATGTGTTTGTCCCAACATCCCTTTATATTGAGAATTTAGCTGGCTAGAGAGTTCTAGATTGAAAGCATTTTTTTAGAACTTTAAAAATTTTTATTCATTTTTTTCTTCCAGAGTCTGCAGACGAGAAGCCAAGACTCTAATCTGATTCCTATTCCTTTGCAAGTGACTTTTTTTATCTCAAAAGTTTTAGAATACTCTCATTTGCAAGTTTCTGTCTCTGCAGACTCCTTGAGAATTTGTAGTTCAAGGATAATTCCATCTTTTTCTTGTCATTCCTTGTGTTGTGTCGATTGCAGAAAAATGTTATTTTTTAGCTATCCTCTCTTCTGATTAATCTATTATGTCTATGACTGTTGTTGGGTGAACATGAGACCTCTAGGGTAGTTCTTTCATGCCTTTTGTAAATCCCAACAAATCCTCTCCTCTCTTGTCCTCTTCCTTCTCTTCTTTGCTCCTTTTCTCCTTTCCTCCCTTCATTTTTTTTCTATTTCCCAATACTCACATTTTCCATTCCTTATGTTTAAAATTTAAGTTGGCAACCATCATTCGGAATCTAAACAGTTCTTCCAATTTCTGTCACTTCCATTTTAGTAGCACTATGCAAAAACATAAACTGTTTTGGATGTATTAGCATTTAAAAATATTCTTTCTCTTTTGAGGTGACATTGAGCTGTCCAGAGACTGATTTTCTTTTTATTACCCTGATAGTTTTTGTTCATGATGTTGGTTCCCTTCTCATGTCAATGAAAGATTCACCTTTAATAAGGAGAAAGATAACTCCAGTGATTAAGGAGATTTTATTCAAATTCCAGGCAAGATTCTCTCAATGGATATGAGAAGACTACATGGAACCTGGATGTTGGTATGGATTATAGGAGGTAAGAACAATTCACCTCATTCCAGGCTTGCTGAAGCTATAGCAGATGTGCAATTCTCATTACCCATCATGCTCAGGGACAGTGCACTATAATCTAGCAGGAAAGACTCAAATGGCCATACTCCTGTTCTTCTAAGAGTATTTCAGTATTCTACATATGATGAAAAATGTATTTTACTGGTACAATTTATACTAATTATGGTTTCTTCTCCCCAACTCCTCCTAGATCCTCCCTACCCATCTGAACCCACATTCTTTCCATCTCCTTAGAAAACAAACAGGCATCCAAAGAATAATAAAGTAAAATAAGATGAAACAAAAACAAACAAACCAGAATAGGACAAAACTAACAAATAGAAGAGAGGAGCTAAAAAGAATGCACAACACACACACACACACACACACACACACACACACACACATATATATATATAGAGAGAGAGAGACTTACACATTTGTACACATATTTATCCCATAAAAACACAAAACTAGAAAACATTGTATATATGTACATATGTATATGTACAAAAAAAAGCTCAGACAAAATATTATGAGCCAAAGAACCTCCAAAGACGTCATTGCATTCATTTTGCATTGGCCAGCTGCTGATGGGAATGAAGCCTGCCTTTAAGAGAGGTTTACATCCCAACTGAGAGTCAATTGGGGCAAAACTAATTTTTCAATTGCAAGTGGTTATCATTTGGAGATGGCTTCTGGCCTACGGACAGCATACAGCATCTTTGTCTACTTCTCTCATTTGGTCTCAATTGGGACCCCTTGTGAACCAGACATGTGAAGTCTCTGTACATGCTGTGACAGTCTGTGAGTTCACGTGTACACTAGCCCAGATCTGTTTAGAAGACCCTGTTTCTTTGGTGTTCTCCTTGCCCCACTGGATCCTACATTTTTTTTTCTTCATTTTCCACAGTATTTGCACCACAAAGGAAAGGAGTTTGATGGAGACATTCCATTTAGGACCAAATGTTTCAAGATCTTTACTTTGTATACTGTCCAGCTATGGATCTGTATCTTTCATTTGTATTTTAATAAACAAAGCTTGCCTGAAGTTCAGAGGGTAAAACGGCCACACTGATCAGCCTTATAGACCAGGCAGTGATGACACACACCTTTAATCCCAGTAGCCACACTAGTTTGCTGAAGAAACTGGGCAGTAGTGGTGCATGCCTTTTATCCCAGCAGTAGAGAGGAATATAAGAGGGGAGGAGACAGCTCTCACTCACAGTCTCTTTCTGAGATTCCTGGAGGCAGGATTGTCATTGTGGACTGAGGTTGAGGTAAGAGCCAGGGCTGGTTGTTTTGATTTTCTGACATTCAGGTTGAACTCCAATTTTGGTCTCTGGGTTTTTATTAATCATGCTACATGGGTCTCTATGTATTGTCATTTACTACAAGAGGAAGCATCTCTGATGATGACTGAGCAAGACACTGATATGAGTATAACAGAATATCATTAGAGGTCATTTTATTGTTATGTTCTTTTTGTATAACAGTAGTATTTGGGTTTTCTCTAGGTCCCTAGCCTACCTGTTCTCATGTTCTTGGTCAGAATGGGGTCTAACTCATAGAGATGCCCTTAAATCCAATTAGACTTTGGTTGATTACTCCCATAAAATGTGTGCCACTAATGTACTACCGCATCCTTCAGGAATGTCATAATTGTGGATAGAAGGGTTTGTCGCTGGTTTGTTGTTTATGTTTCTCCTTTGTTAGCGTGCAGTGTCATCCAGTACCAGGAATGCTACTTTAGTCCATAAGGGTGAAGACTCTTGGTAGGCATCAGCTTGACTTCTGTGTTCAATGAATTGTATAGATGTTGTCTTCAGAAACAGGGCCTACCTGTCAGTTTGTGAAGCTTAGCTAATAGCCTTGAGAACAGCCAGAGTTGTTTGTTGGTTTTCCATGGGGTCCCTTTGGTCAACAACTTGAAATTAGACCCATTCCCATCACTGGAAGCTTCCTTTGGTCATGAAAGACGACCAGTTGAATTCTGTCTCCCACATTATTTGGCAATTTTATTTAGATCACATTCATGTATGTACTTATTTTTTAGGATGCTTCTATTATATTAGGTGTCTATACAACCCCTCACGTGGCCATTAGTCTTAGCTGTCTTCCTCTGTATTCCCTACCTTGCCTTCCTCTCCCTCATATTCTGATATTTTTCAAATCCATTTACAATTTCATAACTTAGTTTGAAAAGAAATACATATTGCTCTAGGAATTGCATTCAATATAATTTTAAGTAACACCAATGGAAACAAAACATTGCAGAAGATAAAATGATATATGAGATGTTCATAAAACCGGGTGGAAGATTGGCAGGGCAGCGTACCATGAAAATACTTGTCACATAACATTAATTCCCATGACACACATGGCAGAAGGAGAGAGCCATGGTACATATACATACATTTATACACTCAATGAATGCAGTAAAAAAAATTTAAACAAATGTCCATGTGCTGTACTTTTTTTTTACATATACCGTGAATGAAACATAAAAAACATTAGAATATAAGAATGAGCTCATGACCCAAATACAATTAAAACACAAGGAATTCAAATAAGAATGACCACTTGTGACTCTTTATTTCTGTTTCTTATTCTCTTGGTTTCTTTGTGTTTTTTGGATGAACCTTGCATTTATCTTCAGTTGTTACTTGACAAATCACCAAAACAAACAGTAGCTTCAGATAATACCTACTTCTTTTCTTTTATGTTTTCTGTGGATGAGGTGTCCATGATAGTGTAGATGGAACCTTTCCTTAAGTGGCCTTCTTAGTTGCATTTGAGTTGTTGACTGAGATTAATATTTTCTCTGAGTGTTGAGGTCCTTGTGAAAGTTTGATCATATTCCTGAGCAAAATTCCATTCCTTGTAGGTGTACAAAAGGGCTGATTTTTATGCCTTCTCCCAAGCAATTCCTGGAGACTGTGTCCTCTTCTTTGGCACACAGCTTTCTCCATGGGTTGGAGTATACATCTCTTGTTCTCAATCTCTCCGACTAACATGTTGAAGACTCCTGTGAGTAGGTCAGCATCACGTGAGTAATGTTTTTTCAATTGCATCTGCAATCCCCCACCCTTTCTGATAAACAGTGTCTTATAATGAGAGACTAAACTTGCCGGAAGGGAACTAAGGAAGGTCAGCATCATTGTGTAAAAATATCAAGAGAGAGGGTTGGATTATAGCTACAAAGTGCCAGTTCCCTTCCAGAAGTGAGAGAAGCTTCCTTTGAGAAGCTTGGTTTTGAGAAAATTATGCACTAGGTACCCATAGAAACCAATAGGTATGTCTTACTGAATGTCTTCTTCCTGATCAGAAGACTTTGTTTAACCAAGACATTTAAGCCTTGAGAGGTTCTTCGACAATCAGTTCTTTGTCAACTATTCCCAAGAAGATCTTAACTGTCTTGAGGAGAGATAAAATAAGGCAGAATTAAATTAAGTTCCTTTACTTGATTTAATCACTGCAGCATCTGTCAGATTAAGTTCTGTGCTCCTTTTGTAGCAAATTCTACAATTAGCCAAAGAACTATTTTATTTATTTATTTATTTAATGCTATACTGTCAATGGCAACCCAATGTTGTGGTTTGCTATAGATTGAAAGACACAAATAAATCAATTAATATAATAGTGATAATGCAATAATACAATACAATACTCAGCTATTTGGGGGTAACAAGGACTTTCAGTTTTCCTACTCAGTATTACCACAAAGACTTCTCATTCACTTCTTCCTGCTAAACTGAACTTCAGATAATTGCTTGTTAGCACCATAAACATCTGTCCTAAATATCTACAGGAATTTGTCCAGAGTCATCTAAGAGGTGAGTTTTGAGGAATTATTTAGACCAAATTGGCCTGTTGGCATTCCTGAGGGATTGAATTGACTGCTAATTTATGTAGGCAGACAGAGCCTACTGTGACAGAACCAGTCCCTGAGCATGTGATCCCAAACAAATAAGGAAGCTAGCTTGACATGGGTCTGGGAATCAGATAGCAGACATCATCCACCACAGTTCCCAGTATATTTGTTTGGCTCTGAGCGAGGCAATTCTGTGTGCAATAACAGCAAGCAGGTCTGTTTTTAAGATCTTGTCTTGAGTTTCTGCCTTGATTTCTCTCAGTGATGGGCTGTTACCTGGAACAGTGGGTGGGAATAAACTCCTTCCTCCACTTTGTTGGTTTTGGTTGGGATATTTTATCTCAGCAACAGAAATGAAACTAGGAGAGTATCCAAATGGTACCTTACTTCATTCTAACACTCTTTGAACAGAAGCAATCATCATAGCTCCATATGACTGGGTATGTATTGATTTTGTAAGCTTTGACCTTCTGGTTGTTGAGACTGGATCATCATGAAACATCAAAAATATTCTCTGTTGGCAGAAATGTCATTTATACATATAAGAAATGAAGACTGTTCATAGCAGTGTTGATAAAACATAAAATTTGCTATAACCACATGTCAAAATTCCTGGTCTTCCTAACTTTTTCAATTGAGAGCTGTACAAGTAAATCCTTTTTTTAAAAGGCTTTTATTTTTGGTAGAGATATTGCATTCTGAGAATTGATAAATAATTGAGGTATATGACATTAAAGATATATTTCAGAATATTTTACTTTATAATGTGCCAAGCTATTTTGGGAGCCTATTACAGACAGGTAAGCTGACAGCATTGAGGTGTACCTGTCCCTATATATCAACCTTTCCTTAGTTTAAAGGTAAGTTGATAATGAAGTTCCAAGGAAGTAACAAAAAAAGAAAGAAACTAAGGTGGGATCAATAATCTAATCACTTAATCACACAAGGCTATAGGAGTGTATCTTTCCCTGTCATGGAGGTTGTATGAAATAGATGCACTATCACCTCAAATATATTCTACTGATTTTACGCATAGTTTCTCTACCACTTCCCCTCTTTGCAGAGTGAACAAGCTAAAGTGATCAGCTACTAATAGGAAATGGAATGTTGGAACTTTTCTATGTAGGCTTTATAAAGTATGCAAAAGTCTCAATCAGTAAAGCACACATATACACACACACATGAGAGAGAGGGAGGGAGGAAAGGAAGGAAGGAGAGAGAGAGAGAGAGAGAGAGAGAGAGAGAGAGAGAGAGAGAGAATAAACCTGATTTATACAGTTCAATATCTCGTCATTTCTAGCACTCATCACATTCATTTTAAAGAAATAGTCTTTTTAGTAAAAGGATTGTAGTAAGTTCTTTCTAGAAAAAACTATGTCCTATGGCTTGAAGTAATTATGTAGAAAACCTACTTGTTTTCTAGGACACTTGAACATTCAGTTTAAGAAAGAAGATGGGGATACAAAAAGAAAACAAGCCATACATCTTAGTTTTGTTGATTTATAAAACTTAAATATTCTTAGTGTGGACCAAATGAAGCTCCAGATAGAAGATCATGGAATTAAATGCGCCAGTGTAAGCCAACAGTGGGCAGTTTTCTTTTTTTTTTAATTTATTTATTTATTAAAGATTTCTGTCTTTTCCTTACCACCGCCTCCCATTTCCCTCCCCCTCTTCTGATCAAGTCCCCCTCCCTCATCAGCTCGAAGAGCAATCAGGGTTCCCTGACCTGTGGGAAGTCCAAGGACCACCCACCTCCATCCAGGTCTAGTAAGGTGAGCATCCAAACTGCCTAGGCTTCCCCAAAGCCAGTACGTGCAGTAGGATCAAAAACCCATTGCCATTGTTTTTGAGTTCTCAGTAGTCCTCATTGTCCGCTATGTTCATCAAGTCCAGTTTTATCCCATGCTTTTTCAGACCAAGGCCAGGTTGCCTTAGTGGGTTCCCGATAGAACATCCCCATTGTCTCCGTGTGTGGGCAGTTTTCTATGCCACACACTTTTGAAAGAAAGCCTGCTTTATTCCTCTATCCCACAATATTAGAATCATACACATGGATTAATATGGCCCAGACAATGTTAAAGGAAAAGCAGGTACATATCATGTCTAACCAACTCTCCTTCAGTTGCAAATCAAAGATACATTCATGTGTCAGCACAGAATAAAATATATTTCTGAAGGCCTTCTATGTAAATTTGTCATAAGGACAATTCATTATATGATAAATATTCATCAAGACTAAAAGTATGTAAACCCAATGTATGGGAACTGGAATCCCTAAGAAATATATAAGCTGAATCTGTGTATGTGATCTGCTTAAACTGTCATTTTAAATGACAATACTCATTGTCATTTATTTTACACCTTTATTTTTGCTCATTGGGCTTCTTGGCCATTAACTGGACTCAATCACAGTATAAACTATAATGAGGGCAATGCTAGAACAGCTAAAAGAGAAGGTGAATTCTATACTCAAGTAGATAGACATCTTGGCCAACATCTGTCAACAGATGCTGCAAGACAGTATACAGGACTGGGTCATGAAGCATAGCACAATCCTAGCTGAGGGAGAGATTGCTACTATGAGATGGTGCTTATGACATAAAACAACAGTAACGTGGCAATGATTCTTAGGAGACTGAGGAAAGCATAGCAGTAACTAATGACAGATGTCAGACCTTCCATAGCAATGGTATAATCTAGACATGAAGAACTTTGAGTGCTCTGAGGCTGTCCTCACATCAGGTCTTTGAGTCCCAATTCACCCATACCATACAGAGCTCTGAATTTGATGTTGTATATTTATCAGAATAAAAGAATACCAACTTTGCTTGAACTTCACAGCCAACCTTCTTTTTAAAGCCTTAGAGTAGGTGTGCAAGAGTAGTTTGCTTTATGATATTAGGAAAGTCATCTGTCTAAAACTTTCTCTAGAAAATTCCAAATGGCCTATGTTTCATCCAAGTACCAGAAAGTGTGTTAGTAAATGAGAAGCTAATGTTAACGAGATGAAAATGTCCGAGTGTATGCCTGAGGGATCTGCAGAGTAGCCTTCTGAAGCCAAAGCAGAGAGCCTGAGTGAGAAAGGTTACTATGCATGACTGAGGCGCCACCCTCCAGGACATAGCATACACACTAACAATGACTATTACATGACATAATGTCCTAGCAGATGGGAGCACAAGATTTGTCTTCGGACCAAGTGATAGAACTAGCAGTATTCCCATCAACTACTGAGTCCAAGAATATATTTGCAGAAATTTTGAATTATACCTTTGCAGCTTTAGTCCGTATGCAAGTTGTTGCCAAAGGAAAATTCTTTATTAGAAACACAGCAAGAGTCTCATTTGTCCTCTGGCTATTACTGCTGCCCGGTGGTTTTAGACTCTTCCTTCTCAAAAGCAGCAGGAAGAGCAGAGGAATCATCCTCTTGACTGGAGAAACTGGTCGCCAAGATTGTGAGAGATGGGTAGCTTATTTGGGATTCATGTAATTCACCTTGACATTCTGCAATTCTCTCTCTGCCCAATTTTGATAATGAATGGACAACTGAAGCTACCACAGCTGAAAAGATCGTAGGAACTGTATGCTCTGACCCCTTAAGAATGAAGACTCGAGTCTCTCCATCACACTTGCAGGGAGGAATAGTCAAGGGTGGTAGATACATAGTAGTAAGGAAAAGAATCAATGGAAACCATAGGAAGAAATCAGCAGTGCACACAATGCCTGTCTCAAAGAAATGTCCTCCTTTAATTTTGCTCAGGAAAGAGAACAGCCAGATTCCTTGAGCTTCTGGTCCCAGCATGTTAGTTTATTGTATGGAGTGACAAGATCTAAAACCACATGGCTGAGCTCTAGAAGGTTCTAACACACTCCTCTTGCAACCATTCTTCTGAGCATGGCATCTGCTCTCTTAGTTGCAGAGATATGGAAAGTGGAATCTTCCAGGATCTTAGTGAGGTCACACTTCAGCAATAGTCCTTAGCTAGGAGAAGATGTTTTCTCAAGAATTCTCTCCATTCGTAAGGCCAGATACGTAGAGTAGTTGCTTGATGCAGGAGACAAAGAACAGCCCCATACTCTGATATGGAACAACTGTAAATGCCCATTCAAACCCCCACAGTAAACAAAACTTCCGTTGACACCACTTTATCCTTCCTTTACAATTCAATTTCTCTCATTGTCTATCAAATTTTTGCCAAAGATCTCCATTTTAGAGCATTGCTTGGAAAACATTATTTAAGGTTGTCTTTCATTTTCTTGAAACATTCCTTTTCCCAAATTTATCTCCAAAATATATTCCCAGGGAGCCAAAAGAACTCTTTGTGCTTATCCCACAAGCCCCTCGTTTAAAATTGCCCACTTTCTGGCCTCTTTCATCTCTTATCCTGTGCTCTCTCTGCAATGGTTCAAACACACCCAGCCTTTCAACCTGACATCTCAGTGATGACATGGGGCAGACTGAGACCTTTGCTAAAAGCATTCTTCTGTAGTCTTGTGATATTTCACTGGGTAGGGATATATTACAGGGCAGAATGGATTGATTTATATACCCCAGGGAAACTTCTTGGAAGAAAATCCTAACTGAAGGCAGAGCCTCAGAACAGAACAACAAGAAGACAAAAATGACACAATGTGAAGCTCCCCTTACATCTTTTTTTCTAAGTAGTTTCTTTTGAGCCTTACATGCACAGGAGGCAAATTAATCCCTCCCATTCTAGAAATTTTGTGATCAATCACAATATGAATGGACTTAGTCATTCAGTAATGGGGTATATACATTATCCACTAATTTTGAATTGCCTTTTTAAAGCTTTGGGGTTGCTGATTTCTGAGCATGGAAATAATATTTGATTCTATAATATTTATTCATCAGTTTGATTTAATCAGGTCAGACAAATGAAGACTGTTGAAGGGTAAATTGATTTGCCAACATATGAAAGAAAATTATATGAAGAAATTTTAGAAATATACAGCAAAAACAGCAGATAATATTGGAGTGTTTGTACCAAAGACTATATAATTTTAGATTTTTTAAGTTTTATTTTCTGCTGTGCTGGCTTCATCATGTCATACTCTGCACCCCATGGAGCTGATTTAAGAGGAAGCAATCCCTGGCTTCAAAAGCAGCTTTGATCTGTAGGCTGCTCTGCCCCTCATAGGATGGAGCAAGAAACCTTTGCTTCTGCACCTTCGATTTGCTATTGTTCTCTTTGTCACAAGGATGAAGTGCTACAGAGACATATGCCTGCCCATCTATGTGTCCTTGGATAATCAGGTAAATGTGCTTTGCTGTATATCAGTTCTCTTATCTCTATAATGAAAAGCTTTGATTAGTTGTCTGAAAATTCATTCCAAACTTTAAATGGTTCCTAATACACATGCACACACACGTGTACACACACACACACACACACACACACACATACACACACACACATACACACACACACTGTTTCCCTCACACCTGCAACATAATGAATGAATTAAAATATGTTGACTTTATTGTTGTTAAAATTAAAGTTTTTATGGAAATAAGAAGTTCTAAGATAAAATAATCAACCCTTAGTGGGTTTGAACAGTTATAATACCCTTAAAAGCTAAATAGAAAATTCTTGGATTAATAGAGAATTGCTTCTTAAATAATTTTGAACTGAAAAGTTTCATGAAATAATAAATTTTAAGAGATAATTAGATTCTCCTGTAGTCTATTAAGTATCCACACGTGTGTCTTTCATCATAAAGTTAGTGTGTAAAAGAAAATGTTAGGAGCTCAGGTGTACACTAGCACACAACATTGTGTTCTTGACTAATATTTTCTAAAAAACAAAACAAAAACAAACAAGACTCCCAAAGCATGTTTATATTCACACGCTCATACTCACAAATGACTATAACATGAATTCAGAATGAAATCAAACTGTCCTGGACAAACTGCTTCCTTTATTCTTTATTTAGATGCCTGATCCCATCACAGAGCTTCCAGGAAAGTACACAGATGACATATAATTAATTGAGTGTCAGATCATTTGTTCCGTGATCTACAACCAGCCTGCTTATGGCTAGTATCAATCAGAAAGTGACTGATTAACTAGATAGGCCGTTTGCAGAGTCCCCCGAAGGCCAACAAATTCCAGACTTTTCAACCAGGAAAGAAAATCAATTTTGGAGAAATGGACATTTGAAAGTGATAATGTGTATTAGGTTTTCCTTTCTTACTCTTCAGGGAAGGTAGAATATCTTTTAATTTGTAATCATTTGAAAATCTCATGACCTAAAATGGGATAAAAATAATGAATACTTTTTCCCTATCTATAATCTGTGCGTTGTATAACTTCACATTGCTAAGTTAAGCTACACAAATGCCACTTAAAATATCTCAGTGCTTTAACTCAAATGATGGTTTGAGAAAAAGAATCCAACAAATTTGAATGAATTCTTATATGAGAGACACTACTTACAATGACTAGAATGTGACCAGGTATGGGCTACGTTTTAAACTGATCTCATTTAACACTCAAATTTCTTAATATATTATATTTTTAATACTCGAGCAATTGAGGCACAGAGAAGTTAAGTAAGTTGGCTAACGACTATCAGTGTGCCCAGATGGTCGAGCCAGAACTGAAGCTGTTGTCTACTTTCTCACATGAGACATGGACATAATTTCCTTTTTAATGGCATCTTCCTCTTATGCAGCTGAATTACCCTGGCTGTCAGAGCTGACAAGGATCACCAATCTTTTTATAAATATAGTCTACTCTGATTATACTACTTATTTTAAAGTTTTTAAACTTCTAAAAACTTACAGGATGCATAAGCATTTGTTGCAATGTTTAATTTATTCTAGGGGATACCCATAATATTGTTATATAGTAGTAGTTTATATATATATATATATATATATATATATATATATATATATAGTATATAGCAGTTTTCTATTTTGTAGACTACTTTTGACAGTAAAATCTAGTCAGGTTTGTTAAGTCTTTGTGTGCTAACACCAGTGTGTGTTAGCCGTGTGTTATTTAATACACACTTTCTGTGGGGCTCAGGCAATGTAAGCAAGTTACTTCACCACTCTGAACTTCTCTGTCTTCATCTGCAAGATGAGATTGCTAATACATGCTCTTATTTAGTTATTATTGTTCCATAAATATTTATTTTTGCTTAACTTCTTAGTTAAATAGATGCTGCAACAAATGATTCCTTCTTCTTCTTCTTCTTTTTTTTTTTTTGCTTCAAACAATATCACTTGGTTCCCTCTCAGTTCTACCAACTAGGAGTCCAAAGGTTCAATCTACCAGATGAAAACCTTATGCAGAACCATGGTCAGACTAATTTCCTATAGCTACTTGGATCTCAGACTGCAGGAGAATCTATTACTATTATTATGGTAATACAATACTATTAAGCAGACTCCTAATGACTTGTTGTTATACTCAGAAATCAGGGCATTTCTCAATCTTCTTGTAAGAAGCTTCTATTATCAGTAAATAGTAATTGATGCAGTGACTTGCAGCTGGGCAGTGTTCACAGAATAAGAGACTGTAAAGTGTTTAGCCCCAAATGAAACGTATATACCAGTCCAGTCCCAAGGCTCAGGGACCACTGCAGAGGAAGACTGTAAGACTCAGAGCCAGAATATGAATATAAGAAAACTTTGCCTTCTGAACACAGTAGTGTGTGTGTGTCCATATTAACTCAGAGTTGAAGCATCATGCCCAACGCCTGTGCCAACCTAAGCCAAACAAATCCCAGGATGGAAATGGGAGTTCAGCATACAATCTCACCCCTAGCCATGGAGCTCCTGGCAGTCGATAGTTGCTGCAAGAGGAAGAGACAGTTCAAGAGTGTAGCCCCATGTAAACTGATTGCTCTCCAGTGGAAGACTACACACTCAAGAATATTTTGGAAGCAATAATTTGTCTTGAAGGATTTGAAAAAGGACACAAAGTTTGGTGAGGAAGAAAGGAAGCTAGATCTCGGAAGGGTTGGGGAATGGACCACACACCCAAGAATATTTTGGAAGCAATCATTTGTCTTGAAGGATTTAAAAAAGGACACAAAGTTTAGTGAGGAAGGAAGGAAGGAAGCTGGATCTTGGAAGGGTTGGGGAATACATGGCATAAAACTCTCAGAAATAAGAAAAAAATTCATCAAAATCTCAGAAATTATTATCCCTTAAAAATAATGTTTCTATTTACATGTTGCCTTAATATGCTAATAAGAAAAGAGTTAGATATCAAATAAATGTTATTCTTCTGTGATGAGAATTTATGTAAAAAAGATGATCAATAATATAGAAATGGATGAGATTAAGAGAGGAAAAGATGAATCAGGAACACATGTTGGTGTGGATATTTTCCAAGTAGAATAGAATAATGATACTTAAATTGACATGATTTGACCCCAGGACAAAAATCTTTTGGAAATGAACTTGGTCTGCTCTATATTCTTCCAGCTTGATGGCACTGTTGTTACAGCTTAATTTCTTTGAGATTCAAGGATTTTCATAATTAGTACACCCTTCTCTAGATACATTTCAAAGTCTTAAAGAGCAATACTTTATAGGTTAACTATTAACATGAGAGAAAGAGGAGAGAAAAACAGACAGGCAGAGACAGAAAAATACCGAGACAAAGAGACCAAGAGCCACAGAGAGTCTCAGGGAGACAGAGAAGACAATGTTGTTCCTTGGTGTTCAGTTTGGTCCACTAGCAGAACTAATATTATCTGCATTGCAAGAAATACAGACTGAAATCACTTAGACCTACCACACCAGCATGTATGTTTCATTAGGTTCTGGCTAAGCACCAGGTATATTTTGTTTTGAGAAATAATTAAGATACTTCTCAATGCTACTCTAGGTTAAAAATTATTCTGTACAGCAGCTTTTAAAAGCTGAATTGTGATCAAAGTTAGGTTATGGCAGGGTGAATGAGAAAATGATAAGTAAAATTTTACCTTGGGAGTTCATAAAACTAAATGTTTATGTCAAAAAGCCTACCTTTTCCTGAAAAGAATGTTCTCCATCCTTGATAGCAAAGTGTTATTTCTTTTATGAAATGATGCCACATTCCAATGTATGAAAAGGGTCCCAAATCTTCCCGGACACAACTACCTTCTTTTCTTACTCAACTTTCTCTTTTTTTCTTCATCATGATCAGTTTGTTATGTCAAATATTATTGGATGTGTGATCTTCTGGTGGAGCATGCTCAAACTTCTCAGGAACTGCACAATTAAACTGACCATTTATTTATTTCCCTGCTGCTAACTATGGCTGATATTATCTCAGCTAGGGGTGACAATTTAAAATTTTTAATGTTTTGAGAATTTCATACATGTATACTGTATTTGCATCATTTCTAACCAGTTTCCTCTCCCTTTTCAACTGTTAAGGCTCCATGCCCTGAATATTATTGTAATGCATACACACATATATTTAACCTGAGTCTATTTAGTGAAGAGCATATGAATATGTTTAGGGATGATCATTTGGGATTGGTTAACCTATCAGGGGATTCAGCCCTAAAGAAGACTGTCTCCCCCTTTCTTGGCAGCCACAAATCGCGATTTGGCTGAGGCTCTTAGCTAGCTCTCTCCATGAGGCAGTTGGCCACATTGTGTCATAGTGAGAAAGCAGAGACCGGCTGAGGCTCTTAGCTGGCTTTCTCTTTCATATTCAACACAGCGCCAAGATACATAAGGAGGGTGCTGCCTACTCTTAAGGTAGGTCTTCTAATCTCAACTAACCTAGTAAAATAATGAATAATAAAGTAATAAAGAAATAAAGTAATGATCTCTCATAGGCATGGTGAGAAGCTAACCTAATCTAGGGAATCCTCATAAGTATGTCCAGAAGTCTGGCTCCCAGGTGATTCCAAATCCTGTTGACAATCAACTATCAACCATCACAATTACTAGTCCATGAAATGTAAAAGAATCCTGGATAGGTAAATCATGGGAGAAAACGATATAATTAGTAGAAGAGAAAGAACTGGAGGGGATGGAATTACCAGAGAGGAATTTTTGATTGCATTTTCTCATTTTATTTGACACTTTTTTATATGTACATATTGTATGTTGAGTATACTCTTGTTACTACCATATATTCTACTCCAATCATCTCTTGTTTCTCCTCTTTCTCTCCCTTCATACTTTTCTTCTTTAATGTCACACACACACACACACACACACACACACACACACACACACACACGTAAAATGAATGAGAGAAAACACATTTGACTGAGAGGCTTAGTTCATGTGGTACAATTATCTTTGTTAGTACCCATTTTCTTACAACATATCTTCTTTCTTCTTTGTGGCTGAAAAAAAATCCCATTGTTTATATGCAGCATATTTTTTCCCATTCCTTTCCTCTTGGAAACCTACTTTAGTTGTGTAATTTCACTATTGTAATTCATGTTGCAGAAAAACAGGCATGGGCAGATGTCTCTATGCTGTGTAGGTTTGGATCCTTTGGGTAAATAAATATCCAGGAGTGCTATAACTGGGTCATATGGAAAAATCTGTTATATTTTTAAAATTTCCATAGAGATGGACCAATCTGAATTCTCACCAGAAGTGTATAAGGGTTACCAACCAGCATATGGCCATTCTATCTTGGATGAGATAGAATTCAATAAAGCTTTTCTTCCAATTTTCTGATGGTTACTGAATATGAATATTTTTCATATGTTAATTTGTCATTTGTATTTCAACATTGGAATATTATCTATTCACTTCATTATCCCATTTATTGATACATTTTCTTTTTGTTATATTTTGGTCTTTTGAGTTCTTTGTATCTTCTAGATGTTAATGGATCAGATGCATAACTTGCAAAGATTTTTATCTCATTCTGTAGAATGTCTCTTCTCTCAAGTAGCTTTCCCCTTTGCTATAAAAAAGCTTTCTAACTTGTTGATGCTTTGTTTGTCAATTATTGTCATTATCTTCTGAGTATCTGGAATCCATCTGACAAAAGTTCTTGCATAGGCCTAGACCTTAAATTGTTCTTTTTCTGTCTTTCTTTCTTTTTCTTCTTCTCCTTCTCCTTCTTCTTCTTTTATTGTTGTTTTGTTTTTCCAGACAGGATTTCCCAGTGTAGCCCTGGCTGACCTGGAACTAACTTTTGTAGACCAGGCTGACCTCGCACTCAGAGATCTGCTTACCTGTGACTCCTGAGTGCTGGGATTAAAGTTATGCGCCATCATTGCTGGGCTTAAAGTGTTCTTTCCAAGGTTTCCTCTTGCAGTTTCAGAATTCCAGGTCTTATATTAGTGCATGACATCTATTTACACTGAGTTTTGTGTAGGATGAGACACAGAGATCCAGTTTCTTTCTTCTATATATGGTTATCTAGGTTCTCTAGCTGTTGAGTGAAGAGGCAGTCTTGCCTCTGGTGTGTACTTTTGCCATTTCTGTCAAAAAAAAAAAAAATCAGCGCCAGTTGCCTGGATTTATTTCTGATTCTTCTATTCTGGTCCACATAGATATGCGTGTCTGTTTTGTGTCCGCATCCCAGTCCCCCAGCAGAGCTCTTCACAGGGACTGCACAGACAAGTCTTAGAAAGTCATGGCCATGCCATTCGGCTTGGTCGTGCTATTTGGTAGCTGCTTTCTCAACTAGAACTGCTCACAATGACAAATCATTCCATTATCAGGTAGGAAATCCCCTTTGAAGTCGTTGATCATGTCATGGAAAAGCATTCTTTAGATCTAGGGTTTTCCGTGGACAGAAAATCATTTCTGTATATTTCCACTAGAGACTCTCTTTTTCGAAAACACAGTTCTCATAAGCTTCAGGGCTGACTCCATTTCTGTTTTCTTTTTGTTTTTTGTTTTGTTTTTTTTCTCTCATCTGTATGAATACCTTTCAAAACTTTAAACAAACCTAAAAATATATGACAGTTTTCAAGTCTACTTTGAAAGAAATATCAAGGGGAGGTGAAAGCTTAGGTGGTTTTCGAAAATAAATATCATAACATTTGTACATTTTTGAGTAAAGTTGTGACATTTAAGCTGGTTGAATTAACATTTTAATTTTTCTGAAGTAGTTCAATGAATTTAGAGGAAGAATATTAAGTGATTTTCCCTTTTTTCAATAAATGCCATTGTTTTTTAATGCAAATACACACTGTGCATTCATTAATTAAAGGTTACTCCATAACAGATTCTTTTCTAATTTATTAAAGATCAGACCTTTAGTCATTAGCACAAGCATGTTATTTAGTAAGTAAAAATGCTTATGGTTCAAAGACCGAGAAACTCAAGACTGGAAAATTATTCTTATGTGGTTTCTGCATAATAGTTAGTTTTCCTAACCTTTCCTAAAAACTTGAAAGTGAAACACAGATGAGTAAATAAATATGTGATCTCTCTTACCCCTTGCATCTTATAATTAATACTGGGATGGGATTTTAAATGTTAAGGAAATAATAATTTTCCTTCAACAGGGTTGAGAGAATTTTGTTTATTAGTTTAGTGTGATTCAATTTGTGAAAATGTGGTTCATTGATCTTTGCAAAGGAACTTTAATTGGAAATGAATATCACAATCTATTTGCCACACCAATGAGTCCAAGTTGCTGCAGCTCATTAAGTACTACACCTGCTATTTAACTTTCCAGGCTAAGAAAAATACCTTGACTTAATACAGTCAGAATTGGCTGGTATGGGAGTTCAAAAAAATAATAGTTTATTTTATTTACTTAATCAGTTAAATTATATCTCAATTATTGGGTAAGGATAACTATGACCTATACTTCACATGGCTCTCCACTTACAGATGCAAATTATTTTCTGAGGTACATTGAAATGGCAGTCTTAAAAAATGTCTGACTAACAAATGAGGATAGTGTTTTGTTTGCTTGTTATTTGAGTAGGGCGTATACACCCAGTACTTTTAATCAATTTTTAAAAAGATTTCATTGACAATTTTGTACAACATGTTTTGATAATATTCCCAACCCCCTCCAGCTCCTCCCAGCAGTTTCCTTCCTTTCTCATTCAGTTTTGTGTGCTTTTATTATTATTAACATCTAAGTCAATTTTGTGCTGCCCAAATAGTCTTAGATGTGTGACCTGGTAGGTAGGTTACACTTTTAGAGTAACTGATCCTTCTTTCAGCAGCTAAGCGTTCCTAGTAGCTCCACAGTTAGGAGTGGAATCTCATGTCCCACTTCCCTTTCCATGCAGGGATTTGGTCTAGAGTAGTTTTGTACAAGCCCTGTGCCTGGTGTCACAGCTAATGAGAGTTCATATGTGCAGCTTCCCCATTATGTCCAGAAGAGTCTCTATTGCTGAAGAAACCACATACTGGAGTCCCAAAACACAGAGGAATCAAGCTGGTGCTCACCTTGAAGCTTCATCCCTATAGGCTAGGTTTTATAATGTTATAAAGTACTATTAACCCTACTGGAGGAGAAAAGTAATCATCAGTTTACCCACTGGGAGAGGCAATGAAAACCAGCCTGGCTAGATAGGCCCATTGGTGTAACAGTGGCACAAACATCAAAGGGGTAGCTAACCACTTTTTAATGTCCACCCCGTACGATGAAACTCATAACTGCAGTATTAGAAGTCTAAGAACCTATAATTAGGCAGATCAGAGACCCTAGTAGAGAACCTAGTACTATTATTTTTTTGTAAATAGATTTAGTATTAAATTAGCTCCTAATGATCTATGATTATAGATATAGATTAAGGAATCACCCGGCCATCATTATAGATACTTCTGTTTGCAGTAGATGTCACTTATCATAGATACATACAGAGACTATAATATGTCTAGACAAATAGAGCATATAAAGCATACTCCATATTCCAATGGTCATTTCAAAAGAGAGGGCCGAAAGAGTGTGAAAAGTTGTTTTTTTTTTTTGTCAAAGAAAAAAAAATGAGGAAAAAGCAATACACCAATAAACAGTATAAGTACCTATGTTAGTTTTAAAAATTTGACACTCAATTCTCATCTGCGTGAGAGTCCCAGAATTGTAATTTGGAAAAAGAATGCCAGTTGATTTGAATTTCTTGAAAAGTTCTCTAGTTACGCTAATACTCAACCAAGGATAAGAATAATTGTAAAAAACAAAAGAAAATAATAAATATTAGAAGCCACTGTAGAAGGATTGGCCCAATTATATATAGGAGAAGGCTTCTTGCAGAGAAAATTCTACAAAAGTACATTAATATAGAGGGTTTTTTTCTTTTTAATAGTACCGATGGTACTTAATAACCACTAAGAAAATAGGAAGGCTAAAATAATAAAAATTATAATAACAAATGTGCGTAAATAGTGCAAAACAAATGAAAGCACCTAATTTAGACCAGGTGGATGTATGCTTTTCTGAAGGTTAATATATATTCAGTCTGACACATAAATGGGGTCATTGAACTATTTATATTTGAATGAATTTGGAACTATTTTGAATTTTCTTATTAATCCTAAGTCCTCAAGTACAGAGAGTTCCTTACAGCATTTATTTGGTTACCAGTAGTATTTCCATGTAATTAACAATCTGAGTCTCACAAAGAAAATGGTGTCCAGATCTCTTCCTGGAAACTGTTAGGACTTGGTTACATGAAAACACAGCATCCTGTAGTGAGACAGACAGTTTTTGATGATGCAGTAACTTTAGGTAAATGCAAACGATTTTAGCACTAGGACAATGTGGCCAGGGCCAAGTAAATGTGGTCGGACCAGAGCCCCATCAGAAACATTCCATATGCCAGGTCAAAATTGAGCCTACAGCAAGGATTTGCTATTCTGAATATTAAAATCAGCCACTAAACCTAATTCAACAGCCTCGTCTTTATCCTCTACACAGGTGCATACTACGTCAAAAGAAACATTTCACCATAATTTTTGCCACAGATTTTATATATCTAATATATCACCATTTTTTCCTTTTTATTGGGCACACATCTTTTTGTTACTGATTTATTACACTCCTGCCCCTTACGAACTTCTCTTTCTCTCTCTTATGACAGAAATCTACTTAAGGTTTAGATGGTCTCTTTACCCCTTCTCTGATAACCAATCCACTCTTCTCCTAGAAGGGAGTACATGTTCTTTTACCAGCCAAAATGAACACAAAGATGATAAACTACTACTTGCTACATTACTTTTATTTTATTAAAATCGAAAGATAACACATATAGCACTAGCATATAGAACTAACATAAACATGGACTTTTACAATTCTCTGGGAGGTATCATACACAAAATTTTATAAGCTTGCCATGTAGTGTTCTTCACGTTCTTCACTGAGATACACACTACTAATGTTTCTTGACGAATTGCTGAGTAGACAGCAGCTATATCCTGGGAGACAGTTGGGCGACATCGAGGTGATAGATATACTAGGAAATATAGATATATCACCTGTGGCAATGAAGGGATTCTATGTTTATATCTCAATTGGATCTCCAAGGCCCATGTGTCAAAGGCTTGCTTAATAGCCATGGCACTACCTGGAGGTGGTGTAACCTTCAGGAAGCTGGTTACAGTAAATGAAAGTTTCGTCATTGGGGGATGCTGAAATCTGAAAGATGAGCGTGAGTGGAACAAGGAAAGTTAAAGGGAGAAAAAAAAGTCAAGCAAAATCTACCTTAGGATGGGTAAAGACCTAAAGAACATGGCAAAGCCAAGACACCAGAGACACTGTGAGTGGACAGAGGCTCAGAGTGTATGGAATGTGGTGATACTAGGCTAGACAGCAACAGGAGACCGACTTCCCAGGAGTTTAAAAATAAAGGTTTGTTTAACTGTAAGTTTATGTGTCTGTGTAAGAGTTTGGGACACTTATATGTTGGTTCCTGAAGAGGTCAGACAATGGTATCAGATTCCATGAAGCTGGGGTAACAAGAGCTTGCAAGCCCTCCAAGTAATCCAAGAATAGATCTCCGTCCAGCTTTTCAGAAGAGCAGCAAGTTCTCTTAAACACTGGCCCGTCTCTCTCTCCCCACCTACCATCTACAGCAATTTTGTGCCCAGGCCAACTGCAATATGCGGAACTGCATCACATGGACTTGCATCCTGAACATGGTTTCATGGCATCAGAGAAAGCATTGAAAGGACACAGAATGATGTGTGTTCATGGGGAGACCATCCCAAGTGTAGCTGGAGAGATGGGGTTTTGTAAAACACTTCACTAATCTAAGTTTCATTATTAATCAATTTTCCATTATATCAGCCTCCACCAATGCTTCCAACTTCTTGGACCATGTCAAATGCATATCTTACCTTGCTACTATCATTCTTTTGCATGGTTCATTCTGCCACAGTTATCTCCTTGGTTTTGGGTTTTTTTTCTCTTTGTATTTCACTGGATCCCTACATTAGGCTTCTTTTTTCCTCTCTCCTGTACTTGACATTTTGCAGTACAGGAAGCACGGGTGTGGTGCAATGAGTGTATATATGCACGCTGGTTTTCCCAGTATACTAATGCAGAATAATATAATAGAGTGTAACATTAAGAAGAAACTCTTCAGAGTCTAATCCCAACAGCATCCTTCAGATCTCCAGTTCTTTGAAGCTAAGAGGGGAAGAGATTCTTCACCCTGAACACACTCTCAAAATTAGCCTTGTTTCAAGAGGATATTGAAATAATGTGTCTATCAAAAAAGCAAGCAACACAGTGGCAGACTTCAGAAGAGTCCATGTAAAAAGTCGATTTTGATAAAAAAACAAAATGGAAAAAGTGCACTGTTTACAAGCACTTGTTATAATTTAATATAAGTTATAATTGAGCAGTCCCTTCCCTGAGCTTCTGCTTTCTGGGTTCAGTTTTGGCAACATCTGTCAGGAGCTCTCTGCTAGAGCCGTGGTAATCTACACAGCGTGTTTGGAGGATGTGGTACCTGTCGTTGCACTGTTCATCCCCACGTGCAGCACTTAAAGCATCAGTCTCTACGTACACGTGACCTGGTCTAGCTTATGTAATCTATAGTCTTTCTTTTCAAGAGCAGCAGGAGGGTAGGAGGAGGTGAATCAGATCCAGCACTATTGCTTTAGTTTGTGTTTTCCAATGCTGGCTGGGATTCCTGCTTCTGTGAATGGAATAATGATCCTCCCAACTGTGCCATATCAATCATAATTGCACAGAAGCACATCTTTCCAGGTGTCATGTTACTGTATACAGCAGCCAAAGTTTTTCAAGTTTGTGGCAAACACTAAGAACTGGTCAGATACTGACGAAGCCTGAGTTCCAATGTGTCACAGTCTAATTCTAAATGTCTTTAAAGACAGTGTCAAATAATTAAGAGATATGTTCCAATTAGGTGAGTCCACCAACACCCTTTCCTAAACTCAGCCTTTTTGTTTCCTGAGAGGACTCTGATTTTGCACAAATATGGAGAGAGTTTGTGCTTTACAAGAATTGAATGCAGATTTCTCTGAACTGATTGTAGTCATTTCATTTTCTGAGAGGACCTATGATACAAATTCAGAGTAATAAACGGGAATCTGCTATAGAAAATGACTAGAATAGTTTTATTCTGTGTTGAAGGGACATAGGCATAGACCAGTACGTGATGCTTGGAAGCCTTGTGAGATCATGACAAACTTCCAGAAAACCAGAACCTAACCTTCTTAAATTGAGTAGCCAACCAACACTGGGCCTTCCTAACTCTGGTTTTTAGTTTCTCTCTGTCTGAATTAATAATCTGCTGGTGTTTATCTCACTTTAAATAGCAGTCACTGTATGCTGTAGTTTAAAGCCCCCAAGTTTTTCTAGAAATATAATAAGATAGATTTTGAATTCTCAAGAGTTTTAAGTGTTGAAGATATACCTTTTAAAATGGGTATCCTATTTAAAATGATTTGAGAACTGTGCTCACTCCACTTGGGAGACCCGGGTGTCTATCATGTCTTTGCTACTGTAATTTATTTTGTTTTTAATATAGCATGCAGTTTTATTAAAATTAATGACTGGAACTTTTTGTTAGCAAAATGAACTCTGTGTCAGGAAAGAGCACTAAGTGAAGAGTCAGAAGGATTTGGGCCTTGGCTAACTCAGTCTTTTTCTGACCTTGGTAGCAAACTGTACTCTGTTATATGATAGTCTGATCTGCAAAACACATCTGATTAATTCTAATGGATTTCTGACTTTAATATCACACATACCAAACATACATATATTGCCTCCAGCAAGTACCAGGGCTCCTACAACCTTTATCTATGAAGAACAGTCATTCCCATTGTCCATGCCACATTACACTATGCCTATTTAATAAAGTTTTCTTATTAACACAGTTAGAGCTTTCTTTTCCACTAGCATGCATCATAGTGCTCCATGATCAGGAATGGACAAAGGAAGTTTTCCTGACCAGTTGGCAAATTTCTGGATCGGAGCAGATGCATGATATAAAAGGAAGTCATCAAGTGTAGCCAAGATGAGGGCAGTGCATCGGATGTTCGTGAAGCTGTGGGGTAAGGGAAAGAATATGAAGGTTTATGTACTATGATATTAATAAAAATTTGCAAGTTGTAAACTTCAAGAAAGCCATAAAATCCTGAATACACAGCAGCAGAATAGGTGAGAAAAAATTTGGTTTGCTATTGACAAACAATGTCTGTTTCCATGAGAGAATGAAGACACACATTCAGCTCAGTAGCTATATGAAGATGAGAACATCCCTCATATTTAGCAGTCCATGCATGAACCTGGATGTTTTCCCATTTTGTTGAAACTGCTTTGTCCTGGTGTCTATGACTACTCTTACTAATGGGATTACTGCCGTTGTGTCTCTAGTACACAGTTTTGTTTTACCGCAACCTTGCACAACAGGCTACCTACGGGGCACTCATTAAGGTACTTGGGATTCATAAGCTGTTAAGAAAACCTTTAGAAAAAAATGTTCAAAAGGGAATGTGGTCACCAAGGTGACCGAAGCTTGTGTAATATGAGACTATAAAGTAGCTGGTAGCACAAAAGACGACAAAATCAATGCAGTCTCCTCTTTGTTATCAATACTCCAGGAAAAGAGCAAGTGAGTGCAGTTGAATGACAAGGTATCTCCAAATATCATTGTATTTGCTACTGTCATCAGGTGAGCAGCTATGAGTCTGCTCTGCTTTGCAACACAGTTCCCATTTTAAACTGACTCCGAGCAGACAGATCTAGTCAGAGAAATAATTAGGCAAAATTTGCTAGCTTGTTTGGGAGAGGGAAAGGTTTCAAGTGAACTAGGGCTATCTCCTTAGGTGACCTCATCCCCAAAAGGAGTGTCATCAATTTTTCTCTCCCACTTCAGTGATATTTTAGCAGAAGGAAAGACAATCAAGGCAGCAACAGGGATCAAAAGTCTTTAAATCAGAAACAAGCAGCAGCTATTCATAAATTCATCTGCTGGCTTAGTTTTCAGAACTGTCACTAACAATTGGATAAAGAAGTGGTGTATCTCTTTGTGTGTATGTATGTGTGTGTGTGTGTGTGTGTGTGTGTGTGTGTGTGTGTGTGTGTATGCATGTATTTGATTTTTTTCTGATGGGAAGCCACTGGAAAGGCCATTGCTAGCATTCCGTATCCTCTACTCCTGATGCTTCCTGCATGCTTGTACTGCCTGTTAACTGGATGGAAATGAAACCAAGTGGTAATTGGGTTGGTAAATCCTTACATGGGAAACCCTTCACATCCATTACAGTTAATATCGTATCTGGTTGATTTCCATTGCTACCTTTTAGGATTATCCAGTAGCATATTCTTGCTTTAATGTACTTATACTTTATTTAGTTATACTTGTATCTCTCTCGTAGTGACCATTGAATAGCATTTATCTGGACATCCCTGATTCCACCTCATCTTAAATATGTGCACCCTCCATTGGTTAATAACTTCTAGTTCATGCCTTCATTGGTAACTGCTGTCTTCTCACCTCCCCTTGATAAAAGGGTAACACTCCTAAATTCAACAATATTCACAAGGGTATTGAATAATTTGCATTCTTGTTGATAAATATTGAAACCAAAAATTCAAAATGGGACTGTATGATTTCATTCATGTTTTAGAATATGGAGATGCTGATTAGCTGAGCACTTAGTGTGAATTTCTGGCTTCTCAAGGTAATTTTGAAAAATTTGCATAAATAAGTAGAACTCAATATTAGTGCTAATTTTAACCCATAAGTTTTAACATTAGGCAGCTTCAGCCATAATTACATAACTGAAAATAATTTAAAAAGAAAAAATATCCAAATATGTAAAATTGGTTGTTCATAGGATAGTAATGATTCTGTGTCTAGTAAAGCTCATTTAAACAAAATTAAAGTATGTACTGAGTTTTAGAAGTACAATATAATAACCATGTGTTCACCAATTGTAAATTACCAATAAAGCAGTAGGACAATGTTAGTTATTAGATTGTAGGAAGTTGGAAATAAAGACAAAATTATTAGTCTGGTTATATGTACAATGCCTCAAGTAGACATATCGATCTTGAACTATTAAGGACACTTAATTTAAATAATTATTAGCATACAGTGGCATAATTTGAAAAAGCAATTTCTTTTAAAATGCTTGAAAGCTACTGCAAGCAATTTAACAAAAATATGTCATGAAGATAAAAGTAGATAAAGAAAACTTTCAAAATATAAAACAAGAGACAAAAACATTAAATGTTAACAAGCATTCAATCCCTATGATAATTACTCTGAATGTGATTCTCACAAGTGATTGTTTATTTCAGGAACTTTATTTTGGAGCTAGGTACAAATTCATTGTTTGTGTGAACTTCCATGTGAGTCTTTATAGAAACAAGAACCATGAGGAATTGGGGGCAGGGAAAGGACATCAGGTGTCCCAAGGGGAACAAAGAAATAATAAGAAACATATTTATTTATTTTGGAGGACATTTAAACTAATAAATTCTAAAATTAATCAGTGGGAATTATATTTTTTCAAAATAACTATTATACATGAAATTCTTTTTTTTTTTTTTTTTTGGTTTTTCGAGACAGGGTTTCTCTGTGGCTTTGGAGCCTGTCCTGGAACTAGCTCTGTAGACCAGGCTGGTCTCGAACTCACAGAGATCCGCCTGCCTCTGCCTCCCGAGTGCTGGGATTAAAGGCGTGCGCCACCATCGCCCGGCTTATACATGAAATTCTTATATGTACTATTCTGTTAAAAATTGTATCTCTATATTGGGTCCATACACTTGGAGCTCAGGGAATCCCACAGAAGAGGAGGAGGAAGAATTATAGGCCATAGAGGGATTTAAGACACCAGGAGATCATGGCCCACAGACGTAAACTAAGTAAGGCTCATAGGTGCTCACAGAGACTGAAGCAGCAATCATGGAGCCTCCATGGGTCTCTGCTAGGTCTTCTCCTTACATGTTATGATTGTGAGCTTGCTGTTTTTGTGGGACTTAATGGGAGTAAGGGTGTCTTTAACTCTTTTGCCTGCTCTCAGGATCCTTTTCTTCCTGCCAAGTTGCCTTGACTAGCCTTGATATAAAAGTTTGTGCTTAGTTATGCCATGGTTGGTTGATTTCCTTGAGAAGGTTGCTCTTTCCTGAAGGGAAACAGAGGAGTAGATCTGGGGGTAGTGTTGCAGGGACTTGGAGGAATGAAGAAAGAAGAAACTGTAGGTAGGAAGAATTGAAGACAAATAAAACAAAAACCTCAAACATAAAACAAAACACCCAAACTCCAAACCAAACCAAACCAAAACCAAAATTACAACTACAACACAGTTTTGAGGTAGGCTTGATTATGTTCTAAGTTCACTAAAAATACAATGGTATTTCTGAGAGCGTTTCTCAAATATACCTTCAAAAAAGAACCCAAATACAGTGAAAGAAAAATGAATCCTTGGGAATAGTTTGGTAGTTGTAAATGGAACTTGAAACAAAACAAAGAATTATGTTAAATTCACAGAGAACTTTTAGAAAGCACATATCATTTGAAGCTTAATGTAACTATTAGGAGAAAATCTAATGTATATTGAATCATTAGTGAATATTAATAGAAATTTTGTTTCGGAGCTGATTAATTTTATTTATGTTGAATGTAATTTCAATTTAAGTAATATTTGATTGGATTTATCTTATTTTTGTAAAGAAAAGAAAATATATTGTATTTTCTTGAAATCAGTGAAAAATTTATCATAGTTAACACATTTTAAATTACTCATGAAGATATTTCCCCAGTGTTTTATAGGTCGTCTATCCTGTGTCATGATTGCTTTATTCCAAGGTATTTTCTGTTTGTTTGTTTTAGATTGGGATGGAAAAGGGCATTGTTTCCAATTTCCACTGCTCTTTGATGGCGAAAACCCTAATGTGAATGCTTTGTCAGCAGGCTGTATCCACAGAAATGCCTCAGAGCATCTGTCTGAGAGAACGAGGAACGGAAAGACTGCCCAGAAATGAAGTACTAATTGCATTACACTGTAAGGCTCCCCTCCTAGGAACAACTAAAAGATACTTGGGGAAAATAAGCACAAATCAATATTATATATCCTAAGGACAGTTGGCTAATCACCAGGAAGAGCCTTTGTGCCCCATGCATGCAGTAATAAAGTTAGTGCACCCCAGCAGGTGGGGGAGCAGGGGTCAGTGCAGAGGTGTCTCAGTGTGCAGCACAAGCACCTGTGGGATTAATCTACTTGGCATTGCACTAGTAGGACCAAAATTACTCAGGATAAAAATTATTCTCTCCATAGTCATTTTTGTTCAAGTTATTAAAAGGCTATAATGAGTTAATAGTATCTTCGCATGAAGCCAAAGCACACCTTAGTGCATAAGGTAAGCTTAGCTGGTGCTCTTTTGGTGATAAACGAATAGATAATACATCTTTAAAGACTATTAATGCTCCCAGGGAAGGGGTTTCTTTTGTTTTTAATTTGGGAGATTCTGACATGTAATTTTCAGTTTCTATGTAGAATATTTATCACAGCTCTTAAAAGATGTGACTCACGTCATTAAACATGATCATTTTTATGACAAGAAAATGATTCACATCTAAAATTTATCCAAAAATATTTTGTTTTTTTCTTTGAATAATTCATTGAATGAACAAGGAAATATGATTATGCTTGTAGCCTTACCATTTTATATTTTAAATCCATACCATCTATACTATTCCCTTTTTATAACACTACTTTATATTTCATTCTTTTAATTAGACAGTTTAAGTGATTATGAAAGTAGGATCCATACCAATGCCAAATCTGCCATGTAGACAAAAAAGACTAAGCAAATATTTCAATCTCCTAAAGTGAACATAACATTATTTTCTAGAGATCATTGCTTAATTAAAGGAGAATGTTTAAAGCAGTAAAGGAGATAGGCAAGAAAATAGCTTTAGGATGTGGAGATTTGTTACCTCGTCTGATCTAATATTCTGTTAAGGGATGCTTAGTGTGTAGCTTGTTTCTAATGAGGAAGGCATTAGAACTCCTCTGAAGATCCATGTTTGCATATGGTGTTTAAAAAGAGCAAGAAGCAAACACATGCTTAATAAATTAGAGGGTATAGGAAGTTTGTTACAATCAATGTGACTGTACTTGGAACATGCAGTGACCAAATGTACTGCACACTGCAGGATGCAGGTGATACGAAGAGGGACATGGAGAACACAGGGGAGACTGAGCTGGGGAAGGGTAGACAGGTCAGAACAGGAGTGGAGGAAGTTAAGTGGCACTGAGAGTACCTGGAAAAGTCAGAGGAAATCACTGTTTCACATTTGCTTAAAATTACATATTATGTATATAAAATATGTATATACCTTCAACAAGACTCTGCCTTTTGGGCCGACAATGCCACTCCCTCAAGAGCCACAGACTAACAAAAGCCCTAGTGTGGGAATGATAAATCTCCTTTCCAGCTGTTGATCAGAGCAGATTCCCCAAACCATATAGGGTATCACTATGACTCTTGATTGCCTACCAGCAGTTGAAAGTAAGTTCCTATTGCTGAAGACAGCGTACATTTCAGACACAGTACTCAGAGGATTCTAACTGAATCTGACATAAAAGTCTTATTGAGGTCTAGTCTCCATATTACAGGAAGATGCTGTACAAGCTTCCCAGTGAGGGTAGCATCAGTGTTTCTAGCCAGAGTATATAGACCACAAGAATGGCTAAGAAAGATACCCCTAAAGGTATAATAGTGGAGCTGGTATCTTGGCAGTAACCAATAACTGTATAACTGGACTTAAGGTTCATTCACCAGGAATGAAACCATGTGTGATAATGGGAACCTAGACACTTTTGGGGGGATTAGTGAAGTCATGGACCTTACAAGAGAGCTTACTACTGCTACTTTATCAAACCAGTGTAATTTCTAACTTCATGCTAAGTACTTACCCTTTGTCAAAGAAGCTTCTATTTGCAGCAAATGGAGACCCTTTTAGAAAGCTAATATTGGTCAAAATACAAAGAACAAATGATTGTAGGGTATCCAATGTCAATTGATACATATTCACAACCTCCCATACCTAAGCCTCAGAAGACATTACAATAGAGGGAGTAAAAAGATTATAGGAGCCAGGGACTAAGCAGTCTGCTATGAGATTGTATATCCTAGAAATGACATGGAAGATTTGCCCGTAATGTAAAATTATAGCTGCCTAAACAGCTCCTGAACACCAACAGACATACTAATTTGGAGGGGGGAAATCTTCTGGAATTCACCTCCAGACAAGGAACCACAAAAAAATAAGGAATAGTGAGAGCAGGAGAAGTAGCCCCAGATTTTTTATCCACTAAGAAGTAGTCAGCCTAGAAATTATATACATAAAGCTAACACTATATGGAATGAGGGGATTGTGATTATATATTTATACACACACATGTATAATAACAATGATCAGAGAAAAAGAGGGCATGATTTTAAGGGAGAGTCACTTGGGGTGACTAGGAAGGGGAGTGACTGAGAGAGGAATGGGGGCAGAGGAATGATACAATTTAGCTAAAAAGTGAGAAATTTTAAAAGAATGTTATTACACAGAGTCACTAATCAGCCAGTTACTGTCTTGTCCATATTTGCCCTTCAAGAAACGAATCTTATTTGTCTTATTTATATTAAGAAAAGCAGAGAAGCTTAGCTGGAAATGGGAGTGAGGTAGAGACCTGAACACAAGCTCCCATGTGTGATGTGTAACTCTTTAAATCCGATGCGGTCTGTTTACTTCTTAACTTAACCAAAAGGCAGAGGGCCTGGACTTTGCCTCGCCAGTTGCCAGCAACAGGGACACTGTGCCTGGATCCCCTGATTTCTGTCAGCCTTCCATCTCAGTGTGTAGGAAAAGAATGTTAATTAACACTGGTTGCACAGTCAAGAGTCCCATGCAACTGGATGGGCATCTTGGGAAAGGCACTGATAGCATCAGCATTATTGCATTTTATGGGAAAAATCCCTTTCTTGGGAGGAAAAGAACAATATGCATAGTTAAAAAGTAAGCTGCTTAAGGTTAAATCAGGATGGAATATTAACAATCAAATATGGGGCCTTCATTGGAATCCCTGCAGTGAAATCCACGATTCTCTGTAGAAAAGCTGAGTTAAGTATAAGCAACGTTGTGAGATGTCATGTGCATGAAAAGGTGCTAACCGGCTACCCTCCAGCCAGGACACTCGAGAGTCTAGTTGGCATCTTAATTACAATACTTGAAGCTAATATTTATGAAAATTGGAGGTTTTAATTTCCTCACACACTGATTTTTCAAGTACATGAGTTAAATACTATTTCCAAAATGCAATTTTCTATTGGTGTTGATACTTTCATTGCAAGGCACTAATGTGAATGCATTCAATTTTAATAAGTCAGAAAAATCAATAGTTGAAGATATTAAGACTCAAAATAAAATATCTCTACTTCAGGCAGATGAGCAAATGAAAATTGTTGCAATCTCCAAAAGTCCACACCCAATTAGGGTTTGATCAAGCCACACTGGCAGGAAAATCCCACTCTGAGGGGACTGATTCCTTTTAAGGAGATTTAATCTCTCTGAATTCATTTAACTATGAAACATCACTCTTGAAAATGTGAATATTTCAAATACAATAATAAATCTGTGAAGTGCCGGCTTATATTTTATTCTATGATGCCATTCCTATAATGGGATACAGAATGAAATCACTGATAAGTTCCTAGAAAAAAAAAGATAAAATGGGATGAAATTTTAAGAATAGAATTTTATTTCTCCTTTAAAGTATATTGAGTGCTGATATGGACAGAGTCCCACAGTCATTTGAAGTTCGCACTCAATAGATACAATTGATAGGAAGTGGCTTGGTCGGTACCAGCAAACGGAGCGAAGTGCTGGCATAGCTAAATATCCAAGGAAGATAAAAGGGCTGTGTATTTGATGGTGTAAGGCAATGGTCTAAGGAATGTTATACCAAAATGACCATGTAATTACAAATAATCTTTCCTAAGGACTATTTTAGTAACTACTAAATCCATCTTTTTAGTCGTGATATTTAGCTTATTCATTGACTCTGAATAATTAGAATGTAGTCTTTTAAAAGAGTTACTATTAAATATATTAAACATGGAAGAATGGGTCCACCAGTAGGTTGTTATAATATTAATATTCCCATGGACATCTCAGTCATTTAAAATATCCTAATGAAAATGGCTAAGGACCATTACAACAAGTTATTATGCCATTTAAAACACAATTTAGTTCTTTATGCTATTATTTTAGGCTTTATGTGCATATCATGTGAAATAAATCACATGACCATACATATAAGCATTTTAAAATCTCTGAACACTCTGTGTGTGTATGTACATGCTCGTGTGTGCACATGTGTGTGTGCACATGTATGTGGAAACATTTATAACTACTTCTAAGTCAATATATTGTATTGTTAAGACAGCCACATTGTTATTCATTAGGTGCCTAGTACCCGTTTGTGCCATATAATAATAAATTTTTTGCATCTTTATCAAAATATTCCTTCTTACCTGTGTCTAGTCCCTGGTAATCACTACTCTATAATCCATTGTTTATGTGTTTGATATGTTCCTAAAAGTTTGTTCTGTCTGTCTGTCTGTCTGTCTCTGTGTGAGTATATGTGTGTGTGTATAGGTTATAGGACAGCTGCAGGAGTCAGTTTTCTCCTTCCCACTTGTAGGATTCAGAGACTAAGCTCAGATTGTCAGGTTAAGCAGCAGGTGCATTTACCCACTGAGCTATGTGGCCATTCCATGTTTGGGTATGTTAGATTCTACTTATAAATGATATCATTAAATATTTGTCTTTCTCTTTCTAGATATGCAATTATATAAATGATGGAATAAATAGGAATTAAAGACCTAAACATGAACAGATACAAGAGAGTTTAACCTGTGGAATAAGGGGGTAGTTTCAAAGTTGCTAGTACTCAAAATATACAAAACCTTTACAACTCTAGCAAAAATATACAAACAAAACAACCACAATGCTTCAAAAAAGCACACCTGGCAATTATTCACATGGAAGGAGAGCATTTGATCTAACAACTATGATACGTGGCTTGAGTTGTATTTTCTTGATGAGTAATAGTAGCTTTTGCTTGCTCATTTACCTATTGTCTATAAAGGCCCTTTGCCTATTCTTCAGATTACTTTGTGGTTGTTTTTGTCTTCAAGTCTTCTCACTGAAAAGTTCCCGAATCAATCAATAGGATGAGTGTTGATTATTAATCAATGTCCTCCTGACAATGTTCTAATGAATGCGTCCATGTGCTTTATTTGAATTACCGATTTCATTGCTCCCTGTATGCAATGGCGATTTTAAAAAGTTTATAATGTTAATTTCTTAAGTGGTAATTTTTTTTTGTTAGATTAAATCCAAAGTGCCTCTGTGCAAGTAGGAAGCATAAAAATGATCACAGTTGATAATCTGGCTAAAATCTTTATCCTTAGTACCCTAGTGTTATATGTGTACTTAAGGAAATTTGCTCATTAAACAAAACTAATAGAGCATTAGAACTTCTGCCAGTCTCAGCAGAAACTTAGTCTGGATTGGAATGGAATCTTTCCCCTTTGGCTCAAGTGGCAGAAAGTTTTTTCTTCTAGGCTAATTTTATAGTTGAAAAAAATTAGTGTTAACACTGTGATTCCAAAAGCCTTTTTCTGCTCCACCATTTAGTGTATCCTTCATGACTTCTACATCTTTAACGTGAGGGTGATGATCTCACCAAGCATGGGGCTCTGTGGTAACTAAGAGAGTTAAAATATAAATATTAAGAAGTATGTTAAGCATTTAAAGGAGTGCAACTGTCTCGAGTATTGCATGATCCTGCTACTCAGCAGGCACCCCTGTAAATATTTATGAATTGTTGTGGTTGCCATTATCACGCGATCATAAATTAAAAAGAAGGAATCGAAGTTGTTGCCCTTTCCAGAAAACCAATCTAATCTACACACATGATAATGGTAATAACTTAACAAATTACCTGATGCAAGTAAGACATAAAAATTATATCAGGGAAGCAGAGTATTACCAAGTTACTGAAACTGATGAGTCTTAGAATGGTTGGTAATTATTAATACCACAGGCATATACTGGTGTGCTTTTGTGTGTGGGAGTCTGCTTTATCTACCCAGGTCTACCAGCTGCTCTTATCTATTCACCTCACACTGAGTTAGCATCAGATTTGGAGCATGGGACCCATCAGTCTTCATCTGAACCTGCTGTGATTCTTTTGTCTTTTTAAAACTAAACTGTCACTCCAAGGCAAAGGCTTGTTCTTCCTGCTTAGGAAATCCATTATGATACCATGCATAATATATCACGCTGAGCACACTGCAGGATGTCTCTACATATGGTAGCTATCTTTATGTGACCTGAATTCTGCTCCCTTACCCTGCTGCTGGTTATTCTCTGGATCCCAATATAGGCATTTAAATTGTCCTCAGGTTTACCCTTTATATATTTAAATGATCGACTACTGAATTTCTATCAGATTTTTCAGCTCCAAAGATCATAAAAATGAATTTCGGAATTAAAATATTATGTCTTAATAAATCCTCTTACCTGCTGTTGTTCAGTTTAACATACATTTTTTTCTTTTTGTTTTTTAATATGTGATGCATACATGCATGTGGGTGAACTCACCAGTGCTTTCACAAGCAGAAGCCAGTGGTCAATGTTCTATGTGTTTCTTGACACTCCCCATCTTATTTTTTGAGATAGGGTTCCACTAAATGTGGAGCTTACCTGTCAGGGCAAACTGACCCACCAGAAAAATTCTAGAATCAATAACTTGCCTCCCAAGTTTTAGGGTCAAGGACACATGCTACAAGGTCTGAGTTTGACTTTGGAGGTGAATATTTAACACAGGTCCTCAATTACTTTATCCAGTAAGCCAAGCACCAACCTCCAATTCACATTTTTATTTTTAAATTCCATATTTAATTCATTGCTCATTTGACTAGTAAATATTTGGCAGATGACTGAATTATTATTTAATATTATTTTATCCAGAGAAATAATTGTGTGATACAAACATATCAAGTGTTTTAGACATTTTACGGCCCAGAAAATGGTATATCTTGAGCAATGCTTCAGGTCAGCTTGGAAGGAGTGTGAACTGAACTCTTAGTGGGTGGAGTGTCCTATAAACTTCACTATGTCAAATGGTTGGTGATGTTTAGGATCTAGTTATTGTATTTCAATGATTCTAGAAGTTATTTAGAAATAACTTCTGTTATTTATTTTTGTTGTGTGATTTGAAGCTCTGTTATGCAGAACAAACTCAAGATTAGGCCTCTTAAAAAATTTTAATCACTAGGTATTTCTGTTAATAGTAACAATCTTATTGTGGGATGGCCTCAGGTTGTTTATGGCTCTGACACCCACCAGGCCTAACAGTAATCTAGCCAATCAGCTTCTCTTAATCCATATCATGTTTGTCTTTGTTGCCTTTTCATTTCTGTGACAAAATCTGCAGGCATCTTAATGAGGAAAGATTAAGTGTGGTGGTCCTGCCTGCCCCGGTGCTGAGAATGGCTTCCACCTCCGGCTCTCCCATGGGAGCTGTGGCTTAGGAAATATCCACACTCAGGACACACAGAATGTCAGTGCTCATTTTGTTTCACCTGTTTTCAGTTTTGGCCAAATCTGGATGCCCAGCCCAAGGGATGGTGCCTGCTCCCCTCCACATGGGTAGTAAGTTAGGCTTCCTTAGTTAGAACTCTCTGGAAACACTCACAGGCACATCCATCCCAAGGTAAGTCCACATGGTTTGAATCCAGTGACATTGAGAAAGAAGATTAACCGCGACAGTACCCACAAGATCTATCCACTAAAACAAACAAAAAAACAAACAAAACAACAAAACTTCTCTATCCGCACAGCACATTTAAGCCATGCTTTTTTTTAAATATTTATTTATTATGTATACAATATTCTGTCTGTGTGTATGCCTGCAGGCCAGAGAGGGCACCAGACCCCATTACAGATGGTTGTGAGCCATCATGTGGTTGCTGGGAATTGAACTCAGGACCTTTGGAAGAGCAGGAAATGCTCTTAACCTCTGAGCCATCTCTCCAGCCCCCTAAACCATGCTTCTTGTAACGGTAAACAGAGCTAGATATTTTTTTAAAAAATATGTTTCTTAGCCGGGCGGTGGTGGCGCACGCCTTTAATCCCAGCGCTTGGGAGGCAGAGTCAGGTGGATCTCTGTGAGTTAGAGACCAGCCTGGTCTACAAGAGCTAGTTCCAGGACAGGCTCCAAAACCACAGGGAAACCCTGTCTCGAAAAAACAACAACAAAAAAATATGTTTCTTATTATCATTGATTTTTAAAATTGTTACAATTATGCCTTTTCTGCTCCACTCAACGTGCTAATAGGGAATCTAACTCACAAACACATGGATATCAGATGCCTTCCAATTTGTCTCTAATGGATACATCTAGAAAACAGTCCCTACACCTAAGGCTCAGGGAGCATGATGGAAAAGGAGGCCCAAAGATTATAAAACCAGAGGAAGGAGTTAGGGAAAGTGTGGGATGTGACCATGATTCAAATACTTTTCACGAAAATTTCTAAAAATTATTGTGCTAAAAAATACTGAACATACTGTTCAATGTCTTACAGAGATCATGAAAGTCTCTTTTCTTGGTGTGAGATCTGAGCATTATCAGATTCAGGTTTTTTAAGCTCCACACACTTCCGTTTTGGATAGTTTGAAGTGTGCTGTCTTCCAAATTTTGTATTTTTTTTCCAATATGAAAAATCATGGTGAATTCCATCAAGTTCACTTTTTACCTTAGTCATTGTGGTTTTTATGTTTAGGACTTTTATCCAGGTTTCTCCTAGATCCTCCATGTACCAAGTCACATCTTGAATGTATTTGAAATAAGGCTAAAAGCATCTCTGAAATTCCAATGAGTAGCTCAGTTCTGCTTTGTGTTAAGTGACTTTTATTGTGGGTGGTATTTTTGTACTTTTTTTGTCTGTTTATCTCTGGTCAAAATGTTATACTGTTCATTTCCTCCTTAAGTGCTGCTTGTTTTAAAACATCCCCTGAATGCCCTTGACCTTTGTCTTGGTATGCAGGTAATGTACTTGGAAATAGTTTGATTCTTTTTGTCTTTATTTTAATGTTAGTTACTTTGAAATATGGCAGCATTTATTTTAGTGATAATTATTTCCCAGTACCGAGACGGTATCTTTTAAACACAACATGAATTACCTCATATATTTTGAGATTTTCCAGTCAGGATAAAAACAGTTCTGTACTTTATGTGAATGAACTTTCCTTTAATCCTACATGGTTTTTGCCTTATGTTTTCTCTACATCTGCACGATCTTAAGCTGATGAATATATGAAAGGAACTTGATAAAAATATTTTATCTTATTTTTTTCAGGATGTGCCTCTCTTGAACTCTAGTCTATAAAATCCAGAAGCCCTTTTCACCTTGTATGCTAATTTCCACTCTCTCATATCACAGAGTTTATCAAAATTTGGGCTCTTCTTTCTTGAGTTTTGACCTAGAAGTTTTCTGAAGATATTAAACTAATGCAAATGTGCACCTCACTTTACTAGCCTGTCATCTCTTTGAGATTATTTCATTACATTGCTAAATGTTTATTGCCTTGAAAATGCTCCTCTTATCTGCTCTGTCTGATTTTGTTATTCATGCTGCTATTGTTTCAAGCAGGTAGGTAAATTCAGTCACTGTTCCCTGGCCTTGGCAGAAGTCAACTACCACACTTAAAATGAGAAGATTGGCCAGGTGATGGTGCTGGAAGCCTTTTATCCCAGAACTTGGGAGGTTAAAGGCAGGCAGAATTCTGAGTTTGAGGCTAGCCTGGTCTACAGAGTGAGTTCCACGACAGCTGAGGCTACACTGAAAAATCTTGTCTCAAAAACCAAAAATCAAAACTAAAATGAAGAACTCTGTAAAGTCGCATAGTTGATGAATAGGAAATGTGGCATTTGTTTGGTGATCACAGTTCCATGTTTAGTTCAACAGAAGTTTATTTCTCATTATTCCCATTATTCAATAATCCCTGCTTATGAAGGGCTAAAAGAACTTCCTTGGGCTCAGTATGAATGAAACATGTACTGTGTATCCTGTATCAGACTCCAACCAAATTGACGCTTAAAGCTGAAGGTTCTCAGTTTTGCTTTAATCTCCCCACTTTATTTCACAGAAAATCACTTTTTTCTAATGATGATGTTTCATAAGAAGGTGCTAGGGTCTTTACTGTGCCCAAAGGGGTGGGACAAAGAGACATAAAAAATATATGATATCTAATGTTAAATATTTTGTAATAATTTTCCTTTGAAATTCTTTCATTCATTGAGGATTTTGTGCAATGTGTTTTATCATCTTCCCCCTTCAGCTTCTCTCATATGTAGCCCTTTCCCTTACCACCCAACTTTGTTTTCTTCTCCTTCGCCTCCTCTTCTTTCTTCTTATCCTTCTTCTTCTTTCAAAACAACCCATCAAACCCAATTAGTGCTGGTCATATATTCTAAGATGTGTGGGCTTTTTCACAGCATAGTGGCAACATTGCAGACCTGAAGCTTCTCAAGCCAGACAATATCTCAGCATGTAGGGAAGAGGTGGTCACATGTATCCCTAGCTAAGGCGTTAGTAGCAATTGATTGATGGCCACTAGGTGGGAGAATCAATTTTTTTTTAATGGCATGGACCCCAGTATGTCCACCATGCATCCACATAATAGAAAATTTAAGTTGCATTTGTCTTCAGGAAAACCAAAGTAAACAATTAATTTGCATATGGTTTGCATTTCATGTTCACACTTAAATAAATGTATTATATCATCCAACATATTGTTGATCATCTAGTAATATTAGCATCTACTGCTACGGTTCAAAAGGACAGTGGACTCTCCAGGAGATAGTCTCTTAGAAAGCCAAGTAGCGGATCTTCCAATGATTTGTAACATGACTTTACTTTCTTTTAGTCCCATAAGGAAGGGCCTGCATTGGTTGCAGTATATGGTATGTAGACTATGTAGTAGCTCACATCAACTACTGCATGGTAAAACTCTGCCACTGAAGGCCAAACTAGCTGCTACAGTGCACCATGTTAAAGTAGCAAACTGGTAAATATTATGATTTCAATAGCTACACAGACAAATTAGCATGTGATTTTAAAGAAAAAATTTACTAAAATATTATCAATATAACAGTACTTTGTGTTAGTATAAAATATTTTTAGTTGTTGAATTAAGGCCCCCAAATATGCTAAGAAGTACTCTGCCATTGAGCTCTCTCCCACAGACATATTCTAAAAATTTTTCTTATTGTTTTCTTTAAAATGAGATAGAAACTGCATGGATCATACAGACAGCAAAAAAATGTAATATTGTTAAGCGCAATGAAATTTATATAAAACTAAATTCTGCTGTTTATATCTTGTTCAAGCCCACATAAAACCCAAGATCTGTTTTAATAAGGTTTTAATATATTAAGTCATTTCTTTTTTAACTAATTTTAATTGGAATATAAAAATAAAAACAACAAAATCCAAATCCATGAATTTTGCTAAAGCCAAACTATGGAATGGAAGGGGACATGTGACTCAAAATATTTGGAATACATCGAGGCCTAAACCAGCTCCTGGGAGAGGGATATTTTAGCTAAAACTCTTTAACTGTGGTGTGCATTAAACACTAATGAAAGGAGACTCGCTATGAGCCTATGACTTTCTGTGAAACAGGAGAGTTATGATATTTTCAATCAGAAAGGTAGCTGATATTAGAGCTTGGTAAGAGAGAAAGCGTAGGATGCCAGAGAGGAGTTTGGACAGGATGTGGAGCGCCACATCCTAGGGCTCCCGTGTGCTGTTTTTGACAGTTTGGCTTTATGAGTAGTATAACATGTTCAAGATATAAAGTACTGCAATGCTCAAATTCACATCTAGATAGAAAATTCTCATCCCTAGATATGTCTTTCATTTATCGATCAACAGATTTTTTGCTGCACTTTCTGTTATGAAAGTCAAAACACCCACAGAAGACTTCATTTCTCCCTTTTAAATATGTTTGGATTCTGGTCCAAATGAGAGCTCTGAACTGTAAAATTCTTGAACAAAGTCTATGCAAATGGCTTCAGTAGAGAAGCTGTTAAGATGCAGCTGATGCTACCAATACTACCACTTCATGGCTAATCTGCCAGCTGAATATTTATGCAGTCAAGTTGCCTCCACTGGAAAGTTATTCAATCTAATATATTTTATTACATTTTGTGTTTTAATGGACAGAAAGCTGATTTTGGTAGCTATCTCATTTTAAAATAGATTAGAATAACATAGGGAAGGCAAGCTACAAAGTGTAAAAGATTTGTGTGAATAGAAAGAATGAATAAAATGACAGGATGTTTTCTCCTCTCTGTTCCAGGTCTTATCGCTGCAAATAATTCATTACAAGATCTTGATCATAAAATAACATTGTCCTTAAACAAATGTTTTAGGGTGGGCTTAGAGTTAAAGTCACTGGTGGTCAACAGGTCTTTTCAGTTATCAGACAGGTATTATCTAGACTTCTCCTACAGCCTAAGTATCCAAAATAGTCCCATCGTTCAGGCTTTCCCTCTCTTAATTATTTTCTCATGCATTAAAATCTTCAAATATCTTAGGGAAAAACCCCTAACAGATGCATGACATATGTCTTGCCTTCCCACAAAGTGAATTGAAAGCATGGACACAGCAGACCACTTCTTAAATATAACCCCAGTAGCGCAGACACTGAGAACCGCAATAAATAAATGGGACCTCCTGAAACTGAGAAGCTTCTGTAAAGCAAAGGACAAAAAGATAAAAAGACAGCCTTCTGAATGGGAGAAGATCTTCACCAACCCCACATCAAACAAAGGACAAAGGACTGATCTCAGAAACATATAAAGGACTCAAGAAATTAGACATCAAAATAAATAATCCAATTAAAAATGGGGTACAAAACCAAACAGAGAATTCACAACAGAAGAATCTCAAATGACCAAAAAACACTCAAGGAAATGTTCAACATTCTTAGCCATCAGGGAAATGCAAATCAGAACAACTCTGAGATACCATCTTATACCTGTCAGATAGGCTAAAATCAAATTTACCAATAATAGCTTACGCTGGAGAGGATGTGTAGTAAGGGGAACACTCATCCATTGCTGGTGGGAATGCTAAGTTGTACAACCAATTTGGAAATCAGTTAGGCTGTTTCTCAAAAAATTGGAAATCAACCTACCTCAGGATCCAGCAATACCACTCTTGGGCATAGGGCATATACCCAAAAGATGCTGAATCATACTACAAAGACATTTATATTCAACTATGTTCATAGCAGCATTGTTTGTAAAGCCCACACCTGGAAACAACCTAGATGTCCCTTAAACAAAGAATGGATAAAGAAAATGTGGCACATTTACACATTAGAGTACTACTCAAGGGTTAAAAAAAGACATCTTGAATTTTGCATGCAAATGGATGAAACTAAAATATAGCATCCTGGGTGAGGTAACCCAGACCCCAAAAGATGAATATGGTATGTACTCACTTATAAATGGATAAGCAAAGGCTATCAAGCCTATAGTTCATGATCCTAGAGAAGCTAAGTAACAAGGTGAACCCTAAGCAAAACATATATAAATCCATCTGGAAAGTCAAAAGAGACAAAATCACCTGACCAAATTGGGAATATAGGAGTGGGGGGAGACAAGAAGGTAGACAGAAAAGAGAAGGGCAGAAGTGAAAGGGCGAGGAGAACTTGAGGGAATGGGGTAGTCAAGATGGAGGACGGAGATGAGAACAAAGAAAGAGATATCTTGATTTAGGGAGTCATTATGGGGTTAGCAAGAAACCTGGCTTTAGAGAAATTCCCAGTAACCCATAAAAATGACTCTAGCTAAGACCCTAAGAAAAAGGGGAGAGGGTGCTTAAACTGGCCTTACCCTTTAGTCAGACTAATGAATATCTTAAATATCACCACAGAACCTGAACAAACATAAGATGAAACTAGTCCCTCTAAATGTGGTCAACAGTTGCATGGCTGTGGCAGACTTTGGGGCCACTGGAATTGGTTCCAGTATTTATCCCTACTGCTTATACTGGCCTTTTGGGATTCTATTCTCTTTGTATGGATACTTTGCTCAACCTAGATAAGTAGGGAGGGCCTTGGACCTTCCCCAGAGCAATGTGCCTTACCCTCTCTGAGGAGTGGATGAGAGGTTGGGGCTGGGGGTATGTGGAGAGTTGGGAGGAGGGGAGGGAGTGGGAACTTGGATTTGGCATTTATAATGAAAAAGAAGATAGGTTTTTTTTTTAAGTGACAGGGAAGGATCCCTGGCACTAACCTCTGGCCTACACACACACACACACACACACACACACACCATTTATTTCCTAGGATTGTCCATCCCATTAGCAATAATGACACCTGCAGACTAGGTTGTGATTTACAAATATTCATTTCCATTAAAAAACAACCAGAGGTAAAAAAGAAAACATATATGTACTATAGACTACTGCTAATCAAATTTATGGTGGACTTTAGAAATCCTCACATTATTCCAAGAGAAACTAAGTATTGCATTTATAACATGAATTTCTTTCTATGAAAACAAAAGTCCTCCGCATATACAGGGAAGTAGAACTTTAGGGATTAGCACTATTATTTTAATGACAAGACACAATCTTTAGGTACTAAGATAAAGAGAATAGTTAAGTGGTTGAATCACAACTTCACTCAAAACTCTAACATTTATGTGTAGCAATAATTTTCTTTTAAAAATTCTACTGATTACCACAGGGAGAATTCTAGTGTTTGAGTGTATGACAGTTATGAATAGATAAACAATATCCAACAGAGCACCTAATGTGATATAAGTGCACAATGAGGACACACACATGTGCAGACCACAGGCTCTTGCTACATTTCCTACTGTTTATTGAGTCTTGTCTCGTTACTCCATGTAAAAAGTTGTTTGCTTTTCCTATGCTTTCAAATGCCATCTGCTTATTTTCAATCACAAGGATTTTCTCCTGCCCTCCAAAAAGTAAGTAGGTAAGTCTCAGGCAATACCATTTCTCACCAAATCATTTTTGCACCAAGGACGTTCTTTTTCCTTGAGATCTGTCTTCCACTCACTCCCTAAAACTCTATCCACGTGTAGGTTTCTTTATAAAGTCTATGTTAGTCACTGCTCCCTCCTTTTCTTTGGTGCATAGCTTGAATATATACGATTTTGCTCATCACCAAACATTATTGAGAACCACCCATGCCAACAGTAGCACAAATACAAACTATGGACATCTGGAATCTACATAATCAGCACAACGTGGGAAGAAACACAGATTGTGATTTATTTTGCAATTTAATATACATTCAGTGATATGAGGACTGCAGTCTACGTAGGGCAATGACTTAGGCAAATACACGTAGCCTCTAACTCCTTTGGTCAATCTTAGAATTCAGTGTAATAATGACTTAAAATTATTGTTAGAATGAAATAACAAACCCTAAAACAATTAATTAATTGTTTTTAAAGAATTAAATATATTTTCAACTATTCTACATTGTTTTGGGTATTTTCCTTTTTTAAAAACGTATTTCAATTTTATCTATCTTTCAACATCGTCTCAATAACCAGCACAGTTCTTTGATCAGTTTTTTAAATCTTTTTGAAAGATTTATTCCTAAATATAACCTGTTGAGTCCACATATGTATATACAAAATATTTATGCATACAATTACAATTAATGAGAAAAGGGGTCATGAGTTTGAAGCAGAGAGAGGAGAGACATAGGAGGGTTTGAAGAAAAGTTAAGTGAGTATGTAATTAAATTATGACCTCAAAAATAAAAGATATATGAATTATGTGTATGTATCTATGAATCATGGGTATATGCACATGAATGCAGTGACCACAGTTGGAAAAACCTTGGATCCTCCTGGAGCTGAACGTAGTTAAAGCACTTGTGAGTTGCTTGGTGTGGGAGTCAAGTGTTTGTTGTCCCTAACCACTGAACCATCTCCAGGCTCAGGTTCAGACTTGCAGTAAATAATTTACTGAACAGGTATTATTAACGCTCACATGCTTTATCAATCCATGGAAAGAGATATATTTCTTTGTCCTTCCCTTTGGCATCAACACATGCAGAGTAACTGGTTATGTGACTCACTACGGCAATCTGAAATAACCATGCACTTTTTTTATCTGTTTGTTCATATAGATGGGACTGTAATTAAAAAGAAAGATCAGAAAGATATAGTTTAGTTGGTGTGATTGTATTTGTTATTGTGATTGATTGATTGACTGATAAATTGAGGTACCACAGATCAAATTAAGAAGCCTGAGTGTGCTAGGCAAATGCTCTACAACCCAGCTTCACCCCAATTTCTCCATTAAGTATATTAATAATACAATGATAATAATTACAGCTGAAACCAGGCCACTCATCTTTTGCCTGTGGCAGGCACTTTATATAGATGTTTCTAAACTCAATAATCTTTACTTAATGGTCCACCAGCAGTCAAGGAATTAATTGTGAAACATCTGTCTGAATTTTTGAGTTATTCTAAGATTTACTAAAAGCTGTGCATAGACCACGCCATACAATTCTTTTCTATGTCAGCAACAGATAGGATATTTTATCATTTAATCCAACTAAGATTAAAAACAAATTCCTTTCCATTACTTAGTTAATAAAAACTATACTAAAATTAGTTGAAGCCAATTTGCATTTTGTGGAAAGGAGAAACATTCTATCTGAGTCTTCTATTGACAATTCAAAACGATTAAATAGATCTTCTCCAAAAATAAAGTATATTGGCAACAGACCAGGGATGCTAAAGACTTCCAGGCCAATCATTTAATATTTCCCTGAGTCACATTCCTTTTGTATCACCACATTCTACATTCAGCCAGGATTACTATATAATACAGGCAGAATAATAAAAAAATAGGCAGAGTTTTATTCAACTTTTCTTCCAATCCATTATCTTTCTTTATCTTTTCCTAACATTTTTTGTTCTTGTTATTTAAAAAGAACACTCATAGTCAGAAACTGCAACACCATGAGAGTGTTAAGTATAATTTTCCACTTATTTATTCAGTAAAATATTTTCCAATATATTGTATTTGTTGAGTACTAGTCTGATAGACACAACAGTCGACCGGATGGATTGAGTCCTGGCTCCGCTGGCACTTATGTTCTAGTTAAAATCAACATACAAACAAACAAGTAGCAATAGGATTTTTTTTATATGATAGTGATAGAGAAAACGAAGAATAATAGATCAGCTACTGGTTGGTTATGTGGTACCAAATTAACTAGAACTATCATGAAAATCCCCTCAGAAGGAGCAATGTAAGAGTCAGAATACAAATGAGAAGAATTAATTAATTCATCACTAGTAAAAATCACAAAAGTGGCCTAGAAAGGATCACAGACACAAATGTAAAATGAAGAACTACTTGTAACTAAAATCTAACACGAGAAAGAATTGAGGTGACTTTGGGTTTGGTGATGACTTTTATATTCACAACATCAAAAAGAAAATCTATGAGAGAAAGAGTTAACAGATTAGACTTGACTAAATGACATTTTTTCGACTCTGCAAAGGACAAAAGTATAAAATGATAAGCCATAGTCTGGGAAAAAATATTTACCAAAATAATATTTCAAATAAAGGACTTGTATCCAAAATATAAAGACCATCACAAACAAAACAGAAAACAAAGAGCCTAATTTAAAAATGGGCAAACGATCTATAGTTATACATCATCAAACAAAGATGTACAGATGGTTAATAAGCATATGAAAAAGGTTTCTCAGATCATGTGCCTCTGGGAAATTACAAATTAAGACAACAATAATGTGTGGCTATGTACATACCAGGTTGCCTCACATGCATAAAGACAATAGCAAATTTTGGAAAAAATGTGACACCAACAGGCTCTCTCATTTATTATTTGTGAGGACACAGAATAATAATATATTAAGTTGGAAGACAACTTAATATAATTTTATTGTAATTCTCATCAGCAGTTCTTCTCAGTGCTTATACAAAGGTGAGAATTTATGTCCACACAAAACCCTACACATGAATGTTTAGAGCCTCCATTATTGCAGCAATACAAAGCAACCAACATGTTCTTCAATAGATAAATGTACAAATAGGTGGTGATCCTTTTACACAATGGAATATTATCCAGTGCTAAAGTAAGTGGGCTATCAAAAATGAAAATGATACAAAAGAACATTAAGTGCATATTGCTTAGTGACAAAGCCAGTTTGCTAAAGCTTGGTACTGTGAGTCCAAATACATGATATTTTGGAAAAGGCTGAATATAGAGATAATAAATTATTATGGTTGCCACGGATTCAGGAGAAACAAAGAAAGAAGGAAGGCTACGGGAACACAGGGGAATTCATGGCAGTGAAGCTGTCCTGTGTAATATTGGAATGATGTCATTACAATTGACAAAACTTGCTCAACTGTACATATTGAAGAGTGACTCCAAATGCAAGTATGAAATTCACTTGATAATGCATCACTACCCACTAATAAACAACACACATAATGCTAGTGGAAAATGTTAATAATTTAGAGGGTGTGAAGAGGCACACAAACAGAATATATATATGGGGATGTTATCCTGGCTTCTTTTTTATATAAACCTATAATTTTTGAAAATAAAGTTGCTTGATTTTGAAAAGTCAGAAGGGTATCTCTGACCACATGGAGGAGCAGGACATTCTACATTCTAGGAAAAAGACTCAAAAGCCAACCAGAAATTCACTTGCTGGGATGCAGAGAAGGGGAGGAGGAGGTAGAAAAGGACAAGCAGCTCTCAGAGGCCATGGAGATGCCTTTTCATTTGTGTCTGGTGAGGTGGAAAAGGTCTCAGAACTTTTACACAGGGAATTGAATCTGATTTCTCCAAGCTCCATTTGTCTTTTTGGAGTACTATTGGGTTAAGGGCTTTGGGGATAATAGGCAGAGAGAAGGATTCAGTGTGAAAGATAGGAGGTGGTTCTGAAAGTACAAAAAGCCAAGCCAGAAACACTCCTGCAGTTTAAGTTCCCCACTTCTTAAGAATTATGAAGGTTTCCATTGTGTACCTAACTTTAAAATAGTCAATAACACTGATAAATTGTTCATAGATATGTTCTATTACCCATTTAATTAAACTAGGACTAACTGAGCTCAATATTTTTCCTAAGTGGATTGAGGAAATGGCTCAGTGAGTAAAGGACTTGCTATGTAAGTATGAGGATCTAAGACGCCTGGATCCACATAAAGCAGGACATGATAGTACGCTTCTATATATTGGCACTCCTAAAGCAAACAGAGACAAGAGAATCCCCAGACATTGGCTAGCTTGGCACATGCAGCTGTGAACAGCAGACCTTGTCCCCAAAATAATGGAAGGCAAGGACCTATAAGTAAGGTTGTTCTCTGACCTTCATGCACATGTGATATGTGCATGCACATACCCACACTCACACACATAAACATGAACATATCACATACACACATGCACATCAAGGCCCCCCAAATGTAAGAATTTATTGCACGTATTAGAGTTGAACTCCTTTTCACCTAACCATTTTATTTTTAGCTATATCAACATTATTGTTCTCTGTTTTACATATTTCTACATGCACTTTATAATTTAAAAATCTTTTGAAGAAATAACCCTAGGGGAATTGAGCTCAAAACTTCCAAATTGCCTCTCTTGTGGCAAAGTGCTAAGGAGCCCTCCAGATGCTGATGCTAAGCCTGAAGAAACATGGATTACCCTTTGTTTGCAGTTGTGCAGATGTAATGCAATTCTCATCTATTCTCTTCGGCTAATGACTCAACACCTGAGATTTTCAAGTGGAACCACCAAGGTTATTTTGTAACATGACACACTGAAACAAAGCGTAATCCCCTATACATGAAAAAAAATCTCTGAAACTGCAGAGCTGATGTCAAAACGTAGGCCTCTGCTAAATGCTCAGAACATACATGTCTTCATTGCACATGCACACAGAACAGCACCCTATCCACCCCCACACAGTTACCTGCAGGGCTTTCTACAAGCCTTGAGAACAATATAAAGCAGGGAAAGACATAAATAACCAGTAATTAAGAATTCACTGGAAAGGAAGGGAGTGAGAATTATGCTGAGTCAACTGGCAGAAATGCAAATGAGAAGTTTATTCATGTGTGGGGTCACTGCACCTGTGCTCTCCCTGAACCATCAATCAAGAACATGCTTCCACTTATAACGAATAAATTCTGCAGGTCTAATGTACACGATGGTGACTATAGATAAAAGTGATATACTGAAACTTGTTAGGAGAGTTGATAGTTTATATTTTCACACCAGGAAAGATGGGTTACTTTGAAGTATTAATCAGATTGATTGGGGCAGTGAACTTATGATGTATGCACTGATGGAAATATCACAGGGTATCTTCCTTCCTTTCACACCCTCTCCTTCTTTCTTTCTTAGACCAGTTGTGTTTAGTTTCTTTTTAAATATTTATTTATTAATTATGTATACAGTATTCTGCCTCCATGTATGCCTGCAGACCAGAAGAGGGCACCAGACCCCATTACAGATGGTTGTGAGCCACCATGTGGTTGCTGGGAATCGAACTCAGGACCTTTGGAAGAACTGACAATTCCCTTAACCTCTGAGCCATCAGTTGTGTTTAGTTTTATTCTAGGTTTGTCGGATATCTAGTTTCTGTTCCTGGGTTACCCAAGCAGTATTAAGTATGGATTCCCTCTCATGGAGTGGGTCTTAAGTCTTAACTTAAAAGTGATTGGCTACTCCCACAAGTTCTATGCTACCAATGCCCTAGCATATTTTGTAGGTAAGAGAGATTAAAGGTCTGAAGTTTTGTGGCTGGGTTGGTGTACATGTTTCTCCCTCAGTAGACTGCAGAGTATTTACCATGCCAAAGAGATTAGAATATAGTGGTTAAGGCTCCATGTCAGCACCAGCTTGACTTTTCCATGTTCAATGAGCTGTGTGGGTGTGCCCTAGACAATAGGGCTCCACTGTCAGTTTTCACAGGGTAGTCTTAGCATCAGCCTGGGTTGTTTGGGAATTTCCATGGGACACCTTGGCTAACTGTTCAGTTGAATGCAACTCAGTCCCTCTACTGGAAGTCTTGTCTGGCTAAAATAAATGGTCAGTTGAGACTCCACATTCCCCATTACCTGGGTCCTCTCATTAAGATCACCTTCATAGATTTCAGGAAGTTTCCACTACACTAGGTTCCCACCCCCCAACACTCCCCAACACTTTCTCTCCCTACACTTTCTCCCTCCATCCTATCTTCACACCACTAACCACATGGTATTGACAAAAATTCAGACACATTGATCAATGGAATAGAATTGAATACCCAGACATATATTCAAACACACATGAACACCTGATATTTTTATAAGGAAGCCAGAAATACATATTGGAATAAAATACAGCATCTTCAACAAATGGTGCTCCTAAAACTGAATGTATGCATGTAGAAGAATGTACATAAATTCATTTTTATTACCCAGCACAAAATTCAAGTATAAGTGTGTTGTGGAATATTACTTTAACTATTTAAAGGTATGTTACTATTCATTTATGTTGCAATTGTTTAACTACGTAAAGATATGTTACATTTCTTTCACCTTGCCTGTCTGAGGCGGCTGATTGGTTTAATAAAAAGCTGAGCAAAAAATAGCAAGGCAGCAGAGGGAAGGATAGGAAGGACTGATGGGCAGAGCAGGAGGAAGAATTGAGAGCAAAGAGAATGAGGGAGAAAGAGAGGGAGATACTAGGGAGCTACCATCCAGCCAAACACTGTGGAAGCAGGAAAGTGTTACATACAGAACAAAAGAGTGGTAAAGAGAACCAAAGCAAAATGTAGATGAAGAGAAAGAGGTTAATGTAAGTTATAAAAAACTAGCGGGAAAAAGCATAAAGCCAAAAGCATTAATAATTAAGAATGAGTTTCCGTGTCATAATTTGGAGGTTGGAAGTCCAAGGAAGCCTCCAATACAAGTGAATCAAAGACCTTGACATAAAATCAGATACACTGAACCTGATAGAACTGGAAGTGGGGAATAGCCTTGAATGAGTTAACATAGAGGAAGACTTTCTGAACAGAACACCAATAACACAGATACTAATATAAACAATAAATATATGGGGCCTCATGAAACTTAAAGGCTTCTGTAAGACAAGGAGCACTGTCAATCAGGCAAAGTGGTAGCCTCCAGAGCGGGAAAAGATTTTCACAAACTTAACATTTGCTAGAGTACTAATATCCATAATAGGTAAAGAACTCAAGAAATTAGAGATATTACAAAAACCCCAAATAATCTAATTCAAAATGAAGTACATATCTAAACAGAAAATTCTCAATCGAAGAATCTCAAATGGCCATGAAACTTTTAAAGAAATGCTCAACATCTCAACATCCTTTGCCAAGGGGAAATGTAAATCAAAACTACTTTGAGATTCCATCTTACACCTGTCAAAATGGCAAAGATTAATAACTCAAATGAAAGCTCATGCTGGCGAGGATGTGGAGCAAAGGGAACACTTTTTCATTGCTGGTGGAAGTGCAAACCTATACAGCCACTATGGAAAACAATATGTGGTTACTCAGAAGATTGGAAATAGATCTACCTCAAGACCCAGCTATAATACTCCTGGTCACATACTCAACAGATGCTCTTTGTTCAGCCATGTTTATTACAGCTTTATTCATAATAGCCACAAGCTGGAAACAATCTAGAAGTCCCTCAGCCAAGGAATGCATAAAGAAAATGTGATACATTTACACAATAAAATATTAGGCAGCTGTTGAACAAATAACATCATGAATTTTGAAGGCAAATGGATGGAATTAGAGATCATCCTGAGTCAGGTAACTGAGGCTCAGAGAGACAAATGTCGTATGCATTTATTTATAAGTAGATATTAGCCTTTAAGTAAATGATAATCAAGCTACAATCGGTATACCAAGAGAGCTTAAAGAAGAGAGGTTTTGGAAGAATGCATGAATCTCTCTGGGAAGGGGAAATAAAAGAGAATTTATGGGTGGATTGGGGGTGGGAGATGATGGGAGCAGGAAGGAACAACTGTGCTTTTAGTTGACAATTATACCTCAGTAAATATAGAAAAATTAAAGTTAAAGGAAATAAAGCAACATAGCATATAAGTTAAGCATAGTAAATTAAGGTAAATAATGTATCTTATATAAAAATACTTTTATTTATATCTTTCTTTTTGTCTGTCTGTCTGTATGTCTGTATGTATATGTGTGCATGCCATTCCCACATATTAATGTCAAAGAACAATTTTGTGGCATTAGTTCTCTCCTACATTTATATCAGTTCCAAAATCCAACTTGAGTCCTCAGGGTCTCATTACTGAACCATACTGCTAGTCTCGGTATAATATAATTAATTTACAAAGTGTAACATAACATCAAAACCCGGCATCTTTTCAGTGCCATAAGGAAAGACTCGACAGTGGTGCTGCCTGGCATCATTGGTCACCTGACATTCCTTAATTTAAGTGGTCATACTTAGTACCATTTAAATGCATATTAGAAATACTTGACATGTTATGAAAGATTTGTTTTCATTTGTGTTGTGTTGTATGTGTTTAGGCATTATATTACATATCAAGAACAGTGAAACTTAATGATTTCATTTTCCATGACAACCATGAGCAGACTTACACAGAAGAATATTTGTCTCATAATTCAGCATATGCCTTGGATGAGGCAGATGGTCAGTGTTACCACATTTGTTATTTTGATACTTGCATAGAAATTATCCAGAAACATAAATCTTTTTGGAAAAGAGTTCAGGTTTTTTTTATGGAGTTATATAGACCAAAAATAAAATGATTTTCTAACTATTTAGAATTTTCCTGATAGAATGTGGCAGTAACCTTTAGGAAGTGGACAGAAAAACAATTAAATTAAGTCAGATTAAGTTCTCCTACCTGGTGGCATAGTTTATAATAAAAAGTAAGTTGATTTAAAAATATTATTTAAAAATATATTTCTTCTATGCCTGTGGTTATAAACAAAGATTTTATTACTTATTTTATAAAAATCTTTAAGTATTTGTTAATTTATTTTAATCCCAGATAAATACAGATTCTTCCTTTGTATTGGAACATTATGCATAAAGTATGCCAGATAAGACAACACCCTTCTTTAACAAACAGAATGAAAAAACCTCAGCCTATGAAATTTCATTCAAAAATGATTGGCTCAAAGATAAAGTGTTTCATTGTGCAATTCTCTGCATGTGACACTCGCCAGAAAACCAGGAATTTACTTAGAAAATAAATATGGCAGCCAATTATGGGATTTCTGCTTAACTATGATAAATATATCCTATCAAAATGCCAATATATAGAAACACCCTCACTTATACACTCAAATTCCCCAAAGGAATGGGAAATAGAATCAAAATCAAGGAGGACAAAAATCAAAGAAGCAATAATATTCAAACAAGCAATCCAAAACTCCCAAACACACAAAAATAAATAAACAGATAAAATATGAAGAAAAATAAATCCTTTGCAGAAAAGAAATACTCAAAGATATTGAAAAATTCTTTTGTTTAGTCAATGGGAACCCCATTCTGTATAATGTGGATGAATAAAACTCTAATGAAAAAATTTGTAATTTTGCAAGGGAAGAAATAACCTGAAATTTGGGTTAAAAACATCTGAAAAATAAATGTGTGTGTGTGTGTACATTTGTTTGTGTGTGTAGGTGTGTGTAGGTGAGTGTGGGTGAGTGTTGGTATGTTTATAAATTCAGGACAGTACAAAAGAAGTGTAATATAATTTTAAGAGAAAAAAAATAATAAATCACCCAGATACTGGGCTGGTAACCTCCCCCATTTTCTTTTCTTTGTCAGAAGAGTGGGTTTTACAGAATACTCCAAGAAAATTCAAAATATAGATACATATTTGTCTGTTGGATGCTTTGAATGTCCTAAGCATTACCGAAGGAGATTGACAAATGAGAAAACCACATAGAATACAAACCTCGTGGGGACAGATACTAGAAATTTAACTGCATGTGCCATAGCTTATCTGAACACGTGTAGCCTTGAGAACAAATTTGTAAAATTGGTTATTTTTTCTTGAAGAATTTGTGGGTTTTGGCCCTTTGAAGTATGCCAGAGGATATTTAAAAAAATAAAAAAAAATTCTTCTTGGGGCTATAATCCCATCTTAAAGAAAATGCGAGTGTCAATGATAATAACACATTGATAGGAATTCCTAATTTGAAGAAGAAAACTCTATTTAGTTGACCTGAAATGCCCATAGATTTCACTAATCAATGGTCAGATGCAGCCTCATGTATGTACTTGAATTTATGTTCATTTTCATTTATAAAATGAACAAATATCTTTGCAATGTATGAGAAATAGGTCATTTTAAGTCAACATAGTTAATTTTTTCAAGTGGAAAAAATATTTCAGACTCTTTCCAACTTTTCCCTTAAAAATTATTAATTATTTTGGTTATTTGCAGGAAAAATGTTCAATGTCCACTTAACCTTTGGAAACTTCAAAAATTTCAAAATATATAAAACACGGTTTTGTTCATCAAAATGTTGGTGCACTTGCATTTCTGCCAAAGCTATTCTCAGAGGCTGGGAAGAAGGGATGTTGGCTGAGACACACACAGCCATTAGCAGAACCACAGGATATAAGGAGGACAAACACTTTGGGGCTGTGTAGTTATCACAAGTATTCAAATAAATTTATACAAGTCCAAAGTCTGTGATTTCAGAGCGCTGCTGTGCCGCCAGAATAATAGTCTTGTAAGTAATTTGGCAATTACACAAGAGCATGCAGAAGCAGAGGTTTACAGGTGGTGCTGAACAGCATGCATCATTTATAGAATGCAAAGCCAAACAATAGTAGTTCAAGGACATTGGAACTCAGGAGCAGCAATCATTGGTGCCAGCAAAGTGAACGATGTGTAACTGGAGCGTGCAACCTGGAAACCAGCTGAGAAAGTTTAGATAGAAAGAGAGAGAGGCACATACATGAAACAAAAATAGAAGACTCACACATGATCATACACAGATAACTAGAATCATGTGATATTTGACAAAGATGCCAAAATTACAGGCTGGAGAAAAGACAGCATCTTCAACAAATAGTTCTTAGAGAATTTCATGTTCACATGCAGAAGAATGAAATTAGACTCATATATATCACCCAGTATAAACACCAAATCCAAAAAGATCAAAAACCTTAATATGAAACCTAAATCATTAAGACTTTAGAAAACAGACATAACCAACAAGATACATGCATGGTAAAGGATTTTAAATAGGACTCCATTTGCTTATTAATTAAGATCAGCAACTTCCAAGGGGCCTAAAATACTAAAGGGCTTCTGCACAGCAAACAAAATAATCAACTCAGTGACAAGGAAACTCGGATAGTGGGATAGGATCATTACCAGTTAAACATCTGGTAGGTGATTAATACTCAAAGAAATAAAAAAGCCAAGCAAACAAATGACCCAAATTAAAAAAAAATATATGGGAACAATTCTGAGAGTTCTCAAAAATATAGTAAAGAAATGTCATTTAAAATAAACAACATTCTTAGCAATTGGGAAATACAAATTCAAGTTACTGTGTGACTTCATCTTATATCAGCCACAATGATTATGATCAAGAAAAGAGCTAACAAATGCTGACAAATGTTTTAGTGGGATTACAAACTGGTGCAGCCATTGTAAAGCAGTGTGGATAATACTATAAAAACTAATCTACGATTGGACCCAGCTATACCACTCTTTGGAATATGCAAAAGGACTTGACATCCTGCTCCACAGATACCTGCCCAGTTATGTTCACTGCTGCTCTATTCACAGTAGGTAGGAAATAAAAACAACCTAAAAGTCCTTCAGCTGATGAATGGATGGTTAAAATGTGGTAAATAAATACTATGGAATTCTATTCATGTATAAAGAAAAGCAAGTCATAAAACTTTGAGGTCAATGGATACTTGAAATGCATAGGAAATATGTTTATTTAAAATACACACATATTATATATGAGTATGCAAACATAAATAAAAATTAATTTAAATTAAATAGCATGCTGGGGGTTATAAGAGACTATTAACAAAAACACCAGTGCCAAGCAAGGGGAACCCTCTTTGAAGTTTTAGTTAAGAGAAGTCAAAGATACTACCAGAATAATATAGGCTGTTGCTCTTGCCTTGGTAGGACCCTATTACTGAAAATGCTCTGCATTTGAGACACAAGACTTTCAGGAATTTAGATGGAATTGACTTGAAAGCCTCTTCCATTAGGACTAGCTCTCATTGTGTCTTGCATACCATTATATACAAGCTGTCAAGGCAGAGAATCAATAATCAATAGTCTCACCTACCTTCAAAGCTTATAAATAAAAAGAGGGACAACCATGACAAGCTATGCAACGGCAGCACTTAAACTTGGAGGTTACCAACAGCTGGCAATTTGTACTTAAAGCCTGCTCAATAGCTAGGAGCTTAGGTCTGGTGCTGTAAACCTTGTCAGCTATCTGTGGCTGATGAGGTCATGCAATGAAGAGAACCTACTATGACCACTTTCCTAAACCAGTGTAGCTTCCAACTACATTCTAAATACGTGTGCATACAGTACAACCATATTGCCCACTCCTTTTCAAAGAAGCTGCTCTTTGCAGAAGATGGAGACCATTATATAAATCCCCAACTGTCCCAAATACAGGGATAACTGACTATAGGGTAGTCAATGTCAGTTGATATATCTACAATACACATGACCTTTATCCCCAAGGCATAGGGAATACTGAAAAAAATGAGGCCAGCTTCCTAGAGTCAGAGGACCAGGAAATACACTGAGAGTGAATCTTCTATATACACCATGAAAGAAGCTTCTACACCCATGAAACCTCAAAAGTACGGTTGGTAAAGCAAGACCTGCACTGCTGACATGCCAAGGTGGATGGTGGAAATCACATAGAAAGGACTATAGGTATTCTTGCTTCTAGGAGAGCAAGAAGCCATTTTTTTCCAGGGATGAGCTCTCTGATAGATTATCCAATACCCAGTTGCCAGCAGTAAGCACATGTACATGTGAGCAAGACTAGATGGGCTCAGCAGGCTGGATTTATATATGCCTATGTAAATGTATTTATCTACTTATAATAATTACAATTATAGAAAGGTTTTGAATTTGAAAGGAAGTAAGGGAGCACAGTCAGTGTTAGAGGGGGCACGGATGGGTGAAATATTCATTATGAAATTCTCAAAAATTTAGATTAAAAGACAAGGAAGAGAATTTGATCTGATTAACTTGGGATAAAGGGTCACAAAGAAGATACTAGGAAAGGCAAAATACATAAATTTCTAGACAAAATTCTTATTTAGAAAAAAACTATGTGCTCAAAAAGATAATGATGAAAGCAAAAGACAAAAGCCAGCTATATTAGTTATGCAGAAAGAACATTACAATATAAATAGAATTTCAATGTTATTAAACACCATTAAAGCAGGATTAGTCATAATGTACTTTTTACAAGCAAGGTACAGAATTTCATGTAACTTTTTTAAAACTTAACTAAAATGTTTTTTAGGCCAGATTGTTTTAATTTTACAAATTAGACTTATAATAATTGTTTAGCTTACCTATGATCATTAGCTTTAAAAATTACATCTTCATTTCATTGCAAAGATTCACAAACTATTAAGCTTGGTTTCATAATTTCTGCACAAATATGGAGAGTAATTAGAAAATTATATCCATAGAAATTTTAAAATGACTCAAATCTTTATTTTTCTCTTAGAACTTCAGCCTATCGTTGAAGTCACATGCTGAGTGAGCTGAAAATTCTATTAATTAGTTACACACTAGTAAGTAAGCCTTAAATCCTGATGCCAATTAAATCTACTTATAATTGCATTGGGAAATGATAAATAATAGGTCGTGTCTCCAATTTTCATATGGGATACAGATATATATATATATATGTGTGTGTGTGTGTGTGTGTGTGTAATTATTTCAGATTTATGTAACTTAAGTATTTATGTTCAATATTTGATTGGCTTTTAAGTCTTTCATTCGTTTCCTACACATTTGTAGCTGACTGAGTGGATTCTCAAGAAAGTTATTTTGGTAGGATTTGCTGTGATATAGAATACATATGATTAAAAGCATAAAAGTATTTCTAAATGGCTGCAAATTTCTAAGATAGGGAGATAGCTCTGTTAAAAACTTCTTGATGTGCTCAAGGAGAACCTGAGTCCTAATGGCTTGGATTTCCACAAAAAGAAGCTCAATATGGTGGCATGATTGTTATCTCAGCATAGGGAAACAAGCACATCCCTTGGAGCACACTGTCCAGCTTTTTTTTTACCTAAATTGGTGAGATCCCGTTTTAGAAAGCCCCTGCGTATTAAAAAATGGCAGAGGACAAATGAGAAAAACATTGAATATTAGCCTTTGGCCTCTATGCTCTTGTGCACTCTTGCACAGATAGATACCAACCTTTTTTATAAAAGTATATGCACACATAAACTCAGCAAACAATATTTAAATTGAAGTTAAAAAACATTACTGGCAACCACATTATAATTTCTTCTAGTAGGGTCAAATTTCTGAACTGGGGATCCCAATGACAAAATCTGGCCCAGGCCCTAAGCTGACTGTAAAAATCTGAGCAAAATCTTCTAATTGATTCACCACTGGATTTGATGAGTCAAAGTGCCTGGGCCCTAAACAGAGATCACAACTCCAATGAACACATCTTCAGAGAAAGGTTATGGGAACACTGAGTCATTCTATACTCCAATTTGTACTGTTTTTTGGCAGCACAGGAAAGTCGCCTTTGCCTAGAGTAAACAACATCCTAGTAAATTTTGACTTAAGTTCTTAGGAAATGATTTACCTATGAATATTGATGACATGTCACTGATGAACTCTAGAAAGTCATGATGAATATTTTAAAACAATCAAACTACCAAACAAGAATAACATATACAATTCAGAAGCTTGATACTTGAAACACATTATATACATAGAATTTTTGGCTATTTATTTATTTATTTTTATTGAGTTCTACATTTTTCTCTGCTCCTCTTCCTGCCTCTCCCCTCCTCTTCTACTCTCTTCCCAAGGTCCCCATGCTCCCAATTTACTCAGGAGATCTTGTCTTTTTCTACCACTCATATAGATTAGATCTATGTATGTCTTTCTTAGGGTACTCATTCTTGTCTAGGTTCTCTGGGATTGTGATTTAGAATACATACTAAGCATTACTTACCTGACGTTGACAATATCATAAAATAATACTAAATAAGAAGGTGAACCCAATGAAAAACATATAGTTATCCTCCTGGCTATAGGAAGTAGACAAAATTGCCAGGGGAAAAAATTGGGATTTTGGAGGTGGGGTGGGATGGGGGTAAGGGGAGATGGGGAGAGAAAAGTGAGAAGGGGAGGATGGGGGGAACTTGGGGAAACAGGATGATTGGGATAAAGGAAGGTTGCACAGGGGAGCAGGGAAGCACAAATCTTAGTTAAGGGGCCACCTTAGGGTTGGCAAGAGACTTGAACCTAGAGTGGCTCCCAGGAGCCCAAGGCAATGTCCCCAGTTAGTTCCTTGGGCAGCTGAGGATAGGGAACCTGAAATGACCCTATCCTATAGCAATACTGACGAATATCTTGCATATCACCATAGAACCTTTATCTGGTGATGGATGGAGATAGAGACAGAGACCCACACTGGAGCACTGGATTGAGCTCCCAAGGTCCCAATGAGGAGCAGAAGAAGGGAGAAGATGAGCAAGGAAGTCAGGACCACGAGGGGTGCACCCACCCACTGAGACAGTGGGGCTGATCTATTGGGAGCTCACCAAGGCCAGCTGGACTGTGATTGAAAAAGCATGGGATAAAACCGGACTCTCTGAACATGGCGAACAATGAGGGCTGATGAGAAGCCAAGGACAATGGCACGGGGTTTTGATCCTACTTCATGTTCTGGCTTTGTGGGAGCCTAGCCAGTTTGGATGCTCACCTTCCTAGACATGGACGAAGGGGGGGAGGACCTTGGACTTTCCACAGGACAGGGAACCCTGACTGCCCTTTGGACTGGAGAGGGAGGAGGAGAGGAGTGGGGAGAGGGGGAGAAGGGTGGGAGGAGGGGGAGGGAAATGGGAGGCTGGGAGGAGGCGGAAACTTTTGTTTTCGTTTTCTGAATAAAAAATTAAAAAAAAATATTGTTTTAGGCATCAATATGGAAGCTTTTAAATGGTTCATATTAATACTGAATTAATAAAACATGACAGATTTACAAGGCTTATTTTATAAAGTTTTAGCATAGGGATATAGCTATACCTTGTAAACAAACTATTATACTTTCAGAATATTTTATATAAATATGGACTGATTCATGTTATAAAGTTATTTTTGTCCAAAGTTTCAGTTCACTTCAAATGGCTCCTGAAAAGATGGAGGGGTTCTAATACTAGGGTTTTTGTTGATTCCTGATACACTTACAGTAATACCCACTTTAGTTTTACTTTTTCTGTAAACAAATTGATTAATATTAATTTCTCATTCTAGAGAGACAAGTATTTGGAGTCAAAAGAATGGTATTTCTTCTCTTTCCTCTGTCACTTGAAACTTTCTATAAATTCTGATGATGCTCTAGGTTATTCGAGTTTTACATATAAGTTTCTCATTATGACCTAAAACATTTATCTTTCCATTTATTGATTTCTCCATGTACTAAGTTTCAGAGAATTCAGCTTTTTAAATCAGCAAGTCATTCCTGAATTACTTTTTTTGTCAACAGGAGAAAGTAATCAATTTACTAATTCTGTAGCTACCCAAAAGATGGCTAATAGATAACTCTTATTCTCTGATTAGAAGTTGGCAAATACATCCTGACAGACATTATCACACATTTTGAGAATATTTTTAATCTAGGAGCACTATAAACTTGAATTATGGTGACTTTAAAAAGTATGGATTTTGCATTATTTTTACTTAGATGGTTATAAATATAAACCATTTTTGTTATATTTTCAATTTCTCATAACAGGTAAGAAAAATGTAAAGAAATGCATTTCATCCTTGTATGCATTTAAAGTGGAATATTTCTGGAAGTTTAGTGATTAGAGTTGAGGCAGGTCTTGCCAGTCATAATTTAGAGACTGATAAAGAAGCAAAATTCAGTATAATATTAAAAGGTTCTGAAAGTGAAAACATCTACAAATGTCCACTGTTTTCTTTCTATGGAGAACCTTAATTTGACAGGCTAGATCAAGACTTCCTACAATATTGACAAGCAAAATGGTAATAAGTCACCTTTGCAACTGCCTCAATCTTCCTTTGACATTGAGAGCAGAGCCCACACTTGCAGAAATTTTGGAAGGACCATCAGGTGCCTATTCATTCAGAATACCTTGACCTGTGAGGTGATGAAAGTTAGAAACTAATTGTCTTCAGTGTGGAGTACAGAACTGTCCCATTTCTGAAGAATGGAAATTTAACACATAGAAATAAGAATCAGATCTGTGCCCTTAAGTTTGTTAATGTTCCCATTTCTTAACTGGCTGAGCAAATCAGTCAGGGAAACATAGGGTTCTATTCATTGAAACTTGCACCTTTTCCCTAATGTCTATTAATTTATATCTTTGACTCTAGCTGAGGGAACTAAGATGTGGTAGATATTTGACAATGTAAATCACATGTCTCTAGAATACCAACATCTAGTATCTCCATTCGGGGAACAGTTTTGATGTCATTAGCTGACCCTGACCATCACAATGCTTTTACACAGCCCAACATTACACTTACAGGGATCTAAGTCTGTTTCTTTGTTCTATACTTAAGGAAGATAAGGGGAGTGCTTGATAGCACAATTAGCTGCCAGGTTATTCAAGTCGTCACATGCCTTTGCTCTTCCGCTTTAAGTAGCACTTTAAAGAATTCCCTATCATTTATATTGAGTTTTTAAATTAATTGATTTTATTACTTAAAGTAGTTTTAGACTGATCAAAAATTGAGCTAAGCAGCAGAACTACTATAGTTTTGAAAATGCTGCCACTAAAAATAGAGCTAAACCAAGCAATAAAGCCATATTTGCTGATACTGCTTCTCGCCGTTATGGCAATAACAATGGTGCTTAGAAAAAGGGGTGAACACCTTCACACAATAGCATAATAGTTCACAGCATCAGAATCTACCAGTGGAAAACCTAAGGTTATATGGCATCTAATGACTTCACTTTCTCAGAAAGATGTAATTATCCATCCCTACATATAGTTGAAGGAAAATAAATTATCTAGACCTACTCCTATACATATTTCATAGAAAGAGTTGAGAAAGGTGGCTATTATTTCTAATCTACTCTTGAATATTAAGACAGATATTGGAAGGAAAAGGTTGCCAAACATAAGTAGTCCATCAGGTGATGTATTTTTCATGATTATGAGATTTTTCAGCATAAATTTACATTTAATTGTGTATGTGCTGTGGATTGCGTTCCTCTTTCATGTAAAATAAATATTAGTAGAGGTTATATAAATTGTAGGTCTCTATTATGCATTTTTGATGGGGACTGATTTGCATTACGATCTCAGATGATTTTTCTCAGGCATAGCTGGCCAGATTGGAAAGAGTGTCTAGAAGCCACTGTCTGAGAGACTGAATGGGAGAACTATATAATCCCCAGAGAACTCAGGGAAGGAAAGAATATTTCTTTAAGGCTTCTAGCTTGCTTCTCATCCCTTGCTGTGTGTGCTAGATAATGAGTCAATGTAACTGGAATTAGGTTATTTAAAAAGGGGTCTACATAAGGGCCAATTATTGATTCATTTGCTGTACTATCTTATCCAGCCACCGTATGCTAGAGGTGAGATGAGTTTGAGAAATGAGAAAGTCTGAGGTGCAAAGGACATTGACTCTACCCATAAAGAACCTGTAGGGAAGAGAAGGACAAATACTGAGTTTGGGCTTCTTTCAGTGGCATTAATATGAAGGAAATTAGAAATAAAAATTCAAGTACATGAAGGTCTTTTGGGAACTGTATTGAGGGCTCTAGAGTGGCCATGATGGTGGAAAGCCATTCCAGCAAGGCAGAGTATATAGGGCAATGAGCCCTGGAGGAAGAAACTGGGCAATTTGAAATGCTTCCCTCAGTAATCATATGTAAATGTGAAGCCTCCTTTGTTGGGGTGGGTGGGAGAGAAGAAGACAGAGCCTTTTCCTAAAGACCCATATCTTCCCTAGCTGGAAAAATGATGACTTACTTCCCAAAGGACTAGGGCAGTGGTTCTCAACTTGTGGGCTGAGAATAGCGCGCAATATATCAAATATTTACATAGTGATTAATAATAGTAGCAAATTATAGTTTTGAAGTAGCAATGAAAACAATTTTAAAGTTCATGGTCACCACAATATAAGAAAGTGTATTAAAGGGTCACAGAATTGGGAAGGTTTAGGTCTAGAGTGCCTGTGTTGCATAGTTTTAATTTTTAAAACCCATATTATAAAAAATGGGAATATAGCTCACTCTGTTAAAATGAGCACATAGATATAGTTAGAAATAAAAGGGTTTTGTGGTTTGAGTGCAATTTAGACAAGCATGGGGCACTTAGGCAGTTACTGTTTCAGAGTTAGGAATCTGCTATCTGCAGAGAAGACCACAGATTTCTGAATGGAGACATGAGACAGTTTGGATGTATACAGAGTTTGACCAAATAAAAATATCAAAACAACAAAAGACAACTTACTTCTAAAAGATGTTAGCTGTAGAGGGAGCAGGCATATGTCTATCAGGAAACATATCTGCTAGCCAAAATGAATTGAAGTTTTGTAAGTAAATCATATAAGAAATTAATTTGTGGAAAGAGACAGGTAGATAGCACCTAAAATTATTATTCAATTTAATTTATATGACAGTTAAGAGTTCCTGCTAACAACAACAATAATGTTAATTTAAGAAAATAACTTCAGCATATATTGAATTTTTTCTGATTTAAATGCAATTACATAGTTTTAGCATTTGAACTTGCCATTCATTACTGGTGTAGAATCCATTGATAACTAAATTCTAATTCTCGTGCCATCAAAAAGGTAATAGTAAGTCTTTGCTTATAATGATATGAAGTAATTCACTGAATAATCCTGGGCATGAAATTAACTTTTTTTTTCAGACAAGGTTTCTCTGTATTTTTGGAACCTGTCCTGGAACGTTTTCTGTAGACCAGGCTGGCCTCAAACTCAGAGACCCACCTGCCTCTGCCTCCAGAGTGCTGAGATTAAAGGCATTGCACCACCACTGCCCGGGTATGAAAATAATTCTCAACTAAAACACAGATTTTCCTGAGGGGTTGACAAGATTAGAAGAGAATAGTCTACAGAAATTGGGAAGGTCAAGATGAATAGTGACGGAAAAGCTACAGCCCTATTGATGAAAAGTTATTGTCACCTCTTTATCATATTTATTCACATTATATGATCCTTCCACATGAACAGGAAGTTACAGAGACACTAAAAAAGCTAAACAGTGATAGATTTCAGTTGCTTCCCACACAGAATATTTCTAATTCTAAAACACAAATTGTAAAACAAACCAATCTAAGGCTGTTAATAACATATGAAATATTCAAATATGAAATATTTAAAATGTTTCTATTTTAAAGTTCTGCAGCATAATGTCTTATTCCTAATCCAAATGTTTGTTTTAGAATTAGATGTAATGCCTTACTTCTAAATCTACAGCAACAAGCTATTAGAATTAGGAGAACAATACTTCATCGGAATGGGAAATATGAGATCAACATACTGTTACTACTGGTTTCAATCTAAACATACAGAGCTTGATGTAAGTCATATTAATCTTCTTTCCTTCCCCACATTCTTTCACAAGCGTATTTTAAAAATCATCTTACACTCAAAATGACTCTATATAGAGGGAATAAACAGAGTATGATTATTTCTAAGAGAGAATAATCAAATCATAAAAATAAAATTATATTATAGATATCATTATTTGATTTAGTAACTGAAAAAAGTTGAATCAACAAAATATCCATTCCTTGTGGCTACTGTGTTTTGAAATGATAAGTGCCATAAAATATCAAATTTTCTAGTTTTCAAGAATACTACATATGCTCTTCATATAATTTTACTAATATTTTGAAAGTGAGTCATGTAGAATTCTGTAAACATCTCAGAAATACCTAGGAAGACGTGCTCCCTGAGTTGGACTCTTATGATTACATGCATGTTACTTTCTCATGAACAAAACATTAAACTTCTCAGTGCATGGATATTCTGTGCCTTGTAGGGTTGGTAACCCTATCAAATATCAGAAACTCCAAAGACTTTTCAGGGAACTAGAGATCATAAGCCTGTATTCTCAGAACTAGTGTTTTCATTGTCTTTAGAAACGCTATCTAAATGGGGCCATTGCGGTGCATGCCTTTAATCCCAGCAATCAGGAGGCAGAGGTAGGTGGATCTCTGGGAGTTCAAGTTCAACCTGCTCTACAAGAACTCATTTCATGACAGCTAGGGCTGTTACAGAGAGGAACCCTGTATCGAAAAACAACAACAACAACGACAACAAATGTTACCTAATGTGAGAACAGAAAAGAAATCCAGATGATAACAATATGGCTACATAATTGATAATGATGTACGTTAGTTTGCTACACTTTTGCAGACCTCATAAGGGTTCACAATGGTCTTGCTTCTTCAGCAAGCATAATATTCTTAAAATAATGCCTGTTTTTTATGCTGTGTTGAAATCAAAGTATCAGAAGGACATGTTACAGATGTAAAAAGAAAGAATCAGTTGGTCAGAATGAATTTTGTAAAATGGGCAAATGCCAAGGAAATGAGTCCAAAGACCATAAACTATTCTATCCATCCAAAGATTTTCTGGTTGCCTTCTGGTTATATCTCATAGTTTGAGGATGCAGGGTGTAATCACATGAACCCAGAGGACACTCAAGCATGGTGAATTAAAAAATTTCTGTGCATATTCAAGACGTGATTTGGCTTTAGGATGATATAAACTGAACCACTGGACATAAGAGACAAAGTCAAAACATTATGTGCAGAAACTATACATATCTGGCTTCCTTGTATCAGCAACTTGTACAAATACCTATGCGCCTAGGATTTTCATCATGTTCAATCTGAACAGCTTAAAATATAGCTATCATTCCTTGGTACCCAAGAGATGAATGCTCAGTAGCGGTAACTGTAATTATTATTGAGCTTCAATTACAAGCACTAATTGATCTGAATTTGCTACTGGGACACCTGATGGGAATTATTTACACAATAATATACTGTGACAGATGGTTAGGTCATAGTTATCAAAGCCACAGATGAAATAAAAATATTCCCACCCCTTCTATATTCTGTTAATAGAGCAGAGAGAATTTAACATGCATAAGATTCCTGAGGACAAACATTCAATTTCACCCCACTTAACTCTAACAATTATACTGTATAAAGTAAGTTTAAAACCAAAACCAAATAAAATGCAAGAAATTCTAATGTACTAGTGGTTGTAGAATATAATGATAGGTTTCAGTATATACTGTGCTGATGTCATGGCTAACAAGTAAATAAAACAATTTTATTACATTGTCAGAAGTGAATGTGAGTACTATGATAAAAAAGAAACAAAATATAAATGGCTTAATATTACAATTTATTTATTTGTTCATGAGCATGATGCTGAATAAAATATTGAAGTAAGTAATCATTAAGGAAACCTTGATCAAGGCTGTAGAGATGACTCAGTCAGTAAAATGATTGCTGTCCAATCGTGCAGACCTGAGTTCAATCCCCAAGTCCATGTTGAGAAGCTGGATATGCTAGCAAAGAAAGCAGAGACGGCTGATCCCTGGGGGTAGGGGTAGTTCTATTGCCAGCCAGCCTCACCTACTTGGCAAGTTCCAAGCCAGGTAGACACTCTGTGTTGAAATACAGAAACAAAATCAAAATACAGTGGATAGCCTTTGAGAAGAGGTGCCTGAGGCTGACAGATCCCTGATTGCTACACTCACATGCACGTACAAGTTCTACCCTGTACCCCAACAAAAACTCTAGTGAAAGCAAACCCCTGTGTGTTCTTCTAGAGATGAGATCATCAATGGAGCATACCAGTAGGCAGAAAAATCTTAGAAAATTCCATTTTAATGTTTGAAAATTATATATATATATATATATATATATATATATATATATGTGTGTGTGTGTGTGTGTGTGTGTGTGTGTGTGTGTGTGTGTGTTTGTGTGTGTGTGTGTGTATGTATGTATATGAGTGTTTTTCCTGCATTTATAGTAAGCATATGATATGTGTGCTAACTGTCCTCAGAGACCAGAAAAGGCACTTGACCCCCTGGAAATGGATGAATGGCTATGAGTTGCCATGTGACTACTGAGAATTAAACCTACGTCCTCTGGAAAAGCAGCCAGTGCTTTTAACTATTTAGTAATCTCTTCAGCCTGGAAAATTCATGTGTTCAGAATTTCAGGTATTTGGTATAAAGCATCTTAATAACCAAAAGATAATGTACAATATTTATGCCAGTAATACTCATTTATTTGAGAAAAGTATAGCATAATATTTATTTGATAAAATATTTTTAAATCACTGAAATGTCAAGTTTGGCTTCTATTTATTAAAATCAACTTCTACTTTATCCCAGCTGTAGGTTAAATGTGTTGTAGAACTCTTAGATGGCTATAATTTAAAGCCAACTAAATTGGTCCTACACAAACTTTCAGGTACAAGCTTTTAATAAATACCATACAATCTAGGTATTTTAATTTATTAATCTGCAGGTGAAATTGGATGCAGAATGAATTTCTTTAGAAGGAACTATCAGAAAAATCATTGTTTGAAAGACTTGTTTGTGACTCTAAAGATTGTGATCTAAACATACCTCAGAGTGGAGTTGCATCCTCAGGTAACTTTCGTTGGCATTTGGAGACAGAAATTTTCAGAAAACTTAAAAGACATTCGGGTGTGTACATGCACGAATGTATGTATGTATTGTGCATATATGTATATGTATGTTTATGAGTGTGTGTATGTATATGTATATGTGTGTTTGTGTGTGTGAAAGTTGGAAAAAAAGAGTTATTTTTCTGCATCAGAATCAGGTAAATCTGGATTTCATCCAGACTCTGGGATTCAACAGCTATAAGATTATGAAAAATAAACCAAAAGACTTTAGCACAGTACATGGCAAAAGCAAGGAAAAGATTTTCAAATGCCATCACTCCCCTTTCCTTCCTCTAGACGTGTATATTTTGAAGTTACCTTTTTGTCTATTGTAGAGTAAATTCCTCTACTATGTTCCTAGAAGTAGAAGCTTGGTTAAGAATTCTACAACATTTGCATATTTTTGCTCTTCAATTTTCCCAGGGTTCTTGGCTCTGAAAAGGAGTGGTGGGAATTTGTTTGTTTGTGTGTGTGTGTGTGTGTGTGTGTGTGTGTGTGTTACATGGTATGATTTAGATAATTGTGAATATCTGTGTGTATTTTCACACAATAATAGAATGATTAAAATGATTCATTTTAGTGAAAACGTTGGAGAAACACTGCTTGTGGAAATTCTGTGGCCTCCATGTGTGTACATTCACATATACTGTTCACACACGGACATGCACATGCATATAAAAGTCCTGCATTTTTAAATTTAAATTTTTGTTTCCTTTATATTTCCTCCTCATCGATTCTCCCTATTCTTCTCTTCTCTTCTTTCCACTCCTACATTTCTCCTTCTTTCCTCCTACCTTCCTTCTCCTCCTCTTTCCTTTTCTTCTACTTTTTCTCCATTAATCACTATCTCTACTACCTTCACCATCATCTATTTGTTTCTACATAGAATTTTTACAGAACACATACAGAAATAGTGATTAATCATCAATGCATCTGCCACGCGCACAAGAAAAGAGAGCGCATACAGCCAACAACGCAAAATGTCTCCTCACATTTCATTTCCCGCACTCTTAAGAAGCCACAAGTTGGGCATCAAGGAACCTGCCTTGAGATGATGAAGGGTGGGGTGAGGATTCTTGAAGAACAAATGAGGGTGTAGTGTATTTTATATTTCTTAGCCCTTTTCCCATTACTCTCTCATCCTTTTGGGGTTCTGTACAAGAGTAATATTACCTGACTACATGAAGGCTTTGGACATAATTGATTCATTTTCCATATTTTAATATAGGAAAGTGGGGCCTATGAGATGGCTCGGTGGGTAATACTCTTGTTGTGCAAGCCTGAGATCTGAGTTTGAGGAGCTAAGTGATTCCACAAAGCTCACCTTTAGCCTCCTACACATATACTGTGACATATACAAACCCATACACATTATGATCACCGCACACATGAGGAATAATAAAATATATTGACAAATACAAGAAATAATGAATAAGATTAACAATTCTATTTGCATAGAAATTTCAAATTATAAATATAAAATAGAATACTTTCTTATACTCATGTATGTTTAAATATAATACCCTAAAGCTTATGGGAAAGTATTTTCTACTTGAGCAAGCCATTTTAACTAGATGAAAATTTTTCTTCTTTTTTCAACCACAACTGTCTTCAAGGTATTCTAAAGCCTAACTAATGGTAAGAGTTCATATGCAAGGGCATTCTTTAATTAATCTGAAAGCATGCTACTACATGCTGTTGTTATTTAAAACAGTCACTTGTGATGTTAATTTTAATGCATGCCATCACTGTTATGGAGTGACTTGCCCACTTCTTCATTCCAGGCTGGAATTCTTTGTCAATAAACGGTGTGTTCATATGGAACCCTGTTCTATCCCTAGACTCACTTGTTTCCAATAAGCGCCGCCCTGGGATGTGACTAGCTGTTTCAATCATATCTAAGGCTAGCAGCGTGGGACACTGCGGCAGGTAGCAGGTAATCAACCAAAGACCTTGACACCTAGGATAATGGAGAGATGGGTTGAGCCTGTTTGCCCCATCTTGTTTTTGAAACTTGGTTTTTAAACCTTGACTCATAGGTGCTGGCTATACCTTCTATTTCTGTATTGCCCATCCTGCTCACCTGGCCATGCAGCATCTTCCTAATAGCAAACTTTTTTCGGGGATGTGAGATGACTAATGAGAATTGGCTTAACTATGCCTGTCTCTATTTGGATCTAATGTAAGAAAGTTGATGCCTTTTGTAAAGTCCTTGATTCTTCATTCACCCCTTCTATATACACAAGCCTGTTAGTAAGAGAAAAACCCAGAGTTTCTGGAGTTTCTGACTCATGTCAAGAGCCATGATATGGGACAGAAAGAAATATGAGTTTAGAAAACATCTTTGCTTTTCTTCATATCTGTCATACTTTTCATTGAATATATCTATCATGCCTTTCATTGAATATATATATATATGTATGTCTATATATGTCTATATGATTAATGTTTAAGTTTTTCACAATGAACAGTGAGTTTTTCCTGAAGTGACATTTGAAGTTTCCAGGAAGAAGATGGGGCCCCATAACAACAACTCCACCTGGTTGATATGACATCATGATACTGATAGCGCTACTACAAGACCTGTTTTGAGTACCAGATGCACAAGACGATTGGTTAGCTGAAATGGTGCACATCTTGTACAACATTCTGGCCAGACCTCCACAAAACACTCAGAGACTATTTGCAACTTTAAAATACATTGATCTTGAAATTTAACCATCATTTTACTTTCACAGGATCCCCCAGAAAGAACGTCGCCCCCCATGACAGCTGGAAGTAATTCTAGAGGATGACGTCCCCTCTCCCAGTAAAGTTTGCCCCTGGGTTTAGGGACATCATTTAGGGGTTGGGAGGTCCGGGGAGGAATTTTATAAGCTCAGGGATCATTTTGAAAAAAAAATGAGGGATGATGGGATAATAGATTTATAATTGTGAGTTACTGTCTTTAGACAAATATATTGGTATCAATTCTTGTATATTGATACAAAGTTAAATTATATTGACTATTGTATGCATGCATGTTTCTACCTGTTTAAAACATTTTTTATGTATTGACATATATTGTATTGATATATATATAGTATATATTTACCATATTGCAGTGTACATTTCTACCTCTGATTAAGATACTTATAAAATGTTTGTGTATTGATATATATTTACCATATTGCAATGTATATTTGTACAGTGTTTATATTTGGAGGTCATTATCCTCATTTGTTACACAGTTGTTTATTGTCTTAGTCTTTAAGTTAGATAGATATTGAGAATTATATAGATTAATAGTCATCTAAGTTTGTCATTTATAATTAGACTAATCAGGTTCTTTAGATATATAGAGATTATACTCAGGATAGATAGATAATCTTCAACCTCTTCAAAGAGCTGTAGAAAATCGCCTTTAATCTAACTCAGAGTTTCGTGATAGTGAGACACAATTGCTCCTGGCAACACCGCTCTATTCCTGAGAGAATGTTGAGCACCAAAGACACTCCACCTGGAGCCTTTCTTTTTGGCAGAACTGGCCTTGGGGCAAAGAAATGCCCATACCTCAACCACTGACAGAGATACAGAGCGTGCATCAATAGATAAAATGGACTGTCATATCCTGTCAAGACAGGGTAAGATAGTTTTGAAAAGTTCCTTGCCTTTAATAATGGTATGTCAGTTATGTTAGGCCTAAGCCAAAGTTGGTTGACTCAACATTGTAAACGAGACTTTGGGTGATTGCCCAGGTAGTCAGTTGTCTCTGTCAATTGTTGCACATTTTGGATATATCTCATTTGTTAAGTAATATTTATTCCCTTCTTGGATCTTTGACGGAATTGAAGATTATATAATTGTACTTACTCTCTACATTATTTAGACTCCTTGAGATAGAATGTTTAGCAAAACTTTTGTCCTCAATATTGTTTGTTATATTTATTATTTGTTATTATTGTATATAGTTGTATTTGGTTCAGTTCTGTCTTATTTAGACAAAAAGGAGAGATGTAGGGATAAGTCCCGCCCCTTAGGGGGTGTGTTCGCCTCGGGCTAATGTTTACCTATAAATCTGGCTAGTGCTCTCCTCGCTCTGCTTTTCTGGTCTCCACAGGAACGGTGGTTCTGTAAGTCTATTTCTCCATTAAAGCTTTATATATATTTTTACAATCTGTCTGCATTCGTTTATGCCATTACACAGTGGGTCTAATTGGGTTCCATAGAGAGGTTACACAACTGTCAGTCTAGAGTTCATGATTTTCCATGAGATTGGTTCTGCTTTCTCTGTAGATTTCTCCTTCATGATCTTGACCTCCCTTGCACATATATTCCATCCTCTCTCTCTTCAACTAAATTCCAGGGGCTTGGTCTGGTTCTTGGTTGTGGATCTCTGTTTCCATCAATTACTGGATGGCGGTTCTATGATGATACTTGGGGTATTCACCAATGTGATTACATTGGAAGGTGAGTGGACCTTCTCCACTATTGCTCATAGTCTTTTCTGAGATCATCCTTGTGGATTCATGGGAATTTCCCTAGCACCAGGTTTCACCCTAACCCCATAGTGGCTCTTTCTATCATTGCTCTCCCACTCCATCCCTGTCCCCTTGACCATCCTGTTTCCTCATGTTCTCATTTCCCTTCTGCACCCCTTACTATCCCCATTGCCCCTCGTATACCAAGGAGATCTCTTCTTATTCCCCTTTTCTGGGTTATCCATGTGTCCTCTGGTTAGGGTCTTCCTTGTTACCTCACTTCTCTGGAGCTGTGGATTGTAATATGGTTATTCTTTGCTTTACACCTAGTATCCACTTATGAGTGAGTACATACCATGTTTGTCTTTCTAAGTCTAGGTTACCTCACTCAAGACTTTTTTTCTATCCACTAACCTGCAAATTTCATGATGTCATTTGTTTTTGTTTTTGTTTTTGTTTTTTGAAGCTGAGAAATACTCCATGTGTAAATGTACCACTCTTTTTTTTATCCATTCTTCAGTTGAGGGACATCTAGGTTACTTCCTGGTTCTAGCTATTATGTATGATTCTGCTGTGAATATTGTTGAGAATTCTTACTTATGAAAACATGGCCTTTGCTTGACTTATTTCTTGCCAATTTTTATCAACTTATATTAACCTGACCACCCTTTTCCTCTGGGCTTTTATCTTTCTCTATTTCTGTGTATCTTTTTTACTTCTTTCTCTGTGGCTTGCTGTGTAGCTGGGTGGTTGACCCCTGAAGTTGCTTTGGAAAATATGTTCTGCTTTTGTTCCCACAGAAGATGAAAACCTGTGGATTACTTCCAGGCTAATATGCTTTGATGGAACATTACCCCCCCCCCCACAAAAGGTCTCTGTAAAACCTAAAAATATTTTGCCCAATAAGCAGCAAAAAGCAGTTTTGAGAAAACAATGCCCAGATTCTCAAAGTGATTGTCTATAAGTGTTTATTTTCATTTAAAGGTGGTTGATTATAAATGACTAATGGTCACAGTCAATTTCTAAAAAGAATAAGGGGAAATATGATATAGAAATGCATACTTTGCATTTGTATGGATCTTGGTCTACTAATACAAATTTAAGATCAATTTTGTTACATTTTGTATAATATTTCTGCTCTTGTTTAAGATATTACAATTACACAACTCATTTAAAATATAATGTATAATTAAAAATTATGGATTAATAGATAGTCATCTATAATAGTCAAACCTGTAATCATGATAATTATGTTTTCTAGATGTACAAAGATATATTTCAGATGGATAGGTATTCTTCAGACCTTTCAAAGAGCTACAGAATATGGCATTTAAAATGTTTTAAGAGCTTAAGACTTTCTATCAACAGTGAGATATGAATGTTTCTGCCGACCTCAATTGCTTTAGAGAGTTTGATGGTCATCAAACAACTCGTTTGCCTTCAATTTGACAAGGCTAGCCATTTGGGCAAGAAAGTGCTCTTTCCAGGACTGCTTTATGGTATGCTGTATGAAATGGACATGCAGGAACCACATAAAAATGACTGCTAAACTCTCCAAATTATGGGATGGTCCTTCAGGGTTCCTATATCATGAAAGAGTCTGCCAGACATTCTGCAGAACACAGAAGAAAGTAACTGACAAATTGCCAATATAGGCAAAATAGCATTTTAAATTTCTTGCTTCATGGAAATGTTTGCCAGATACTATGGACCTATTGGCTGAATACAGATGCCCCAACATTACAGAAGAACTCTGGGTGACTGTCCAGGTAGTGAGATGTCTCTGTCAATTCTAGAGTTTTGGAAGTTGCTTACAATGTACTTCCTGTTTACTTAGATAATATTATATCCTTTTAGGGTCTTTGATGGATTTGAAGACTGATAGTTATAATTATGGCTTTCCTTATAATTTTGAAAAAAGATAAATTAAATATAAAACTTTAGACTTACAAAGATAGGATAGATGATTGATAGAATGTTTTCCTTAATTTGCCCAAAGTAAATGGACTAAATATTGGAACTATAATTTTTGCTTGATACCTGTTTTATTATATATAATTTTACTATGTTAAGGTTAAAATATTCCTTTTTATTAAGGTAGAAAAGGGGGGATGATGTGGGATTCCCCTCTGAATGCTGTGAATATGTTTTATTACCATTGGTTAATAAAGAAGCTGTTTTGGTTTATCACAGGGCAGGATAGATCTAGGCAGGGAAAACTAAGCTAAATGCAGGGAGAATGGAAATGGTAATGTCATGTAGCTGGTGAAGGAGAGAGATGCTGGAACCTTACTAATAAGCCACAATTTCATGGTGATATGCAGATTAATAGAAATGGGTTAATTTAAGATATAAGAATTAGCCAGGAATACACCTAAGCTACTAGCCAAACAGTGTTGTAATGAATATAGTTTCTGTGTGATTATTTGGGTCTGGGTGGCTGGGAATGAAAGAGCAGTTGCTTTTTACAATTGCTCCTCTCATTGCTCCTCCTATTCGTACTCTCTGCCTACCAGCCCTACCTATCTTTGCTCCTGCCTTGCTATTGGCCATTCAGCTCTTTATTGGGAACCATCAGGTGTTTTAGACAGGCAAAGCATCACAGCTTCACAGAGTTAAACAAATGCAGCATAAACAAAAACAACACACCTTAAAATAATATTCTACAACAGTTCCTCTTTTTTCTTTCTAAACAAAACTGAAAAGTTTCAAGTTTAACATAGTAGGACTGTATACAGAAAGAACAGTTACCAAATGAAGATTACATTCACAGGGTACTGCATTCCAATTCATTCATGTCTGGTAAATTTAAAAGTAATACTCCATAATCTATCCTATCTTAGGAAATTCAAAATTTTACATCTATCTTACTTTCTATCATATCAGGTTTTCCTTGTTCTACATTGCGAAATTCCATTCTACATTCAGGTAACAAATATCAGTGATTAACTGTATTTGACATGGGAAATCACCTCCTTTTGTTTGCAACCCCATTCTTCCATTGGTTTCTATGGCATTACGGACTTTTGGCTTCACTCTGCTCCTCTGCTTCCTGCTTCCCAGTTGCATGTTTTGTTCCTGTATTTCTCCCACCAGAATTTATCCCTTCTATCTCATAGCTGCATGACATTCCATACATTCTATTGCACTCAAATTCACATCACCAGCCCGGTTAACCTTTCTACATTTTAAGCTTGAATAATTACCTAGTCTTTATTGGTACTTGTTTGATCAGTAAATATTTTAAACTCAACAAACAAAAGCTGAACTATGTTCCCTCTGCCTCTCTTTTTCAACTGTGAGTCTGCAGTCAATGCTGTCACTGCAAGGGTAGCTTCCTTGTCCTTCACAGCCAGCAGGAGCATGGATCATAGACTTCCATGTGATTTCTGCCTGTGCCACAGACCACTGACCTCCACATGACCTTCTTTGATAACAGAGGCCATAGAAATCAACACAGTTTTCAGCTGTAGTAGGACCATAAACACAGAAATGATCCCTCCCCTTTTGGGCAGCATGGACAACAGACATCAACATGGCCTCAGGTGGCTGTACAGGCCATTCACATAACAAATGTTTCCAGACTGAAGCACAAGGTAGGCTCACAACCAAAAGTAGAGGTGTATTTTAATTCCCTGCTGACAGCAAGGTCTAGGAACAAGATACCCTATAAATATCTAATTATTCATGAACTGATTGTAAACTATCTTATTTCTTCATGAGATTCACTGTTGTTTCTCATGCTTAAAAATTTAACGCAATAAATATTTAGTATCACGCTGACAACACATTCATTTTTCTCCCACCTTGTTGCAAAAATTTTAGACACAGTAAGAATTGCAGCTCATGTGGGCAATATTGACTAGCAATGAAATCAACGTATCATTCAGAAGTTCTGTAACTTGCGGGGTTTTTAGGGTAACTGTAGTCTAGGAATATCTGCCCTTCTCCATCTTGTTTGCAGATTAACTATGCACTTTGATCATTGTAGAGGTTAGTGACGTGACATGAGTGGATAGATCTGAGTGATATTACAGTAGCAAATGCGACTGGAAATATCTATATGGGGCTGGCCAGCTTTCGTGCTCATCCACATCGTTTTTGCTTAGGACACTGATGATTGGGTGGTATCTGCTGTACTTCTGATTCAAATGCTGTGGGGATGGGTATAGCACTTTATTTTACTTGTAAGTTTTCAACTGCTATTGCTGCTGCCAGTCAGGGGGCTACACTTTGGGAGCTCATGTTGGAGGGCATTGTAGTTACATAATACTTAAACAATTTCGTTTGTTCTGATAATCCAGCAATATTCAATGACTTAGCTAGGCTGCTCTCTGAGATTTGCTCTTTCCAATCTTCAGTAGTTAGGTGAAATATTTCTCAGCTGAACATTTTAATATGTCAAAATGGCAAATTATTTGATTAACTGTGATATAATATTATCAACATTTTAAAAATGAAAATGTTTGAAGAATTGTTCAGTGGTATTCATAATTGAATTATGATTTAAATCCATAGATCATAAGATACAGTTGAAATTCAAAGAAAGTTAACAAGCTTAAATAATAATCGACTCACAATGGTACTAAGTTCTTAAGAAAAAAGGCTTGGATTATGAATTTAAACAATTTCATACGTTAATCTACTTGGCCCACTCTACTAATTGGAATGCACACTTACAGCATTGTAAGTGACAGACTTGGTGAAAGATTATTTCTTTGCCAGTGTATATTCAATATTCAATTATTTTCTTGTTAATAATTTATCCTGCATAATAGAGAAAACACAATAAATAGCCATCTGTCTCAGGAGCTGCTTCTATATTTACAAATAGTCACAGCACAGAGTCTCAGCACGAGGCTTGTAGAAAGAAAGGGCACTTCAAGCTAAGTGCTCAAGAGAAATTGTTTTCTAGACTTCTTTACTAACGCTGCTGTTCTCACTTCCTCCTCTCAATGACACCGCCTAAAGTTAGCCGATGGGGAGAAGAGAGGAAAATTAAAGATTTTTTTTGCAAATACATCTTTTCATGCAAATATGTAAGTAGTATCTGCAAAAAAAAATTATCTCAACAGCATAAGTCTTGACTGTTCATCATGAAGCTAAGATTCTCAAAATAGCCTCCAGTTTGGGCATAACAGAGAGAGTGACTGTAAAATCAACTGCCGTAGTTGCACCAGTCAGGAGTTAATGATGAGGAAGGAAGATGTCACGACACAAGACTGGTGAGTATGAGTACTGTGCCCTCTGGCAACGATGTGGAGGAAGGAATGACAGGAAGCAATATATATGAAGAAAATGGAAATTTAAGATTTTTGGCTTTGTATTTATTTATTGCTATCTTGTCCTAAAATATGTTTTTGCTATATTTGGCAGGAAATGTTGAAACTGGTCCTAGGATTGAGTTTGGACAACTTCAATGGGATAACTTATTTGAATAATGGTTTATAGTCTAGATATCGAGAAGAATTTCTATAGCTTCCATATAACTCTGATTTGATCACTGGTTCATTGAAATAACTTTCAAAAAGAGCAAATTTTATAAAATAAAGATGTCATATTCCTTTGAATTCCATTAATTAAAATACGTCTTTGTAAAAAACCCTCTATTAAGCTCATCTGACTTTCTGGTCTTTAAGACATTAATGTTTGTTGTCTTGTCTTATTTTTGATATTGCTGTTGTTAATATTGTGTTTATGTGTGTACTAGCTTTTAAATTTTTAAATTTTAAATTTGATAACATTTTTACATTCTCCAGTTTCTCCCAGATCCTCTCCACCACCCTACTTCCTCAACTTCTTTCTCTTTTTTAAGCACACATACACACACACACACAAATGAACAAATACTGAAATCACCCTTAATGTTTTAAAGACTGTAGAGAAAATATTGTTCTGTTTATTGGCTATGTAGTGATTATCATCTATTAGTAACACAACAAAATGCTTAAGACTCCAGATTGCAATGAGTGGAAATTTCAAAACTCTAAGTAATTATGTTGGGGACAGTCATCAAGCACGTGTTAAGATACGGGAAATTTGTTCCAGTAAATCAACTTTTTAAAAGCATTTTCCTAGACTGAGCCATTATCTAGACAATTGTTGAACTTCACAGTTTTGAATGTGTTAGTGTGTGTACCTTATGAAACTCCATGGTGTACATGTAGATTTGAATGAAAACTGTGGAGTCAATTTCTCCTTTCACTTTGGACTTGGGTTGAAAAACTAGAACTTGGGTCGTCAGGCTTACATGAGAAGTGTCCTTATTTCCAGACTTTGTGCTTTATGATATCTTATTTTTGTTTTCAACTAAGTGCTGAAAATATGACTTTACATTATATTATTAGTGTGTTTTCCAGGATAAGTTAACAAAGAGCATTTGCGAGCACTGGGAACAACCTTGAGATGAAATAGCTGTTTTGAACAGCAACAAAACATTGCTGTAGAATAGGTCATGGTGGAATCAGACCTCAAACAAAAATTGCATGCCTTTGGAAAAGAAATGATAGCTCTTTTCTTTGCTGAGGAAGGGTCACTTTCCTTTTGGGGTGGCTACTGGTGGGCTTCTGGTACCCTAGGAGATGACCCATCCACGTACTTTGGGGGCAGACACAAATGGACTCACTCAGGGAACTTTAAAAAGAGAAAGGAAATGTTCTCTATAAGGGCTTCCTGTGATGGTGCCTATGGACATCTAAACATAATTGAAATTGTGATCAGAATTTCTTTTGGGTCTGGGTTCCCTCACTCAGGATAGTAGAGAGATGTCCCCAACTAGGTCCTTGGGCAGCTGAGGAGAGAGAACCTGGAATGGCCCGATCCAATAGCCATACTAATGAATATCTTGCATATCACCATAGAACCTTCATCTGGCAACGGATGGAGATAGAGACAGAGACCCACATTGGAGCAATGGGCTGAGCTCCCAAGGTCCAAATGAGGAACAGAAGGAGGGAGAACATGAGCAAGGAAGTCAAGACCGCGAGGGGGGCACCCACCCACTGAAACGGTGGGTCTGATCTATTGGGAGCTTACCCAGGCCAGCTGGACTGGGACTTAAAAAGCATGGGATAAAACCGAACGCTCTGAATATGGTGGACAGTGAGGGCTGCTGAGAAGCCAAGGACAATGGCACTGAGCTTTGATCCTACTGCATGTACTGGCTTTGTGGGAGCCTAGGCTGTTTGGATGTTCACCTTCCTAGACCTGGATGGAGGGGGGTGGACCTTGGACTTCCCACAGGGCAGGGAACCCTGACTGCTCTTTGGACTGGAGAGGGAGGGGGAGTGGAGTGGGACGTGGGGAATGGGGGGAAGGGGGAGGGAAAAGAGAGGCGGGGAGGAGGCAGAAATTTTTAATAAAAAAAACAAAAAAAATACCATCGAAAAACAATGGGTCAAGAAGGAGTCTCCCTTTTCCAGAGCAAATATAAGCAATTTTGTACACATGTGTACATTTATTTTTATCCTTCTTATGGTAAACAAATAATAAATGAAATAAGTTCTCATAAGCTTTTAATGATATGAGGGTCTCATTTACTTGTGTATGTAATATATATATAATCTCTCAATAAATAGACATTTTCAGTGACTAAAAAAAAAAGAGAATTCCTTTTTCTACTTCTGTCTGACTTCATGTGGCTATTAGGATATTTTCAGACTTCTGAGTTGTTCTTTTTTATTTCCATTATCATTTTGGGAACTACCCCAGGCTCATTTGCCATGAGGTGACAGACTGGTGGACAGAGATTTTGAGATGTTACCTATCTGAGACTGCTGGAGTCCAGCGAGACTCTGCTGACTCAGCAGGTAGTTGTTGATAAATGAGGAGGCACAGCCAAGAACCACAGAGATATGTGAGAAGTAATGAATGTTTCATGTTAAAGCTAATCAGTTTGAAATGTGAATTACATAAGCAATTTGCAAATCAAATGCTTTTTCCATGCTGCCTCTAACCCATATTTCAGTGATGATTGAAAGTCACACTCCTGTTTTTCCCCAGAAGTAGCCAGTTTGTTAAATTCAGAGTAACTCCCTAGCCAGGAACATAAGAAGCATGCAAGGGCAAGACGACTGTATGAACTCTATAAAACTTATCAACTTATTGTAACTGTATTTAATTATTGACGTAGTCATTCCATTGGCAAATTTGATTGCAAGACACAGTTATAATTGTAATAAAATAATTCCTAATAACTATCCCCCAAAAACAATCATATAAGTGAGATGAGTGTAGAGTAAATAGAGTCTTGTTTGCTTCTTCCTGTTGTCTGGATCTGTTCTAGAGCTGAAGAATCTTTTGTGATTTGTTGTGGCTTTTATGATAATGAGAATTTAACACATACAGTTTTAGTACATAAGAAGATAATGTTTCTATTGTTATTTCACATATTAATATGTATACCTCTTAAGTCTTCAAACTGCATGAAGAATACAGCCTGGCATTCTGCCTTCCTTGTAGGCACTCTGGTCCAAATCCTCTTATCCTCCGTTGAAATAATACAACAGGCTTTTTATGTACTTACTCTTTTATGCATGGTTTAAGGAGCAACAACACGAGTCCTTTTTAAATTTAGGAACATCCGCTGGATTCTCACTTTATCCACAGTAAAAATATAAAGACCTTAAAGCAGACTACAGTGCCCTGCAGGTTGTAACTTCATCTCCCAGCACTCTGCATGCCCCATTCTCTCCACAGTTCACGTTACAATCAGGTGTAATAAGTTGATAGTTCTATAGAACACATATGTTGTCTTGGGCTTGCATACTTTTGTGTTCCTCAATAGGTAGGTACCTGAATTTACCAGTCTGGCTTTTTCTGGAAAAAAAAATATCCAAGAATGTAACTTTTAATCATCAGTTAAATATAGCCGTTCTGTCCTCTGTCTACAAGAAAATTCGATAATTTCCCTTGAACATTGGGGAAATGCTTCAACTTTATATTTTTTTCTTGCTTGTCCCTCAAAATGGGTTAAATATTATGTTATTAGCGAGAAAGATCTCCCCTGAGCATAAAAATGATTAAATTCTTCCTTTCACCAGTAATCCATAGCTCAAAACATTTTAGACATAGGCATTACCATCTGAAAAATTGTGTATTAGTTATTAGGCTTTATTGTTTGAGTTAACTCTACCCATATATGATAACTTCCCACTAGTAATGAAATTCATCAGGTTTGGCTCCACTCAGCTTGCCGTTTCATGTGCTAGTCCTCGAACATTGCTTCAATCATCTTATGTACTTCCTAATGACTTAGTTGAATGTTTTGAAATATTCATTTGGTCAATCAACAAACTACCTTATTTACTTTAAACAAATTACTTTATTTAGAAAGTTTAGAAATTACTAGCATTGTGAAAATAATAAACACATTTCTGATTTCAAATGATAACTATTTCAGAAAGACTATAGATTTGGAATTCTTCCTTCTGAATTAAGTCTTGTGCGTATTTTCATATGAAATACATAGTATTTATTAGTTGGAAAAGTGAAAAAAATATGCAAATAATTTCTTTTGTCATGTGACTGCCAAAATTATGATTAAGTGTAGATGAAATGACTTCATAATCCTGATTTGAGAAAACTTAGTCTTAGTAGAAATAGCTAATATTTGTATAGATATATATGTATGTATACATGTGACATTTGGTTTTTTAATTAAAAAAACAAGTCAGTGTGAAATGGTTTTACTAAACTGACCAATATGATAGAAAAATTATAGCATATGATAGTCAGTTTGGCATCAGGCTAAGAAAGGTGTTAAAAAATCAAAAAGCTTAAGAAATTCAAGATTCTGTTGTCTGACTGCAAAGAACAAAAATCTCTGGTTGACATTCAGGGCTCTTTGTGACCTGACAATGAATCTGTAGCCCCACTAATGGGGGGCGGGGGTCTTTGGAGAAACACTCTAGGCTCTGGCTAGATTATAAAGTTTCCCTAGCTGCAGTGTGCTCTTAATCTTGATTGGGTTTACTCATTCTCTCTGTGGAGGACTTAGCACCCTGTGAACTCCAGTCCAGCCTATTTTCCTCCTTTGGATTTCCATGCTTCAGCCACATTGTGATTTTCACACCTAGATCTGTCTTATCTAGAGCATCATTAATCATTTCAGAAAGGAGCCATCATGTCCTCATATTTGTATATCTGGTACAGTATTATAATAAATGTTTAAGTTAAGTAGTTTAAAATTTTTTTCTTGCCAATACAGATTGTTTAATGTATTCAGAAACTATTGTGACATTAAATACTGTAACACACTAAATACATTCATAGAATTTATCTCCAGCATATGTTCTTTTAAGCCTTCAAAGATCATTGAGATATGCAAAGAATTTACCACACTGATTACATTCATGGATTTCTTTGTAGTAACATAGTACTCATTCTTATGATGGATACTTCAGTGAATGCCTTGACTCTAGCACTTTGCTAGGGAACTCTCTCTCTGTGTGTGTGTGTGTGTGTGTGTGTGTGTGTGTGTGTATGTGTGAGTGTGTGCTCTAAGCCTTTCTCAAAAGCTTTCAGTGATCAAGACTGAACACAGATTACCTCCAAATGAGATACCCTCTTCTAACAAGATCCAAATGGTCAAAGATAGTTCACAATGGCAACTTTGAGCATTTGGATGCCTGTAAATGCCAAGGTTTTTTTTTAATTAATTAATTTATTTATTAAAGATTTCTGCCTCCTCCCCGCCACCGCCTCCCATTTCCCTCCCTCTCCCCCGATCAAGTCCCCCTCCCTCATCAGCTCGAAGAGCAATCAGGGTTCCCTGCCCTGTGGGAAGTCCAAGGACCACCCACCTCCATCCAGGTCTAGTAAGGTGAGCATCCAAACTGCCTAGGCTCCCCCAAAGCCAGTACGTGCAGTAGGATCAAAAACCCATTGCCATTGTTCTTGAGTTCTCAGTAGTCCTCATTGTCTGCTATGTTCAGCAAGTCCGGTTTTATCCCATGCTTTTTCAGACCCAGGCCAGCTGGCCTTAGTGGGTTCCTGATAGAACATCCCCATTGTCTCAGTGTATGGGTGCACCCCTCACGGTCCTGAGTTCCTAGCACGTGCTCTCTCTCCTTCTGCTCCTGATTTGGACCTTGAGATCTCAGTCCGGTGCTCCAATGTGGGTCTCTGTCTCTGTCTCCTTTCATCACCTGATGAAGGTTAATATTCAGGAGGATGCGTATATGTTTGTCTTTGGATTCACCTTCTTATTTAGCTTCTCTAGGATCGCGAATTATAGGCTCAATGTCCTTTATTTATGGCTAGAAACAAAATATGAGTGAGTATATCCCATGTTCCTCATTTTGGGTCTGGCTTACCTCACTCAGGATAGTGTTTTCTATTTCCGTCCATTTGTATGCAAAATTCAAGAAGTCCTTGTTTTTTATTGCTGAGTAGTACTCTAATATGTATATATTCCATACTTTCTTCATCCATTCTTCCATTGAAGGGCATGTAGATTGTTTCCAGGTTCTGGCTATTACAAACAATGCTGCTATGAACATAGTTGAGCATATACTTTTGTTGTATAATAGGGCCTCTCTTGGGTATATTACCAAGAGTGGTACTGCTGGATCCAGGGGTAGGTTGATCCCGAATTTCCTGAGAAATCACCACACTGCTTTCCAGAGTGGTTGCACAAGTTTGCATTCCCACCAGCAATGGATGAGTGTACCCCTTTCTCCACAACCTCTCCAGCAAAGGCTATCATTGGTGTTTTTTATTTTAGCCATTCTGACAGGTGTAAGATGGTATCTTAAAGTTGTCTTGATTTGTATTTCCCTGATCACTAAGGAAGTTGAGCATGACCTTAAGTGTCTTTTGAATTCCAAGGGTTTTTATAACGTATTTCATATTGAAAAGTTCAAAGGAGAAACCAATTTGCATTACTCATCAACCATAGACGGTCTTATTTGTTTGTTCATTTGCTTGGATCAAGGAATCTTTCTAGAAATGGCTAAAGATTCTATTATTCAATTCATAATATCCATTTTGTCCAAATAAATAACATTCATCTTTGATTAATGGTGTAGGAATTCCTTCTGTATTTGTGTCACTTTCATTGGTTAATAAAGAAACTGCCTTGGCTTTTTTTTTTTTTCATTTATTTATTTATTTATTTATTAAGGATTTCTGCCTCCTCCCCGCAACCGCCTCCCATTTCCCTCCCCCTCCCCCGATCAAGTCACCCTCCCTAATCTGCTCGAAGAGCAATCAGGGTTCCCTGACCTGTGGGAAGCCCAAGGACTGCCCACCTCTATCCAGGTCTCCTAAGGTGAGCATCCAAACTGCCTAGGCTCCCCCAAAGCCAGTACGTGCAGTAGGATCAAAAACCCTCTGCGATTGTTCTTGAGTTCTCAGTATTCCTCATTGTCCTCTATATTCAGCCAGTCCGGATTTATCCCATGCTTTTTCAGACCCAGGCCAGCTGGCCTTGGTGAGTTCCCGATAGAACATCCCCATTGTCTCAGTGTGTGGGTGCACCCCTCGCGGTCCTGAGCCTTGGCTTTTTGATAGGACAGAACTTAGGTAGGCAGAGTAGAGGGAACAGGAGGCTGGGAAGAAGGGCAGTATGGCAAACGCCACGGTTCTCTTGCCCGAGACGGATGCTGGTTAGACTCATACCAGTAAGCCACAGTCAAGTGGCCATATACATTTATGGAGATTGGTTAAACTAATATGTGAGAGTTAGCCAATAAGGTGCTGGAGATAATGGACCAGGCAATATTTGAATGAATACAGTTTCTGTGTGATTATTTTGGGTATAAGCTAGCCCGGCAGTGGGACATAGCCTGTTGCTCCTTTGGGGGTTAAGCTAGCCAGGCAGGATGGAACAAAGGGGCCATGCTCTAATTTCAACTGTTTGGCGGCCCAACATGGCCAATTAAATCCACTTAAAAACCTGACAGAGCTTAATTTTAAAAGCAGGAAAAAAACAGAGTTTAACACAGCTTTTTGCTGTTTGCTGGCAGTGTGCCACAGAGAGATTTTCCTGACTCAGCAAAAAAAGCTGCACCATTTTAAAACAAGGTTTTCTGAGCCCTGCTGCTGGTGCAAACTTCAGCTAGGGAGCATTTGTGGGCCCGGATGTTTGTGTGCTCACTCGGGGTCAGGAACAATGTACCTGAGACCATGCCCGTGGCTTGGCACTCCCTGCCTGGGCAGGCAGCAAAGTCAGGTCTACTAGGCATGCACCGGCAGAGCATGATGGATTCCTGCCATCATACAGAGAGATGCTTCCGGGCTACACATTGCCCTGCATGGAAGATTTGGCTGTGACTCAGATAAAACGGATTTATCATGTGTGGCATGCTCATTCTCTGGGTTGGACGGCTGAGCACAGCTCCTGCCTGGTGGCCCCAGAGCTAACAGAAATGGTACGTCCACTGTTTTGAGATTGGAGAGAGGTGAAACCAACATCCAGAGCAGCTACAACCAAGCTGCTTAGCGTTTTAAAAGCTCTTCAAGACAGTAGAGAATTAAAGACAATGCAAGAGGACAGATCCAGACATAAACTGGATCACATTGTGTAAATTTGTCACATTGTTAAAAATAAATGCAGGTTTGGGGAGAGGAAAGAAAAGACAGAAGCAGGCTGACCTCTGTAAATTCAAGGTGCAGTGGCACACACCTTTAATCCCAATGCCTGGGAGGTAAAGGCAGATGATCTCTGTGAGTTCAAGGTTATAGTAGTGCACACCCTTAATTCCAGCACTTGGGAGGCAGAGCCAGGCAAACCTCTGTGCGTTCAAGAGCAGCCTGGTCTACAGAGTGAGTTCCAGGACAAATATACATAGAGAAACCCTGTCTCAAAACAATTGTTTAAAAAAAATCTTAAAAGAGACAGAGTACAGATAGTCATAGATTAAAAGAAGTAAAGAAAAAATAACCATGTAAAGATGGAAAATTCACAGAGTCTGGATTATGTGTATTATTGTATTTTATTTGATATTTTTGACTGTGAAGGAGCTAAGAACAGAGAGAAGTTTTATTGTGTGGGTTGCTAAGCTAGACCAGCATGGATATTATAAACTTGGGTCTAGAATTTTAGTCTAAGGATATGATGCTTTGGAAAAGAGGTTCTTCTTTTATTTTCACAGAGGACAAGACCCTGTTGATTGCTTCTATACCAATATGGTATGATAGACCATGCCCTCCTGAAAGGTTGCTGTGAACATCCTCAAAAAGATGTTTTGCTCAACTGCTGACTGAGATGAACCTAGCAAACAGGATATACCATGAAAGACCTAATTACCAGCACCCCCATAGAGCACAAAGCAGTTTAGAGAGAAAAAACTATGCCCATATTCCCAAATATTGTTTATAACTGCTTATTTACATTTAAAAGGGATATGATATAGATATGATTAATTTGCATTGGTATGGATTTTGCTTTATTGATATAAATTTAAGGTCAATCTTCTTATATGTATATTTCTGCTCTTCATTAAGGTATTGTGATTGTGTACTTCATTTAAAAAATGTAATGTATAATTAGGAAAAACAGGTTGTTAATGGATAATCATCTATAACAGTCAAGTTTGTAGTCATGTTAGATTTTCTAGATGTGCATAGATATATTTTCAGATAGGCATTCTTCATATATTTCAAAGACTACAGAATATGGCATTTAAGATGTTTTAATAACTTAGGGCTTTTCTCAACAATGAGACACATCTGCTCCTGGCAGCACCAAGCTACTTTAAGAGGAAGATGTGCATCGAAGAAGCTCCTTATGGAGTTGGTTAGCCATTTGGGCAAGAAACTGCATAGATTAATATTTAATTGCTATGAGCCATCCTGAGTAGAAATTTTATGGAGGATCCTGGTAACTCTTGTCAGCAGGGAATAGAGACTATCTGAGTGGATAATCTGAGAGTATAGATCCTGGAATAACATTATGTAGCTGGATTAGTCACAGAACTTGGCTAGAAATGAGTTCTTTGGACACCATTTCTGATACACAACTTAATAGCAGTAAGTACTCTCCTTGGAAACTGCACCATAAAATTAAAACAAAAATATTACTTCAAAAGCACAGACTGGAATGTTCACAGATTAGGTGATAAACTTTTTAAATTAAATTTGCAAATTATAGTTTGATTAAAATGGGTTGCAAGAGATTATGTTGCTGGCTAGGTTATGCTTGGCTCCAAATAGGTCATTCAGTACAGTATACTGTAGTTCAGATTTGTAAGCAAAGCATTTTTCCAACATTCCCATTTCTTTATTTGCTTTAGTTGATGGACATTGCTTTAGTTGATGGACAACCAAGGCTATTTTCTTTTAAAATTTAGATATATTTATTCAGAGAGAGAGAAAAACTATGTTTATGAATATAAATGTGCTAGGGGTACGAATGTAGGATGCCATATGTGCCCTGAGATTGAACTCAGATTACCAGGCTTGTCATTAGGCACCCTTACCTTCTGACCCCTCTCACAGATTCTCGTAGCTATTTTCTATGAGATATGCCATACATCACTAACATTCCACATTATTTTCAAAATATCATGGGTGCCACAAGCTACAAATACCCTCTTATTTGAAAGAGCACTTGCTCAGGCACGTTCAAAGTCTTCTAATGTGGTTTTCCTTTGGTACATGTTGATAATTCTAAAGGATTTACTAAACACTGTTGTCTGATTTCCTAATTTAGATTTAATTCTAAAAAAGATAGACCATGATTCTCTACACATCAAAACCAATCCAAAATTCCAGAACAATGTACAATGAGAAGGATGAAAATGAAGAGACAAAGTGCAAACACTAGAGCTGATGAGCATAAAATGATGAAGAAATGCATTAAAAATAATTAATTTTAAGCTAATTTTGCTTTTGTGATAAAGGAAGTTAAAAAAGACAAAGACAAAGCACTACTGATGTCTGAGGTTTATGGTGCCATAGCTCTGCTACTACATTCTTTTGATAAGTTAATGTCTCTGAACAAAGTATTTCTTTGTCTTTATTAAGAAAGAACATCAAAACAGACACTTGACAAGCACAAGAAAGAGAATTGAAGTAGGGGAAATCCTTAGAATGAAAACTCACAGGTGAGAGAAGATACTAAAAAAAAACAACACTGTATAAAACTGCATTAAAAACAAAATATTAGCTTGGTTTAGAATACATGAAGCATTGCGAGTAGAAGTAATAAGTAGGAGTAGGTGTGAGAACTGAAGACAGTTGGAAAGAGAAGAGGTGATAAAGAACAGATCAATACACACCAACTTGCACTAGTTAAAGAAAGTACTATGGAACAAGCCTATGCCTGAATGAAATTACCTAAAGTAAACTAAGAAATACATTCATTTTACTTATAATATATAATAAACTTTCTTCCTGTGAGTTGGGAGGTATATGATACTTTAGGCTGTTTGTGCTACTATAACTTGAAACTGAAAACATAAAGAAAGAGTTTTATTTCTCACACTTTTGGCCCTTGGCATTTCAATGTGGCGCTTGCTCGGCCTTCTTACTGCACCCTTCCCAGGTAAAAGGGCAAGAGAGGGTGATAGGCAGAGTGGGCTGAAGTTGCCTTTGCAACAACTTCATTTTCCTGGTAACTATCTACAATAGTGACAACAATTGATTTATGGGAACATTATTTACACTTAAAGAGCTCTTATTTGTTCCAACCTCCCAGTCCTTGGGATGGTTTCCAATCCATGAACTTTGGTATATATCAAATAATTTTAAGTGAATAACTAATGTTCTAGAACATCCTCCCCAACTAAGAGTTAGATAGATAGATAGAGAGATAGATAAATAGATAGATAGATAGATTGACAGACAGACAGATATAGAGAACACAATCCTTACCTATTTTCAACCACAAGGAATGAGAATTCAGTGGAATAATATTCCAAAAGATAAAGATGCAAGATGGGAATAAAACATGTATACCACCTGCCACATAAAATCTCTCTCTCTCTCTTTCTCTCTCTCTCTCTGTCTCTCTCTCTCTGTCTCTCTCTCTCTCTCTCTCTCTCTGTCTCTCTCTCTCTCTGTCTCTCTCTCTCTCTCTCTCTCTCTCTCTCTCATACACACACACACACACACACACACACACACAACTTACAAAGTGTTACAGGAACATGGAAGGATTAATCAAATGTGGCCTGAATGAGAATGTGGAGAGTCTTATTGATTACAAATTAGCATGCATAGTTGAAATTGAAATTAGCTAAACATTATCTCTATTTCAGACAGTTCTCCCATCATGGTTGATACACACCCAGAATTTGAAGACTTGAAGATGAAAGCCTATAGACAACTGTTAGCAGATTGAGAGGGAAGATTGCATTTCTAGAAAAAGGTTTCTAGCAAGCTGCACATAAAACCACCTGGATCGAGGATCCGGCTTCTAAAACTTTGTAATCTTTCTCATAAGATATTCTTCTATATCTTGTAATCTACCAAAGCTACTGTGTTGTATTCAGCATTTCATCAATGTGAATTAACTGATCTTATAAAACAAATTAACAGAAATGAATAATGCAAATTAAAAAACACTGTGACTAGCCAGTTTGAATGTTCACCTTCCTAGATATGGACAGAGGGGGGAGGACCTAGGACTTACCACAGGGCAGGGAACCCTGACTCCCTGACAGCTCTTTGGACTAGAGAGGGAGGGGGAGAGGAGTGGGAGGAGGGGGAGGGAAATGGGAGGCTGGGAGGAGGTGGAAACTTGTTTTTTTTTTTTTCCTTCCTTTTCTCAATAAAAAAAATTAAAAAGAAAAAAAAACAAAAAAAAACCCCACTGTGACATAATTTTGAAGGTGAGCTCCCAGGAGGTTTTGCTGAATTATCTTTGTGCATTCCCGAGCTCATTCACAAGGGTCCTCCACTAGCTCATAGTAACTACAGCAGCAGTGGGTGTCACATCGTAGATGGAGTTTGTGACATACAGTGATTTATTTCAATAATGATTTCTATGTGATCAGGTTCATGCAGGTCATAGTGAACATTAGATAGAGGGAAACTAGGAAGGACTGTTTGCTAAGGATTGGGAAACATGTAAAGAATCCATAGAATTTAATGGTTCTTTTCTAGACCCTGACTCTGAAGCCCAGTGAACCACAGACACAGAGTGGGCAATCAATAAATGATCCTCCTTTTCTTTTTATTGATAGTTGACAGAAAGCATGAAATTAACAATATTTCCTTACAAATTCCATACATTTCAGAAAACAGTCTTCCATAAATTGAGGCAGGCATTCATGAATCATCTTGTGATAGACAACATAACAATTTTCAGACAAGAAGAAAAATTAATCCCTGTTTGATTATTTGTCTCCTCTTTAATTTATGTATTTTTATAAATATATAAATAACAATACCTTTCAGTTTCTGAATATTAAATTTTAACCAAAGATATGAAAATATTACAAGCTGAAATTAGATAAAAAAAAAACACCTCCAACTGTTCTGATGTTGAATTTAAATATTGATTTAATATGTGAAACTCTTGACATTTCCAAATGCCCCAGTTCATGAATATCACAATTACATCCAATTATCTTAATAAAAAGCAAAGAGGTTTAAATTTAAGTGATATCTTTGGATTGCTAATTATTTCATAAATATTAAACCAAAATAAAAGCCATTTTTAACAAACACTATAGCTTCATTTCCATATCAAGATTACTAGCTAAAATTTTTAGTTTTCAAGTCTATTTCTCACCAAACAATGAACTACTATTCAATCCTAAGACATTCAGCAATGATGTTTAGCTGTTGTCAGAACAGTTTGTGCACAAAGAGTGACCATTGGTAAACGACACTGAGAGAGGTACAGCTGAGATCATAGAGACGATAAACCAGCTTGTCAATCAAACATGGACCCCACATTCTATCCCTGAAGCCATTTCCACACTAAACGTTCAACAGAATTACAAATGATTGTGCACATTCATGTTCACGGTTGCTTTAGAAACAGAGGATGTCATGTCTGCATACTTCATTGGTCTGCCGCGATAGCAAATCAAAGCACATTATCCCCAGCATGTGTGAGTGTAACCCTCCCACGGTATCAATGTCTTGTTTCGCTCAGAGCCGCGCTCCTCTCTCCTGTCAGATAAATGCAGACTGGAGTTTTGATCTTTGTGGCAGCAGCAGGCTGAGGCTGGTAGAGCAGGACAATGAGAGAGAGCCAGATTAAAGACAGCTTAAAGGCATGAGGTGGTTGTAGATTTCCCAGAACTCCTGTCAAATCTCCCTCGGGCTGATAGGAAGCTGGTAGCCCCAAGTCCCTGCACTCCCCGGCATTGCTATGACTCTACAGATAATTTATCACAAAAGATTGGCTTTGGCAGCAGATCTGAAACTCTAGATTTATCATCCTACACAAGAGAGAGATTTGAAAGATGTAAAACAATTCTTTCTTTTTATGTTAAATATGGATTTCATAAAATGTGTATACTAGGATGAACTGACCTTGTACTTAATTTAGATAATACATATTTTCCTTTAAATTATTGTATCAAAACATACAATGCCAATTAACAAAAAGTCTTTAAGACTATTCAATACATTTGAAAGATGTAAAAAGTTTGAGACTAAGAAGTCTGGCCACTCCACTGCCCCAGAAACAGCTCCAAACACACTCAAAAGTCCTCCCAAAGGTACCAGGAGTCCCTCACGGAGAATCAGTGTGGCAGATCTCCAGGTGTGCCCACGCATTTCATTTTTCTTCAATCACATGACTTTCTAATAAAGTAATTCTCACCGTAATTTGGCTGTCAGACAAAACTCAAGAATTTTGTAGTCATCAGACAGCTGTGAAACATAAACCATCACCACAAGTGTGGCCTGCTCTTCATCACAGGGGTAGTGTGTCAGCCCAGGGGCGTGAAAACGTGAACCACCACGACAAATGTAGCGTGTTCGTCATCACAGGGTAGTGTGCCAGCCCAGGGGAGTTTACTCACATCCACAACTTCTCTGTCTAGTGAGTATTCTTACCAGTAGTCACACAGATGTCCAGAATAACACAATCCTATCTGGAAATGATCACTCAAAAGAGTGGAGTGGTCCTGCAGGTAGGAACTGACTTTCGGAGCAGCACAGTATTTAAAGTACAGGCAAAGACCTCAGAGAGGGTCACTCTGTGCTTCTAAACATGCACAGCGCTTTCTCTAATTTCACAACTTCTTTTTCTTTTTCTCCTTGCTCTTCCACCAAGTCAATTAAAATGCAAGCAGGAGGTTTGATAAGAAGAAGCAAGACAAGTGAGGCATGGGAAGGCAGTAAAATACGACTGCCTAATGTATGAAGACTAATAGGAATAATTGGATTTTTAAAGTCTAAGCATTGCGTGCTTTACCCTTTATCTCCCATTAAATCGATTGGTGCCTTGCTCTTTTTATATCTAAAATGTTAACCTTTATGAATTTTTAATAACTAAAACTTTGTAACACTTCTATTAAAATGTGAGGTTGTGTTAAGTCTGCCATTTGGCTTTTATAAATCAATGTTCCTTATCTGAAATAATAGATTCTAAGGTGTGATGGAAGTTTGTATTTTTAATCTATAAAATAGTGATTGTAAAAATGACCCTATAACTTAACATTAACCTACTCGCATTTTTTTATACACCCATTGCCCACATAGGTTGCCAATATGTAATCTTCATTCTCACTTCTCTCAACACAGTATCTTCAACCAAGGTGACATGGTTCATATCATTGATTGTCAGTTTGACAGGATCTAGAATCACCTTGGAGTAAAATACCTGTGCATTTTAGCAAGGATGGCAGCATTCTGCGGCTGCGGTCCCAGATTATGTATAGAGGGAAAAGAGGGCTGACTGTGAGCCTTTGTCTCCTGCTTTGTGATTACAGATGCACTGTGACCAGCTGCCAAAGCCAGCGAGACTCTGAGACTCTGCCACCGTGATGGGCTGCACTCTGAAGCTGGGAGTCAAAGGAAACCCTTTTTAAAGTTGATTTTTAGTTTCTGTTTTTTGTTTGTTTGTAATTTCACATGGTCTTTGTCCCAGCAACAAGACAGGTGACTAAAATATCATGAAATAAAAAATTCAAATGGTACATATATTTATATTTGCCTGCTACTTACTTTGAAAAGTATTCAGAACTTTAAATACGCTTTACTACATGTTAACATGAATTTGTAAATCATCAGTTGAGAATTCTATTAGTATGTTTTAAGAAAGTAAGAAAACACTAGTCTTTACCACAAGTTTTAGAAACACATTTTTATTTCAAAAGCTTTCTCTGACCAGAAGTTCTAGTCAGGAATCAGGGGACTCTGTTTAAGATTTGGACTATGAAACCCTAATATCTGCAGAGTTATGCTTTATTTACTATAGACTACTGATGTTTGTCCATTTTGCATATATTGAAAATTTCATACATTAAAAGAATGGTCACGATCTTTAACCCAACTGAGAGTCCTTTCTGTCACAGCTGTGAACAGGACTCTGCTACCCTCATGGCCACAGCAATTTTGATACTCCGTTCTGTGATTTCCCCCTCCCTGCCCTACTTTTCCACTCCTTCCTGTCTGCTGTGAACCTAAAGGTTCATCACATCAACATCAAGATCAAGAGCCTTCAGGGTTTTACTGTTTTGGTCTTCTGTGTCAACATCAATTATTTCTACCTTCCCATGAAACAGGATTAGCTGAGCCGCAAACCTTCTTTCATTATTCTTTCAATTTAAATGGAAACTGAGCTAACCTTACTGCCTGAAGACATGCATTCCATTTCTTATCTCTAGAACTTCATCCACCAAGTTTGCATCTGGAATGGCCTAGCTCTATTTTTTTTTCTGCAATTTCAAAGCTTACTCGTGTCTTTAACTTTAATTACAGAGCAAGTGTAAAATTTTTTTAGGAACCAAGGCAGGGTAAGGTCTGAATGGAGAAGGTCTAGCACGGATGATAACAAAGATGAGACCTCTGCAAAGGTAAAGATAGTTGTGAGAGACAGGCTCCAAAGCCACAGAGAAACCCTGTCTCGAAAAAACAAAAACAAAAACAAAAAAAGAACAACAACAAGAACCCTGAGTTAATAGGCCAACCAGTTTATAATTAATGTAGCCTCTGTGTGTTCCTTTGAGACTGAACAGTTGCGGCATGGGGTGAGACAGAAACCTCTGTCAGCAAATGGCGCCAACATTGGCAACTACACCTACATAAAATCATAGAGAGCTTGGGAAGTAATTCTAGATACAAAAGAATAAAGTTAAACACGGCTTCTTGATAGCAGTATTTTCTCGAGAGGGCTCTGTTGTCTAGAGACAAGCATGTCTCATTTAAGACAGGCTTCCTACTCAACTTTAGCTGCAAAAACCTTGTAGCTCTTTTAAGAGGCCCTGCCACAAAACACTTAAATGGTGTTCATGAATAGTCCAGAGCATGCTTCTTGGTGGTGGCAGGTATCTTGAAACTTCATAGAGTTGTGGCAATGAACATTACTCCCACCACTACCTCCAACATGAAGCTAGACCCTCACAAAGCTAAGTAATGGGGCAAAGTCAACCATCAAAACTACTGCTGTAATCCTAGACATATCATTTGGCAAATTAAAGACTCATGTGGTCACAAAAAGAGAAATACAGTAAAGATATATTTGGACAAAAAAACCCCTCTAAATGGTTTAGAGTATGTTTAAAAATATATGTAGGCTTGGGAGACAAAAACAAAAGGATAAAGTTCTTTAAAAAAAGAAAAGAAAGGTATTTAGGTGTGGTTGTGCACACCTTTAAAACCAGCACTTGCTAGGCAGAGGCAGATGGATCTCTGTGAGTTCAAGGACAACCTGGTCCACTGAATGAGTTCCAGGACAGTCAAAGATACTCAGAGAAACTCTGTCTCAAAAATTAAACCAAAAATTAAAAATAAAAATAAAAGAAATAGTGTTTAAAATAAAGCCACGTAAAGATAAAAATTATACAGAGAATCTAAATTTTTTATGCTATTGTGTTGTTTTTGAATTGTTTGACTACTAAGGAAGGAGCAAAAGCTGCCAAAAGACATTTGATTATAAATGCTACTAGTTAATACAACATATATATTTTGAAAATCCCTAGACTTCAAATTTAAGTCAAAAGATATGTTACTTTGGAGAAGAGGTCTTGCTTTTGTTTCTACAGAAAATGAGAGGCTGTGCATTCATTCTGGGTCAAGAAAAATCAGGTTTGATCAAGGAAGACACCTGAAAATCGGCAATAGGAATGGATGACCCAGATGATCCATCAATTCATAGGACCTCTCTTTGAATTTCTCTGAGTTCTACATCCAGAACAGCCTCAAGACTGCTGACTGAAATGATCAAGCCTCATGGAATATTCCAGTTTTGACTTGACCATAATCCTAAATTTTCTTTAGGTTCCTATAAGATTACTAGCACTCCTAACCAGCAGGAAGTTGTCTAGAAAACTATACCCATATTTCAAAAAGTATGGATTATGGATATTTGTCTTTGTTGGAGTGTTGGTTATAAGTTGTTATGGATAATAGTCAAGAATAACTAAACAAAGGAAATTAGCTTCAGAGTTCTTGTTTTGAAAAAAAAAAAGAAATGAGAAGTACTGTGCGACCACAGCCTTATACCCTGTAAAGATTTGTCACTTGTATTGGTTTAATGAAATGCTGATTGGCCAGTATCCAATAAGGGAGTATAGGCAGGATGACCAGAATAGCAGAGTTCTGGGAAAAGGCTCAGTCTATAGTTATCACCTATATCCAAAGGAAGCAAATGAGAATGCCTAACTGATAAAAGGTACCAAGTCACATGACTAACACAGACAAGAATTATGAGTTAATTTAAGAAGTAAGAGTTACTTAATAAGAAGCCTAGGCTACTGGCCAAGCAGTATTGTAATTAATATAGTTTTTGTGTGATTATTTCTGGTCCGGGAGGCTGAGAAACAAATGAGCAGTCTCAAACTACATCAGAAGAAACTTTGAATTTTGTGACAGACTATGAGGATGAGAACTTTGAAAGTTAAAGTAAATGCATTTTGCATTATGATATGGCCACAAGCTCATGGGCACTAGAAAGTGGAATGTGATGGTTTGAATAGGAATACCTCCCATAGATTTGACTATTTGGTAACCAGGAAGTGGTATTATTTGAAAAGATTAGGAGGTGTTTCTCTTTTGGAGGAAGTGTGCCACTGGTGGGTTTTTATATCTCAAAAACCCAAGCCAAGCCCATTGGCTTGTTTTCTCTTCCTGCTGCCTGCAGATCCAGAAACATAACTCTCAGCACTTGTCCAGCACTGTATGTGTGTGTGTGTGTGTGTGTGTGTGTGTGTGTCCTGCATACCACCATGCTCCCTGCCATGATGATAATGGACTAAACTTCTTAAACTATAAGAAATCTTTCCCAAATGCTTCTTTTATAAGAATTGTTGTTGTCATCATGTTATTTTTTTTTCACAGAAATAGAACATCAATGAGGACAGGAAGCATATGATTGCTCCCTGAGCTTGCAAAAGAGTGATGTTAGCTTGTGTCCACCCTTGACCTTCGTACAGTTTCTTGACTTTTCATACTACCTTAAATTGTTACAGAGAAGATACAAGTTTCCTAAGTTGATGAAGTTTGTGAAGTCTTGGCTTGGAAATATGTGGAATTCTGAATAACACAAACTGATGGTGGGAAATAAGAGCACATTTTGATACAGAATATGGTACATGCACATTATGATTAAAGTATAAAAGATAGACAATGGGTAATATCTATTTTTAAGATAAATATTTCTTTTACAACTCTGAAATAGTCTGTGGATTTTGAAGGGTAAAAGAAAGGTCATGGAGGTTGTGACAGAGCCACAGCTATGCTGTACAGACCAAAAGTGAAGGGAATATATTGTCACACAAAGAACAGAGAAGGCAGAGAAGAAAGGTCTTTGATTACACTGACTATAATGGTGGCTCATGGTGAAACCAAAGGTTAACCTGGGAGATTAAAAGTACCTGCTACCTTTGACTGTCCATCCCCGTGATCTGGATACAGATATGTGGGTTGCATGGTTCTTTTCTTAAAGCCCTTCACGCTCTGAAACTTAACCCTGAATTGTACTATTCATGAATCCTGATCCAAGCTACAGGAAATAGATACAAACTAGAGAAAACAGAAAGACAGGTTTTTTTTTTTTTTGATCACCTGACCAAGAAATAAAGAAGAGAAAAGCAGAGATCAACACTGTTAGTAATTCATTATGTCCTGCAGTATTATGATTCACACAGTGCAGATCTAATTTAATGCATGTATAATAATTCTCAGTTATGTAAAGACACAGTGCCCAATCCAAAAATTAAGACAGATAAGTCACCTGTCAGGTGGGTCTTCCATTTTACAACAGTCAAACAATGAGTATGTAACATATCAGCTACTGCTAACTCATGGGAACCCACAGGCAGAGAACAGGCACAGGTGTTGAAGGTGGTATAGAAGGAAGGAATTGTTTTTATTAAATTGTCATGGAAACTATTCTGAAGAGGTAGACTCAAACTAAACTAAAAAAAAATGAATAATGTCTGGGTCTGGCTGATGAGCAGTCTTGGCAAAAGACATGGTAAATGTAAAGGCAAGGAAACTTGCCACATGCAAGGTACAATAAGATGGGTCAAATCAGAGAGTGAGGGACACGGTGGATGATTTGAAGAGAAGGCCAAGTTATAAACCATGTAGGGGCATGCCAGGGCACAGAAAACACGGGCATAAGGACAATGAGACTTTACTGAGAATTCTAAGTTAAGGAATTACAAACATGATACAGTTTGTATTTTTTTTAAGATTTGCCTCCTTTGACAGAGTCTTTCAGCTAAACATGAATGGAAACGAAGCCAGTAGGTACCAGTGGTGCAGTAGACTCAACCAGAGTACTAAACTGCGACCTGAAGTAGGCATCTGTGGAATACACCATAAAGGAAAACAGGTGGTTAAACAGAGAACTCGAAGGAAGAGTTCCATGTCATCCTAATTTGCAGAGACAGAGAGAAAAATAGTGTTGTTTTCTAGATAGAACAGGCTTGTTTTTCAGCTTTGTGAGCATGCTCAGAAAGATCTCTGCTCATGGTTGTTTGGTCAAAGCCTCTCTGTTTCTTGAGTCACAGTCAGCATGCACTTTGAGAAGTTACTATGACAATGGTTGTGGCCTTGCTCTATGGTAAGGGAACTGAAACATGGCATTTGAAGAAGGGAGAGAAGATGGAGTAGAGGGAAATGACCATGTTTACCAAATGGTCACATGAGCAGTCTTGTTCAAAACAAGCAGAGACTCTGACACATGGGTTCACTGGGTAGGTGCAGAATACAATCCATCCGGTAGCCTTCTGTGAACATTCATGTACACTCTTTTCTCTTATCTTCAAGATAACGTCTTGTGGAATATCCCCAGTGTCAGTCACACTCACATGGAGAGATGCTGGCCTGACTACTTATGGATCATCTGATAACCAAGTGTAAACATAGGAAACAAAGCACATGAACTGACAAACAGATGCATTGCCTCAGAAATTAGGATGAGTCTCAGATTTGCTTATTGATTTATTTTAATGCTGAGGATAGACCATCAGGTCTTTTACATGTCAGACAATTCTCTGTGACCTACATATGTTTTTGGACCAAGGTCGTTAGATGTTGAGGTCGTTTACAAGTCAGACAATCCTCTGTGGCCTACAAATGTCCTCAGACCAAGGTCTTTGGCTTTAAAGGTGCCCTCGTCATTCTAATATGCATTCAAATGGTAAAGGTTAATCATTCCACTATAATTTTATTTTTGCCACCTTTATTAAAGGAATTATCTCTATGATTTACATTATACCAAGTCAAATATAAGAAAAGTAGACTGTGCATAGGAGTAAAAAGAAAGTCAGGCGGTGGTGGCGCACACCTTTAGTCCCAGCATTTGGGACGCAGAGACAGGCAGATCTCTGTGAGCTCAAGGCTAGTCTGGTCTACAGAATGAGTTCTAGGACAAGATCCAAAGCTATAGAGAAAACTTGTCTTGAAAAAAAAAGAAAAAAGAAAAAAAGAAAGAAAGTACATTGCTTATAACACCGTGACCAATTATTGAGTCATATAACATAGAAATAATTCATGAATACTCACTCCCAATAGAACCTTTGCTACTGAAGAAGGACAAGTGCTGTTTTCAAACCACTTAGTTTTTCCAGTTATTTACACTGCTTATAAGGTGTACTTTCAGAGTTATATAAATCCATTCATCTCTATCATTCTTTTTATTTTTTTTATTTTGACAAATGATGCTTTAATTATCTACTATCAATACACAAAGTATAAAAGACTTTTGCTCTGAAGCCTGCATTGTAGAATACTCAAATAATACACATTTAACTGAAAAATCATTGCATGACAAATTCCTGAAAATTGAAATATTCCTTCTATCAGAGATGAGTGTCAATGAGACTCTGGAGGTGAAAAAAAAACTCACATGTCTAAGAAAGTGGAAACTTGAGAGATTCTAGAAGGTAAGACCCCAGTTTCAAAGGGCGGTGGTTAGTATCCAGTACATTCTTATGGCATGCTCTAAGTAGATGTCAAAAATACATTTTTACAGTGTCTTAAAATAGTGATACTATGTTATGCAGACCAAATAATGTTACCAAATACTCAAATTATGAGAACCTCAAATTACTTTCTTCTTTAAATGTTTTCTTTTGAAGGATTTAGTGTGTGTGTGTGTGTGTGTGTGTGTGTGTGTGTGTGTGTGTGTTTGATGGGGGTGGGGAGAGGAAGGGAAGGAAGATCTCTTACCCACTTAGGCATCTTTCTAGACCAGTGGGCACATTTTAAACGTTTCTCTCTGAAATACAGCTAGTATTTCCCTTCTTTTTCCCTACCGCCCTCAAACTCTGCCCTGAAGTTACAGTTGTACAATCCTGGCAATTCAATCTCATTAAGCAGGTTGAGAAAACCGTAGGAGGGAGTATTGATTCCAGGATGGCAAACGTGTTCAACATCTGGGATTTGCTGCAAACATTATACTCTTCCGTTTTCTTGACAAACAGGAAGGTGCAAGCATAAAGCTGGTAAATGTAGGTGTCGTGTACTGCTTCTGAGTTTAAGAAAAATTCTTGGTACTGTTCCTACCTCTAAAACAAATTTTACGTAAGTATGCAGGGGCCCTTGGTGTCAGGTTAATCAATGTGTAATCTTAGCATTTGTGAAAGCCTGATGCTTTGTTAGATGAAGAAAGAAATGCTACTGTTTACCACCAAGACCCACATGTAATCCCTGTGGGCATCAGCATCAGTGACAAACAATGGAGACCTTGGATATACTGACAGCAATACCTGAGGCCTCAGTTGGGAGAGACCTCTATTGTGGCAAGAACATAAGGTCAATTGCAAATAAACATCCTCTTGATAGTTTGTAACTCTTTCACAAAGCCAGGTCAGGGAGAAGAGCCCTGGACACCTCTCTGTGGATTTCCTAAGTGGATATGTTTTTATTTGAAGTTTTCTTAGAGAATGAAACAACTTTTGGCTAATCGGACTTTCAAAGTTTCAAATAAATTAGAGCCTCAGGGGACAGTGAGGGGGAGGGTATGAAGGGCAGTGTCTCAGGCTGCTTTAACATGTTTCAGTAAAATTAGCAGGAGACTGTCTACTCTTGGTCCCATTTGAAAGTTCATGTGTGTCTTCAGGGCACCCAGCATAGAAAGACACAATAGCAACAACCCAACCTACTATACTTGGCACAGGGTGTCATGTGTAGGCATAAGGAAAACTTCCAGTCTGGTTTGAACCTGGACTCTAGTTAGAAAAGGATCTTTTCAGGCATGCGATCTAAGATTTAGTATCAGAGAATTTGGGGGGGAAATGAACAAAAGATAGAATAAGGACAAACTATGATAAGAGAGAAAATTAAAAAGCTTTATTCAGTATCCTTAAAAATAAAAATATTAATTTATTGAACATTACTTTGGGTTAGGTTATGTTATAATAATGTGTCTTATTTCTCAAGGAAGGCGCTATTATAGTCTCCATTTTATATAAGAAATTGAAGGATAAAAAGACTATGTCTTTCTCATGGTCTCACAGATATCAATCCAGCTAGTGAACTGGAATTAGAATTCAGATGCACCTCCTAGTACTAAAAGTGGTGTTTTTAACCATTATTCTACTACGTTATAATCATTATTTTGATAGTTCCACAACAAAATAATTTAATTGAAATGGTTTGAAGAAGAGTCAGCACAGCCAGCCATTTCTCAGAGCATGTTCACAAAGAAGAGCTGAGCACAGACACAAGGAACCCTTAATCACAATGACACTACCGTTGTGAAGCTGCTCCTGAAGAACAGCATCAAGGAAACACAGAACTTCATCACAGCACTGGTGAAAAAGTAGGATGTGTTGCTCAGGGAAGAAAACCCAAATTTCAGAATCAGAAGTAAGCATGTTTCTTCAATTAAGTACATAACCCAACAAAACACACATCAACTATATTGATGGAGAAGGTAATGGGATAACATGCAGCAGTTTCCGCTAAATTAAAACCTTCCACCCAAGAGAGTGATGAAACAAGGGGATGTTTTAAGGAGAGGCAAAATGCTACATATTTAGACAGCAAGTAAGCCACTTAAAGGCTACACAGGAAGTCACTGAATTTGACCAGCCAGTAGGTAAAAGCGCTTACCTTGCAAGAAGGGAGAAATGAATTTTATTCCTATGAGCCTTATTGCCAAGAGAACCCAAGGAGAGCGACACAGGCAATCCCAGGGAAGACAGAGAAGTGAGTCTCTGGAGCTGCTGGCCAGTCAACCTACCCTATTTTATATTCACGTACAAAACTCCAGGGTGACTGTGACAGAGACACCACTCTATATGGTTGTCAAAATTTATACTAACAATTATTACTGTATAAATAACAGGAGGTGAGCAAACAGACAGACATCTGAGAAAAGTAAATTAAGTTGCATGGAATCAATTTCATAAATGGTGACAACATTACTTCATTTGCAAGAGAATTAGGGTTATTCATTGTGGGAATTTGCAGTCTGAGGGAATGGTGTTTTATTTAAAATTGAACTTTATTAATGTAAAAAAATCTATCATTTCAAAACAGGGTCAAAAGCTCTTTAAAATGGTATTAATTGCAAAATGTGAGTATAAATCCAGTAAGGAGTTTGCCCATTTATTTTGTCTGTAAAATTTGCAGGCTCAGATATATTCACTAATTTCAAAGTTATGACTGGATAATGTTTAACTTAAAATATGCTGTGTCAGGGATATAAGCAACATTGTAAATAAATATCTGGTCCACATTATTTTTATAACACTCATCTGTGCCCAGAACCTGAGTGGACTTTAGTTAGGTTAATTGCTGTGACATCCTCTAAGTGATGTTCCCAAGCATCACAGTGACAGGTGAGCCTGTTTAACTGTGAATCCCAGGGCCACTGAAGCATCTAACTGTTATTAATTATGTCTGCAGGATTCATACATTATTATATAGAGTCTACATCGAGGGCTTTTTCTCTCATCACTTATCTGCATAAGAATATAGTCTGAGTCATTTTTCAATCTAAGAATAAAACAAGAAAATTACAGGCTCCGTGGTCTTGATGGATTATGTTGTACTCTGCAACTTGCTGCATCCGACTATCTCTGAGCTCAGTTCTTCATTACATTAGTTCAGGCCGAAACTGGTGCTTTGGTTTTCATAGCTGACTGTTAAATCCAATTAAATTAAAGAAATTACCTGATTGGAATATGGTGCATTTTGTTTTGATTCAACCTTTAGGGAAGTAATCATTGGTTTTGTCTTTTCATCTTTTTGCTCCAAAGATTTTATGTAAAACTTCTAAGCACCTCCTTTTGCTGTGGTTTGTGGTATGATTTTTCAGTGGGAAGGAGGATATTCTGGGATGGACTTTTACATTACGATTGAAATGACAGATAACTCTATTCTTCATTTCCTTAACTGTCACTCAGTCACCCAGGGATAAACTGTGCCTACTGAGTTAAAGTTTCATTTTATTTTATTTGTGGGGTCTGATCATTTATTTGTTCCTCTTAAAGACTCCATTTTGACTGGACTCCACCCCAGACATGGAAGCTCTCATTGAGGACCTTCATTATCGCTTGGAAATCTGTTTAGGGCATTTTTGTTTGCTTGTTTTTTGCTTTCCTCCATTCTTCTGGCCAAAAGTTCGTCGTGTTATTCAGCCTCCTCCATTTTTCTTACTGCATTGTTTCTTTAGAGATTGTCATTTATGTTGCAGGACACACAAAGTAAAGAGAATCTGGATCTTGGGGATTTGGTCCTGTGCTTCTGATTTTTTTAAAAAGTTTTTTTTTCTTTTGACAACATACTGGTGGATATCATCTTATTTAGAAATATTTAAAAGCTTTGGATTCTGTTAGCTCTTTGAGGCCCCAACTCCTGAGGCACACAGTTTTGTTTGTCAGTTCAGGGTTAGCCTTCTCTCCTGTTTACAAGAAGCAAGTTAAGAACACTCCGATTGTCATCCACATTGCATTCTGGACCAGACTTAGCTTGTTGTCTACATTTCTCCCTGGAAATGCACAAGAACACCCTTACTCTAAAGAAGGTGCACTCTGCTATGGGTCCAGGAGCCTTGCTTCAAAGGGAAACTTGTTTGTTGCTCCTTCAACAAATTTGGACCATTATCTTTCCACACCTCAGAGCAGCAGCAGCTACTTCTGTGGCCACAAATTCTCATGGAAAGGACAACGTTTGCACTCACTGCCCACTTCAGTGAGTTTCTAGCAACTGATAGCAGAAAGAAGGTACTTACCTTCATCTCGACAGTCATAAAAAAGAACTTGACTCCCCCTTTCATCCTGGCTGTTAATTGGTATCTCAACCATCATCAAGACAGATTGGTTGAGGCAGAATCAAAGTAAAACTGCTCACAAAGCTGCTCACAGCACAGAGGGGAAAGGGCAGAGCAGTGAGCTGTTTCCTACCACTGAGATGATTTCTGCCTCCATTCTGAACCTCCACTTCCTTTGTTCATGGAATGTTTGCAGATATGACATGTAGCATTGGTTATAACTAAGAAAACATAGAGAATAATCATTCTTTAAGAGACTGAAATGTTTTATTAATAAATGTTAATCTGTCCAAATACCTGTTTGCACTATTCTATGACTATTATAGACAAGCTATGCAAAATGACAGAAAGAAAGCTCCACTAACTCAGTTCATGAAATTTCTGTCAATTCTCCCTCCCTCTGTACGTCCTCCTCTCTCCCTTTCTTCCCCTCTCCTTGTCTCTACCTATCCAGGATAATACTATTTATATAACTGTTAAATTGGTGAATTTGAATTTGTGATTCTAGCTCAAAATTCCCATTCAGAATATGAACACACAGCCACTTTTCTATCTAAAACTTCATTTACTTCCACAAGAATCATGACGTGATCCGGTGTGAATATGAACTGCTGATTTCTCTTTGGAGTCTGTCTCCTACATTTCTTCAGAGTTAGTGGGACCCAGCAGTCAGACACTGGACACTGCCAAACACCCATGTGCTTCGTTCCTTTCCTCACCTCTCACTTGCTACATAAACCATAACCACCAGATTCCAATTTTCCCTCTAAAGTTTGTTCTCATGTCCACTTCTCTCTTCCTTCACCTCTGACCCCCTTGCTAGTGTTTCTGTTTCCTGATTAAGTCTCATGCTTTGGTCCAATGTTAAATCTCCATTTCCCGAGAGCCCATACTTGTGAGTTGTGGGGTTATTTCTCTCTGTCTTTCTCTTATTTCCTGTCACTTAAACATCTTTTATAATACTGCTCTTTGTTCCTTGATGTGTCAATCTGCTGCTTTAGACTATAGACTAGACTTGTTTTTTCATTTATTGATTTGTTTTATTCATCCAGGAATCCTCAGTGTGCAATGCAATGGTTACTCCATGAAGGGGCTCTAACAAATCTGTATTAACTGAGAGATATGGTTATGTAGTCCAGGCCAAGTAATGGGCATTTATACTTTTTCTAAAAGGATTCAAATGCAATGTCTTTTGTGTTAAAATTAAAAACCTTACAGCAAAGTAACTTCTTTAATATCTAGCAATATGAGAATCACACATTCCTAAACATCTATTTTCCTCTCATATACTCTACTTTGTGACTTTGTAAAAGTCGAAAACATGGGATCATTTTTCCCAGGTGAAAGGAGGCTATTTATTTGACTGAAAACATCCCTAGTATATTATAAAGAGCTGAAGTGGATGCGCATGAATGTGTCCTGGACCCCTAGAATATGCACACGTGCAAGGAATTATTGCTCAGGGCTATCAGATGTCAGTTTCACAATGAGCATGTTACTATGGTTACCTTCTATCTCGTTTTGCTTCTTTAAATTTTTCTTACATTTACAGATATCAAATATTCAAAGCTTACAAGAACAGTTTTCAGAGTAAAAGCACAGTGTCTCTAGTGGGTGCGAGGTGTTCGGAGTGTGACTACATGTATGCTGATCAATCATACATTCTTGATTATTATGAACCATATAGATGGATTTGTCTGTAGCTGATGTGGAGAATCTAAGACATTTCCTTTATTGTTAAATAAGCCTGAAGTGGACTTTGGAAACTCCATGTGCTGGTGACCATTCCAAAAGCAAAGCCCTTTAAGGGCAGGCTAAATACTTGAGACTATCTGTCTTACACCACTCTTTGCCTTAGAAGTGTACCATGACCTTTTGCAATAATCTATTGCTTGTTCAAAGTTGCTGACTATAATATTCTCATATTATATAAAAAGAAACTCTCTTCATAAATCTCTAAGGATGCCAACCAATTTTCCTGATGCAATAATGCCTTGCATTAATATTGTAGTATCTGAGAATTTTATCGTGTTAAGCAAAACGTTACTGGGTGTTATAGCACATGCATATAATTCTAAGACTTCAGAGATGGAGGCAGGAGGCCCACAAACTTGATGATAATCTGGGTCATATAATGAGACATGTTCTCAACAATAAAAAAGTTGTAAAAGCTGTTATTTAGGACAGAGGCGAAGAACATCTCCCCCTCCCCTCCTGCCTGAAATTGATGAGATTGGGGTCTACACGGCTGCTGTTTCTCACCTAGTCTAAGTTTGTTTGCAGAGGAAGTGTCTGATGGCGTGAAATGGAGAACAGGAATCTGTGCTAAATAAAGAAAGGACTCCACTTAGCTAGTGTTGTAAGCACATTCTACCTTGAGTTCAGAGATGGGCGTTATGATTGCGCTTGCAGGAGTGCTGTGTGTGATCCAGAGGAGTCAAGAAAATACCCAGGGCTATGAAACAGAGAGATCACACAGATCACATGGAGATATTAGTGCTAGGATACTTTTTTCTTTTTTTTTTAAAATTTATTTATTTATTAAGGATTTCTGCCTCCTCCCCGCCACCGCCTCCCATTTCCCTCCCCCTCCCCCGATCAAGTCACCCTCCCTCATCTGCTCAAAGAGCAATCAGGGTTCCCTGACCTGTGGGAAGTCCAAGGACCACCCTCCTTCATCCAGGTCTAGTAAGGTAAGCATCCAAACTGCCTAGGCTCCCCCAAAGCCAGTACGTGCAGTAGGATCAAAAACCCACTGCGATTGTTCTCGAGTTCCCATTCTTCCTCACTGGGTCTGAAAAAGCATGGGATAAATTTGGACTAACTTTTTTTCTTTTTTAAACTTCCTTTTCCCTAAATTCTTGTCCATAGTAACTAGAACTACCAATGAATTGTTCTTATTCTCTGTCTCTCTGTCTCTGTCTCTCTCTCTCTGTGTGTATATGCATGGATGGGTTTATATATGTGTCTGGATATTACTTTAATAAAAAATTAATACTTCAATGTACAAAGATATCTGAGTGGTGTGCCCTATCTCTGGATAAGCAGAAGCAATCCACCAGATGCTGAGAAGGTAAGCTGCTATTTGATCATAGATCATGGATTCTTTTCTTTTTCTTTCTTTCTTTCTTTCTTTCTTTCTTTCTTTCTTTCTTTCTTTCTTTCTTTCTTTCTTTCTTTTATTTGTTCTTTCCTTCTCTTATTCCTCTCCTCATTTTTCCTACTCTTCATCTTTTATTATCTTTTGGTAAACGTTAAATTGCTTTAAAATGATTGATATGGCCGGGCGGTGGTGGCGCACGCCTTTAATCCCAGCACTCGGGAGGCAGAGGCAGGCAGATCTCTGTGAGTTCGAGACCAGCCTGGTCTACAAGAGCTAGTTCCAGGACAGGCTCAAAAACCACAGAGAAACCCTGTCTCAAAAAAAAGGCAAAAAAAAAAAAAGAAAATGATTGATATGTAGGAAGGTATTTGGTTCCTTCACCTAGGATGGGCAACTCAAGAGTGTGACTTCTTCTGTAGAGCTCCCTGGGTCCTGACTGATGCTGGACTTCAGTTAAATAGCTTTGGCCCCTTCCTTGATCTGACTGTCTCCCCTCACATAGGGGCTCTGCTAAAGTCATGGATTCGCGGCTCCACGACAGCTCCCACTTGAGCTCCTTTCCTAGAGAATTATGCTGAAGCACCGAGACTGTTACTACTTACTTTAAAAAAGCATCACGACAACAGGGTGTTTCTCACAAATTGGCACAATCTGGCAAAACTTTGCTTTCCCAATGGTTCACTGCTAACAAGATGAAATAGTGTATGCAAGACATGAAGGAAAACAAAACCATGCAGAATGCTATAAAATATCACAGCTGTCTCTTTGGAAAAGTAAAAAAAAAACTGAAAAAAGAAAGTAAAGAATTACACTATGTCATGAAGTGCAATAAACAAAGCAAACTATAGTATCTCACAGAGAGAACAGAGCACAGCTTTTGGCAACATATATTACCAAACTAGAGGTAAATGTGGCTAAATAAATTAGGTAAACAAAAATGCTAGTTTTCCCTTGAATTTTGTTTCTGGAGATAGTAGGTACAGCATTTAGCAGAAAACACAAATCTCCATTTCTTCTTGAGAAATGGAAACCAGACTGGTTTATTATCAATGTAAACCTTCTCAGCAGCAAATGCAACATTATTCATTTAAACAACATTAAAGCATTAGTTTTAAAGAAAGCACAACAAGGAGAAAATCTCAACACTGCCCTGGATTGTCTCAATCATTTCCATCTCTTCCTTCATCTTTTGTCAACCTTTTACCAACACGAAAATTGTGACTACAAAGAGAGACTTGTTAAGTTCTTTGTTAACTTCTCAATATTGTTCAAAGTATCATAAATTCCTGCATACAAAGTACAATTATATCCATGCCTGAAAATATAACGAAGCACTCTGCTTTCTGTGCTAATCTTGAAAAAGGAGAAAGGGGGGGGTCTGAAGCTTATGGAACCTGTACACTAAAGGCACTTGAAAACAATGGTCTTCAGATTGCTTCAAACATACCATGTGATCACCAAGAAATTCTTATGAGGAGATAGATAGAGAGATATATGGGAATCTATATGACTGCTTTTCTAAAATTGGTTTACAGCACCTTAGTATTTTAGTTTGTAATTTACCTTTCCTTAAAAGCATTTTTTCTATTCTGTTAAAGAGAAATATATGACTTCCTTGAATTAACCAATAGGGAAACTTGAGAGTGCATAGTTCCCACTGAAAGAGTCTCATAGGGGAAGCAAGGAAAGCTTGAATAAGATAGTCAGGGTTGTTGTAACTTTTTCCCTGAACAAACTAAAACAAGGTTCCATGCTTCTGACTATATGGTCAATTAATTGTGTATTCTGTCATCCATAGGTTCTTCTAGAATCTAGACAGGACCACCACCTTGCCAATGTAAATCAAAATTTTTATTTAAATTACATTTTTTATAACAGATGGCAAATCTTTTTGGCTCATCATTTTGCTTAAGAGAGTAGGCCTTTTATTACCCACCATAAATTGAATATTATATCTACAGTCTTGTGCTTTTGGTATTTTTGATGATTCTGTCTTACTGAGCTCGTGTGTGATAACACAATGCGATGCAATGGGTACTTTATACACAATGTGATGTAAGGAGCAACTAACATTTGAAGATAAGGTGGCAACGTGGGTCTGAGAAAGAGTGTCTTCTGGCTTGCAGATACCTTCTTGCTGATCTTCTCCCAGTCAGTGGATTGCCTTTTTTTCTTAGTGACAGTGTCCTTTGCTTTGGGGCTCACAGGTGTCCAGGGAGATGTCCCCAGTTAGTTCCTTGGGCAGCTGAGGAGAGGGAACCTGAAATGGCCCTATCCTATAGCCATACTGATGAATATCTTGCATATCACCATAGAACCTTCATCTGGCAATGGATGGAGACAGAGGCAGAGACCCACACTGGAGCACTGGACTGAGCTCCCAAGGTCCAAATGAGGAACAGAAGGAGGGAGAACATGAGCAAGGAAGTCAAGACCGCGAGGGGGGCACCCACCCACTGAGACAGTGGGGCTGATCTGTTGGGAGCTCACCAAGGCCAGCTGGACTAGAACTGAAAAAGCATGGGATAAAAGTGGACTCTCTGAACATGGCGGACAATGAGGGCTGATGAGAATCCAAAGACAATGACACTGAGTTTTGATCCTACTGCATGAACTGGCTTTGTGAGAACCTAGCCAGTCTGGATGTTCACCTTCCTAGACCTGGATGGAGGGGGGAGGACCTTGGACTTTCCACAGGGCAGGGAACCCTGACTGCTCTTTGGACTGGAGAGGGAGGGGGAAAGGAATGGGGGGATGGGGAGAGAAGTGGGGGAAGGAGGGAGGAGGGGGGGGGAGGGGGAGGGAAATGGGAGGCGGGGAGGAGGCGAAAATTTTTTCAATAAAAAAATAATAATAATGAAACTTAATAAAGTAGACTAGCTGCTCTAAGTAAACAAAAACAAACAAACACACACACACAAAAAAAAAAACCCAGAAACCGAAGGCTAGCTTTGGGTTACAAGTTTTTTTTGCAGATTGGTTCCTTAGGCTCATATTTTTAATCGCTCTAGTACTTCCAACCACAAAATCCTGATATATGAAAATTCTAAAAAGCACTTACCGACTTTTAAGTAAGTTTGCTGGTAGATTTGATTGTGAAAAATATAACCCAGATTACCTCATCTTTTGGTAGAAACAGAAGCACATATATCCATGTTAAGTAGTTACATAAATTAATTTACATGTAAAGGACTTAGCTGTATAATTAAGTTGATTTTTTAAAAGAAGCCTCTCAAAAGCTTTTCTCTCTTCTGAAGTATTTTCAATCACTATCAAAGTATCATAGAGGAAAATAAAAAAAAGGTGTTTATGAATTCAATATAGAGAAACTATATTCAGCATTTGCTTCTTTGGGGATCATCCCCTAGGATCATATCTCAATGTGGTCCTAAAAGTTATTATTCATATCCAAGCCCATATTTTAAGGTGAGCAAAATGCATAGGTAGAACATAGATAGGGCTGTTATCCACAGGAGGGGAGGGCACCATTTCAATGACTAATATTTAAAATGGTGATCAAAATGTCTCTACAAAATGATTGCATCATGAAAAATCAAACTGTCTTAGAAGAGAAAATGATGACCCCAGTTGACATGAAAAACAAGATTCCTTCAGTATTTGATGGCATGGAGAAGTTTAAAAATGTGTACAGGATGCTTTTTAAAAGTCCCAGTCAGATATCTCTCCTCAAAAGCCAGCTCTCCCATTATTATCCACATAGTTCCATTTGCTGATTTGATGAGTAAAGGCTCGGTGGCCAGATGCAAATCCACTTTCTGATGCCACTCTAACCAGCAGAACAACTGCTTCTCCATCGCTCCTCAGCCAGAAGCAAACAGAAGGATGCAAGACAATTGCATGAGGTGACTTGTTAGTTCTGAAAGTAATCATTAATATGGCTGAAGGAGCAAATCTATAAATAAAATAAAGGACTGACTTTTGTGTGACAATTTTAGCTCTTTCCCAGTCAAGAGATGTTTCTAAGTATATAAAATGCTACTAAGTTTCCTCATAAATCACACCCAGACTTCACGCATTGATATAAATGAAGAATACAGTGTGGAGAGAAACCCCATATTTGAACTATGAAATTAATTGATGACTCTGATATAAGCAGAGCATGAGGTACAAGGATAGATGTGCTGTTTATGAAGTGTGAGATTAATTGCATTAACTGAGATTTTCACAATTGAAAAATGGAAGTTTAGTATAGCAAGAATTCTTGAAATTAGTATTCAGGACCAGGGCAGATAACTATGAGGGTTAGAAGACAGTTAAAAGTCAAGTCACCCATCTCCCAAGACTGAGCAATTACGTTTGCAAAGAGTCTGCATTTAAATGAGAAAATTCCGTATGTGAATTAGGCAACAAAAAATATTTAGTTTTGAAATATAAGAAAACCAACTGATATACCAGTTTAATAAGTCCTTTCTAGTCAAAAATGTAGAGTTTCAATTATTTTAATTTTCAATAATTTCAATTATTTTAATTTTAATTCCTGGTTTAAAACAGACTCATTAAAATAATTTCATCTAGACAATCTTTAGACACTGTATTGTGATTGTGTTTATGCTCTCTGCAGCAAGCACACTCTACTATATATGTGCTTCTGGCACATGGCATATTTATACGTGTATGCTGAGTGAAAGAGTGCACATCTCTGAGACTGAGAGTAAGAAGCCTCCCTATGTGTACCTCCAGTACACAATGCATACATACACGTAAGAATAGGCATAAGTGATCTTTATTGGCAGTGGCCCTTGTGCCACAACATTAGGTTGTCCTCTGATGTTAGTGAGACAATCCCACATGGTCAAGCCAGAGACTTGAGAAAGATTTCCAAAAAGCAAAGATGCAAATGAAAGAGTGATGGCCATGTGGCTCGAGCTCTGACCTGTTCAGTGTTTCAACTTCAGACTTTTTGTAGTTCTGATGGAGGTGCTGAACAAAGCCTGGCCTGTCCAAAATGAAATCTCTCAAGTATATACAGCACACACCATGTGATGATGGATGCTAAAAAAAAATCTCACACTAGCTCAGAATTGAGTATAATAAAGAATTATTTATTTAGGGGTAGACTCACAGATCACAGTACCCTGAATGAACAGGGAACAGGAACCGAATCCAGCAGCCAGAAGAGAGGGAACGTGAGCTTTACATTGGTATTTATAGTATAAGAGGCCATGGCCAAGTGGGTGGGTAACTTAAAGGCTACTGGCTGTAGGATTTCCTACAGCACTCACGTCTATATGTGTGACAGCAGCAGCGCAGGGAGGGGAGGGTCGTAGGGGGGCTACCCAGCTGAGTGTAGGTGTCCATGGAGACCAGAAGAGAGCAATGGGCATCCTGAAATTGGAGTTCAATGCATGTGATGCCAAATGTGGGTGCTGGAAACCAAACTTGAGTTCTCTGCATGAGCAATACTTGCTGTTCACCATTCAACCATCTCTCCAGCCCCTGGCACTGCACTTTGGGGATAAAAAAAAGAAGGTCGCAGATAGAGTAGATCAAATTTCTCTGTACATTTTACTTCTTCATTCCTTTTCGTAATTAACTGTTATTTTTATTTCAATATTTTTTTTTTGCTATCAAGAAAATGGTTTGAGGGGGAGATACTTCTAAGATTTAGATAGGCATTGTCACAGTTCTTAATTCTGGCAGCTATGGTCATTTCATAACTGTAGTAGTTCTAAAGGAAATGGACCCTGAAAGGGGTTGCTCCATTAGGATATGTGACCTTGCTGGAGAAAGTGTGTCACTGTGGGAACAGGCTTTAAGGACTCTTGCTCAAGCTTCCCTCAGTGTAATAGTCTACTTCCTGTTGCCAGCAAGCCAAGATGTAACCACCATCATGTCTGCCTGCATACAGCTGTCCTCCTGTCATAATCTCAGAACCTCTGGACTGTGAGTGAGCTATCCAAGGAAAATGTTTTCTCTATAAAAGTTACTGTGATTGTGTTGTCTCTCCACAACAATGAAAACCCTAGGAAAGAAGTTGGTACCAGGGACCTGGATATTTCTGTGATATACCAGGCCATGTGTTTGCAGGAATTTGGACTTTGGTACTTTGGTTTATGAAAGCAGTGGAATGCTTTAATTGCTTGGTAGGAGAATGGAAGACAATGGTACGAAGAGTTATTTGAACTGTCCAGGTTTAAGAGAAGAATGTTTAGTATGTTGCATGAATCTTATTCTAATGACATTTTGGTGAAGGAAATGGCTGCATTTTGTCCTTGTCTGAAGAGTCTACCTGAGGCTAAAGTAAGAGCTTTGGATTAATTCTGTTGACAGAAGAAATTTCAAAACAGCCTCATACAGACTTTGTCATGTGGGTATTAGTGTTAACTCTATGAAGATATATAATGAAAATAAGAAAGTTGAACAAGGGAAAATACTTGAGGAACAAAAGGGCACCAGGAAGTATAATGGAGCTAAATAACCCATTCAAGGAGAGAAATGGATTAAGAAGTGGAATAAAGGGAGTGGTGACCTTAGGGCAAGATCCAACCCAGTTTAGTTTCCAACTATGTAAGGGAATTGAAGAAAAGCTTAGAGCTGGATGTGGTTGGGTCCACCTTTAATCCCAGCACTGCAAGGACAGAGGCTGGCAGATCTCAGAGTTTGAGGCCAGCCTGTTCTGCAGACCAAGTTTCAGGACAGTCAAGCCTTGGCAATGAAAGACAGAAATCTGGTAATTGAATGAGGGGTCCATGTTTTAGTCCCAGTAAGCAGCAGAACTTCAGCCACATGGTTCTGGCTTTAGAGTTAAGGTTAGAGGAAAGGAGATATGAAATAGAGGCTAGGCATATGTCAGGGGTGCCCCTGAATGGAGGCCTAGTAGGGAGGCCATTGCATGAAGCAGTAAAGTTTAAGCCTGGATTATTTTGGAGAACCCAAAATGTTAGAGATGCCAGAATTGTGGGATACCTGCTGAGGAGAGCTACTAATAGGGAGTGGAACTTGTCCAAGAGAAACAAGTGTGTCGCAGTCAAACCTGGATGGAGTTGGAGATCTGAAGAACATTTTGACACTAGATGTGAAGATGCAGTGTTTGGAGATTTCCCAGCTGGTGCTTGGTCTTGCTTTGGTCCACAACTTCCTCACTATGTTCCTTTCTCTACATTCTGGAATGGTTTATTTTGCTCAAGTTTCCCTCAGTGTGACAGTTAGTTGACTTCTTGTTGCCTGCAAGCTGAGATGTAGCCACTGTCACATCTACCTGCACTACCATGCTCCCCATCATGATAATAATGGACTGAATCTCTAAAAAGGTAAGAGAGCCACCCCAATGAAATGTTTTCTTCATAAGAGTTGCTGTGGTCACGGTTCTTCATAGCAATAGAAACTAACTAAGACAGTGACTAATATCCAACCCCTTTCTTCCTTGTTCACTCCAGAAGAACCTCTTCCCCAGTGCCTCCTGACAATAGTTATATTATTCAAATGAGTTAAAACAATAGAAATAGACTGTTGTGATAAAGTATTTATGATCAATTATTTTATAATAAACTAGAGAGATATTTGATCAACACCTCATGCAAGATTGAAAAATAACTGGGAAGTACTTAAAACATGAGATTCTTATAGATTAATACAGGAATATAATGGAACTCTATGCATTATATGGGTATATATTGATGCATGCACATATGATTAAGACATCTATGCTTGCCAATTATAAACTATGTCTATGCATTGTTCCATTATATTGGTATCTGAGAAAATAAACATTGACAACTTCTACTTCTTATAAATGTAATTATCAGCTCATTGCCTATTTCTATACTGGCATCTTTCCCATCTATTGTTAGAGAATTCTATTTTGTCATTTCATTGTATGCTTATCTTACTCATTTCCTCCATCCATCCTGTCTTTGACAACTGTCCTGTATTTGCAGAGTTCCTAGAAAACGGACACTTGCTGGTTGGAGAGACATGATCTTCTTTAATGCTTAGGAATACCATTCTGCAACTGACCTAACAGAGTCTATAGAGAGAGTAATCTTTTATTTCTTATCATGTTTATTATAATTACCAATTTAATATGTTTCTTTTAAGCATTGTATTATTTCACACCTGCTGCACAGTTGAGTATTTCTGAATGAGTGCTGAGGAACAGACATAGACTCTGCCCTAACTAAACTTACTCTTTAGTGGGAAAAGGTACATTATACATAATAAGAAAAGATGATTGAAGACCATGAAAACTGAGAAGGACCCAGCACACAGGGCTTGGGTAGATCCAACAGGATGCTTAAATGTAGTGCTAGGGTATCAGTCCTTGGTCCTCCCATTTCCACTTGGCTGTGTATCTACCTCATTCACCACACCCCCTTTCTCATGGACTGCCCTGACACATTTGGGAAGTCTCCCATCATCCATTCTCCCAATAGCATTCAAGGTTTGCCTGCTCTGTAAAACTTCTCAGGGATTCCAGCTCATGCACAGTTCTCCACTGAGGTCATGAGATCAGAGCCACTTTTCTTATAGATCTGTGCAAAAGTTAAGCAAATGCCTCTTCAAAATTTGTCATTATTTAAATAAGTAATTCATATCTTATTATCCTATATACTTATGAGATAGAAATTCATTCAGGGACATTTACAACAGTTCTGTGTGGTTTTTGTTGATATGTTTTCTTTTATTTATTTTCCTTCAAATTTGCAATTTGTTTTTCAAGTGCAGCATGCTTATACCCAATAACTAAGAAATAAGCTTGGGTATAATAACCACAAGTTATTAGGTTCTTATCAGGTAGCAGAATCGTACTCAATAAATTATAATGTGTTACTTCATGCGTACCTGATGAGATGGTAGGCCCAGTTGAGATATGTTATTTCTTGTCCACTTGGTTAAGGTAAACTTGCTAGAATGCAAAACTCTCTCTAGAGCGAAGATTTTGTGAGGTATTTTTAGTTTTTTTGTAAATAAGTATTATTTGTTAGAAATTTGCAGCTATATATTTTGATTATGAATGCTAATAAGCAAGGAGGTGCTAAGATTAACATCTGACATGGGTTTTGAACGTTTATCATAATAAAAATGTAAAAAGTTAACGGTTAGAGATTTCTTCTGAATCACTTTTATTTTATTATTTAAGGAATTAAAATTTGTTGAAGGCTTTCAAGTACAGTTAGGATATATTTTATGGAAAACTTTATCGCTAAAGTCTCAATGACTAAAATGCAAAAGATGAAATGCACTAGGATTTCAGAGATCAAGGTGATTTGTTGAATTACGTGGCAATAATTACACTTATAAATCCTCCTATGAGCCCATCGACCATGTGCTGCCCTTTAAAAGGAACCCAGACTGCTGGCAGATGTCTGCCAGCTATTCAGAAGTAAGATTTTTATCAATTTATGCCCTTTTGGTTTAGGATATGAAATTGGTTGCAGCTTAACCCTGAAGTAATGTAAAGGCGATATTCAGCCACTAGCTGGCATTATACTGTAGAATAATCTCTGTGAGACTGTGTGTGGTTCTCTGTGGGGCTCTGTGTCGTGAAAGAGGAAAGGCCTCCCAGTCAGTTGCCTTGAAAAGCAAAATAATGGGTCTACACATTATGTCTCTCTTTCTGTCTCTTGTTTATTTGAGACAGGGTTAAGGATACCATTGAATTCCTGATCCTCCTGCCTCTGCCTCATAGGTGCTGGGATTCAACCTGGCTCATCAATGTTAATCTCTTATGGGTTAGCCATTCTGACCAAATTATTAAATGCAATCTAGTCAAAAAATTAGCATTATAGAGAGACTAGGTTTGGATGATTTGGATGAGCAACTGATGCCATTATCAATAAACTTTAGAAAAGTTTATCACTTAGTATTGTGGAGAGAGATGGAGTACCAGGTTCAATTTTAAAATACAAAAGTTTCTTTTCTCATTTTAGGGATGACTTTCATCTTCCCATGTTTATTGCTCCTCCAGCTCAGTGCCTTCTCTCCCCCTATACTATGAACACTTCTTTATTTTTATATTTGTTTTGTTTTGTGCTTTCATTGAGTTATATCTTTTTCTCTACTCTCCTCCCTTCGTTGCCCCTTTCCTTTTACCCTCTCCTGTGGCCCCCACACTCCCAATTTACTCAGGAGATCTTGTCATTTTTTTAAACCTTTCTTAAGGAAATGCTCAATATCCTTAGCTATCAGAGAAATGCAAATTAAAACAACTCTGATATTTCATCTTACACCTGTCAGAATGGCCAAGATCCAAACACTGAAGACAGCTTTTGCTGGAGAGAATGATGGGTTAGGGGAACATTGCTGGTGGGAGTGCAAACTTGTACAGCTGCTTTGGAAATCAGTATTCCAGTTTCTTAGATAATTGGGAAACAATCTATCTCAAGACCCAGCAATACTGCTGTTGCATATATATTAAAAAGATAATCATACCACGAGGACTTGTGCTCAACTATGTTCGTAGCAGCATTATTTGTATTAGCCAGAACCTGGAAACAAGCTAGATGCCACTAAACTGAAGAATGAATAAAGAAAATGTGGTACATTTACACAATGGAGTACTACTCAGTGGTAAAATTGATGATATCTTGAAATTCACAGGCAAATGGATAGATCTAGAAAAAGCCACAATGAGTGAGGTAACCTAGACCCAGAAAAACAAATATAATATATACTCTTTCATAAGTGACATTTAGACATACAGTAAAGAAAAACCAGCCTAAAGTCCACAACTCCAGAGAAACTAGACAACAAAGAACACTTCTAATTTAGTATTTATAAGCAACATTTTCTCACATCTTGGTATAACTGGTTCTAGCATTAGAGTATTTCACATTTAACCAGATTGTTGTTATTGTTATTTTCTGGATTTTTTTTAGATCTAAGAAAAATTTAATTGTAGGAATCCCATCAGTACCACATGCAAAACCAGCAGTCACAGTGTGTAAATCTGATTGCTCAAGGCAAATTGGCCTAACTCCATGCAACCATTTTTCTACTTAAACTGGTGATTGATGTATTAAGGTATATGTTGGTGTTTCTTTTCTGGGTAATACCTCATTCTCATTATACTGACTGGACATTTAAAAGGAGGGTGAATGTGGACCTTCCAGAAAACTGTTTGTTGGTCATATCCAAGTCACAGTATTATGAGACCAATGGCACTCACTGGGTTTCCCCCTTGTCCTTCTAATACATACTGGTTTGTAAAAGTTTGTTACCAGTAAAATTAGATAAACATCATGATATACTTATGCCTTATTCAAATTCATCTTGAACATGTCAATGAATACAATTTCCAGGACAACAAAAGAACTATCTACTAACTCTAAGTTCTGGATGCTGGTGTCAATTGTTTTGGTTTGAACTCGTAAGCTACTATAGCCACTACTGGTCAACTTGCTCAGACCATTGAATTGACATGGGAATAAAAAGTGGTCAAGTAAAAAATCTCTACTCATGAGATATACAGAGACTTTAAGATCTATCAGATTCTCCCATCAGTGTGTATTCCATGAGCATAGGCTACTACACAAGTTCCCAATATCCTATTGGATCATTCCCTAGCTGTAAGAAATGCATATGCTATGATTTCCTCTGATTTAAAATCTGCATATTTATGATTAGCAATACAGATGTTAAGGTCTTATGAGATAGGCAAGACAGATGCAGGTTGCTGAGTGGTGTTCACCAATAAAACTTGACACAAAATGGGAATTTTGCTTTACTTTTATTAATTGTGTGTCTGTATTTATTATTTATGTATGCATGTATATAAATGGACAGGCACATGAAATAATATGTGTTTGAAGGCCAGAGGACAGCTTGTGCACATTGTATCTCATCACTCTTTCTACCATTTGGGTCCTTTGGATTGATTTTAGGTCTTAAGGCTTTACCTGCGAAGTGGTCTTGTTAGGCCCAAACCCATGATATTTATCTAAGGGGTATATAAAAAACTGATGATTGTTTCCTTAATAATGGATAGTCTTGTTACTTCACTAGCCTAGTATGAAGTGTGTTTCATCTGAAAAAATAATATTAAAGGGTTGGGAATAATGGTCCATGCCTTTAATCCTAGCATTCTGGAGGTGGAGGAAGAGGCAAGCAGATCTCTGTGAATCTGAGGGTAGCCTGGTGGTGTGGGACAAGTGTCTGTATTCTGTCAATTATGTTTTAAATAAATGCTGATTGGCCAATAGCCAGGCAGGCAGTATAGGCAGGACAACCAGACAGGAAGTAGAGCCAGGTCAATGAGAACAGGAGAATTCTGGGAAGAGGGAAGCTGCCTCTGCAGTCCTGTCCAGACACAGAAGAAGCAAGATGTGACTATGCCACTGAAAAAGGTACTGAGCTATGTGGCTAGCACAGATAAAAATAATGGGGCAATGTAAGTTATAAGAGTTAATCAGAAGCTTGAGCTAGTAGGCCAATCAGTTTATGTTTAATGTAGACCTCTGTGTGATTTCTTTGGGACTTAATGACTGCGGGAACCGGGCAGGACAGAAAACCTCTGACAACAGCCTGATATACATAGTGAGTTCCAGGCCATCCAGGCCAACCAGAGATACATGAGACCCTGCATCACTGATACAGTGATAATGATAAGAAATAACAATACTTAAATTCTAGGTGAATGAAATAATTTTTATATCAACAGTGTTCCTTAATGTTTAAAATTTAAGTTAATTTTAAATGTACTAGCTACATGTTGTTTATAAATGCTAATTCATTTTCTATTGACGGCAATAGAATAATTTGTACATATTTTTAAGAGATTCTATAATATAGTTTCCCATAACTATATCCTCTTCTAGAAACTTTTGTGACTTATTTATTCTTCAGAAGACACCAATCCAGCAAGTTAAATTTCCTTTACTTCTTATGTTTTCTTTTGCTATTTCTCCTGATGCTACTGTACAATGCCAAGTACAGCAGGAACAGAAAGAAGTGAAGATAAAAGACCGTTGTGTGGAGAAAGGTGTTTTTATATCCTGGTGGCTACAAACAGGTGGTCTTTCCTAAATAAAAGTTTGGGAAATAATGAAGTCAAATAGTATTTTTACAAATGCCTAGTCATCAGATGATTTGGGCTTTGTCTTTTCCTTAGAGTTTATATTATTCAGTATTCTAGAATTGAGCTTATCAATATCCTCAATTTTGGGGTATCACAACTGTGATGGATTGTCCCAGGTAGACACATTATTTGCCTTGGTGGACAGCTAAGATAATAGTGGTCACCGTAGCTTACAAAAGAAATGGTTACAAGTCAAAAGTAAACTTTATAAACATTCTACTGTATGAAAGTCACAGCATGCTTTTAGTCACATCTCAAACAAGAAATGACAGGTTTCAGGGGAGGGACTTTCAGAACAATTCGTTCTTGGAATATATTTCCAGAGCATGTTACTTGTAAATGAAAGATTTAAGAATATTTTTATAGAGTTTAGCCTCAGACGTTAAATTTTAGATATGCAATATTAATATGACGTTTTTCTACAGGATATTTGCTACTATCGCACATGCACATGTGCTATATCTGCATTTCCATGCACAGCTCGTGTGAACCAGCTTTGTTTCAGCACAGGCATTCAGAAGCAAAACACTCTTAGAGATCATCTCAAGTTCATTTCATCATGCAACTCTTTCCCTGAGGATAATTTTTCCTCATTAGCAAGTCATGTCTTTGGGATAAAACACACAAGCAACCTTCCTGTAGCACAAGAGTGGTACACAGGTTGTACATTTTGTGTTCTATGATGTGGGTCTGAGCATCTGCTTCCCATATTTAACATACAGTCTCCACATTGATCACCATCACTTTCATGGCTGCACCCAGCATCTCCTGTCCAAGGAAAGACAATTCAAACTGGAAATATTTATTCCAAAACCATCTTAATTAGACCAAATTATACCTAACAACATTTTAAATAGTATTTTTAGATGATGGAAACAAAAATGTGTATTTCCTTTTATCTTCTTTTTCTTTTTTTACATATATGCTAATTTGTACTCTTCGCAGTTCAATCTACAGTTGTTTAAGTGACACAAATACAATGGGTGTTGGAGGAGAACCTACTACTGCCATGTTAATACAGCAGCAGAAGCCCTAACTATAAAAGCCATTGTGTTTAGGTACACGGAAGTTTAGTCGTCACCACTCATCAAGGAAACTTCTCTTTAAAACACAAGTCACTACAGAGAACCACAATCAACCAAAATGAAAGAGTTGTGGAACCCAGTCCCAGGGGAGACACCAGCAACACAGATCCTGCATCTAAGGCTCAGGGAACACTGCAGAAGAGCAGTTGGAGAGCTTGGAAGAGACAGAGGACCAGGAAGTCTGATGTGAGATTGTGGCTCCTAGAAATGACAGGGAAGCTACACACTTGATACCTCAATAATACAGCTGCATAAATACAAGCTAAACAAGGACAACAATAGACATTCTAACATGGACAGTAGACAGCTCAGGAGGCCTCAACCCGACACAAAGAACTACAAGCAACTAGAGAATGCTGAGATGGGAGAAAGCGTCTTCTCCCAGGGAAGAGAACATCAATTGGTTAACTTATATGAAATAGTCAGCTCTGAAGTAATGCAAGTAACATTACGCAGACTGAGTTGTCTAAGGCTTTGTAACCACAATTAACAAAAACAGAGGCCATGAAATGGAAATGGAGGAAGTAAGAGGTATATGGAGGGTTTGGAGGCAGGGAAGGAAAAGGCAAAATGTGATTATATTAATCTCAAAAAATAAAGAACAAAATAACCATGAAGTTTTAAAAATTATTTTAGAGTAATTTGGATCAAATATATTTAATGTACATATAATACATGTTTAACAGGCAATACCAATCTGAAAGTGTCATTAACAACATCATTCTAAATATAATTTTAGAAGTAAACCTAATCTTATAATAATTGTTCCATATTTATGAGCACTCCTGAAGTCAAGGTTCATTCCTAACTATAAACAAATATAGATATTCTGCAAATAGAAATGTAAAGAAATTCTAGCATAAAAATTTAGCTTCATAAATTTGTTAACAATATCTTTAAAAATAAATTCAAAATACATAATCCTTTTCCTTTTCTTTTGGCAAGAAGACTCTTTTAAAATTACATGTGTGTAAACACACACATAAGCAGTAAATCCAAGAGTCCTGCATGGGATTGTGAACAAGCCTACAAAGCTTTGACAGAGAGAAAAGGGGGGGGGGCAGTTAAAGGAAGACTCAGAGGAAGATTGTCTCATTGAGCTCCAAGAGAAAAATACGTAACTATATTTTCTGGAGTCAGAGGAAAAGGAAAAGACTCTTTTTGTTAGCTTACCTTTAAAAAAATTTACAAAATTACAGGGTTATTTCAGTTCCTTTGTGCGCAGATAGTGTAGCCATCTTAAAATATACCTTAGAAAGAAGAGAACCTCGAAGCCAACTTAGAAAACTATGGCTACAGGGCCAAGTGAATCAGCAAGAGGGGCCTATTATTAAGTGTTTGGCAGGTTTTTTTTCCATTGTAATTTTACAGTTTCCTACAAGACTGTCTTATAATTTTGAACCTTGAATTCCTTTTTAGAGATGCCCCTTCAGACCCTCTAACTTGTGTAAAAAAAATTGTTCTTAAGACCAACTTCCTATCAGCTCCATATCTAAGACTTGTCAACTTGGATAGTATCCCTTTAGATCTCCTTAACCCCAGAGTTCTTTTGCAAGGACTGGTGGTGAACATTATGTTTTAGTACACTGTCATCAGCAACAGCCTTTAATATACTAAAGAGTCCTAAATGAAGTTTAAAATGCATTTATCAGTGAGATACAAGTCAACTTCTACTGATAACTCCTGGCAAAATATACATTCATTTGTAAATGGTAGCTATTCATTTTTGTATGATATATTTAAGAAAATCACAATGTAATATTACATGCACATTAATTCTCAGTGTTGCTTCCCTACCTTTCCCTTTAACAAAGGCTGTTGCTTCTCCTGAAAGAACGAGCACTCACCAGCAATTCTACAAATAATGCTGCTACCCAACCAGTGGGGTTTCACAGTCTAGCCAAGGTCATCAGACAATTTCAAGGAGGAAGGATTTCACAACCAAGGATAATGATTTATTAATCTTTTCTTCTTGCTGTTTTTCTCAGAAATGATTTACTTACATTTGAACTTCTCAGATGAAAAATAGCTGGGATTTTTCAAAAGTATGCAAACTGATGTGTCTGTCTTCTATCATTTCTTGTAATATTTTCTGTGTTTCCTTCTGGTTTGGAGCTGTGCTGGCTAGGTATTATGTCAATTTGATATAAGCTAGAGTCATCTGAGAAGAGGGAGTCTCAATTGAGAAAATGCCTCCAAAATATTAGGTCATAGGCAAGCCTGTAGAGCATTTTCTTTAGGGATTGATGAGGGAGAGCCCAGCCCATTGTGAGTGGGGCCATTCCTGGGTGGGTATGTTTGGGATCTAGAAGAAGGCAGGTTGAACAAACCATGGGGGGCAAGCCAGTTAACTTCAGTCCTCCATGGTCTCTGCATTAGTTCCTGCCTCTAAGTTCTTGCTCTTCTTGAGTTTCTGTTCTGGCTTCCATCCGTGACAAGACTGTTACCTGGCCATTAGAGATTTGTCTGTTGAGAATTTTCTGTTTATGTCTGTATCACATTTTTAAAATTGAATTATTTGTTCTTTTGATGTCAAGTTTCATGAGTTTTTTGTATATTTTGGAGATCAGTCCTTTGTCGGATGTGGGGTTGATGAAGATCTTTTTCCATTCTGTAGGCTGCCATTTTGTCTTGTTGACCATGTTCTTTGCTTTACAGATGCTTCTCAGTTGTTGGAGGTCCCATATATTAACTCTTGCTTTCTATGTCTGTGCTACTGGTGTTGTCTCCTGTGCCAATGCGTTCAAGTGTACTTTCCACTTTTTTTTCTGTGATGTTCATTGTGGTTGGTTTTATGTTGATTTCTGTGATCCATTTGTACTTGAGTTTTGTGTATGGCAATAGGTAAGGAATTGTTTATTTGCATTCTTCTCTATGTTGATATCCAGTTATTGCCAGCACCATTTGTTGAATATGCTTTCTTTTTTCTGTTTTTTATTTTTAGCTTTACTTTATGATCAGGTGATTGTAAGTGTGTGGATTGATATCCAGACCTTTGGTTCAATTCCATTGGGCCTCTTGTCTGTTTTTATGCCAATACCAGCCTGTTTCCATTATTTTTGCTTTATAGTTGAGTTTGAAGTCATGAATGGTGATGCCTCCAGAAGTTCCTTAACTGTTCAGGATTGTTTTGGTTATCCTGGTTTTTTTTTCTATATGAAGTTGAGTATTTGTTCTTGTGAGATCTGTGAAGAAGTTTGCTCAACATTCTTAGCTATCAGAGAAAAGCAAATCAAAACAACTTTGAGATTCCATCTTAAACTCATCAGAATGGCCAAGCTCAAAAACACTGATGACTGCTTATGTTGGATAGAATGAATGGTAAGGAGAACACTCCTCCATTGCTGATTGGAGTACAAACTTGTAAAGCCACTTTGGAAATTAGATGGCAACTTCTCAGAAAATTAGGAAACAATCTACCTGAAGACCCAGCAATACCACTTTGGGTATATATCCAAATAAGCTCAATCATACCACAGAGACATGTGCTCAACTATGTTCATAGCAGCATTATTCACAATAGCCAGAATTTGAAAACAACCTATATGCCCCTCAACCAAAGAATGGATAAAAAATGTGGTATATTTACACAATGTAGCACTACTCAGTGATAAAAAATAATGACATTTGAAATTTGCAGGCAAATGCTAGATTTAAAAAAATTATTAGTGAGAAAATACAGAACAGAAAGACAAATATAATATGTACTAACTCATAAGTGTCTTTTCGACATAAAGTAAAGAAAAACCAGCCTACAGTTCATAACCCCAGAAAAACCTGAGAGAGACATACATGGGTCTACATAGGAAGAAGAAAAAGACAAGATTTCCTGAGTAAACTGGGAGTGTGAGGGCCTTGGGAGAGGGTAGAAGGGGAGGAGGGAAAAAGAAAGTGGAATGGAGATTAATATATAGCTCAATAAAAACAATGGGAACCTGTTACCTGGAAGTATGAGCAAAACAAACCCTTTCTTTCCCAAGCTGTTTTTGGTCATTGTTTTTTATCACAGCAATAAACCCTAATTAGGGCAGGGGGTTGCCTTGTTTCACCCTGGCTCAGTTGAATATAATTGCTGAGGTGAGTCCTCCCAACACACATACACTTGCCATTTGCCAAGAGAGAAAAGTGTTCACGATGCTCAGATGTTCCTTCCATCCAGATCTGAAAGCCCCATCTATCTCATTGTGCTGATTGTAAACTGCGTATCATGTTCACCAGCCTAAATCCAGTCATTCTCCTTTCTCTCTCTGGTTGCATTATTTTTAGATAGCTGGCTCTTAAGTCTGCTCTTCTTTTACACTTTGAAAACTATATCAGGTCCTTTTGATCACTTTCTTCCTTAGGTGAGAGAACACAGTCAACGTCCATTCATTTCAACTCCCGAATTAGAACTACACAGTGAATGGACGCTTTTAGGCTCTCACCAACCGTGCAAGGAGTAGAACTGTTGCGGGAAATGGCTCCTATGCCATGAAACACAATTCTCAATCCTTTTTCTTTACTTAAAAGGAGAAAACTATGTCTGTGTCTGTGTGTGAGCACACATGTGCTTCTGTGTGTGCAACTGCTGCTGCATGTTTTGGTAGTGATGGCAGTGCATGGGTGTTTAGATGCATGGGTCTTTGTGCATGTGGAAGCCAAAATCAACTTTGAGTATATCTTCAGGAACACCATTCACCTCCTTTGAGAAAGGGTCTCTTGGTGGCTAGATTAGCTGGCCACTGCTCTAGGAAAATTACAGTCTTTGCCGCTGTGACACTGGGGTTACAAACATACACCAGCATGCTTGGCTTTAGAGATATGCTTTGGGGAACAAACTCAGGTCCTTACGTTTACAAGGCAAATGCTTTGTCAACTGAACCAAACCTCTAGCCTTAGTCATTTTTACTAGTTGGAGCCACCAAATGGCTCTTGCCAAGTTAATGAAGAGCTTTAGTCCTGGTTGTAGAAATTTTTACTTCTGTGTTTATTTTTGTTCTCTGAAAATAGTAAAGATTTGGGAATAGTATTCCTATTTTTCTTCCTCTAGATTGGTGTGAAGAAATATAAGTAATCTATCCTTCCTCACTATATAGGAGCAGAGCTAACTTGTTTGCTATCTTCTATTAAGTGTAAGAGGCCAAAACCCACTTTTAAAAGTGAAACATGCCTAAAAGAAATGCTAACATGGAAGAGGGGAATCTCATAGGGCCCACCTCTAAACAAATATTGAATGCTGAGAGACAGAAACTGATTATCCCCCAGGGATAAGCTCCCTAATTGGTAAGCCAATACCAAGTGGCCATCCCTGGAAAAAAATTCACATACATACATATATGTACACACATCATACGTGTATTTATATATGCATGTATATATGCATGCACATATGCACACATTTACATATATGTATATGCATGTGTGCCTGTATACCTGTGTTTATATATGCATGTACATATGCACACATTTACATATATGTATATACACGTGTGCATATCATATATGTATGCATATGTTTGCATGTGTGTGTAACAATAATAATCAACAAAAGAGGCCATGAAAATGAGGTGACTGAGGGAGGCCCTATGGGTTGTTGATAGGAGAAGACCTGGAGGACTGATGGAAGGGAAGGAGATAGAGGAAATTATATAATTAATTAGAACTTCAAAATATGTAACAATAAAAATAAAATGAAGTTTCTAAAAATCATGCTAAAATTTGATCTTTAAGAGTCAAGTGAACACTGAGGAATGACTTGAAAAGTTGGGAAACACTGGTGACTACGCTAGAGCAAGACCACCAACAGGCATGCTGTGTTTATGTTCAGTCCACAGATAGTTCTTGATTTGGTGACATCTGTACAAAGAAGGTATCAATAATTTAATAAAATACAGCAAAGGAAAAACATACTTTTGTTAATTAGATAACAGAATTCTAAAAAAATAAGAGTTTGGACAATGTTAGCATTCATGAGTGATCTTTGTCTATGGGTTTTCAAGATTCTGTCATAATAATTAAGATCTAATGTAACTATGGTGGTAGCTCCAAGGACTTTAAAGACCAAGATTAGGATTTAAAGATTAGGATTTTCTTACATTGTCACATACTCTGAAAACTGCAATGATGCTGTAGAAATTTCAAGCCTTGTTTCCAGGGTGAAGATGCCACAACATACTGAGATTCTCTGAGGTACTCTTAGGACACAATAGTATTTTCTGACTCTAGACACCCTTCTGGGATCCCCACACATATCAAAATACCAAATTATAGCCTGTTCAGGACCTTTTAAGGGAAAATATTGCATTTATTTATTTGTTTGCTTCTTTATTTTGTACTTCTGTCTCTGTGTGTTTGTGTGTGTGAGAGTGCGCACACGTGTACACACATCTAGGTGCATTGGTGAAGTAACTTTTCTTTTTTTTTTACCATGTGGGGCTTGAATATCATACTTAAGTTGTTAGATTTGGAAGTGAGGAACTAGCTGGCCAAGCCATCTTGCTAGCATACCTCTTAGATGAAATAATCGCAACTGAAATAAAGACATTCTGGGGATGGAGATGCTGGCTGGCTGTAATTCCTAACACCTTGATGAAATGGTTAAATTTATATATCAGGTTATTTCCTAGATAATGGCCTGCTAGAATTGGAACAGGTTGATTATTTCAAGTGCACAGGCAATTAGAAAAAAAGAGGGTAGTTCAGCGTGTCATGTAATCTAGCTCACAGCTACAAACCACAAGATATAATCACGAATGTGCAGCGTGCCACTTCTATTTTACACATTAAATTGACCTGAAGTCGATCAATACTGTGACACCCTGAAGAGAGGTAGTCTGAATAGCATAAATAAACGGCTTATTTGATGATAACCTTGTGTTCTAAATCATAGGCTTTTATCACCTACTCTGAGTGAAAGCGATATTACATTTTATGTATGTATTAAGAAAAAAAGCAAAGGAACACAAGAGCCAAAAAGAAACTCTCCAAACTGTTGAACTTCAAGAGAAGCTTTCATAAGGATGTGGTGACCTTCAGAAGGTTTTGGGATCTGACTGTCTGTAAGAGCAAACTAATCGATGAATGAGGCTTTTGTATTTAAGCTAGACACTAGGCAGAACTGCAAATATGTGTGTGTATGTGTGTGTGTGTGTGTACGTGTGTGTGTATACCACTTTTTAATGACATAGAAGAATCACTGAATCAAAATTTCTGCCAGTTGAACTTGTCAACCTAACAATAACAACAACCTTCTGCATATACAGAGTCACAGTTGAATAAAACATAACATTTATATTTTTTAAACATTTCTACTTTTCCTCTGAATTTTAACAATCTATAATATTTTTATAAGGAAAGATATCTTCTATGGACACACAGGAACAAGAATCACAGGCCATCTGTGTCCTTCAGGTGGGCAGGCCTCCAAATAGTCACTGTATGTATAATTTTTAGTGTATTGCTGGCAGAAATGTAGCCATAGTTTTCCTTTTTTAACCTTTAGGAGAAGTAACCCACATATCACTGAGTTGGCTAGCTTAGAAAAAATATAATCTAGCCTCTAGCCCCTTGAAGGATATTTTCCATATAAATGTAAATGTCCAAGTTCAAACAAAATTAATGAGCCAGTGTGATGAAGCTCTCAACATCTTAGAGAACTCTCTGATGTTGCGTATATGTCTTTCAGAAGAGGATATTTTAATACCATACTATGAACTAGACAAAAGCCTTTTTTATTCAATAACTGTCCATCTTTTTGTACTCAGGGGAAGGCAGCATTTCTCTCTAAAAAAATGACGAGAATATCAATGGAGCTAATATCTTCAAAGTGCTTAGAGCTCAAAGCGGTTGCCTGCAGTAGTGAAGAGTCCCCACCCTCATTATCTCTGCAAAGAAAAGTGACCAAAATGCAAAATTCTGTCTGATTTCTAGGCATAGACATGCTTTACAGAAAGTTAAAATAAACATTCACTAACTTGCTTCTTAGCTTCATTCTTCAAATTTTAATTAATAGTTTTAAAATAAAAAAAGAAATTATGAACAATATTTCTTCAAAAAAGTTGAAGTAGCATAAAATTAAGCTATCTGGGTCAAAATTAAATAAATTTCTTTAAATATCAGATACAGCTATATTTCATGCAATCATGACTTGTATGATATAACTGTGAGTATCCGAGGATTATCAAATCATGAGTTTACATGCTATGACAAGCTCTCTTCTGGGCACATTTGTTATGTGAGAATTCACGTAACTTTTAATCCTCAATCCTATAAAAAAGAAGGGATGGTATGCGTGGAAGTCACTAATAGCAGAAACTGGTACATTCAGCATCTAAACATTGAACACAGTGTTATGTCTTGTACATGAGTTTACATGGTTTGTCTCAGGAATGTTCACAAAAAACCATGGCAGGTATACTTTGTTGTTTTCAATTTTTAGGGGAAAACTAAGACAGAGAGAGATTAAGAAACTTGTCTGAGGTAGGTTGACTCCCAGTTTCCTGAAAAACCACCACACTAATTTCCAAAGTGGTTGCACAAGTTTGCATTCCCACCAACAATAAATGAGTATTCTCCTTACTCCACATCTTCTCCAGCATAGGCTGTTATTGGTGTTTTTGATTTTAGCCATTCTGACAGGTGTAAGATGGTATCTCAAAGTTGTTTTGATTTGCATTTCCCTGATCGCCAAGGAGGTTAAACATGACCCAAGAGATGCCCAATCATACTACAAAAGCATTTGTCCAACTATGTTCATAGCAGCACTATTTGTAATAACCAGAACCTGGAAACAACCTAGGTGCCCCTCAAAATAAGAATGGATATAGAAGGTGTGGCACATATACACATTAGAGTTCTACTCAGTGGTAAAAAACAATGATATCTTGAATTTCATATGCAAATGGATGGAAATACTAAACACTTTACTGAGTGAGATAACTCAGACTGAAAAAGATGAATATGGTATGTACTCACTCATAAGTGGATTCTAGCCATAAACAAAATACATTGAGCCTATAATTCGTGATCCTAGAGAAGCTAAATAAGAAGGTGAACTACCAAAAAAACCTATATATTTATCCTCCTGGATATTGGAAGTAGACAAGATCGCAGGGAAAAGTTGGGAGTACGGGGCTGGAGGTGGAGTGGGGGAAAGGGGAGATGGGGAGAGAGAAGGGAGAAGGGGAGGATTGGGGAGAGCTTGAGGGAATGGGATGGTTGAGATGGAGGAAGGGTTGATATGAGAGCAGGGAAGAAGATATCTTAATTAAGGGAACCATTTTAGGGATGGCAAGAGACTTGACTCTAGAGGGGTTCCCAGGTGTACAGGGAGATGTCCCCAGCCAGGTGCTTGGGCAACAGAGGAGAGGGCGCCTGAACTGACCTTATCCCATAGCCACACTGATGAATATGTTGCATATCGCCATAGAACCTTCATCCGGCGATGGATGGAGATAGAGACAGAGACCCACATTGGAGCACTGGACTGAGCTCCCAAGGTCCAGATGAAGAGCAGAAGGAGGGAGAACATGAGCAAGGAAGTCAGGACCGTGAAAGGTGCGTCCACTGAGACTGTGTAACTGATCTAATGGGAGCTCACCAAAACTAGCTGGACTGGGACTGAATGAGAGTGTGATCAGATTGGACTCTCTGAATGTGGCTGACAACGAGGGCTGACTGAGAAGCCAATGATAATGGCACTGGGTTTTGATTCTACTGCATGTACAGGCTTTTGGGGAGCCTAGTCTGTTTGAATGCATACCTTCCTAGACCTGGATGGAGCCGGAGGGCCTTGGACTTCCCACAGGGCAGGGCACCATGATTTCTCTTAGGACTGGAGAGGGAGGGGGAAGGGTAGGGAGAGGGGGAGTAGGAGGGAAATGGGAGGAGGGGAGGAGGTGGAAATTTTAATAAATAAAAAAGAATTAAAAAAGAAACTTGTCTGAATTTAGAGAGTTGGTGAAGAATTTGGTTCAAAAAACAAACAAACAGTATATTTTTCAAATGTTTTTCTTGCCTCTTCTGCTGCCTCTGATTATAATTAAAGTGAAAATTATAATTAAAATATATTATTAAATACATATTAAGTGGTTATTTGACATATAGAGTATAAGAAATACAAATCATTAACTCTGATTTCTGTGAAACCAAACTGGCTACTTTCCTCATATGTTTTTCTCATTTTTTTAGACTTTTATTAGTAATTATTTCTGATAATGAAATATATAGATATTATAAAAACAATGCCTCCTATAGCCACATCATAGGGATCTGAAGATCAGTGTGATTTGTAAGCTTTCCCCTGCCCTCCTGTTTACAACCTCTTGAGGAGCAGTCAGCAGAGGGTTTGCATGAATACAGGATGTTAGTAGGATCAGGTGTGACTCAATTCAAACACACATCAGTTTGCTACTCTACATGTGTCCTGCCATTTCTTCACAACGAACAAACCCACCGCCCCATATTGGAAGAGTTGCAGCAATCGAAACCTCTACTGTTGGAGTACATCTGCAGGCAGCAACAGAGAGAATTCCGGTGACCAGAGATGGGCTTTCATGAGGAGAGGGCCATCAGTAAAGGCTATTCAGCAGGACCCGTCTGGATCCTTCTGAAATCCTAAAGTAGAAGGTGTATTATTAGTTTTCTGTTTCTGTGAAAAAGATACTATGGCCATGTCCAGTTATGGGAGGAAGATGTTATCTGGTTTACAATTAAAGGCCATGATTGCAGAGTGGAGACATGGCAGCTGTGACAGGAAGGGAGCTCACACCTTGGTTCACAAGCCAGAATCACAATCTACTGAAAGTAGGAGAAGCTTTAAATTCCCAAAACCCAACTCATGTCCAGTGATTGCTTCCTCGGCAAGGGTGCACCTCCCAAATCTCTTGAAACTGCACCTCCAGTAGAAATCAAGTATTCAAACCCCAAGCAAGGTGTACCTTTCACAGAGGCAGGAATAGTGGGGTAGAGATAGAGTTAAACATTAGGAATTAGAACTTAGACATTGCAACTATGAAAGAATGGAATAGTCAGTCCTTCTTCTATATATAAAGGACTGTCAGAGAACCAGGTATTAAGCTCTAACAGGTATATACATCAGCTTCCATTGGTTTCCAATAAATATTTTTCTCTCTTCTCCTCATTTATTACCAGCATATCTAGGAGGAGGTACATAGGAATTAGCCAACGCACAAGAAATCATTGCTCCATCCTCCATGCTCAACAAGCAGTTATAACACACCAGTTCCTTTTAGTTTTCAGCAGCTGCTTACTTTCATGTTTTCTTCTGTTTCATGTACAGGTGCATATCACTAATATTAAAGAGTAACTGCATACTGAGTATAGAAAAATCAGAAATAAGGGAAGCATCTCACACAAAAGGCCTACACTCATTTTTTGGATTCCATGCCAAATTTTACATGCACATCTGTGTCAGTCACTGCTCTGGCAGGAAGCAAAAATGTCTCGTTTGGATGAAAGATTTAAAGAGAATTATAAATGAAGGGACCATTTACCAATGAAGCAAATATAGAGTAATGATTGAGAAAATACATGCATAATCAGAAGCAGTGGGGAATGGTTACTGCATAAAGCTTAAAAGGAACAGGAAAAGAAATGACCTATTCAGAACACTGGCTGGGAAGAACACAGCTGTGGGACTGTGGGAACACAGCTGCAGCTGTGGGCCAAGGTGCACTACAACAGCTGGCGTGCAAAAACACCTAATCAAGGTGGGACAGGGTCATGCAACGTCCCCCACCCCACCCCCCGCTTCTCAACCTTCGATCTGGCTCTTGTATCTTCATCTCCATTAGTCATTTCCAAATGTAAGCAGTGGGCAAACTAGCCTCTGTTTGGACAAAGGAAGACGAAGAACATAGAATGATAAGCGTCATACTCAGATGGAAGAAGAGCAGCACAGCCTCCACCCATCAACATGTCTCCTCATCTACCTATACAGTTATTGACCGAGATTAGGGTCTATATTTTGCCTGTATATTAGTTTTAATTATGTTGTAATCTTTGACCTCAGGGAATGCATTCCAAATGACTCCTAGCAGATGTTTAAAACTGCAAATATATAGATCATATGTATCTGTATATTTTCCTCTCTATGGATGCCTGTAATGAAGCAATTTATAAAGTAGGGACAACAGAAGATTGAAACAATAAGATACACAGAACAACATGTAAAACAAGCTATGTGCATATGGTTTCTGGCTACCCCATTTGATATTTTCAGGTAGTGCAAAAAAAAAAAAAAAGATTGGTCTCCTAGACAAGACTGTCGGGACAATGTGACTTTTCATTATGTTTGGACTGTGGTTGACTATGAGCAGCTGAAACTACAAAATTGACACAGCAGAGACACTGGACTACTGCATGCACTATGACCTTCCATGTTCACATTCCATTGGAATACACTTATGATTTCCACATCATATGGCATGACATCATGCAAACTTAGATACTGTATTTGGACAAGATGTATACTTAGATATGTATTTTCCAGTATCTTTAGTGATTATCTTTTCATGATTGATGTTCAAGAATGCCAATTTGAAAAATTTTGTATATTATTTCACAATTGATATAAATAATGCTGTCATTATTTCCTCATTATATACATAAATGACAGTCTCTAATATTATGACATATGAAAGAGATAACTGACTTTGAATCATGTCAAATATAGCTTTGTTAACTTAAGCTCAGCAATCATCTCTAATAACTGAATATTTAAATATCACTGGCTGACATATGATTAGGTTACTAAATCCTACTATTAACTTGATAATCAAAACCTAAAAAACTTGATATCCCCAAAATCCAAAGCCAGGCCAGCCTTTCCTATGAGAAGCAATGTTTACATGGGTGTACATTGTGGTAGGTGGAGAAAAATGCTATAGAGAATTTGGGGTCTGGAAAGACAAAGTTTAGGGGAAATAATTCTGGAAATATATAGTCTAGTTTAACTGTCTCAAAACAAACTAGGTATCTGATTTGTCAATAAGGGTAATGAAAGGGAATGACTATTTTTTGCATTAGCAAAATCCACAGGACTAAGGACTAGAAGACACTCCAGTGAAATGAGTGACATTAAAATCCACAAGGAGTTAGACAGTTAAATTATGTTACTATGAGATGGAAAAAATGGGTTATTAAGAGATTGTGCTTTTTGAGATGAGTTCCATAATCACTATTTTCCATTGCCTCAGAATTTCAGAATTCATGAGCAAAATGCTGCCTCACTAACAAAATAATTTTCAGTATAATAGAAATGTGTCCTTCAAATATGTTATAATGAATCAAACATTTTCAAGGAGATTCTTGAACTCTTGACATAATGAATTGTACAGGTCAAACTGATAGTAATGGAAGTTAAACATCTCTAACTGTGGGCAAGAGTCAGATATCTAAGGTTTTGTAATGGTACTTGGTCATTGTTTCTTGATATGGTACTGAAGAGTAGTGAATCCACAAACTGTATCTTCTCGACATATCAGTGACCTTTGTGCACAGTTCAATCACACCAAACTCTGGAGGGAGAGAGTGCTGCAGAGCTAATCATAATGGTCCAATGACAGAGACTGGAAAGGTTTAGAAGAAACCTAGGAAATAGTGTGTCATGATGCACTAGGGAAGTAAGTGCTAAAATGAATGAGGGACAGATTAATCTAGGAGATGAAACTGGTAGACATATATTAATATGGAAATTATAAGAATGTAGCATAGAATTAAAGCAGGAATTTTAATAAATGTTACAGAGACATTAGGAGATACACACATGTCTATGAAGAATAGAAGAATGGAAGAGTAAAAACAAGACAATAAATTGGTGAAATAATATAATTTGATGACATTAATTTATCCTATGCTGAAAGGTAAGACTGGGATATTTTTGTGCTAAAAATGTTTTAACTAAGGGAAAGAAGTAAGTAGAAAAGGAGTAGAAAGGAAGAAGCATAGCATCCATGGTTGCAGTTAAATTTGGACAAAGTTCACTGGTCCCTAAGGTCATGTGGCTATTGAACATTGGAACATCATGGAAAAACTAGGAATGGATGAAAAAAGATAGTGATGAGCATGTTAAAGACAATCTATTAAAAAAGAGATGAGTGCATCTAGTCTGTCTCCCCAGAGCCTATACGTTTCTTCCACCTCCATACACATGATACCCCTCCTTACAAACAGCTGTGGAGTGATACATGCAGCATAGTACAAGTGGAAGAGTTTGGGTTGAAATTAGTAACAGTCCCTCCTACTACCTGAAACTTTGGATGCTTTTGTAATTTCTTTTATACAATAGAATCTCACCTATTTTGTCTCCACTATATCCCAGAATTTAGTTCATTGCAGAGCATACAACAAGTTTATAATAAATAGTTCTTAATTAAACTGATATATTTTTCAACATTAGAGTAACAAAACTATGAGTGTGAAAGTGATGAATGTTTATCAAGTTTATTATTTCAAAATACTTAGTGATCATTTTAAAAATACACTATTTTCTTCTTGTCCTTTTTTTCTATTTGCCATGAAATGTAGAGCATGATGCATATATATATATATATAATGATTCTGAGCCATTTTTACTTACATTCTCAAGTTACAAGTGAGAAGAGACACTTCTGAGTTCAATCAGATTGAGCAAATCATATTTGAATATTGTTTGAAATTCAATTTCAGATAGCTGGCACTGCAGGTTATCACAAGTGCCAACTGTAGCAGCTCCATCCTCATGCTGAGTGTGCTGTTTGTTCTGGTTTGATTTGCACATCTGTTGAACTGCAAAATCCCATAAAGGATTATCCTATTTAAAAAGTATCATCTTGGCAGATTAAAGATGATCATCTATTCAATTTTGTATAACAGACTACTAAAAAGAAGGCGGATTCTTCCGTTACTGGCTCTGGACCATGCAGTATGTGTACACTGAATCTTAGCTATCACCATTCACTCTAATAAGTGGTGTATACTCTTAGATTAAAACAACCCATTTCTTTTAGAGGTCCAAATTGTGCATCTCTTTGAAAATCTCAAACTGCTGATGCGACATATTGCTTTAAGCAAACACATTCCTATCAGTTTGCCATAATTTAAAGCCTACCTATATTGGCATGCACTTGTAGTTTTCATTGTATCATCAAGCATATCAGTATAGCTCATTGTTATTTCTATATTATATATATATACATATATATATATATATATTCATAATGTGCATGTGTGTGTGTATGTGTGTACCCCTCACACGTGATTCATAGATGCAGAGCTTTACGGATTTTTTTACTTAGGTGCGAAAATCATTTGACACCAGCACATTATTCATCTGTTTACAAGTGTGCCTTAGAAAGAAGTTCTAATAAAACACCACAGAAAAGCTTCATTAAATCCAACACAGGATCTAATTCGGCAGTTAATGTAGGATCCATCAGGTTTGGGACACATGCTCCATTGCAACTGTCTATATGTAATTATATACACAAGCCTTATAAGAAACTGCTGGACAGATATTTTATTTATTCACAGAGCAATTCAAGTGCCTTTTGATTGTCTTTGTATATCCCGTTACAAATATATTTCACTGTAATTCTTTTTGAGAGAACTTAGCTATAACTGCAACTTTACTTATTAACCCAGGTGTGAATTTGTATGATCCATGCAAGGGAAACTGCAATAGCTGACTGCAATTGCACAGCACTGCAATTAGCAATAGTAACTAGTTATTTCTGCTCTGAATTAAAAAGAATGAGTCAAATTCTTTAAATTACTAACATTTTTGAAAGTATGAATCTTTTTTTCAAAATTCCTACGACTAGATATGTGAGATTAATAATCAGTTTTCTGAGGAATATGGGTGCCATTTAAATTCAGAGCTCAGGGACCTCTCTGGACTCTGAGGAGGAATCATGGTCCTGCCCAGCAACATGACTGGCTGAGCAAGACTCACATACAATACTTAGCAAGACTCACGTACAAAGACACACGCACAGGCCCTGTCTTGCGCTGGGTAGATGGGCACTATGATGATGAGAAAATTTTTGGTGTGGTATGGAAGAAGGAGAGAGAGAGAGAGAGAGAGAGAGAAAGAGAGAGAGAGAGAAGGAAAGAGAGAGAGAATGGTTGATGTCCTATGGACAAAGGCATATTTGAAGAGGTGAAAGCAGTAAGGAGTGACCTGAAGTGGGGAGTTTGATTGCCAGCCAGGACTATCATGATGTGATGTCTAGATCTGAACTGCTACCTGGGCCCATGTCTGGGTTCATGGCCCTGAAGCAGCTGCTGTTCGTGTTGATGTCTGTGGCTCCTGATGACACCAAAGGCCAAGAGGTCAGAAGTGTACAGCGCTGGCCCTCTTCCCTCACTGGCTGCAACAATAGGGAGAACTGGTCCTGCCCCTCATCAACTGAAGCACTCAGGAGAGGGTCCTACTTGTCACCTGAGCAGCACAAGAGCTGACCCTGCTCACAGGGCATGTCGAGCAGGTCCCGAGGGCTTGGTAATGGGAGAACAGGTCACACCTGCCATGTAGTGAAGGAAAGATGCATTCCTTTGCCCCTTGTTACCTGAAGCAGGTAGGGGACCTGACCCCACTTCTCACCAACTGCAGCACTAGGGAGAATGAGCCTTGTGCCTGACCTTGGCACCATAGTAGAGCTGACGCTATAAACATGGGTGCAAGTGTGGCCAGCCCTGAGGGCATGGAGTGGCTTAGCTGGTACCACCTCCCTCCTCTTTAGAGTAGTGGTAAGGCCAAGAGGAAGATGCCCTATACAGTTCCCCCTACTACCTCTAGCTGGTGAGGGAGCTGACCCTACCTTTTATCAGCTGCAACAGTAAGGAAAGTGGGCCCTGGACCTCGTCTGGACAACACAATGGAGCTGGCCTGCTGGTGTAGGTGTGGGATCGAGAACCTGAGGGCACGAAAGCAGGAGAACTGGCTCCACCTTTTGTTCATTGCTGCAATGGGTGAACTAGACTGGGAAGTGCAGAGCATATTCTGTTGATGGAGACAGGGGAGAGCTGGCCTATTGACTAACCTTGTAACTACCCAGGCCCAGAACAAGGGTTATGATTTGGACTACACCAACATCCACCTCACCTATGATCTGCTGGAGCACATGAAGGAACTGGTTCTACAGACCCAAAGCTGCAAGGTCTCCATAGTACAGGGCAAAAACAGGATATCCAAGAGGAGTCCCAGAGAGTGCCCAGTGTGGATAGTGCAGCACACATAGTGGCTTTGAACAAGAGAAAAGATTCTGTGCCATGAACACTTACAAGGAAAGATATATGGATAAAAATGTTTACTGTGTGACGTACTCTGTCACACTGCAGCTTCCATGACAAGATTGATGCTTCCTTTTTTCTCTTAAATTTATATTTTTGCGGGGAGGTTGCAAGGGCAAAGGGTGGATATGAAGGGACACAGAAATGAGTGGGATAAAGATGCATGATGTTAAAGATACAAAGCATAAATAAAAAGAAGGTTAAAAAATAAGTAAATTTGGAGCACAAATTTGGGTCATTTTTAGTCCCCATTGTCATCTCTATTCTGTCTGGTCTTTTGTTGAAACTCCTTTCTTTGCCAGTAAGCCTTCCTCATTTTGTTTGTGTATGTGACCCATTGGGTTTAAAAATGGTTGTTTTATGAACTTATTTGATGGATTTTAGGCAACTTACCAGTGGCTACATCACTGAAAGAAATGATATTCTCTTCCCCAGCAACCAGTAACTGCCTGTAGTCTCCTTTAGAGGGTGGGGCCTCATAAGCCCCTCCCTACACATGATGACATGGTCGCAGCTTTTATCTCACGCAGGGTACCACAGTGGCAATGAGTTAGTGAGCGCAATGCCTTGTTACCTCCTGAAGACTGTTTCAGAGCATCTCCATCATCTTCAGTTCTCCATCATCTGCCTCCACATTTTTCTGCCTTCTCTTCCTCCAAGATGTTCGCTGGCCTTTCATGGGGGTAGTGTAGACATCTCTCAGCATGCAATATTCACTTCTTCCCAACTCTTTGACAGTCATGACAATTGACTACTAGAAGAGTCTCTGACCAAGACTGGGGGTGGGGTTAACCCTGCACAGCAAATCTTGGTGGGCTCTAAAGTCTGAGTATGGCACCTGACCTCACATCATTGTCAGGGTGGGAAAGGCTCAATTTTTCCCCTAAACAATCTTGACATTTTGTATCAAACAGTACTTCTCTTCTAAACCAAGAATAGAATTTTACTTATATCTGGGTGGTTAATTTTCATGTCATAAACAACACATAGGGTCATTTAAGTGTTTAGTATAATTAGGATACCATGTTTTAATTATACTAGACACAAGGAAAATGTAGTATAATGATGGAGGAAGGTCATTGGTTAAAAAATAAAGAAACTGCTTGGCCCTCATATGTTAAAACATAGGTGGGAGGAGTAAACAGAACAGAATGCTGGGAGGAAGAGGAAGTGAGCTCAGAGGCCATGCTCCCCTCTCCCAGGTATATGCAATGACGCTCCGACCCGGATGGACTTAGGCTAGAATCTTCCCGGTAAGCGCACCTTGGGGTGCTACACACATTATTGGAAATGGGCTAGTCCAGGTGCAAGAGTTAGTCAAGAAGAGACTAGATATAATGGACCAAGCAGTGTTTAAAAGAATTCAGTTTGCGTGTTGTTATTTTGGGGCATAAGCTAGCCAAGCAGCCAGGAGTCAGGCTGTGAGAAGAGGCCTGAAGCTCCTACAACAGTATAAATCACCTAAAATTTAGACAACAAATCAAATAGATGAAATCACAAAATTAAAAGATTTGGGTTTTGTAGATACTCAAAGGAAATCAGAAAGGTTTAGTTGTCCTGCATAGTATTGCATCTCAGAACAGGTGACTTTTACTCTTCAATTTTAACTTTGTGTTTGACTCACTTATCTTTTTCTAGTTCATGAGATGTGAGTGACTTCCAGAAATTTTTATTGTTGTTTTGTTTCTGTTCTTTCAAATTAAATCAAGCCTCAGAAAAGAAAAGATATATGCATTTCCAGGTTTTTAATTCATGATTCCTAAAGCTTTGCAGATAGTCCCAGAAGGAGCCTTCACAAGCTTGTGCAGTGTTGTCATCATCAGATGAAGTACACGTCACATCAACCATAGCCTAAGTAGACAAGACTAAGGCAATTTCCATGTATAAAAGTCATCATAAGTTGTGAATTTCAAATGAGCCTTGGTTGTCAGTATGGATAACCTATCATTGGAACCACAGTCTGTACCTAGTTAATAAATGAATAATATAGTCACCAACCAATCAGAAGAGATGGCAGTCCTGTCAATCCAGGTTTGTGGCCATAATCCTCTCTATGATGACTACTGTTGTCCTTGAATTAATGGATCTCTGATTAATATGTATGTCTTTAACTGATATTCTTAAGAAATTCACACTTGTACTGGCATGTTACTTCTTGTATTTACTGTTAGGAAATTAAGTTGCTTTTATCATGAAACAAAATAAGATAAAAATCAAAGGGAAAAAATGACTATTTATTACAGAGAAAGCATGAAGCCTGTCCCTAGGACTCTCCAATTCTTCTTCACAGAATTCCCAATTCATAGTAATTAAATGAAACAGTTTTTATAGAACTGTAAAAGCATGTTAATTTATTGATACAAATAAGTAATTAAAGCTCTAAAAACTCTTCCAATTGGAAGAAATAAAACCCAGCCGATAGGTCTGTGATGATTGAAATAGAAAGCGCTGGTCTTTGCGTTCCACACATCTCCCCACAGCTCTACCCCATATCCCAACAGCTGCAGATGCTCCTGCAGGTGTTTGCTGCAGACAGTATACCTGAAGGGCTGCACATGCCCATGCAGGTATCCACTCCAGGCCTTCTACTCAAAGAAGTGCACACATCACGTCACTGCGGGAATCAGTTCCAGCCTGTATGCGCAAAGGGCTACAAAATGATTCCCTTATGTTCTCCTCACTCTTTGGTCCAGTAGCAGAGAGATCTGCATTCACTTAAGAACAAAGTGGATTTTTATATTCAACAGGACCAATGGACCAAAAATTAAATAATAGTGCCATGAAATAATTGAGGAGGTCCCTGTGGTCATCTGCTCCTGATATTTTATCTTCTATTCTGATGGCTCTGTGTCCCAAGAAATCCAGGCCACAAAATTAGTTCTATCCCCCTAGGCTTGAGATACAAAAGGGAGTTGGTTTTCTTCCTTCCTTCCTTTTTAAAGTTTTTAATATTTATTTCTAATTAAGTCAGGACTTAAATACAAGAGGAGTGAGACTCTCCTACAAGAGTAGTTCGATGGCAGAGTGCCTGCCAAGCAGGTACAAGGCTCTAGGCTTGGTTCTAAGCATGACCATTGCCATCTCTCCAGATATCTCTACGTAGCCTTCCTACTTATAACATTTACTAAGTGACTATTGTATGCCACATGTGGGAGGCATATGAAAATTAGCCAGCACTTGATCAGAAAAGGCTGAAATAAGGGTCATGGATCTGAAACTAGGACACAAATATAACTTTACATTTTTTTTCTCATGGCTCATGTGGCCTTTGACAGTTAAGTGAATAGAAATGTAATTGATGGTGAAAATATAAAACCCTAAGTAAAACCTCAGAACTTCAGATTGGCCATGGGAACTGCATCGACATTTGCTGAGATGTAGCAGTGATTCAGAGTTAATTGTATTGATAAGAAGTGATACATGGTGTGGGGTTAGATGCCCAGGACCTTTACCAACGAGCAGGTGCTCCGGTTGCTCAGAAGACATGTAAGAAATTTGGCAGAAGATAGCTGAGGATGTCTTTCTATAGTTTTTTTTTAAAAAAAATTCCAGAGAATTTGGAAATTATTCCTAGTAGCAGGATGTTGTATCTCAGTCAGCTTTGTGTAAAACATTGTCATGTGATCAATAGTAGGGGAGGCCTCAGTATTTAGAGCAAATGAGTCAATGTTTCCAGACTTGTATCACCTATCAATATAGAATCATACGTTAAGAAAAGAATCATCAAAAGTATAACTTATCCTTCAGGATGGCCTTATTTTGAACGCTAATGCTACATTTGAACAGTAATACTAACAAGATGGATAAAGTTTCCGTGTCTAGGTTTCTTCATCTGTTAAAAGGGGACAAGACTACTCTATTAATGTAGAGTAGCGACGATTAAATAAGACACTAGCTCCCTTCTAAAACTGTAATGACAGTAGTGGAGACTTACTCCAGAAGTTTGGGCTTGCTCACTAGGGAAACAATGCTTTCTTCAGTGCATTTCTGTTAGGAACATGACACTGAGGATTTCAGAAATTCCAAGTTCTCTGCTTTTCAAATGATGCTGTGGTTCTTCAATTACTGCTTTCCAATTTGGCCTTGGCGTTGAAGGATTTCCCACTCTGGCTGAAGGAAACACAAACTATTCCTGTGTGAGCCTGTGTGAGCTCTTGGGATTTTCTCCTCCATGCCTTTAGACAACTAACTCTTGGCTTTAAGATCTCATGCACAAATAGTTATTCAGCTGGTAAGTGGAGGGGGTGGAGGAGCCTCTGCAGGACTCCAGGGTCTCCCTGTGCTGTTCTCACTCTGGTATTCTGTCCTGCAAACTGGAGCTGCTCTGACTCCCAAGGCCTTTACTCCTTGGCTTCCCTCCCTCAGTCCTCCAGAAGCTGCTAAGTTGAATCTGGGCAGCACTCCAAAATCAGTCAGACTTGCGTGAATCACTTGGTCTCAGGAAAACTTGTTTATTTGTTTATTTATAATTGCTCACATATAGTGTTTGAAACTTCTATTGTTTCAAGAATTTTTGACTACAGTCTCCTCCTCTCCAGCCTCTTCCAGCCCTCCACTGTTTGGAACATGGTACCCACTCATGGCTGGAATGGAAGATCCTACAGGTTTCTGACATTGCATGTATAAGGGAACTGAGGTTTAGAAATATTTAGAAATTCTACCCAAAATTCCAGCCATTAAATATTAAAAGAAAACAAACAAACAAGTAAAAACAAACCTCCAAACCAGGATTTTCTTCATGTGTGCTCTCTCTAATGCCCTTCGTTGCTTCCATCAGAGGGTTAAACAGATACTAACTTGTTCTCTCTCTCTCTCTCTCTCTCTCTCTCTCTCTCTCTCTCTCTCTCTCTCTCTCTCTCTCTTCCTCCCTCCTTCCCTTTTTCCTTTCTTCCCTCCTACTCTTTCTTTCTAAAAAGGTTTGGTTCTTTTGTTTGTTTATTTACTTTTTTTATTTTTGTTTTTGTTTTTCTGTTTAGCACTGGCTGTCCAACTCCTCTGCCTTCCAGGTGCTAGGATTATTGCCCAACCAAAAACTGACTTTAAAATACTCAACAATGCACTGTAACCTTATTAACCAACTCTGACAAATTTGAGCCAAAGATTTTGGGGATATTTTGTTTTGAAAAATCAGGGTGAAGCAAATCTGTTATCTTTCACCTAGTTCAATATTTATCCGGGGCGGGGCTTTCACTTCAGTGCTTTTGGCATGCATTTGCTCATGGGGAACATTTGCTGTTATCTCCAAAGGCGGGGAAGCTTTGCCCATTTGAGTGATCAAATACTGCCAGGCTTTCCATGGGAGACTCTCCATCTGGCTCAAGTTTCTGCTTCTGCGTTTCCTAGAGATGGGGCTTCTTTACAAACATGTTGGAATTACCATTTCCAAAGGAGTAAAAGCCATTGCTGAGGTATCTCGGCACAATGAGATGAAATAAGAAACGTGCAAAGGGTATGTGTAAATAATTGCAGCTCACTTTTGTTACCTTCACCACGACAGTTGCCTTTAACATTTTCTAAAACAGTGGTAAAGTTTTGAGCAGAAAAACACATGACATTTTAAATATGCCGAGAGAGGTATTATTTAGATAGTGAATATTCACAAAACCTTGCTGTTTTACACCCCCAGGAGGCTCTTTGCTTAATGAGAAATGAACATTTATCCTCTCACAAATACAATGCTATAAGTTTATACTAATATATGGATACATCCATAAACACAGATAATCTGTTTTTGTCACAGGCAATATACTTGTAAATAAAACATTATGTAAATAATTCTATGCCACCCACATTTCTTTCAAATGTGCGCGAGCGGCTGATTCAGCAGTGGCAAAACTAAGTCACATGCAATGATTTACACATGCTCAAATGTTTAAATATATGTACATTTCACAAAACATAAAAACATTCTTAGTTAACCATTTCAACGTACTCTCAATATCATATGAGAATGAGGGTTTAGCCATGCATCTTTTATCCCTTGACTGACACGCACACATTCTTGGACATCTTATCCACCCAGAGACAGACACAATTACTTTTCTTATTTCTAAAGTGAATAGAATGGTCTCTGAAATCCTCTCCAGTTTCAAGAAGTACAATGGAAGATTGAACTCAAAGTTCCTTATTGCAGGACACCCTTATCCTTTGATTCTCCATTAAACCCTCAGACAATTATCTACTCTATTATTCCCATGAGAAAAGTTAGTCCAGGAAGATTAAATAATTTGTCCAAGGTCTAAGTGATGCTTAATACATCAGTAAATCTAAGAGTCTGAATTGTGGTATGTATTCTGCTCCTACACTTCTATATTAAAGCTCCACGTTAGTAGTAAAGGGATCAATCTCAAAACAAAGAACTCTTAGAACATACTTTTGTGGATCTAAAATGAAAATATTTGCCTAAAACATATATTCATGAAATTTGAAATGAACAGTACAAACAATGCTTTCAGTTTTGTTATGATCTTTAATCTATTTTTTACACTGTGCTATCGCGGACAATAGGAATCTAGTATTTCAAAAAATAACTCATAATTTATAGAGACAGCAGCACAGAACATTTCTCCAGATGTCCTTCAGTGAAACTGATACAGATACATCAGGATCGCTTAGAATATGAAAAATCAACACATTTCTTGTTTTAACCAACTTAGCCAGATGTTCCCAAACATTCACGTGCATGGCTTAATATCAAGATGGCAGTGTGTGTTTATTGACAATGACATGCCTTACATCCAGAGCACAGCCACGTCAGTGGACAGAAATCAGTATGCCTTTAACAGTGATTCATTAGTGAAGTTGTAATGCCTGCCTCTTGGTTGTATATAACCATGCATTTTAATAGTGGCACAAATTTTGACCAGGAAACATGATTTGGCACAACTCAACATGCGCTCGCAATAAATATATTTTATTTCTAGTAAGGTCAATATTATCTTGCTCTTTTGGAGTCATTATACCATATAAGCTCGCATTAGCTTGTCTTATGAATAAATAGAAATTTGTCAGGCTTAGAAGAATACATATTTTGACTTTATTTAGTCAGACTTCATTTTATCATTCTATTTAATATATTTTCAAAGGCAACATTTCTTTACTGAATATTCTATCCCAAATAAATAGCAAGTAGCAAAGATTAGGAGTCACTTATCCTTATTGCAATTTTGGCCAGCTCCAGATCTGCACTCTTTACTCTTTTGACAACAACAAAATCCTAAGTACTATACTTTCTGATTTTCTGTCTTTCTACTCATGTTCTGACTTGATCTTGGGCTCCCCTCAGCTCATCCAACATTTGGTTTATTTTAACCTTTTTAAACAGGATCAGTTAGGATGCCTGTAGAGAAGCACAGGTTTTCATAATTCTCTGAGAAAAGCCTTATGACAGTATTTCTCAAGCACATTGAATTAAAATTAATTAACATATGTTCCTAGAAAAAGGGATGGAAAAGTCAAACTGAAATTACGTTTCCTCAACCTGATGACAGGGTTTGCAGTCTCTGTTTTTATGTGTCTCATTATTTTACCATGGATTCTGTGTACTTTTCCTAGCATTGGTGTATGCTGAGGAACTTGGCAGTCATGGAGAAAAAAGAGATTTGGCATACCTAGACTCTAATATATTGACTTGTGCAGCAAGAAGATAGGTGCTAATATTTATTTAAAATCATATTTGCCTGACTGTACAAAGACCTTTCCAACTGGATAGCAAAGGTCAATAAAAAGTCAGTAGCAACACATCTAATAATGACAAGAAAATATAGAGCTACTATTATTTGTGCAATCGATATTCTTATAAAGACCTTAATTCCTTTTAATAGAATATACACCCTTAGATTTTACCATTCAAAGTTCAAAATTCGAAGACATGAATAGTGGAACGCGTGCTCAAGATAATCAAAATGGGTTTAGGAATGGGACTTGTTTGACTCCTCGGGAGAAACTCCCACGGAGATTTGATGCCAATGCAAATTTACATGTCAGAACATTGCATTGAAATATTAATTTCTTACATAGAAAAGTATGAAATGAAATACTGATACTTGAAATATTTTATTTATTCTTTTGAAATGCTTTATTCTTCACAGTGCCTTCTCTTTGAATTATGGCAGACCATAGTGCCTTAATGTCAAGAAAATTGCTAAAAATCTTTCTTTTCTTTTTGAAACTTTTACTTATATTCAGGGCCCTCGTTCTTCTACCTCCTAAGCATTACCTCTGTTTGCCACCATATACAGTAACTAAGAATGCTGACAATATCGTTTATATATTAATAAGCAAGGAAAATACAAGTAACAGTTTAAAGAAATAACTCACAACTTGCATTTTCAGATGTTTAATTGTAATAGCACAAAATCAGTTCCAAAACATGTACAGCAATTATCCTATAGTTTCAGAATTACTCTTTGTATAGTTATGTTTCTAGACCCGAGAATTAATAAGGACTATGGTTTTAATAAAAAATTACCTTTTCTTCTTAGATATTTATTTTTTCCTTAACAATGGAAATTTTGTCATATCAAAATTTTAACCTATCACAAATAACTCAAAGATTTTGAGGAATTCTCAAAAATTAAAACATCTTAAGCATGCATCACACTATTAAAGCAAAGATTTACTGTCAATTCCTCACTCAACAGAGACCAACATTAAATATGGAGAAGAGGCAGCACTTTAATCTTCTAAGTGGATGATTGGAATCACTTTGTTTAGCAGCAGATTCCACCTATTCATCATCAGCAGGGCTAAAACGTTTTATCTGCTTGACAATTCGTATACTATTTCAGGAAAAATGCTGCGAACAGTTTTGTAGAGCATAAAACACTTAGACTCAATAATAGATGAATATGCATATACATTTTAAAATATTTCTAAGCAATTTGTTAATGTTTTGTAATTAAAGTATCTTATTAAAATGTTTCAAGTTCATCTTGATGCAATGTTGGTTCTTCTCCATTCATTTGCCTGTGTTTCAGGAGGCCTAGTATAAGGGTACACATGAAGCTGTCAGCAAGCTTATAGTGTGTCTACATTAGTATCATCTCTCTTCTTTGTGATTTATTTCCTTTTGTAGTTGATATAATTCTTTTGTAATAAGACTCATAATACTGATTAACTACAAATACCATAGTTGTTATATTCAAAACAAAAAGTTACAAATAAGGTATTACCAAGACTTTGAAGAGAAAAAAGGATTTCAGGAAAAAGAAATATGTTAGCTTGGTGACAAAATTGAAACAAAAGGAATCCTACCTGTTGAGTCAAAGTTCACCTCATTGCCAGGACTTGGACCCACATCAATGGACACAATTGGAATGAGCTTCCGGAAGTCCCACAGCTTCGTAACTCCACGGGCATCACAGGATGCTATTATGTGACCCTTTAAAACATATAAAAGAAATATATAGAGTAAACTACAATAAAACATGAATATGAGGTTTTTTGCTATAGTTTTACCAATTCCACAGAAAACATAGTTCTTTAACTTAAAAAGAATTCATTATGACTTCATCTTAGTCATAAAATCTTACATGAAAATTATGAAGATAAATTTTTAAGGAAGTATTTAAATTTTAGTTCTGTAAAAATTGTAAAAATATAAACACATACTTTGTTTTATTATTGCAATTATATGTGTATAAGTTTTGTGACAATGAACTAGAAATAATTACTAAATAAATAAATAGAAAAAATTACTTTGTAGATTGCATTTAATGTAATAGGTTTCTAACTAATTAGTATTGTTATTGATACCACAAATGAAGTGAGAATAAGAGTTAAGAAGATAAGTCCAGGCGCTGGGGGTGCATGCCTTTAATCCCAGCACTTGGAAGGCAGAAACAGGTGGATCTCTGTGAGTTTAAGGCCAGTCTGGTCTATAGAGTGAGTTTCAGGACAGGTTTCAAAACTCAAAGATAAACACTGTCTCGCACCCTCCCAAACAAAATAAACAAACAATAAACATAAACAAGAGTCAGGAAGATAATGGATGCAGTGGTCAGGGTTAGACAAAATTCATAGCAGAGGTATTTGGGCTGCTTTGTTAACAGTGCATTTGTTTGCTAATGCTTATGTTATTGCAGGAAAAAATAATAAAACCAAACAATTTCATAGAGCATAAACCACTTAATTACAATTAATAGCTGTTGTGTTAGAACAAGGAAGAATGTGTTTGGGTGAAGCAGAGGGAAAACAGAAAAGTAGATAAATCAAGTGTAATGAAGAAATTTAAGGGTTTTTTCCCAAATAGTAATAAGCCTGACCTTACCCTTTGGCAGTCTACACTTTCTCTGTAGATCTTGGGCTCTCAAAAAAAAATATCAATTTTTGAGGACCACTCCATATCAGTAACTGAGGGTGAGCTGATGGGCAAGGGGGGCTCTTGCTCTCTATCTGCTTTTCTCTCCCCTGTTTCTGCTCAGAGTCTGTGCTCACTCATAAATGCGATGACCTGACCACATCAGACCACACCACTGCTCACATTTGGCAGAACTTTCAATTACAAAACCTTTCTTTTCCTTTTTTAATTTTTAGAAATGTTAAAGGCATTAGCTTTCTTACTGGACAATTTTCTCTGTTATTTTAGTCAAGGTCATATTTTCCCTTTTCTTATTGAATGCCAGGAATGTATCCATTCTTTAAGAACTGAACAAAATGTTTAGGAATTCAGAGAAACCTTTTCTTTTTCTCTAAACACACCAGCCATGCAGGAGATGCCATTTGTTTTAAAATTCTGTCACTGTTGTCATTGGCAAAGCAATGTGAAATCTGTGTCCCCAATCTAAGAAATGAGATGCTCAATCTTTCATGACTTAAAAGGAGCAGAGAGAATTTGGAATGTCCTCAAGAATATAAACACATTTTGCAAGAATTGTGAGGATTCAGCAAGTTCCATTCCAGAAAAATGAAAGATCAGCTCACAGGTCTTAGCAGGGATTATTAATGCTACAAATTATAAAAAGTTCTTTCCAAATACAAAGACCTTCAATCATCTTCAGATATCACAAATGGAATCCTGGTTCCACTTAGAGAACATAGTAGATATGTTTTAATTAGAATTTAATTTGGGACTACCTCTCAAAACAGACATGTTTATTGACTTGGACTTTGGAGACTTGAAATTAAAGTGAATTTAAAAACATACCTTATTACAATGAGTATTAAAACATGAGGAAATATACTAAAAATAAAAACAGCCTCATTAATATTGGGTGAAAATAAATATTAAGATGTTTTTATGTTTAATACCTAATGATGTTGTTGTCAGATGATCAATGTTTTGTAGTTTAAAAATATTAACATGAAACAAAGTAACATGCTTTTGATAAACAAGGTGAGTGCTACATAATATAATAAAATTAATTTATAGTAATAGTGACAAACTTTTAAGCAATGACCATAATTTAACCATGTTTTTCTGTAAACAAGTTTCTGTTTCACGCAGTCCCTCAGTTATTCAGTCCCAAAGAAACACACAGAGGTTTATATTAATTATAAACTGTTTGGCCTTTTCCATCAGGCTTATTATAAAATAGCCCTTACAATTTAAATTAACCCATAATTCTTGTCTATGTTTAGTCATGTGACTTAGTACCTTTTCTCAATAAAGCATTCTCATCTTGCTTCCTCTGTCTAACTGGTGACTTTTTGACTTTCCTCTTCCCAGAATTCTCCTAGTCTGGTCACCCTGTCTATACTTCCTATCTAGCTATTGGCCAATCAGTGTTTTTAATTGTCTTGGGAACTTAGAAGTTATACTGAAGGATGTAGCATGTTATACTAAACATAGTAACTTATTAAAAGAGAGTTGATTCTTAAATTTGATAACTGCATGATTCTAATTAATAGCTACTTTGTTATACCAAACAGGTAGGTCACATTTAGAGCCTATCATAGTGTTTATGGAATAATAGAGGCCCAGAAAATATATATTAAATTAGAAGGTGGATAATACAATCATAAAGTTGATTGTAATATTTTAGTTTACTCTAAGATAAGCCTTAACAGTCTTAAAATTGATATTAATTTTAGCCTTCATGATTTTAAATCAGAAGCTACAATGTAGAAGATAAAAGGGTTATTAAAAATTTAGACTATCTGAAAGACTCCAGAAACCTCCTTTTTTCATCTCAATCAAATCAGAAGGGCATCAGTATGCCACCTAATGGGGAATGCCTTTTTTTATGCTGGGAACATGTTTTATTACCATTCATTAATAAATAAGCTGCTTTGACCTATGGCAGGGCAGAATAAAACCAGGCAGTTATCTGAATAGAGATATAGAGAGAGTAGGCAGAGTCAAGTTGGTGACATGTAGGGCTGCCAATGGAGAAAATTGACAGAAACTTACTGGTAGTTCACAGTCTCATGGAAATACATAGATTAATAGCAATTAATTGAGCAAACCTTCATAGGGCCAAATTAGGCTCTCTGAATGTGGAGGACAGCTGTGAGGGCTTGGGCAGTCTGTAGGGCAACTGGTAGAGGGACCAGGATTGATCTCTAGTACTTGAAGTGACATCTAGGAGAATGTTCTTTTTGGAGGAATATCTTGCTCAGCCTAGATACAGGGGGAAAGATACTTGGTCTTCCCTCAAAGTGAAGTGCCAGACTTTGTTGACTCCCCTTGAGAAACCTTACCCTTTCTAGGAGTGGATGGAGAGGTGGGGTATTAATGAAGTCAGTCACAAAACAATCCCACACCAGTTTGGAATTATGACAAATAAAAGGGTTATTTATTTAAAGGGAAAATCTTACAGAACACCATCCTAGACAACAGCCTCCTGCACGACCAGGGAAAGTGTCTGATAGCCAAAAGGGGAATCAGAAGCAAGAGAGCCAGTGAAGGGATGCTGCTGCTTTATTAAAGTGAAAGATACCACATCCCAGTGGGCTGGTATCTCAAAAGCTATTGGCTGAAGGAGCAAAAGTAGGTTCCACATCAGGGTGTGGAAAGGGCAAAGCAAATAGGAGGAGGGGAGGGAGTGGGAATGGGGATAGCTATGTAAAATGAGAAAAGATTGCACAAAAATTCTTAATAAATAAGAAATGTGTTAATTTAAGATATAAGAGATGGCTAGAAATATGCAGGAGTCACTGGCAAAGAAGTGTTGTCATTAATGTAATTTCTGTGTGATTATTTGGTCTGGGTGGTTGGAAAACTAAATGCAGTCTCTATTTACAAAATTGTACCAACATGGGTCAACCAAGTCCACATAAAACCCAAGAGAGCTTGGGAAGGAATTCTAGATACAAAAGAAGAGAGCTAAGCAGGCTTCTTGGTAGCATCATTTTCTCAGGTAATCTCTGCTGGTGGCGAGCAGAGGCATGGTTCCTTTAAGAGAAGGCTTCCTGAATCAGCATTAATAGCAAAAACTGGGACTCCATTAAAGAGACAGCTTCCTGGTTCATGCTGGTATTACAAATGGCTATGACTCTTTCAGAGCATGCTTAAAGTTACTTGGAGACAGCGTGGACCAACCGTTTTCCCAGAGCTGGTGATGGGACTACCTCCACCATGTTAAAAGCCCCAGAGATGTGGAGCCAGTATCCAGGGCTGCCACCACTACACTGCTTACCATTTTAAAATGCTTTTTGTCAGAAAAGAATTTCAGATACACAATGGGAAAAAATCAGACATAAAAAATAAAAAACCTCTAAACAAGACACCGTGTGTTTAAAAACTGTAGATAGGCGAGAGAGAGAGAGAGAGAGAGAGAGAGAGAGAGAGAGAGAGAGAGAGAAAGAGAAAGAATAGTATAGACAGTTATAAAAGAAATAGTTTTAAAGAACAAAAATGTCTTTAAAGAGACAGTAAAAGTAATATAAATGAGTTCAGACAGTCATAGATTAAAGGAGTAAAGAAAAACAAGCCACATAAAGGTGAAATATACACAAAAGTCTGGATTATATATATTCTTATATATTCTTTAAATTTTTTGACTGCAGAGAGACAATTAACTCTGGGGAATGCTAGGTTAAACCGACACAAAAGTATCTTGACTTTAAAGTTTGGGTCTAAGTATATATGTTGCTTTGGAAAAGAAGTTCTGCTTTTATTTTGACAGAACCTGTGGATTCCTTCTAGGCTATGTGGTTTGATGAAAAAAGGCCCCCTAAAAATGTCTCCATGAACACTAAATATATTTCTCCCCCCAAAACAGCAGTTTTTTGGAAAAAAAAAAACTATACCCAGATTCCCAAATGATTGTTTATAAATGTTTACATTTGAAAAGTTGTTGATTGTAAGTTATTAGTGGTCACAGTTAATGTCTATTTAAAAAGGAGGATATGATATAGAGATGAATACTTGGCATTGGTATGGATTTTTGGTTTATCAATACAAATTTACAGTCGATTTTGTTACACTGTATATATCTATCTCTGTTCTTGTTTAAAGTATTGTGTTTGTTCAGCTCATTTAAAAATGTAATGCATAATTAATAGATAAAGATTAATCAATAGTCATATATAATAGTCAAGCTATAGACATGTTATCTATGTTTTATAGACATACAGAGATATATTTGAGATGGTAGATATTCTTCGAATCTTTCAAAGAACTTCAGAATATGACATTTAAAATGTTTTAAGAACTGAGACCTTTACAACAGTGAGACATGTCTGCTTCTGGCAGCACCAATTACTTCAGAGAGGTTGATGGTCACCGAAGAAACTTGTTACAGAATTTGCTTTCAATTGAGAAGGCTAGTCATTTGGGCAAGAAACTGCTCTTGCCTGGACTTCTTGATGGTATGTGTATAACCTGGATATGCAGGACCCTCAAAAAAAGTGACTCCTGACCATTCCAAAAGACAGTATGGCTCCTCAGGGTTCCTGCTTCACCAAAGAAACTTTCAGATATTCTGCAGGACACAGAAAAAAGCAATTGATGACCTTTGTTATTACAAGGCAGTATAGATCTTCAAATTTCCTGCTTCCTGAAAATGTCTCCTGGATACTGTGGTCCTGTAGGCTGAAGATGTATGCCCCAATGCTACAGAAGAACTTTGGATGACTGTTCACCCAGCAAGATGTCTCTGTTAATTTTAGAACTTTGGACATTGTTTAAGATGTACTTCTAGCCGGGCGGTGGTGGCGCACGCCTTTAATCCCAGCACTCGGGAGGCAGAGGCAGGCGGATCTCTGTGAGTTCGAGACCAGCCTGGTCTACAGAGCTAGTTCCAGGACAGGCTCCAAAGCCACAGAGAAACCCTGTCTCGAAAACCAAAAAAAAAAAAAAAAAAAAAAAAAAAAAAAAAAAAAAGATGTACTTCTAATTTACTTAGGTAATATTATATACTTCTGTGGTCTATGATGGGCTAAAGACTGTATAGTTATAAATATAGTTTTCCTTAGTTATGACAAAAGCTAAACTAGATATAAAACTTTAGACTCACAAACACAGGACAGATGATAGAGTATTTTCCTTAATTTGCCAAATGTAAATGAATTAAAAATGGTAACTATAATTCTTGCTTAATACCTGTTTTATATATGTAATTTTGCTATGTTAAAGTTAAGCCTTCATTTTTATTTAGACAAAAAAGGGGACATGATGTGGGATGCCATCTGTATATTGTGAATATGTTTTATTATCATTCATTAATAAGAAGCTGCTTTGATCTATGGCAAAGCAGAAGCCAGGCAATAAATCTGAACAGAAATATATATAGAGAGAGTAGGTGGAGTCAAGGAGACTCCATGTATCTGCTAAAGGACAAAGATGCCAGAATCTTAATGGTAAGCCACAGCCTTGTGATACATAGATTAATAGAAATGGGTTAATTTAACATGTAATAGCTAGCTAGAAATACCCTGGAGTCATCAGCCAAGATGTTAATATAGTTTTTGTGTGATTATTTGGTTCTGGGAAGTCTGGAAATGAATGAGCAGTCTCTGGTTACAAACTCCCTTCATAAAATGGGACAACAATCTAGAAGAGCATTACAGGCTGAAGTGTGAGTTTTGAGACAAAAGTTGGACAAAAGTTGCTGGCCCAATAAATTGAGAGAATCTGTGTTAAACTAAGAATCTCACAATGTACACAAAAACCCAAATGATTGAATCTGTAGTTTTAACACCAAATTATATCATTAATGAAAAACCTATAATACCGAGGGACCACCAAGATTGCTGGCTTTGGTGACCTGGGACAAAGGAAGTAACTACAGGACCGAACTCTACAGAAAGGCTATTAAAATAAAATTGGAGAGCAGAAGAGGGGAAAACTAGAAAATAGAATTAATTCTGTTTTATAAAAAGCTCTCTCTGTCTCTGTCTCATTCTGTCTCTGTCTCTCTCTGTCACTCTGTCTCTCTCTCTGTATACACATGTATTACAGTGAATTAATATGGCCTTATATATGCTAGATTCTACCAAAAGCTGTCTTACAATTAATATTTCCCAAGTATTTACAGATTTATATGCCAAAATGACATGTCAAGCAAAGGAAGAAAACAGTAAGGATATTTAAAATTCAACAACAAAAAGGCTAAACTAAAGCAAACTTAGTATTTATTAAATATATACTGCCAGTAATTTTGTGGAAATATATAGATCAGAAAATTTTATAGGAAATAAAAAATCAGAAAAGTCCTATTTTTATAAGGACTTTTGTATTTTTTATTTTTTATATAATTACATAAAAATTACACTACATTAGCAGAACAAAACAATTGGACGGTAAAAGAAAAAATAACAACATAATGACAAGTTTAGAATTAACTAAAATGAGGGATTTGTACTGAATTATTGAATACAGTTGAAGCCATTAGTTGAAATTTCATGTTCTGTGGGAAAATATTGTTTATTTATATCTGTGAATGTGCATATGTGTGTAAGCACCTGCAGACACCAGGAGGAAGTGTGAGTCACAGTGTCTGGAGCTGGAATTACAGGTGGGCATCAGCCATCCAGTGTGGGTGCTGCAACCTGCACAAGGCTTTCTGAAAAAAAAAAACATTCTTCCCTTGGGCCATACATGTAGATATTTTAAAGGACTTAAAATTTAAAAAAATGAGATATTCAATTGCATATATGCTTTTCTAGAAAGAAACAATTCAATCACAACAGAAATTTATGAACACTTAAAATTAATCTCAGTTAATAAATATAAAACAGGCCAGAAACATTACAATCGGATCTTCTCACAAGAGATACAGACAGGTAACTTGGAATCTTTGTCAAAAGGGGACAAAAAGAAAAAGCTACAAGGGAAAAAGTCATAGTCAGCAACATTGGGGTATGAAAGAAGAATCATAGAGGCAGTGCAGGAGTGTTGGGAGGAGAGGCCATAGGTCAATGCTAGGTGTATCCTCAGCGATTGCCCACCTCTTTGAGATTTGGAACAGTGTTTCTAACTGAACCCTCTGGGATACTCATTATAATCTCTACAGAGAGCTGCCTATCTGCCTCCCCAGTCTGAGATTACAATCATATGCAGCCATGATTGCAGCTTCCATGGTCCTAGAACTCAGATCTTCTTCCTTGCAGAGTAAGTGTGAACTGACTAATCCATCTTCCAGCTAAGCAGAACCATATTAAAACATGGCAGACACTAAAGAAACAGTCTAAATGCTACAAGTATGCAATGCTAATTGTGAATTTTTCAGGAAAACTGGGTTTTTAAACAAAAATAAATTTAAAATCAGCTAACAATGTGGCAAAAACTGTAATAAATACAACAAAGTCATTATACATATACAAAAATCATCAAGAGAAAAATATTGAACCAGTAATAACAAAGGAACAAAAAACCTGCTGTTTAAATGAAAAGTAGACAAAAGAAAGGACTAACAGACATCTGAAGCTCTTTTTAACGTTAATTAATGCTACTTTTGTGTATATGTAACTGCATGTGTGTATATGTAAGCTATGTGAGTGTCTAGTGTCCTGGAAGGCCAGAAGAGAGTATCATATCACCAAAATTGACTTACAGGCAGTTGTGAGCTGTCATATGGGAGCTGGGACCAGAACCCAGTCTAGTAAAGGGCAATAAGTACTCTTAACAGCCTCTGGAATTCTTGGTATAGATCATAGCAATAAGCAGTTGTGTTCCCACCTACAGGAAATATCTTTCAAGATCTGTCGATGGATGTTTTAAGCCTTGGAGTATTGAACTCACTATATAAATATTTCCTATGTACCCATATCTGGGTTTTAAAAAGTCTCATTTATAAATTAGGAATTTTGAAAGATTAACAATGATCACTACTGTGGTTAATCTTAATTTTCAACTCTATTGGATATGGAGCCAACTAGATATTATTCTGAGTACCATCCCAAGCCAGTGGAGTAGGAAGGTTGTCTTAGTTAGGGTCACTATTGCTGTGATGAAACACCATGACGAAAATCAACTTGGAGATGAAAGGGTTTATTTCACTCACAGTTCCATATAACATTTCATCATCAAAAACGGTGAAGGGGGGTACCTGAAGGCAGGAGCCAATGCAGAGGCCGTGGAAGGGTGCTCCTTACTGGCTTCCTCGGCCTGCTTTCTTACAGAACCCAGGACCACCAGTCCAGGGATGCCAACACCCATGATCAGATGATCCTTCTCCATCAATCACTAATTTAGGAAATGTCCTATGGACTTGTGTACACCTTGATCTTATGGAGGCATCTTCTTAATTGAGGTTCCCACCTCTCAGAGTATCTCAAGTTGACATACGATTAGCCAGCACAGGGCCTTTCCAGCAGAGCTGTCTCTTTAGAAAAAGGGCTACGAAACACCCATATGGCATGCAGCATCTGCCTCTGCTTCTTGCTGATGAGTGCTCCATCCTGTTGTACTACTGCTGCGGCCATTCTCCACTGACATCTGAACTGAGACCCCATGCCCTTCCAACATAGACTGAAGACCTGTGACTCTACAGGACTCTCCCAAGCCTTCAGCATTCACTTGGAATCTCCTTCAGCTTTGTAAGCTGAGCAGCCACTAGGTTCTAACCCTTTGAGTCTACAGATAGCCATTGCACATAGAGCATGCCGGGCGATGGTGGCACACGCCTTTAATCCCAGCACTCGGGAGGCAGAGGCAGGTGGATCTCTGTGAGTTCGAGACCAGCCTGGTCTACAGAGCGAGTTCCAGGACAGGCTCCAAAGCTACAGAGAAACCCTGTCTCGAAAAACCAAAAAAAAAAAAAAAACATAAAAGTCAACCTGATGAATCCTCATTTGTAATATATATTCACTCTATCAGTCCTATTCTAGAGAACCCTGACAATGCACACCCAGCAATAAAACAGAATAATTAGAACAGCATACTTTAATAAGAGTTGTGTGAGAGTGGATGCTCTTTCATCTTTCTCCCTCCCAAGTGATCACAATTCCTCCTTGCATTATAGTAGTATTTTTATACTGAAGTTCACTACAGGGAAGTAAAGTCATGAAAAGTGACTAGAAAGTAAGGAATGAGAGATGCCATCTAATTAAGCTAGCTCAAATATTACTGATTTTTATGGATGAGATCCAGGTGGCTTGGCTTCTAAGATGATGTTCTTTCTGGTGGTTATGAAGCTGCCATCTCTTTTCTTGAGAAGGACTTTCTTTTATTTCCTACACTAGGGATGGATTCCCTCCAATATCCATTCCTTTCCTGGGACATAAAATAATGTCTGGGTAAATCTGACTCAAATATTATGAGTAACAATACTTTTTGTAGTTTCCAAACTCACATTGAGATAAACTCCTTTCTCTCTGATTAGAAGTTTTCAAGGACACATATAATTAACATGTACACAAATAACCCTTTTTCTATATTCAGGTATTCTATGGCAAAGGTGGAATTTGTGTTTTGCTTTTAGCATAATACCAGTGTCATCTGACTTTGATCCTATATGAAGTCTATTTTTATGAGCCAATGAGTATCCTACTTTAACTGAACTTTATAGGAGTTTGGAATTTTTATTTAAAACATGCCATATGTTTTGTATCATTGATTTTCAGTGGTATTATTAATATTGAAAAATGCAGGAAGAATTGCATTTGCTGTAGGGTCACTAATTAATAGGTAAAATAAAGAGATCTTATTACTATCAAATCTGCTAAGTATTATTTGTAGCATTATACCATCAGGCACAATCTCATTGGACAGACGAAGAAAATGAAAAGTGGCATAGCACCACTTCCCTAAAATTACTTAGTTGAAATGATTTGGAACTTCAATTCAGTTAGACACTGAGAACGTATATACATTGTTTCATTTTATTTCTGTGTTATTCTACTATGGAATAACATGTTATAAATGCTTAGTAGCATTAAAAATATTCCCTAATATATGTATATTAGAGTCAATATCTCAAAGAAATATTATCATGTATATTTTCTTCACATTATTATTTATAGTATTCAAATATAAGGTAATAATTGTTGAGAGAAAATTTACGCATGTACATATACATATGAAAATATGTGAATACAGACATGTTCATATTGACATAGTCAAATATTTTAACTATGATAATAGCATTATAAAGATTATTATTTTGAGAAAAATGTAGAGAAGTCAATCACAAAAACATTAATCTAAGTTGTTTGTATTTTATTTTATGATACACAAGAAAAAACAGACATTGAAAAGAATATGGTAGGAACTCAAACTAAAATGCTTGTTTTAAGCATTAGACTGATTCACTGCAACTTTATTTGTGCTTTTGCATTTTGGAAATGCAGATTTTTGTGTTACTATGTTTTAGTATTATGAGTATTTTCAAATAAACACTGAAATCAAACTTTGTATATGAAGCTCATCAGGTGACCTCATTTTCTTTCCCTAAGATTCTTCTTGTTAAGCATAAAGGAACACAGGGTCATCAAGCAAATGGTAGAAACAGAAACCACAGAAACATCAGCTGCATTCAATGTGTGGAGGATTTAATGACCTGTGGCTTGGAATTAAGGTATAACCATAAGAAAATGCTTAGGATCATTAGGGGGAAAATTAGTATTTCAAACATTTTTAGTACTGATACATTAGCATGTGTCTTAGGACAAGCCTATGCAGCATTAAACAATAGCTCATTATACAAATCTACTGGTACCCAATGGTACAGATACAGCAACTGAATACAGAATTAAAATGGAGAGAGAAGGTAAAATTTGGGAACTTCAAGGAACACAAGACTAAAGAAGGAAATGTAAAGGGTAGGTAAACCTGCTGTTTAAAAAAATACTTTCCTAGCCAATTATTAGACATTAATGAATATATAGTAATTCATGTGCATGTGGAGGCTGCAAAACTAAAAAAATCTAGTAACTATACAATAAAGAAGTACAAAATTGCATAATTTTCTATAAATTTAAAGTGAAGTTTATTTCATCCAGTCTTTCACCTATACAACTAAGACTCATACTTCTTGATTACATGAAAAAAATCAAGGCTTAAATTGTGTCATACAGCTTGCCTAATCCCCTATCTTTAGTAAAAACAGAGGCCATGAACTCACTTCATGGTTATCTGACCTGGGTAGCCAAACTGAAGCCCTTAATATGGCAAACATTTTACATTTACTGAGATAGTTAGGGGAGTGAAACTCCTGAAAAACCATTTCAGCACTTAAAGGGCATGTTCTGTCATTGAGGTAGAATATGGTGAAATAGATAATGAAGCTAACAGAATATCAGCAAGGGTGTATTCGCAAAGAACAAATTGCACAAGCTAGGGTGTAAGAGAGAAACTAAAATCTGTGGAGACAATGAACTTAGGGCAACAAGTATGTCCTCAGCTTTGTTCCCCTCACTCGGGATCAGGGGGAAGAGACAACATAGCTATGAGGCCTCAGTCACCTTACAGCTGATGACTAGAGACATTCAGGCAAGGACGATAGCGGAATTAAATGCCAGAATAAGTTCCTAGCTGTTCAAACACAAACTGACCACCTAGTCAAGCGTGCAGAATCTCTTCTAAGTGGGTTGTACGACCATTAGGTTCATCAGAGAAGTGTAGCCTTCTGTAAATGATAATATTTTGGATGAATTTAAAACATGAACAAATATCAGAGAAAAGAAGAGAGAGGATGACATCATTTATTGTGAAAATGGTATAATGCCAGATCACAAATCAGATATTACACATTATTCCACAGAAAATGTAGTGAATTGATGACGAGGTTAACAATGTATAAAAATCTTGAGTTTTTGGAGCATACATGAAGCAATGATAATTTAATATGCATGAGAAAATGTTGTTAGGAATTTCAAACATAAATCTGGGTATCTGAATGAGAACGTTGAAGGCAAAATCCTTCATGGAGGTAAGTTGGTTATGTCAAATGTCAAACTCTGTGATGCCTGTACAAATGAATACTGTCTTCCTGTGGTTTTATTTATTGGTCTTAAGTCTTTTTTTAATATTTATTTATTTATTATGTATACAATGTTCTGTCTGTATGCCTGCAGGCCAGAAGAGGGCTACAGAACTCATTACAGATGGTTGTGAGCCACCTTGTGGTTGCTGGGAATTGAACTCAGGATCTTTGAAAGAGCAGGCAATGCTCTTAACCACTGAGCCATCTCTCCAGCCCCTGGTCTTAAGTCTTAAGAAGACTTAACAGTGTGAAATGTATCTGGACCAATAGAAAACTCATGATTCCTCACACAAATATACAGCATCCTAAGTGTTGGGCTGAAGTGGTGGATATTCAGGAGTGAACATAGCAGCCACAAGTCCCTGTTCCATAAAGGGCAAATATTTCCATCAAGGGCATTTAACATATGGTGATGACCATATGTTAAGATAGATTAATGATAATTAACAACAAAGAATATTTTGAAGATTGTAGGCAAGGAATAATCTGCTTGAAGAGTGAAAATGTGGCCTTTGAGATAAGAGCCAGACGGTTTGTGGGCTCAAGATGTGTGCACATGTGTGCACAGACAGTGACCCAATCAGAGGGGAAAAGAAGATCAAGGCACCTCGGAAAAGAGAGCAAAGAAAGGAAACAGGCCTTTGTTTTTAGCTCCTGTTCTTCAAAGTCCTTGATACACAGGAACTCAGGGAGGAAAACAAACAACCAAAGCTTAACTGACAATGTGTGTTAAGTGGACTCAAAAAGGCTTATATTTGCAGATCAACTGGAGACTACCGGAGTCCTCACTAACTAAGTTGAGGTTTTTGGGGTCAGAGAGAGGTATTCTTAGAATTTCAGTTAAAACATATACACCTAAGTCTACATTTTTAGTTCGGTTTCCACTCTATAGAATCCCTCATTTCAGTCTCTTATCACCTTATACAAGGACCTTGAGGCCAAGTTTCCTGCCTTCAATCTTGTATCTTTGTTGGCCATTCTTACAGTGAAACTCTTTAATTAGTAGTCCTTTGAGGTAAGCAGCGTGCAGTGGACTGGGGCTAGGAATGCTGATAAATAGTTCCCTGGACACCACCTTATCCTCAGCATGGAAACATGAGTCCATAAAACCAGCAGTTCTACTGCTCACGAACTGCTCTCCACTGTTGCACTAAAGGCAAAGTACTAGTTTTCCCATACAACTCAAACTTGAGACCCTTGGCTTGTCTCCTTCCTGCTTATCATCACCCAATTCCCTTCCATATTAACACTGCTTGCTGTTTCTAAATACTCTATCTATCTATCTATCTATCTATCTATCTATCTATCTATCTATCTATCTATCTACCTACCTACCTACCTACCTACCTACCTACCTACCTACCTATCTATCTATCTATCTATCTATCTATCTATCTATCTATCTATCTATCTATCTATCTATCTACGTCTCTCTCCTCTCTCTCTCTCCCTCCCCCCCCCTCTCTCTCTGTGTGTGTCTGTTTCTCTCTCTCTCTCTTTCTCTCTCTCATACACACACACACACACACACACACACACACACACACACTTATTCACAGACACATTTCTGCTTAATCCCTTGGCTGCCTGGAATGTTCATTTCTTGTCTTCTTGCTTTGTAGCTATTAAATATGTCTACAGCTTTGTTCCAACACATCTCCTGAAAGTCCTTTAGGTTATATATTATATTCCTCCGCTTGCTCTCAGAAAAGTACTTAGCAAAGGCACAAACATTAGAAAGCAAATTAATTTTCTTTTTGGTGTGCAAGTCTGTCTTTTCCTACTAGTCCTACATTGTCAAAAATGTATCATGTGAGTAATTTTTAAAAAAAAGTATCCATAGCAACCAAGGAATGGAATTTTTAGTTTAATTTTAATTAGCCATAATTAACATTTCTTCCTAAAGTTGGTGAGTATCACATTAGAATTTTCAAATTAAAGACGTTTCTATCTTTGTAAAATGTGATTTTAGACAGAACTGCGTTAGACCATGTGTACTGTTTGAGGTTTACATACTGGCAAAATATTTGAACAAATGGAAGAATAAGTGAATAACTCAAATCTCTGCCTGGGCAATCAAAGCAAACTTTCCAACTTTCTTCTTCTGACTGTGAACAAATTCTGACACAATTATACCAAACACAAGAAAGGTACTCTGCAGGCTATGGAAAGAGAAACCTGGAAAGTAACCCAGCTACAAAAGCCTCCAGCTACAGTATGTCCTGCCTGCAGGATGTGCTGGGGTAATGATGATGCAGAACATGTGGGCATGGCCAACCGCTGTGGATTAACTTAAGACCCTTCACTGGAGAGGCAGCCTGTGTGTTATACTTCCTGGTGGATCAGGAATTGGAGACCTAGGATAGAGCCAGATATGACAGGCAAACAAACAAACAAATAAGATTCATGATGATTTTCTGCAATACCCATAGCCAGTCATTAATAGAGATACATCCTCTAGCAGCTCATATGAGTGGGTAAAGAGCTTTACACTCAGACATTATGCATAGAGGGTCTAAATTGGAGGTCTCTATCAGCTCCCTTCCCTAAATGATAAGGGAATGGATGAGGGAGAGAAAAGACTGGAGTCAGAGGAGATGGAGGACACCAGGAGCACGTGGCCTACCAAATCAACTAAGGTGGGCTCCCGTGGACTCACAGAGGTTACAATGGCAAGCCCAGGGCTGTGTGGGTCTGCACAGATCCTTTGCACATATGCTATGGCTGTTAGCTTCTTGTGAGACTCCTAACAATGGGAGTGGGTCTATCTTTGGCTCTTTTGCCTCTTCTTGAGGCTCTTTTCCTCCTACTGGGTTGCCTTGTCCAGTTTTGATATGAGGGCTTTTGCCAACCTTATTGTATCCTTTTTTGTCCTGTTTGAGTGTTGCATCTTGGAGACCTGCTCTTTTCTGAAGAGGAACCAGATGAGGAGTGGATCTGGGGGAGTAAGAGGGCATCCAGAAAATGTAGAGGGAGTAGAATCTGTGATTGGGATGTATTGTATGAGAGAATCTATTTTCAGTTAAAAAAAGTTTTATTGAAAAAGAATAGTTTTCAGTTCACAAAAAGATAAATGGAAGATCTCCTGTGTATTCCCAGCCTCTTTAACAATCTAAAGACTCCCAGTATGAGCACCTCCCATCAGAGGGCTACCCTTGTACTTGGTGAACCTACATTGGCACACCAGTCATCAAAGTTCATAGTATCACTATGATTCCATCATAGTGCTCTCTATTTTATGGATTTGCACAAAGGAAAATATGTATATCAATATAATACCACTTAGAACACTAATCTTTCCTTACAAACAAAAGTTTTCCATGTTTTTACCTATAGTACTTTTATATTATGAGTATTAAATAAAATGGAGACAGTGCTCTGATAGGATATGGGGAAGAAACACAGAAAATGTACTGTAGAATTAGTGGATTTCTGAAGGTGAAGGAAAGAAAAAATTTTTCATAAAACTTGTGGGTATTTTGAAGCCATAATCTCATTCAGATAGAAATAGAAACTCCTAGCATGGAATATGAAAATATGCATTTTTGCCTTTGGCAATAAATCTCTTTGTATAGCACCAAAGAGCAATGTTTTAACTCTCAGCTGAGTTCATTTCATCTTTACCATCATTACTGGCATTATAGCAGACATCTGTGGACTAGGTCCTTGCCATGTTGTCCCATGGTATTGCCTTCTCGTGGGAAATGTTGTGTTTCAGCAATCTTTTATGGTGCATTTACAAAGTGTCTTAGTTATTTTTCTATTATTCTGGGGAGACACCATGACCAAGACTACTTATACAAGAAAGTATTTAATTAGGGGCTTGCTTATAGTTTCAGACTATTAGTTCATGATCACCATGGTGGAGAACATGGCTGCAAGCCCACTGGCACTGGAGCTGAAAGCTCACATCTGATTCTCAAGTTGCAGGCAGAGAGAAGAGCAAGAGTAGACTAGTAATGAGCTTTGGGAAGCTCGAGACTACTACAAGTGTCACCTCTCCTCCAAAAAGTTCAAACCTCTTAATCCTTCCTAAACCATTCCAGAACCTGAGCAGATGGAATGATCAAACATTCAAATACTTGAGCTTATAGGGGCCATTCTCATTCAAAGCACCACACACTGGGACAGTCTATGTTGTCCAAGTAGAGAAGTAAGATTTCTAGCATAAGAAGTAATAAAGCAAAAATATATATAGCACAAACTAAAGCTTGGTGTTCTATACCTCAAAAGCTTTGTTGAATTTCTTAGTTCTGCATTACAAAATAAATCAGTGGAAAGATTTCATTTTTGTTGTTGAATACTACTAAGTATTGGTCCATAAACTCTCAGACATCAAAAAAGACTAGATTTTATTTGTTTGTTTGTTTGGTTGTTTGGTTGGTTGGTTGTTGTGGTTTTGTCAAGTATCTCTGTGTAGGCAACACTGTTCAGGAATTCGAGATTTTCCTGGAATTATCTATTATTATACATAATATCCAACATTAATCTTTATCTTTATTAGGAGGAAGGATTACCTGTACCATTTTAATATGCCAAAATCATTTCAATTACCCAACTTATGGTAAGATCTATTACTCAAAAGCAAGTCACAAAGCATTACCAACCAGGCACACCTTTTTACGTAAAACTAATCATTTAAAGAAAAAAAATGTAAATGATTTAGAAGTCTGCATCAGATAGCGTGGGACAATAATCTTTACGAGAGAGGAAACGATGATGTGACAGTGCTGGGACAACTTCTGGGGAGAGAGTAAAAGGCAGGACACAGCAGACTGGTGTGGGACGTCCTTCTGTATATCTGTTGCTTTTATTGGTTAATAAAGAAGCTGCTTTAGACCAATGGCTTAATAGAATATAGCCAGGCTGGAATAGATAGATAGATAGATAGATAGATAGATAGATAGATAGATAGATAGATAGATAGATAGATGATAGATAGATAGATAGATAGATGATAGATAGATAGATAGATAGATAGATAGATAGATAGATAGATAGATAGATAGATAGATAGATAGATAAAGAGTAGGAGGTGGCAGGGAGAAGCCATGTATTACCACCCGGGACAGATGCCTCTGCTGGAGCCTGCCAAAATTTTGTCGGTAGGCCACGACCTCATAGAGATGCACAGATTAGTGGAGATGGGTTAGTTTAGGACCTTAGAGCAAGCTAGAAATATGCTTAAGTGATTTGGTCAAGCAGTGATTTAATTAATAGAGTTTCTGTGTGGTTATTTTGGCTCTGGGCAGGCTCCCCTAATAGCAGACTTCTCAGTGTGGAGCTGAAGTTGGGAGACCTAAGAGTGGCCTTCTATAGAGCAAAGAATGTGATTTGGTATATGCACACAAGGAATCTACCAAGGGCTCAGAAAGGACCAACTAAAAAGGATGGGAGGGATCAGAAGGGAAACTGCTCGCACAGCCCTGCCTAAAATGCTGCCTTTCCAGCAGCAGACTGAAAGCCTTCAGAATCTAGTCAGTCGTTGAATTGACTAGGTTATTAAGATGTCTCTGGCTCCTGAAGGGAAAAAGTTACTTGCCCTTGACTGAGCATTCCCCCGTCCCATCTGATTAACACTAGAAATAGATCTGGAAGCACTCATGGCTTCTAGGTACTGTGACAGCACTTCAGAAAAAGTAATCAATATTTTAGGAATACAAATATATGTATCATTCAGAACGGTCAAGTTAATGAGTCTTTGAACTATTAGGTAATATCTATATATTCTACATATGAGAATATGGAGGCTGCTCCTAATTTGCATGTCTGGGCACCAATTACTAGGACTACAGTCTCAGCTGGAAAGAGTTCAAAGTCAATACAAAATCAAGTATAGAGTAGGGAATTAATATTAAAATCAGACAAGATGTCCTTATTCTTAACATTTTGATGAATGCTATTGTTTAATTTGTGCACATTGAAGAGACGGAGCAATGGAGAATCGGAACTCCAGAAGAGTTTAGGCTTTTTTCAAAGTGTTTTTATGCCTTTTCCTATTAAATTTGGAAATGGAAGATTTAACTCAAATATGCTATCATCTCTCCAAGTCCATCATACAGGAATCACAGCACCACACCTTTTGCAGTTGCTGTGACCAGCAACTGCATAATTTATATGTTTTACACAAACAGACATATACATACACAGAATGTATTTTCCCAAGATGTTTACAACTGAGAAATATTTTTAACTCTCTGTGAACATGTTTTCTTCTAAAAGTTAGCTTTAAATGAAAGACTGCGGTTGCATAGATTTACATTTGAGTGGAGCCTGTGCTGGCCCTCCTATTTCCGTAAACATTACCCGATGATGGATTACCCAACTTCAGATTTGAGAACATTCAGATGTTTTGAAATATCAGTTAGCAACAGGCTTAAATGCTTTGATCCATTTGATCCAAGTGCTTCAGCTGATCTTTTTGAAACATTTGATTCCATAGTGCTATTAGTCCTGTGTTAATAATATGAGCTGACCAAAGAAACCTAAACATACTTTGAAAAGATGTGGAAATTTTTCTTTTAAAAGGGATTCAGTAAATATGATTAGTCATTCATTAATTATTGATCATTCAACCATATCCTGCTAGAACTGACAGGTTATAGGGTGTGGAAAGGGAAAGAACTGAATATACAATTGGGAAGGAATGAAACACGGTTTAGACCACACAGGGTAGAAGTGGGAGTCATCTTGTGGACGCTAAAGAACAAACCTCCCAAGCAATGTGGTTGCTATCCTGAAACTTTATGTTTTCAGCAGGTTTATAGATAAAATAGTTATGTGAAGAAGATTTGATAATGCAGCTGAGAAGTCCCACTATGCTTTCTTTCCAAACTCTCTTCGTCCAAGAATGAATAAATATTCTATTTGTTAACCTGTAACTCAGCTCACCTCCCCTCTGCTCCAGCACTGTCCATTACCAAATCAGGAAATGAAGCATTCCTTTTGAGGCTTGAAATAAAGAGTATGTGATTTTGTTGGAGCAGTTTTTGCATAAATTTACATAAGAAACTGACGATCTCTGTACCCCCTGAAGAGTAAAAGCTAGCCACCCTTGGTACTACACTTGAAATAGTATACCAGGGATGACAATTTTAATGATGCAGGCACTTAAATTCATTAGTCTGTTGTCTTTTTATCAAGGTATGATGCCAGTCCGTTTATATTCTCAGAGTAATGAAGGGGGAAGGCGGGGAATGGCAGCACAATGGGAAGAGCACAGATTTCTGTTGCAGTCCCCAGATGACAGAGGGACTTGGGATCCTTGAATGACCATGGTAGCAGCAGAGTTAGCAGGAAAATAAAGAATTCCATAAAAGTAGACAAATCTCTTTCTTTCCAGCTTGGAAAAAGATATGGTTATTTTTATTTCCCTAATATAATTCTACAAGCACAGTGAGATCCCTATGAAAAATGTATGAAATGTGTAACTTATTTTAATAATTTCAAGTTAGTCATTAAAGGACTCAAACATAAATAACTTAAGTAATACATGTTTTTATCCTTCCTGTAGAAATAAGATTGTCTAGCAAAATAGCGCACTCTTAGTAGCTTTGCATTTTGACCACTGCTAACAGACATGAAGAGCAGACCACACAGACTCTGTTAGACCCTGTTTATTTATTGCAAGGTGAGCCAAGGTGTTACTCTTCCCGGCAAAAGTCGCTCTTCAAGTGGCCAATTATTATTGCTTAATATAGTATTCACAGTAGTAACGCTGTAGGGGTCACCTTCAATACATCCACTTCCTAATATGTGTGTAAGTAGAGTCACATGAATTCAGAGTACTTCCCTGTACACACAGGATGATTCATGAACTAGGTTTGTTCCATCATAATGTTTATATTTGTGAGGCTCATGTTAATGAGAATGTAACATCAGCCAAAATTTTTTTTTAAATCCACCTTTATTAATAAAAATCAGATTAGAAAATAAAACTTCATATTTAAATGAAATTCATAGCATTTATAAATACTATTTATATTTTATCTAAGTTATGCTTCTGATTTACTTTTATATTTTGCATTTGTTATATTTGTTCTTTGACAATTAAATTTTCTAAGAACTTGTTTATTAAGCTATATTTTTCTATTTGTGATTTCCAATTAAAATTTCTTTTGTATTTATTGATTTATTTATTTTGTGTGTGGGGGGAGGTTTCAGAGTTTCATGGTGCAGGTGACGTAGGTGTCAGAGTACAGCTTACAGGAGACCAGTGGCTCTCTTTTCCATGTTGGACCCAGGGATTGAACTCAGATCCTCAGGCTTGTTAATCAGCACTTTTACCTACCAAGCCTCGAGCCTGGCCCTGTCACCTGCAATCTTAATAAAATAGAGTTTTGTTTGGTTTTCACAAGTAAGATATGAATATATGTTGAATGTGCAGCTATTTATCTCTGAAATACTCTTTTGAGACAGCAAGGTTATAATCTTGGAATTGCATGGACTTTATTTATTTATGAATTATTTTTACTGTCTTCATATGACACAATGGTGAAATAATCTGTATTCCACAATTTAAACTTGGTTCCTTTCACAGTCCTAATTCGATATATAAATTGAAAACAATTCTTAAAATAACAAAATTCCCCAATCTAAGAAAATACTTAGTATCAATCCCAATAAAAAAAGGAATTGATTAGTTTGTTATCTTATTTTTTTTTTTCAGTTCAGGTGGAGAAACCACCAGTCATGTCAGTCAAAAACAAAGGTTCTGATGTATAACACTCTAAGTAGCAAGTCAGGACTGTCCTCCTCTGCTAGAATAGAACACACAAACAAGAAAGAACCTTAAACACCCCCGGAAACACAGACTAGGAAGATGCCTGAGTGTGCTGACCCAGCTGATAAACAGGACAGCCGGCATGCCAGATCAATACCCAGAATCAAGACAAGCCTGTCCTGGGTCGTTCGCTTCTATTGAGAGACGAAAAGTTTTAAGCATTTTCTCCAAAGGCTCATCTTTGTTATACAATTAAATCCCTTCTCCAGAAAGGGCAGGCTCTGTTGGGGGTGCGGCATGTTAGCTACCAGTCCCTTATTAAAGTGTGGATTCCGTAGGTCACATTCACTGGAGAACATACAATTAAGTGAGGAAAATCACATTAAGGGAGATAATCAAGTGTTCTTGTAATTATGCTATGAGTAAATTGGTGTGACAATTCTTTTTGCTCTAATTATACGATTTGGGGACAACATAGGACGCATTTAGCATCACCCTTATACAGAAACTAATCTCTTAAGACAGCCTGTGCTCTTTATCATACATGTACTTTTCACACCTTTAAATGAAATGCGAGACTAAACACAGTCATGAGAGATGTTTGATTTTATATTGGTATTTTGATGTTTTCAGTGCATTTTTGGACAGTGAAACTATTAACTAGGACTCCTTTGTATTAGAAAATCAGCTCATTAAAGATCTAAGGATTCTGAAGAAGAGATTTCTCTCAATAAAGAAAAAAAACATAGTTTAAACATTTTTGGTGCCTCTTTCAATTTAGTCATGAGGAGGCTACAAAGCATATTGAAACTTAAAATAAAAAATAGAATATAAATGTAATCATGCCACAGCAAACATTATCCATCTTTTTAATTGCCCTTTGAATTCTAATCTATATTGACTTTCTGATACTTGCTAATCAACCAATATTTATTGATTAGTTTCTATAACAAGAATCATGCCAAAATCTTTGGTCTTAAAATATTAAGATATTACACAAATCATCTAGTATAACTATTATAACCAAGTCATACTGTATAAGCAAACATTTTCATAACCACAGAGTATACTCTGGAGCTAATTTTAGGTGGCCAGCATTACTGTGTTGAACCAATAACCTCAGCCCAAGTTGTCAGTTATCTGTCTGTCAGATGCCCATCTTTTGATGTAATTGAGATCAGTGCATGTGTTCTGGTCTTGCTGCTCCCTCTTGTCATGATGCTGCCACACTGGGAACTTGGCCTTGGGGCATCTGCTTGAGGTTTTTTTTTTTCCTTCTTGTATTCTTTGCATGCTTTCCCTAGATACCATCTCTCACTGCGTGCCTCTGTTAGTCTAGTACCAACTTTCTCCCCATTACTTGTTTTTACACTGGTTTATTTGGAATAGACAGCACTTACTAAGTATACACTGTTTGCGTTCTGCCTCAGGTTCTTATAGGGATACAAGGCCCATAAAGGCAATCTTGGTATTTACTGCTGAACTTGAACCCGCCCTGATAGCCGCACCCAGGACAATAGGTGCTGAGTGAGCATTTGGTAAGCATGAACTACCTATTAAACTTTTGCTCTAAATGCTCAAGGGCAGAGTCATTATAAATAGAAAACGAATCCTTATAGCCAAAGTAAAAATATCAAAATCTATTAACATAAAAATCACAAAGTTTCAGAATTTCATGTCCCTTTTAAGAAAATAACATCTATATAGAATCTCCACTATTTACAGATAGGAACTATTGAGGAGGTTGTATGACATAATCTTAAATGCACTTTTTTGGTATTGTTTTGGTGTGATATTTCTAAGAACAGAGCAATGTGGAGGAAAAAAATCTTTTATTTTCTAGATAATTTTTGAATGTCTGGGTATACAAACTCTTCATTTGTTTAGCATTCATTTCTTATTAGAAATTATTTTCCTTGTAGATGATTAGGGAAAAACCTTATTTAGTAAAATATTTAGTTAAAAATGTATTGGATAAATTTTAAAAATATTTATTTTTTGGAGTATGTGGGAGCACTGAAATCATTAAAGTATTAAGTAAAATAAGATGGCATGTTACATAGCCCTGTTTTCTAGTCTGTTGTTTTCCAGTTTCCTTAGATGGATAGAATCTGATGCACTGTGTCTCAGCACACAAAAATTTTGACTTATGTATCATGAAGGTCTGGGAGTAAATACTGACTGGTATCAAGCTAGAGTGCTAAAGAAGCAATGTTTGTAGTGTATCAACACAGCCTGATGTCAGTGTCCTACTGAGGATCCGTGGTTGCCTGAACTAACTAGTTTGCATTTTATATAAAATGGCAAGATATTGAAACTACATAAATTGTGACTCTATTTGGATCAGTTAGAACACACACATGCACATACACACACTCATGTGTGCACACGTGTACACACACACACCAGGAAATTTGTTTTTTATTGTTAAAATCAAGTGGGAATAATTATTTATGTAGGCAAGGGGACATAATTGTTCATAAGTGATTTTAAATAAAGTACAACCAAATTAGTACATATATGTCCACATAGAGGCCACTTAGGAAAATGCCTAACTTTTTCAGATAACATTTGAACTCCTTTTTAAAAAGGTTGATGTGTATGTACATATATGCATGTGTGTATGTATGTATACATGTACATGCGAGTTGAATGTCCAAAGAGGCCAGCAGAAAACACCAGATCCCTTGAAGTTACAGCTACCGCTGGTGTGACCTACCCGTTGTGGTACTGGGACCTGAACTTGGGTCTCTTACAAGAGTAAGTAAAGCTCTTTACCATGAACCTTCTCTCAAAAAATTAAACTCTTAACAAACTAATAATTACATGACATATTCCAATATGAAAGAGACAAAATACTTCTATTGAACATATCCATTTTAATAGTTGCATAATTGATTTAGAATAATTTTAGTATTATTATTTTGCTAAAGTGCAAACTATATATTGTGGCTTTATATTTATGTCATTTATAATATACTTAGTAAATATGTTTTTGTCTTTTGTATGGAAAGACAGAAGGAGAAAGGTGCTAGGTTTGAGGCATAACTGCAACTGTGAACTCCCCATGCTACCAGGGCATAGTCTCAGTCTTGGAGAAGTCATGGGAGTTCTGGGAAAACGAGTTCAAAGCAGACACGAAAATGAAAGTGTAGGGAATTGGAAAATAATTTAGGTGCAGGGACAAGGCAATAGTTCAGTCAGTAAAATGCTTGCCGTACAAGCATGAGAAAATTCCTTTGATCCTTAGTACCCATGGAAGATACTGAGAGTGGTTGGTACCAGTTTTAATCTCACCACTGGGTAGGTAAGAGACAAGAGGATCCCGGGGGCTCAAAGAGCTGCCATAATTGGTGAGTTCCATCGCTAAGTGAGAGGTCTTGCTTCAAAAACAAGGTAGAGGGCTGCTGTGAATGATACTGTAGGATAACCTCTTGCCTGCATAGGAATACACATGCGCTCAAGTGAGCACACACAGCACAATTAAGTGTTATGGATTTGAAAAACAAGTTTTAGCAAATATATACAAATGCTTCTAAAGGAAACTCTAGAAGAAATTAGCAAGAAAATAATATTTACAGAACAATGCCATAACGTTTAGTTGAATTGTATGAAGGCACTTTACAAAAAGCACACCAGCTCTTGAAAACACACCGAATGCACACAAATCCACACATAGATGCATGTAGACACTCAAATAGATTATATTAAAGATATCAAAACTCAAAAGGAAGAAAGGTCAAACATTATCTTCAAAACATCAGTTTGTTCTATGGAGAATAGTCACCTTTGCATTAATAGTGCCAGGACAAAAATATTAACACTGAAATATCAAGGGAATAATGGAATTATCAGATATGCAAAAACTCAGAATTTTACTTTCACCCAGAGAACATTTTTCAGCAAAGAAAAAGAAAATGAAAACCTGAAGGAAAGGGGAGTGGCCAACTGTAATCAAAGAACTAAGAGCATGCAATGGTATATGTAATAAGTACCAACTGTTTGCGTGATCAGTTCCTAGGATTGACTAAAACACAGATAAAATAATCAAAGAAGTAGAAAGAAGCCCATTTACACTGTGAAGTACCTGAAGGAATAACATCCCAGTCAAGCATGGGGTGATTTCCTGGAAACCAGCCCCCGGGGAGATGTGTGATTGGACCTCCATTCTCAGTTGCCTTCTGTAGATGTTACTCATGTGCTCCACACCTGCTGCCTTGACTCTTCCATTAAATTATATTTTCGGTCTATTTTTTTTCAGAAATAACCACCACCTTCCTTTCAAAACACTTTCATGTTTCTTTAAAATATTTCATTACAGAATACTTTCCAAGTAGATTTTAAATAAGTATCGACTTAAGGGAGAAATCAGTTAGAAATGCAGACATTAGAAATTTCTTAAATAATGATGTAAAATTTAACTCCCATAGTTTTCAGAGCCATATGCCAATTGTTTCTATAAATGTTTTCAAGGCTGTTGGCACTGACTGTTAAACTTGTGATGTCTGCTTACTAATGTCAAACTGCAGAATTTCCCTGAAACTGTGTTTGTGTAAACAGTCAAATGCAACTTTACCTATTAATGTAACATCAATGCCTTCCCTAGAGGCATCAATTAGCAAGACTAATACAAAATTAAAATCTGTTTCTTGTATGTGTATGCAGTGTATAACATGACTGTTATTACTGCCTTGACTGATGCTTGCCTGAGCGTTAACACTGTCACTGTGCTTTGTGCTCTGGACTGACTCTCTAGCCCAACCTCCTGATGTTCTTCAGCAGATGTGTTACAGAAGGTGTGTTTTCCAAACAACACTGGTGATCATAAATATCACCTACAGATGTGAGCCATCATAACAAAACACCAGTTCTTAATACTTAATAAATTCTCTTAGACGAGCTAATGAGTGGGAGTTTCCAGAAAGTCTTTGAGATACTGGAGTGGACAGTGATGAAGCCATCCTTCCTTTTTCCTGTAAGCAGAAGCTGTAAGCAGGTTACTCACTTTGACTTTGGACATGGACTTCATATAATTTAACCCTTTGAAACACGTACAATTAATGTGTATCTGCTAGGATGGCCAGTTCTGCAAATCTAATTTTGGAATTTCCATTATGTTCCTAATGTTGAGCGGTGTGTCTTTTTCACCATGATATTACTCACCAAAATAAAATGCCAGACTTATGAAATACAAAATTACTTTATTTCAGCTTCCATTTTATTTTCCTTGAGCATGAGAAGGCCTAATAAAGTTTCAGCATAAATATTCTATATCATGTAGCACATGGTGCTTAACTATCTCCATATTCTGTTAGAAATAAAATTTTACTTGGTATCTAAGACAAATTTATAATATAATATTTTCCAACTAATTGGCTCACTACAGTCAATTAAATGGAATGTTCCTTACAGAGACAAATCTATAACAATCTAATTGTGGTAGTGCCCATCATTAAAACTCTTGGGAGTGGCAAGCACAGCCGCAGAGTTTCAGTTGGAACACTCAACATTTCCTCAGAAGATCTAATTTTTAGTGAGTGTTTTTTCTTCTTTCTTAAAGAATAATAAGAACAGGCCAGTAACAGAATTTTGACTATGCTGTCATTTTGAAGTTGGGAGTGAACAATCTATCAGGTTTCCTTTTCAGCTAATTGGAAAAGAGGAGGAATATAGAATTAGGACTTTTCACTCTACTGGGAACTTAGAGATGAATTAAGATGTTAGATATAATTAAATCATGGAGTTTGAGGAACTTGAGGGGTCATCTATCTAGTCAAACTGCTTTCATCTGAGAAGGTACAAACGTAAATCATGCTCCTATAATTATTATCTGAACCCCTTTAAAGACATCATCAATTAGTTTAGCAATTCAATGCAATGCTGTACCATTCTTGTATCTGAGTATATCTACCCACAAATGAAATGCTCTCTTACCAGCTTCTATGTATTAAATTGAAAGAAATCTATCCCCCCACTGTTACTTTCTACATTTCAATCCTTCCACTTGTACTTTCGTTTAAGATTTTGCATTTAACGATGAATCTTTCAGACATCGTGGCACTTATGTCTTTGAGGCCAGTCAGAGCTTCACTATCAGTTCAGACAGCTTGAGCTAAATAGCAGCACTTTGATTCTAAGAACCAAGGCAAGCAAGGTTGTTTGTGTGGTCCATGCAAGGCCTGGAGTCAGTCCCCAGAACTGCAAAGTTAATGCACTGTCTGCCTCATTCACATTGGGAAGTCCGTGCTGGGCAAAAGTGATTATGAGGAGCTGTACTCTAAAGCTTTTCTCCTCCTCCTTCTCTCTTGCTACTGCTCTGTGTGTGTGTGTGTGTGTGTGTGTGTGTGTGTGTGTGTGTGTTTGTAAGCTTTAAAGTCCTGCACCTAGCTTCTATTTGTACACATTTCCCTAATATTTACAATTAATTCTCCATTTGTTGTCCTCCGCTACTAAGTTTTCATTTTACCTTGGAAATAAGTTTCATTAAAGTTAATTTTGACATGTGTAGAGTTGTATGGATTTATTGGGAGGATTTCACTCACCCTAGACGTGAAGGTAGCATCATTGATGGAATGCATGTGCCCATACAGAGACTGCTCACATTTACCCTAAGAGATAAAGCAGAGAAGATTTGATTTAAACAATGTTGAGTTCATTTTCAAGATTGCATTCTTATGGCGGAAAAAAAATAAGAGATGTTAAATCAGGTACTATTCAGACCAATCAAGGCAGGGCTTGCTTGAGGTTTCACAGTGTGGATCTTTGGGCTGGACATCTACCCTTCCTGCTTTGTACCATTGAGCTGGTAGGGAACTTTATCTGTGAGTCCAGTGGTGATCTGTTAGCAGCATAGCCTCTCCAGCATCACTGGGGCTGGAGATGTGGATCTATCTTTTAAAATTATAAGGCCAGGATGAAACTTCACATTTCAAAGCTCAGTTTTAATATTATTATTATAATATTAAATACTATAGAACATGTGTGATAGTATTTTACACAGTAAGACTTTATTTATTTTGTGACAGAGAGGCAGACATTTATCCACTTACCTTACTGCTTTTAAAATGTATCTAAAATTAAATATTAAAATCTTCAAGTTTGAGTTTAGATGTTTTAGGAAAGATGGACCCATAACATGCGCAGTGAGAAAGTTATATGTGGAGCCTTGCATCTTAAAACTGAGGTTCAGAAGGACTATATTTGAAAAGAAACATCTTTAAACAGAGGGAAGATTACAACTGAACTATTATTTGGCTATTCTTGTTGTGAACATTGAAATTCAGGTTTCACTGAATAATTTATTCAACAATTAGTTACTGAATAACCAATATTGGTTGGCATAATTCTAGGTGTGTTCCTCCTATGTTATAAAATGAAACACACTCTTGTGCTTTTGAACTGGAAGGAGCGGTGACAGCTATTTTATTTAAAAGGCAGAGAGTGTGTTAGTAGGTGATAAGAAAACATCCAACCAGGTAAAAGGTAGCATCAGTTTGGGACTGGAACATATTGGGGCTGAGAAAATGATAGCAATGTGTGCTCCTTTAGCATGCTGGGGACAAGACAGAGTCTGAGAATCTGGAACGCTCCACTTTCCTATTACCTTTTCCTTCCTCTTCCAAGTGTTGAAAGGAGCCCTCTCTGAAGCTCCTTTATCTGAATGAAGAATGTCTCCCCCACACACACACTCAAAAATGCCATCATTCTTAGAACTTTCTCCAAATTTCATTATCCAAGGAAGCTGGAATGACAGGGAGGAAGGGGAATGACATCATATCAAGGAAGCTTCTCTAACAAGGTCTTCTCCGCTTTCCAGCTCCAGGATCCTGTGTCACCCCCTGTCTTCCTTGGGGCCAATCAATTTTCCTAAGAGCCATTGACAGTCTTTAAAAATTGTTCCAGCACCTACTTTCTTTCCTACAAAGGTGGTATTTAGCCCCAACCAGCTGTCCTTCTTTGAGCTTCCTGCACAAATGGTCAGCTTAATATCTTCCTATGGTTTCTCCTGTTAAAGTGTCTGTATTGGTTCCATTTAGCAAACCTTCAGTGTGCACAAGGGAAATTCCCCTTATTGCTGTAAGGAGCTACTGGCAAATGTGATTAAAAGGAGTGGCCCATTTGGCCTTACATAAAAGTAAAGCCTAAACAAAGCCTGAAGTTACTAGTGCCATCAAAGCAGATCTCTGCTTTATCCAGTGTTCCTCATACAGTGAAAAGCCAGAGGAAAAGTTCTCAGGTGTGGAGACTGCAGGCAGGTTTCTGGAAGAACAAGAAAGGTCAGGGTGGCTGGCTAGGGGCCAATAAGAGGTGTTTAGGTCTATTATCACTCACTACCTTGAAGTCTTAAAGACTGAAGAGGGAGAATGTCAGGAGCCAATTTCCTCCTAAAATCATTACAGGAACCATCACCCTGGGAGTCTGCAGAGAACCCCACATCCCTAATTGTGTTAGGAATGGTTCTATTGACAGAGCCTACCCCACACCCAAATTGGCTGTTAATGAGAGCTATCTGTTAGCAGAACCCATCCCACATTCCAAACTATCTAGGGAGCTAGGTGTATCAACTTCCTGGCCTACAGTGACCTAACCGAAGATAACCTCCTGGCTACATGACCAACTTGGACCATGTGACCAACGTGAACCACGCGGCAAGAGCCCAGGCCCCTGTGCCCATCCCCCAACTCTTTACTCTATATAAGTTGTCCCCCATCTGTAATAAACGGAGGCTCTGACAAACTTCGCATGGCCTTCTTCCTCTCTCTCAGCCCATATCTTACAGATAGTGCCTCTCCGGGACCCTGGAATAACTGATTGCAGGGTGGGTTACAACCCCTAGACTGAGTAACCCCCCAAAAGGCAATCAGACAGGAGAAAAGCTACAAAATAAGATGAAAGGCAGATTCTTCAGTGTTCTTTCAATGTCACTGGTCATTTCTGGTATTTTCCTAACTAGGCAATCTTGCAAGCCCTTTGTCACTAGGCTGCATTTAGAACTCATGGCTGCCATTGTGTTCAGCAGTTTCAATTTCCAGTGTCTCTTTACAGAATCAATACATGCTACTAATCTATGTCCACAGGATCCGGAATTTCTCCACATAAATTTGGAGTTCATAAAAGAGTACACAGAAGCGAGCACATAGTCTCTGAGGGTCTGCTCCCCTCCCCTTGTTGCTCTGATCCAGTTTCTTAATGCTGTTGCCCTTTAAACCAACCATGCCCAGGACCACAAATCATCTCCATTCCCAAAGCAGAAATAAATTACTCACAAAGCCAAACAGGTCGAGTATGAGATGTTATAATCATTACTATGTTTATTTATTGATGTTTCGGCACCATTTTCTTTGACAATGACCAAAGGGTAATACAATATTATATCTGCATGATGAATGTTAAACGTTTACAAAGTTTTACATTGAAGATTTATCTTTAAACATTTTTTTTCACCGATAAAGTTTTGCCTTTTGTCTGCTTCCAACTTGAGAATCCCTAAATTATTTGATTAATTGGTATGGAAAATGTACTTCCTGGATTCAGTTCCTGAGTGCCAAGTTTTAATTCAAAGGGGAGTCTCAGAGGCTCCCTTGAACAGCCCTGGAAGTACAAGTTATAATGGAAATGCTGACTGACCACATTTGTGCTGCTATAACAAAAGCTGACTAGAAGATAAATGTTTCATGAATTAAGAAAAGTTTTTAAAAAAATTTCTACTTAGCTTTGTTCCCAAGATAAAAGTGAATCTACTCTTTTTGAGGTAGAGATAATATGTGGGTTACTAATAATCTATTCTGTAAATAGCTTTAATCAAAAACAATATCCAAAGTGGTACATTGAAATGTGGAGTAAGTTCTCTGATAAATTCTTGTCAAAATTGTTTTTGTTCAAAGGAAATGAATAAGAGGAAGAGTTTTAAAAGCTATCACATGACCTACACGCACTGTTGGACATTTAATTCGCCCACACAGAGAAGTTGTGCGGTTGGTGATTTCTGGATCTGGCACACTGTCTGACCTTAACCAGATCACTTCACTGGGCCTTAGTCCAGCGAGTGCAATGGTGTAATAGTACATAACCTTTAGTTCTGTTGGTAGGGAACTAAACTAACAAACTAGCATTTGGGTTGGAGAAATAACTCAGCGAGTGAAAGAACTTCCTACTCTTGAGGAGGACCTGAATTTGATTCCTAGGACCTACACGGAGAGGTTCACAACTGCTTGGAACTCCAGCACCTGGGATCCAGTGCCCCCTGCCGGTCTCCAGAGCACCTGTGTTTATGTGGTGCACACACAGACAATTATGAGCTGTCTTACTGAGAGTTTCTGTGGCTATAATAAAACCATGACCAGAAGCAACTTGTGGAGGAAACATTTATTTCTGCTTACAGCTAACAGGTGATATCCATCACCAAGGAACAGTAAGAGGAGGAACAGAAGGCAGGAACCTAGAGGCAGGGACTGATATGGACGAGTGCTGCTTACTAGCTTGCCCTTCAAGGTTTTCCTAGCCTGCTTTCTTATATCACCCAGGCTGGTCAGCCCTGAAGTGGCACTGCCCACAATGAGCTGGGTCCTCTCACCTCAGTCGCTGGTGACGAAATTGCCACCCAGACCTGCCTACAGGAAATATGTCTTCAGCTGGGAGTCCCTCTTCCAGGTGAGCCTACTTTGAGTCAAGTTGAAACAAACAAACCGAACATGTGCATGCCAGAATGACCGCTGGAATACCGATGGCTTCCAAATGGACTTCTTCATCCTTCTCTCTGTTGAGGCCCTTAAATAGCTATCTGTGTGTGTTAAGCTATGCCCTCCAATTTGCTTCCCTTTGGGCTACTGTCCTGCTCTATGACTGGTTCCATACGAACAATATCACCTGGGACCCCTATCCCCAAAAGGAAAACACCTTCCAGATTCAGAGAGCAACCAGATTGAGATGGATAAATAACCACTCTGTTCCCCTCGGTTCAGCTGCTACTCTGTCACTGGTCCGAACTCCATATTTCTGTTATGTCTTTTCCTGAGGCTAAAGCACGCACTTCTTTAAGTAATGTCCTGCTTCTCATACCCTTTCAGACATAGGGATAATGATGGATTCTCAGCAACGAATATTCTGAATCCTGTCCCCTGCTCTGTGTGACATCTGACACCAGTGGGGAGCATGTCTGGTACAGCATGTCCGATGTAATATGCACACTGGTTCTCTCCCTCAGCAAATCATTTCTTCCTAATGGATGCATGTGTGTCACCAATCACAACACAAAAGGAGACAACCATGAGCCTGTGCACATGACAGCTATGTCCTCCTCCCCTTCATCCACCTGCCATGTAGTACCCCTCTCCATTCTCTTTCACTTCTGTCCCTCTCCACCGTTGCTTCCCAGGTGTGGGGCAGCATCCTACGAGTTTCCTCATTAATCTCCTTTTCCACTCTACCCCCCATGCCATACATTCTCACAAATGTCATAGAATTAGGAAAGCCTGAATCAGATAAGGCAAATCTCCTGTGTCTAACCACCCTAAAAATTACCATCGTATTAAAACAAACCCCAAGCTCTTTCCTAACAACTGAATTATCCAGTCGTTGGCTTCTGACTTTCCAATATGAGCACCCACTTTACCGTTCTTCTCTTTCATTAGCTCTCTTCTTCTGTGAAATATCATTTTACATCTGTTTATGCTGAGGAACACTTGTTTAACGACACAAAGACGTGTTGCATTCTTTTATGATGCATTTGTTTTTCCCTGTGAAGCTGTCACTTTGCCTGACTGAAAACCCAACTGGTCTAATAAAGAGCTGAATAGCCAATTGCTAGGCAGGAGAAAGGATAGGCGGGGCTGGTAGGCAGAGAGCATAAATAGAAATTTGGGAAGAAAAAAAATGAAGAGACGTTAAGGAGTGAGAAAAGAAGGGGCCAGCCACCCAGTCATGTAATAAAAGTGAAAGTAAGATATACGGAAGTGAGAAAAGGAAAAAGGCCAGAGGCAAAAGGTAGATGGGATAGTTTAAGAAAAGCTGGCTAGCACCAAGCCAAGATAAGGCTTCCAACTCTCCTTTCTCATCCTCCATTGCCCCTCTTCCCACTTTCTTTCCCCCTCTCCTTCTATCTCTCTTTTCCTTTCTCTCTCACTCTTTTCGGTCTATCACCTTCTAAAAAAAATCTCACTAGTATACTGGCTAATTAGGTTATTGGTGATGGTATTATTCTTGGTGTGCAGTTATCACCTGAAGTGTCTCTTCATCATGTAAAAAAAATCAGTCCTATGCTGTCTGGGCCATACCACTATGACCTCATGATGGCAACACTGGTCCACCATGTTAGTTAACATGGAGGGAGAATAATCAGTCCATAAATCCAACAATCAAGATAACAGGCTAAAAATACACCAATAAAAAATGAATGGTGGTACACTCCTTTAATCCCAGCTCTCAGAATATAGAGGCAGGCGTATCTCTGTGAGTTTAAGGCCTGTCGGGTCTACAGAGGGAGTTCCAGGATATCCAGGGCTATATAGAGAAATCCTATCTCCAAAAATAAACATCAGGTGATGAAAGGAGACTGAGACAGAGACCCACATTGGAGCACCGGACAGAAATCTCAAGTTCCAAATCAGGAGCAGAAGGAGAGAGAGCACGAGCAAGGAACTCAGGACCGCCAGGGGTGCACCCACACACTGAGACAGTGGGGATGTTCTACCAGGAACTCACCAAGCCCAGCTGAATTGGGTCTAAAAAAGCATGGGATAAAACCGGACTCGCTGAACATAGAGGACAATGAGGACTACTGAGAAATCAAAAACAATGACAATGGGTTTTGATCCTACTGCACGTACTGGCTTTAAGGGAGCCTAGGCAATTTGGATGCTCACCTAACTAGACCTGGATGGAGGTGGGTGGTCCTTGGACTTCCCACAGGGCAGGGAACCCTGATTGCTCTTTGGGCTGACGAGGGAGGGGGACTTGACCGGGGAAGGAGGAGGGAAATGGGAGGCGGTGGCGGGGAGGAGGCAGAAATCTTTAATAAATAATTAATAAATTAATAAATAAAAAATAAACAAACAAACAAAAAAAGAAAGAAAGAAAAAGAAAAAAATCCCAGAGGTGCAGTCGGCCCAGAGGCTAGGTGTGACTGTGTGGTGTCTGTGCCATTGTGCAGAGACTAATGTGGGATGGTTTGGTTCAGGAGTTGGAGGACAGTCAGCATAGGCAACAGAACAAGAGCCTGAGCAAAGGGAAGGAGAGAGAATGAATCAGATGAAACTCATCACAGAGTTTTAGGTAGAGAAGAAACACCCTTTCCAGCTCATGATGCTCACAGAGGAGAAAGCTCCTGGGCTATTGCAGGGATGGCTAAGAACATCATGAACCTTAGGCAGTTGTTCTCCTGCAAGCTCTACATCAAATCATAAGTGAGAAGTGTCAATAAAAGCATGAACCTGCCATACTGTCTTTCCTGTTTTTAGAGTTCTAGTGTGCTCCAGCCTTCACTGTTTCTCTGCTTCCAGTTTTCTCATGTGAACATGTATATGTTTTCATATTTATTCCACTTCTGACTCAAATTTTATTTTAACTCAAATTCATCTTTATTCCACTTTCAACTTGGTAGTGTTTCAGATCGATATCCCTGACCTTTCTCTTACAGCCTCCTCTACATTAGCTAAAAGCTTTTTGATGAAATTCATCTCTTCCCTTCCCCTTGGGCACAGCATGTCCATGTGACTAAGCTATCCCTTTCCCATTGTAAAATAAGTCCCAAGTATACTACGTAATCCTTTAACTAATTTCTCCATTTTTAGATTGTGTATTAAGGCAGTGGATGATGGAGAAACATAAAGCAAAAAGAGTCTGCATTTCTGGCCAACTACAAGAGACAAGGCATCACCTGGAATCTTCCTAGTAGAGAGCTTTTGAATGAGAAGTTAGTTCCTACTGTGCTGAGCCCTGAAATTTAAACAATCAACTCCATACACACGTGTCAAGAGTGAAACACGTGTCCAACAAGCAGGTTATCTTCTTATAACTTACCATTAAGTTCAATGACTCATAGCTAATCCCAGCTGTCACTAAAGCCCCACAAGTATCTTCTCCACTGTGTGTACTATTCCCAGGGCTTATGACAGTTTTTGTAGAATTTGATAAAGAGGTATTCAGCCACAGAGTAAGCAATTTACATGGAGAACACAAATGAAAACTGAAAAACAGCACCAAAACCAGAACATCCTCACTTCTATTTGCATTCCCCAACATCAGTCATGACATGAGATGGGTGCCCAGTTTGATTCCCTTACCTTTTCTGCAGGATGGTACAAGCACAAGAGTATACTCATACCTGGGTGCTGCCATCACCAATTAACACTTTGAATAGCTGTGCTGTAAGCCAGTAGTGACTACAGCTTGAAGAGAAAGCTATATTTCACTAACTGTTTTGACTCCAAAATCCTGTACTAAGAGCACAGCTCTGTGAGATGGGTGATATCATGGGGCTCATGTGAGAGACAAGCAAACAGTTACTGCACCCACACCTATTTCTCTCCTCCCATTTTTACCTTCCTAGACCTGAATTATGGAAGCAGTACCCCTAGGGGTCCCTTTTCCTTTCAGCAGGCACCTATAGCACACACGATTGTATCTGTGAGGTTCTCTTAGATCTTAATATGTGTGAGAGACATAAGCAGAGATGCCCCACCTCCCACCTATGAAGAACAGAGAACAGAAGCTGGATGCAGACTTCATGGTGTTCAAAGGTAGTTACAACATAATTTACCCTTACCTGACCAAAACAGTGTTGATGTTGGAGTCCCCCTCTGTGATTACAATTAATGAATAAAGAAACTGTTTTGGACCTATAGTAAGGCAGAACTTAGGTAGGCAGGAAAAGATATGCTGAATGCTGGGGGAAAGAGAGGCAGAGTCAGAGAGAAGCCATAGAGCTGCAGGAGACAGTTGCTGGGAACTTTAGCTGATAAACCACAGCCACAATACACAGATTAATAAAAATGGGTTTGAGTTAGCCAATAAGAAGCTAGAGCTAATGAGGCAAGCAGTGATTTAATTAATACAGTTTCTGTGTGATTATTTTGGGCCTAAGCTAGCCGGGTGGCCGGGAACCAACAAGTGACCCCCTGACTATTGGCACCAAAGTGTCAAACTAAAATCTACTTAAAAACCTGAGAGAGATTAATTGTAGACACAAAAATACAGAGTTTAACACAACTTCTTGCTGTTTGCTGGTGGTGTGCCACAGCTCCTTTAAGGGAGGTTCTCCTGACTCAGTGAAAGCAGAAAAGCCATGACATTTTGAAGTGCCAGCTTCCGGGACTGTGCTGCCAGCATGACCACTGGCTCTTTCGGGAGATGGAGCATTTGGATAGGGCAAGCAAAAAGTACTGAATATACCATAGTAATGGTACAGCTTAAGTTTTAGATGGGCGGGCAAGCAGAAAGTACCATAGTACTGGTGCAGCTTAAGTTTGAAGAAGTGCTGAGCATCTTAAAAAAGTGTTCATGGACAGTAAAGAATTACAGACATTCAATAAAGACAAATCCAGATGTGTCACAGTATTGGATTAACGTACATAGGCTTTTGGAAGAGAGAAGAAAAAGAGTATAGAGTCATAAAATAAAGTTAATGATTTTTAAAAAGGGTAAAGTATTTAAAGAGGCAGAGCACAGATGTTTCTTTACATTTAAAGGAGGGATATGCTATAGAGATTTGCATTGATATGGATCTTGGTTTATTGATACAAATTTTAAAAATGTAATGTATAATGAAGAAATATAGGTTAATAGATAATCATCTATATTAGTCAAACTTTTAGTCATGTTAATTAGATTTTCTAGATACACAGAGATGTATTTCAGATAGATAGGTATTCCTAAAATCTTTCAGAGACCTTTGGAATATAGCGTTTTAAATGTTTAAGAACTTAAGACTTTTCATGACAGTGAGACACATCTGCTCCTGGCAGCACCAGTTACTTCAAGAGGAAGATGGATACTGAAGCAGCTCTTTATGGAGTTTACTAGCCATTTGGGCAAGAAACTGCTCTTGCTTGGACTGCTTAACCAGATGTGCAGGACCCACAGAGAAATGACTACTGAACTTGCCTAAAGTTGAGATGGTCCTTCAGGGTTCCTGGTACATGAGTCTGCTAGACATTCCACAGGACACAGAAGAAAGTGACTGACAAACTGCCAGTATAGGCAGAACTTTATTTGAAGTTTCCTGATTCATGGAAAAGTCTGCTGGATACTATTGGCCTGTAGGCTGAAGATGGATGTCCCAATGAAACAAAAGGACTTTGGGTGACAGTGAGATGTCTCTGTCAATTCTAGTGTTTCAGACATTGCTTAAAATGTACTTCCTGTTTACTTAGGTAATATTATATTCTTCTGGAGTCTTTGACGGAGTTAAAGAGTTTATAGTTATAGTTTTCCTACGTTATGATAAAAGATAAAGTAGATATAAATATTTTAACTGCATTTCTTGTGTGATATCTTTTGTTGTATGTAATTTAACTATGTTAAAGTTAAAACCTTCCTTTTTATTTAAACAGAAAAGGAGAGATGGTGTGGGAGTCCCCTCTGTGTGCTGTGATTACCATTAATGAATAAAGAAACTGCTCTGTGCAGGGCAGCACTTAGGTAGGCAGGGAAAGATAGGCTGAATGCTGGGAGAAAGAAGGGTGAAGTCAAGGAGAAGCCATGGAGCTGCTGGATACAGAAGCCAGGAACTTTAGCTGGTAAGCCACAGCCACGTGGCAATACACAGATTAGTAGAAATGAGTTAAATTAATATGTAAGAGTCAGCTAATAAGAAGCTAGAGCTAATGAGCCAAGTAGTGATTTAAATAATACAGTTTCTGTGTGATTATTTCAGGTCTAAGTTAGCCAGGCAGCTTGGAACCAACAAGTTCCCCCCACCTCAACACGGTGTATTAAGCTTGTCTCTTTAAAATATTAAAAAGACTTGCTAGTATTAATAATGTCATATTAAAAATTGAGAATACTGTAAAAATAACTCAGTTATAGTCTATCTCAAGATTAAAAACAAGTAGAAATAAGGGACATGGGATGTTGGGTAGTCGTACAGAACTTACTTGGCACATACAAAGTCCTGAAGTGGATCATCAGCACCAGAGGAAACTGTGTGTGGCGACCCAAGCATGTGACCTTAGCACTTGGGGGAAGAGGGTGGTGGTGGGAACAGAAGGCTCAGAACTTTGAGGTCATCCTCAGCTACAGAGGGAGGAGGACAACATGGTGTACCTGAGCCCCTTTCTCAAAACAAACAAACAAACAAAACTACAAACAACCACAAACATATAAACCTTCTTAAAAATTGGTATATGATAAAATCACAAAATAACCACATATCACCAAAATTATGATAGCATTAAGGAAATAAGTGGTCACACATTTCCTCTTACAGTATAAAGACACTTACTTAGCCAGGAAATCTAACAGCATCTTGATAAAAGAAATAAAACTTTAAAAAATAATATATCTTTATTTTAATTACTTTACTAGTCTATATATTATTAAAAGTTTTTACTTTTTACTTTTTATTTTTAATTGTGTTTATATACTCCCATGCATGCAGTACTTGAGGAGACCTGAAGAAGACATTGTATCTTTTTGAACTGGAGTTACACCAGTTGTGATTAGCCTGACATGAGTGTTGGGAGCTGGATGTGGGTCCTGTGGAAGAGCAGTATGCACTCCTAACTGCAGACGCATCTCTCCAGCTCCCAAACTATATTATAAAAATGTTTTTTATGTGATAGTAATTTTTATCTAATGGGAATGCAAAGCATATAGACTGAAATATGTAAATCTTTAAAATATATACATTTAATTACAGGTGGGTCGAGAGTTTAATGCCATGGAGGACTGATGCCCATAAAAGCCAGAGTTTTCAAATCCCCTTTGGGGTCCTGTTATAAGCTGTTGTGACCTAGGAAATAAATTTGGATTTTCAGATAGATCAGTCCATGTTCTTAATAATTGAGTTATCTATCCAGACACCAAAATGTACAAATCTTATATATGGGTAACAGTTGTGTAACTTGTTCTGTTTGAAGGGCTCCTGGCAGTGGGACCAGGGTATGCCCCTGGTACATGAGCTGGCTTTTTGGAGCCCATTCACGATGGTGGGATGCCTTGCTCAACCTTGATGCAGGCATGTGGTGGGGGGGGGCTTGGTCCTGCCTCTACTTAATGTGCCAGACTTTGTTGAGTGCCCATGGGAGGTCTTATCCTTTCAGAAGAGTAGGCTGGGGAAGAAGTGGGGGGGGAGTAGGAGGAGGAAAGGGAGAGGGCACTGTGGTTGATATGCAAAATGAATAAAAGTTAAAATTAAAAAATATTAAAACTTAAAGACAATTATTTATATATACCTTAATAACATATTCAGATTAAGACCTGGTCTATCTCTGTCACTCTGTAAATCCTTGCATACCCTTTCTAGTTAAAAATAGCTAAAATATTTTTATTTTCTATATTTTCTGAGAAATGAAATGGAATGTAGCTATAAAATCAATATTAAGAAGATAATGTAATGAAAAGTTAGTCTTTCATCTCAGGTTAACTTCAGAGGCAGTTGCTACAAATTTTAGGAACTGGCATGTTTTATGCACTTGCCTCTGTGCCTGCAATCACTTTCCATCTTGAGTGCCTACCTCCGTCGTTCTACAAATGCTGCACGTACATTTTGAAAGCTAATAGAGTGGCAGTAAAGAATTGCAGGAGTGGATTGAAAAATGCAAAGTTATTAACATTTGTTATTTGTATAAGCCCTTTGCCATACACTTTATATATAATAATTCTTACTTTCTATCATATGAAAATGGCATTTTAAATCCCCTTATAGTTGAGAGATTTGTATAAAATGGTCCACTTAGTGTCTACACAGGTAAAATATTTAACATTTGTAGATTCATCTGTGTTTTTCATTCTGAAGTCAACTTATCAATTTTTGTGACGACTGATAGTCTTAAAAGTCACCATTCTTCCAAGAAGAGATACCTTGTTCCATATCCACAGTGAAAAGTACCAGAGCTGGCTGTAAAGTCAATCAATTTGCCACAGTTCTACAGCCCTGCTTGCAAGAAAGCAACCAGCACTGGTTTTAAAACTATCTAATTAATCAATGACAGCAAACTTCAGTGAACACTATCCCAAAAGCCAAACAGAAGAGGTTTATGACATTAGCTGATGGGAAAGAGATTTACTACAGTGAACACATTCCTAAGGCTGCTAACAACATTCTCCTGTTTTAACTGGTTAAAAAAACTGTCCAAAACAAACAGGTTTTTGTTCTGTCCTCATCCCATTCCTGCCCAGTAACTAATACGAGTAAACTCATCACAGAAAATATCAGGTCAGTAAATGGGTTTGCTCCAAATAGAGTATCTCTGGGACATATAACCCATCTGTTCTTAACTCTTCTATAGAACTATCTTTTAAAGTCATGGTGTATAGTGTTTATTTTTTATATAGTTACAGCTTTGTCAGTTTGTTATAACAGAGCACTGTATCCTGGGTGATATAAGCAACAGATGTGCAGTGCCTCCTGGAATTTTGATGACAAAGGGCCAGGATCAAGATATAAGCAAGTTTGGCTTCATTAGGAATCCTTTTTTGGTCTGTGCATGGCTGTGGTCTTTCTATATATCCACCCAGTCTTTCTTTCCTCTATGTGTGTGTCTTAATCCTAATCTCTTTCTATTAGGAAATCACTCACAATGGACAATACTCTCTCTAATAAACCCATGTAACCACAACTACCTTAAGGCCCTTAAACCATTTTGGGACACTGAGTCCTAGATATCAGGATGTAGGTTTGGAAAGACACTATTCAACCTGCAACAAAGATCTAGCCATCTTTATTTTGCGTTAGCTTGTTTCAAAATAAAATCTATGATATTACCTTATAATATATATCTGGTTAGAAGTAGAGATTATGTATATTACATAAACAAACTTCATCTTATATCCAAACAGTTTCAAAATGAAAAGTTGGGTGTTTTGTGCAATATTTGAGAATAGCTGAAACATAATTGGTTATTCATACATGAAATGCAAGTGTCGAGTGTAGGTCCACAGTGAAGCATTTTGGATTTGAAATGGGGTGGCAGCTAATTTTGTGTCAGAAATATGTGGCTCTCAGTCTTCTCATTGTATTACAGGAATGCAAGTGTTTATAATGCCACTTTGAAGACTTAAGTTTCAATGAGTGTTCGTTATTGCATGGTCACAGTATGCACACACCCAAGCCCTATGATGGCCAGGATGAAGACTGTTATCTTCATCCACAACCACAGCCATAAAGTGTCTCTTGGGGGCATTGAATAAATATGTCCATATTCAGAAACACACTTAGGAAACGTGTTTCATTTCGGAAGATCTCTTTACTAACTTTCTTTCTTCACTCTATGACTGCTGGTGTTTCAAGGCAACTCAAGCAAATAGAGTTAATCTCTCAGCATCTCTGATTTCATGACAGAAATCTGTGGAGAAGAACCATAAACAATGGGCTTTTCATATTGGAATTTCACACTGTGCAGAAGTCAAGTCTGTGCCTCTCTCCCCTACAGCACCTCCCTGAACTTGGCTATTCCTAGCAAACATGTCAATCCCACATACAATGGTCCAGAGGGAACCTCTCCTCCTAGGACCACTTCTGCTGTACCTTGAGAAAATGTTTGCATATAGTAAAATACATAAGAACTTCCAATGAAAATACTCCAAATAAAACACATTAAAAGATAAAAATACATTGGATATTATTTCCGATTCTATGGCCCATGATACAGGAGCAAACTATGTCTACAGATTAGCAGAAATAACGTTTACTCCACCTTTGAGAAGCACATTCCCGTACACAATGTCTCTCAAATGGAGCTTGTTTTTATCATGGCTATTGCCTTAGCTTTCAAACTGTCTAAGTGTATGAAAGTTTAAATGAATTAATAAAAATATTATTAAAAATTTTTAGTTATAGTCAGGAAACATTTGTGAAGTTCTTTTCTTGAGTAAAAAAAATATTTTAACATACTAGCATAATCTATCTAGCATGCAAACTTGCTGTGACAATTGTGTGTGTGAAACCAAAGAACTTTTAATGTTTATGGCTTGCAAACTGTTAAAAGAAAACATATTTCACTATTACTACTGAATTAATCCCACTGGCATGTAAGCTGGATACAGAGCGATCACTAATGAGGCTCCCTCCCAGTTTCTGTTATTTCATGTAAATAACTAACCATGTCTGTGAGAGATTGATTGCAGCTTTTAAAATGTTTGCTGAATCCATGTGTAATTAAGATGAGTTAAATATGCAAAGCAAGCCTAATTAGCTTCATTTATTAATGTTAGTTTGTCTTGCCCCAACAACATTACTCCTTGGATCCCTTTTAGCACTCTGTGGTTTTGATTCCTTTGTTCTAAGTTAAAATTGCTGAAGAAACAAGCTATTTTCAAAGGGGCAGGGGATTCCATGCAGGATCCTCCTGCCACTTAGCAATGAGGTTTAGAAAGCATTCTCCCCCTGGCAAGAAAATTGATTAAAATATTATTTCTATATATGTATTTTCAGTCACCTCATGTTATACTGTATTTAATTAATTCCATTGCATCAAAGTCGAAAACCCTCAGGATTTCCTTTGATGAAAATGAGCCTTTGTCCAGTAGAGTGAATTAACAGGGCGTCAGTGTCTAACGAACCAGGGCTGTCTGGAAATGGCTTCTCTTAGACACAATGTCCACATCTCCCTGCACGAACAGAACAAACTTGCCTGTGTTAAGCTACCAGCCTCATTTGGGAAGTGACAGTCAGGTTTCAGTGAAAAACATACATGAAGAAATAAAAAGGGAAAATAGTATACGGGTTAGAGGAATGATAGCAAAACTGAATATTAAAGATCAGCATGAATATCAATAGTTCTTGATAAGTAAGAGTATGTATACACACAGCGAAACAAAACAAGCAACAGACTTATCTTTTATAAAAATTTTAATCCTCCTTACTACTTACTATACCTCACAATCCAGGTCTCTGAAATTCACCAAATATTTTATATTATTATTGATTTTATTACTTGTTGAAGCTTATTGATTTTTTAATATAAAATTCAGTGGAAAACAAATTTCTTTTTGTCTCAATTTGGGGGACTTCAGTCTAGAACATTTTATTTTAGTTTAAACACATGAAACAAATCTATATACGATGTTACCTGCACAGAATTGCATGATTTCTATTGGACAATGTTGCATAACAGATCCCAAAACTCATGTTATCTTATATAACAGCACACATTAAGAGCAAGAGCTTTTATGATAGTATTTCTGTTTCAAATTATGAAGTAAATATGAATTTTCTAGTTTTTCAAGGTTAACCTAGAAAGAAAAAAACTAAAATATAAATACTAAAATAGTATTTTAAAAGTATTGTTTGTTCATATCACTGGTTTTACTCAAAAATATTTATTTAAAACCTGTAAGTAGCTCTTGCATCAAATTTTCCTTAGAGACTTGAACAAAAGATAGTCCAAAGAATTCCACTAATGCCCAACTAGGCAGGGCAATGAATTTATTAGGTTAACTCACAGAATATGGGTGAGGGATTATTCACAGGTTTCTGCATGAAGTGTTACTCACAGATTTAAGTTCAAGGACTTACAGGTGTCTGTGTGAGGGGTTACTTACAGGTGTATGGGTGTAGGGTTACTCACAGGTGTATGGGTGAGGACTTACAGATGTATGGGTGAGGGGTTACTCACAGGTATATGGGTGATGACTTACTCACAGGTGTATAGGTGAGGACTTACAGGTGCATGGGTGAAAACTTACTCACAGGTGTAAGGGCAAAAGGTTCCTTGAGATGGGTTAAATTCATATGTAACAGTTAACCAATAAGACGCTAGAGCTAATATAATAGACCAAACAGTGATTTAATTAATACAGTTTCTGTGTGGTTATTTCAGGACAGAGCAGCTGGGAACTAACAAATGGCCTTCCAACAACAGATTGGAGCTTGGTTGATTAAATCCATGTCAAACCTGAGAAAGCTTAAAAAGGAATTCTAGACACTAAAAAGCAAAGTTTACCCATTTTTTTTTCTGGATGGGCTTTTCTTGCTTGCAGCATGTTGCAGTTCCTTTAAGAGCAATCTTCCTGATTCAGCAGTAGCAAAATAAAAAAAAAATGTGAAGTTTCAAAACGGTTATCTTCTTGACTCACACAAATGACTTCTACTCTTTCTGGAGGTCCAGCTACAGGGCATTTAAATGGGTTTTGTGAGCAGAGTGCTACAAAATGCTTAATGGTGACACAGACCTGCTGCGACCTGGATCTGGGGTGGAGATAATGGCTCTCAGAGGCAGCGAACATGCCATGTTAGATAGAGTGGATCCAACAGGCAGAACCTCAGAGTTGGTCCTAGCCACACCCAGTTACCAAAAAAAGAAGAAGAAGAAGAGGCGCTTCTGTCAGAAAATGATTACAGATACTCAATAAAGACAGATTCAGATTTTAAAAAAAGACCTCTAAATGGGTCACAGTGTTAAGTAAATGTACAAAGGCTTGAGAGAGAAAAATATAGAAAAAAAAAGAGACAGAGTGCAGACAGTCATAGATTAAAGGAGTAAATATAATAAAATAAATATTAAAAAGTAATAATCTAAAAAAATTAGCCAGGTAAAAATTAAAAATACACAGAGAGTCTGGATTATGTATATTATTGTGTTTTCTTTGACTGCATAGAGACATTTAACTCTGGGGACTGCTAAGCTAAACCAACGTGTAGGTTTTAAATGTTTCTTGACTTCAAAATTTGAGTCTAAGGAATTGTTGCTTTGGAATAGAGGTTCTGATTTTGTTTCCACACAAGACAATAACCTGTGGACTCCTTCAAGACTAATGTGGTTTGGTGGACCAAGATCCTCCAAAAAGTTGCCGTAAAAACCCCTAAAACTTACTTCACTCAATAAAGAGCAGAAAGTAGTTTGGGGAAAACTACCCCCAAATTCGCTAAACATTGTTTATAAATGTTGTTTAGAAATAAAAGGGATATGTTATAGATATTTTCATTGGTATGGATATTGGTCTATTGATACAAATTTAAATTCAATTTTGTTATATTGTGTTTATGTGTTTCTGCTCTTAAGGTATTGTGTTTGTGCAACTCATTTAAAATGTAATGTATAATTAAGAAATACAGGTTAATGGATAATCATCTATAATAGTCAAGCTTGTAGTCCTGTTAGTTAGGTCTACTAGATGGATAGAGATATACTTCAGTTAAATAGGTATTCAAATCTTTTAAAGACCTTCAGAATATGGGACTTAAGTATTTAAGAAAATTAGGACTTTTCTGACATGAGATATATCTGCTCCTGACAACATGAATTACTTCAAGAGAAAGAGGCTTTCTCATGGAGTTTGCTAGCCATTTGGCAAGAAATTGCTTTTGCCTGGACTGCTTGATGTTAGGATGTATAAACTGGACATGCAGGACCCACAGAGAAATGACTGCTGAACTTGCCTAAAAGTGAGATGATCCTTTGGGGCTCCTGCTTCATGAAAGAGTCTGCTGGACATTCTGCAGGACACAAAAGGAAGTTGCTGACAAACTTCCAATATAGGTGGAACGGTCTTTGAAATTTTATGGATACTATGGGCCTGTAGGCTGAAGATCGATGCCCCAATGTTACAGGAGAACTTTGGGTGACTGTCCAGGTAGTGAGATGTCTCTGTCAATTCTAGAGTTTTGGAAGTTGCTTACAATGAACTTCCTGTTTTACTTTGATGGAGTTGAAGAATAAATGGTTATAGTTATAGTTTTCCTTAGATATGATAAAAGATAAGGTATATATAAATATTGTAACTGTAATTCTTGTGTGATATCTGGTTTGTTGTATGCAATTTTACTACGTTAAATTTAATACCTTCCTTTTTATTTAAACAGAAAAGGGGAGGTGATGTGGAATTCCTCTTTGTATGCTGTGAACACCATTGGTTAATAAAGAAACCATCTTAGGCCTGCACAGGGCAGAATAGAGAGAGGTAGGTGGAGAAAGCTAAACAGAATGCTGGGAGGAAGAAGATGGAGTAAAGAGAAGCCATGGAGCTGCCGCCAGAGACTGACATGTTCAAACTTTGTCAGTCGGCCACTGCCACATGGCAATACACAGATTAATGGAGATGGGTTAAATTAATATATATATATATATATATATATATATATATATATATATATATATATAACAGTTAGCCAATAAGAAGCCAGAGATAATGGACCAAGAAGTGATTTAACTATTCACTAATACAGTTTCTGTGTGATTATTACTCACAGGCATAAGGGTGAGGGATTCCTCATAGGTATGTGGTTGAGGGGTTCCTCACAGGAATGTAGTTAAGGGTTACTCATGGAGCATGGATGAACCCAAACCTGGTACATCACTGTAAAGTGTCACCTAGGCATGGAGGAAAAGTTTCCTATCGAAGTACATATATAATCCTATCTCCTGTCAACCTTCTTCTCTTTATAAACTCTGTCACCTCCCAACATCATGAGGCCATGTACAAGTAGGACAGACTAGCATACAGGTGTGAAGGAGGTATAGGCAGGAGGGACTGCTGTGTCTCTCCATGTCCCCTAAAAAACCTCATCCAATTACTGCACCAGCTTGAATCTCAAAATCATTGAGCGAGTTGTGATGTTGATGGTGATTCTGTAGCACGGTTTTTCAGTCCCACCTTCTCCAGTTTTTTCCTCTCCACTTGTAGATGTGTGACACTATGACAAGTTACCAACCTATTCAGTTCATATGGATCTGCATAACTGAGTTAGTACAAGATGGCCACATGCATGTCCTGGCTTTAAAGTGGGAAGAATGGAGACACCAAAGGTCAGCATCCCATCATGGTTCTGAAATTCTGTCATGCTAATTTTACATGTTCTGCGATTAGGTCTCACAGCCTGGGAATCATTTTTTCATGATCTTTTATATTTTAATTTGGGAATTAAGGAATGCTCTGGAACCAGATATTTTAAGGAGGCAGTCATCAATCATTTAGATGCATAGCAACCATGCAGAAGATTTATTTAAGATGCTTATTTTTACAGAGGAAAAAAAATTCCCTAAGAAGCTCCAATTAAGGAGTTTTTCTATCATTATTACTCATGGGGTTCAGTCTCAAATCAGCAGGCCATGTGATTCTAATGTATATTTGAAAACAAACTAGCCTAGTGCTTCTTGAACTCCATTGTTCATGTGTTCAATGCTGTTGGCCAGTTGTATTCTAAAACAAAGTTGTGTAATTTGTGCCATTTCTGATACTTCATGGTGTAAGTATTTTCTCCATGGACAATTTTCAAGTTATAAACTCATATCACTCACTAAATTCGGGTTGGGGAAGCATTGTATACACTTAGTTCAGATCAACCAGTGTAAGGTCATCTCACCACACCACTGTCTTACAGGATATATAAATACCGCTGGTCCACAAATAATAATAATAGCAACAACAACAGCAGAGATCCAGAAAAGAACCATAGAAAGCTCTTGATTGAATGCAGTTCTGTTTGTTCTTGAGGATTGAACCTCGGGACTAGCACATGGCAAGGAGGTGTCCTACTGCTGAAATGTGCACTGAGGACACTGCTAATTTTAAAAGAAACTTGCCTTAAATATTATCAGCAAGGTAACCAATATTGGAAGGATTGTTGAGAGATGAGTTCAGGTGCAAACAGCTGGTACAGAAGACACATTTTCCAAACTCTCACTTTCTTTCTGATTGAAAGATTCTTTGTGTATACCACATTCTCACTTTGATTCTTGACTCTATGTTTGACAGAACATAACGCAGTACAGAGATAGTGCCTCTCTCACAGGAAACTGGGCTACATTCAATGATTGATGTTTAAGGGCTGACTTCTATCAAGGCTGCTTCCAAAAGAGCTTTTGAGCTCTCAAGTATTCAGCAAGTGATTTACTTAGGGGAGGCAGAGGCAGGCGTATCTCTGTGAGTATGAGACCAGCTGGTCTACAAGAGCTAGTTCCAGGACGGGCTCCAAAACCACAGAGAAACCCTGTCTCGAAAAAACAAAAAAAAAATACTTAGTGTTTCTAATGCTGGGATAAAACATTATGACCAGAAATAACTGGAGGATAAAAATGTGTTTTGTTTGTTTCATTTTAGAGTCTACAGTCCAGAATAAAGGGAATCTAGTACAGGTACTCAAGGTAAAGACCTGCAGGTATGAACTGATGCATAATCTATGGAGAAGAGCACTTATTGGCTTGCTTTCCATGGCTTACTCATTCTGCCTTTTCATAAGCACCCAGAACCACCAGCTCAAGGGAAGTTCCACTCACAATGAGCTGGGCCTTTCCACATCAATCAACAATCATGATAATTCTTTTTCTCTTGTCCCAAATAGTTATTGTGTTTAAAATTAATATTTTATACGTGGCTTAATTAGTTTATATGATCTCATTTTACTAAACATAAGTTCAAAATCCTCAAAGTACAGGCATCATTTTTAAAGTAACATAAGCACATACTATCTTGTTTATAATCCTTAATAATGCTTAGAACGCTGGAAAGCAATAGTCCTTTGCCTCCACTGCTGTGGTTCTACTCCCTACGGAGTGCTAGATGGCAGCTCCTCCAATTGTTCTATTTTGCACAGTCTGGGTATTTTCATCCATATCCTAAATGCACTACATAAACTTTTTTCAGTTGACATATTCATATACATTGTATTTTTATTTCTTCATTATTATGTAATCATGTAGTTGTCAAAACAACATCTTGCGTCATCACTCTATATTACTAATGGAATATTTAGAGTCACATTAGGATCCTTGTTTACATTTTTATGTTTCTGCTCATAATGTCACTTTTATGTCAAGGTAGCATGCCAAGATGACTTATATTCCATGTCATACACCTGCTCATCATGTCACTTTATGTCAAGGTAGCATGCCAAGACGACTTATATTCCACGTCATACATCCCACTCATGTCAACTAACACCTGGCTCCCTTTGTTCCTCAAATCAATTAATTCAATCTAGTAATTGAATCGTTGCTAAATTTTATTTGTACCTATTACAAATATTTTGTCTCTTGGCAACTTCTGAATTTAATTGTATACATAATGAGAGAGATGTATTGATTTCTCTCACAACTTATTAACACAGATGATGCAGCAGTAGCCAAAACAAAGTTGGTCCTTATCACACTTTCTGAGACTTCAAAAATGTGTGAACAGATGAATTATGGAGCACATGATTTTCCTGTTAAGAATCTATTATTATTGTCAATATCGTTGGTTCTGATGGCATCTCTATGTACTGCTGGACCTTAGTTTGCTCATGATACACATTATCTTTTACATTCTAGAGTGAGATTAGTTTGCCACTTCCAATTTTGTGGCTTTTCTGTGTCTCAGTATCTCTCTCTACTGGCACTGTGTAGTTACCATGTTATTGTTCCATATTTTTCAGGCCCTGGGATATTTTCAGCATCACTGGTATTATTGTAGCCTTTGAAGAATGGGGGCCTCATTTGTAAAACCATCTGGTCCCAGCACCTGTTTTTGAGGATATGTCTCCAGCTTATTAAAATTCATCCATCCAGGTGATCTACTCTACTGTTCCAGTTTGTGATTTTCCAGAGTATTATCTGTCAAACAAAGAGAATAGACATGGTGCCTTCAGCTCTGACCATGAGGACACAGTATTATGATATAAGATTGGGTGTCTTTTTTTTTTTCATCTATGTCTGCAGAAGTCTTGCTATAATCGGTTCATACTGTACACAGATGTCTATTAAGGTTGATGGTGCACTTTGTTACATGTGGTCTGGCATTTTATCTTGAAATAGCATACATCTGTGTGATCTTTGTTTTCAAACCTCGGTAGCTGCATCTTCCATCTTATTATTCAACCCTTATTTTCATTTGCTCATTAATGTCCCTCTTTCCTTTACCTACTCTTTGATTAAGGTTTGCAAGGTTGTATTTCACAATATTGATTAAATTTTGGTAATAAATATGTTCTTATAAACTTAATACACTTTCAATATATCTTGCAATTACATTTCTATTTTATCTTTGCATACATTTCTAGTTATTTCTCAGTTCTTTTAAGTAAATATAATGTCTTCTTAGATTTCCTTGATTACCATATTTTATATGCATTTCTTGAATTGTAAGGAAACCATTTTCATCATCTTCTTTGTCTCCAGTGTTTTCACTTTTACTCATGCCCAGAAAGGTGCAGATCTATGTAGATTTTGATTTTTGTCTGTAGACCCCCACATCTGGATAGTACTCTACCTTGTCCTGAAATGCTTGACTTCCATTTTAAAACTTATATCTGGAGGTTTGTTTCTATACTTTGGCTAGTTTTTGTCTTAGAATAGAAATTCTGTCCCATCTCACTGGGGTCTTTGCCATTTTTTAATACTTTGGAACAGTGGCCTTGTTTCCCAGATGTATCATGCCCCAATTTCTGCCCAGTGTAGTTTTTCCATTTTATTATTTATACTTACCAATGTGAAATCCTTCAGGTAAGTTTTTCAAGCAGATTTACATACACATCACCAATAACTTTTATAGTTTTCCAAAACATAGTATATATTGAATAAATAAGGGAAGGATTAATATGTAAATAAGCTTCTTTGTAGATGAGGTTTAATATCTTTTGCTTATTCACAGAGAGGTTACACAGGAAGGAAAAGGAAGAGCCAAACAAAGCACACTAACTTTTAATGCAATGTCTTATTTCATTTAGCCTATCTATGTGTGTTCCTGCATTGTTGTATGTCTTACCTAGGCAAAATTGGACGGAACAGAAAACTGCATTTAATTGTTTTTACCAAGCCTCACTATCGTTTTCTCTCAGTTGCAAGCCATTTAGAATTAAACCAGTGAAAATATTTGAGATATATACTTGTAGAATACTCTAGGCTCTGCCACAGAGACCAAGAAAGGAAATTCACAAGTGAGGTCACAGTCTTGGGTAAAGTTTCTCTGAATCTAATAGTTAATACATGACATCAAAGAGTGGATCGCACAGACAAAACTAACTAATTTATTTGGCGCTAAAATGTTAAAAATGCTATTATTCTTTTACTAAATGTCCATTCATTTTCTCTCATATTATAATTCTGGAAGACATTTTCTCAACATAGAGTTTGGCACATGATCACATAATAGATCTGTTTTGCTTGAGTTCTTTTTTGTTCTTGTTTCGTTGGTGCTTACGTGGCTGTTTTTCAGTCTGCGGCAGTGGCATATAAAGGATATGACAACAATTTACATAATCGAATATAAATTTTTAGGGACCTATTTTTTCTCATCATACAAGAAATTATCCTGTCTACATACATTTTTATTTTGAGATAGGGTGGCTTTAAAAGTGCCACTTAATAGACTCTGAAATTGTGCTGAAACTAAGAGTTCTAATGGATACACACTCCATCAAAGAACATGTTCTAAAGTGAAATGAAAAAGAGTTCGAACCACTAGGGGGCGGTGTGGCTGTCAGAAGTTTAAACTCTGTGCTCATATTGTTCAAAGTCATAGCAAAATTTCAACAATCAATGAGGGTATATCAGAGGATTTGTGTAGAGGAAAGGGAAGAGAAAATGATCTAAGTATAATATCCTTCAAAAAAGAAAATAATTTTTAAAAGTACTAAATCTCAATATTGTAGGAGTTAGCGATGATAAGCTAAATAGAAACAGATAACCCAAAGGAGATTCTTTACTTCCAACCGTTATCACCTTCTAGAGTAGGACTCAGCCACAGCAAAGTTTAATGGAGGCCTGAGTCTCAGTAATTTACCCTGAGGCAATACCTGGTTGCAGAAAGAACCACAAACTGAGATTATCTGAGCACCACCCAAGAATAGACCATCCAAAGGAAATGCCTAATGTTCCAACTGCTGTAGATAGGATCACCTGCCAGCCCAGTCACCAGGACACCCCTAGACAATTGTTAGACAATCAGAGGTCCTGATTCTTAGAAATCCTTCACCCCCACCTTTACTACTATAAAAACCCGACTCTAACTGAGCTCGGGGCTCTCCAATTGCTCCAATATGTTGGACATGCAGAGAGAACAAGTTTGCAAACTTGCATAAAATAAGGGCTCTTTCATTTTACATACGGGACTTGATCTCCTTGTTGGTTTTTTGGGGGACTTCGTGTATCTGGGCATAACAATTATTTATCACAACACAGATGGGGCAGTAGGTTATTATGTGAAGAAAGTCAGATGGAGAAAAATTTAATTATCATACGTGGTATCTAAAAATGCTGAACTCTTTTACTGGCAGTTCAGCGGAGGCAGAGAGAAGGGAGCCATGGGGAGAGCTTCCTCACTGGGTGTGTGTTAGAATCAGAAAGGAACAAGAAGCTTTGGTGTGTTGTTGGAAGTAGAGTGACCACAGGCAACAATCATGCATCACACCATTCCAAAAGTTACCGGGAAAAATTCTGACAGTTATCTACATAAGCAAATGGTATGATTGGAATGCCTAGCCAGATTTAAATATTACATGGTAGCTCATCAATATGTAGTTTTAAAGTATTTTTATGTATCAGTTAAAAATAAAATGGTAGCATAATTCATGAAAAGATAATCTCACATGTTGGGAATCATTTAAAATATTAACCTTGCAAGGAGGTGTGCATTTAGATCCAATTTTAAGACTTTTGAAATGCAGAGGTGGGAAGATAGTGTCCACGATAAAAGCAACACAAGTCGGAGGTGCAGGGGAAGACAAGTTTCTGTCACATGTGAATATGAGGCAGGAAGCTTTGCTTCAACCTGAAAATGACCAGTACCTATTAACACATGATTAGATGGAGAGGTCTTTGGGGCAAGCCCTAAGTGTCACGTCTTCATTGTTGTTGGGAGTTGGAGTCCTGGAAGGTTTATGATTATGTGAATGGCATGATATGAGTTGTTCACCCTGTAGTCTGGATATTTGAGGGAAGGGTCATGAGCTGCTGAACCGGGAACAATAGAATATAGACAATAAAATGGGTGTAAGATGAAAAAGGGAAAATCAGTAAGATTGAACCAATATCTGAATCCTGGAAAAACAGAAAAATTAGAATCAAAGCTGTTTACTTATCTGATTCATATTGTTGCTGTGTCAATAAGCCTAAGGTCAGTTTTAATTCAGGCTCAGAGGTTGGGAACATTGAGGCTTTCTCTAATAATTTTTAGCTATATTTTACTCCGTACTTTATTCAAGCTACATTTCTTTGTATTCATCTTTGACGTAATAAACATTGCTTTAATAGGCTCTTGAGCTTACTACCTCTATTTTTAAATACCTGGATGTTACTGAAATCTCAAGTGAATTATCTGCCTTCGGTAGAGCAGTTCCTGCAGACAACATGAATCAGTCTGTACGCAGTTCCTGACAGCCTTCTAGTGGTGCCTCGGACAGCACTCTCTGCAAACCTCACTGTTTGCTTGTCAGTCCTTGCCCCCAGGAGAACCAAGGTCTCTAAGGAGTGATATTGCTTGTTCTCCTTTGTTACCCCTTGGATGTAATGTACTCCTAGGCATGGAGCAGGTATGTAATGACTGGTGAAGAAATGAATAAATACAAACATGAGATAGCATTGACATTTTGAGTCTGAGTCCTTAGAAAATAAAATGGTTGCTTATTGAAGTAGGAAATTAAGAATAGAATGAGAAATTTGGGTAGAGACTAGTTGAATATCGGGTCAGGTGAAGGCCTGTAGATTGAATATGAATTGGAACAGAGATAGCTACTTACAGGGTGTGGTAATACTTTATATAATAGATACAAAAAGTAATGCTCATTCTACCACAAGCACTATATACATGTTTCATATTATTGGGAAGAGGCTAATCCATGGAAAATCCACTAAACCAACTGAAGCACACACTTCTGTAACACTGAATCTATTTATCTTCTTTAAACAAATAATACTTTCATTTTTATTTATGTGCTTAAGTGTTTTCTCAGCGTTTATAGAGTCAAAGTCCCTGTAACCGGAGTTACAGATGGTTGTGAGCCTCCATGTAGGTAATGGTGATTGAACTTGGATTTTATGGAAGAGTTGTTGAAGGAACAAAAGGGAAATAAGGTGAAGACTTAAAAGAAAAGACTGCCAACAGAATGCCCATGATATTCTTAGTGAATAATAATGTGTCGTTTCTGCTCCTTAAAGGTTGTTAAATAGTGTGAGACTTACGAAAATAGAAGAAAAATGAGGTCTAGATGAGTTGAGAATGTGCTTAAATGAAAAAAACAAGAACAGAAAAATAATAATATGTCTGAAAGAAAGTTGAGGTCTGCAAACTCATGACTGTTGTCCGTGTGTTCTCGGGAAGACGATTTTGTGAAAAGGGAAACACTTAGGGATGTGAACAAGTACAAGAGCTTCATGGGATTATGTTTTGGAAATCAGTAGGTTGAGAATCCTAGGAAGGACAGAGAGAAAATCATCCAGGGGGAGGTGAAGTAATGCTGAGAAGATGGAAACATAGAAAAGCATTAGCGTGGAGATGAGGAAATGTTTCTCATTCTCAAATTTGATGTATAAGCAGAACATCATTACTGAAAATAATTTTGGGGGGTTGCACTTAGTGTCGGGGATCTTGTAAAAGACAGAACTATGGAAATCTACAGGAAAGGAGGTAAAACAGCACACAGGGATAAAGCAATTAACAACGATGTAGTAACACAGGCCGACCCTGCTACTGCACATCCTTCACCGTGCGCTGTGATGAACATGGCTGCTGCACAGTTTTATTTTATTTAATTTATTTAATCCCAAATGAGATCCAGGAAGAAGGAGAATGGAGTTACTTTCTGTGTGCATCTCTCTCCTTCCTGAGTTGAGAACCAATTGCACGAAAAATCACTAAAATCAGATAGAGAATATTAAAAAAGAAACCACACCCCCCAAAACCAAGATACGTTAACAATATAGCTAAAGTAGAAATGTATATTATAAACCCATGTCTGAGTATAGCCACTACTGAATTAAATTTTTGCCCATCACTGTCAGAGGACCTGGAAAACTGATCTGTTTTACTGACCAGTCAAGAAGAAAAATCTGTATTCTTTACTCAGGAAGAAAGGAAAACTGGCCCATAGCTGAGTAAGTTTGTCCCAGACTTATCAATCAGGTGGCTGCTAATCACAAAGAGTGCCTACAGGCGCCTTTAGAGACCATAGTGTTTTCATTCAGGGAAACAAATACCTTCTTATCTGTGCAAACATGATAACCCAGACAAACTATATTTTACATAATAAAAGTTGAGATGGGTGACTAGGTATAGCTGAGCAAAACTGAAGGTACAGTAAGCAGGTTTGCTGATTTGGAAGTGTCCAGGGGTAAGATAATCATCGTAATAGCTCACTGCTTATTTCCTCGTTGCGGGAAAGATGGAAACGTAAAGCTACAGTTCATTCAACATTGGATTAGTGAATATGCTATTAGATGGTAGATTAGTCCATGTAATAATGGGTTATAAAGCATGTAAGTTATGGGATTGAGTGATCCAATGTACGATCACATTAAAAGTAAAGGACTACAGGGCCAGGAAGTTTGGGGAAGAATCCATATCGCAAAGGTTGAAACTGCTGAACAGTTATCCTAGGTCAGTGATTATTACTTGAGAAATTATTTCATGAAGAAAAGACATTTATGACTTTGACTAAGTTCAATCTATAGGATAGCACAATGGATGAAGGTTTTTCTAAGCTTTTAGGATAATTTTAATAGACAGTTGGTGTTTAATGTTCTGTAATTGCTAAGAGTGAAAGTAGGAATGGAGTGAAAGAATTACTGAAGGCAACAATGAACATAGTGTGAAGTCTTGAAGACTGAACAGGAGGGGGTAGAGGAAAAGGCAAAACTTCAAAATTTTTTGGAAGGACCAATTGGTGTCACTGGAATACAAGCCTGGAAAAGGCAGAGAAATAATGTTCTGTTCTGTCAAACTATTATGATTCTAAAGGTTGGCATAGGGAAAAATGAAGTTGAAAAAGATGTAATAATCACATTTATGTTTTCAAGGTATAGATTTGACTTAATAGAAGAGACCTCATGGAGAGAGTTTTGTTCCCACAAAAGCAATGTTGAGTGTACCTCCTCAATGAGGAGACAATTGTTTTGTTACAAGTAGACCTCAGGATAGATTGGGAAGAGCTGGACAATGAAAAGCGCCAAAAATAAAGGGCAAGTAGAAAGCTTTTACCAGCTGCAGCTGCAGGACAGAGCAGGGGCATCAGAGCCAAGAGCAAGGGGCAAAAGGACTCAGGATGAAAGCCAAGGATTAATGCCAGAAAACAAATATATTGAGCCAGGATGCTAAAGCTGAGGATGGGTAATTAAAACAGGGCCCAGAGCCTGAGATATTAGATACAGAGTCAATGCGAAGTGATCAGAAGAGCATTCAGGACATGTATAGATTCCTTAATGTTGATGATTGGAGACAGACAGTAAGGTTCTATCCCACTCTCTTGAGGATATGTATAGATCCCTTAATGTTGATGATTGGAGACAGACAGTAAGGTTCTATCCCACTCTCTTCTGTAACCCATTTATTTATTTATTTATTTAAGATTTCTGCCTCCTCCCCTTCACCGCCTCTCATATCCCTCCCCCTCCCCCAATGAAGTCCCCCTCCCTCATCAGCCTGAAGAGCAGTCTGGGTTCCCTGCCTTGTGGGAAGTCCCAGGAACTCCCACCTCCTTCCAGGTCTAATAGCCCATTTCTTTAATGAAACATTCTTAAGAAAATTTAACCTAAGTGAAAACTGCTAAAAAGAAACTTCCACATGTCTAGATGGGCAGCACTCTTAAAAAGCAGGTTCAATCTCTTGCCAACCCTCAAATGACTCCCTTAATTAAGATACATACTTCCCTGCTCCCATATCCACTCCTCCTACATCCCACCTGTCCCATTCCCCCAAGCTCTCCCCATCCTCCCCTTCTCACTTCTCTCTCTCCATCTCCCCTTACTCCCATCCCACCCCACCCCCAAGCTCTCAATTTTTGCCTGGAAGTCTTGTATGCTTCCAATATCTAGGAGGATAACTACATTTTTTTCCTTTGGGTTCACCTTCTTAATTAGCTTCTCTAGGATCACCAACTACTATAGGTTCAATGTGCTTTGTTTGTGGATAGAATCCACTAATGAGTGAGTACATACCATGTTCATCTTTTTGGGTCTGGGTTACCTCGCTAAGGATAGTGTTCTCTATCCATCCATTTGAATGCAAAATTCAAGATGACATTGTTTTTTTTTTCTGCAGAGTAGTACTCTAATGCATATATATTCCATACTTTCTTTATCCATTCTTCCATTGAGGGGCATCTAGGTTGTTTCCAGGTTCTGGCTATTAGAAATAATGCTGCTATGAACATAGTTGAACAAATGCTTTTGTAGTATGATAGGGCATTTCTTGGGTATATTCCCAAGAGTGGTATTGCTGGATCTTGGGAGGGGTTCCCAGGTGTCCAAGGAGATGTCCCCGGCTTGTTCCTTGAGCACCTGAGGAGAGGGTGCCTGAACTTGCCCTATACTATAGCCACTCTGATGAATATCTTGCATATCACCATAGAGCCTTCATCTGGTGATGGATGAAGATAGAGACAGAGACCCACACTGGATCACTGGACTGAGCTCCCAAGGTCCCGATGAGGAGCAGAAGAAGGGAGAACATGAGCAAGGAAGTCAGGACCACGAGGGGTGCGCCCACCCACTGAGACTGTGGGACTGATCTAATGGGAGCTCACCAAGGCCAGCTAGACTGGGACTGATGGAGCATGTCATCAAAACGGACTCTCTGTATGTAGCTGACAATGAGGGCTGACTGAGAAGCCAAGGACAATTGCACTGGGTTTTGATTCTATTCCATGTACTGGCTTTGTGGGAACTTATTCTGTTTGGATCCTCACCTTCCTAGACCTGGATGGAGGGGGGAGGTCCTTGGACTTACTACATGGTAGGGAACCCTGACTGCTCTTTGGACTGTAGAGGAAGGGGGAGGGAGAATGGGGGGAGGGGGAGGGAAATGGGAGGAGGGGAGGAGGTGAAAATTTGTAATAATAATAATAATAATAAATGACACCAGCAAAAAAAAGCAGGTTCAAGATGATGAGGTGCAGCAGAGAATGCATCAGTTCTCTGTGGCTGCTGTAACAAAAAATCTTGAGTAAGCTAATATCAAACTATAGAGAGGCATTTGTTTTGGACATGAAGAGCCCGAGGTCAGGATGTGCACAGGCTTATGAGGGTCCTGAGGAAAAATCTGCTTTCTGTCTTTCTCTCAGCTTCTGGTAACAGTTGGCTGGCCTGAACCGTGCAGTTACTGCATCTGGTCTCTGTCTATGAAGCTTATGCATGTTCTTTCCTTTTATGGAGGTACTAGTCATGCTGAATCACAGCCTAATCTACTTCAGAATGTTTTTACTCCAATTTAACCAATAATGTCTGCAGATATCCCCATTTTAAAGCCAGAACCACTGGAAAGACAGAGCTGAGTACTGGGGAACTAGATTTTAAATATGTAATTTAAAAGACACAATTTCACCAACAGTAGAGGGTTTGTTAGAGAACTATGCAGCTTGAAATTTTAGTGTAAGCCTACTTCTGGAAGAATTCTCCTTAGGAAGATCTCTCAGGTGAATCGCAGGATTCAGTGAGGGGAAAAGATAGTTAACTGTCATGTATCATATATGCATATATAAATGTAAGCGCACACACAGGCTTTTTTGTTTTTCTAAGTACATAAATATCTGCCCCTGTTTGCTTTGCATTCTTTTAGATATGTACTTGAGAGTATCTGACTTTTTTTACTTTATTTTCTTTTTAAGATAACAATATAGTTTCATTTCTCCCTTCCCTTTCTTCCCTGGAAACCTTCTCATATATGTCTCTTTGATCTCTTTAAAATTTATGACCCCTCTTTGATTAATTTTTCTTTGCCTTCATAGATCTATAAGCATATACATTCGTATTTCTAATATAACACCCTCAGTCTGTATAATGCTATCTGTACGGGTGTTTTCAGGGCTGATCATTTGATAGTGGACAACCAGTTGGTGTATTCTTCTCTGGCAAAGAAGATTTCTCCCACTGTTTAGCATTCCCTCGACCACAACTCCACTACCGTTTCTTATACAGTGATCCTCAAATTCTGTGCCCAGACCAGGCACACCAATAGCCTGAAGCATCTATAACCCTGATCTTCTCATGGGAAACTCTTAGGATAAGCCCTCTGCCTCTGCTTACACAAATTTTCTGATTACGTCTAGATGGAGATTTTTGTTTAGGGCTTCTGTTTAGACACTTAAATTGTTGTCTAAACTAATTAGTTTGCTTTGCTGAATTTTCTTTTCTCATCAAAGCAAAAGCTAAAATTTGGGACCAAAGAGAGACAGTCCCAAAGAGTCACTGTCTTTTCTCTGGTCTCTAGTTCATGGACTCTAGTTCATTGACTCTCAAAATAAGGCATCTAATAAAATTGGCAACACAATTCTTTGACTTATGTGAGGTTCAGGAAAAAAATAAAAGGCTTACCTAGTTTTTCAATCTGCTGTGGGTGTTGCAATTTTACTAGAAAGATCCAGGAAGTTTTTGAAACTTAGTGGGACATTTAATACAAATTCAAGTCCTGACACAGATTTATTTTCTGTTATCCTAATTGTCTAACTGTTTTTTATTAAATGATATTCATAAAAATGAAGAGTACTGAAATTTAGTGTTTTAAACATATAAGTCTCGACAAATTGCTTAAGCACACTGATTTCCCTAACAGACTGTGAAACTGATATTCTCAAGTGCACAGGATAATAATTTGGTATTTATACCTCTTTCTGGGTACTCTACTTATTGTGGTAGGCCTCCCAGTTCTCTGGATGCATGAAAGAGAAAGCAAGGAAACTAGCCGGTGCCTTGTGCTGGTGAGGGTGGAAGTGGAATAAAGTAACATCTTTTTTTCCCCTCCATGGTTGGAACATCTGCTTTTGATGTTGTTGGTTTTCTATCCTGCTGTGGCTGTCTTTTCCCTTGGCTAAGCTTAGCTGATCCTCAGGCTTATAAAAAGCTGCCAGTGGACAGAGAATTGAGCTACCCTGAAAGATCAAATGCTGTCCCCATGGGTCACACAGAGAATGACTACCACGCCTGATCCTATCCTCTCAGAGGTCGCTACTGCCTTTCTTCAGCGCAGAGATGGCAACCAGGCGAGTGTCTGGGTTACTGAGGCAGGGATTATGTAGCATCTAGAAACCCATAATAGCCACTCCTCAGAAAATTGTTTCGATAATGGAATAGAAACATATTTGTAAACCTTTTAAAATTTCCTGAGTACAACCTTTAATTGAAAAGGTAGTAACATTGAGGTATGGTGGTGCACAACTCTAATCCCAGCTATTAAGTACATTAAATCCATGTCATGTTGCGGCCTCCATCTCAAAACAGTCAGTTAAAGGAATATTTATCTCACAGAAATATAAAGTATTTTTGCTAGTAGATTCAACTTATTCAATTGAATAAGGGGGGAAATATAGAGTGGATGGACATGCTTGCCTTGATCAGACCCACAGCAGAGGATTATGGCTAATCTTTCTCAGCTGGCCCTTGATCCTGCCGTTCTGGTGGCCAGTGTTCCTTCTCTTCTGGAAAGCACCTCTCAATGTTTGTAACTACAGACTAATGTCTGCGTGAGGGAGGAAGACATGCTTCTTTCCAGCAATACCATGAATATCATCATGACCAAATGATCACAGTCACAAAAGGAGCATGCTATTATCATAATGTCTAGAGGTCAAGGAATTTGCTGAGATCTGGCAAAAGCAACAGCATCAAATTTAAACCTGTTCTAGCTAACATATGAGCCTGTGGTTTTAGGTTTTATTTTCCTTGGAAGAAGGAATCTCTCTCTCTCTCTCTCTCTCTCTCTCTCTCTCTCTCTCTCTCTCTCCTCTCCACTCCTCTCCTCTCCTCTCTCCATCCTATTTCTCTCTCATGGGGGTAGATTTGTAAATAATTTAAATTACTCAACATACACTAATTTTCACTTTAGGCCAATTTCTTTCTTAATTTTGTTTAACTTTCTGACATGTCCTTATTTTAATGATTGGTTTAATTTACAGCTAATTCTCATTTAGCTAATTCTCATGTTGATGCTCTTTCGGATGAATATTAGTGTAAAATACTTAATCCCCAGATAACTTCCTTCTGTTAACTAATACGTTTTAGATATAATTCTTCAAGATCAGGTGTTGTACCTTCAAGAAGTGCAGGCTAATTTTAATATCAGTCTAAACAAGCTCTAATCAAGAAGATAAATATGCCTCAAAAATCATGCAAGGCATTCTAAATTCAAACAGAAATGATTCTTGGTTTACCCATAGCTTTCCATTTATTTAAAACCTGGATACATTTACATGTATATATTTTTGTGAGTCTGTATTTACTCCATAAAATGTACATTAAGTATATAAAATGGATGTGAGCATATAAAATGCAGTCAAACATAAAATATGTAACTTGTTTTAATAAGTTTTAAATTCTATATAAATGGATCTGACTGAAAGAAAATTTCTTTTGCTAATCAGTTGTAATCAAGGAAGAAATCATTACTTAAGAAAATTAACAACCACTATTCAAAAGTCTCCAATTCAGGCACAGTTTTTGAATTTACAATCTGTTTTTTGTCACTGCAGACATCAGGATGCATTTTTCCTTAAGCACAACACATCAACACATAAAGAGGCCTGACACTGTACACTGAGACAAACATAAATCAGTTTCACTTAGATATCTTCATTGCTTGCATTTCCCTGCATTGGAGGGTGCTGCCTTTAAACTCTGCTCGTCTTGAGGATGTATGCTTTATTCCTCAATGGATTTATTTCCACAAACATGTTTTCTTTGCATATTTCTATTTCATTTTATAACAAAATACTTCTATTGGAATATATAATATACATTCTCAAAGTGCTAGAATCACAAGGATTTGAATGACGAGTTTAATGCCAAGAGGCTGGTAGATCATTACAGCAGCAGGGCCTTCTTTTTGCCCCTTCCAACTCCAAGAGCCTCATAAAGTTACCATTATCCTGATTTTTAACAGTACCAATCAGTATCTTTTCTTTTGAATTTTACATAAATAAAATAATCAGTTTAATACTCTTTTATATTTTAATTTATGCTTGTAAACCTCTTGTATGCAGAATAAGTAGTCCTTTCATGGTGTCAAAGTGAAATTGCCTTAGTCATTGTTTGATTTTATCATTGACGGACATTTGATGTTATTCAAGGTTTGTTGTAAACAATTCTATTTTGAATATTGTTTTGCCACCTTTTCTACTCCCTTGATCAAAGCTGATGTTTTCCATCTTAGTGACTTTCAGATGTGTTGGTGACTTTGTCGTAGCAAGCCATCCTGTTTAACTGGGATTTCTCAGGGACCATGGATTCTGGGTGCCTTTTCCCATATCTATCAGTCTCTTGAACATCTTTACTTGTAAGTTCTGTTCAAATCTTCAATTACAAAATTATTTTATTTCTTAGAGACTCATGAGTGTTTTGTATTTTTATATCCTAGCCTTTATTTTTATCAGATATTTTCTTTAATTATGGTGTGTCTTCCATTTCTTAAAAGAATCAAAAATTTGTCTTTTTTTGCGGGGGGGATATCCAATTTGCCAATACTTTTTAGAACACATTCTGGGGTATGTATAGTGAGCTCTTCCTACTTCAAAATTAGGATAATTTAAATATGCTTCTATGACATTTAAAGAAATTATTGATTTATTCTGGAGGCTGGAGGGGAGTTCTGCATTGCTTACTGCTCTTTCAGAGGAACTGAGTTTTTTTCTAGTGTCTATAAAAGGCTCACAACCGTATGTAAACTCTCAGTAACTCCAGATTCAGGCTACAGCAACCTCTTGTAGCCTCCTCAGGGACCTGCATACACATGGTTTCTCTCTCTCTTTCTTTCAATCTCTCTCTCTCTCTCTCTCTCTCTCTCTCTCTCTCTCTCTCTCTCTCTCACACACACACACACACACACACACACACACATACACACACTGTCTCTTCTTCATTTTCACACACACACAAACACATGCACATACACACAAATCTTTATAAAATAAAAATGTAACTTCATACTTAAATTTCAAGTGTATGATTTGTTTGGAATTAATTTCTATTTATTAAAAAACCTGAACTAAATGTATTCTTTTCCATATGGAAGTAAAATAGATCCTTTACCATTTTACAGATGTACTTTTTTTCTTATGTTTGCATCTTAGTTTACATGACTTCAACAGAACACTGAACTAGGGTGTTTCATCAACAATATAAACCTGTTTCTCACAATTTGAGAAGTGGGGAATCTGATATCAATGCCACCTCTATTCACTCGAGTCAAGGACTTTCCTCAGCATTCAGATGCCCTTTCTTGCTACATTCTCACATAGCAGAAAGAAAACAAAGACATGTGCCCTCATTAAGTTTTATTTCAACTTATTTATTTGTTTTAGGTTTGTTCATTGTGTTAGTAGTGGTTTTTGCTGCTGTGCTGCTGTTTTGTTTTTGATTTTGTTTTGATATATATATATATAAATATATATATATATATATATGTATATATGTATATATCATGTGCTGACCTGTTTAGGCCTTCCAAATACTAGGTTTGTCAGTGTGAAACATCATGCCTGATTATTTGTGGTGGAATGGGGTTTATTTCTGTCAGAAGTCATATTTTCTTTCAAGGTTTGATTCTTATTCATGACAGTGTAATTTTGTTCATATGACTTGATAATTTCACATATACTCTAGTTTCAATACCATCAGGCTAGCCACTAACATTTCAAGGTGTCAATTATTTAATCCATTACAAATACAATGTCATTTTTATGGAAAATTAGTGACATGTACTTTGGTCAATGTTTTGCTGATGTGCGATTCCCGTTTGTATGCTGTGAATACCATTGGTTAATTATTGACTGCTTTAAGTCTATAGCAAAGCCAGACAGAAAGAGCTAGGCAGAGAAAACTAAACTGAATGCTGGGAGAAAGGAGGCCAAGTTTAGAGAAGCTATGGAGCTACTGCTGGAGACAGACATGCTGAAATTTTGCTTTTGGCCATGACCTCGTGGTGATGCATGGATTAATAGAAATGGGTCAAGTTAATAGTAAGAGTTAGCCAATAAGAAGCTAGAACTAATGGGCCAGGCAGTAATTATATAGTATAGTTTTATGTGATTATTTTCGTGTCTAAGCTGCTGGGTGGCCTCGGGAACAAGTGGTCTTCTTTTTCAAAAAATTGGCACACCAACATGGTTGACTAAATTCATGTAAAACCTGAGATTTGTTGGAAAGGAATTTAGACACTAAAAAAACAAGTTTAGCAGCATTTTTTTTTCCCAAATGGGCTTTGTTTGCTGGTGGCATGCCACAGCTTCTTTAAGAGGGGTTTTCCTGATTCAGCAATAGCAGAAAAAAAGCAATGGCTTTGAAATGCCAGATTTCTGGGCCACGCTGTTGGAGTGACCTCTGACTCTTTCAGGGTTTTGTGAGCAGAGTGCTACAGCTACTTAATGGCTCAAAATAGATCTGCTGTATACTTGGGACTGGGGCAGTGTCCACAGCTTGCAGAGGCAGTAAATGGACCTCCACCATTTGGACTCTGCAGAGCAAGTAGGAACTACCATATATACCCTAATAATGCTGCAGCTTAAGTTTGTAAGAAGCGCTTAGCATTTTAAGGAGCCGTACTGTAGGTCAGTAAAGAATTACAGATACACAATAGGACAGATTCATACATAAAAGACCTATAAATGGGTACATGTTGGATAAATGTATATAGGCTTGGGAGAAGAAAAAGAGTGGATAATTGTAAAAGAAGTAAAAAAAATAAAGTCTTTTTAAGAGACAGAGTACAGTCATAGATCAAAAGGAGTAAAGAAAAGTAATTCATGTAAAGATGGAAAGTACACAGAGAGTATGGATTATGTATATTGTTGTGCTTTCTTTGAATGTTTTGACTGCAGAGAGACATTTGATTCTGGAGATTGCTAAGCTAAACCAACATATATACTTTAAAATTTTGTCTTCAAAATTTGGGTCTAAGGATATGTTGCTTTGGAAAAGAGATTCCTTTTTTGTTTCCATAGAGGATGAGAACCTGTGGATTGCTGCCAGACAAATATAGTTTGATGGACCAAGACCCCCTGAAAGGATGCCTTGAAAGTCCCTCAAAATTTACTTCACTCAATAAAAAGCAAGAAGTAGTTTGGAGAAGAAATACACCCATATTCCTAAATATTCTTTATAAATATTTTCTTTACATTTCAATGGGATATGTTATAGAGATTTGTATTGGTATACATACTGATTTGTTGATAAAAATTTGGGTGTCAATTTTGATATATGTATATTTTGCTCTTTATTGAGGTATTGTGTTTGTGCAACTCATTTAAAAAATTAAAAATAATTAAGAAATATACGTTAATAGATAATCATCTATAATAGTCAAGCTTGTAGTCATGTTAGTCATATTTTCTAGATGTACAGAGATGTATTTCAGAAATATAGGTCAATCCTTTTAAAGACTATGTAATTTGGCATTTAAAATGTTTTAATAACTTAGGACTTTTCATAACAATGAGATACATCTGCTCCTGGCAGCACCAATTACTTCAAGAGGAAGTTGGGCATAAAAGAGTCTCCTCATGGAGTTTGTTAACCATTTGGGCAAGAAACTGCTCTTTCGTGGACTGTTTGATGGTATGCTGTGTGAACTAGACATGCAGGACTCACAGATCAATGACTGTTGAACCTGCCTAAAGGTGAGACAATTATTTGGAATTCCTGCCTCACGAAAGAGTCTGACAGACATTCTGCAGGACACAGAAGAAAGTGACTGACAAATTACCAATATAGGTGGAACTGTCTTTCAAATTTCCTGCTTCATGGAAAAGTCTGCTGGATACTATGGGCCTGTAGGCTGAAGATGGATGCCTCAACGGTACAAAAGAACTTTGGGTGACAGTGAGATGTCTCTGTCAATTCTAGAGTTTTAGAAGTTGCTTACAATGCACTTCCAGTTTACTTTGTGTAATATTATATCCTTCTGGAGTCTTTGATGGAGTTGAAGATAGTTTTCCTTAGTAATGATAAAAGATAAAGTAGATATAAATATTGCAACCATAATTCCTATTTGATACCTGTTTTGTTATATGGAATTTTACTATGTTGAAGATAAAGCCTTTCTTTTCATTTAAACAGAAAAGGAAAGGTAATGTGGGATTTCCCTCTGTATGCTGTGAATACCATTGGTGTATCAAGAACTGCTTTGAGCCTATAGCAGAACAGAGCAAAAAGAGCTAGGTGGGGAAAACTAAACTGAATGCTGGGAAAAAGGAGGCAGAGTTTAGAGAAGCCATAGAACTGCCGCCGGAGACAGACGTGCTGAAACTTTACGGGTAGGCCACGACCTTGTGGTGATGCACAAATTAGTAGAAATGGGTTAAATTAATATTAAGAGTTAGCCCATAAGAAGCTAGAGCTAATGGGCCCAGCTGTGGTTTAAATAATATAGTTTCTGTGTGATTATTTTGGGACTAAGCTACCGCATGGCAGGGAAATGAGTGGTCTTCTCTTCCAACATTTTGTAGTCTGTATTATTTAATTTTCCTATTTGTCCATTTGTGAACTACAATTCAAAGTCACGAAACATATAAGATTGATAACTTTTTGATGATATGACAACTTTAAGTATGAACTAGTTTATGTGTGTGTGCTTGTGTGTTGTCTATGGGCTTGTGTAGTTTCCTGTCTGTATGTGTGGGGGTGCACAAGACCCCAGAACTCATGGAAAGGGGAGAAGACTCACTTGCGTGTTGTTCTTCCCTTCCCTCCACCTTGTCGGCAGTCATCTCTCTGGTTATGGTCTGTAATCTTCTTATGATTTTCCTGCTGCTGCCTCCCTTTTCTTGTCTCAGTCAGTTGTGACTGTCACTGTCAACAGCTATGCATCCAGCTTTCCCATGTTGCGAGGGTAGTGCTTTATCATCTCAACCCTCTTCCTCTCTTGACTACTGCTTCCCACCTTGTTTTTTTTTTTTTTTTTTTTTTTTTTTTTTTGAGACAGGGTCTTTCTTTGTAGCACTGTCTGTCTCAGAAGCTTCATTGTTGATCAGGTTGGTCTTGAACCCCCAGAGATCTTCTTTCCTCTGCTTCTTGAGTGCTACAATTAAAGTCATACTATACAAGGCTAGCTTTGACTCAGCTTTATTACAAATTTCTGGATGACTCTTAGAATATACTTGACTTTCCATAAAAAAACCTTCTTTGATTTTTTTTTAAATTGGTATTCTGCTGCACTTACAGCTCAGTTTCAAGAAAAAATTATAACCATGATACTGACTTCTTCCATTTTATATGTGGATGTCTACATATGTATGTCTGCACAAATATGAATATATACATATCACATATACATATGTATGGCATAGTCCTAGATATAGTTAAGATTTAAAAATTTCTACCAATACCATATTTTAATTTTTTGAATAGAAAATATCTACATCCTTTTATTATTTGTAAGATATTTTAATTTTAATGCTACTTTGTCATCTTATTTTAAGCCAAACTTCTTTTTGTTACAGATATACAAATTTATAATTGTTTTGCATGTTAATCTTATGGCCAGAAAGTTTTCTCAAAGGAGAAAAGTATTCAGAAATTTCCATCATAATTTTTAACTTTATGATAAATTTTAGAATGACTCAGCTCTTCAAACCTGACTACATTAAGAGAAAAACACATTACAAAACCAAAGTTTTCTGTGATTATTGAAATGCATTCCTTTCAATTTTTCAACTTTGTCTTTTACTTTTAAAAAGTCAACTTTTATGACATCATCTTGGACTCTCCTGTTAAATACTTTAAATTCTGACTTTCGCGTTCTTTCATTTCTGTCACCACTGTGTCTACAAACAACTCCATGCATCTCTCACACTAGGAAACTATACCATGTGGCCACTTTACTTAACGGCAGAGATTCCTAGGCAGATTCTCGCGTTTATATTTTCTATCACCCTCAGTTTCCCATGATACACAGTCTGGGGTGGGCAGCTTGTTGGGCTGATTGTGGGTTGATAAGGTTTGTTAAATAAGAGCATGTCTGTGTCTTTTTTCTTTAACAGGGTGTGAGCTCTGAGACAATAGAAGGTCCTTTTGTGTCCATAAGCAGACTGGACCAGACTAGCCGAGCGTTCTCACCCATTTACTGGACAGCTATGTTTTTCATACATGAAACTTAAAACTTTGCCTTTTCTTATTTTGTTATATTTTCCCATCAGTCAGCAAGTGCCTTAAAGGGCATTTGCTTCTCTCCTATAAAAGGTGCAAATTCTGTGCTTGGTGTTTTAAGGTGTGACAACTGGAAAGCTGAAAATGTTATGGGTCATGTATTTATACTTAGAAAAGTGCAGCCAGGATAAGACAGCCACTTCTTCTGAAGAATGTTTTAAAAGATTCAAGTTGTTACTTCCGTAAATAAAAGGTTGCTTTTTAACATTTATTTTATTGTTACTTTTGAGAAATTTAAACACGAATACTGTGTGACTATATTTACAGCATTTCCACCCCATAATCTTTCCTCAGCTCCTCACTCCTGACTCCTTCTCAATTTCATGACATCTTCAGTTAGTACTCTTACACACACACACACAAACACACACACATGCACATACAATAAACCTGCTCAGTCCATGTTGTTCATGTGTAAGAGGTTGTTTAAAATGACAACTTGCATATACCTATGAAGAAGTAACTTTCAGACCAGAAAAAAATATCTTACACTAAAATTCATCTTAAGAATAAAAGAAACACTGGTCCGAGCAACCTGAGATCAGCCCACAAGAGGGAGGAGCAAAGAAGTCAAGACCATGCTCGTGGAACCTACAGAAACAGCTGACCTGAGCTAGTAAGAGCTCACTGACTCCAGACTTTACCATCCTACCTTTCAGCATTAAGTATACAGAATTATTCAAGATAGATGGTATCTGTTTTGTTGCCTAGTTTCTTCTCTTAAGATTATGTTCATAGGTTTATTTAGATTATTATATATCATACACCATTTGTCTCTCATTGTCCTCTAATTCTTCAGGGGCTTAATAACTCACCCATTTTAAGGTAGAAAATAGCTGGTTGGTTTCTAGTTTTAGGCTGGTATGAATTGTGCTGCTCTGAATATTTTGTAGAGGCTTTGTTTTTTATTTTCGTGAAAGTATTGTAAAAGGTGGGTACTATGAGGTGGCTATTTTATATAGTTTAAGTATTCAGTTTAGAAAAGTGGTAGCAAAATAAAAAAGGAAAGAAAAGAAAACTAAGTCCTGAAATTATCCTCTGGATTTTCAGTAAGTCCAACTGTGTATTGGTTAGCATATGTGTAAGTTTGTAAAATGCTGAAGGGCTAAAAACCCCAGTAGAGCACAAGCCTGGCCAGCTGAGGGCTCATTTGTCATGTTCCCCTTGCCAATGCTTCCGTCAGCCCATCTCTGATCCCAGGAGTTTAGCTCAGTGCTGGGGTGAAGGTGAGAGGATGGGCTCAGAGGCAGGGTAGTGGATTTCTGTTGAAAGCAGTCCTGAATAATCTACTCTGCTGACTCATCCCTGGGCCCGGCTTTTCCTGAGTCAGAGTTTATAGGGAGAAGGTCACCTGGAAAATAAAATCTCCTCAAATGCCTCCTGCCAAAGGCTGCTTAGTCACAGTTACAGAGGAAGAAGTCGTGGGAGCAAGACCAGACATAGCCTTGGTCGAAATCTCCAGATGAAAAATAGTTATCTAACCTTAAGGAAAACAACAAAAGGTTCTGAAGTGCTCAGAAAATTGGTGTTCTGAGAGAAAAGAGCAACTTTTGCAACAGCTCTAAAGAATTACTCATTAAACAAGATGCCTGTATCATAATAATGTAAAGCCATCCTCAATTATAAAATAAATGTAAAACAATATATATATATTATACGGGATATTATGTTTACCATACACATGTCATTTAGACCACATGTGGAGAAGCAACTATTTATTAGCACCCAGAACAAAGTCTATATGGAATGAAATTTGATCATGGGAGTGTAAAGAAGTAGTGTGTGCGCCTTGAGTGGGTGTCAGCTTTCTATGACATCCCATGCTGCATATCTCTAGAGCATATATAGTGTGACTAATTTCCTAGGACATTTTGACCTTTACTTCCCAGTGTATAAAGTATTATTTTCCTGTACGGAAGTTCATGGTTTAATGGATAAGATGTCAGGGAATCTAAAAAATGAGACTAAGCAAGAATACCTCAGTTCTTGGGCTCCTGTTATAAATAATGCGCTCATTAAAATTCTGCTTTGGAAGAAAGGCAAGTCCATTAGTCTGGGAGCTAATTTTTACTGGCTCCTTAGATGTATGCATATTAAAAATTCAGCTTTTATAATTGCCAGTCATCAACCACCTAGTCAATGCTGTTCTTGGAGTTTTTAATTATTTACTTCATTTGCATAGACACTCCAATTTATGATCCACCATTTCGTTGTCAAGGGACAGTTTAGTGATTTTTCTTTTACATTTTTATTTATCCCTTTTGTACTCCCAAGAAAAAGCTCTGAGTCAGATTTTATACTCAGTGAGTCTTATTAGGAAATAAAAACTACAGCCACTTCCATGTCTACTATGTGGAAACCATGGTTACTGAGAGAATTTGAGCAAATCAGGGTTTTTATTAAAACAAGTTCAGGCTGTATCCATACCCAGTTAAAATATGCCTTCTCTGATTTTCTGATAATCTTTATGTTAAAAAATTCTGCTAGTATAGTATATAATGAAGGTCATTTGCTTTGGGGAGTGGATCATCCGGGTAGGTTAATGGCACCACAGCATCCGATGTAATTAAATAACATTCTTTCATCGTCAGCACGAGCACAAAGGTTTCCTCATCCTTTGTGGGAATTCTGTATTACTGTCTCTGTATTTAATAGCAGAGATTGGGTGGCGGTGATGTCCTAGGAATCAATGACTATCACGGGCATCATTTTTGTGATCTGTTCTGGGATAGTAATACATGTTCTCATACACATTTTTTTTCTTACAAACAAAATATTCTATTATCACGTTCAAAAGAGGAGAAAATGAGATTGAAGCCCTAATTTGAACTCTGTTTTCAAGGCATGCCTTCTGTGTTTTGGTTTGCCTTCCACTTTCCGTGGAAACACTCTTTGCCTCAACACTGAGTGTATTCTGTATCTCTTTGTCTCATCCACAGGTCATGTGGGTGTTAAACATAGTGGAGACAGTGTGACACATTGCAGTGACATTTATTTGGGACATTAGATCATGCAAAGCTGCTCTATCAATCAAATCCTTGCTGTATGAACTCTGATGTACTCAACACAAACCATCTCACTTCTAGATCATGATGCCATCTTTGTAACTTAAAAGGTTTTTTTTCTTTTTTGTTGCTGTGCTTGTTTTCCATAAAGGAAAAGACAAGCACGCCCACATGCATAAAAATCATTTTCATTGTGTTGACCCAAAGCTTGAGGCGATTTTATAAACAAACATTATAATATTTTAACTGAAACGCCCTTAATATGTTTACCTTCCGTTTTCCATGTGGACACGAGTTCTGAATATTCTGGCTATAAGGTTCCAGATGACCTAATCCTACCCCAATTCTAACCGAAGGTGTATTATAACATGTGACATCAACAATAAGGGTAATTATTAACACCTCCACTTCCATGGTGTGACACGAGGTGCTTGAAATGATGTACGTATTTTCTTAAAAGACTGGCATATTGAGAAAGGCTATAACATTTCCCTCAAGGAACAACTCAATTATTAAACAAAAGCATTGCTCCGTCTATCATCTGTGCTGTGCTACTGGATCTGGCAGCAATCAACACGATTGATTTGTCATTGCTGGTCTCAGTCCTCTCTCTCCCTCTGCACTACCTGGAGGCTTTCTTCATATACCATGCTGAAAAGTTAATGTCAATGAAGCCAGTCACACCACTTGGTAAGTGGGGGAATTGATTCTCCAGCCTTCCCGCACCACACAGGTTCAGCACCATTGTAAGCAGTGCTCCCGGTGGGGAATCTGCCAATGCCCCCCAAGGAGTCTCGTGGCTGAAGGACAATAATGTAACAAAGGATGACAGTTGGGGAAATTACAAAATCACTCCTTCCAGCGCAGTACCTGAAAATCATTTTCCCCTAAAAACCTGACATCAAAGGATAACTTTGATTTATTTTCCTCTCTGCTCATCTATTTCCCATTTCCAATAAGGCATCCATATATAAATTCATCCAGTTATTAATACAAGTGTTATCATGTTATTTTCACAATATAGAAATTATGTGCATTTTCCTTTGCTGTCCTTATTCTATATATTCAAAAATATTTTATTTTAGGTATTGAGGATGACATTTTTCAGTGAACAAAATATATTTATTGGAATTTTTTACTATAAATATTGTTCTCACCTAGGGAGTGTAGGCAAGGAGTTTAAATATGCCATTATGTTTGTCCGTAAATAATTCCCTATCAATACTAAAAGAGTAATGGCTAGTATAATAAATACAGAGTGAAGGTGCAGGAAAGGCAGGCTGAATAAAGTTAGGTGGGAATTTCACTGTGAGCTGGCAGTGAAAAACAGAGTCCAGGAATAGTATCATGGGGGAGACGACATTTTCTCTGAGCTTTGATGTTTGAAGAAGGCTTTCACTGGCAAAATGCCACACTATTTCAGAAACAAAAATTTGGCATGAGAGTGGTTGGTGGTTTCGTCGTCAAAAGTTATCGTTCAACAGATGGGTGGGTGAAAGTGCTGGGGACCACGGGAAGGTTAACCAGGAAAGGCGGCTGATGCAAGCCTCTTTAATCTTACAAAAACTAAAGAAGGAATGTAAAGATGTGTTGGTGTCGGAATGAACAGGTTTTACTAACATGAGTGGTGAGGAGGGGAGGAAGTTCATCTGCTGACAATGAGAAGGTAAACGTACAACACAGGTAGAATCATCTAAAGGTGGCGTCATGCACTCTGGCTAGATGTGGGTCTGTCTAGAGAGGTGATCATCTGCCCTGGTATTCAGGTGAAAGAGGACGTACATTTGGGAATCAGCTAATCACGCAAAGCCCTTTTCCCTCAGGACCTATAAGGAATCCAATGTGACATACGATATTTTGAATGTGGCTGACAGGGTTCAGGGGGAAGAACAGCCAAGAAGAAGTAGGGACATCATAGGATTGTCTGACCTGGCCAGAGTGATATTTCAAAAGCTAAGCAAGGTCTGCTAATTTAATAGAGAGAAATGGGGCACTCATTATATTGGGCTTTTAGAGAGGCTCATATTTTAAATAGGCCCTGGCATATTTCAAGATCAACAAAATTAACAAGGGAAATAAATATCTCTGAAGTTTTACAAACTCCGATGTTTCCCCTCTCCCTTATAGAGAGCAAGCATTCCAAGGCACATCCTGGCACATTCTGTATTTCTTTTCATTGTTTTATATGCAAGATAAGTGAACTTTAATCTCCTTCTTTTAACTACTAAATCCTTAAATACCTGTAGCCCTCTGTGCCGTTTGCTCCTGTATTGTCCCATTTGGAAGGCTTTTTTAGTTTCATTTGGGAGAACCAAAACATTACAAAGAATAAAACCTTTCTTTATTCAATTAATTAAAAATTATTTATTGTGTCCCTCCAATGTCTCAGTTACTGTTCTGAATGAAGACAGAATACTTTGACAGAGATTCCTATAACTGAGAAGAGGTTATGGCTAAAAAAATATTAAAATAAGGACAATTTTTAAAGATAATCATATCATACTTTTTAATTTCACTAGAGGCAGTATGCTTGTGACATTGTGTTTAACACAGTCTGATAATATAACAGAACATAATATGTATGTGCTGATTCTGGACATGAGCTCAACTGTTTGCTTTGTAAAAATGGAGATAAATTACAATCAGCTTAATGAATTTATTACAAACACAATAAATAAAATATTTAACGTCTTATCATAGAGACAAAAGTGGGCATTATCATCTTTCTGTTTTCAAAATAAAAATATAATTAAAATATTTCAATCTTACAAAGTGATCGAATAAAAATACTAAATAATCACTGTTTCATCTGGGGTAATATTTTCATTATAATTCAGTGCAAACAACTATTATTTGAATAAAACCAAATCAGTATTTAAACAACTTCAGTGAATTTACAGTCTTCTCTAGTAGCAGTTTCAGGCTAGAAAACTGTCATGGTGCCTATTAAAACTAATCCAGGTCACTGTATCAACCAGTAAACTGAAATCTGTCCATTTATTTAGAACTGATTTCTGTGATTCAGTGTGTAAGTCAGTTTGCCATATCATTGCAATGACTATAAACTTAGAAACAACTTATCAAATTAACTCTAATGATAAAATGAGGACATTGATATGGTTTTACATACCCATTAACAAAGATATCAGAATAATGCATACATGATGTACACATATTCAAATATTTCTCATAAGCAATGTTAACCTTTAAGAAATGGATTTTAGCAATTTAAATGATTCAATATTCAGAACATGACAAAATTAGTGCTCATATCGTATATCACTGCCAGGCTACACACCCACTTGTACTACATTAGTATAAAATATCATGCTTATTATTTTAGTAAATCAAATAATTCATAACGATATGGAAGGTTATAAAAGTGCTCTTCTTCATACCAATGTAAATATCTATCTATCTATCTATCTATATATATGTATATAAATATAATAGCAAATAGAAATGTGCTTTTCTATGGAAATGTAGCATGTTTCTTACACACAATTGTAGCAAGATCTGAAGATATCCTGGGAAACAACAAAAAGACAGCCATATAGTTCTTCAATGTGTTAGTAATTTTTATTAGAATATTTTTATTTTATTTGAATATCTATTTTGAATATATTTCACTGTAAATATATCTGACACCATTATCCATGTTATATGACCACATAGTCCCATAAATACAACAAAATATTTCAAAATTCCTGTTTTCATAGGATAAATAATAGTGAGAGAGATATAATAAATAGAGAAATATAATAAATATAATAAATAGTGAGAGATAGATAATAATGAAAGATAAATAGTTTAGAAATGATTGAATAACATTAAGCAATATTTTAAAAATTAAGTCTGGTAAGAAGGACAGAAAGTGCCAGGGTTCAGTGAGGTAGTAAGTCACAGACTAACTGAAATAGTGAGTCTTGGGAATCAGAAGTGAGAAGGAAGCTACACACAAACTATGGGAAGCAGGCCTACGGGAAGTAAACAAATGGCATCAAGACTGTGCTGCGGTTCAAATGTCATCAGACATATGCTATGAAATTTAATTAGCAACGAGGGAGAGCTAAGAGATAGAGCCTTTACAGAGTGATTAAGCCTTATTAAACCTTAAAAGGGTTTGATGACTCATACTGGTTGTCAACCTGACTCATCTTTATTTAACTAAAACCCACGCTGTTGGTCACACTTCTGAGATATTTCCTTAATCAGATTATTTGAGACAGGGAGAGCCACCACAAGGATTTCACACCTTCTCATCGTAGTCTATAAAAAGGATATGGAAGAAGAAAATTTTGCTTGTTGCCTGCTCGCCTTCAGTCTCAGTGGCAAGCTCCTCTGTCCTGTCCTGAGGCATTCCTCCACAAACATTGGAAGCACCTTCTTCAGGATTCCAGGAGGGAATGAAGATCAGCAGCTCTCCAGGAACCCTCCAGGACTCCAGCTGCAGACTGGCACGGCTGTGACGTCCAGTCTCACGGACTGAACTCTTACCACATTCTCCATCTTTCCATCTGGAGACAGTCGTTTGGGGGCTACACAGTACAAAGACTGTAAGCCATATGTATTAAATTGACTTACAGTCTAGGTAATATATTTCATTCTATTAGTTGTGTTTCTTCAGAGAATTTTCCCCTTCCCTGTCTACCACATGAGGTTTCTAAGCTCTTCTCTTCTGAGAATACAATAACATAAAACAGTTTGGAAGCAGAAAAGACAGTTTTCCCCAGATCCCAATCCTCTCAGCATCTTCATCTGGGACTTCCCAATCCCCAGAAACATGAGAAATAGACTCACATCGATTCCATACTACCAGAGTCTACACCTGATGAGGTGAAGTGTAGTTCCCATCCTCGGTATCTGGATGCAGCGTTTCCCTGGCTTTGTCTTCCATCCCTTTTTTATCCTTCTGCTTGATCTAATCATCTAGTGAACATTTCCATTGCATGTCATGACTGTGTATCCACCACTTCAGTTTGCTTGTCTTTCAACTCTCGCCTTCCTTTTTTAATTTATTATCCATGTTGCTGCTTTCATATCTGTGTTGCTCACTTTCTTTCCCAAAACCCAGAATTCTTTGATTTATCCGCCTGCTTGTTTCTGTCTTCTCTCTATAAACTGTGATCATAGTTACAAGTAGAATTTCAAATTCTTTGAAGACAACTCAACCATTTCAGCATCTTTGGCTTTGGCAGTTAAGGAGTTAGTTATGTTACCTCCTTTTCACGTGTCTTTTATTTTAATTTTGTGATTTGTGCATCTGTTGAGAAGTGAGTCTTCTGGTTCTCTTTGAAGATTATCTTGTGAACAGCCTTTCTTTGAGTGCTTGATATGCAGTAGTACTGATAGAGAGGCAAAACAAACCTCCAAAACAGCACCACCACCAATCAAACAGGTATGTCTAAGTCATTAAAATCAATTAAAGAGAGTTAATGTACTTACTGATGATCAAAAGTCAGGTAAAAGCATAAATAAGAAAAGCATAACAAAAATTCTAGGTGAAAATAAAATTAATAAATGGGTAAAAGAAAAGAAGGGAGCAGGGAAGATGAAAAATGAGAGCAAAGTTAAATGAAACAGGAAAAATAAAAATGGAAATGAAGTATAAGTACCGCGTGCTAACCGATTGCGCCACTGGAGCTCTCACCATGCACAAAACTCAAGTCCAAATGGATTAAAGACCTCACTATCAGTCAGAACACATTGAACCTAATAGAAGAGAAAGTGGGAAGTACCCTACAACAGATGGGCACAGGATATTGCTTCCTCTGTGTAACCCCAACAGCACAGACATTAAGGGCAACATTGAATAAATGGGACCTACTAAAACTGAGAAGCTTCTGTAAAGCAAAGGACACTGTCACCAAGACAAAAAGGCAACCTACTGACTGGGAGAAGATCTTCACCAACCCCGCAACAGACAAAGGTCTGATCTCCAAAATATATAGAGAACTCAGGAAACTAGACTTTAAAATGCTAATCAACCCAATTAAAAAATGGGGCACTGAACTGAACAGAGAATTCTCAGCAGAGGAAGTTCAAATGGCCAAAAGACACTTAAGGTCTTGCTCAACCTCCTTAGCGATCAGGGAAATGCAAATCAAAACAATTTTGAGATATCATCTTACACCTGTCAGAATGGCTAAAGTCAAAAACACCAATGATAGCCTTTGCTGGAGAGGCTGTGGAGGAAGGGGTACCCTCATCCATTGCTGGTGGGAATGCAATCTTGTGCAACCACTTTGGAAATCAGTGTTTCGGTTTCTCAGAAAATTCGGGATCAACCTACCCCTGGACCCAGCAATACCACTCCTGGGAATATACCCAAGAGATGCCCTATCATATGACAAGAGCATTTGCTCAACCATGTTCATAGCAGTATTATTTGTAATAGCTAGAACCTGGAAACAACCTAGACGCCCCTCAATGGAAGAATGGATGAAGAAAGTGTGGAATACTACACATTAGAGTACTACGCTGCTGTAAAAAACAATGACTTCTCGAATTTTGCATGCAAATGGATGGAAATAGAAAACACTATTCTGAGTGAGGTAACCCAGACCCAAAAAGATGAATGTGGGATGTACTCACTCATAATTGGTTTCTAGCCATAAATAAGGGTCACAGAGCCTACAATTGGTGATCCTAAAGAAGCTAAGTAAGAAGGCGAACCAAAGGAAAAACATATAGTTACCCTCTTGGCTATGGGAAGTAGACAAAATTGCCGGGGAGAAAATTGGGATCTTGGGGGTGGGGTGGGATGGGGGTAAGAGGAGATGGGGAGAGAAAAGGGAGAAGGAGAGGATGGGGGGAACTTGGGGAAAAAGGAGGATTGGGATAAAGGAAGGTTGGATAGGGGAGCATGGAAGCACAATTCTTAGTTAAGGGAGCCACCTTAGGGTTGGCAAGAGACTTGAACCTAGAGTGGCTCCCAGGAGCCCAAGCCAAGGTCCCCAGTTAGTTCCTTGGGCAGCTGAGGATAGGGAACCTGAAATGACCCTAGCCTATAGGAATACTGACGAATATCTTGCATATCATCATAGAACCTTCATCTGGTGATGGATGGAGATAGAGACAGAGACCCACACTGGAGCACTGGACTGAGCTCCCAAGGTCCCAATGAGGAGTAGAAGGAGGGAGAACATGAGCAAAGAAGTCGGGACCACGAGGGGTGCACCCACCCACTGAGACAGTGGAGCTGATCTACTGGGAGCTCACCAAGGCCAGCTGGACTGTGACTAAAAAAGCATGGGTTAAAACTGGACTCTCTGAACATGGCGAACAATGAGGGCTTATGAGAAGCCAAGGACAATGGCAAGGGGTTTTGATCCCACGCAATGTGCTGGCTTTGTGGGAGCCTAGCCAGTTTGGATGTTCACCTTCCTAGATATGGACGGAGCGGGGAGGACCTAGGACTTACCACAGGGCAGGGAACCCTGACTGCTCTTTGGACTGGAGAGGGAGGGGGAGAGGAGTGGGAGGAGGGGGAGAGGAGTGGGAGGAGGGGGAGAAGGGTGAGAGGAGGGGGAGGGAAATGGGAGGCTGGGAGGAGGTGGAAACTTGTTTTTTTTTCTTCCTTTTCTCAATTAAAAAAAAAGAAAAAAATGGAAATGAATGTTTTAGGAAGAGAAAACATCAGGAGTTAAAAGTTCAATTACACAATAATATAAAAATGCATAAACAAAATTAGATAATTTTAAGAAAAATTGATGATTGTAACATGCAATTGCATGGAATTCTATTTTCTTTTTTTTTTCAAGATGGTTTTTTTTCTTTTTCTTTTTCTTTTTTTCTGTAGCCCCGATTATCCTGGAACTCACTCTTTAGACCAGGCTGGCCTGAACTCAGAGATTCACCTTCCTCTGCCTCCCAAGTGCTGGGATAAAATGAGTGTGCCTCCATTGCTATTTTTAAATTCTATTTTCAAAATGCATTTCATTGTATTTGTTTTGTAGGTTTGCATGAATTCTTTAGACAATAAACATTATTTTCTTACTTTTAAAATAATGATTCATTGGGAGATTGTGCCTTAACCAAGAGTCCTTCTGCCTCTTATTTCTCTGGTGTATATGAGAACATGAAATACAGAATTTTGGAAACCCTGACCATACATGGAAAGCAAATATAGTACTTGTATTGTGGGAAAGAGACAAATATACTTCCCTATGAGGAATCGCTTGAAATAAGTCCACAAAGCCTTCTGTTGAATTAAAACATTGGCATTCGAGGGTCTTTTCAAGACTGCTTGATCTTGGTCATGCTCTTCAGCTTGAAGGAAACCTTGTTACTTTGCATATGTCTGCATTCATGGGCTTTACCCATGATTCCTAGCACTGATTGCACATCCCTGTTATCTGTCACATGCTCCAAGAGAGAATAGAACAATTGACAGATAATGCAATCTGACCCCAAGTGCAAAAAGGATTATACCTGTCATTTTATTCTATCATACCCAATGGAAAATTTATGCCTCTAATCTTCCTATGCATGTGGAATCCAAAAGCATATAAAAGAAACAATAAAATTCAACATATTAAAAATATTTTAATGGTATTCATATACCTAGGTGATTTGGGATTCCCCTCTATGTGCTGTGATTACCATTAATGAATAAAGAAACTGCTTTGTATCTATAGCAGGGCAGAACATAGCTAGGTGGGGAAAACTAAGCTGAAGGCTGGGAGGAAGAAGGACAGAGTCAGAGAGAAGCCATGGCACCACCAAAGACAGACATCGGTCAGAGCTCTAGCAGGTAAGCCACAGCCACATGGCGATACACAGATTAATAGAAATGGCTTAAATTAATATGTAAGAGTCAGCCAATAAGAAGCTAGAGCTAATGGGCCAAGCGGTGATTTAAATAATACAGTTTTTGTGTGATTATTTCAGGGCTAAGCGGCCAAGAACCAACAAGCAGCCTACTCCTACACCCAGGTATGGATCAGTGGACCAAAATCCTGTAGATATGTGGAAGTTTTCAATGTAATCCACTAAACAAAGAAAGAATCAATATAAAATAAAGCAAGACCACGACAATAATATGGTCTAGAAAAAAATCAAATCACGATGACTAAAATGCAAAATACAATAGTTACTATGTAAAAAAAGAAAGGGCCAGCTATGTCTCATATCTGGACTTGTAAAGAGAAGATCAAGAAGAAATAATTTACCACATTGAGGGGAAAATAGAAGTATGAGAATTCTATGTGAGCTGACAAGGGTGGGAAGCAATCAATCATAGCCTTATTCAGCTGTGATGCCTCCAAACTCTAGCAATGATCAGCATGGCAAGATATCTCTAAAGGTGTAATCATTACCCCCAGACCTTGGTGGAAACCAACAGCTGTTTACTTGGACTTAAGGTAAGCCTAGTACTAGCCAACTAACCAACTACCCGGGTCTAGTAGTGTCATGGATCTTAAAGAAAGCCTTTTACCACCACTTTACTAGACAAACATCGTTATAAACACATTTATAAAACACATCCAATCACTACAGAAAGATAAATGTAGCTCTTACCCTTCACCAAAGAAGTTTCTCTTTATAACCAATAGGGACTAATACAGAAAACCACAACTGGCCATAATGCGGAGTTCAGTGGATAATGGAGAGCCCAGCACCAACAGATTCATCTGAAACACAAATCCCTGCATCTCTAGCACAGGGAACTTCATTGAAGAGAAGGTGGAAAGATTCTAAGAACCAGAGGACTAGGGTACCTCTGGTGAGATTGCGCCTCCTAGAAATGGGTGTAGAAGGGAACCTATACCCATCATACATCAAAAAATACGGATGCCTAATCAAGACCCGAAGAACAGAGATTTTACTGTTTCCCACCTTTAGGCTAAGAACTATAGGCAACCAATGAACTCAGAGAAATCAATAATTAACTTCTCTGATGGACAAGCCTCTTAATTTATCATCTGGTCATGCCTGAAATCATATACACACAATCCATACTAAACAGACTCAACAGGTTGTATTTACATGTCTATTATATAAATATGTACTAGTGATAATAAAATGACATCACTTTGAGACTGGGGGCATAGAGGGAAGAGATACAAAAATGTTTGGGGGGAGGTAAAGGAAAGAGGGAAGTAGTGTAATTTTATTTTAATTTTAGAATTTCAATAAATAGTAAAAAGAAAAACATATCCTGCCTCAGATTTCATGAATGCTATTATGAACAGGGGGAATGAGATTCATAAACTGTGGGGGAAGAGGTCTATGATTCCAAATCCTGTAACAAGTAAAAACCTCTTTGAGTTCCCAGTAGAACATCCCCATTGTCTCAGTGTGTGGGTGCACCCCTCGCGGTCCTGAGTTCCTTGCTCGTGCTCTCTCTCCTTCTGCTCCTGATTTGGACCTTGAGATTTCAGTCCTGTGCTCCAATGTGGGTCTCTGTCTCTGTCTCCTTTCATCGCTTGCTGAAGGTTAATATTCAGGAGGATGCCTATATGTTTTTCTTTGGGTTCTCCTTATTTAGCTTCTCTAGGATCACTAATTATAGGCTCAATGTCCTTGGTTTATGGCTAGAAACCAAATATGAGTGAGTACATCCCATGTTCCTCTTTTTGGGTCTGGCTTACCTCACTCAGGATAGTGTTTTCTATTTCCATCCATTTGCATGCGAAATTCAAGAAGTCCTTGTTTTTTATTGCTGAGTAGTACTCTAATATGTATATATTCCATACTTTCTTCATCCATTCTTCCATTGAAGGGCATCTAGGTTGTCACCAAGACCAGCTGGCCTGGGTCTGGAAAAGCCTGGGATAAAAACGGACTCTCTGAACATAGCGGACAATGAGGACTACTGAGAACTCAAGAACAATGGCAATGAGTTTCTGATCCTACTGCACGCACTGGCTTTGTGGGAGCCTAGGCAGTTTGGATGCTCAACTTACTAGACCTGGATGGAGGTAGGGGTTCCTTGGACTTCCCACAGGACAGGGAACCCTGATTGCTTTTCGGGCTGAAGGGGGGGGGACTTAATTGGGGGAGGGAAATGGGAGGCGGTGGCGGGGAAGAGACAGAAATCTTTAATAAATAAATAAATTTTAAAAAAAACCTCTTTGAAAGCAGCATCTTTCTGAGATTCTCTTGTCTTAGATTTTACTATTCTTTATACATACTCAATCTTTTGTGTCTTAAAGATTTCTGGAAATCTATCATCTCTATGTCCATATTTACCATGTGAATATTTCCAAGAAAAAGTTTATGTGTGTGTGCTTGCATGCATGAATGCATTTGTGTGTTGTTGTTGTTGTTGTTTTGAGGCTTACTATGTCCAAACCTCAGACTCATCCTCTTTCTGCCTGTCTTTTATGTGGTGGGATTATCAACAGAGGCTCCTGTGGCTGTATTTAGCATTCATGAATAATATTGCCCCTCTCACTATCCCTCTATTTCTGCTACATAGTGCCTAAATATCAAGGTGTTCTTTTTGTTTGTTTTGTTTTCACCCAGGCATACATTATGTAGGTAGGATTATTTCCATTCTATGCATAAGTGTGTTCTGCCACATCCTCTCTGTTCTTAGAAGGCAGATTGCACGTATATAGTAAAGGGGGTGTAGGGGTCAAAGTTACTGTCTGTGCTTGCTATTTACACTCCACTTAATAGCTGAAAATTACTAGACATGAGTATAGTAATTATCTCAACACCAACCAAGGATCATATCATTGAACTGATTATTATAAATTGCTGTTGACAGAATCCACTCCAGCTAAACAAAATAATACTGCTTCACTATATGCTGGAATTTTCCAATTTATTGAATTTTTATCTCTTAAAACATGTCTTTCATGAATGACTAGGTAACAGCTCTTTGCAAGTTCTTATCTAATATTTGTAGAATTCTGTGTTGAAAAAAGTCAGACCTTGCTATAACCTTAAGGATGTATGTCTGTAAACGTCTCATTTTTATTTTTCTGAAAACAATTGTCAGTGAGCAACCTACATCTTAATTTTGTCAATTATGTGCTTCTCTGTTATACTGATGTTTATCTAATTCACTTAAATCTCTATCTTTTACACGTTAGACACATTTAGTACCAAGAGATATCCTGGTATAACCCCATAGATTAAGTTAATTAAGAAGTCATGGAAGGGGAAAAGTAATTATTTTCCATAGGTATTTGTTTAACATTTGGCAAGTTAAAATTGAGAAAGTAGACAAAACACTTGACAATGAAAGATATTTTTTCTGAAATCACTATTGTTTCTTTATATAATGAGAAGTGCCTAGTTAATTAAAAATACTAATCCATGAGGAACACGGCAATGGCTAGATGCTGGATAGACATTAGAGCCCTGTTTGAACAGTACAGCTATTTTATTAGATTTAGAAGTTTTACAGTTCACCTAAACTATGCTTCAAAATAGAATTAATCAATATATCGAAATCTTCAGAGGATCTCTGATAGTGTAGGATTTGAGAACAGAAATTTGTTGTTTTGGCACTTTAAGAAAAAAAAATATAAGGTATATATATATACCTTAGCTGAAAAATAAATTTAACGGAGCAATTGTAAGTCTGCAACTGCATGCTCCTGTGATTCGGTGGATGAGGAGCTAATCCTGCCAAGTGTACCCTTAGCTGCTTCTTTGCGTTCCTGTGCTGGACTGCACATCAACTCTGTTCATACAAAGGACGCCCACTGCCATTGTCAGAGCTAAGGAATTACTATACAGAGAAGTTATTAATTTCAGAAAATCTTGAGTAGGACAAATAATCTTTGGTTTTCCCTTGAGCAAGCTAATTGTCACATATTTATATTAAATTCTTCATGATAATAAGCATTGTAATTAGAGCTGTAAAATTGCTCCCATTAACGTCATTTAATAATCTTAAATTGGCACAAACAGAAAATCTCTTTGAACTGAGATGGTAACACATGGCTCTTTGAGATGCATATTTTCTGAAAAGAGGTCTGTTTCCTTCTATTCTTTTTTTCAAAGCTGGGTAGGCTTAGCAAAACGTCATAGAAATAGCTCAGCTTTCATTTTCGGGTATAGTTAATAGGGTGGTACACATCTTTATATTGGTTCTCAGTTGAGCTTAAATTATGCTGAGATTGGCAACAAAACCACTGTACTCACTCATTTCTCTGTTCTGATCCCCTATGCTCTATAACACATTTGTATGATGCAAAAACAATTGTATTCCTAAGTTTCTGCATCTTCTCAGGAAGTGATAAAGGTTTTAGAATAAAAGAGAACTTACTACCATTTCACTACTAACATCTGGATGGCACCTAGCATATTAAATGAAGTTAATAAAACCTAAACTTTAAAATGGACCTTCAGAAAATCCCTTTAAACTTCAAGTAGGTTTTCTGTGCAGAACCATGGAGAGAACAGAACAGAGTCTGAGATTGCCATGGGGATGTGACCATTGCTGCTGCTGAGTCTGGACAAGTGTCTTCTTTGAGTTTTCATGTCCGCAGTTCACTGTCCGCAGTCACCCCCCCCCCCCCAGCTATCTCTGCACTCTGACTCCAAAGGACTTGTGTGCAGCACTCAGGTTCAAGGCAACTTCAGTCACTCAGTCTGTTTGAATTTTCCGGCATGGGAAAAGATGTTCTCACTCTGCATTTCTTCCCAAACACGGAGTTAATTTAGGAGTAGCCGTAGATGACAAATCTACACAGTCATAGCCCTGCTGCCAAACCCTGGCACAGTAAGCACTGGTCACACACAAGTACATTTCATGTTTAATGCATCTTGGTTTTCGAGTAGCATTAATTAAAGTAATTTTTAGTTAGCTCTCAACTGTAACTATGCATTTTTCATTTCCCTTTGTTGTGATATACTTACGATTTAAATATGAAATCAGAAGTTCTCCAAATTATAAGAAAAAGAAACTAAGTTTGACATCCTGGTTCAATAAGAATGACTATCATCTGCATTTTAAACAATGTCCTCACCTTTTAGGTTCTCTTTTTCAGGTTTTATATCACTGCTATTATAGGATGCAAAATGCCAAACCTCCAAGACTGTATGAGGAGTAGAGAGGCTAGCCCTTGATCCCAAGTAACCTGTGCACATCATTGCCCTGAACACTTTAGTTGTGGCTGCTGCAGGAAAGTCAGAGCTTTTTTGGTGATGAATCATCTGGAAGTACACTTTTTGCTCCCCTAGGATAGGAGGGCTCCTTTTCCCGTAATTGTTTGTCACAATCTGAATTTAATGGAAAAAGAAAAAGTGCTGTGGTTGCAAAACGTATAAGACTTTTAGATGGTGCATTTTGGCGTAAGGAAGTTTACTTAATAATCCAAATATACTAGTCACCAAACTACATTCAGTTTATTTCAAGAAACACTATGGATGGTACCAGGTGGGAAATTTTGCTCAAGTCTGTATATTTAAGAAACTTTTAAAATTGACAATATTTCTTCATATAAAAAGTCATTCTACCAATAAATAATGAGAGGTAAATGAAAGTCATTGTTTGAAATTGGCATGAATAGAATTACAGTCAGATGCTTGGAAATAATATCCAAGTGTGCTCCACTCAGTATTGACCAATATGCCTATATAAAAATCATATGGGAAAGAGGGAATCTGTTACTCATAATATGATAAACAGAGAGATATTAAAATTAAGCCTGCCTGTTGGCCAAAATATATCAAGCACATCTAATACTATAGGTAAAAAACCCGTATTCTGCAACTTTTTGCAGGTTGACATCTGATTGCCAGGGAAAGTGAAAGTTATGAACATCAGCCCTCAGGCCTGATCCGCTGCAGGGAGGTTTGTCATCATCAGACTCCGGTAGGCAGATGCCCAGGGCTGTGTCAGGCATCTCGCTGACTCTGTTGAAACTGCATCTATCGAACTCTCTCATCAAGGGTCATCTGCTACGGGTGCAGGAAAGGTTGTATCCTAAGCCTTTACAGTCCTCTAAGAGAAATTGGAAAGGGCCTAATTATGATGCTTCTGCATATAGACTACCTAATTTAGAAAAATAAAAATGAAATTCAACACCCCAACGGGAGTGAAAGATGCTTAAGTGAAAGAAATGGGAGAAAAATAGCAAATAAGACAGTAAATGAGTTTCCTACAGCCTTCCTCTTTAAACTCTATCATCACACTCCCTAAATTCGGCAGTCTTGTTTATTGAGCCTTAAGAAAGAGTCCTCATATATAGCATGGGGGAGGAAATGTTTTCCTGGGAATTTTCTCTGTCTATTTACTTCTACACTAATTCTGATGAATACCTTTTATTCTTTATACCTTACTAATTTACTAAACATCTTTTAGGGGAAAGAAATAAGCTAGTCAGAGTATATAAAACACATAGAACTGCACAATTAGAATGTATATGGTCCTCAGCTCTCGAAAGGGCAAGTTCTTGGGGGACGCCATATGAGATAGCATATTAACGTGTTAGAGGGATTCTCTGGAATAAATGAAGGAGTACCAAACAGTTGTGTTGTCTGTGTCAAAGTGAAGACACTGCCGTGTGTTGTATGTTTAAAAGAGCTGTCATGACTGGTCTCCATGGCAATGAGCATCCCTGTCACTTGGTCACACATGTGCAGGACTGTTTCAGAATAAAAAGCAACAAGGTCTCACCAGTGACTGTCAGGGTTTGTGCCTTCACCTATAATATCTCTTTGCAGTTGAATTCTTACATCAAAGCCTATATGGCCTAAATGGCTTTTGGAAGGGATAAAATACAGCTCAATAACAAGACAGAAGAAACAGGCTGCTGATGAAGAGGAGGTTAGAGGGGATGGAAGAAGAAAAACAAAAGATACACAACATAAATTTTCAGGCTCTAAGTGAGCGGAGAATGTTTCCTGGTGTTTATTGTTTCCTGTAGATATAAACGTGCTTCTTAAGTGATTTTTTTTTACTGTGAAGTGAAGTTAATATGTACTAAATAAAAATGAAAACCTCATATTAGACTTTTTTTTGTTTTGTGTGTGTATGTGTTTGTATGTGTGTGCAAATGTACAGGCGGGAGATATGTGATCATGTGTGTGGAGCCAGAGAACATCAGAAATACTGTCCATCTTTTCTGACAGAATTTCTCCCTGGCCTAGAATTCTCCAATTAGCCTAGATGAAGGCTACCCAGCATATCCCAGGAGTTTGCCTGTCACTCCCTCCCTGTGCTAGGATTACAAGTATCTGTTACCATGTTTGAGTTTCTCTCTTTGTGTTTTGGGGTCACCCACAGGCCTTCATGCTTGCCAAATACTGACTGAGCTGTATCCAAAGCCCAAATACAGACAATGAATTATTGTTGTCTTTAACCTTTGCTTTTCTTGTGAGGACAGAAGACAGATTGGGCTAGTTCCATCCATCAGACCTCACTCAACCTTAAGTACTTCTTAAATTCCATATCAGTAAATGCAATTGCATTTTGGGGTTTTGAATGTGATATATAAATTTTTCAATGACACAATCCAAACAGTTGCAACCTCCTTCCCACTCTCCTGCTTAACTCTTCAGTTCATCACTGGACCATTTGGCCAAAGCATTGTCATCTCACTTGGATCCTGACAATCCTTTTATCCCACAGATGACAAGCACCATCAGATGTTCACAGGTTATAATTTTGATTTGTAACGAGAATGAGGTGAACTATGTCAGAATGTCAACACTGTTAAATACACACATATTAGAATATATAGCTTGTTTTCTTATTTATATTGGATTTAACACAAGGCCAAGTACTATTCCACAAGTAACATTAGTTACTTTAGCAATAGCATTATTTAAAGTATTCAAGTAAGAATGGGAAGATCTGGGTGTGTTAACCCGATCTCTGGCCCGAGTACTTGGTAAATACATAAAGAGGTGAGTTTCCATATGTATTTGAATTCCAGGCCAGGCTGCTGGTTTCCATCCCCCATCCCTAGGGAAAAAGAAAGAAAGAAAGAAAGAAAGAAAGAAAGAAAGAAAGAAAGAAAGAAAGAAAGAAAGAAAGAAGAAAGAAAGAAAGAAAAGAAATTTACCTATTGATGTCAACACAGTCAATAGTTTTTAATTTATGCTTAGATAACCACATTAGTACAACATATCTAGGATAATTTTTAGAACCCAGTTTTCAATCATTTTCAGTGTAAAATGAATTAGGATTTATTGAGCTGGGGCCCAGGGCTTGATATCTAAACAAGCCATATTAGGTCATTGTTAAGCAAATCAGACTGAAGAATATTCATGCCAGAGTCTCTTATTCTCTGGACTTAGTGACAGATTGTTCACTCTCGTCTCTCAGATAGCCACAGCTCACCTGGCTTTTCTTCTCACCTTCCCAGATCCTGGAGCACACATCTGACTCTAGAGAGAGACTGTGCTACAAACATTTAAAGTAAATTTTTTACTAATAGAAATAAAAAATACGTCAATGCTACAAATTATGAAAGTATATGATATAATAAATGATAAATAAGAATGGTCTCCTTGCTCAAGACTTTCTTCACAAACACTTCTGGCTGAAATGTGTGCAAATGGAATCTAACTTTTCTATATTCTTTCCCATAAAATATATTCTTTCTTAACATAAAACATGCATTACTTTTGCATTTTTCCAAATGATGCTTCTATAAAATGCATGCTAGCAAGGTATGGTTCTTGAAAGTTATTTTTCCTCTTTTGCCATGTAATTTGAGAAATGTTATATAACTTCTATCAAAACATAGTTCACCTGGGTCCTGTCCTGCCATCCCAGGATTCTGCCTGTAGGAGTCCCCAGGGCTGCCTCTAGCCTTTTTCTAATAAACTCACAATGACGTGGGCTACACTGCTGGTCCCCAACTCTCTGGAGCCCAGTGAATGTATACTAACAAGAAATGATTTTGAGATATCAAAAACAATTTTACGTGACTGAATAATATTCATCTATAACCATAGAGATTTTAAAATTTACAGTGCACATCAAGTTAAATGCCCTTTCATGACTTAGTAATAACCTTATAGGTACACCAAAATATACATAATTGAACAACTATATATGTAAATAATTTAAATATAATGAATATATGATTTTCTGAAACTAGCAAAGATATTTTTCAAACAAAAGATAAGTATTATTATAGTCAGGATATGTAATTTTAGACAAACAGCTCTAGTCTGGGTAAGAAGTTGAATCTATCATATAATTAATGTAGATTCGAAAAGATAAATATTGAAGGAAATGTGAGGAGCTTCTAATCAATCAATAAAAATTACAAATACTGTTAATACAAAAATCATCATTTAAAAATCATTTGTGTGTGGGTGTTTTGCCTGCATGTACAGCTGTGCTCACTGGTTTGTGTCTGATGCCTGCAGAGACCAAGACAGAGCACCAGATCCGCTGGTACTGGAGTTAGACATTTGTGAAAGGCAATGTGAATGGGTTGCTGACAATTTAGCCCAGGTTCTCTGCAAGAGCCCCCAGTGCTCTTAACTGCTGAGCTATCTCTCTAGTCAAAATATTTTTAATTTTACTATTTAATTTTGTTAATTATTGCTCCCAAGTTAATGGAGGCAAACCTTCTAGAGTGCTATTTTTTTTACTTCAATATATTTTTACTCCAATAATATATTAGAATTAATTGGCATTTATGTTTAGATTTAACAGTATGTGGATCTAGGAATTTTCTTTACTACACTGAATACAAAGAAACCCATATATACCATGCATATGGCATGATTTTATATATGGTATATTTTTATATATAATACATACCACTAAATCTACATTAACATATATGGTTTTCTAATTTTCAAAGAGATATAATAAAAATAAGAACCCAGGTTCACATATAATGACTCCGTCCCAGTGATCTGAGCAATCAGACGGATGAACCTTACACATGCAGAATGCTACAGATGTGTATATCGGCCAGAGATGCAAACTAAAAGTCAGTTTTTCCAAGTCCTTGAGCTCCATTTCCAAGCGTTCCTTCCCAGTTCCACTGCACTATTCTCGTACTTATATCTCCAGCACCCGGCAAGTAAGGATGAAAAATAAAAAAAGAAAAGGCACATTAAATCACAGGAAGGAAAGGCTAGAGACAGCCAACCTGACTTCCAGCAAAAGCCTTCAGGAAGCTGAGTACTCTGGAGAATGTTGGCGGGTAAATATGTCCCATCAATAGACTATTGATATTTTCTATAAAGAATTTATCTCTGAAAGGCACTTCACAGTATGTTCTTGCCAAAGAATTAAAAAATAAAAATTAACATCCAAGAGGTATGAGACACAGCTCCTTGGAGAGAATTGGAGTCAATAAAGGGAGGTTTTCTATGTGTTCTGATCTGTGTGATCCAAGGTCCTCATACAGGTTTCTTTTTTTAAAAAAATATTTTATTTATTTATTATGTATACAACATTCTGTCTGTGTGTATGCCTGCAGGCCAGAAGAGGGCACCAGACCCCATTACAGATGGTTGTGAGCCACCATGCTGTTACTGGGAATTGAACTCAGGACCTTTGGAAGAGCAAGCAATGCTCTTAACCTCTGAGCCATCTCTCCAGTCCCTCATACAGGTTTCTTGTCAACATCCTTAGACACAAGCACAAGCCTCATATAACAATAAAAGACATCACATTCTGTCTTTGATAGATCATACCCATTTATTTTGAAATTTTTAAAAAATATTATTTCCAGATTCTGGAATATGAACAATGTTGCTATGAACATTGAGGAAATGTCCTTGTAATGTGAGAGTACCTTCTTTGGGTATATACCCAAAAATGGTATTGTTGGGTCTTAAAGAACATTGATTCCTAACTTTCTGAGAAATTGCCATATTGATTTTCACAGTGGCTGTACAAGTTTGCACTCCCACCAACAATGGAGGAGTATAGGAGGAGGCTAGCAGCCATCTCAAGGTCAGATGACCATGCACATCTTCCTCTTGAGCCAATCTTCAGTCTGTCATGAGGCCAGGGGACCACCAGTGCCATGATGACCTGGATCAATGAGAGAGAGAGAGACAACGCAGCAATCCAGCTTGACACCACTGCTGGGTCCTGGGAAAGGGTATGAGAGGCCAGCCTGCTCATACCCTCAATAAAAGAGTTGGCTTCTGCTTTTCACCTGCCTTCCAGGGGCTGTGCCATTGATTACATGCCCTCTCACCCCTTCCCCTAAGTGGCTACACGCTTAGACTCATCCACAGCAACTGAGGAGTATTCCCATTAATTCACATCCTCTCTAGCATAAGCCATCATCAGTGTTTTTGACCTTAGCCATTCTGATTGGTACAAGATAGTACCTCAGAGTTGTTTTAATTTGCTTGTCCCCTATGACTAAGGATGCTGAGCATTTCCTTAAGTGTCTTTCAGCCATTTACAAAAATTCTCTGTTTAGATCTGTACTCCATTTATAATTGCATTATTTGTTAGTTTGATGTCTAGTTTCCTGGAAACAACTTAGATGCCCATCAACTGAAATGAAAGGAAAATGAAAATGTAGTACATTTACACAATGGAGTACTACTCAGAGGGGGGAAAAACCAATGTCATCTTGAAATTTGCAGGCAAATGGATAGAACTAGGAAAAAAAGGCATGCTGAATGAGGTAACCTAGACCTACAAAGAAAAACATAGTATGTAGTCACACATAAATGCATATCAGATATAAAGCAAAAGACAACCAACCTATAGTATACAACCCCAGAAAAGCTAGAACTTCCATCGAGAAATAGATGGACGCAGATACAGAGATCCACAACTAACCACTGGGCCAAGCTCCTGGAGTACAGTCTAAGAGAGGGAGGACCAATAATATGAACAAAAGAGTCAGGACCATAATGGGGAAACCCTCAGAATCAGCTGACCTGAACTAGTGGGAGATCACTGACTCTGAAGTGACAATTGGGGAGCCTGCATAGAAATGAACTAGGCCCCCTGAATGCAGGTGACAATGTGAGGCTTAAGCACTGGGACCAGGATCTAACCTAATGCATGAACTGACTCTGTGCAGTCCATTCTCTATGGAGAGATACCTTACTCAGCCTACTCATGGGGTACGGGGAGCTTAGTTCTGCCTCAACAAACTGAAGGGACAGGCTTAGTGGGCATCACAGGAGTGGCCTAACCCCCTCTGAGGAGCAGGTGGGAGGTAGGGTTGAGGGAAGGTGGGGGAGTGGGAGGAGAAACGAGATGGGAAACTGAGATTAGTATGCAAAAAATGAATAAAACACGTTATTTTATAAAATATCAATATCAGGTAAGAGCTTAGATTCTTGTATTCTTATTTTGAGAAATCCTTTATTTGGGGGGCACTATCAGTAAATTATTTTTAAGATTATTTAATTGATTTTTCTCACAAAATTAAACCCAGCTAATACTTTTTAATTATAGCTTTGAACCAAAGGTTGCTGTGGGTGGCTCTTTCTTCCAGTGAAACCCTTAAGAGAGTGCATTACTCTCTATATCAGAAAAGCAAGTTTTTGGATTGGGGAAGTAAATGAGGAGGCACAGAATGAAGAATCAGAAAGAGAAGGCAGAACCTTGTTGCAGGGAACAGGCCCGCTTGTTTGTCCCAGCCACTCAGCTAGCTTAGCCCTGAAATAACCATACAGAAACTGTATTAATTAAATTACTTCTTGGCCCATTAGCTCTAGCTTCTTATTGGCTAACCCTCACATCTTGATTTAACTCATTTCTATTAATCTGTATATTACCACGTGGCAGTGGCTTACAGGGAAAGATTCAGCATGTCTGACTCTGGCAGCTTTATGGCAGCTCTCTGATTCTGCTTTCTTCCTCCTAGAATTCAGTTCTGTCTTCTCTGCCTACCTGAGTCCTGCCCCTATCAGGCCAAGGCAGTTTCTTTATTCATTAACCAATACAAGCAACACATAGAAAGACGGCCCTCCTACACCAGAATTTCATTCATTCCTTCCTCTTTATGGACGCACGGGTCTTCAATGATCACTGCAAATTCATGGGAATTGATGGACTACATATTTGTACCCCACACAAAGTACTTTTTACTTCTTTATATGATGAAATTTTGGATATGCAGCAATGAAAATCAGGTCTACAATGCGGTTAGCTCTTCTGGATAATAGGATTTGATACACATCGAAAAAAATAACATATAATATTTAGAAATATTTTATTAAATGACAAAGTATTTCATATAAAATTAAGTATTAAAATATTCCTTGTATGGATGAGAACACTGAAAAGGTAAAAACCAGAGCAAAGATTTCTGGGGAAGAGAAAGTGTGCACAGAAGGAAAGACATTTGTTCAAAAGATAAACAATATTCTTTAGAAAATGGTGGTGAAGGGATAGAAAAGTACAGGGGCTTGAGGGGCAAGACACATCACAGTAAAGTAAATATAGATCATGATTGTAGGACTAATAATATATTTTCATATTGATTCTACCTTGTCCAAATCCAAACAATGGACTATGTTTTTCCATAATAACAAAAGAGGGTACCTTTGAGTTTCAAACATCAGGACAAACTATCATCTCAGGCTATTTAAATGCAGAAATACAGTCACATTAGTTAAAATCTATGATAGAAATAAATAAGACGATAAAGAGACAACTGACTGCATTAGCCAAGGAAAAAATTGATGCATCTGGCATTATTAATAATATAATAGTAAATCAAAATGCAAACAAAAAAAGAAACAAAAAGGATCAAATAAAAGTGCTTAAAATGAAACCCAACCAAAGGAGAGACAATTTAGTCAAGCTGGAATATTTAAAGAAGGTAAATTACACACCGGGAAAAAAATACTCCATGTCTCCTAGGAATGTCAGAGAAGCTACACCTATGAAGTCTCATCAACACGGTTGCTGAAACAACACCAGAAGAAGGTTGACAAAAACAAGCATGCTAACATGGAAGGGGTGTATTTCAGGGGGCCCCAATCCTAGACAAAGAACTACAGGCAAATAAAAAATGCTGAGAGTGAGGGAAATAATCTCGCCAGGGCAGACGACACCAAACAGTAATCCAATAACAAATGACCCTCCCTGAAAGATTACAGAAACAAATAACATTTAACATTGTATGGGCTGTAAAAGCTGTATTAATATATTTATGACTATTTATTAATATAATCCTATATGTCATAGATAAGAGACAGTCAGACAGAGAAAAAGAGAGAGAACACATGGGGTTATATGGGACAGGTTTGATGGAAGAATGATATGGGAGAAAATGATGTAATTAAATTTTGATTTCAAGAATAAAAGCAAAATATTTGAAAAAAAACTAATATTCAAAAGAAGAAAGAGGGATATTGCCTGTAGACAATAGGTCAGACCATATCACTGAAAATGCAGGGAAATAATAGCATGTCAAAAATAATCCTGACTAAAAGGAGACATAAAAAAAAGGTAAGATCTTAAATCTTGGAGGGGGGGAAAGTAGCATTATACATCAAAAGAAATATTCAAGAAAAAAATTTAAAGCCCCTTTCTCCAGAGACACAGCAAACATAAAACATCTCATTATTACAAAATATAATATGCAGTATTATAATCAAATGTTTAGGAATCATCAGTAAATATGAATGACTAGAATTAGTTCTTCCACTATGAGTAAATGACTTTTAATTAAGTACACAGAGCAGAAATCAAACAATGTTCTATATATAGGGCACTTAAGATAATTTAGGAAGACTAAATAGGAGATAGATATTGAGACACTAGGCTTCTGGTTACAGCAATAAAGCAAAGACTGTCCTAATGAAAAAACTTACTTCCAAATGCAGGAGACACACGGTGGCAAACATTACTCTTTGAAGTACTGAAAGTCTCAATTCAAAGTAATGATAAAAACTGTCACCCTCTGTGTGTCAAGGTAATGAAGCAAATAGTTTTATAAAGTAAAAATTAAGAGATGCAAAGAGATATAATAATTATAGGGGAATGAAACATTCGAATCAGCATCAGACCAATCAGGAGAGATAGGACATGATATGAAGGCGTGTAAAGGGAGACAGGAGCACAGAAGTGCACACCCAGGAGGCACCATATGTGCACCATTCTCTAACACTCACCAGGCATTCATATAGTTTGATTATATAGTAAGTCCTAAAGCATCTTATTTAATATAAACCATAAAATTAAAGACATTAATAAGATACTCAGAATTACTTTAAAGTAAATAAGTGAAACACCATTTTTAATAACAAAAAAGATGTTGTATTAGACAAGTCTAGTTTAAGTATGGAAAACAAAACATAATTTCTTAAAATTAATAAAATACAAATAATACATACATATATTTGTGTATATTTTCTATCTATTTCTTGAAGCACAGAACAGTGAGTAAAATATTTCACATTGCCTTAGGTAATTCATCAATTCAAATAGGACATACTTAAATAAGTTAGATTATAAATACTGAAAACTGTAAATGAAAGCAACAAAAGAAATCACACAAAATAAAATTAAACAAATTAGATGAAAGTAAAAACCAATACAGTTATTACTTTTAGAGTCTGAATGTTAATAGACAAAAACAAGTGGGAAGGTAAACTGAACATATCAGATACTATCTTTAAAATAAATGACATTCTAGGTAAGCCACAGTAATGTGCTCTGCAGGAGGGCAAATCCAAAAAAGACATTACTGAGACCGCAAGCCTATGGCTGAAGATCAAAGGAACTCTGAATCAGTACTGAAACCTAGTAACTAGGTTTCCTTCTTTAGGAGCCTGGATTAGCAGTAATAATTTAGTTTCTGTACATATAAGGTTGAGTAATATACATTGACATATTGCAGATAAAACTGTTGTTAATATGGGAACTGGGCGAATTCGAATGAATTCTAGCATGTTCAGTTATATCAGAGCTGGCCAGTTGTGAAAACAGATATAAACAGGAGTCTGCACACCCACTAGTGTTTTTTTTTCAACATCCAAAGTTTTTTAATAACAGTAAGATCCAGGGTTAGTTTTTGTAACCGCTGCTGGCCCTTCTGCCTCTGGCACGTTCAAACTTCCGGCCCTTGAAGCGAACATAGGGTTTGGTATGGCTGTGGGGTTCCTGGAGCCTTGTCAAAATGCCGGTACACCTCTCGGCCCTTCCAAGGTCCAGACAGGAGCACAGTGCCATGGCCCTTGGGAGACTCCAAGGCCAGCTGGTCAAAGGTGAGGATCTTACCCCCAGCCTTGAGGATGCGACTTTGGGCCCGGCTGCTCACCCGCAGTGCACACACCTTCAGTTTGGGCACATCGAGAATCCTCACGTCATCTGTGACCGTCCCCACAACCACAGCCGTCTTGTTTACTCAGCCAGGAAGCTTCATCTTTCGGATCATCAGGGACAGAGACAGAGGTGGCCGGTTGGTGCGACTCATGAATAACCTTTTCAGCACAACCTGATTGAAGGTGGAGTTGGTTCGCCTGGCCAGAAACCTGTACAGATTGACCAACAGCCGCAGGTAGATGTCCTGGTTCTTGGGCTCCTTGTGCCGAACCTTTCGGTCCTTGTTGTGGCGGATGTCAACACCCATGATGGCGCCTCCTGCACGGCCTGGTCCGGCACACCCACTAATCTTAAAATCCACTTCTCACTCTGGTTACTAAGAATGAGGAGATGCAATGGACCCATTAGGAGGAACAAATCCTGTAGAGTCCCACGTATAGGTCTATTATACAGCTTCCTATGCTAATGACCTAGACTTGTAGATAAATATCTAGTTTCAGTGTAAGGCAAAGTACTAGAGGACCCTGAAGCATATTGGGTTGGAAGTAAGCAAAGTTATTAAAAATTATAAGCCAAATTAAAATCACTTTATGGCTACATGAAAGAGTTTACTATTGGCTTTTAACAAGACAATCTAAGAAGCTATACAATGGCAAGAGTTATTTCTAGCTTAGTGAATAGAAATGATGTATAAACAACATGAGAGAAAAAAAGCTCCCCTTTTAGCGGAACAAAAACACAAATAACTGGGGACTGGAGAGAAGACTTTGCAGGTTACCTACTCTTCCTAAAGCTAGGTTCAAGTCCCAGAACCGACATGATAGCTCACAACCATCTGTTCCCTCAGTGTCTTCTTCTGGCTTTAAAGGGCATTAAGCATGCTTATGGTACACTGACATACATATTTAAGCAAAGCACCCACACACTTCAAATTAAAAGAATAAAATCAAATAGTAAGTGAAGAAGAAATGATGGAATTTGAAAGTGACCTGGGGCATCCCTGATCATAATAAAGCTGAAAAGTCATCAGTAGATAGTAAAACAGGATGATGGGATTTTGAGAAGTTGTGATCTTTTTTTGGCAGCCTCAAAGTAACAAGATGTTCATTAATTTCAAAGTGAAATATTCAGCTGTACAGCAGGGATCCATAGCACAGCCCACCCTCACTGAATGATCAAAGTTATCACCAGTCGCCAGGAAGGTCAACAGCATGTGTCTCCCTGATACAATTTTCTGAAAAACTCATCAGGTCTGAGGTTTTCCTATTAAAGAAGCATGCACCAAATCTGACCAATAGGTAATATCAAGCAAATGAAAACTGAAGGACTGTTTTAGTTAGGGTTTCTATTGTTGTGAAGAGACACCATGCCTTTGGCAACGCTTATAAAGAAAAACATTTAATTCAGATGATGGCTTACAGTTCAGAGATTCAGTCCATTATCTTCATGGTGGGGAGTACAGCAACTTGCAGGTAGATATGGTGCTGGAGAAGTAGCTGAGAGCCCTACATACTGAAAGCCAGAGGACATCTACTTGCTGTCAAACTGAAGGAATTTTCAGCAAAGGAGACCTCAAAGCCTGCCCCCTTCCTCTGAAAAGGCCACACTTACTTTAAGAAGGCCATGCCTCCTAAGAGTCCCACTCACTGTGGGGGCTATTTTCTTTCAAACTCCCACAAGTACTTTCAAAAATGACTAATCTTTTCTTTTTACAATGTCAACATCACAAAACATTATGAAAAAGTAAGGAACTCTTCCAGATTAAAAGTTAAGGAGATGTGACAACCAGACATTTACATGTGGTTCTTAGAGAAGTGTCAGGACAAAGTAACAAATTAGAATGATGTCTATCGATGGATAGACAATTATTATGTCAATGGGGATTTTCTGATATGGCTCATAATCTTTAGGGTAAGAAAATATATCACATATGGCTTTAGTTATCAACAAAGGGTATTCTGCTTAGAGTTTACTTTCAAATATTTTGGAGAAATTGTATCGGTTTATACACAGTCAGACTCAAAGAATTGTCATAGAACAAAACATTATTACTTGGAATTGCTAGATGAGGTATAGGTTGTGTTATTGTGATATTTTAGTAAGTGAGACAGAACTTAAAGTCTTGATAAGCAAGTGAACAAACGTTTGCCCTCCTTGAAGATTAAAATGTTAGCCCTGTGTTTCATTGCTTTCATGGCTCCTGGCTTATTTGAATCCCACTGAAATATGGAGCTATGAGGGCCATTTTTTTGCCTCTTCCAGTCTCTTCTTATGGGGACAGCCAGAGTAACTTCTGAAAATCTAAGATCAGACAAAGCCGCCCCTCTGGACCTAATACCTGGTGCTCCTGGCTGTATTTAAGTTCCTTGCTAACTTGACTTATTAGAACACTAACGAGTAATTTCTCAAGCCATAGACGGCAGTCCATTCAGGCTGTTCTCTTTCCCCCTTTCTCACTCCCACATAGTCACCAGAACACTGACACTGCAAATGCTGGCTTTGTGAAATTGGTCTAGATAGCACCAATCTGCAATATCTGAGTAGGCCTTTGCTGTGATGTTCACTTACCTTACACATTCATTAGTTGCTATGCCCTTATCATCATCATTTGGTCCAGGCACTTTTTAAAATAATTTTTTGATAATTCCACACATGTGTCCTCACCTCCATTTCTCTCTCTCCACTAATTTATTCTGCTGAAACCCCATTTTCTTCCAACAATTCTATTTGAATGTGTTCATTTCTTTTATTCTACATTAACCCAAACACTTACTTTTCCCTTGATTGCATCAAGATAACACACATTGTGACTTGGGAGTCTCATTTTTTTCAAATATCATTTCTAGGCTTATCATAGGTATTTCCTGTCAACATTTTCCATACTTCCAAATAGGTGGTGCCTTTAAATTATTTCCATAAAACAAAACCATATCTGCTTCTTATTCATTATTTCTGTTTCAAGTCAGTGTTTGTTCTGCTGCAGTGCCAGCCCTCCCAAGCCGTACACACTTGATCGGTCTCCAAAGTGCTCCTATATAAAGATTCATAGGGATAGTAGTTTTTCATGTACTCTAAATTCTTCATTTTATGAGTTTCTAGATCTAGTCTTTATCAAGGACTTAAAGCACATGATTTCTCATAGGTCACATAAGGTAGATACAGTTGTACCTTCTTAATTAAGTTGTACATTGGTGCCTCCTAGTTTTACTCTAGTGGTCAGAATCATGATCCTCTGGTAAGTCTTCCCATTTTCTTTAGTCTGGCCTCCCTCCAAATATCTGTATTCTATCTTCTCCTTATCTAGGCAATGATATTTCTGCAGTGATGATGTGGGATGTCCTTTTCTATGCTGTGAATGTGTTTTATTACCCTTGGTTAATAAAGAAGCTGATTTGACAAATATCCAGGCAGAATAGAGCCAGCTGGGAAATTCAAACAGAGATGGAGGGAGAAAGAAGGTAGGGTCTGAGAGATGCCAGCAGCTGCTGGAGAAGCAAGATGTGAGGTGAACAAATCTTGAGCCCTGTGGTAAAGAATTTGTTAATAATAAGCCTGAACTAATAGGCCAACAGTTTGTATTTAATATTAATGCTCAGAGCAGTTATTCAGGAACTGACAAGTGTTCGCTTGCAACTTGACAAATGAGATTCACCATCTGTGAAATATATGGTATCTAGTGTTTAGGGTAAGAGAATTTCAAGAACTTTATGATCTATTTAAGACCCTTTCTTCCTAATTATTTTAGGCAATGTAAAACCAATAAGGACAAAGAGGTAAAGTGAAGCCAAAATGTCCCCATCACCTTTGCTTCATCATGAGCAACATTCCTCAGACCTTCCATTTGTCACTAGATGAAGAGGGTCTCTGTTCAGTTTAGGATAGATTCCCACCAAAACATAGCTGCAATAAATGCCTGAAAGGATTTTTTGGGGGGGGTGTTGAACCAGCAAATGAAGTCAAATCTGTGAGAAAGGGAAAAGAAAACACGCAGAAGCCTATAACAAGAATGTTTTAGGAAAACTCCAAGGTTTGAACAATTAAATATGTTATATACTTCACTTTCTGAGGGAAAGTGAGGCTGAGCTATTTATCCACTGTCTTCCATTTGCTCCCAGGAGCATTAACTTCTATCAACTAAAATTTGAGCCATTAAACTGTACTAACAGAAGGACACAGGCAAAGAATCAACGTGATGTCAAAGAAAAGCTTGGTGAGGGAAGTGACCCTCAAAGACGTCCAGTGAAGTACTGTGCCGGGCTATTCAGTGAATATTGGCAGAAGAGATATCACTAGAAAGACAGAGGCTATTGGAAAAAAATTCAAAATATTGATTTCAGGTAAGCCTCAAATTCCTAAGCATGCCATTTAAAAATAGTGGTCATTTATATAATACATAAGGATGTACAAATAGAAGTTTGTTTTTTACACGACAGTATGTCGTTCTTAAGCAAACAGTGTCAATAGCAAAATTAATTATAAAATATTGATGATTATATTAAAATTAAGAAAAAGAAGTATATATACTAATACACAACATACTCAAGTTAAGGAAAATAACACACATGAAGGAAATTAGTTTAGGTAAAACCAGGCATAGAATATAATATATATATTATTGTTTTTAACAGAGCAAGTATAATGGAAAGACAAAAGACTCTGAAAGCTTATAATACTAAAGGTAACTACATTTAAATTTGCCCTGTTTTGTTTGTGTATTTGAAAAGTCCACTTGTAATGAATGTCATTTTACGTGTATAATAAGAGGTACATAACACATTAAAGCAAACATTAATTAACAAAGTGGTACAAAGAGTCTTCAAATTAGATGACACCATAACCAGATATCCAAGGTTTGGAGACACATGAGAAACAGAAGCAGAGGAACTTAGGAAGGAACAGCCAACAGCCAAAACAGAGACACACAGAGAAAATAGTTAAAGCAGTGATTCTTGGTGAAGGTCAAGTCGTGGTGCTGGAAACATAGCTCAGTTAGCAGGGTGCTTTAGCACCAAAGAAAGCCCTGTTTCCCCACCCCACCACCCACAATAATGGTACTGTTGTGTCAGAAGGAGACAAAGGAGAAAGAGAAAGCTTTAAAAATAACCAAACCCAAACAATCAAACAACCAAAAAACAAAGAATGAAGAATAAGAACAAAATAATAAAGAAAATAAAGGCAGGCTTTTTTTTAAAAAAAGGGATATATTGCACAGTGCATGCTTCAGTCTATCTCCTGTTTCTGTGTTCTGTTTCCTCGGTGGGGTTAGCATTGTATCATCTGTCTTCACCATTTTATTTCATAGTAATATTATAAGTAAATGGTTGTCTATTTTATCAATCTTCTTTTAAAATTTTATTTATCAATTGTTTCTATCAAAGCATATAGAAAAATTGAATAACTTTTCAATTTTAAAAATCACTCAAATCAAAAATAATATCTAAATCTCCCTTTGGATTTTATGACATCTATGTATTTATAATGAAGTTATGTGCTGGGCTTGCCTCCTTAAGTCAAAGAGCATGGAAAATCATTTATGTGTGTGTCAATATTTGTTTACATATCATTACTAATATGGAGATGCATTCTTGTATAATATAAAATATCTTTTGTTTTTCAGCCAATTTATGTTATTAATTTACATTTTAATTTAAAACTTTTTATTCTTTGAGAAGAAAGCTGATGATTTTTCTATTTAAATATGATTTATATTTTACTGGATTTAAGTTCCATGTATATATCTACAGAAATATATATCATCTTATCACATATATATGTCCATATATACAGGAAATTTATCATTTATATATTATAAGATGATAAATTTGGTGCAAATCATAACAACACTAAATATAGCTTGATATTGTTTTTTTCCAAAGAAATGTTTCATGGAAAATGAACTATTTTTCCCAAATAAACAAGTTAATTCTTTTTTTTTAGTTGTCAAGACATTATTTCATAGAAACAGATGTTCTCCTTCAACCTTAGCCTTATTTTCCTTTGTTTTGCTGCCCATTTAAAATCCTTGACCTCTCCTAATCCTACCCTGAATTATTTCAGCAGAAGATATGGATCTTCCAGATAGCTCCGTTCAACATCTCTGTGTTCAATGAGTTCTGTATGCGTTGTCTCCAACAATGAGGTCTTGCCATTGGTTTGTAGGGAGAAAACTGTAGCCTCAGAAAAAGCCTGGGTTGTTTGGAGGTTCACATAGGGTATCACCCAGATCCAGAAAGACAAATATGGTACGCATTCAATGGTAAGCAAGCTACAGTCCACAGAGGACAGGTATAGTGGTGATGGTGGTGGTGGTGGTGGTAGTGGTGGTAGTGGTAATGGCGCTTCTGGTGGTGGAGGAGGTAGTGATGGTGGTGTATATATCTCCCTAGAGGAAGGGAACTGTAATATATAATGGAATGGGAGATGGACTGGAATGAAAGGATAAAGTGGGGAGAGGGAAAGAAGAAAGACATGAGAAACCTAATGCAAAGAGAGACAGCTAAAATTAAGGATCATTTTATAGGTAATATGAAAACCTAATACATAGACACCTTCTAATATATATTGATTTCCATAGTAGCTGTTTAAGTTTGCATTCCATCTGACAATGTAAGAGTGTTCCCCTAACATCACATCCTCTCCAACATGAGCTGGCACTTGTGTTTTTGATTTTAGTCATTCTGACAGGTGTAAAATAGAATCTCAGAGTCATTTTGATTTCCATTTCCCTATGACTAAGGATATTGAACATTTCTTTGTTTCTGGATTATTTCAGAATCTTTTATTGAGAATTCTCTGTTTAGATATGTATGCCATTTTTAAAATTGGATTGTTAGGTTTGTTGATGCCTAATTTCTTGAGTTCTTTATATATTATGGGTGTTAGCCCTCAGTCAGATGTTTAGTTGATGGAAATCTTTTCCCATTATATAGGCTATCTTTTTGTCCTATTAACAGTGTCCTTTGCCATATAGAAGCTTTATGTTTTAAGAGGTTCCATTTACTAATTATTGATCTCAGTTTCTGAGTATCAGTTTCTGAGTTCTGCTCAGGAAGTTGTCTCTTATGCCATTCAAGTCTATTTTGCACTTTCTCTTCTGTGAGATTCTGTGCATCTGGTTTTATTTTGAGGTCTTTGATCTACTTGAACTTGAGTTTTATGTAAGGTGATAGATAGCTATCTGTTTGCATTCTCCTACATGAAGACATCCAGTTAGACCAGCATGATTTGCTGAAGATATTTTCATTTTTCAATTGTGTTCTATTTTGCATTTCATTGATCTCAATTTGCTCTAGCTAAGACTCCAAGTACTATATAATAGGTATGGAGAGAGTGTACATCCTTGTCTTAGTCCTTATTTTAGTGTAAAAGCTTTGAGCTTGTCCTCATTTAGGTTAACATTGGTTGTAGGCTGTTATAAATTATGTTTATTTATTACTATGAGGTGTGTCCCTTATATTCCTAGTCTTTCTAGGGTTTTGTAATAATGAAAAGGTTGTAGATTTTGTAAACCTCCCTCTCTGCATCTAATAAAATGATAATGTGTGCTTTGTCTTTTGATTTGCTTCTGTTTTACTAATACATTTATTGATTTGCATATGCTCAAAACATCTCTGCATTTCTGGGATGGAGCCTACCTGATTATGGTGGATAATCTTTTTCATGTGTTCTTGTACTTGGTTTGCAAGTATTTTATTGAGAATTTTTGCCTTTGTTTCCATAAAGGAAATTGGCCTGTAGTTATCTTTCTTTGTTAGGACTTATGTGTTTTTTTGTATCAGGGTAACTGTAACTTCATAAAATGAATTGGGTGATGTTCCTTTTGTTTTTTTTCTGTAGAATAATTTGAGGAGTATTGACATCAACACTCTTTGAAGTCTGGAAGAATCATGTTCTAAGACCATCTGGTCCTGAGCATTTATCTTTTGGTTGGGAGACTTAATTACTGCTTCTATTTCACTAGAGTTTATATTTATATTAATTTAAATTATTTTTCTGGTGCTGATTTAACTTTGGTAATTGATAGATACTAAGAAAGTTACCCATTTATTTTAGATTGTCCAGTTTGGTGTGTACAGTTTTCCAAAGTTTGCCCTTATTGATTCTCTAGATTCCATTAGTATCTGCTTTTATTCTTCCCCTACATTTTAATTTTGTTACTTTGGATATTCTCTCTCCAGTGTTTAGTTAATTTGGATATAGGGTTATCAACATTTCTGATTTCTCTAAGAACTAATCTCTTAGTTTCATTGATCATTTATATTGTATTGTTTGTTTGTATTTTCTTTATTTCCATTGTTAGTTTGCTTATTTCTTGTTATGTATGACTTTTGGAGTGATTTCTTTTTTTTTCTCATTATCAAAATGTTTATATACCCCCAAACCTTAAAAAATAATTTTTACATATACAAACAGTAGTCATATAAAAGATCCTATGGAAGAAAATGATTTCAATTTATTTCAAACGAAAACAAAAATGGGCCTGGAAATACAGCTTAGTGGTAGAGCACTCAGTATTTGGAGTGATTTCTTCTATTTCGTTCTGGAGTGCTCAAATGTGTTGTTAAACTACTAGTATGAGATTTCTCCAATATTGATATCATCATTTATTACTATGAACTTACCTCTCATTGAATCTCATAAGTTTGGCATGCTGTATATTCATTTTCACTCGATTCTAAAAAGTCTTTATGTTTTTAATTTCTGTCTTGACCCATTATTCATTCAGTAGAGAATAACTGATTTTCCATGAATTTGTAGGTTTTCTTGTGTTTCTGTTGTAGAAATCCAGCCCTAATTTGTGGTGGTCTGAAAATATACAGGGGAATATTTCATTTTTTTTTTATCTGTTGAGATTTGCTTTGTGACTTAGTATATGGTCAGCTTTTAGAGAAAGTTTCATTCAATGTTGAGAAGAAGGTATATTCTTTTGTGTTTGGGTGAAATGTTCTTTAATTATCAGTAAGGTTCATTTGGTTTATAATCTCAGTCAGCTCCAGTATTTTCATGTTTAGTTTTCGGCTGGAATATCTGTCTGTTGGTGAGATTTAGTTAATGAAGTCTTCCTGTATCAATGTGTGAGTGTCAGTGTCAGATTTAAGGCTCGGTGATGTTTCTTTTACAGACGTGTTGCCCTCTCATTTGGGGCAAAAATTTTAAGAACTGAAACATTATCTTGGGAATTTTTTTCTTTTTATGAATATAAAGTTTCCTTCCCTGTCTCTTTTGATTCATTTTAGGTTGAAGTCTATTTTTTTTTAGAAATTTAAGTATCTATATCAACATGCTTATTAGTTCTATTTGCTTGGAATTTCTTTTTTTATCCATTTATTCAGAAGTGACATCTATCCTTTGTGTTGAGATTTCTTTCTTGGATGCAACAGACTTATGGACTTTGTTTTCACATCATTATGTTTTTCTGTGTCTTTTTATTAGAAAATTGAGACCATTGAGCTCGAAGAATATCAACATGCAGTGTTTGTTGATTTCTATTACTTTGTTGCTGCTGGTTGTGGTGGGAGTGATGTGTGCATGTGTGTGTGTGTGTGTGTGTGTGTGTGTGTGTGTGTGTGTGTTTCCCCTCTTTTAATATGCTGGCTCTTAGGCATGGCTAAACACTTCAGGTTGGATTCTTCTTTCTAGTAGCTTCCTTAGAGCTGGATTTGTAGATAGATATTGTTTAAATTTGGTTTTAATCATGAAAAGTCTTATTTTCTCCATCTATTGTGACTGAAACTTTTGCTGCTTGTAGTAATCTTGAATGGCATCTGTGGTCTCTTAAAGTCTGTCAAAAATCTGTTCAGACACTTCTAGATTTTGAAGTGTCCATTGAGAAGCCAAGTTTTATTCTAAGTGGTCTGTCTTTATATGTTATTTGGCCTTTTTCTCTTTGCAGATTCTAATATTTTTTGCTGTTGTTGTTGTATGGGTTTAGTTTATTGCTTACCATGTGCCAAGGGACCTTTTTTTCTGACCCAGTCTATTTGGTGGTGTGTATGATTCTTTGTACTTTCATAGGCACTTTCTTCTTTAGCTTAGGGAAATTATTCTATTTCTGATTTTCTTAGTTTGGTCCTTTCATAGTGTTCCATCTAACCTGCATAGAATTTTTTGTTTTAGATTTTCTTTGACTGAGGTATCCATTTCATACATCACATATTCAATGATTGAGAGTCTCTCTTCAATAGTTTACATCCTGTTGGTAAGGCTTGCCTCTGATGACTTTTTCAAGTTCCTAAAATTTCAGTTCCAGATTTCCCCCAGTTTGGGTTTTCATTTTTGATTCTATTTTTCCTTTCAAACCTTAAACTATTTATTCATTTCTTTCCATTGTTTGTTTGTGGTTTCATAGACTGTTATAAGGGATTTTTTCATTTCCTTTTTAAGGACCTGTACTATAAAATCTATTTTCAAGTGTGTGTCTTTTGCCTCAGCTATGTTTCAACAGTGAAGACCTACTGTGGTAGGTTTGCTGAGCTATAATGGAAACATATTGTTGTGGCTGTTATTGAATGTGTTTTTATGTTGGCATTTAGACATCTGTGTTTGCGAAGATTGTCATTCTAGGTGCTGATATACGGTCTTGTCTTTATTGTCTAGGTACTTGTTTCTTAGGTTCTATTGCCTTGGTGATGTTTAGAAGAGTGTAATAGCTATGTGCTGCCTGGTAGGAAATTCTTGGATGCTGATAGGTGAGGCCATTGGTGTTTCCAGTTAAATGTCTTTCTAGGTATTGCGATTTGACACTCAGGAATGGGAATGGGCTCTGGAAAGTATTATGCGGGCCCACAGGATAGGGGAAAATAAGATCTTCTTAGTCCCCTAGGAACAGGGGCAGAGAGTGAGAGGAGGCTACAATAGATAGACTGCTACAGAGATGAATGTGAGACCGGGGGTGTGGATTTGGAGGCAAGGAGAAGAGTTTAAGGTAAGTAACTTCCTTGGCTGGAGTGGCATGTGGATTTTGAGGGAATACAGTGCCTACTAGAGCTGGAGACTGGTATAAAGCAATGAGTAGGGGCATAAAGGTTTGAGGGAAAGAACTGTGTGATCCACTGGATATAGGGACAGGAAGGGATGCAAGGACACAGCAGGCAGTCTGCTGTAGAGTTGGGGATGGCACTGCGGGGGGGGGGTGGATTTGACCGATAAAAAAAAGAGGTAAAGATCTGCCGTTACCCTACCAGCTGCACAGCTCTGCACAGCTGGCATGTTCTCAGGGAATGCCTACTGGTGCTGGAGGCTGGCATAATGGCATGGGTAAGGGTAAGGATATTTGAAGTTTAGAAGATCTAAGTGATCTATCTGTTGAAGATGGGGGTCAATATAGGAAGTGGAGACTTCAGCATGTTTTTTACCACACAGTTGGGGATAAGATTCAGGGCTGTTACCTGATTGGACTGGCCTGTGAGTACACAAGAAATCTTTTTTCATTTTTAAATGAGTAATATTTATTGGAGATCTTTTTGCCAAGTACATCATAGGTCCTCAGAAGGCTATGGAGAGAATCTTATCATCAATGAACATAAAAAATTTTAGGGAACAGATATACATGTGGATTAATTTAGGAAGCATAGTAATTATTATATATCTTATATATAGGATTGTTTCGTTAGTTTGGATTTTTGTAGCATTTACTGAAGATTTCTTACCTGCAATCACTGTACTTATATCATTTACATAATGCTTTGTAGCATCTGATTAGGTGGGAACCATTTATTTACTCTGGGACTGGGGAATACAGACTTAACAAGACAGATAAGTTACCCAAGATCAGCCAATGGAGCAAAGGCGGGGGCACAAAGCAGGATGCCTCTGCCGCTTTTGGCTGATGTCTTCCTGCCCTTGACCATTTCTATCACCCTGTAAATAGCCAGCACTTTAGCATCTACCATAAAAGTTTGGAAACTTTTTCCGTTAACCTGTCCTTGGTATTTACTAATGAACTGATCTTGTGTATATGTAAACACACACACACACACACCTCTAGAATAAAAAAAATCAGGGTGATACAAGTGGTAGTATTAATTTAATATTGTTTTATAAAGCATCTGATTTTGGTTGGTTCTAAGAAAAGATATTAACTATTCTAAAATTACACTTACTTTAAAAAGATGACTTAATAAACTTATAGTTTCCTAATTTTCTGATTCAATTAATGCAGTCAATAAATCACAACTTACATCTGTGATTACCTTTAATAACTACAAGAGCTGCAAATAATTCTTCACAAAAATAGAAAATCCTGAAAGGACTCTGGGCTGGTGACATGGGGCAGAGGACAAAGGAACTTGATATAAAGTCTGAGAATCTAAGTTCGATTCTAAGAATCCACATGGTGGAAGGGAAAGCCAAGTCCTCTAGGTGTCCTCAGACGCTACCACATTGCATGCTTGCACACAAACACACACATGCACACATACACTTACACATGTGCATGCATACAAATACACACGCAGAGAAATAATGCTATCTACCAATTAAGTAAAATATTTTTGGTAAACATTTTTCAAGACCTTTACCAAATCATCAGTCTCATAAGATACTTAAAACTTTAAAATATTCAAAAGCTATACAGAGAATTCTGCATCTGCAGAATAAAAGAATTTGTTACAAGGACTTGCGAAATTACTGCCCTTGAATAGATTTGGCAAAGGAAGCTCTGACAAACATGTTATCTGATGCTCTGCAGCAGTTTCCTTTGAAAGTGGTACCTTTTTTTATTCATCATAATGTCACCTTTCCTTTGAAGGGATGATTAGATGTATAATTATTTTTAAAAATTATTTTCTGATTGCACACTGTTAACACATGCTTGCCGTCACAAAAAAAAGGTCAGTTTTCCATATCAGGAATATATGTACCTGGCAGCGGTGGTAGGGCCTGTGCGGATAAAGCACTAGTCATCACTACAACTTTTAAAAAAGTGTTTTGTTAAAAGAAAAACTAAGTGCGAAATTCTGTGGGAGCAGAAAACATCTTCTTGGCAGTGTTGACTCACTGGGAAGATGGTGAAGACTCTAGTCATCAAAGGACAAGTTAGCATAAACTTAACTAAATTAAAAATACCCTATTTTCCTAACTGCTTTGATAATCTGGGATCTTAGTCACCCTGTGGCTGTGCTCATGACTGCTGCACACCTGGCTGTGGGGAGCTTCATATTACGCACCTGTGCTCCCCCAAAACTCACTACTCTGCCTCGTAATTCCTGCAAGTCACCCATTGTCCGTTGTTTTAACTTTTTGGTTCTTTGATCTTTAGACTTTGCTCATTGGGTGGTCTGACACTCAGCTCTCACATAAATATACAGAGAGGCTAATCCTTTCTTATAAATGAGCATCCTTAGTTTGGCTTCTTTCTAGAAGTTTTTCTTAACCAAATATTACATCTACCTTTTGTCTCTGGGCTTTTTTCTTTTCTTACTTCTGTGTATCTCTCACTCTTACTCAATGGCTGACTGTATGGCTGGGTGGCGGGCCCCTAGCATCCTCTTCTCTTTTTTTTGCTTCTCTTGCTCCACCTATCCTTTCTCCCACCTTGCTATTGGCTGTTAGCTCTTTTTTAGACCAATCGGGTGTTTTAGAAAAAGTAACACAGCTTCACAGAGTTAAACAGATGAAACATAAACGAGTGTTGCAATCTTTGCATCATTAAAACAAATGTTACATAGCATGAATAAATGTAACACATCTTTAAATAATATTCTACAATAGTTACTCTCAGTTCTGAATCACACCAAGTCTTCAGCACATATAATTAGCCACAACAACTGATCTTGAAAGCCCTCCCTCACTCTATCACTCCAGCTGCCTAACTTCATCTCCTCTTATCCTCGATGAATTTGCCTCTGTCATTAAAGGCATACTTCGTCCTCCCACAATAATTCCTCATGCCTCAAAGGTTAGGTATTTGGAGAAGCAACCAAGGAAATTCTGTATGCCTTACAACTTTACTAATTATTTCTTTGTAAAGTATTTAATGTTGAGTTTGATAAATGACACATTATTTTTCCTACCAAATGGCAAATCTCACCAATTTAACATATTAGACAGTGACTAATGGCTCCAATGATGTGGTAGAAACATACATTTAAAAAGTCAAATGCACTTACTGTTTACCTCTAAGTCCCTGACTCAATTAGCTTGTGTCCACGTTATATATCACAGTACAGCAGGAGCAAATAGACTTTAGGCCTGGATCCAAACCCACAACGTATAGTTTATTAACTGGGTGGCCTTGAACAAAATCCATAAATATATTGGCCTCAGTTCCTTCATTTATAAAACATGTACAGTAGTAACATATACATGTAACAATGTGATGGATGTGAAATAGTGAGTCACACAAAAGATGTACAAATATGACTCCTAAGAATTCAGTGTTTCTGAAGTTTTGGAACTCATACCATATTATAGTCATTTATCATGAAACTCTTGAGAGTTTTCTCTTGACTTAACAATGAATTGCCATCGTAGGGGTCCAGTGATGGAGGAAGGATGAAGGCATAAGGAAAACTGATAGGGAAAATGAGAACTCACTGTTTTCTAACTCGGGACTTACACCATATTCTTCATGTGTAGTCCACTCCTCTTGCTTTCCTTTCTCTCCTCGTATGATGCTTATGCACACACCACTGAACACATACCATGGCAGATTAAATACTGTATGAACAAATAACTTTTTCCACTCACAGATTTTCTATCATCTCATAAGTTGTATCCATTTGTACACTATAACAAAAATCATTGTTTTATTAAAGAAAATGATATTTTCCAAAGGCTGGCACTCATATACAGAATAGTATCTTCCCTTTGCTAGCCACTAAAATGTAGCTTATATTAATTATAAAGTAAAAGAGAGAGCAATGTTATTTGTGATGTGTATGAAATGATTTTGTACAGAAAGTTTGTATATACAAGATTGCAATAATTAATCAGAATTTAATAATATTTCAAAGCCTTATGATTATTAAATTGATTTAGTTTATGTACAGTGATTTTTATTGATTAAATTATTTCTGTACAAATTTTTAGATACAGTGGATTGTTTGATAAAATGCTGTTCTATCACAAGAGCAAATACCAAGGGTTTACAACAGGGATACTGTAAAAGATGTTAAGATAAACCAAACCATCTATGTCTACTGTAGGCCAAGTTCACAGATGTCTAAATAGCATTTGTCTAATGACATAAACCTCTAAATTATATATAAACAACCAATTTCAGTGATAAAGACCAACTTGGTGAGTATCTATACAATAAGAAAATTGTTGTATAGAAGTCTATGAACTTTGCACAGACTACTTAATCCATGTTACTTTTATATATTTAAAAGATAAGTCTCTAGTAAGCTTTGTTCATTGTTCCTTTCAACTTGGAATTAAATGAAATCCATATAATCTGGATATTTCTTCTGTTAAACACTTTAGAAATTTTAATTCTCATAAGGAGCATTGAAAGTTACAGAGTAACGTAACATTATTACTTAAGAAAGTTAAAACAAGTTAAATATTGTTTTTAAAGTATTCTATTATTAATAGTCATTTTGTAATTATTACCTCTAGCATCAAAGTCCATTTCCTTTTTGACTGCATCATAACTTTTCTATTTTAAAGCCACACAAAATAAAGACAGATTTAGTATCAAGATCTCTGCAAGCAATTGCTTATTCCATTGACCTGGTGTTGGTGTGAGGACCCTGAGAACACTGTCCTTGACCTCACTACCCCCACCCTGTCAGTCCTTCCCTCAGACTCAGTGAGATTACATGGACAAGCAACTGGTGGAGCTACACCAAAGCAGAGCCCATAATTTTAGGTCTGATAGAATTTAACCTATATTATTGAATGACTAGTAAGACTGATAAAATAATGAGATTATCTTAATCATAGAACATATTTCACCATTCAAAGATAAATCCTCTATTACCTCTGATTTTTTCTGCCTTATATGCAGGATGATGGGGGTTTGAAAGTTAGATAGAAAGAAAACTGAATCCAGTTTCTGCAACTTCCTGGTTGTGCCTGATACACTATGATGTTAACTCTAAAGTTATGATCTTAAACTCTAAAGTTCAAGATTTTCTTTTTAAATAAGAATAAAATTTAAATAAGTCTCAGCACTGAGGACACAGACACACATACACACATGTGTGTGTGGCCCCAAATGTTATTTATTTGTCTCTTAGTAGGCATCTGAGAATTGTCATGGTCTTCCTTGAAGGAAAGGTTGAATGGCACTTAATGAAATTGAATTATTCCATAACACATCACTTAGCTCAGTGTTTAGTCTGTTGCTGTCACTTTGAGAGACTGCAGGGGCAGTAACTCATGGTGCTAATTTGTAATTACACATCTGTATAGTGTTGGCTTGACCTACCTTGTTGCTTGTATTTCCTTAATTTCAGTTCAACATGCAGAAATTACTTAGGAATAATCTTGTCACTGTTATTTATTCTTTTGCACATACAATCTATTAAAACTTCAGTGATGACAGCCTGGCTGTTCCTTGTGTAGACCTAACTTTGAGTTCATTAGAATACCATGTGCTAATTATAATTGTTATGTGTCATTGATGAAATTGGAAATTAAATACATTTTGGCAAGTATTTCTAGCATCCTACTACGATCAGTGTAAAATAAAATTTTATGTCTTATCATATAAATCTATAGCACTAGAAAAAAAGGATCAATGAACTAAAGTGTATTTTGATAAGCAATCACTGATGCCCCATCTAATCATGTTTTCCTCCACCATTCCTTGTACTGTTGAAAGTACTGTAAAATATGATGAGCCACTTGGTGTAGCCTACTGGCTTAAGTGACTGATTATCTTGGGCATAGAAATAAAAGCTCTCAAATTTATTGAGACAAGAAAACTAAGTTTTTTTTATTAAAAAATACCACAATATGGCAGTTCCTCAAAAAATTGGGTCTTGATCTACCTCATTCTTGGCATATTCCCACAAGATGCTCTATCCCCTCACAAGGACACTGGTTCAACTACGTTCATAGCTGCTTTATTAATAATACCCAGAAACTGGAAACAACCTAGATGCCCCGCAAACAGGAATGAATAAAGAAAATGTAGTATATTTACACAATGTGGTATTACTCAGTCATTAGGGGAAAAATGATGTCATGAAATTTGCAGATAATTGAATATACCTAGAAAAAAATCATCTTGAGCTAGGGAACCCAGACCCAGAAAGACATGATATGTACTCACCTATAAGTGTATATTAGTTCTTAAGGATAATTACACTACAATCCACAACCCTAGGGAGGCTATGTAACAAGGGAGATAAACATGGATATTCCTGGGATAGGGAATAGAATAGACTTTGCAGATATATTGAGGGGTAGGTGTGTATGGAAACAGAAGGGGTTAGGTTGGGGAAGGAAGGAAAGAGAGACAGAGTCAGGGAGAGGCTACTGGAACAGGGTGTCATTCAGATGGAAACCTATTGCAGTGGAAAAGTTTCCTGGACCCTATGCAAAACCCTACTGAGAACTCTTGGTAATTGAGGATATGGAGTCTGAACTGGCCATCGTCAGTAACTTGGTTAAGGCTCCAAGTGGTAGGACCTGGATACTAACACAACCACAAAAACTTTGACCCATTCATGACCTGTCTGAAAGGTGTACTGGGGCAATGGTGACTGAGATCTTTTGAGAGCAAACAACCAATAACTGGTCTAACTTGAGGCCCAAGCTATAAGAGGGATCCAATGCCTGATATTGTATGGATGGTCAGTAACTGGAAGATGGATCACTCACAAATATAAGGTAGAACTAAAAACAACTGACCAAAAAATTCAATGAAATGATTCCTAATAATATTCTCCTATACCCAGAGACTGGTGTTTAGTTTAACTGTCATCAGGAAGGTTTCCTCCAGAGCAGATGAAGAGACTCCAGAGCAGATGAAGAAACTCAGAGCCAAACCTTAGGGGGAGCTCAGCGAACCCTGTGTAACAGGGGAAGGAAGGACTATAGGAACCAGAGAGACCTATGGCTCCAGAAATACACGGCCCACAGAATCAACTAAGCTGGGATCATAGGGGCTCACAGAAACTGAAGAGAAAATCGGAGAGCTTGTGTGGATCTCTTCTAGGTCCTCTTTATACATTCTGTGATTGTTTAGCTTGGGGTGTTTGTGAGACTCCTAATAGTGGGATATGGAGTGTCTCTGACTCGGCTCCTCTTGGGACTCTTTTCTACCTACTGGATTACTTTGTCTAGCTGTGATATGAGGGTTTGTGTTAGTCTTACTGAATTTTATTATTTTGTGTTTTGTTGATAACACTGGGAGACCTGCTCTTTTCTCAGATGAAAATGGAGAGTGATGGCCCACAATTGTGAATCTGTTCCACCTTGATTGGAGGTCAGAGAGTTTGAACTTATTTTTTCTCTTTCAGAGTTGTTGACAAAGTTGTTGGTATAAAGAAGAAATTCTGACTTAAGGTGTGGTTCATTAGTATTTGGGGGTATAAAGGTAAATCCGCTCCACTTGGACCAAAGGTCAGATAATTTAAATCTATTCCTTATATCAAAATAATAAAGCCTATTGCCTCCCCCTCCCCTTTTTGGAGTGAAGTATATAAGCATGTAGGGAAAAAATGGATTTGGGAATCAGTATTGCTGTGGGACAATGGTCTGTACACTGTCACTTGTATTTTAAATAAATGCCATTTGGCCAGTAGCCAGACAGGAAGTATATGTGAGGTGACAAGGCAGGAAGTAGAGGTGGGGCAAGAATTTTGAGAAGAGGGAAGTTTCAGTCTGTAGTCATTACCCAGACACAGAGGAAGCCAGACACAGAGCAAGCAAGATGTAACCACCTCGCTGTAAAAGGTACCAAGCCACATGGCTAACACAGACAAGAATTATGGGCTAAGTTAGAAGAGTTAAGAAGAAGCCTGAGCTTTTTTTTTATTTCATTGCACAGGAAGAATATTTCCAAACAGAACCCTGATAGGACAGATCAACAATTAATAAATGAGACTCATGAAACTGAAAAACTTCTCCATGATAAAGGGCATTGTCAATCTACAGAATGGGAAAGTTTTAACTTCCCTACATCCAACAGAGGTTTATATCCATAATATGTAAAGAACTAAAAGAAAACTAGATACCCAGAAAATAAATAACCCAATTTAGAAATGGAATACAGATCTAAACAGAATTCTTAATACAGGAATATCAAGTGACTAAGAAACAAAGAAATGTTCAACATCCTTATTCATCACGAAAATGAAAATCAAACCTACTTTGAAATTTTATCTTACATCTTGAATGGGTAAGTTCACAAACATATTACTGCTCTTGCTGACAAGAATATGAAATAAGGGGCACATTCATCCATTGCCATTGGGAGTACAAACTTGTATAGTTACTATGAAAATCAGTGTGGTGGTTCCTCAGGAAGATGGGAATCAATTTATCTCAAGACCCAGCTGTGTCACTCTTGGGCATATATCTAAAGGGTATTTCATTCTACCACAGGAAAACTGCTCTACTCATAATAGCAAAAAATTGGATACAATCTATATGTCCCTCAATAGAAGAATGGATAAAGAAAACATGGCACATTTACATAATAGAGTACTACTTAACAATTAAAAGAAGTGAATCCTGAGTGAGGTAACACAGACTCAGAAAGATAAATATGATATGTATTCACATATACATAGCTATTAGCTTTCAAGTCAATTATAACTAAGCTACAATGCATAGAATCTAGGAGGCTAGGTAAATAGTAAGGGACTAGGTGGGAGAAGCAGGCGGCAGATATATCTCTCTAGGAAAGGGAAGTAGAATAGAGAATGGATTGGGAAGGGTACTAGAACAGAAGGATAAACTAAAGAGATCCAGGGAGGAGAAGGACAATGGAGAGAATACAGTGAGAGGTGGTTAAAAATTAAAGGCCATTTGAGGAGTAGTATGAAAACCTAATACCATAAAAAACTTTGTAAAAAAGGTTGTGTGTGTGTGTGTGTGTGTGTGTGTGTGTGTGTGTGTGTGTGTGTGATTTAAATGAAATTGCCAAATAATGGAGAAGATGGAGAAGCCATACCTTGTCACTTAATGAGCTTCTAGTACCAGGGTTGGGTTACATGTAATTGAGTGATTGGTCAAAAAGGTATTATGGGAATCCCCAAAGCACCCAGCCTGCTGCCAAAACTATAGGTTCTGTCTCACAGACTGACAGCAAGGCCCCATTGCTGTAGGCAACACTCACACAACTTATTGAACATGAAGAAGCCAAGCAGGTACCTACATAGAGCCTTAAACACTGCATGCCAACATGTCTAATACAGGAAGATACTCTGCCCAATAACAAAGAGAAACTTGAGTACCAAACCAGCCATAACTCTTGGGTCAGCAATGATGTTTTGGCTGCAAGATATGCTAGTGTAATAGTGGCACGAGACTTGTGGAAGGAACCAACCAATACTTGATATAACTGAAGGCCCACTCCATAAGATGTAACCTATATTAACACTTCTTGGCAGATCAAGAACTGAGACTAGATACCCCAGGGACCTAGGGTTAAATCACACAATACTGTTGAAAGAAAACAGCAGTAAAATAACTCTAATGACGTTCTGTTATAATCCTAGACCAGTGTCTTGTTCAGTTATCGTCAGAGACACTTCCTTCTGCAGCAGATTGGAATAAATGCAAGGATCCACAGCTGAATAATATGTATAGTGATAGTCCTCAGTCAGCTCTAAATGGGATATCTCCATTAAGTTTCTCCACTTGGGGCTCAGGAAATCCAGGAAAGAGGAGGCAGAAAGACAGTAAGGGACAGGGAATGGAGGACATAAAGCAAACAAGGACCTTTAAATCAGCAAGACTGATACACATACAAACTCACAAAGACTGATGTACCCTGCACATGGCTGTACCTGAGGGTGTCACAGAGGTGAAAGGAGAAATCAACCCATCACATGCCCCCTCCCTAACCCATAAGTAATCTCCAACTGATAGTTACTTTTAAATGAAAATTTAGTTTTCTTCAAGGAAGCCATACTAGAGAAACAAATTACTCGTGAGTTTAGGCTGAATGCCCGGTAGTAGATGACCAACAAAAAATGAAACCAATGGCATCCTTAAAGGTTTCTTGTCTCATGATGTTCTGTCATGGCTTTTCCTCCTCCCTCCCTTTTTTCTTATTATTTTGTTAATATATATTTTATCTTCTCTCTTTGAACCATACAAGTCCACTGTGTACATAGTATGGCTTTCAGTTTAGTGTCTTTATGGAATTCATGAGTTAGATAATAATGGCTCTCTGTTTCTTGTGCCTTCTCTTGGGCTCTTTTCCTTTCATTTGCTTTATTCAATTATGATGAATTAGTTTTGTTTCATATTACTATATTATATTTTACTATTATCTTTCATTAGTCTGTTTTCTAATGAGGGACAAAGGGTTCTGAATGAAAGGGAAGGTTGGGGAAAACTTGGAGAAGTAGTGAGAGGGGAAACCAGTAATTAGGATATATTAAATGAGAAAAAAATGATTAATAAAATCAAAAGCAAATGAATGAGGAATACAACCCAGAGAGGAGAGGATCCAGCAGTGCTTTCCTAGACCATTACATTCTGAGGCCCGGATGCTGAGGTGCTCCCCTCAGGGCACACAGCTCTGTTGTACACAGCTATGGTCTGTGAAACCCAAAACTCCTGGAAGAGTGAGTCTGAACTGCAACAAGACAGGGGTCACACAGAGAGGACACAATGTTAGCTCTTTTGTGATCTCTCAGTTTCTGTACTTCAAAGGCACTCAGACAGATCAGTTCCTGGATCTTACTGTCAAGTCAGGACCAGGTTATCTCTGGACAGGTGTGCAGTCAAGGCCACCGGCTGGCACCCAGGTTGTGGAGGGCTGAGTGAGGAAATGCCAGCCACGCTGACCATGGCAACCCTGCTCTGACACAGTCCAGAATTGCATCTTGCCTTTTGTTATTCATGTTTTACTGTCCTGTAGACACATTGCTTGAGTAAAAATGCCAGTGGCCTTAATATTTTCACTGGTCTAGGGAATGAATGAATATCTGCACTGCAATTGTTTTAAGCAGTCCTTTAAACCACTCACGGATGGAGACTTTTCATGCAAGTTTTTAGGAAGGCTTCATAATTTTCCACTAAATTTACTGTATTATATATCATTTTCTGACAGAAAAACAATCTTGGTTTCCAATTTTAATAAACTAGTTTTACAACTTTGAGAAAAAAGACATTCAACCCCATAAGACATCAGTTTCATGAGTTTCTAAAACTCCCTCCTCTTTTACAATCTCTTTCTGGTAATTATAAAGATTTATATGACACTCCTCATCCCCCACAGAACTCAGAGCAGATCTGTCGAGTTGGCTGGGAGACTGACTGGGAGGTCTCCACATTCATTACCTGTAATAATAAGTTGCTAAGGTGAGTTAATGATTTAAGACTAGTAAATGCTAGACTGTGGGAAAAGGAAGCTTAAAACTAATTTATGGGAATATAATCCACTGGGCATTTTCCTATTTCTTCAGAAATATTTTAGAGGTGCCTCAAGAGTAGTTGATCATATTGAGGTGACAAAGGAGAATGGCTACTGTTTCTCTAATAAGAAAAGGAAATTATTCATCATCTTCCAGGTCCAGATCTTTCCTATACCTAGATAAGTTTTCACTTATTATTAAGAAATTTATGTATTTTAATCATTAAAAGGAAGAATAATACCAGGAATGAAGCCGATGCTGCAAATCAAACAATTTGGCTTTTGTCAATTCATCACACAGTTCTTACCTGTGGGGAGGAAAGAAGTGACGATTCTGGCCACCTTTTCAACATCTCATAAAATCCAACTATAGATGCCAATTTACATTAACTGTTTCACGAATAATTTGAATAAAAATAAGTAATAATTCATGTTAGACAGGCAAATTATGACAAATAACTCTAGAATAACATATGGAGCTTGAACTTTAAAATATGAGTGATTCCTAGGAAGAAGTTGTGTTTTATTTCTTAAATAAAATTTGAAAATTGGAAACAAAGTCACCAGAACTAGTGTGGTTTTGGTGAAAGCATTGTTTGATTAGAGTTGTTATTTTTATATGCATAATTTGACATCAATACTTTATTTGCAATTTTCATTTTATTTCACAATTTGAGTTATATAATTTTAACAATAAAAATTTTTTCTTATTTACTGAGGAACCAGAAGCTGGGAAATTTTCATCTTACAATCAGTTACAGTGCTGATTCACTTCAAAATACTCATCAGATATTGATAAAATGAAAAGGAAAACACAACCAACTAGTCTTCAGATTTTGTAAATCTGTGTTTAAAATGATAATTATGCTTTTTCCTCTTTTCTTTATTGCAGTTTCTTTCTGCTTGGGGATCAATGAGATGGTCGGTATGTAAGGGAAGCCCAAGGCCCAGAGTTTCATTTCTGAACACACGATGTGTAAAGAATAAATCAACTCTGAGAAGTTGTCATCTGACAACAGTCACATGACATATATAGTACTCCCAGCACCACAGACAGGTGCATGTGCAGGTGGGCATACATGTATGCATGCACGCATGTGCACATGCACACAAACACACAATGTAACAATTCTCTTGAATCCTGAATCCCAACACTTTCAAAGTTATACCTATTACCTAGAGAGTGGCTACTAATAAGACTGCTTATGCTGATTAGCCTGGGGAAAGGACAGGTGATTGACTTACTGTACGTGCGTCCCACACAGACAAGGTCTTGTCTGCAGAAGCAGTGAGAAGAGTGTTGGAGAAGGGGAAAAACTCAATGCTGTTCACAGAATCGGTGTGTCCATATAATGTATATCTGCACCGTTCACTGTAGAAAGGGAGTAAGAACAAGGATTTAGGACTTTGTATTTAAATATTGTTATTAGCACTGCCTATGCCATGCTAATAAAAAGCAAAGCCAAGAACTGAAAAGCATCAACAGTTTAAAAATAGCAGAGACGTGCATGTGCACATGTGGGCGGTCACATACACATACATTTACAATAACAATATATTGGGCATAGTGGCACATGCCTATAATCTAAGACTCTGGAGACAGGGTAGCCATGAGTTCCAGGATGGAGTGGGTTACAGACTGTCACAAATAATCAAAGGACAGTTTCAAAGAAACATTTTATAATCACGTAAGCACTTAGAAATAATTAGTAGGATCAAATACATTTAAATTACCTTCAAATTATGGAACAATTTGTGCCGTTACCTTACACTACTTTTAACAGCATTTCTTTAGGTACGTGTGTAGAGGGCCCAGGGCAGCGGGCAGCTTCCAGGAGTCCACTCTCTCCTCCCACTGTTGTGGATTCTCTCGGTCATCAGCCTTACCACAATCACTTTTATCCACTGAAAGTCTTACTGGCCCTACACTGTTTATTTATACCTTGAAATAAATACATAAAACTTGTCTCCAACTAGTAAAAGAACATGCTATTGTAAAGAAAATCTCCCACCAATCCCAAAGGTCAAGTCCACTTTCTTAGGTCACCATTTTCCTACTTGGTTCCTCAGTCTGTCTCAACATTACAATGACTGGTCATACTTTTGGAAAATACTCAGATCCAGTTTCAAACCTGAAATATTCCCTTCCAATTGATCTATGATGGATCCAGGCATTGGCGAGTTAATGTCTGCACTGGTAATTGTAATTTGCCTTTGGGGATGAGAATTTAAACAAGTGTTTTTCAGAGTGTTTCATTCAGACTAGCTATCAGCATCACTTGGGACTAGATCCAAAATGCAAATTCTCAGCCTCATCTCAAACCTATTGAATCAGACGTTCTGGAGTGAGGCCCAGCAATCTGTTTTAGCAAGCACTCCAGGGAATTCAGATGCACGCTGACATTTGAGAGCCATTGATCTGAACTACAGGAAATGAGTGGGGAGGAGTGTCTTCACCCTTTGCCGTGTTATGGATGGACTATCACTCAAAGCATGACATGCACTGGGCAGAATCACCTTCATCTGTTATGGCAAATCATTTAAAAATAACGTCATTTATAAACCCATTGCAAAACTAGAGAAAGTGGAATCAGTAAAGAAATGTGCTCAGAACGGTGAAAGCAGCATATATGCACCACTAACGGGAGCACCAATGACCTCTGACCTATCTATGCATCTCCTCTCTGGTTTGATATGCCTTTTGTTATCACATGATGTGGTGGGCCAACCTGAGCCAGAGGCAGAAGGCTGGATGGCAGTCCTGGCCTGGACAAAATCCAGCAGGATAAGGGTTGAGTTGACTCTGGGTGGCAGATTTCCTCCTTCGGCAAAGAAAATGGATTAACTGAAAATACCTGGATGTTCAACACATCGCAACTGTAAAAGTCTTTAACAGAGTGGGACAATAGGAAATAGAAGGACAGAGGTCGTTTTGGGCCTGGTGCCTCAGAGATAGTAGGAAAAGTTTTCTCCTCACTTTGTAAATTTTGACATTTTCTTAAGATATCAAGAAATATTAAGGTTTAATCTGAATTTGACTATGGATTCAAGTTACTCCCCCTTTGCATATTAAGAGAACTATTATGCAACATATCATTAATAAAAAAATAAAACTATTAAAATTCAAGATTATTCTGTATTGATTTGCCTTCAAATTTAAAAGGTTTGGAGATTGGCTAATAATATTTTTGGTTATCTCTTTGGTTTGTGATTCTGAGAATTGAAGCAAGGGTCTTCTAAACGCATACCAAGTACTCTACCAAAGAATTATGTCCTTAGTTTCTTGGCTGACAATATTCGGATGGCTAAAGCTATTATATGAATATGCACTGGTGTTAATAGCCACAGCCTGTAAGTGAACTTCTTTTTATAAATAATACTTTATAAACAGGCCAACTCACATGCACATTGTCTTGCTTTCCACTTCAGGTAAAGGTTTTCATAGTTATAGCAGAGACCACATGACCCATGAGCCTAAAATACTTAATACTAATACTTGCTCTGAAACAAACATGGACTGCATCCCCTGAGAGATATACCAAGGTATTCCAGTTTCTCTCCTGGAACTCACTCCTGTAGACCAGGCTAGCCTCGAACTCAGAGGCCTGCCTCTGTCTCCTGGGTGCTGAGATTAAAGGCTTACATCAGCACTGCCAGACTCTTTTTTAAAAAATAAGATTTACTCATTTATTATATATAGTGGTCTGCCTGCATTTATGCCTCTAGGCAAGAAGATGGCATGAGAACTCATTATAGATGTGAGCCACCATGTGGTTTAAGAATTGAACTCAGGATTTTAGAAGACTAACCTATGTTTTTCACTTGAGCCATCTCTCCAGCTCCCATATTTGAATTTTTAAAGGTATCCTTCATTCTTACAGTATTGAATTTATCTCATTTTTTAAAACTCATGGAATCCTTCCTTACTCCCTTCCTCCCTCCGTCCCTTCTTTCTTTCCTTCTTCTTTTCTCTTTTCTTATTTTACTTTGTGTAATCCTGGATGTCTTGGAACTTGCTTTGTATACCAGTCTTGCCTTGAACTCGAAGAGATCTGCCTGCCTCTGACTCCCGTGTGCTGGGATTAAAGGCATGCACCACCACTGCCTGCCTTCATTTCTTCCCTTCTTAAACATATTATTTTTTTAATGTAATGTCTATTTTCTAATGATATGAAATGAATGAGTACAAATTTTTTTTCTCTGAAAGTTTATAATCTAATCCCATTTCTTGGAGTGAACAACTTTGAATATTAGCATAATTGCCCTAGCTAAAGTTCTAGGCAGGGATAGAGATGCAGATAGAGGAAGAAGATGAAAGCAGAGACCGATTATAAAAGTGATAATGGTATAATTATGACAGAAAAGAACAAATATAAAATTTTAATTATAATTTAATCATAAGATACCACAAGTATAATTTAAAAAATGCTAAAAGTCAAGTAAACACTTTCAATATAAGACGATTTTTATTTACTTTAAGTTTTAAAATCTTTATTTACTAGTAATGTGTGTGTGTGTTTTTGTGTGTGTGTTTTGAGTGTGTTTGTATGTACATATAAACATATGTACATATAACAACAGTCAAAGAACAAAGAGGCCACAAATTTAAAAGAGGTCGTAGAGGGGTATATGGGAGGGTTTAAAGAGAGGAAAAGGAGGAAAGTGATGCAATTATAATGAATATATAATATAATTATATTATAATATCAAAAATAAGAAAAATAATTACAATAATAATAATAATAATCTTAAAAATGCATCCAAAGTGGAAAAAAAAAGTAATTGAAATGAAAGTGGACTGTAAAATCATTTTCACTTCTAGAAGGCATGGTGAACAAAACCAAAATTTCCTCCCAGTTGCTTTTATTCTTTCATTACACTGAAAAAGTCTCAGGCAAACTGCTCGCCCCCTCTTTCCCAGCCTGTTGCAATGGACGATGTTCTTGTGATGAGCAACAGCTTCTGACTCAATACTAACATGGGAAATGTGAAGCTTTAATGTAGCAGGTTTTGGGAAGAATTTTCAGTTACTCTCATAGATGTTTGTTAGTTACAGGTAAGGTCTTCTCCCTCATCTATTCTTTTCTTTCATTTATCTTATGAATTTGGGAAATACCACTTTTGTTCTATGTTGCTTCATTTGCCCTATTTCAATTTGTTGGTTAATATTCATTTTATTTCATAACTCAATTATGTTTATTCTGTGTGTTTTGTGGAGGGAGAGACATCAATCAAGATCTTTCATTTCCATTCCAGTGGTCTCAATACTCCTCAGTGTCTTTTACCTACATCTACTGCCTCAAAAATAATAATAATAATAAAATGTTTTTCTTATTTTGCTATTTTATTTTAAAGCAATTTAAATTCTATCATTTATGTAATTTCTTTGAAAGTATAGAGTACTTTCATCTGAGTTCTTGGTTTAATATCTCAGGAATTTCTTTTGTAATTGCCTTTTAATTTTATTTTTTTGTCCTCACCTTTTTATTATTTTTATTGAGCTCTTTTATCTGCTCCCTTCCCCTCTTCTCTCCTCCCCTTCAACCCTTCCCCAAGGTCCTCATGCTCCCACTTTACTCAGATCTTGTTTTTTTCTACTTCCAATGTAGATTAGATAGATCTATGTAAGTCTCTCTTAGGGTCCTCATTATTGTCTAGGTTCTCTGGGATTGTGATTTGTGGGCTGTTTTTTTTTGCTTTATGTTTATGAGTACATATGATAATTGTCTTTCTGTATCTGGGTTACCTCATTCAAAATGATGTTTTCTAGATCCATCCATTTGCCTGCAAAATTTAAGATCTTATTTTTTTCTCTCAGGAATATCTTATACACTGTGTTATCTACTGGGATTGGCATGTATCGACTTATTTTCAATTTTTATAATGCTGTATAAATCCTAGATTTAGTTCCCTATACTTTTGACTGTGTTTTAGTATGGAAACACCTGCTTGCTAATGACACATAAAGAGCATTCAGATTTATCCTTCCTCCTAGAAGGATAATCTACAAAGTCTATTCAGATGTATTGTAGCCTCCAAACTTCTCAACAAGGTTATCACTTATTTGAATACCAATGTTCACTTACAATTTTGTATTTTAAAATATAGTATATGGGACCTGTTAAACTTCTCAGGTCTCTTCTTTAGTTCTAAATGATCAGAACCCCAAACTATGTTAGTCTCCTTTAAGTCTTTTATGGAACGATAAACATGCTTTCCAAAGATTCAGACTTCCAATAACTACAAAAAAGAAATATAGTGATTCTCTTCCAACAAAAGAAAGATATAATAAGATGTATATTATTTATGCCAGTCTTTTCTAGTATTGAATTAAAACAGTGTACCATGGTCTTATATGAGAGAGAAAGGGGTAAAAATATCTCAATACCCACTATTTTATGACCATGACATTATACTAAGAAATAAAGAAATAGAAGGCTTCTGTGACAACTACCAAACACAACAACCTATAGAAGCCATTAAAGAGAACTCTTGGAAAAGTGTGATAAGGATGCTGTAGTGTAGCTCTCCACGATAGACGGCTTCTGGTAAACATGACGGGGGTTAGAGAAAGCATTCAGTGTTTTCTTTAAGGGCTGACCATTAGGATTTGACCATACTCCAGGGAGTATATGGGCAACACAAAATGGACTTTTTTTTTAAATTCTTTTATGAGAGGTGGGGAGAGGAAAGGTGACAAGAGTTGGGGGTGGACTTGGGAAGACTGGGAAATTAATGTAATCAGGGTGCATTCAGTGAAATTCTAAAATAATTAGGAAAAATATTATGTTAGAAAAAAGAAATATGGAAATAAAGCCTCATAGAATCGAATCTCATGAGCATGGAATCGTGAGTCTACTCTCTAAGTTACAGTAGACTATTTTCTAGGAATTGGCAGCGTGGGAATTCTATGTAAAAGGAACTGAGCTGAGATTGGCAGTAGTTAGTATGCAAGGATCCATCATGAGTTGTTTAGATAGGATTTCCTCAGACTACGATTTCACAAGGTTTATAAGGAATCCCTTCTCTGCCATCAACGACAAACAATGACGCCAAGGATAAAGGACTTCCAGAAGGGTTTAGAGTTTAATTTTTAGCCAGAGTGAATTGACATTACTTTCACATCCCAAGCCTTTCACTTGGGATTACAGAAAACCTCTACCACAGGAGCAGATATTAGATTCATGAATTGATCTCAAGTCAACAGCATATTTTATTATCAAATATTAAAACTAAATGTGAAAACACACTAACCAGAACAGAACCCTGCCTGTTACATGAAAATTATCTATATACAGATTTATATTCAAAAGAAATATCCTGTGTATATAAAAATTGCTATGCATATGAAGATATAAAAAATAAGAGCCACAATCAAAAAAAGAAACTTTAAAAAAACAGATCTTGAACTAATTGTTGAAATCAAAGACTTGAAAAAAATATTTTACAAAACATACAAGTATGTAAATGAATATGTAGTTACAGTGCTTGTGGAGATAATCTCCTAAGATAAAGAAAAATGTTAAAATTGGGGGCTCATGAATAATAAGTACAGAAAATTAAAAAAATCACTGAGTAAACAAAATATCTGTTTAGATACTTCAGAAAAGAATAAAAATTCAGAGTTTTAGTCATCAGTAGGAAAATATGAGAATGTTTAACACACATGTACTTGAGTTTGCAGAGAAGGGTAGAGTACTAAGAAACATTTTTGAGAAATAATGGCTAAAATTGTTTCCAATTTAAAGGAAAACATCATTGTTCTGATACAATTTTTTAACTCCAATAACAATGCACCAAAGAATATCATAGTCAAAATGTCAAAGCAAGGCATAAAACAAAACAACAACAACAAATCCCAAAGTTGTCATAGATAAAAGAAACAGAACATAGAAGGGTACAAGGCTCCAATGGCAGCAGACTTCTCACCATAAGAAGAAAAAAGAAGCAGGGGGGGCAGGCTTGTGTTTTCAAAAGTGCTGAATTTAGGGATTCAGCTAAAAATACCTTTATTTATGAAGATAAAACAAAATTTCAGATCAATGAAAGCTGAAAAAAATTGATCGCTAGGAAATCTTTCCTACAAGACTTGCTGAATTGAAGTTATTCATACTGAGTGAAAATGGCACCAGGTAGAAACTTTAGTGTATGAAAAGAACAAAGGGAACTTAGGTGATCAATACATGGGCAAGCCAAAATGCCATTTCCCAATTTTGATAACTACTGGAAAAGGAAATATAGCAAAAAAGGATATAGGTATAAAATATAGGGATTTTTCCAACTAGAGGCAATTCATCCTATAAGAATTATATTCTAACATCAAGATGCTTTAATAGAGAATTTGTCTTTACTTATATTAAAACTTCCTCTATGAATGAGCAGTTCACAGATACCTATTCTCTTCACTTTGACCATATGCAAGTTTCTAATGAGTACTGAAAACTGCATTGATATAAGACACAGATTAGAGAGCATTTTAATGCTATGTTCATTTATCAAAATAATAGTAGGTTCACCTGAGGCTATAAATGGCACATGCACACTCACACCCACACACAAGCACACACACGCACACACACACACACACACACACACAGAGAGAGAGAGAGAGAGAGAGAGAGAGAGAGAGAGAGAGAGAGAGAGAGAGAGAGAGAGATTCTTTCAAGGATCAAAAAACATTGTGGAAGAGGTAGAAATGATTGCAAGAATCAGAAGTTGCTGAAGCCTGAAGCAAAACAGTGTTTTCTGACTGTGAGAGAAGTGTTGTGCTTATTAACTCACAGACACTATGGTCGCCTGTACAAGGGATGCGGGATGCACAAGATGAACCAGTCAACACTTCAGCAAGGTTGGATGAGGGGCTAATGAGCCCTCAGACCCAGCAACGGAGATGTTGACTACTGGAGGAGGAAGAATCAGTTTCCATTAAGGGTGCAGAGCCAGGCAGATCATCCACATTCTGGTGGATGGCCTCGTACCCTTCTATATTGACAGCACTAGTTGGACTCAGTGAGTCATTTACAAACAAAACCAAAGCAGAGACCATGAAACTGGCAGTGGGTGGGAAGGAGGTCTGAGAGGAGGTTGGACAGGTTCAAAATACATTGTGTTCATGCATAAAAACTTAAAATGCTATATTCTTTTAAAGTTTGTTTTTGAAATAACACCAAAATATTTATTCAAATGTATGTGTCAATAATATGTTACCAGAAATACAATGTACATATATACTTATATGTGTATATGTTTTGACATATTTCCCATGTTGTCAACTATCTCTCTATTTGCAAACTTTAGGACTATTTAGGCAAATATAAAGGATTAAAAAATATTTTATTAAAAACTATTTAATAAATGCATATACAGGAAAAATATGTAATTGGTAAATTGTGTCCTAACATTAAATGCACTTATAGTAAAATATCGTATACACTCATAACTCATATCCAGACTTGTAATTTTATCATCATTAAAACTCAATTCAATTATTTGGGAATATATTCATTTCTGTTGTCAGGGAAGGTATAGAGAATATCATTCAGTGATATGGCTCATATGCTTCCCCAAAGAAAACAGAAAACATAGGTCTTCACACATCTCAAGGAAAGAGAGAACTCCTGAAGGCATGAGGGAATCTGGAGACGTCACTGGCTGAGGTGAGTGCATCCTGGGCCTTCAGCTGAGGGAACAGACCTGGGAGGCACTGGCTGAGGTGAATGATTCTGCTCGCTGAAGGGACAGACCTGGGAGGGATCACTTAGCTGCTAGAGAAGAACGGCCTATTCAAACGTCCTTCAAAATGGGGAAAATGGCCTTAAGTGATGGAGCATGACGTAGGGCAGAATGGAATGACTTGTACATTTGTACAGAAACAGCAACACTGTAACCTGATTCAGTCTTCTTTTTCTCTCCTGCTGTTTTCCTATTGTTTTACAGGAAGAAGTTAGTTTTCAGGAAACAGCTGTTTCTTTCTCTTTTTAATTCATTCTCATTTATTCACAGAGATGCCACAGTTTGCATGTGGAGGTCAGCACTGTGGAATTGTTTCTTGTCTTCCTCTAAGATCCTGGGTTCCAAAGTGAGATCTTCAGTTTAGGATCATGTGTCTTTACCAACTGGCCCACAACAGCTATTTCTTAGCTTACCTCCTATGTTTTTATCATTTATTCCTGCTTATCTCTATTCCATTTCTTTATGTATGTCATTTGATTTTTATTATTTTGATAACTGAATGTTTTTTTTCAATTTTCAATTTGCTGCAAAAAATAAATAAATGAATTTATCTACTATTTCTGCTCGAATAATCATCCTTTATATTGCATTTTCCATGTATAAGTCAAATATAAGAGGAAAACATTCTAACAAACAAATGCCTTATGTGAGGGTCTTAATTTCTATGCATTTTAATATACTTAATGTTTAATTTAGTGACACCTTTAAAAATCCCAGGCTTGTAAGTACATACAGAAAAAAATGTGGTCAATGGGATTACAGAACATTCATAGGAAGCAAGTCACAGATATAATTTTAAGAGACTCTGAAGAGGGGATTTTGAATCTATCTTTTGAAAGTGTAATGTGGGCCATAGGGATAAGGATTCCTACAGGACATACAACACACAGCTGAAAAGATAAGCTTATGATGATCACCTAGTGTTTAGAGACTCTGTAAGAAATAAGAAAGTCATGCAAATCATGCCTTGTCAGAAAGATGGTTTGTCCCCCTTTCGATCTACTTTGATCTGCAATATTCATAGAGAAGATGAATCTATTAACTCTAACCCTTCTTCTAACAGTCTCTCTACCCCTCCCTAAGGAAAACACCTGGAACATCCACCCCTCTTCTTATATCAGTTGGCTTGCAGAAACACTGTGCTTTCCTCCAATCTATAAAGAGAACGGAGCCTCTGAACCCATGCAGTCCCAGGTTCCATCTACATTCACTTCGAAATCAAAATAAGAGAGGCAGAGCCCTAGAGAGGAAAACTAAGCCTGCACTCATGTTTCCCACCCACTCTTTCATTGTAAATCCGTGTGTCCCACAAATGCTTTCATTGTAAATCCGTGTGTCCCACAAATGCCCTCTACACATCTGGCATGGCCTACCTCTGAGGATGGAGATTTGAGACAGAAATGTTCACTCTAAAAATCTCAACACTGTTATTCATAACATCCAAGGCACTTTCTAGCTTATTTATAAAACTTTATATATTAGCTATTTTAAAATCTTCCAGGATTCTGCACTTAATTGGGATAAATTAAAGCTATATCCACATTTTTACTTCCAAATAAAGACCATTTTTAATGAAAGTATGTTGCTTTAGACGAACAATATGTAAAAATACGTAATCACAGGAAATATTCTCTATTTGCAAATATGGAACTCAATTGACTATTCAACAAAGTTGTTGATGTCTAAATAAAATCTACTACAGATTCTGCCTCAACTACATAGACAACTTCTCTGCAAAATTATGGGGTGGATGCGAGAGTAAGAATCAAATGACCTTGGAGCATCATTCAGGCAAGTTTTTGATCCAAACTCTGAAGAGTAAGCATATGAACATAGTATCTTTTCTTTGGCCATAAACCTGCATTCACACTAAAGGCAAATCCATGACAAGCTCAAATCCAGTGATATTATATATTCAGGGTTTGTTTAGCCATGATTTAAACAATCAGGAGTAAAAAGGGTTTGAAAAAACTGCATATATAAAGGATAGTAATTTGTACCTTATTATATGAACAATAAAGTCTAATGAGTATATATACAGCATTTACAATATATTATATCTCTTACATAGGTTACTTGCTATGTTACACTTTTATTTACTGTGACAAAGTGCTTGGCATTATAACATGATAGCATTATAACATTAAAAAGTAGATAGTTTTTGGTTCCTGTCCTGGAACTAGCTCTTGTAGACCAGGCTGGACTCGAACACCCTGTCTCAAAAATCAAAAAAAAAAAAAACAGTGGATAATTTAGTTTTGGCTCCAGATTTCACCTTATCCTAGAAGCTCATTGCATTACCTAGAGGCTGAGGTGAGATTAAAAACCATGGGTAAATAAGCATGTGGTAATGGAGACTGTTCACTTCAGGACAGTCAGGAAGCAGAGAGATGGATGAGGGGATAAAGACTGAGCCAGTATGCTTTTCCCATCCCCCCCTTTATTTTATCAGAGTCCCTTGCTCATAGGATAATACTGCCTACATCTAGAGCACATTGTTTCCCTCCTCACTCAGGTATCTGTGGACTCACCCGCAGAGATGCACCTTGAGAAACTGCTCACCTCCTAGATCAGCGGATCTCAGCCTTTCTGTGTCCTTCACTACAATCTCTCCTGTTGTGATGATGACCAACCGTAGAATTACTTCTGTTGCCACTTCATGACTCTAATTTTGTCACTCTTATAAATCATACTGTAAACATCCTGACCCCTATGAAATGGTCATTTGATCCCTAAAAGGGTCATGACCAACAGGTTGAGAACCACTGTCCTAGATGATTTTTAATTCAACCAAGTTGACAATCAAGATTAATTGTTGCCAATGCCAATACTATGCCATTTTATATAAGAGAAGTATTTTCATATTTCTGTATGAAAGTAGAAATATGTGTCAGGTGGAGGTAAAGATGGCAGAGTAGCACACCCTGATAACAGCAAGAAAAAAATAATTGAATAACAAAACCCAGAAGATTAAAATTTTAAAAAATCAAAATGACAATTCAAGGCAAAATAAAATCAAGGCAAAAGCAAATAACTTTAAGACAAGTTTCTCTATTTTACATTATGGTTTATGGTGACATTTCTTGCTTACTGCTCCAAAAATTTACACACAAGAATGCCAAGTTAAGTCAGCCCTTTTTATTTGTGACTTCATAGTCACAAATTTCACCACTTGCTAAAATTAATTTGTCTTTTGACCAAATCTAGTCAGCCATCTGAGCCATCTTCCAAACTAGTTTCATCTTTGGCATATAAAACTATTATCAGGAATATGTTTCCACTCGCTGTTTTTACCATCAAAAAAAGACTTAAAGATTAAGCTAGTTTGCAAGATCTCAAGGCTTCCCTAGCTGGCCTAAGTGTCTGTCAGGGCTGTGAAAGAGTTCACTTTCAAGTCCAAACTTGATAAGCACCTGACCACACTCTCCTTAACAGTTTACTAAAAAAAAAAAAAAAAAAAAAAAAAAAAAGCTGACATTCTCCGTATTTCATGTGTGTGTGTGCGCGCACGTGCATGAGTGTGTTTACACAACACTGAACTATCTTTATCAAAGCTCACCCTTTAAAGCATGATCATCAGCAAACCTTACACTCAGATATGAGTAATAAATTGCATTGCACAGCAGGATATGAGGCAGACTGCATTTCATTTGTTTCCTGGCTGTCCAGACTGAATAATGGCACAGAAACTGTGTGAATTATAACACTGCTTGGCCAATAGCTTAGGCATATTCCTGGATAACATATCTTAAATTAACACATTTCTACTAATATGTGTATTGCCACAAGGCTGTGGCTTACCAGGTAAGTTTTCTGTGTCTGTCTCCTTCAGCAGCTCCATGGCATCTCCTTGACTCCACCTACTCTCTCTATATCTCATCTAGCTTGGCTATAGTCTGCCCTACCATAGGCCAAGCTTTATTCATTAACCAATAAAAGCAACACATATACAGAAGGACTTCCCACTTCAGCAGGGTGATAATTGATCAAGATAACTGGTTTCACACTTTTAAAAAAACTGGGAGAAAGAATTTTCAATGTCTTCACTAAAAAGAAGTGAAATGATGCACATTTGGGGAAATGGATATGCTTATCTACTTTGTATTTTAATTAAATTAATTAATTAATTAGTTATTTTCTCTGCTCCTGGGAAGTCAACTAAATCTGTCCCATCATCTCCCTCACTGAGGCAGTACCAAGCTCCTCCCTACCGTGCCTAGGCTGAGCAAGGTATCTCTTCATAGGGAATGAACTTGACAAAGTCAGCTCATGCATTAGAGTCAGACCCTGGTCCCACTGCCAGTGGTCCTACATATGTACTTTAAACATTGTAAAATGTTAATACATATTGAAATATCACATGGCAGCCAGAAATATGTATAATATTTGTATCTTTTTAAGTGTCTTTGGAAGGAACAATCAGTCTTAGCTAAGAAATAAACTGTCTACTCAAGCTGACCCGACATTTCAGACTCTCTGCTTGCCCATTATCTTTTATCTTAATACTCTCTTTAAAATGTCTGACTAAATCATAGTAGACCTCAGTTCCTGCAAGACCCTCTTCCTTCTGAAAACAGTACAGTACTGATTGTTACATGAGTGAATGTTCAGCTGTACTTATGTTTGACAGGGAATGAACTCCCAAATCAAGCCCTGTGGTACTTCTGTGGTTATTTGAAAACATGAACACGGTAGTGAAAATGTGTTTCAATCTGTTATCAAAATAGGCAAATCTCTCTGTGTGCCTGTTTATTTCATTGTTTATATTATGCCACACTTTCTCCACATATTTGTGCTTTTTTATTTGTGATTTCACTGTTTAGAATGACCACACAGAGGTAACGAGATGATGTCTAGTCTTTTCCAAGTCTGCAAAGGCTAATGTCATATATGTTAAGTAAATTTCATTCACATGTGAGTTAAAATACTGCTTTGTGGGATTCATGTCAATGATTGAGTGATAGTTATTAAATAAGGCAAATTTAATTACAAATGTACAAAAATATATGCATTGATGTGAGATTTCCCTCCGTGTGCTGTGAATACCATTGGTTAATAAAGAAGCTGTTTTAGCCAGTCGCTTAGAAAATAGAGCTAAGCAGGGAAAACTAAACTGAATGCTGGGAGAATGAAGGCAGAGTCACGGAGAAGCCATATAGCCCCACCAGAGACAGACGCTAGAACTTTACCCAGTAAGCCACAGCCATGTGGCGATACAGAGATCACTAGAAACTGGTTAAATTAAGATATAAGAGTTAGCCTATAAGAAGCTAGAGTTAATGGGCAAAGCAGTGATTTAATTAATAGAATTTCTGTGTGGTTATTTCAGGAGTCTGGATGGCCAGGAAATGAACAAGCAGCCTCCTACAACAATGTATTAATTGGTTAATAAATCAGCTGATGGGATACTAACTCCCATTTCACCTAGAAGAACCATTTGCATTTACTAATTCGGTCCTTTTATATTCTTTTTCATTAAATTTTATGACAATTTTTCTTATTTTACATACCTATACCAGCTTCCACTTCTTCCCCCCCTGCTTTTCCTACCTTCCCCCCTCCCAACCCCCTATCCCAACCCCCCATCCATTCTTCAAAGAGTTTAAGGCTTCCCAAAGGGAGTCAACAAAGACTGACACATAACTTTGAGGCAGAAATGAGGTCCTCCCCCTCATATCTAGTCTGAGGAAGGCATCCCTCCAAAAAGAATAGACTCCAAAATGCCAGTTCAAGCACTAGGAATAAATTCTGGTCTCACTGTCAGTGTCCCCAGAAATTGCCCAACACACAACTGTCACCCACATTCAGTGGACTAGTTTTGTCCTATGTAGGTTCCCCCACTATCAGTCCGAAGTCAGAGAGCTCTCATTAGCTCAAATAAGTTGTTTCTGTGAGTATCACCTTCATGGTCTTAACCTCTTTGCTCATATCATTTCTTCTCCCTCTCTTGGACTTGTCTCTGGAAGATCAGTCTAGTTTTTATCGGTGGAACTCTGCATGTGCTCCCATCAATTGCTGGATGAAGGTTCCATGATGACAATTAAGGTAGTCATCGATTTGATTACAAAGAAGGTCAGTTTAGGTACTCTCTCCTCTATTGCTTAGGGTCTTAGCTGGGGTCATTCTTGTGGATTCCTGGGAATTTCCCTCTCTGTCTTTCCTCCATCTTAGCTATCCTGCTCCCTTGTATTCTCGTCCTCTCTCCCCTTTTCCCCTCCATTTTTGCCCTCCCCCCTACACTCCCAATTTTCTCAGGAGAACTTGTCTAATTCCCTTCCCCCCAGAGAGATCCATGCATGTATCTTTTAGGGTTCTTCTTGCTACCTGGCTTCTCTTTATCCTTTGTTTTATGTATAATATCCACTTATGAGCAAGTTTACAGGAAAAAAAGAATGGAGAATAACAGTCAGTATAGTAAGTACTGGGGACAGAATTTTTGTTGTAGAAGGCTTCTTGTTTGTTTTGTGGCTGCACAGACTCTCAAAATAACCACACAGAAACTGTATTAATTAAATCACTGCTTGACCCATTAGCTCTAGATTCTTATTGGCTAACTCTTACATCTTAATTTAATTCATTTCTATTAATACGTGTATCACCATGAGGCAGTGGCTTACCAGGTGAAGTTCCAGTGTCTGTCTCTGGTGGGGCTACATTACTTCTCTCTGAGTCTGCCCTTCTCTTTCCCAGCATTAAATTTAGTTTTCCCCACCTAGCTCTACTCTATCCTATCATAGGCCTAAGACAGTTTCTTTATTAACCAATGGTATTCACAGCATACAGAGGGGAATCACACATCACCTTTATATTAAAGTTAGTCTAATATTATGCACTTTAAGTTACTATCAATAAATCAGTGTCAATTTAGGGCCTTACACCATGAGCAACTTATACAATTCTACTGTTCAGACAGAGCAATACCTCCTAGAGATTACATAACCATTCATTATTAGAAAATGTTCAGTGCTTATAGGTAAAGAGGCATTATCTGGAATTTAGTTTATGTTAAGCCATTTTCTTCAATGTGTAAAAACTAAACATGAAACAATTAGAAACATTTTAGAATTTAGATAAAGTGGTAGTGGTGATGAGCCTGATCTAGAGAAAAATGTGTATAGGGTCACAAGAGGCAAAGGCACACTCCCTTCCTAATTCTGGGCTCACAGACTTCACATTGGTACACTGAGATTTATCACAGTGAGGGTGTTTGCTAGAAGAGTCAGCAGATGTGTCAAGTTAGAACTTTTAATTTCTGGTGGTAGAGCTAAGGAGCACAGTCGGTACCAGTAAACTGATTTATGGAAGCAGGTTGGCTGGGATTGCCCAAATATGTTGTGGGAAATTTGTACACTCTGTGAATATGTATTGCTGTCATTGGTTTAAAAAAAGATATAAATGACCAATAACTAGGCAGGAGAGGGTAGTTGGAATTCCCAGAGAAAAAGAGAGAGAGAGAGAGAGAGAGAGAGAGAGAGAGAGAGAGAGAGAGAGAGAGAGAGAGGGGAAAGGAAGAAGGAAGCAAGGAAGGAAACACTAGAAGACTTACAGCAAGTCAGGCATGCCATACTGAGGAAAGATAAAAGCTACTTGGTATAATGTAGACTAATAGAAACAAGGTAATTTGAGTTATAAGAACTAGTTGGAAACAAGTCTAAGCTAAATGCCGAGCTTTCATAATTAATAATTCTCCATGTTACTATTTGAGAACAGGTGGTATAAGAAAGTTTAATGAGAAAAAAATGCTACACAAATATCTGAAAGACATTATTTCCTGAAGTTATTTCTACAGCAAATTAACATGCAAATCAGAAGACAAAGTAAGCAAAATGTTTCTTTGAAAATAGTGGGTGGGATACACCCAATCCTTCTAGAACCAGGAAAGAACAAAAAAGAAGTAGCACAAGGTTGTGGTCTGCCCCAGGATGTCCATCACACACCAGAAGTCTCATTTTTGTACGTTTGGGTCTTGGATCAAGACTCATATCCAAAGTTCCCAGGTTCTTGGTGCTGTGGTTTGCTACAGAATATTTGATTACCATGTGAATTCCAGGATTTAATGAAAAAATATCTGTTTCTGGTTGTGTTGGTCACACATACTTTTAATACAAGAACTTTCTGCTTGAATATTGTGAGTAAGATTAAATAAAATCAACCATAGGTTAAGAGAAGAGCAAGCCCAGCCTGGTCTACAAGAGCTAGTTCCAGGACAGGCTCCAAAACCACAGAGAAACCCTGTCTCGAAAAAAAAAAAAAAAAAAACAAACAAAAAAAAAAGAGAAGAGCAAGCAACTATTTGATAGGGGAAAAAACACACAGCCAGTTACAGAGAGTCAGGAGAATTCACAAGAAGTAGAAAAAAGGGGACATTAGTCTGAAGAGTTTTGCTTGAGATGGCATAAAAGAAAGCTCTCCATCTGGGATGTTGGTGGAGAAGGAAGGTCAGCTGAGTACATTCTCTGCCTCATTGAACTACCAGGTTCTCACCCTAGCATCTGACTCCTGAGTTTGTCTTGCAAAAATTGAGAGATTAAGATTTAGATAATAAACAACATTTGGAACGCCAATGCATGGCATGACAATATGGATAGAGAAATTATGTCAGCTACAGACAGATTTTGTAAGAAACCTAGGAAGTCCTCACGGAGAGAGATAAGTAATATTGAAAGGAAAAATCTATCCCACTTTTAAGATGGATTAGGACCCTATATAATGCTACTTTATATAGCTTGAAAATAGAAGCAGAAATTGAAAAGATAATTGACAACTGAAATTGACATAATGTTGATTATAATTACTATCAGTCTGATAATTCATATTTTATCCTTAATAGATACAGTATTTTGTGCCAAATATAAAAAGTGGATTGAAAAAAATACAAGACCTAGACTTGTAAATAAAAATAAGAAAACTACTCAGGCACAAAGGAATTTAGACAAGAAACTGAAGTGGGGGGGGCAAATTTTATTAGAAAACCAACCTTAGTTTATCCAGTTACTATACAAGAACTATTAACAGATAATAGGCACCCCCAAGGTTATCAGGAAGCTAAATGGAATCCTATAGAAATTATAGATTTGAGGAGATTTAAGAAAGCAGTTGCATCATGTGGTATGCCTTCAACCTATGTTAAATAGATATTATATTCATGGGCATCTCAGAACAGAATTATCCCCCAAGACTGGAAAGATCTGTCAAAAGCAATATTGGAAGCTGGTCCTCAGTGACAATGGCAACATAGTAGAAAGCAGAAGCTAGGTACATAGAACAAAGAAATAGGGCTAGAAGTATTAATACTTCCCAAGATTGGTTTCTGGGTGAAGGTCAATATGCTGAGGTACAAAGGCAGCTTGAATTCAAAGATCACACCTTGGCACTGTGTCATTGAGCAGTTTAAATGCAGAATCTAGGAAGATGTCTGAGTCATTTACCAAAATTAAACAAGACCCAAAAGAAGCCTTCACTGAGTTTTTAAAATGATTGACTCCACCTGTAAATAGACAGTATCAGATCTAGAAGTCAGACAAATGTTAATTGAATCTTTGGCTTTTGAAAATGCTAATTCACAATGCAAAAGGGTAATTATGCCTTTAAAGAACAGATCCGCACCAATAGATGGATGGATTAGAATTACAGTTGATACTGGATCTGACATTCAAATGATACTCTGGTAGGAGAAGTAATTTCTAAAAGTTTTAAGGAAAATCAACATTTCAGATATTTTAATTGTGGAAGAGAAGGTCATATGAAAAAGGATTGTATGCAAGACATTCTTAGAATTAATTTTTTTTCAAGAGATAATTCAAACAGAAGGACCCTGGCTTCTGAATAATGCAGAAGGTGTTGCAAAGGCCAGAATTGGACTAATCAATGCAGATCGACAAGGGATAAGCAAAGTAACCCTTTGTCATTGGGAAATACCCTAAAGGGCCTCCCACCGGCATTGATATAAAATCTTATTAAATGATGCCCTGTCAGCCTCAGAGAAACTTATCCATATATCAATTAAAATATTTAATGCCTGTTGTTAAAAAAACACTGCTCTCGGTGTTATCAAGGACAGAAACAATTTTAGTAGAGAAAATAAAAAAATTAGGAAATACCAGAAAATACATATTTTAGCAAAGTAAATGACCAGAGATCAAAGCTATAAATAAAAGTAAATGACATTGAGGTTAAAGGTTTACTAGGCAGAAGAACAGAGGAAACAATAATTTCACTAAAATCTTGACATCCAGATTGGCTGTTGAGGGGGTAAATATTTAGCTTTTTTTTTTTTTTTTTTTTTTTTTGGCTTTTCGAGACAGGGTTTCTCTATAGCTTTGGAGCCTGTCCTGGAACTAGCTCTTGTAGACCAGGCTGGCCTCGAACTCACAGAGATCCGCCTGCCTCTGCCTCCCGAGTGCTGGGATTAAAGGCGTGCGCCACCACCGCCCGGCAAATATTTAGCTTTTAGGGATTGAAGCTTTATCAAGTAAAACAAGGTGTAAGATGAGTCTCATGTATAAGGACAGAAGAACAAATAGGAAATTTAAAGCCAGATTTTGCTAACATAGCCATGAATTTAAGGCCACGTGATTTGTTGAAGCAGTGGGAAATACAGATTAGCAATCCTCGAATCTCAGAAACAAACAACAAAATAAAGAATGCTTCTGAGAAAAATACTAAAAGCATTATCAAAAACAGTCACACAGACCAATTAGGTTATATATTAGCAGGATACAGAAGCTCTTCATCATTCAAACACCCTACCATTAAAAAGGTAAACTGACAAACCTGTGTGGAATGAACAATCACTTTTGACATCCAAAAAATTACATCACTAGAACATTTAGTACAGAGCAGCTAAATGTTCAATATATTGAAGAATTGACAAGACCTTAGAATTCTTCTGTATTTGTCATTAAAAATAAAAGTGGAAGTGAGTACTGTTAATAGATTTAAGAGCCATAAATAAGGTGATTCAGTCAATGGACTCGTTGAAATGGAATTTCCTTTTCTTCCTTATTATCTAAGCCATGTTCTATCGTAGAGATTGATATAAAAGCCTGATTATTTTTTTTTTACTATACCTTTACAGGAAAAGGATAAAGAAAAAATTTGCCTTCACAGTGTCTCCATATATTCCTCAACCTGTTAAAAGGTATCAATAGAAAATTCTTCCACAAGGAATGTTAAGTAGAACCACTTTGTGTCAACATTATATAGAAATAATTAATAAATAGTTTCCTCAAGCTAAAATTCATATTACTGGCTGATGCAGATACACACACCTTAGGAAAAAAAAATATTTGATGAAGTAAAAAAAATTTTGTCTTGCTTGAGATTAAAAATTACACCTAAAAATGCAAAAAAAAATATTCTATCAGTTACCTAGGATATAAGATAGGTTTATAGAAAATTAGACTACAGAAAGTGTAAATCAGTAGAGATAATTTACAGAGTCTTAAAGAGTTTCATAAATTTCTGGGAGATATTAACTGATTATGGTCCACAACTCGATAAACTGTTCAAGAAGAGGTAAGTAATTTATTTTAAACCTTACAAGGTGATAAGGACTTAAATAGTGCAAGAAAAGTATCAGCTGATTCTTAGAAGAAAAGTAATTCCAGGATGCATATGTGGATCACTTCATACCAGCTTGACTATATTTTAGTTGTTTTGCCTTCTACAAATTCTCCCACAGAAATTCTTATGCAAGAGGAGAAAAGACCTTAGAATTGATATTTTAGCATACAAACAGAATAAAAATTAAGTACTTATATAGTAATGTTTCTGAATTGATTCTGAAATGAAAAATGAGGCCTTTTCAATTAGGAGGAATTGTGATACCTTTTACTAATGCTAAAATCGCATCATTATGGGCAGAAAATAAACATTGGCAAAGAGCTTGAAATCATTTTTTTTTTGGAGAAATTCACAACAAGTATCCCCAAAACAAGAGACTTCAGGTTATAAAAGGAACTAATTTGATTCTTCCTCATACAGTGAAGGGGACACCAATTTAAGAGCTCCTACATTCTATACTGGTGCAAATAAATCAGGAAAGGCAGGTTATAAGTCAGGAAAAATAAGTAAAGTCCCTATGATTCAGTTAAAAAATTAGAGCCATGGGCCATTCTTCTGGTATTATTATATTTTCCTGAATATTTTAATATAGCTACTGACACTTATTATACAGAAAGAGTTGTTTTATATATTGAAACTGTTTAATTTATTCCAGATAATTTAGAATCAACTTCACTATTTATTTAACTGCAATAAGTAATCAGAAAAACAAATCATCCTTTGTACATAACACATATCAGATCCCATATGGGTCCACCAGGCCCTCTAGCATAAGGCAATGATGAAATTTATTAGCTATTAATAGGAAATGTGCTAGAAGCCTCACTATGTCAACAGCAAATGTTTGAAGAAAGATTTTTTTGCATACTTGGCAACAAGCAAAACAAATTATAAGGAAAGGCCCCTTTTCTTCTTTTATAAACAAGCTCCATTACCTGTAGGAAGTAACTTAAAAGGTACACAAAAAAAGAAATTTGGAAAATTGGTGTGTTTCATTTTGTGGAGACTGGGAAATTAAAGAGTCTGCACCATACCATAGATCCACATTCAGCATTTTAATGGGCAACATTTTTAAGTTCTGAAAAAGCTGATTCTGTAATTACCCATTTATTAGAAGTTTTTACTATTGTGGGTAAATCTGTACAAGTTAAAACTGACAATGCTTCAGCACATGTCTCTAGTAAAATGATTTTTTTCATATTATAACATAAACCATTTTACAGGTATACCACACAATCCCACAGGACAAGTCAGTATAAAAAGATCTAATCATACTTCAAAAGGTATATATATATATATATATATATAATAAATAGAAAGGGATAGGTTATTTCCTAATTTTCTGAGAAATTGCCGTACTGATATTCAAAGCAGTTGTACCACTTTACATTCCCACCAGCAATGGAGGAGTGTTCCCTTTGCCTCACATCCGCTCCAGCATAAGTTGTCATCAGTGCTTTTGAACTTGACCATTCTTACCGGTCTAAAATGGAATGTAAGAATTGTTTGATTTGCATTTCTCTGATGGCTAAGGATGTTGAGCATTTTCTTAAAGTGTCTTTTAGCCATTTTTTAGATTCATCTGTTGAGAATTCTCTGTTTAGGTCTGTATGTCATTTTTATTGGATTATTTGTTCTTTTGATGACCAATTTCTTGAATTCTTTGGATATTTTGGAGATAAACCCTCTGTCTGATGTGGGCTTGGTGAAGAATTTTTCCCACTCTGTAGGCCATCATTTTTTCTTGTTGACCCTTTCCTTTGTTTTATAGAAACAACATACTTCAAAAACCAGCAATACCCAAAGGATGCTCAATCATACCACAAGGACATGTGCTCAACTATGTTCCTAGCAGCATTATTTGTCATAACCAGAACTTGGAAACAATCTAAATGCCCTTTGATTGAAGAATAGATAAGGAAAATGTGGTACATTTACACAATGGAGTACTACACAGCAGGGGAAAATAATGACATCTTGAAATTTGTGAACAATGGATGGATCTAGAAAACAACATATTGAGTGAGGTAACCCAGACCAGAAAGACAAATGTAATACGTACTCACTCATAAGTGGCTTTATACATAAAGCAAAGGAAAACCAGCCTACAATTCACAATCCCAGAGAATCTAGACAACAAAGAGAATGTTAAAAGAAACATACATGTATCTAATCTACATGGGAAGTAGAAAAAGACAAGATTTCTTGAGTAAATTTGGAGCATGGAGATCATGGGAGTGGATAGAAGAGGAGGGGAGAAGAAGAAAGGGGAGCAGAGAAAAATATATAACAATAAAAACAAAAATTGAATAGAAAGGGAAAATAAAGACCATCAGAAGTAGATTACAGAATGCTTTATTAACTTTATTTTTTTAATTTTAAAGTGAAGGGAACAACAGCTTCAGTAAAACACTGAATAATAGAAAAAAAAAAAACTCCTGAATTAAATCAGCCTGAATGTTTTAAAGATGTGTTGAACTCACAATGGAAATTTGAATGTGTGTTATATTGGGGAAGAGGTTTTGCCTTTAGTTTCACAGGAGAAGTAAAGTTGTGGAAACCATCAACATTAATAAAGATTAGATTCAAACAGGTGAGACTTTCTAAATAAGGAGAGGTGATGATACATCAGACAGCTTGGCCATTCAATTCAAACTAAATTATGAAGACTAACAAATGCTTTTCATTTGATCTTGCATGAAAAATAAAATAATTTACCAAAGGCACATTTTCCATACTGGCATAAAATGAAAAAAAAAGCAAGTTTTTCTTAAACCATGTGTCTTAATTTCATGTTAGAATGTTAGATTGTAGATAGCAACATGGCCCATGCCATCCTAGACATCATCTTTTGCATTTCCCTTTAAATAAGCAGGATTTTTTTTTAAAATTTGGTATTAAAAACATAGCTAAAAGGTTTAAAATATTTTAAATAAATTCATAGTGTTACTATAGTTCAAATTTGTTTTCTAAATCTCTAAGAAATGAAGTGATTTGGTGATAAAACAAAATACTTTAGCAGGATGGTGATAGATCATGCCTTTAATTCCAAGAAAGACGGGCAAATCTCTATAAGTTAGTTGTTTACTAAATTCTAGAGTGACAGTGAATAAGGTGGTGATGGCAGATGCCCTTAATCCCACTACCTAAAAACAAAACTTGGATACAGCTCCTAATTAGTATGTTTGTACACTACAGAAAATCACATATTATATACCATATTTACAAATTATTATAAAAGCCTTTACAGGGTTACTAAAAGGGCAGCTAATCTGTTAATTTCTAATGGGAACAGCAAAGATCAGCCTTTGAAACTGCTGGTAAGCTCTTCTCTGTGCAAGCAATCCGGACCAACATTGAATAGAATACTGTGTGTGTGTGTGTGTGTGTGTGTGTGTGTGTGTGTGTATTTGTGTATTTGTGTATACACACACACACACACACATATATATATATATATACATACATACATACATACATACATAATTTGTGTATTGGCAAATGAGGACTCTTTATAAACAAAAGGGGCCTCACCATCATTTGTCTTTGGCTTCTATTGAAAACACTTTATGTGGTGGTTTGAAAAAAATTACCCCCCACCAAAGGGAGTGCCACTATTAGAAGGTATGATCTTGATGGACTAGGTATGGTCTTGTGGTAAGAAGTGTGTAACTGTGAGAAAGTGTGTAACCGAGAAAGAGGAGGCAGGCTTTGAGGTCTGTTTTGTCAGGCTTCAGTCAAAGGGACAGGCAGTTGACTTCCTGCTGCCTTCTGGACAAGATGCAACCAGCACCACATAAAGATGCTGCCATGCTCCCCAACATAATGATAATGAACTGAATCTCTGAAACTGTAACTTACCACCTCAATGGAGTATTTTCTTTATAGGAATTGCCATTGTCATGGTGTATCTTTATATCAATTAAATTCCTAAGACACTTTCTATATATGGAAAATAAATATTCTTTCTTAGAGAAACAAATCTGGAGATTTTACAATGCATGGAGAAGCTTATACTCAGTCATTGCCAATCACCCTATGATAATAAGGGCACCTCTTACAATGATGGATTTGATTCATTTGAAGGCAGGGTCCTTTGCAGGTTAGCCATGGCCGGGAAGGAGTTACAATGTAACTGGTATGCATCTAAATTCTCTCATGACAAGTATGTTAACCAAGGTGTCTGTGCCTTTCTGTACTTTGGAAATAGCTCAGTTTCCCATAATCTCCATCCCTAGACCACTTACCCCCCTGCAAAAAAATGAGATACCTATTGAACTGTGGGAACCAAAAGAATGATCACGACCTTTGTTTAATGCATGGTTTACTGATGGTTCATCAACCATGATAGAATCAAAACTAATGGAAAGCATATGTGTATAGGACAGGGGTTGGAATGGCCAACACTAAGGAAGGAATCATAAAATCATTGCAACACTGTTGGCTACAAGACAAACCAACTAGGAAAGCAAAAGGAAAATCTCTATATTTACCAATTCATGTTATGTGTGCAATGGTAAAGTTATATGGTCATCTGGGTGGAAAACCAGTAATGAACAAATAAATGGCAAAAATAAGATATCTGGTTATAGGAGATGTGAATAGAAGTAGCGTAACCTAACAAAACTTAGCAAAGACATCAAATTTTATATAGCTCATTCAGGCAAGATAGGCAAAATGTCCAAAAATAATGAAATCATGGACAAACTGGCATCATCTTTAATTAAGACAAGAATATTAAATTTACCAGGGAACAAATTCAAACTAAATAAAAACTGACAGATTACATAGTCAAAACACTTGAAAATTTACCTCTAACACTAAAAATTAAGGGACCAAAACAAACTTATGAAAATAACTATTATGAGGAATCCATAGCCAGGTGGTAGTTCATTCCTTTCATCTCAGCACTCAGGAGGCAGAGGCAGAAATATAAGAATTGCAGTGATTTAAATTTGTAAGCCACTTGGAAAAGGCAAGCTGAAATTCGAAGTGAATGCCCTTTGTGATCTAAAAATAAATATACTTAAACCTTGAATTGATATATGAAAAGGAAGGGGAATGTAAATAATTTTAATCACACATGCTAAGCTATATTTATTTTTAATTTTAAAAATGATTGCAAGATACTACTTTTGTGTTGCCAAAAACATTTTGCACTAGGAAAGATAGTATCTGCCAAAGAAAGAAACCCTCCAGAATTAGAGTTGGGGCAGAGTTTTGCCCTTATCTTTTCAGGATAAGAATCACATTCAACTAAGGATTCTGGAGAACACAAGAAAAATAGGAAAAAGGAGGAGTCATCAAGAGAAAAGGCCCTAAGAAAAAGAGTAAAATGGGCAAGTGGTATTGTCCACTTAGGGCTTACTAGCCTGAAATTCTACCTTGAGGTCCCAGATTAGCACCACCACCCTTGTCGCCATTTTAGGCCAGAGACTGCTCTTGCCTGACAGACAACCACCAGGGATTCACTGTTGTGTTCAACTCAGCCAGGTTTGCCACGAAACTGACAAACATCATCCCCAAAAAATTAGTTTCAGTGTACACAATGCCCAGGATATTCAAATTGCTGAGTTGATAAGACCGACATAAACATTTTACAGAACTCTGAATTAAAAAATACTTAATCCTAAAACTGCCAAATACCGCAAAGTTGGAAATTGTGGAAAACTTGTCAGAAACAGTTTCATTTCTAAATAGTTTTACTTTGTTAGCTAAAACCTTCCCCTTTTATTTAGACAAAATACAAAAATGTTATAGGATATTTGGTCACATTGTGAATCCCAAAATTGTGTTATTTACTGGATATACCAGTTTCAAGTTGTGGTGTGTCACAGCCTTAACACAAACATTTAATCAAACAGCTTTCTGCTTGAATATTGTGAATGCGATTAAATAAATTCAAACATAGCTTTAGAGGCAGAGCAAGCAACTCATCATTGACAAGAAAAACCATAGCGAATAAGAGGGAATCAGGAAGACAGATAGAGAGACAAACAGGAAGTAGAAAAGAGGGACATTCGATTGGAGGTGTTTGTGTAGGAAGGTCAAAGAGAGAAAGAACTCTTTGTGTGATGTCAGGAGAAGAGGAAGGCCAGCCTGGTGCTTTCTCTACCTCTGTGAGCTAGTAGGTTTTCACCCCAGCATCTGGCTCCCGAGTCTTTATTAGTAAAATTGAGAGATTGAGATTTATATAAAATCAACAGGGTTTTATATTAGAAAGACACTACAAGCTTCCCTGGGTCTGTGGCATGCACACAGAAAAATGTACAAGTTCTGAACCTTTGTTATCAGATGGGCTAAACAATGTGACACTTGTATTTCTTCATATCCATATACACTCTATTGTATTATTTCTCTGGAGAAATTTAACATACACCGTTTTCCTAAAATTTAGTTCCTTTTTTTTTTTAATTTATACAACTTAAGGATATTTTTTTAAAAAAATTTCTGATATTACTTTCATGTTGTGTTGATTTTTAATGTGCTTTTTCCCTTCTTATTTTATTCCCTTTGCTTTGCTTTTGAAAAAAATCCAGCTCATTTGATATTGTGAATCATGTGAATCATGTGTTATCATGAGGATAACTATGAGTCACCCCATTATTAGCGATGAAACAGAGCAAACTATTAATTTTTGATACCAGGCAAACACTTTTTTACTTTTAGTGTTTATTGTTAGTCACCATCTGCAGCATTTAGATGTGTATGGACTTGACATTGTGTGGTTTATACTGGCATAAAATTACAATTGAAAGGACAAAAAGAGCTGGAATTAAAATGTCACACTGCTGAGTTGATTCTGATGGTCTGAGTTTCTAAACATTGATAGATTTAGTAAAATGACTAGTGTGCTTTAGCATTGGCCTTGTTATGTGGAACTGTGAATGCCATCCTTCATGGGTCTGAACCTGAAACAAAACAAGTGAAGGTTTACAGCAGTGAACATCTGCTATTGATTTTTTATGTTCGCAGACTTATGTCAATTTAAAAATAAAGAAAACCCCATCTTTATTTTTAAAAAAAAAATCAACATTTAAATCCATCAAATAACCAGTTATTGCTTTGTGGGTTGCTTGAAGCATATCTTACATATATTTCTAATTGGTAGCTGCAGACATGGCTCTGGGATTAATATTAGAGGATCCAAGTTTAGTTCCTAGCTTCCATGTTGAGTAGCTTGGAAATACCTAGAACTCTAGCTCCAGGGCATCAGATGCCTCTGGGCTGTATAGGCATCTGCACTTGTATGTGCATGTGTGCACTAGTGTGTGCGCACACACACACACATCTATGATTAAGAAACATAATAATAAATCTTTAAAAAATATTTTTCTCAAGCATGATTGTAATTAATTTTACTTTTAGATTTATGTTGACAGAGAAATAACTTTAAATATTCTAATTTAAAAAATACATTTTAAACATTCAATTTATCTTCTTTTTACCAAGTATTTTGTTATTCTATGCTCACAAAGAGTCACATGGGTAGTCAGAAACAATGAATGTCCTATCCTTCCAATTTTATCATAGCAGATCTCTAAAAGGAGTTGAGCCTGAAAATGCACATCAGGAAGAAGTCATCCACAAAAGGCAAGGTCTCAGGTCACACCCGACTGACTCTGGGGAACTGAGCTCTGAGTAAACAGCACAAGGGGAAGAGGTGTGGCCGACATAAAACTGATTAGGTAATCCAAAAACTGGATTACTTAATCCTAGAGAAAAGACAGAGGCTCAGAACTTCCACTGCTTTCAGGGTGACAGCCTGAACAGACCCAGAGAACTCATCACACGTTCTTTATTTCCTTCATAGCACCAGTGAAGTCTGACTGATGGCCTTCTTACCACATTCCATTTTCTTGTCCTTGCCTGTCCTGTTTTAAGCTCACTTAATAAAGGCTGAAGCATTATCTGTCATGTTCCCTGAATGCATAACAGGACACAGATAGCACTGTGAAACCATTGAACCTACTAATCTTCATAATCTCAAACAAAAGATTATTGTCCATGATGTACTTAAGATATTAAGCCATTTGTCATAAACTTACTGACACTTGATCATTTTCTTTATAGTTGTATAGTATTCCATCGTGTATATGTACAATGTTTTCATTATTCATTCATCAGTTGAAAGACGTTTAGGTTGTTTCCATTTCATAGCAATTGTGAATGTGGCTGTTATTTAAGTATATCAATTAAAATAAAAAAGTGAAAGAATGAGGAATGAGGACATAACACGCATATAGTATGTGCAAATTCCCAGGCCCAGTCCCCTGTATTGAAAAAGTAGAACAGAAGGGGAGTAGGGAAAGAGAAACAGTGTGTGGGGGGGATTAACTACCAGATAATTTGAAGATAATTCCAAGAACCACAGAAGCTACCAGTGTTTTAGATTAATTGATTCATGAGGTTCTTACCTTTGTTTCAATCCCTACTCTTAGAATTAAAAGCCCTTTAAAGGTGTTAATTAATATGTCCTTTGTAGCTACCCTTGATATTATTAGTCTGCGGGTCCTGACTTTACAGTTTGTAGCTGTAAAATGTGAGCAATGGTTTGGGATTCTCTGTATGTACAACAAGCAAACACTGAGATTGTTTAAATGCTCAAATAAGGATGAATCTCTGTCAGAGAAAATATAAGCACCTGGTGAACGCCTGCCAGGGGACTGTCAGTATTGTCAAGTATATAACAATCTTCTTGAATGCTTTCTCCTGATTCTGCTGCCACGGTGTTTCAGAAATGACAATGAAAAATGGTATAGTTTCTTTCTGCTGTATAAACATATACTACACTAGCTCTCTTTATAGATCTGGATTTTTCCACTCAATGTACTCTTATCTAGGCCCATCCATTTACCTGCAAACTTCTTTTCTTTTTTATTTTACAGCTGAATAGTATTCAGACATATATGTGCACCAAATTTCCACTACTCATCCATCAGTTTAGAGACATTTAGGTTGCTTCTATTTTCTACCAATTTTCAGAATGACTACACCAATTTATTCCCACCAACAGGATTTTTCCTTTTCCACAACCTTGTCAGTATTTTTGTTGACTTTAGCCATTTGCCTGGGATCAGAAGAAATCTCACAATTGCTCTCATTTGCATTTCCCTAGTTGTTTAGGGTGTTGCAGTTAAGCTTTCAATGCTCTAACAAACACCACAACCAAAGCAGCACTTAAAAGAAACTGTTAATAGGACTTAGGGTTATGGAGGGTCAGAGTCCATGGCAGTGAAACATAGGTATGGCTGCAAGAACAACTAAGAACTCACATCTTAATCAACAAGTGGGAGTAGAGAGGAGACATACTAGGAATGGCCTGAGTCATGAATCTTTTGTAACTTCAAAGCCTGCTCCCTTGTTCAACAAAGCTATATCTCCTAATTAATTCTGAACAGATCCACCAGGTGGGACCAGTTACTCAGACATATGAGTCTATGGGAGCCATTCCTGTTTGAACCACCAAATATTCTTTGAGGTATTTCTTAGCTATTTTTATTTCCTCTACTGAGGATGAGTTTAGATACCCTAGCCCAGTTTTTAATTGGGTCATTGGTTTGTTTGATTGATTGATTGGTTTTGTTTTGAGCTCTTTGTTTATCCTGTGTGGGCATTAGTCCTCTGTCAGATTCATATCTGTTAAAGCTTCTCCTTCATTCTGTGAGTTTCTTCTTCACTAAATGATTTCCTCAGTTGCACAGAAACGTTTTAGTCTATGGGGTCCCACTTCCTTAGGAAATGAAGTCATTTCGGAAATTCTTTCCTACACGTCTATCTTGTAGGGTACTGCCTATGTGTGGTTTCTTCGAGAGGTGTTCATGTTTCTGGTTTTAGATTGAGACTTCAGATACAATTTTTGTGCAGGGTGTTAGATGTGTGTCTAATTTAATTCTTCTGAATGGACATTTTAGTTTTCCCAGTGTTGTATCAGAATACTGGGAAAAGATGCTGTGTTTTCTCCAGTCCATTTATTTTTGTTTTTAATCTCTTTATCAAATATTTGATGGCTGTAATTTTGAGTATTCATTTATGGGTGCTTTATTTTATTCCATTTGTCTACAGGTATGTTTTTATGATAGTAACATGTTGCTTTTATTACTGTAGCTTTATAATCTATCTTGAAATACGGGATAGAAATGTCTCCAGTATTATTCTTTTTGCACAGGACTGTTTCGGCTGTCCAGCATATTTACTGCTTGCATATGTATTTTAAGATTCCTTTCTATTTCTAATAAGAAACAGAATCTATTTCCATGAATATTTTTATTGCGATTGCATTGAGTCAGTAAATTCCTTTCAGTAGGATGGGCAAATTTTCATTCCACCAATCCATGAGCATGGGATGTTATTTCTCTTCCAGTGTCTGTATATCTCTCTTTTTTTTCAGAGGTTTGAAGTTTTCATTGTACAAGTTAGGACTGTTGAGGTCTTTCAACCTCCTGGTTAGGCTGTTCTCCAAGATTGTTCATTATCTTTGACACTATTGTAAATGGGAATGTGTCCGTGGTCTTTTTTTTACTGTGTTTATTATTGTCTGGATCTGACCTGGAAGACTTTTCCCTTCTGACAAGCTTCCACAGTCTGGAAAACACTATGTAAGCTGTCAAGAGAAAGAAGCAATTAACGGTCTTTTCCTGCCACACCTGGGAAACACAACAAAAACCGGCATGGCAAGATGTCCATAAAGATACAACTAATGCTGCCACATTGGATTAAAGACCCACTCAACAGGAGGGAATCACAGTTAGTACTGGACATCTAGCCATCTTGCAAAGGTAATGCGATCATTGGCCTTAGAAAAGAATCCATCAGTAAACAAGGACTTCTTGAATTTTGCATACAAATGGATGGAAATAGAAAACACTATCCTGAGTGAGGTAAGCCAGACCCAAAAAGAGGAACATGGGATGTACTCACTCATATTTGGTTTCTAGCCATAAATAAAGGACAATGAGCTTATAATGCATGTTCCTAGAGAAGCTAAGTAAGAAGGTGAACCCAAAGACAAACACATAGTCATCCTCATGAATATTAACCTTCATCAGGCGATGAAAGGAGACAGAGACAGAGGAGCACGGGACAGAAATCTCAAGGTCCAAATCAGGAGCAGAAGGAGACGGAGCACGAGCAAGGACCTCAGGACCGCGAGGGGTGCACCCACACACTGAGACAATGGGGATGTTCTTTCGGGAACTCACCAAGGCCAGCTGGCCTGGGTCTGAAAAAGCATGGGATAAATCCGGACTAGCTGAACATAGAGGACAATGAGGAATACTGAGAACTCAGGAACAATCGCAGTGGGTTTTTGATCCTACTGCACGTACTGGCTTTGGGGGAGCCTAGGCAGTTTGGATGCTCACCTTTGGAGACCTGGATAGAGGTGGGCGGTCCTTGGGCTTCCCACAGGTCAGGGAACCCTGATTGCTCTTTGAGCAGATGAGGGAGGGTGACTTGGTTGGGGGAGGGGGAGGGAAATGGGAGGCGGATGAGGGGGGGGAGGCAGAAATCCTTAATAAATAAATAAATTAATTAATAAATAAATAAAAATAAAAAAATAAATAAATAAAAACCATTGAATAAGAAAAAAAAAGAAAGAAAAAAATCCATCACCACAACTTTGCTAGACCAGCAACATGCCTTACTATATGTGCTAGTCTTATGCTTATACACACAGATATGTGTAGCTATCTCCCCTCATCAAAAGGGCAATGCAATCAGGTCCTCTCAGTGAGAGGAAGCAGAAGCTTTAATGGTAATCACAGTCACCATTCCCTACTGTCTCTATGTTTTTTTTTATAAAACTAGAAGAAAACCATTTTCTGTGATACATAGGTAATAACTATGTTGTTTCACACATGCACAAACAACACACACACACAAAGTCACAGTTCTTCACATGTGCTCTCTCACTAACTAGTTTATAAAATATGGTCACCTTCAATCAGGATATGACCTGTCATGTTTTAAAGCAATTTTTTTTCGTCTCTACTTTCCCTACCTAGTTAATGTTCACTTCTTTTCATATTAAAGGTGAACTTCTTTCTTTTCTGATTGTTCATTTATTAGATCATCAAATTCTGTCATCTGCTGTACACTCCTCAGCATTGCATCTGTAATTAGATGAAGTCACATTACATATCACCACCACCATGGTGGCCACTCACTTCTCCCACCTGTGAAACCACACCAGCAGTGAAGCCGTTATTTCCTGTAAGGAAAACTGCCATCTGCACACCAAATGAATAAATAAGCAAACACATAAATAAACAAGGAGAAGTTTGGACAAAGTAGACGTAAGTGCCTTTTGGCTTTTGTGTGTTCAGCAGCATCACATCATACCATGTTTTCTCCCGCCTGTTGCCTCCGCACTAAGATTTATCTGCTAGGACCTAAATACATCTTTGGGAAAGTTCTGTGCCATCCTACAGATTGTTCTGAGCCGATAGATAGAATTTATCAGTTGACAGACAGAATGTCCTGAGTTCAAAGGGGATCATAAATAGAATGACACTGTATCCTTGATGTGTTTGAATCAGGAAGGGAGCTTTTCAGGGAGGACACATACAGATGCCACAAAGTAGCCCACTTAAGATGTTACAATGTCAGTTTGTTTTATGAGGTTGTAAATATATCCGACAATGTCTTCACAGTTTAAGACCTCTGTTTTATTTTGTGGTACATTCATACATGACATATCCATTTATTCATGGCAAGGATTTAAACAAGTTGCAACAAAGAAACATGTCCTCTTGCAGGTTTAGTGTACTCTATCATTGGATTCAATATGTTTCCTTAGGCAAAACCAGGTATCATGTGAGAAAATATTGTTTTTCCACCAAGCACTTGTTTCTTTAAAACTAGGTTGTTGTTTATGGAGTCAACATCTCATTCAGTTTAGTGGCTACCTCCTCTTTTCCACCAGAACCTAGAAGTATATGTGATAGGATACAATTTCCAGAACAGAACTGCATATGTGTGTGCAGTGTTATTTCAATTATGCCTTCCAGCCTTTAATTTTGAATAACCATATTTTAGTACCAATGATAATCAGCATATTGTTCACATTTACATGTTTGGATGGCACAGTAACAGCATTTCTGTTAAAATTATCTCAGCTGCTCCATTATATCATATACAGGGCAATATTTTTTGTACTGTGTGATTTAGCTATTAACCTTGATGCTTTCTGGTCAAATGAGTGGGCCTTAAAAGACTTGTTCATGTCAGGCAATTCCTTCCTCCAAAATTGCGTAAATAAATTAATATGCTGCCTAGATGGTCTGTCCTTTGGGTGCTGGCGGCAGCTGTCAGCTAGCTGCCTCTCAGCCTCATGCTGAGCACACTCTCCTGTTTAAACGAAGCACTGAAGCAGCTCCAACTCTGCTTGCTCCAAGTCAACATGATCCGCTTATGTCCATGTCTGTCACTCCTTAGCTCATTATGCTGCTGTTAGATTTGCTTGAAGTATTTTGTTCATCCTTTGGGTATGACTAACCTCCTTCAGACTGGAAGATAATTGTTTTCTCATTCAGGTACCATCCATTTTCTTTACATGACTGGCCAGCACCACTGAGAGCTGATAAGGATGACTTATAAGCCTATTAGACATCTGTATTATAAGACTAACTTTTATATGACTTTGTTTTATCGTTTGTATATAGCACCACTTAGACACAATACAAATATCAAATAATGAGGAGAGTACACCAATTATCCCCAACAAATCTTCAGGCTAATATAATTAGCACCTCTTTTGTTCAGCTAAATAACTTACTATGCAATTTCTGTACCTATTAGTTCGTACTAGTCTACTTAATTCTTTCATGCAATAATTCCTAATTCTGTGAGATTTAAAGGCTCCTTTGAAAAACAAACATATTTAAAGCTCCATCTACTCTATGCAATGAATTAATAGATATTAATTTTATAATGAATCATTGCCCTATGTGTAGAATAAAAAGATCTTGAAAACAAATTATAACAAATCCATATTTTAAAGTACAAATGATGTATACAAATAAGTCTACAACATATGATGACAAGGTCAGAAGCGAACACCTACAAATAGGATCACTATGTGACAGCTATAAATACAGACCATTAAGGTGTGCTGTTTAGGATCCATAACTGAGGCCAGCGAGATGATTTTTCTGCAATAGTAAACAACTCTTTCTAATTTTAAAAATTAAGTTCAATAAAATATTCCTTTGATTTACACAGTACTTGTATTTCTTCAAAATAATGTGTGTTTTAAAATAGAAAAGTTTCTTCCTCTTCTGAACTCTTGTTTGTGTCTGACTTGGCTTCCTTATATTTCATTTCTCCACCTGTCTCCACATAGAACTCATATCTGTGCCTTTTAGTTTGTCCCATGATTCTTCTTCTTCCCATCAACGACTTCAGCCAACCTATGTTCTAGACTGATTTTTAAATTGAAAAATGCATAACCACCCTTAAATAGATAGGTATTCAAGTCCTTTTTATTGTGTAAAAAAAAACTGAATAGCAAAAATAAACAGTAAAATCAATGGGTTCATTGAGATAGTGATTCTCCAGGAGAGTGAGCATCAGGTTCCCATAATTTAAGTTCCAGGGCATCCAAGGCTCTCTTCTGTCTTCTACAGTAAACTGTATGAATATAGTGCATATGCAAGCATGCAAGCACACACAAATGCTCACTAAAAACAAATAAATAAATATACAAATAAATCTTTAAAAAACAAAGATAATTTGTTTAAATAAAATTGTCCTCAGGCCATGTGTACTTTTCCAAATCTCCACAGTATAAATTTAAAATACTACATCATGTGCTGGAGGCTGTGGGAGTATATAAGAGGTGACAACCCATATTCAGCAGGTCAGCCTACCTTATGAATAACTCTCTGATGGAAATACCACTTGAGGAAGATCATGGAGTCACTGACTGTAGATGATTGATTGTTTGTTTCTGTCTGTAATTTTTCTTATAATTTTTCTTATGGGCCACTCTATTTCTTCTGCCAAAACAAACCAAAGCTACTATTGTCTGACCTTGATTCAGCAATAAACATCTGGAAACTTGTCCTTGTATATTCATTTGCATGGGCAACCAGTCTAATTTTCATTTGCTCTAAAGTAAAAAATCAGCTAAATGTGTAAAAGGCTGTCTTGTAACTGAGAATTTTCCTATGTGAGTCTGAGTAATAAAAAATCATAGTATTATTTCTATTTATCAGAACTATACAATTAAGGAAGAATCATCTTCCTGACCATCCACAGCTATATGGGAAAGTAACTTTGGTAGAATCTCCTTGCATTAATGGACTTTCAGCATATATTCCTAGCCTCAATGTTCAGGCAACTGTTCATTGTTTAAGTCCTGAATTTCAATGTCACTGTCTGTCTGGGAACCATGACCACTTAGAGCTATGTGCCAGGCCAAGCATTACTCATTGGCTGGCCAGTGTGATATCTTAGCCTGAGAGAAAACAGTAATCAATATGGCTCTGTTTCTTATTGTTTACTCAAGAAGTACTGTGTAACTCTAAAAATGTGAAAAATATTTGTTCAGAGACTTTGTTGTAGGAGGAAAAATATGAGAGATAGAGAGAGACATGCTATATAGCTGTGTGGTGATGAAGAGATTTTCAGAGAAAGATTTTTTTAATGAAGTAAAAGAGAAGGTTACCATCAGAAAAGCATGCGCTTGTTCCTTTTTTAAAGTTAACATCAGAAAGCATGTGTGTTTCCTTATTTATCCTCAGAGATAAAAGTCTAGCCCTCACACAGTTAAGAATGTTTCCTGAATGCTGCTACTTTGAAGGCATTCTTTGTGCTACCCTAATGCATTTCTTGGAGCTGGTCTCACAGACTGCAGTAATCACAGATTTGGGTTCAGGAACCAGTTCTGGCATTGGCATTGCTGTGAGCAATTCATATATACTCCCTACATTGATGGCTAATCAGGACAAAATAAAATTCCAAACCAACTTGAAATTCATTAAACTTAGCTCATAGTTAATAATTATCATCAGTTCCCCCATGTACATATTAAGGGGTTGGAGCTCGGTTATTACCGTTAGAAATAGTTTCTGCAGAGTATCTTATTCCTAAAATGCAGTGGTAAATTTATGACCATCCTTGACTAGCCAGCTATGGAGAAAGCTTTATTTAATCCAGGAGGAAGAAGTAGGTATGCTCCAGTGAACCAGATCAGAGGTTCTTCCTGGGATCATGATGGGCTTCTGAAGGAGATGACTGGGAAGTAAAGAGTCACAAGCTAAAGTCTGGAAGGATCAGAGAAATGATGGCTCAAGCCAGAAAATTCATCAAAACCACTGCTTCTTATATGCCTCTCAAATGAGAAAGCTGAAAATGTGTCATAAAATTCATCAAAGAGCAGAAGTACAGGATAGTCAGGACCTCTAGTTCCTCTTTTGTAGCGTACATGCTGTTACAGTAAGCAAAGCATTTTACATCTTAGTTTTTGGAACATTTGATCACAGCTTACCAGGGAAAATGTCAAATTCCAGGTCCTGGTCTCAAGCATCCTGGATCCTTGAGGCCAGTCTTTTCCCTCCTTGCCAAGCATGACCCTGGCAGGGAACAAGAGTCCAGCATGCATTGTTCTATCTACAGGACCCTGAAGGGCTTTTGGGACTATCCAGCCCCCAATGCTCCAGCAAATAGATGAAAGTAGAGATAAGAAAGGGTCAACAAAAAAGACAATCCCATGGTGATAATGTAAAGGCAGGTATAACTCAACTGGTATTCCTGCCCTGCTTGCAAATTGGATTGTATAGGTTTTCTGACTTCTCTGTAGTAGACTATAAGGACTTACAGAGATCTGCCTGCCTTTTCTTTCCACATGTTGTATTAAAGGCATGACGACACCTGGCCTTTTTGTTTTGTTTGCATTTAAGTGTGTGCATGTGCTTCTGCATAAGTACCTGCCATATGTGTGCAGGCTGCCATAGAGGCTAGAAGAGAATGTTAGGTCCTCTGGAGGGAGTTACATACTATTGTGAGCTATAAGGTGTGTGTACTGGGAACTGAACTTGGATCCCCTAGAGCAGTGAGTGTTTTTAAAGGTTGAATAATCTCCCAGCCCACTGGGCTATTATACTTTCTGTTACAGGAACCTGTTCTCATAGTAGAATCCAGAACACACTTCTTGATAAGTCATCAACTATAAATGTCAATCATATGACACGATTCCAACAACCTCACCCAGCAAAAGTTAGAATTCAGCAGTTGAATTATTGAAACCTAGGTTCCCTTAGTTATACAACTCTGCCTGTTGTTTCAAGAAGTCCAGTAATACTGCAGTAGATTTAACAAAATGAGCTTTGAGTATAAATTACATTAAACCAGAATAATAAGTTTTGGAATAACTTACATACTTGTTATATTGAGTCTTGTCAACCACAAACAGTATATGCTTTACATTGACTAGGGTCTTAGAGTTTTTGCCTTGTATTTTAGCTTGCAGCATGTGAATTCTGAAATTTTATGTCAAATTTATACTTTAGTGATTTCATTTTTGGAACAATTTCAAATGGCTTCTTTTAATGTAGATGTGTATATGTGTATATACACCCATTGTTGTTGCTGGCTGTGTGTGTGTGTGTGTGTGTGTGTGTGTGTGTGTGTGTGTGTGTGTGATTTGGAGACCAGGGAACAACTCCCGGATTCATCCTATGAAATTTTGTCCTCTTGATTTGAGACAGTGTCGCTCACTGGATCAAAACCCTCCAATAAACACAGAAAAGGTGAAGAATATACCCTTGGTCCATCCTTTCTCTATCTTCAAGCACATGGATTATAACCATGCATCACAATAGTGAGAATTTTCTCTGGTGGGGCATTGAACTCAGGTTCTTGTGTTTGAACTAGCTATGTCTTCAGCTCCTATCTTAAATTTCTGTGACAATGTACATTGTCAGTACACATAAATTCAGCTGAATTTTGTGTGTTGACCTTGTTTTGTATAGTTTTGTTGAATGATATCCAATTTTAAAATGACTTTTAAATTTTATTCTGGTCAGATTATTTCTCATTCCACTCAAATTTCTTCTTCAAATTTGGGATTATTTAAATTTTGCTCATTTTTAGAGTATTTGGCAATTTTCCAGATATCTTTCCATTATTGATCTCTAATTTAATGCAGTTTTATTCAGGAAACATACTCTGTAAGCTTTAAATCACTTTAAGCTTATTGATCTTGTTTTATGACCTAACATTCAATGTATCTTGGTGATGTTCCATGCGTACTTAAAAGGAATGTGCATTGTGCTCCTGTGAGATGGAGTGCTCAATAAACCTCAATTAGGGGAGTTTGGTAGACAGTGTTGCTTAAAAATTCTTTCTTCAAAAATATCTTTAGCGGAGTTCCATGTATTTGTGCTATCAAGTACTCAGAACACTCGTGGAGTGTGAAGGATCTTGGTTTACTAAAAAGAGCTCATAAAACAGCTCAGACACTTGGCCCACTATTTACCCACCCACAACTTACTATGTAGTTATTTCAAACCCACACATTTTTAGTTTCTTTCATCTTACACTTCACTTGCCTAGCTCATAAAATTATAATGTGTATGTGATTAAAATGGGGTGTTTCTTCACGGTACTAGAAAGCTTTTACAATCTGTTCAAATTACATTCCTCTCACATATGTTGTTTTTATTTTTTTTTTTTTTTTTATTTCAATGACTTTATTGTGATGCAAAGGATAAACCATCGACTTCATACATTTTGAAGGACAAATAAAACTGAAAACAAATCAGAGAGACTCTGCAGAATGACATTTATTTGGAAACAGAAGGGCATTGCATGTCATGATGAACTGTGAGAAGACTTAGGATTTTGAAGCAAGGGAACATTTTGAACAGCCAAGAGAGACATTTCTGATGTACCCTGGATACAAAGCTCACTGACGTTGGAGACCGTGTGCCCAAGCTGGAGTCTGCTTGTAGGTGAAGGTGTCTTTGCTGGGCAGGGGTTTGTTGAGAGTGACCTGTGGAGGTGGTTTCAGTCTTGCAGAATGTTTTGTGCATGGATGCAGTCACATGAGACAGGGTACATGTGTGTGAAGGAATTGCTCGCGGCCTCCAGAGTTACCCTGAACAGTATTTCTCTCAGGCAGGCCTGAGGACTCCTCTCTTTGGTTATTCTCCAGCTCTAATGCATCTGGGTGTGATAACAAAATGGCTTGTTTTTAATGCTATTTATTAGAATTCAATCCGTTGGCATTGGAGTATAAATTTTTGGATGTATGCAACTTGACATAGTCTCTTTATTTTTAGAGCCAACTAGATATCAATAGAGAAATTAAATCTCAGCCAAGTGGACAACTATGTTATCACTTATGATCAGGATTCTTTCAGTGGGCAGAAGCCAAGGAGCTAAAAATGTGGCTATGGTTGGTGTGTGCGTTTTCAGAGAACTCTGTCTTGTGAGATGATCAATATTTTTATCTTAGCACCCCTGCTCATTTTAAAATTAATTTACCAGAACATGATGGTACACTCCTAAAATCTAAACGCAGTATTATGAGTTTCAGGCCTATATAGTAAGACTCTGTTTCCAAAAGAATGTTCTTAATTTAAAATTTTAATATTAAATTTAAAGATTTTTTTTAAAATGAGACCTAGTGTATACAAAAATCTGTTTAAGACTGAAGGTCAAATCAGACCAGGGCTATCCAAATACCTGAGCTAACTTTTGACCTGTCCATAGTTTGCAGGTCCCTGAGGCTCTGGGGTCATAGCATAGATGAGCAACATAGGTAGAATGAATCAGAAATGGGAAGGGCATGACAGAAAGCAGATAGAATAAGGACAGCAGAGCTCAGGGCCAGAAGGAAAGGTGTTTGAATACCAGTATCAAACTATCCACTATACAGGAGGATTTCAGATCAATTGTTTTGTGGGTGCCAGAGTTAACGAATGGATGATACAATTCATGACTATGAAATCTACCAAGGTAATGAGAGTTAGAAGTTCGCATGCCACCTGTGGGGTTTCCCACAGTGTAAAAATATCTTCAGATCGCAGGGTCAGTGAAAGTAAATGGTTTGTAGGAGATCCTTTTGATCCTGTCTTAACATCATTTAAATATGATTTTCAGAAAGCCTTTGGTGACAAAGTGCTTCCGTCATAACATATGTCAAAAATGGACTACACACTGACTATCATAACTATTTTAAAAGATGAATGTTTATATTGCATTTCACTAAACGCTAGTTGTAGAGAGAGTCTAATTTCTTTTTCCCCAGCTTCACAGGACATGGTTTATGATGGTTACATTGCCTAGAGAAACAGGAAAACATTAGCAGTTTTTCAATTTAAGAGTAATATGAAAATAGCTGTTTGAAGGCAGAGTTTCTCCCTGCTGCTATATGTTATTTCTTTCACTGAAGTTTTCTAACCGGTAATCTTAATTCTTCCTTTGTAACTGCTGTAGTGCTCCATAAATTTTAAATCAGACTTTTGACCAGGTCTTATTTCATGCTACTTGTACATATTATTTCCCAAGGACTGCAGTGTATTTCGAAACTAAGTTATCAATATACCTTAAGTATGGTCCTGTAAAATCATTGTTTTTAAATATTGTCAAATAAATGTTTATCTTGACAAACCCATGAAGTAGAATTGGCTAGTTTAGAGGAATATTAAACACAGCATAATATACCTAAATACCTAAAAGAGGTAGCAAAAATATATATAGTTGGGCTAACCTTATCTACTAATGGGTCTTGTGCATATCTCTATAACACAGCTTACCTCTGCTCTCTTAGAATGATGCCCATTGTTCTGAAAAACTGGCATTGTTGTCCAAAGACAACACAGTCAGTGGGGCTAATGCTATACTGTGGGCTCTTCCTTTAATGTCACAAAAAGGGCAATAATCTTTTGTCTTTTTTCCATAAGGCTATTGAGCTTTCCATGAATTCAGCAATGACTACTCTTTGCTTTCTTTTACTCATTACAGATAATTCATTTATTGAATCAACATTTCTTGGCAGTGTAGAAAACAACTTCTTCACCTCATTGCTAACACAGAGAGAGGTTTCTAATGTCCTTTATTAACATCTGTGACATAATAAAGAGTGAATTAACAAAGTGATTGTGTATTGGAGAGTTATTCTTACATATATATGCATCCGCTCATTCTCTGACTTCATAAAATGGCAGCTTCTGCCATTTTTCTATCTGACTTTCTGACTGCTTCCTCCTTGCCGGCCATGTCTTGGAATCATTAGTGGTATGACTGCCTATCTGGTACCTTGTACATCCCCTCCCTGAGCATACTCAGAGAGATGGGCATTGCTTCGGTTAGTGGGCTGCAAGGAATCTGCCTCTTGCCAGTTTCTTGATTCTATCCACTTGAATCTGGTGATTTGGCATATAACTCAGTGGAGCCCTTTGCTCACAGACAGTAACTTCAAAATGAGCATTTAGGGCAATACTACCTTTCAAACAAAATAAAGGAGTTATTTTAAAAATCTGGGTTTTATCATTGCAGATAGCAATTTAGTAGCCTTTGAGGCAGGTGTGGTGACACACATCTGGAACCCTAACACTTGAGAAAGCAGAAGCAGAAAATGAGGAAAGTCCAATATCAGTCTATGGTCCACTATACTGTATCTTAAGGAATAGTTGGCTATACTTGGACTATTCAAAGAATATTTGGCTGTACTTGGACTAGAATAGTTTTATAAACTATTCCATTCTAGTTTTAAACTTACTTAATAAAACTTATAGTGAGTTTCAGTAGCATGAACTGTACTTAAAATCTGTGTGACTAACATCACCTACTTCATAAGCCAAGCCTCTTTCAAACTAATTACAGAAGCAAAGAAGGTATCAAGCAGTAAATTCTACCATTGATGGTTAGACAGCTCAGTAAGTAAAGGTTTCTGTTGCCAAGTCTGATGACTTGATTTTGATCCCCAGGGACCCACATGGTGGGAGGGGAATAATAACACCAACATATTTTCCTTCTGAACTCCAGACTGTACCACACCATGTGTGTCCAAACACAAGTACACAAAGAAATACAAATATTTTTTTAATAAAAAATAAATAAATATTATTTAGTAGCCTATTTTTAAATAAGAAAAACAAAATATATATAATTTGCAACGTACATACACACACGGGGGGGGGGACTAATACAGCTTTAAATACCACAATTTAAAATTTACCCATTCCTTCAGCAAATACTTTTGAAAATTTCCTGTTTTATATCCCCTTGTTAAGGCAATAGAACACTTAAAATTCCGAGAACCACCTCTCTGCACTGAAGCTTTTATTTTCCTGTTCATATATGAGAACAGCAACTTTATGAGGAAGGGTGGTTATCAGAACCATGAAGATGACAGTACCTTTTCTCCCCTTGACCTCCAGGTATTTCAGTGAAGGTATATATATGGCATGTCTTCAAAACAACTCCAGCCCCATAAAAGCTAGTTTTATAATGGGAAACACTGACAAGCAGAGATACTTGCAAAAGGCCAACTGCTGTTGCCCCTTGATACACTCGGTGACAATTTGCAGAAGAGGGAAAGACATCTTGGCACGAATGGGTGGAATTAGACAGTTACTATCCAGTTTTTCTAGTCTAAAGGACACAAAGAAGGCTGTAAAATATTGTATTTCTTTACATATTGATCTTTGTATTCATGTATACATATACAGACTTGTGTTTGACGGCTTGTATATGTGTACATATGTGTATGTGTACCCCACCTAACATTTTCCCCATAAAATATAACTGAGATACTGCTTGGACACAAATAATCACACTGAAACTAATAGTAAACACAACACTGTATAGCCAATGACTCAGGCCTATTTCTAGTTAGCTCTTACATCTCTGTGTATCATCTTAAGGTTATGGCCTACTGGTAAGGTAAGGTTTTAGCAGACATCTTTCTCCTTCAGCAGCTTCATAGTGTCTCTCTGACTCAGCCTACTCTCTGTCTCTATCTCTGTTCTGATTTCCCAATTGGCTTTCCTCTGCTAAGCCATTGGTCAAATAGCTTTATTCATTAACCAATGGTAATAAAACATATTCACAGCATGCAGAGGGGAATCCCACATCAAGATACACTCCTGAAGGTGATTTTGGTTTAAATCCCTAAAAGAAAAAACTTCAACAAAATATTTCCTAAATCAATAATTAGATTTAGTTGATAATATTCATGTAATTGAATTTGATAGAATAAGATATCAATTATTTCAATCATAGTCATTAGTGTGTATAATGACATATGCAGCATTACAATTCTCCACTGAGACCTCCATCTAGAATTTGAAGACTGTGCTAGACAAGCTACAGAAAATCCCCAGGCTCATCTCACTCAGAGCTACATTCATTATCTCTTCTGTATGAATGCACATGATAAAAGCAAGAATTTACAGACCCTCACGTGCTTGTTTCAGCATCGCCACTATGACCTATTGTGACACTCTCTGTGTACCGAGCTACAGTATCATCTTCACCATTTTTCCTATCTACACCATGGTTTACATACATGCAGACCAAAGCAGCAGGCAGAGGAGGCTTCCTCAGTGGCCCCTGTCAAAACTCTCAATGAGTGTTGCTTACTGTGACATAGAAGTTAAATAACATTCAAGAGAAATAATCTTTATTTGGAGAAATGATGTGGGATTCCCCTCTGTATGCAATGAATATGTTTTATTACTATTGATTAATAAAGAAGCTCTTCAGCCTATGGCAGGGCAGAATATAGCCAGGCTGAAAGAGATATAGAGAGTAGGTAGAGTCAAGAAGATGCCAAGTAGCTGCCAAAGAAATAACATGCTAGCATCAGTAAGTCACAGCCTAGTGGCAACGAACAGCTTAAAAGAAATGGGTTAATTTAAGATGTAAGAATATAAAAATATACCTAAGCTATTAGCCAAACTACATTGTAATTAATGTAGTTTGTGTTATTATTCAGGTCTGGATGGCTGGAAAATGAATGAGCAGTCTCTGTCTACAAAAATTGAATGAAACTTCATGCTATTCATAGACTAAGGAACAATCTATGCCTACAGATTTTTCTTTTGTACATATACCTCAGAAAGTATTTTCACAACTATGTCAAACTTTGCTCAGCTTGCTGATTTACATAATGTGATTTTAAAGTGTTTAAGAGTGTTGTTATTCTGTTAGAGAAATCAAGGCTAGGGAAGAAATGACCAAGTAACAAGAAGGACAGAAGCAAAGTTGGACATAGTGTCTCCTGAGACTGGCAGGAGTTACTTCGATGGTTATTTCAGGAACACTTTCTATTGCAGGGTTTTCTCTTAATGAGGCTTCAGTGAGATAACTCCAAACTTGTTAATTTAAAGAAAAATAGCTAAATAAGGAGAACCCAAAGAAAAACATATAGGCATCCTCCTGAATATTAACCTTCAGCAAGCGATGAAAGGAGACAGAGACAGATACCCAAATTGGAGCACAGGACTGAAATCTCAAGGTCCAAATCAGGAGCAGAAGGAGAGAGAGCACGAGCATGGAACTCAGGACCGCGAGGGGTGCACCCACACACTGAGACAATGGGGATGTTCTATTGGGAACTCACCAAGGCCAGCTGGCCTGGGTCTGGAAAAGCCTGGGATAAAACCGGACTCTCTGAACATAGCGGACAATGAGGACTACTGAGAACTCAAGAACAATGGCAATGGGTTTCTGATCCTACTGCACGCACTGGCTTTTGTTTGTTTGTTTGGCCTAGGCAGGTTGGATGCTCAACTTACTAGACCTGGATGGAGGTGGGAGTTCCTTGGACTTCCCACAGGACAGGGAACCCTGATTGCTTTTCGGGCTGGGGGGAGACTTAATTGGGGGAGGGGGAGGGAAATGGGAGGCGGTGGCGGGGAAGAGACAGAAATCTTTAATAAATAAATAAATTTAAAAAAAAGAAAAACAAAACAAAAAAAAAGAAAAAGAAAAATAGCCACTTTCCAATGACCTTTATATGACTGATATATTTAGCATTTCCAAGTATTTTTAATGATCTTGTATTTGCAAAATGACTTCTGTTATATCTTTGAGAAAACAAGCAAAAACTATAAGTTTAAACCTTCCTTAACATTTATTTTATGTTCACAAAATTAATAATAATAGTTAACATTTATCCCACAGTCTACATGTTTGTTTAGGAAACTGTAAGTTTGTTGAATAAACCCTAAGATTTAAAGTAAATGTTCAAGAAGAAACTTTATTAGACAAAATTTTACTTTGAACAGTTAGAATTAAACTTCGAAAAGCTAATGTAATGTACAGAAAACATTGCTAAAAATTATCAGAACACTATGAAAATAAGATTAATTGAAGTTTATCTACTGTGTACCCTTTTGTACAAAATTTTTGGCCTCCACCAACACTTGCACATTGGAGGTCATACACACCAAACACACACACATTTATTCACATACCCCCACATACATACATACACATACCTCTACATACACCATAACATACACACACACGTGTAACACACACATACACATCTGCATACACACACCATACATACACATACACCCTACACACACCCTACATACACATGCCCCCTACATACACACACCATATACCACACACAACATACACACCATACACAATGCACACATACACATTCCACAATACACATATCACACACATACAAACACATCCACACACTTATCAGACACCCACAAATAGAATACATTAGAATTTTAAAAAGACTATTCTTAATCTTTGGAGAGCTTTAGTTAAACTTACTTTTTAATTCTTCCATGTCTCAAGATTAATGTTTCCTTCTTAAGAAATAAAAGGCAAAAAGCTGGGCAGTGGTGGAACATGCCTTTAATCCCAGCACTCGGGAGGGAGAGGCAGGGAGATCTTTGTGATTTAGGTCAGCCTGGTCTACAAGAGCTAGTTCCAGGACAGGCTTCAAAGCTACAAAGAAATCCTGTTTTGAAAAAAAAAAGAAAAAGCAAGAAAAGGAAAGGAAAGGAAAGAAAAAAGAAATAGAAGACAAATAATGCAAAAATCAAAAATGCTTAATTTTTGGAATATGAAATTCAGAAACCCAAATATGAAAATCCAAACAAACGAATGTTTCCAAGCTTTAAACTGATTTTCTCAAAGCTTGTTTTCAAGCATGCTCCTTTTTGTCAGTACATGAACATGTGTCTCAGAGAAAGATAACCATGTCAACATGTGTTCTATATAAGTTTGATCCAAATATATGGAATGGATTTGTTTTGTCTACTATATTAACCTAAAATCAATCTAAACTGTTCAGAAGACGCTGAGAGAAAAAAACTTAAATCCATCAATTAAAACACGATTTTCATGCAATTTCATTATGAAAACACCCATAGAGGTGAATTTCATCTATTTTCTGTTAATGGAGGAGCATTTTTCAATGCTGCATGTAATTTTAAAAATATTAATAGTCAAAAACTCAGGAAATATATGTTTATAAATAACAGAATGACGGGACATTGCATGAGCTACTTACATATTGGGTAAGCTCACTGACTTGCCTAACACTGAGAAAAATAATGTAAACAAACCAAACACCTTTGATAAAAATAGAGCCGTAGAACAATTGCCAAACCCAGCCACCACATTTCATATAAACTAAACGGTGCCTTCTACCTCCAGACTGTATACTGCTGCAGGGAGGGCAAGGCTATGCCTGAGCTTCCACAGGAAACAAAAAGCTAGAGTTCTCTTCAAAATTAACAAGGTTCATATTTGACCAGGGAAGACCTCCTGAAAATCTTGAGCATGAGCTTAAAAAAGAAACCAAGATGATTACAGGACAGGTGACATATATGCTGATACCTCTACTATGGGAATTGTAGACTAGATAAGACACAATAAATCTTGTTGTCTACAGAAACAGCCATCTGCCTAATTTTAGATCATTTAGCATAGAAAGTTATAAAAACTTTAAATATAAAATATTGAACTTGCCTATAGCTTCATTTATCAATGTGATTATTTGCTGAGAGAGAACATTGGTAACTGAGGCATAGCTGATGTGTGGTGAATTCATATGTATTTATTCTGAAGTATTATAAAATAAACACATGAATTAAGGGACAAAAGAGACAGTTATCTAAAGATTTCAAGTGTGCCTTTCATGAGTGCTTTCAATAAAAGGTGTGTATGTAATTATCTGTTTATATAAACTTTTGATGTGGTTAAGAGTACAGCATCCCAAAGACACTAGTGGATCAAAGCAGAGACAGGGCTGATAGGAAAGATATATGAGCATGGATATCAGTACAGAGAGTCTCAACCCTGGCTCAGTGGTTAAGAGCACTGACTTCTCTTCCAGAGGACCTGGGTTCAATTCCCAACACAAACATGGCTGCTCACAACTGTCTGTAACTCCAGCTGCAGGGCACTCGACACTGTCACTCAGAGAAACATGTGGGCAAAATACCAATACACACAAAAAATAAATAAAAGTTTTTTAAAAACTTATAGTTTACAATCACCAGATTCACAAGTCTTGAATGAAACATGACAGACACAGTCATGAAATAAAACAAGACCTTTGTAGGCATAAAGATATAAAATCAGAACATGGGCGCTACGGTTTAGGTGCAGTGGCTTAGGCACTAGTTTGGGTGGGTGGTTTCATTGCTAGAGTTTAGGTGCTATGATTTTCAGCAATGTTAGATGCTATAGTTAAGCTGTTATATTTTAAGTGCTATGGTTTAGGTCCTATGGTGTGAGTGCTATATTTTCAGTATATCTTTGCTCTGTGTTTTGGGCAGTATTGTTTACACACTATGATTTAGGCACTGTGGTTAGATATTATGGTTTAGGTTCTCTGGCTTGGATGTTATGTTTGGGTGCTTGGATTTGGGCGATATGGTTTAAATGTTATCATTTGGCACTATATTTTAAATGGTATCCTTAGAGAATTTTTTGGGAGCAGGATAATTTATTGTTGCAGAGGTTGAGTTCTGCATTGCAGGATGCTAAGTACATTTTCACAAGTAGTTTGATGCACGTGAAAATACCTCCAAACTACCAAATGTTCCCTGAGGAAAAAAAAAATCATCCCAGGTGAACCACTGATTCACTTTCCATAGGGCTTTCTGAGATAATGAAAAATATTTTTGCATTGCACAGGACTAACCACTGTCCACTTCTGGGTTTTGAGATTTTGCAGTGTAGTAGTAAAACTGAGTATTTCAAGTTTTCCTTAACTTTGAGTCAAGTTTTAATATCCATTCCTCTCCCCCTACCCGGGGAGTGGGAGGAGGAAGAGGGAAATGGGAGGCGGGGAGGAGGCAGAAATTTTTTCAATAAAAAAAATATAAAAAAATATCCATGTGTGGCTAGTGGCTACTAAATTGGATCATGTAGATGTAGAGATTTGTAGGCCATTCCGTAGACCTGTATCTTTTTTTAAATTATATTTATTTTTTGTTTGCTTTTTATTTTTTAATATAATTTTTTAAGAAAAAAAGAAACTTTTTACTTTACGTACCCATCCCAGTTCCCACTCCCTCCCTTCCTTCCATTTGCTCCACTTTCCTCCCCACCCCACCCCTCATCCACTTCTCAGAGAGGGTAAGGCATATTACTTTGGGGAAGTTCCAAGGCCTTCCCTACTATATCTAGTCTGAGCAAGGTATCCATCTAAAGAGAATGGGTTCCAAAAAGTCAGTACAAGCAATAGGGATAAATCCTGGTGCCACTTGCCAGTGACTCTGCAGTCTGCCCCAGCCATACAACTGACACCCACATTTTGAGCATCAAGTTTGGTCCTATGCTAGTTCCTTCCCTGTCCAGCAAGAGTTGGTGAGTTCCCGTTAGTTCAGGTAGACTGTTTTAGTAGGTCATGGTCTTGACCTCTTCGCTCATATTCTTACTCTTCCTCCTCTTCATCTGGACGTTAGGAGCTCAGCCCAGTGCTCCACTGCGGGTTTCTGCCTCTGTTTCTGTCAGTTGCTGGATGAAGTTTCTTTCTTTTATTTATTTATTAAAAATTTCCACCTCCTCCCATTCTCCAATTTCCCTCCCATTCCTTATCCCTCTCCTTCTCCAGTCCTAAGAGAAGTCAGGGTGCCCTGCCCTGTAGGAAGTCCAAGCCCCTCCCCCCTCCATCCAGGTCTAGGAAGGTGTGCATTTAAACAGACTAGGCTCCCAAAAAGCCAGTGCATGCAGTAGAATCAAAACCCTTTGTCATTATCATTGGCTTTTCAGTACGTCCTCATTGTCAGCCACATTCAGAGAGTACAGTTTGATCACATGCTCGTTCAGTCCCAATCCAGCTGGCCTTGGTGAGCTCCCATTAGATCAGTCCCACTGTCTCTGTGGGTAAATGCACCCCTCGCGGTTCTGACACCCTTGCTCATGTTCTCCCTCCTTCTGCTCCTCATCTGGGATTTCAAACTAAAATCCATCAGAAAATTTTTTTTTCTGACTAAGTCCATTTATTTCACCTTCCTGAGTTATAGACATTTACATTTAGCCCTTCATTGTTCAGGTTTGAGGACATGTTGCCCATCTTCCATGGGACTCCCTCCACTGAACATTACATGGTTTGGGCACATCATTTTCTTGGTATTTGTCATCAGACTTGCATGCACACCATTCAAGGTCTCCCTCTACTTCCTGTCATTGAAGAAAGCTTCTTCTCTGTTAGTCGGGTGTTTCAGTTCTTTATGTGATAGGGGTTGAAGTACGGATGTCCACTGACTCAGCATGCACTGTTGTTTGTACACAGGGCCCTGTGCTGGCAGAGAATTTTTTTGTAACCTGTTGTGGCAGCATTTTTCTTTTCCTTGAAAATAGATATTTGTGGACCAAGTCTTTCTTCCTTTTTTCTATATTAGAGGGTAATTTCCACATTTTCCACTGTGTATTAATGAATATGATACTCTTCATTACATTTCATATAGTTAACAAGAGTTTAACATATTTCCTGTGTGTGTGTGTGTGTGTGTGTGTGTGTGTGTGTGTGTGTGTGTAGGATAGAACTCAATCCTAGGAATCCTTAGGGGCCATCAACCTCATTATTTGAGACAATGTCTGTCACTGGCCTGAAAGTCATTACAATGGTCTGGATGGCCAAGGATCCCCAGGGATCATCCTCAGCACTAGGATTACATATACAAATCATCATGATGGGGATTTTTCTTGGTATTTTTACGTTTTCAAGTTGGAATCCATATGCTTTCAAGATGAGCACTGTATCAGCTGAGCTGCTATCTATGTAATTCTCTCTCTCATTATTTATAGTCTGAAACATACATGAACAATTCCCTAAATTAATTTAAATTATATAATTATGAGCTAAATATTCTTGGATTTATTTTAGAAAAGTATTAATTAATTTATAATTTGGTTTAGGTTCTGCTCCTTATTTCTAATTTTATGTGAGTGTAAACTGAAAATGCAGTTTATGAATTTGAAATATTTGAAAAATCACAATATTAACTTTTTATTTAGTATATGATAATTTTATTGGCTTGTAATGTTCTTTCGGTATTTGAAAAAAATATGAATTATTTATAAAATTGGGTTTATACAATATATGTCTACATATATACAGATAGACAAATACACCACTATATTCTCTGTATTTATACTTAATAACCTATACTTACTTCTTTAACCTATTGAAGATTAAAAAAAAACTAATTCTTGCTATTAACTACTATGATAGAATCATTTTTGCTGGTTTCTCTTTGTACAAATGTTGACACTGGCTTTCTTATGGTAGTTAATCATTGCTGTCGTATGTCATGTGTCAGGTACAGTCAAATTCTGACGAGCCAGAGTGAATGGTTCAAATTCCAGCTTGACCATTTGTGGGGTATATGGCAAATCAAGGCCTTTAATTTATTCAGACCTCAGGATCTTCATTCATAAAATTCATGTGACAATGAATGGCACCTAACTTTGGGCTACTGAGTGAGTTTCAGAAGTGGCCACAGGGGAAGATCTGGAACAGTGAGCTTTCAGAAAGTAAACCATAGCTAGCCTTTTGTACTGTGTGAAAGACAGAAGTCACCCAGTAAGCATGGCTCATAGCATAGTCATGTGTTGAGATTTTAAATATTAGTTATGCATCTTGAAAGAACTTTTATGTAGGTATTTATATGTCCTTTAATGTTAATTTATAGTTTTAACTGAATTTGACTTTTATTCTATGACTTTAGATGTTATGACTGTCGAATAGTTTTATTAATAAAACTCTGGTGTGGGAGAATTGTCTATATTCTGTCAATCATGTTTTAAATAAATGCTGATTGGCTAGGCAGGAAGTATAGGCAGGTCAACCAGAGAGGAAGTAGAGGTGGGTCGAGAAGAACAGGAGAATTCTGCGAAGAACAAAGCTCTTTCCCCAGTCCAGCCCAGATCACAGAAGAAGCAAGATGTGACCAACCCTGCTGAAAAAGGTACTGAGCTATGCAGCTAACATAGATAAGAATAATGGGTTGATATAAGTTATAAGAGTTAGCAAGAAGCCTGAGCTAATGGGCCAATCGGTTTATAATTAATGCATACTTTCTGTGTGATTTTCTTTGGGGCTTCCTGGCTTTGGGAACTGGATAGGATGGAAACCCCAACAAGCAGGCCCTCATGTTACAAAACTCATTACTGATATAATAGTTTTTAAGAAGCTTAATCTACTCATATTTATTCTAATTAAGCTGTTGTCATTTTATTTTATGCTTATTTTCTTCTTTTGTCTAATACTTCATTATGTATTATGTTAATTATTTTATTCTTTGAAATTTTTATACATGTATATGTTGGTTTTTGATCATATCAACCTCTCACTCTCTCTCTTCTCATTCATTAACACAATTCCCACTGAGTCCAATTAGTGCTGCCCATATATGAGCTTATCCAGTGGAGGACGGAAAACGTACAGTAGTCACATCTCAGAGAGACACGACTCTCTCCCTCTGAGCAGTCTCAACTATCAATACCTCCTTAGCTATGATGAAGACTTGTGAGCCTATCCTCCATCCATACTGGAAGGTGGACTGGTGTGGTCTGTGCAGGTTTTAGCTATGGTGGAGACTAGTGAGCCTATCCTCCATCCATCCTGGAAGGTCAACTGGTGTGGTCTGTGAAGATCTTATGCAGGCACCCAGAGCTGTCAAGAGTTCATGGATGTTATTTCTTGTCACGTCTGGAGGACATTCTTTATCATTCTTATGTATTTAAAACCTTGTTTTTCTCTTACTATACTGATTTGAGTTCTTTGTATAATTAAGAAATTATAAACAATATTTCTGTTTATCTTGTGATAAAAATTAATAATTTTTATAATAATTCTCTATAGAATAAATAATTATATTGTGTTATTATCCTTTTCTTCTAATCCTTTGAATGTTTCCTGACTTCATAAAAGTAACATTCAATACTTGATTAACATTATATTGATTTTTTTAAATTAGAGTTTTGAGATTGTTCTAGAAATATAATGAGTATATTCAAAGTAAACAAAATCATAGCAAAATAATCATTTCAGTTTTACTACTCATTTGACAGTCTGTGTAAAGAATTCCTGAGTCCCAAACTCTATTGCTATTTTATCTATCTATCTATCTATCTATCTATCTATCTATCTATCTATCTGTATATCTGTGTCTATCTATTTCTTTAAAGTTATCTACCCAGTTCCTTTTTTTCCATTCTGTTTTAGGAGAGCTACTGAGGAAGAGACAAACGATTTTTTTAGATGTGGCCATTGATAGTCCCATGTTTTAGGGGATGGCCCTTTACCCATCCTCATAAAAAGCAGTGCTATTGAACTTAATGTGTTATAAAAATGAGCATTGGATGTCTGGAAGAAGTTGGGGAGTGATATCAAGGCACGAGAATATTCAAAATATGTCACATGAATGCACAAAATTATAATAGAACAAATTAAAAAATATTTTTAAAAGAAGATCTACATTTTATAGTACTTTTATAAATTTAGAATTAGAATTTGGATGATGTATTTCCCTAGTTGGAATAGTGATTAATTTCCCATTTGTTCTCTTTCTTTGCTGTTGTATGGAGAAATTTAAAGCAGAGGGGAATGTTCACGGGCCAGTTCAATCTCATGAGCTGGGAGTAGCTCACGAGGGACTCTTGATTTGCTGCCTTTATCTCTAGTTAGAATCACATCCTCCTGAGGGCAATTCTGCTCTGCTAGCTATTGGAGGCTCACAGCAGCAAGCATGCATGCAGTATGGCTTTGACTGTCTAGGTTAAAGAACCTTGTTTACCCTCTATAGTTTAGAAGTTACGTGTACATCTGTTTAGGGTCAGGTAAAGCCAACTGTATCTCTACAAATTCCTGAAGTTGAAGATGGGCTATAAAATCAGGTAAAATTTCCTCAATATCTGAATGCACACTGAGAATTTGTATTGCTATATTCTGATATATCATGTATCCAGGAATAAAAAGGTTGCATAGTAGAACCCAAAGATAGTTAAAAATCAAACACAATAAATTATCTCAACTACAACTATGAGGAATATGGTAATAAAGTTCCTTAATATTTGATTGTCATAAAATAACATTTATTAAATATCAAGTGTATGTGGAAAATTATTGAAATAATTAGATCAAAATAACAACTTACCACTTATTCTATAATTAATGCATGCTATTTACTGGCACAAAACTATACAACAGCACTAATTAGTGTTTCTGAGTATATTTAAAAAGAAAGTAGGGTCTTTTTTTTTATCCATGGGAATTGCTTTCAGAGATCCTACTGAAGATAAAATCAGTGGATGCTCAAGTCCCTCATGAAAACAGCCCAATGTCCCTCATACATGTCACACACCTCATGTGTAATTTAAATGGCCTCTGCATTACTCACTATAACTGATATAATGTAAACACTATGTATATGGGTGTTTAAATGCACTGTTCAGGAAATAAAGACAAGAAAATATATTTACATGATTAAAACAGATGCAACATTTTCTGAATATTTTTATACGTCTTGATTAAACCCACAGATGTAGAATTCATGGGTATATAGAGAAAACAATGCTAGCCTTTTTAAATAAGGAATCAAGTGCTATAATAAGAAGGCACTGAAATTTCCCTGTGCACTTCCTTTTTGACCTTTAAAGTCAGTTTAGTGACATTTATAAAAGAAAAATATTTACAATGTAGAGACAAAAATGTCTGTCGTTGATAGGAACAATGATTATTAACAGAGAATTAAATCCTCACTAAAAAAATACAACCTTATTTTAAATGTAAAATTTTCCAAAAAAACACTAGGTGATGACTTTTGCTCTATGATTTTCAATTATACTATTTCAAATTCTAGTTCTTAATTACAAAATAAGAACTAACTGTTGAATATTTATGCACTATATAAGAATATATCTACAAAGAGAAATTTGATCATATTTGTTCCGTGTATACATGTGTAATCTCAATCTGCACATTACTTTCAAACTAACCTTCTGATGCAATAACTTCAAATATGGCATTTCTTTAGAGTTGTTATCTTTATTGTCATCTAAATTAAAATAGCAAAACTGCCATCATCTCCTCTTACTTCCACTGTCGCTCCAAAAATAGTGGGTAAAACCAAGGCAGGAGGCGCAGGTCTGATTCAGACTCTATCTACTATACTCCTTCCCACACTTCCGAGTGAGTCTTTTATTCCGGTTATTGTCACCTGTGAAAATTCCACAAAACCCCCAAAAGGCCACCTTAAAAGTCAAGTTTATTAAACCTCTCCCAGTTCCTCTGGTTCACTGCAGTCATAAAATTACCTTATATAAGAGATATTTATATGTATAATTCATCAGTTCCTAAAGTCATTGGGAGCTTACTGTCCACACATGCATCTTCTTATACTACTTAGTGCAAAGCCTGTTTTATAGTTAGTCATTTACTTTTTCCGTTAAATCAAGTTAGGACATAAAAATCTAGTACAGGAGCAAGTTATCAGTTAAACATCAGAGTTGACAGTCCCCCAAACTTGTCACTTCACAAAAATGAACAAGCAGCTCTTGTTATAATCAATTTTTTCAGAACAGTCAAGGGCTCACAGCAACCAAGTAAATATTGAGTTAAAGAAGAGACAAAATACAATCAAAAAGAAAAAGTTGTCGCATTCTTATTAGGCCTTATCCAACCCCCATCCTGAAGACCACAATCCTCTTTCTCAAAGAGGATTTCAGTATCTGTTTGGGTAGAGAGAAGAGCCAGGCTTATCAAAAAATCATTGTGCTTGTTTGTTCTAACCTCTGCGGGGGCTGCTCAAAGACTGACACAATGTACTTTCGTCTCATCTATCTTGGGTACCACTTAGGATGAGAGTTATCAAGTATTGATCAGTTCACACATCGGTAAGACTGTGAAAACACAAACTACAGAGTGGAGGAAAATACTGGTAAACATGTATCTGATAAGAGTTGATATATCTATGTCCAGCATATAAATCTGGAATATATGAGGAACTTTAACAGCTCAAGGATGAAAAGACATCTCAAAATCTGGGAAGTAGACTCTGTGATGGCTAATTTTCTGTATTGGTTCAACTGTGCTGTTGGATGCTTAGACAGTGATACAGCATCTTTTAAGGGTGTTTCTGGAAGCGATAAGCATCTGCGTCAGTAGGCCTAAGCTCATTATTCAGGTGGGAATCATCCAATCTTTGAGGATCCTGGTATAACAAAATGGAGACAAGGGTGCATGCACTCTCTACCTCATTTAGATACCAATGTTCTCAGTTTCCTAGACTTGGGTTTGGTCTAGAGCTGTGCCACCATCTTTCTTGTGCCTAAATCTTGCAGTGGTTAAACCATGGAACAACTCTGCCTCCATTTATGTGTGAATAAATTCATTGTAGAAAATCTCTTTTTTATATAAATCTGTATATCCTATACTGGTCTATTTTATGATCAATACTAATTAACTAATGTATATTCTCCAAAAGAAGACATGTGCGTGTGTAATAAGAACACTAACAGATGTTTAACACCATCAGTCATTTAAAAAATACAATTAAATTGTGAAATTAAATTGTAAAATACAATTAAATCTTTACAGCCTCTAGGGTGACTAAGTAAAACAGAAGAAGGGAAATTCATGCATTGTAATGTTGAACCTATGTTGGTAGGAATGTGAAATAATGTAACCATCAGGAGAAACTCCTGTGTTCGTTCTCAAACCATTAAACACATGTATAAAGTACCAGTAGGCATACTATTTGAATTCCTGCCCTCAGATGTTTTACATATATCTTCAGAAGTGGAATTGCTGAATTACATGTCATCTACATTTAATTTTTAAATGCAAAGAATTTGTGGTTATGAAAGAGTTTTGATGAGGTGAATGTAATTAATGGCACTAAAAATGAAACAATTAAATGGTTGAATTGATAAATACATGCCCTTTAGTTCTGCCTATGATAAAAAATACAAATTCATCTATCCTATATCTGAGTAAGATATGTAGCATTTACATAATTAGAACTGAACACATAATTTCTGAGAACTTAGAGAGTTAGCTTCAAATACATGAATATTTTATAAACAATTAGTTTTCAAAATTGTTTTATATATATCTATATAGATAAATAGATAGATAGATAGATAGATAGATAGATAGATAGATAGATAGATAGATAGATAGATAGACAGATAGACAGATAGATATTATTCAATGTGAATGTAACAAAACCCATTAGCAGAATGCAGTTGTGCACTGATGAGAGCCCACACTGACTTAGTATGCTGTAAGGATACTCAGACTATCAACAACTTAATTTTACTTAAAATGTCTAATTTTTTTAAATTATTAAATAATGCCTAAGAATAATAAGATATATTAGCTTCAAAAAATAGTACTTATGTTCATCATTTGGCAGCTGACTGAGATCACTATCAACTGACTAAATTCAAATTTAAATAAAAACTGAAGCATATGCTGATTCCTAATATATACACACTACATTTTATATCATAAAAACCACCTAATTACTTTCTTGGATATCAAAACAAGTGTGACATTAATATGATTAGTTTCAGAAAACAGTAGTCATGCTTAATGAAAATTAGGTCAGTTCTGTCAGTATTATGAGAAAGGGGATTAATTATGTGAATGAAATAGGTAAATGTACTTTTTACATTTATTAATTTAGCACACGTGTCTTTGAGTGATCTCCCCTGTGTGATGAACTTATTCATGATACATGGAATGTCTGTGCTCATTGTCACTCTGCACTATACTCCACTGAGGTGAGGTTTCAATTAGTCCCGTAATACATGATCTTCAATCTGGCTAGCTCACCCTGTCATATACCATGTAATGTTTAGCAATAGTTCCCTGGCCATATTTTACTCCAGCTATTGTCTGGATATTTGTTCACAGGTTGAGACAGTATCTACAGTATCTATCCAGCAGTGGGGCAGTTGGAATATGTTTAAGTCAGGAACACAAAATTCTTACAAACAAAATTGGCATCCCTGTACAAAAGATCTGATGGATCATTCATCCACTCCACCATGTGAAATTTTGGCCATCTTAAAGCAATGAATGAGCATGTAGCATTTTCCAATCTGCGGCTCTCCACTCTGAATTTTGTTCCAAAATTTGTGAAAATAAAGAGCCTATTGGGGTCCAGAAGTTTAGGGTGTTTTGTTAAGGTAGTCCGAGCAGAATGCAACAAAGGCTAGACTAATTTTTATTGTTAAGTAATTATAATAATGAGTGCTAAACTAAGCCGCTTCTTCCACATTTTGACCAAAATCAATTCAGTTCTGTTATGATGTTTGAATTTGGGCAGTCAGGCCTTAGTGACTGCCTTAGTCTTTCTGTACAGCTGTAGCAAATTACCTGAGCAGGATAACCTCTATAGAGAAATCTGCTTCTAATATTACTGGAAGCTTCTCTTAGAACTATGGTAATGTGTCCAAAGTCAAATTTTTAGTTAACATTGATGGTGGCAAAATTTTGCCTCCAAATTCCATTTTTGTATAACTTAGAGAAGGGAACTGTGATGAAAAGGTTAAGTAGCAATGCCAAAGCAGTGAATCTTCTGACTCCGAGTCAGGTGAAATGTTACCCCTAACAGAATCCTGCTACTACCTAAGAAATATATGGGAAGCCCCATATGGTATCCTGAACATTAGAAAAGTATGCTACCTTTATAATTGAAAGCCATTAATATTTGACTGTTAAAAACATAAAGAAATCTATAAAAATACTATTTTGAAAGGTTCAGAGTAGCTGAGCAGTGGTAGAACACTTTTAATCCCAGCACTCAAAATTTGAGGCCAGTATGAACTACAGATAGAGTTCCAGGAGAGCTAAAGGAAATAAATAAATACATAAATAGACATATAAATATATGAAATATTCAGAATCACTAATCATTGGGGAAATGCAAATAAAATCACTGTGAGACATTATAGAAGCCAGAAAGAAATCCAAAATTAATGAGTCAGCAGGTCAGGGTGTGGTGAGGGCACAGGCCCCACTTCCAAGGTCTTTATCTTCACAGGCAAGGGAGGATACGAAGATGGAAACAGGCCAACTTCTATGTGAACTCCCCTTTATGAATGCTCCAATGTATCCCAAGGGAGGAGCCTTTATGATCTAATCTATTAGTGGCTATTATCAAAAGGACTACAGATAACAAATGACAATAAAAACATGGGAAAGGAGATCATTGTACAATGTTTGCTAAAATAGTGTGACCATTATGGACATCACTACCAAGATTCCTTGGAATATTAACACTAGAACTCCCACGTCATCTGGCAATGCCACTAGCATGCACACAGTCATGGGAAACAGTGCAAGTAGTCTGGAGACACCTGCCCCCTAGCTTGCTTTAGTGCCATTCACAGTAGCCAAGAAATAGAATCAAGGACGGTGTCCAATGGCTGGAAAGTGGATACAGAAAATGTATTGTGTGAATATATTGTTCAGATACAGAAACTAGCATGTGTATGTGCTGTAGAAGTGAGCACTACAGAAAATAATTAGATCCTGTCATTTGAAACAGTGTAGTTGAACCTGAAGACCACTATGTTAACTGAAAGGAGCCAGGCCTTAGAAACAAAAGATCTCATATGATCTCACTCATGTGGGATTGTAAAAATCATGTGAGGTTGAAAATAGAATAGCTCTCAAAGATTTGAGTGAATAAGTTTAAACAGGAGTAAGATTCTGGTGCAGATAAGGAAATTAATATTTTCAAGTGCCTGAAGTTTAAATATTTCACCATATAGAAATGATAAAGCTCTGAGGAGATATCTTTTCGATAAAATTGAATTAAACATGAAATAACTCAAGTACTGAAACATCACATGATATCTCATTCCTTTGTATACTGTGTTTTTAATCATTTTAAGACAAATTAAATTTAATAAACTAAAAGAATACATCATAGTCTTTCATGGGTGGCATTCAATATGAAGGGAAGCCAGTTCTCTAATCAAAATCTCAGCAAAGGCACTTGCTGTTGCCACTTTGTATGAGTTCAGTTACAGGAAGAAGGTTCTGCTGCTCAACATCACTGTGTCAAGCGAAACATTTCCGAATTGGTTACATATTTTCTCTCTCATGTAAATCTAGACTAAAGAAGACACAGAAGTGTAAATGTAACAACTGAAATGTTAGAAAGGAAGCACAGTCCTGCTTTCATCCTCTGCTCTAAGCCTTAGAAACGGCTGAGAATCCGCAACATTCACAGCCGTTATATGGACAGCCTAAACCTATAATAAGATTGTGCAGAAAACCATGAGCAGCTATGATGCTACCAGATAAATATAGCCTAAAAGTAGGTGCTATTTAACATTGATTGTAAAAAGACAGCAAGAGTTTCTTTTCTTCTTTCCCTTCAGGTAGCTGCATTTGTATAGGGACACTTTATAGCTTTATACATTTTTTCATGTTGGGTTTTAAGATGTTTCTCTCTTGTTCTCTCTTTGATTTGCATATTTACCTTTAAAAGCTGGCTCTTGAATTTACTGAGTAAAATTCAAAGCGACAGAAAACCAATTCCCCAGTGGCTGCCTAAGCAGAGGCAACAGAGGTCCCCGTTGCTCTTTCATGGGTGTCCTACAGAAGAACCTGCCGTGGGTGGGTGCACCCCTCGTGGTCCCGACTTCTTTGCTCATGTTCTCCCTCCTTCTGCTCTTCATTGGGACCTTGGGAGCTCAGTCCAGTGCTCCAGTGTGGGTCTCTGTCTCTATCTCCATCCGTCACCAGATGAAGGTTCTATGATGATATGCAAGATATTCGTCAGTATTGCTATAGGATAAGGTCATTTCAGGTTCCCTTTCCCCAGCTGCCCAAGGAATTAACTGGGGACCTCGGCTTGGGCACCTGGGAGCCACTCTAGGTTCAAGTCTCTTGCCAACCCTAAGGTGGCTCCCTTAACTAAGAATTGTGCTTCTGTGCTCCCCTATCCAACCTTCCTTTATCCCAATCCTCCTTTTTCCCCAAGTTCCCCCCTTCCTCCCCTTCTCCCTTTTCTATTGGGAGCTCACCAAGGCCAGCTGGACTGTGACTGAAAAAGCATGGGCTAAAACTGGACTCTCTGAACATGGCGAACAATGAGAGCTGATGAGACGCCAAGGACAATGGCAAGGGGTTTTGATCCTACGCAATGTGCTGGCTTTATGGGAGCCTAGCCAGTTTGGATGTTCACCTTCCTAGATATGGACGGAGGAGGGAGGACCTAGGACTTCCCACAGGGCAGGGAACCCTGACTGCTCTTTGGACTGGAGAGGGAGGGGGAAAGGTATGGGAGGAGGGGGAGAAGGGTGGGAGGAGGTGGAAACTTGGTTTTTTTTTTCTCATTTTCTCAATAAAAAAAAAGATTTTTTTTAAAAAAAGAAGAAGCTGCCGATGGTGGCCATCATTGTGCCCATTCTTATGTGAACATTATTAAGAAATAACCCAAACTCATAAAATCAAATATTTCATGTTTTCTCTCACATATGGTATTCAGACTAGAAAAAAAAAACACGAAGAAAGGAGACTACCTGTGAGTGAAACAGAGAGAACAGTTGAATAGTGGAGACATGAGTGGGAAATGGCAGGGAGGGTTGGAACATTGCATGTTCAAAGTACCTGATGTACATGCATGAGCATGTCATAATGAGGCTCACTACTTTCTGCATTAAAATGTACAAATTATCAGAAGATTCTGAAGGGTGGTTTTGTCTGATACATTTTGAGTTGAAACAGTATTTCAGGAGAATGCAAATTAGGATAGTGATGTTGGCTATGGTGAGCATAACAAGTTCTAATATAAAAGCTTAAAAAGGATGGAAGTAAAGAAGATGAGTTGAATTTACAGGCAAAAGGGTAGCAACTGGAGTAGAGTTATTCAAAAGCAAGCCCCTTGGACCTCATGCTGAGTCCACTTAAACTCTGGCTACCTTAGCTGAAATGTTTAAATTGCTCAGAGAGTCATGTAACTTCCAAGAGATGGAGCAGCTTGGAATTAGAAGGAATAAGAAGAAATTACTGTTTGAGTTTGAGTCTCATTTTCTCAATAAGCTTCCTTTAATGAACAGAGCAGAGGTACCTAGAAGAGGCCCCATGCCATAGCAATCAAGGCAGAGTCCACAGAGGCACACTCAGAAGAAAGGGAAAGAGTGACCAAGCAGTCACCTACCAATTTATCAGTGAAGTTCATTTAAACACTGTGAGATCTAAAATATGCATTGCTATTTTCCAAAAATGTTTCTTTCTCTAATTATTAAAGATTTACATGTGTAATCTAAAATATTTTAAAATATGCAAAGTTGCATCAAAGAAAGTGAGACACACTATTAAACATAATTATGTTTAACATTAGGAAGACTTATAAAATGATTTCTTCTGTAGCTTTCTCTCAGTTCTGCTGATATTAATATTTAAGGGATTATGGTATACAAAGACCTTGCTTCTGTTTTTCTATCTAGTTTAACATCAGGATCATATTCATGATACATGTGTACAGGTTTGACTCTTTAATTAGTGACATTTTGATCTTCTAAGTTAAGTTCATATTTTAACATGTTCATTTTTTTATCTCAATGAGTCCTAGCTGATTAAACATATGTTTTCATTATTGTAGAGTAAAATACATTTTATTGGCTCAAAATACTGCATATTTTTATGTGAAATCAGTCTGTTGTTTTTCATTATGTAACAATTTTTGCCATTTTACCATATCTTGTTTTCTGGAAATTTTACTTGATTTCTAACCATATTACAAAAAGAGTGTGTAGGTTCCCCCCCTGCACAGTCTGGGTAATACTATCTCACTAATTTTAAATGGAATATACCTGGTTTCATCAGCAAAGACAAGTTCCAAATTGTCTTAAATTTTCCCACATTTTCTCTTTTACCTGTTCATAGGTCATTTTGCTTCTGAATCAGGAAGGAATATTAGATTTGACCCATGCTTTTAATACAAGTCTTGTATTAAATTAACTCAACTTTTTCTTCGTCAATAATTGCTGTAAAGTACATGTAGCATTAAATTTAGTACCTGAACAACTTTAAACCAACAGTGGAATAGTGCTAAGTACATTCACACTGTGCAAGCACATGTAAGAACTCTGGGCAGCTCGCATAGCCCAGCACAACCTACCTCATTAAACAAAACTTTTTATTCCCTCTTTCCCACAGTCCCTTGCAATCTATTTTGTTTTTGTCAATTTGACTTACAGCAACTCATCGACTAGAGCCTTGTAATACTTAACTTTTCTGTAAATGGATCTTTACATATAACATCCTGTCATCAAATAATATCAATGTTGTATCATGTGTCAAATTTTTTCCTCTATGAATCTGAATAATGTTTCATTGAATGAATGTATCACATGTTTATGAAATCATGTGTTTATGTATACATGGGTTATTTATATTTTTTGGTTATATGAATAATGTTGAAATGATTATGAATGCCAAGATAACTCTTTGAAGCCATACTTTAAATTCATAAATTTAAATATATTAGGTATATACACAGAAGTCAAATTGCTGGATTATATAACAATTTTATTTTAATCTTTGGAAGAATTATCAGTTGTTTTAAAAATCAGTGCCATTATATTATAATCTTTTTAAGAGTTGAAAAGGTTCTAAATTTCCAAACATCCTTGAGAACCCTTTGCTTTTTAGCCAATGGTCATCTAAATGGGTCCAAACATAGCTCAGCATAGACCGAACTGCACTTCCCTAGTGACCAATGACAATTTGATGTAGTTTGTTGGCTATTAGTATATCTCCTATAGAGGATGTCTGATGTGGGAGTGTCATATATCAATCTGTTTATTTCATTGGTTAAATAATAAACAAACTGCTTAGGCTCATAGCTTAGAACATAGGTGGGTGGAGTAAACAGAACAGAATGCTGGGAGGAAGAGGAAGTGAGCCCAGAGACTCGACAGCTCTCCTCTCGGGAGCAGACGCCTCAGAGAGACACCATGCTCCCGGCTCCTGGGCAGACACACACGATTCAGCTCCGACCCAGGATGGATGTAGGCTAGAATCTTCCCGGTAAAACCGGTGCTCACAGATTATTAGAGATGGGTTGATCGGGATATCAGAATTAGCCAGTAAGGGCTAGAGCTAATGGGCCAAGCAGTGTTTAAATGAATACAGTTTGTGTGTTGTTATTTCGGGGCATAGGCTAGCCAGGCAGCCGGGGTGCTGGGGACGCAGCCCTGCCGCTCCTATTACTACAGATGTCTATCTCAACTCTTTACCTACATTTGAAGTGACTTCTTTCTGTTTTCTTGATTAGGACAATAGTTATATTTTCATAGAAGTTCTTCACACATTTCAAATATAAAACCATGTTAGATATATCATTTGAAAATATTTTCTTCAAATAAGCAATATTTTCCCAATTCTTTTCACAGATAATAATGAGTTGAATAATTAGCTGTTTGAAATTTTACCTTTATCTACACTTATTTGCCATTTGATAACCAGGTACTTATAAACTATGTCAGTAACATGACTCAGAATAGCATCATGCCTGTATGCTCATAGAGGTGTCTTTAAATATGTAAAAATATAGGCATGTTTATGCTTTAAGCTATTATATTATATAATATGATATAAAATAAATTTGAGAGAAAAATGTTGCCAGAATGGACAGTATTGTGAGGAATCCCCACTCTCTCCCAAGCAAACCAATCTTAAGTGATGAGAATTACAAAAGCATAAGCTAAACCATTTAAAGTCCCTGGAAGGTGTACAAAGGAAGTGATCCGGATGAGTAACAGTTTATTTAAGAAAATATATTGGATTTAATTAAGAAAACTGAGTTTTCTTACAGTGTTTGTGATAAAATTTGATTCTAAAATACTCAAGATAACTATGATAGAAACCCTACTCTACTCAAATGTTAACAAGATGAGTTTCCATGCCCTTTCATATCCTGGCCCAGAGCTCCAATTTCTTACAGGCTAGGAAAGTCAAAGCCTTCACTGTTGGGTAGAAATTATACTCCAAATTCAATAGTTAAAATGCTGGGACACAGACAATATTGGTCCAGCTCCCTCTTAACATGCATATACCATAAGAGGAGACTAGTGCCACCATTAATGTGTACTGTATTCAACCAATAGGTATGTTACTATAAGCAAGAAGCAACTGTTCTCTGGACAAACATTCTACTCAATGAGCAATACAGTCCATAAATACAGAAAGCCTCTGTGGCTCTATCCAAGGGGTTTGATTATATATAGACGAAAGCATGGATACAAATCAGGCTTAACAAGCCTGTAGAAAATGGTGGGGTGGGTGGTGGTAGTAAGCAGTTAGGCGAAGGTTTACAGTCGAGAGGTAATAAAAGTAAAATACATAGGAAAAAGATAAAGGTAAAATGATGCTAAAAACAAAAATAGCACTTGGGGAAGGAGCAAGGCCAAGAGATTGCACAAAGAACGACACGATAAAGAGACTCAATTATGAACTAGAATAAAGAGTGGGACAATTCCTGACCTGAGACATTCTCCAAAATAATAACTCAGTCAGCCACCTTTGAACGTTAACAGCTGAATGTGATACCAGGAGATGCACAGAGACGATGAGAGAAAGAAGAGGTAAAGGGTAGTTATAAAATTGAAGCTGGAAGAACCGCATGACTGGTTATTCACATCTGGACCCAGGACTGCATCCTCTGCTGAGACACTTCAAATCTGCACAGTGCAGGCAAAACTGACTGTACTTAATCATCGATAAAGTCACTGAAAAAATACACATTGAACTATAAACCTCAGGGGGGAGGAGGGGAATCAGTGCCCAGTTTACATTTTATCATTGCAATTGTCCAATTTATCGGTAAAAGGATTTAGGGCACACAAAGAAATCAAGCAGCTACAGAAGCAGTGCGAACCCTGAGAGGTCAGGATACTGCACTTACTAAACAAGGGTTTCAAAGGTCTGATTATAAATGAGTTTTTAAAACTCAAGTGTTTTCAATAATTAAAGCAAGATCTGAAGCCAGTAAAGATGTCGGTAATAAGACAGACTTGGGAAGAAGAAGCAAAGGCAATTTCAGATTTTCACGTACTGTAATTTAGATAAAAATTACGCACTGCAAGAGTATAGCAAGAGTTTTTAAGTTGTCAGAAGAAAGAAACAACACACTTGAGGAAATGCAGAGTATGCAACTTGAAGAAAACAATTAAAATACATTTTAAAAAGGTGAAAACAACAGTGAAGAAATATGAGACATTATTCCCATCAACATCTATATACTGGGAATATCCTAAAGCCGTAATCCAGAATTATAAAAGAGACTATGTCTTTAAACATCGAAAATGTTACTTATTCATTCAAGAAGCTCAAAGAACTTGGGGTGAAAATCAAAGATTCACACCCAGATCAATAGTCTTAAAATTAACTGTAGCATCACACTGATAATATTAACAAATCCTCAAATATTAACAGCTGACTTTGGATCTGAAACATTGAAAGTCTGTACACGACAAAGTCAATGTACTAAATTTAAAAAAAAACAGCCTATCAAAAAGTTTTCATTTATCAAGACTAAAAGGATGTCAAGATTAAATTTTACATAAGAAAATTTAGAAAATTTCTATTGTTCTTGAAGTTGGAAGCAATTAATAGGCAGATATATGCGTTAACAACAGACTTCCAATCAGGTTAAGACCAAAAGAAAATATTAATGCCACATTGCTTCTTTTTTACCTCAATTAAAAGGAAATGACATAAAACAGCCTGCAGAGACTATTCATTCTCAGAGTTTCGTTCTGTATGGTCACCAGCAGCACTCAATTAGGAAAGGCTTAGCCACATTTTTACAGTGAGAAGACAGGATTAGGTCCCTGTGAGCCTCTGATGGTCTTGTTTCATGTAGAAAAAACATACTGCTCAGACACTATTTACCATAGTAGTTATGAATAACTGTGGGTCATACATCTTTACACTCAAATGAAGTAAGAAGATTCTGAATATTATCCGACACTGGAAAATGACCACAGAATTCTGGTTGGGTATCTCTGCTCCTCTTGTTCTAGCTTCATCCTGCATTGTCATTCCTATGTCAGCACGATCTCAGGCCTCGTTAGACATGGTTTGGTGAACTGCACCTTCCTTTCTCTGGACGCCATACTGTGAATACATTGACATCGAACTCAGTAACACTAGCACTCCATGTCAGAATAGTGCCTAAGGGCATGCTTTGACTGCAGTCTGGGGTGGAGATACACTCATAACTGAAAGACGACTTCCTTTTTTAGAAAGACAACTTCTGAAACTTACGCAAGAGGAAGATGAAAATGTTAATTGACATGTGGTTAATAGGCCAAAGCTAACTCCCCTGGACTGTATACATTAACCAGCATTTCTGGAGTTGAAAGACTAAGATCCACGTGTGTCAGTGCGAGTCTCTCCCAAGATCTCTCCTACTGCCTCATGTGCTGTCATCTTCATACCCTAGCATGCTCACCCTCCGTGTGCACAGACACCGTCCCTTCCTGTTATGTCATCTTCATACCCTAGCATGCTCACCCTCCGTGTGCACAGATACCGTCCCTTCCTGTTATGTCATCTTCATACCCTAGCATGTTCACCCTCCGTGTGCACAGATACCCTGTCATGTCATCTTCATACCCTAGCATGCCCACCCTCCGTGTGCACACATACCCTGTTATGTCATCTTCATACCCTAGCATGCTCACCCTCCGTGTGCACAGATACCCTGTCATATCATCTTCATACCCTAGCATGCTCACCCTCCGTGTGCACAGATACCCTGTCATGTCATCTTCATACCCTAGCATGCCCACCCTCCGTGTGCACAGATACCCTGTCATGTCATCTTCATACCCTAGCATGCCCACCCTCCGTGTGCACAGATACCGTCCCTTCCTGTCATGTCATCTTCATACCCTAGCATGCTCACCCTCCGTGTGCACAGATACCCTGTCATGTCATCTTCATACCCTAGCATGCTCACCCTCCGTGTGCACAGATACCGTCCCTTCCTGTTATGTCATCTTCATACCCTAGCATGCTCACCCTCCGTGTGCACAGATACCCTGTCATGTCATCTTCATACCCTAGCATGCTCACCCTCCGTGTGCACAGATACCCTGTCATGTCATCTTCATACCCTAGCATGCCCACCCTTCGTGTGCACAGATACCCTGTCATGTCATCTTCATACCCTAGCATGTTCACCCTCCGTGTGCACAGATACCCTGTCATGTCATCTTCATACCCTAGCATGCTCACCCTCCGTGTGCACAGATACCCTGTCATGTCATCTTCATACCCTAGCATGTTCACCCTCCGTGTGCACACATACCCTGTTATGTCATCTTCATACCCTAGCATGCTCACCCTCCGTGTGCACAGATACCCTGTCATGTCATCTTCATACCCTAGCATGCCCACCCTCCGTGTGCACAGATACCCTGTCATGTCATCTTCATACCCTAGCATGCCCACCCTCCGTGTGCACAGATACCGTCCCTTCCTGTCATGTCATCTTCATACCCTAGCATGCTCACCCTCCGTGTGCACAGATACCCTGTCATGTCATCTTCATACCCTAGCATGCTCACCCTCCGTGTGCACAGATACCCTGTTATGTCATCTTCATACCCTAGCATGCTCACCCTCCGTGTGCACAGATACCCTGTCATGTCATCTTCATAACCTAGCATGCTCACCCTCCGTGTGCACACATACCCTGTTATGTTCTTCATACCCTAGCATGCTCACCCTCCGTGTGCACAGATACCCTGTGATGTCATCTTCATACCCTAGCATGTTCACCCTCCGTGTGCACACATACCCTGTTATGTCATCTTCATACCCTAGCATGCTCACCCTCCGTGTGCACAGATACCCTGTCATGTCATCTTCATACCGTAGCATGCTCACCCTCCGTGTGCACACATACCCTGTTATGTCATCTTCATACCCTAGCATGCTCACCCTCCGTGTGCACAGATACCCTGTGATGTCATCTTCATACCCTAGCATGTTCACCCTCCGTGTGCACACATACCCTGTTATGTCATCTTCATACCCTAGCATGCTCACCCTCCGTGTGCACAGATACCCTGTCATGTCATCTTCATACCCTAGCATGTTCACCCTCCGTGTGCACAGATACCCTGTTATGTCATCTTCATACCCTAGCATGCTCACCCTCCGTGTGCACAGATACCCTGTCATGTCATCTTCATAACCTAGCATGTTCACCCTCCGTGTGCACAGATACCCTGTCATGTCATCTTCATACCCTAGCATGCTCACCCTCCGTGTGCACAGATACCCTATTATGTCATCTTCATACCCTAGCATGCTCACCCTCCGTGTGCACAGATACCGTCCCTTCCTGTTATGTCATCTTCATACCCTAGCATGCTCACCCTCTGTGTGCACAGATACCCTGTCATGTCATCTTCATACCCTAGCATGCCCACCTTCGGAGTGCAGACACTGCCCCTTCCTTTTATGGACACAAATCCTTCTGATAAGACTTTATTTACAGTCATTAAAACTTATTCATCTCTTTAAAGTCTCCATTTCTAAATAAAGTTACTTCAGTGGGAGGGTTTTAATGTACGGATTTAGGGAGGAAACATTCCCATCCGTTCAATTTTCAAACTTTCAGGTCCTAACAGAGTCTCCCTTCTGATGAAAACTAAGAAAATTATTAACTATCTCCTGATCCCATTTCTTTTTTAGAAAAAATAAGGACTCCTTTGAATTGTGTCTTTCCAGTGGCTGATATTCTCTCTAAGCTCCAATATCTGGTCATTTCTGTTCGGAAATGTCTTACTTCACAGAAAAGAATGAGGTCGAGAGGAATTCAGTGATAGTTGTTAGCAAAGTTTAAAGAATTAAGACCAGTTCTGGAAAAAAAATGTGGACAGTTACAAAATGGAAGAAAATATTTCAAAATAATTTTCCTCTAACATATATGATACATAAATATAGTCCTACAACTAAGTCAATAACAGAATTTTAAATAGGCAATAGATCTCAATAGAACTTTATTTACTGAAGGAAGATATACAAATGAATAATAAATATGAAAAATACTTAACATTAATATATATCTATAAGGGACATGGAAATCAAAACCACAATGTAAGATAATTCCATAACTGCTAAGAAAGACGACTATGAGATGAACACATTTTTAAAATTGGGTAACAACAAGCATTGACGAGAGTGAGGGGAGAGTGGGAATTCTTCATACTGTGCTGGTGGGAATGAAAATGATACCTGGAAATTTACTTGCTGATTATACTAAATGTTAAGCACAGCCTTATTGTATGACCCAGAAACTCTATTCCTATCTGTGTATTTAATAATAAACCATATGTCAACACACATACCTGTCTATTGTCATGTACTTCATACTAGTCAAAATAGGAAAACGTCTCAGAATTCACAAGTGTCTTATGGGTAAATATATTATGATAAAAGGAAAAATTGAAACAGAAGTCAGATGGTGTGAATTCCATTAATATAAATGTTTGCAAGAGCTGAGACCACATACATAGCATGTACATTCCTTACTTGTTGCACACTCACAGGTAGGAGAAATGAGGTTTTTATCATGTTTTATTTTTTTTAAAGTTTCTGTGTGTGTTTCACTTGCATGTTTGTGAGCAAGCAATGCCCAAGGAGACCAAAAGACAGCATTAGATCTCCTGGGACTAGAGTTACAGACAGTTGTGAGCCTCCATGAGGGTGTTGGGAATCAAGCCCGCGTTCTCTGGAAGAGAAGTCAGTGCTCTTAGCCACTGAGTCAACTCTCTTGCCCCAGGGACTTCTCTATAATGCAAAAAATTTTCATATTCTGATTGAAACAATGGTTGTACAACTCTGTAGAATGTTAAACATATTAATTGTCCATCTTAAATGTAGTTTGGGTGATATATATTTATTATTATGCTATATTGTATTACTTTTTATTATATAAACCCATACCTCTCACAGAATTTAAACAGACATTTCTAATGATTTCTGTAATTCACACAACAGTATACTCATCCAATTTCCTCATAATTTTTTTCTGTATTTTGACTAATCTCATGAACCGTAATGAATGATCATTATTACTTCAGCAATATATTTTAAAATTAGTATTAGTTTATCTGTAGGTGAAATTTTTGAAATTATCCTAAAACTTTTGTATTTTTTTTCTAAAATCTTTTACTTGAACCTAACTCCCTGTTAATATGTCACAGTATAGATTCTGACAACACTTTATTAGACAAGTTAGTTTCATGGATTTTTCCTTTTTTAAATTATACATTTTACTAGAGTATGCCAATATATGTCTGTGTATTGGATTTTTTAATTTCCCTTTGCTAATTCTTCAGGCATGGATATGTATTCAAAAAACTGAACTTTCTGAACATGGCGGACAATGAAGGCTGATGAGAAGCCAAGGACAATGGCACTAGGTTTCGATCCTAATACATGAACTGGCTTTGCGGGAGCCTAGCCTGTTTGGATGCTCACCCTCCTGGACCTGGATAGAAGTGGGAGGACCTTGGACTTCCCACAGGGCAGGGAATCTGGACTGCTCTTCATTCTCGAGAGGGAGGGGGAATGGAGTGGGGGGAAGGGGGAGAGGGGAAGGGGAGTGAGGGGAGGGGGCAATGTGTGGGAGGAGGGGGAGGGAAATGGGAAATGGGGAGGAGGTGGAAATTTATTTTCAACAACTAAAAAAATAAAATAAAAATAAAAAAATAAGAAAAGCATAAAAAACCCTAAATATTTCAATAATTCTGAGAAATCCTTTTTGCGTATTATTTCGTATATACAGCTTTTCTCCCATAAGAATTTTCACTTTGTCTATATGTCCCTTACCACATTTTAAAATAGCTATCTTTGGTATTATTAGATTTTCATGTTTCTTTCAGTTTTCAGTATTTTATCTTATCTTTTCTAACTTTAAATATTCAGAAATAACATTTTTGCAGGCAAGTAACTTGTATTTAAAATTATCCACACTTAACATATTACATCTATCTTTACTGTTTGTAGGGGTAGTATCAATTTTTTAAAAATTCTTTATATCCACCTTCTTTGGCTAACTGACCCTTTTCACATATGTGATATTTTCCTGTGTACGTCTTTATTAACAGGAAATAACTGAGCTTTTCCTATTATTTCCAGTGTTCAGTATATTTTCTCTTCCAAATCAGGTGTCTATTTCTTCAGGATATTTTTGTTTTAATCCAATAGAGTTAAGGGAAATTTAGGACATCTAGTGACAGAAACTTGTGGTTTTTAAAGCCTACTTAAGTTATCCAATTGGAAGTAAAGTCACAACTAGCGCAGAGACTGGGGGAAGCAGTCTTATCTCTGTAAGCAGCTATTGTTTCTATTGTCGTTGCTAGTCCACTCTACTCCATCTCCAATGAGTAGTTTAACACGGTTAGAATGAGTTCCAAGACATATCACACAGTTGTGTTCAACGTCATGGCAAAGACTAATTATAGCTTGATTATACTCATTGTAAAATGTAAGGATATGGTCTAAATACCACAGTCTAGAAGCCCCCAGAACTTTCTATGCAGACTATTTAATACTTCCACTTTGAGTGGTTCTCCTGTCTCTGCCTCCCAGGTTCATTATGAGGCTACCATTGATCTCTCTGATGATCAATTCCATTTAAAATTGTCTTTTAATTTATCGTATTTGTTTTTCATACTAGTTTGGATACATTGCAAACATCCTTTTTCAAACAAATAAAGACAATTGCCTTTGCTTGGTTATTTAAAAGCTTAAAAGCTTAAATTTCACTGTGTAGATCAACAATAAAGATGCTTTAGTACAGAACACATTTTTATATAGCAACACATTCAGCATACACTTTGATATATTCCGGTTTCTATTTTGTTTCCTCTGTATTTTCCCTTTGTTTTCTTCTCCAATTTTAACTTAAATTTTGCCATATTTTATTTATCCTTATGGACTGGTTTAATTCCTTTCTGGTAAAGAAGAGTACGTACATAAATCAAATTAAGAGTAGAAAGCCTAATTCAGGCTCTATTTTCCTCTTATTAATAATTTCTGTGGTTTGCATGCCTGTGCCCTTAGAATAGCAATTTAAATTAAGAAGCAGAGATATAATGTCCCATTCTCTGTTGCAATTGTAATTATAAATGCTACTCCACTGTAAAGAGATGTGCTATGATTATGATCTTGAGTTCACCTACCCTGTCTTATTTCTGCTACATTTAAAATAACTTAAAATTCACTTCATTACAATTTGTGTTTTTATTAAATGCCTATTTTGTGTCAACACAGTAGCCAAAATTTAAATATCATAGTTTTTAAAAATACAGTAAGGTATATTTTACACTAAAATTTCCCTTGATATTATTACCTGTTCAGAATCTACAAGCTATCCTCAGATTACAAAATCCTGAATTTTCAGTTGAATAATTTGACATCTACTGACTTGAGGGTTTAAGTATCAAAGTAATACTTAAAAAGTCTTCATTGTCAAAATAAAAATGTTTTGAAATTATTAGCCAACCTATTCCAAAAGCTTTCTTTCTTTTTTCTTCTTTGGCTTTTCAAGACAGGGTTTCTCTGTTGCTTTGGTTCCTGTCCTGGAACTTGCTCTTGTAGAACAGGCTGGCCTCAGATTCACAGAGGTCCATCTGCCTCTGTTTCCTGAGTACTGGAAATAAAGGCATGCACCACCACCACCCGGATCCAGCTCCACCACCACCTGGAGCCAGCTCCAAAGCTTTCTAAAGAAAATCATGTCAGTGGTGAAATAAACAATTATTCTTTAAACAAAAGAAGTACCCTTCAGAATAGTCTATTTCAAGCATCAGGTCAGGAAGCTACAGACATTAACTATCCAAATGACCAGTCGATGCCCTCTAAGGGACAAACCACTGCTGAAGGGCTCTGGGGACTGTATATTCACTATAGTGAAAACAGACTGAAGATGAAGATAGTCTCAAGGAGGCGATGATTCTCCAAGGCATGTGTGCCCCTCCAGACACAGAGACCTAATAACTGGAAACCAATGAGTACCTGAAGAGGAACGAGGAGGCTTGGAATTATATGCTTTCTCCACAAATCTCTGAGGAGTGTAGGAAAATAAAGGTGAACTTATAAATATTGGAACACCCCAAGGGACTCAGGGCCCACATGAAAAGCATGCTAGGCAGGCAGTGGCTCTTTTGCCCACTTCTCTCTAATAAGCTATGATCAGTTTACCTAATTCTAAGCTAGAACATATACATATCCCATAACAGTTTAAGATTCAGGCAAGGCTTCCTCATGCAGCAGAACTCATGAATAAGAAATGCGTGTCAGTCCATGTTGCCTAAGTATAGATGTACGCAGTGTTAGAAGCCTCGACACTCCTCATCCGCCAGCCTATACTTTTGTGCCATCTGAATGACAGGTACATTTGCACAAACATGTTTGTACTCAGCTAAGCATACTTATACAACAACGATTTGCTATATGGAAAGAAAGAAGTCATTTTAATTAATGTTGGTTTAGGAAATACCCTGAGTCTGCTGCTTCACAACCTCACCTGCTTGCAGGATCACTGGAGTCTCTGAACATGTTTCTCTGTGAATCAACTTTGTCAGACTAAAACCTGATTTCATATGCTTCATTATGTAATCAAAATACAGGTCACACATGAGCCTGGCAGGAGTATTTGGAGTTAAATTTGCAGCGAGCAAGCATAATCTCTCGATTCTTTGTTGCAACTTATATGCTTTGATGAACAAGGTGAAGGAAGATGTTCTCATGGTTCAAACAAATACATGTTTGAAAGTGAAAAGTTGTGATTATTTTGACAAGATGTTTTTAATTCATTAGAGGTTTGCAACACTGGATGAGGGGAAATTGCACATCAGAGAGAAATCTCATGGCTGACTGGCACCCTTGCCCCCTAGACATAAGCAAATGCAGACACTATTTTCATCCAATGCTTTATATTATAAATATTATGTTAGTAAATCATGTAAAAAGAGTTTTTCAAAAGTATTCAGATTTCTTAAGTTCATATTCAATACAGCTATGTGGAGACGAAGTCATAGAGTCTCTATAGCAGGAGATAATGGATCAAAAGAATTGTATGAAATCATTCCTTTGAGTTCAGGCACCATGAGATATATAATGCTATATGGGGTGCCATTTAGCTATATGCAAAGAAATTCACAAGAAAAGATATCTGAAATAACTATTTATTTTAAACAGAGTAAAGATTTAAGATTAAATGCTAAGGGAAGTAATGAGACAGAGGATGAGCTATTTAACTCATATTTAACTATGAGGAATTCCAGTTAGTTTAAAGGGAGAGAATAGAGTTATTAAGATGTGGCAGAGAAACACTAAAGAGAACAACAACTAGAGCAGAAACAAGAATGCTTTATGACACAGAACAAATTATTCAAAAAAGCGCAACAAAAAAGATGTGTGTGCCTTGGGCACTGGTGAAGCAGCTGCATCAAATTACCAAAGGGGCAAAAGGGCAGAGACAGACACAGACACGGGAGAAAAAATTAGAGAAAGGGGGGCTTTTAAAATAATTTAATATTCACAATGTAATAGTGTCACACTAATATGATCTTCATTAAAAAAATGAAATTTATTTGCTTTCTTACTACCTTTTTTGTTTGTTTTTATTTGAAAGGTTTTGATGACAATGTGGGAAGAGGGCATTTTTGTGTGTGGTTAAGTCTTAAACACTCAAACTCACAATTTCCCTCCAGTACGAGTATTTAACAGGAAAGAAAAGTGTGGCCGTCAGAAATTAAGAGTAGTCAGGATAGTTGAGTCTTCAACACACTGTTTTGGGAGAGAATATAGGTAAATCCCTGGAAAAGAATCTAGGGTCATCATGAATGAATAGAGGACATCATGAATGACCACTAACAATGAGCAGGATGCTAATATGTAGAAGTAAATAAGGTAGGAACATGACGTTTGCTGATTACAAGTAAAATAAACTAAATGATTGTCTGGCGAAGGAAAAAGTAGGGCTTTCACAATAATGAAACTAAAGCACTCAACATAATTAGAAAACATAAATAAATAAGGAAAAATGTGAAAGTTGGGATCATATGATATGATTTTAAAACATATTTGATATTAGGAAAAAGAGAATTCAGTCAGAAAAAGCACCAAAATTTGTGTGAATATTTCATAAGGAAGATATACCAAACAAAGTAAATATGCAAAAGTATATCTAATATCATCAGCCACCAGAAAAATTCTAATTAATATCATGACAAGATACCACTATATTTCTATAAAAACAATTGCAGTAAACACTCATTGATAGTAATGAAAGATGGCAAGGATGCTGAGTCCCTACCTCTCTGGTATTGACCATGAGAACACAAATAGTTACAGTGGGAAAAAATATGAAACATTTTTGTAACATTAAATATACATTTACCATAGTACAGAAAAATGATGGCATAGATTTGCACAAAAACCTGCCCATAAATGTTCACTGAAGCTTTATTTATAAAATCCCCAAACCAGAATCTAACCAGATGTCCTTCAAGAGTTGAATGAACAAAACAAATGTGGACTGTGCATACAATAATTCTTATTCAGCAAGAAATAAGAATGAACTATTCACCATAACTATGAGTTAACAGTTGAATGAATTTCTGGGTGATAGTGCCAAATTTTTGAAAAATGAAAAGCTGTTCCTTATTGATGACAACATGTTTGATTCTAGCTATATGATATTGGATTGGCTATTATAGAGAAGGCCAGCATTTCAGTGGTTCACAAGGGCAAGGCAGGGGAAAGAGCATGGCTTGAAGAAAACATGCAGAATTTAATGGTGGTGCACCTGTATAATCTGACTATTAAAATTACCTACACAGTTCATAGAGTTTTGAACTACACATGCATAGGCAGACAGACAGACAGACACATACACACACACACACACACACAGAGAGAGAGAGAGAGAGAGAGAGAGAGAGAGAGAGAGAGAGAGAGAGAGAGAGAGAGAAACAAAAAGCATCTGGTGAAATTCAATTAACATATCTCATATCTGCTTTACTTAATAATATTCTACTAATGTTCATTTCCTAGATTTGATGAAATGCAAAATTATGTAATTACCATTGAGAAAATGGGTCCATTTCAACTTAATATACTAAATAAGTTAAAAATAAAAAGCAGTAAAAATTAATAAAGATATCTAAAATTTGCAGAGGAGGTCTGTACACACAGCCTAAGGTTTCTCCAGCAATGCGTTTTATTAAACCAATACAAGCAACAAATCTTTACAGGGTACAAGAGCATTGTCCCATAGTACTTCCCTTTTTTCTTTTCAAAACATGAACTCTGAATCAAGTCTCCTTTATTTAACTTTTTTCCTTACCACTATCCATAACAACTAGTAACCAACACTCTAAACAAAGACCATCCATAATCCATTTTTTTGGGAATGTAGGCATAGTTTTCTAGGCTACTTCCTGCTGATTAGGGGCACTGATAATCTTACAGGGACCAAAGAAAATTTAGGATTATGGTCAAGTCCTGACTGGAATAGTCTATGAGGCTTGATCATCTTAGCCAGCAATCTTGAGGCTGTTTTGGATATAGAACTCAGAGAAAACTCCAACACAGGCCCTTTGAAATGTTGAATTAACTGGGCTATCCACTCCTACTGGAGATTTTTCTGGGGAATCTTCCTTGATGAAACCTAATTTTTCTTAAGCCAGAATGAATCCACAGCCTCCCATTTCCTGTAGAAGCAAAAGCAAAACCTCTTCTCCAAAGTAACATATTTTTTGACTTAAATTTTGAAGTCAAAGCATTTTCAAATAATTGGTTGGATTAATCCTGAAGCATTTATAATTAAATATCTTTCAGCTGTTGCTGCTCCTTCCTCAGTCATCAAACAATTCAAAGACAACACAATAGCATAGAGTATCAAGAATCTCTTTGTATTTTCTGATGGAGGAAGGTCGTTGGCTAATAAAGGAACTGCCTTGGCCCATTTCATTGGTTAGAAGATAGGTGGGAGGAGTAAACAGAACAAAACACTGGGAGGAAGAGGAAGTGAGGTCAGACTCAACAGCTCTCCTCTCGGGAGCAGATGCCTTCAGAGAGAAACCATGCTCCCAGCTCCCAGGAAGACGCAAGCAATGAAGCTCCGACCCAGGATGGACATAGGCTAGAATCTTCCCGGTAAGCGCACCTAGGGGTGCTACACAGATGATTAGAAATGGGCTAAATTAATATGTGAGAATTAGCCTAGAAGAGGCTAGGTAGAAATGGGCCAAAGCAGTTCCTTTATTAGCCAATGACCTTCCTCCATCAATTTTCTATCTTTATATGGCTTTATTTTAAACTGTTTCTTTTATTTTTATTTTTAACTTTTGTTTGTTTGTTTGTTTTTTTGAGGCATGGTTTCTCTGTTTATCTTTGGTTGTACTGGAATTCACTCTGTAGACCAGTCTGTCCTTGCACTCACAGAGATCTACCTGTCTCTGCCTCCCAAGTGCTGGGATTAAAGGTGTGCGCCACCACCACTGAGATCTCTCTCTCTTTCTCTCTCTCTCCCTCTCTCTTTTTAAAGGACTTCATCCCTTTTGTTTTTGTTCCCAAGCCTACATATATTTTTAAATACACTGTAAACTGTTTAGAGGTTTTTATTTTTTTAAAAAATATCTCTCTTTTTCTGACCACATGAGTCTTTAGTTTGCTAAGCAATATGGCTAGGATTAAAGCTGTGACTTTGACAGATAGATCAATCCCATTCCTTAGCTTTCCGAGATTCTAGCTTCATGGTGTGGTACTGGCAGGAGCCATGTTTATCGCCATAACTCTATGGATTTTCAAGGTTCCTGCCACCAACAAGAAGCATGCTGTTGGCTATTCATAAACACCATTTAAGTGTTTGGTGGTGAGGCCTCTTAAAAGAGCTTTAAGGTTTTTACAGCAAGCTGAGTCAGGAAGCCTCTCTTAAATGAGATGTCCTTGCCTCTAGCAAAAAAATGAAAGAAAACGCTGCTATTAAGTCATGCTTAACTCTGGTCTTTCCTGTCTGGAATTACTTTCCAAGCTCTTTCAAGTTTTATGTGGATGCAGTTGTCCACATTGGCACTTTCTGCCTATACTTCCTGCCTAGTTACTAGTCAATCAGAGTTTTATTAAACCAACACAAGGGACAAATCTTTCGAGGGTACAAGACCATTGTCCCACAGTTAAGTACTACTAAAGTCCATGAGTTGGAGGGGGGAAACTAAAAGGGCAAGTGGTGGTGATAGTTAGGCAGTGTATGTGTTAGGAATCTAGATTGTTTTGAGAAACTAATGTTGAAACTAATAAAGACAGTAAATCAAGCACCAATATATTCAAAATGTGATGGAGTGAGTAGGATATAAGTATCTATGATAAAATTAAAAAGTGGCTCACAGTGCCATATTGAAGAATGTACTTGCAATAAAGTGTGCTTTAGAGAAACAATGGAGAAGGAAATGTGGTATATAAGCAACACCAAAGATCCAAGTGGGAAAATAAATCGTCAGTCTACATATTATTCCAATAAACACTTATTGGTTTTCCAGTTATAGTTGAGGTCCTGCTCAGGCTAGGGGCAGCATACATGTCAGAAACCCTCCAGGATCAGAAGCATGACGTCTGTGTTAGTATTCCAGAACAAATTTAATGGACACATACACACACCACATTTTATAATAGATCTATAAAACTTCCAAAATAAATGATATGTATCTCAGTTAACATGCTTATTATTCATTATAAACTATAAGTCTCTTGAGTAAGATTAAAGGGAGGGAGTTACAGGCTCCATTAGAAAAGGGAATCAATATCCTCCAGGGAGAACCAGCTTAAACAAGAAGATAAATAGTTCATTGAAGAGGTTGGGGATAGAGAACATTTTGCTGATGAGAGGCATTGTTTTCCAAAGGCTGCAGTGTAAAGACAATCAGCGGTGAATGAGAGGTGAAGTTTGACTGGTGAATATATGGACAATTTCTAGAATACAATGGCTGGCATGTTTGTGGTGACCCAGGTAAACAGGGCTATTAGCTTAATGGGATTAATCCTCATGTTATTTTAGAAGGAGGAAGAAAGTCTGCTTCTGTTTGGGAGCTAGGAGTTTAGTTTGTGGGGGAAGATACGTGAATGGAGATAATGAAAACCACGATAAAAAAGATAATGAAGAAACAATTACTGTTAAGAAATGTTACTATACCCTATATTCTAAGGTGAGTCTAGAAGTGACTTAATAGAAAATTAAAGCAAGAACAAAGTGTGATTGCACATATAAACAGTACAAATTTGTTAAATAAAAGCATATTTATATGAGTTGTATTAAGCACATAGCATTTTGGGACTACAGACATAATTTATTATTACTGTTTTCATATGCCTTTGATACATTAATTCATATATGTAAAATAGTAAACTTCCATTTATTTTGAAAATATATGTAATAACAGTTTTCTAAAAAGTATATTTAATTTGTCACGTAACTAGAAAGTAGGCAATGAAATAAATTATAGGTCACCTCTGAGACAAAACTCATTAGATGTTATTATAAACTTGTCAGCTATCTGGGAGAAGTAAATCAGAAAAATAATTTTAAATGTCTACTTTTTCATCGTATTAATGACTTTTATATAAGGTTTCTATATTAAAATATATATTTAAGTGCTTCAAGATGGTTCCATTGGCAAGCGCTTGTTGTGCAAGCTTAAAGTCTAAGTCCTGATTCCTAGCACCCACACAGAAGTGCTGTGAATGTACACACCTATAATCCCAGCACTGGGGATGGAGAGATGGGAGGAGACAGGGCTACCTGCTCAGCTGACACAGTGATCTGGAGGTTCAGGGAGAGACTTCCTCTAAAAAAAAAACCAGAGTGTAGAATAAGTGAGGCTGACTCCTGGCACTGACTTCTGTCCTCCACACATGTGCAAACACAAGTATACACACTGAAGCACTTATGCAAATAAATGCATATTTAGATACTGTGGTTGTTTGAATAGTTATGGCCTCATAGACAGACAGACAGACAGACAGGCAGGCAGACAGATAGACAAATAGATCTCCATCAATTGCAAATAGATCCCCATTAATTGCTTACAGTAAGTTTTGAATTTATGGGTTAGAAGTGCCACTTAGACATATGCTAAGATAATAACATACAAGCATCCACGCTTAATTCATCCTGCATCTTCAACATTAACAGTATTATTTTTAATAAATAAAAAATATGAATCTTAAGATCTCTGAGCTCACCTGCATATGTAAGAAATGACATAATTTAGATATTCTCTTTGTTTTACACAGGGAAAATACTTTAATCGTAAGTGACTAGGCCACAGCTCATGTGGCATAGTTATGTCTAACCGGTATTTCTGGTGTGTTTTAGATTGATTTTTCGTAACATGATATTATAACGTTCAACAATTTCTTTCTCAATCACCAACTCATATAATTATCCCAAAACATAGTGAGATCATAGAAAAACACACCCTTATATGAAGACATTTAGTTGGATGTTTATGTGATAAGTGTCCAGTAGCTGGAGAAAGTGAATCTCCAATGAAAAAAGCAATGTACAGAAAGACAGAAAAGTCTGGCATTTTAATTGTCCACCTCACTGGTGTGTGCTCCTGAGCTTGCATGGTTTTTCCAGGAGCTAGGGAAGCAGGCTCACTACCAATGCAGGAAACCTTACTCTGATTGGTCTTCCTTTCTGATAGAGACAAGAAATTGAGCTTCAGATCAGTGACAGAGTTGGAGTTTGTCTAATAGTGTGTATAGCGTGGATACCAGCTACTGTGTTGAGCTGTGTAATATTAGAGTCATGTAAGATACTTGACATTATGTTCTGAATGTAATCTCAGCTCCAGGGGTATGGACATAGAGTGTCCAGAAATAGAAACACAGGGGACACATGTTAAATTATTTAATGAAGAATAAATATCGAAGAAAGAAGGTTTTAGTACTTATATAATGTGGTCTGGTAAACAACACAAGAAAATATAGGGGAAATCTGCATAGATGACTTTTCTCAAAGGGAAAATTCTGCTAGATGTATTGTTTCCACAGGGCATTGTTTTCTTGGTGGGTGGATGACCAAGCTCAGACAAAGGATTTTCCTTCCACTTTCTTGAATTCTCCTTTTCACCACGGAAAAGTTACTAAGCTCTGCATTTTTGTAGAAATTGAGATTTTCACAACCCATGTCAGGCAATGTGAAAGAAACATAATTTAAACAGTTGTTACATGTTTTCTAGTGCTCTATGTATTTACATTCACTGGGACACAAAGAGAACTTCCATAACAAACAATGAAGACATCCATGATCCATTCTTTCCAAAAGATTAATTCTTGCTATTTGTACAACAATTTGTTTCTTACATTTTGATTTGATGGATATGGACATCAAAGTCAATGCATCAACAATTGAATTGAATATTAGCACTTCTTTTTGATGAGAATTGCTTTAAAAATCCTTAAGCAGCATTTGTGAGATATTGTAACACTTAGTGCTTGTTTACTTGGGTGAATGGTTTTAAACTTTTTGTGTTTTGAAGCTCAGACAAATTATAAAGAAGTAAAAATTATTTTTTATTATCAATTTAAAATAGAAAAATATTTATGGATCATTTTAAGATTAAGTTGAGTGTTTAATATTACTTCATTTAAAGTAATAAGAAGATAAAATTCTGCAACTCAAATTTTCATATGCATATGTAAACTTAAGCCATTAAAAATGTGATTCTTATCTTTTATATTATGTTATCTGTGACTACTATAACTTCACATCGGAAGATACTAGTGAAGAAATATATTAAATATTTTTATTCATTAGCAATGAGGAAAATAAAATTTCTTCTATTAAGTCAACTTTTAATAAGAATGGTATATTTGATTTAAAATATTATTTGTTTTGATTGGTAGTAATAAAGTAAAAATATAATATGAAATATTTTACTAACTTAGGAAAACTTTAATCTCATTTATTCACACAATTTTTTTAATATCTAGTTTATTTGGTATATAGAATAACAAGGAGAAAGTATATCTCATTTAATAGAAGTTACATTGGAAATATACAGCTCATCTGTATGAAATATTCTGTAAAGGATTAAATTTCAAAGAACTCATGAAATATATCCTCTTATTGATTCATTCATACTGATATAAAAGAACTTTTGCATCAAGTTTATTGCAATGGGCATTTGCTGTAGGCGTTCTTCACAAATCCAGACAAAGCCATATTAGTTATGAAAGAACTTCTAAATTTTTAAATAATACTAAAACTTTCTAAATAAAGTATGAACTTTGGCTTTAATATTTTTCCTTATAAAAAAGATATTTCTTCAATCATGCAATGTGTTCTCTTTTGGAGAAAGAAATTAAAGTCAAAATATTTTCATGTTCTGTTTATGCTCCACATTTAGATAACTCTTCAGACCCATATTCCGAGAAGACACTATTCATTTGCAAACAGAAAAGCCAAATCATATTGGGTAGAACAGGACGTATTATTAATCACAAGAGGTACCTAACCATTTCTTTTAATATAGCATAATAATGCTTTAAGTATTACTTTAGCAATCAGTTAATATATGCCCTGGGTGCTTTTTCAAGTATAACAAGGCAGATTGGAGACCCTCACAACAAAAGTATTAATGCATAAAATAATCTGTGCCCTTGAGTCTTAATACTTCTTCCTACATTATTATGTCTTGAAATCACTAATATTGTACAATATGTCCTTTTTTACCAGCACAGGCAACATTGTGAGTGAGTCACAATGAACATGAAGTATACTAATGGAATATTTTATATTATAAATATCAAGCCCAAGTTTTATTACTTTTTAATAAAGAAATATTGTTCTGAAATTAAGAATTTTCTCTCATTTTGAAGTTCATTTAGTACATTATTTGTCTAGAAGAAATGAATACTACATTTCACTAACAAGAAATAACTCACTGGACCACATTCTTAATGGTTCACATTTCTTTTTCCTACTTTTAACTAATTCCTTCTGTTTCTCTCCTCTCATCCAGCCCAAGGTTTTGTTTGACTGATGAATTATTAAATTCAGGAGGAAGCGATGCCAGTGGACAGAAGGAACATTCAACTCTCTTCCCCAGATGTTAGAGAAACAAATCAGAGGGCATTCCCCCTTATACTTAGTTTCAAATTGTGCCAGAATAAAGAGAATGAACCTTCTGCTTCTTAGTCATCAAAATGTGTAACAGGTCATTTGTTTTCTGTCTCTCACAATAATAATAGTTGAAAGACTCCTGTTGGCTTTCTCTTCGTATTTACCCAGGATACAAGGAGTTCTTCCTACTGTCACTGACCCCAGCTTGGATTAAGCCTTTTCCATCTTTTGCCTGGATTTGGCAGTGCATTTTAAACAGGCGTTTCCACTTCTGTGTTTTTACTCTTCCTCTCCAGACTCTAATTTCACAAGTCGCCATAGCCGTCTATTAATATATAAAACAGATCAAACCTGGTGCTTAAAACCACCAGGTGCCTTCCATTTTATTGAAAATAATGCTAAACAATATTAGATGGGTTGTGAGGCCTTTTGCAATATGCACATACACACAAGAGTCTTAACTAAACAACATTAGATGGGTTGTGAGGCCTTTTGCAATATGCATACACACAAGGGTCTTGACTGTCTGTTAACTTACTGCTGTCACAGTCGCCTTTCAATAGTCACGTGAATTTTTGACATCACCATAGAAAAAAATCAGAAGAGCTTGACTAGTCTCAGTTTATCGAGTCTTTCCAAATATCAGTCAGCTTTACAGTAAGGATTACCGCTTGAAAATACAATCATTTCCCATGACCAAAATGTCTGATCATCTCCCATGCTTTCCTTCATCTCTAACATTTGGTATATTTTCTTCTTTCCAATACAATATCATCTACTTTTTTACTACTTCTCTTATTCTCTGCTCTATTTGTGTGAAGACACACATTGATCAAGGCAACTTAGAGGAGAAACATTTAATTGGGGCCTTGCTTCAGGGGTTTCAGGGGTTAGCCCATGATCATCATGATGGGGAGCATGACAGCAGGCAGACATAGCACTGGAGAAGTAGTTAAGAGCTCTGAACCACAAGCAAGAGACAGAAAGAGAGAGACAGGTTTTCACACTGGTGTTTGATACCTCAACGTTCAACTGCAGTTGTACCCTTCCTCCAAGGCCAGACTTACTGCAACACGGCCACACTTCTAAACTTCTCAACAAGTTCACTTCCTGGTGACTATGCATTCATGGGGACAGTCGCATTCAAACCACTACACTGCTGTAGTGATTAGAATACTACATTAGATAAGGGCATAACTGCCTGTTTGTTGGATCTATAAGCAAATAATAACCCTGCGAAGTTGGAGAGATAGCTCAGCACCTAAGTGTGCTCACTGCTCTTTGCCTCTATTAGACGGCTCATAATTGCCAGTGGCCCCAGCTCCAACAGCCCGACTTCATCCACAGGGGCATGTTTGCACATGCTGCACATGTAGGTAATTGTGTCTGTGCATATACACACGCACAAAAACATATTTAAATAAGGAAAACACATATTTAATATAGAAAGGAAGAAAGCAAGGAAGGAAACTAGAGCACTATCCATATAGAAGATGCTATTTATATTTTAATATCTAACTAAATTCATTAAAACTGACTCTTTAAATCCTCCCATGAATAAAGTTATGGCTACACAAACTTTAAATCTCAGTGTTTTTTTAATTCCTCATTATTAAATCATAGTTCTACTAATAGAGCTAAATGAATAATAACTATACATTTTAAACAATTTACAACCACTCTTACAGCATTATAACCTATGCAAACCAATTAATATACTTATAGGTATATCTGCTGATAATTACTATTTCATAGGCTCCGGCATATATGTATTGAAACATATATGGACATAACATGAGGAAAGAGGGTTTGACTGCCAGCACAGAACTTTCACAAAGCAACCCCATCTAAACGATGGCAAATACTGCAAGATTTGTCCCTGCTGCCTTAGAAGTAAGTCATGAGGGAGAATACATCACCTAGAAAATATTCAAAGGAGGCCTGTATTGGACCAGTGAGAGCAAGTACCCCAGCAAAGAGGCTGGGATAAAACGACAGTAATAACTTAGCATCTCCCCTCTTCCTGGGTTTGCAATCCAAGAAGGTAGAAAGTGTCACTCTCCTTTTTAAAAAGGAAAACAGCTGGCTAGTGTAGCCATTGGATACCCTACAGATCTAGAAAGAAAAAGGGTGCCTACCAGTTTACCTATTGTTGTGCTATATAGAAGTTACTGGTGCAGCCACGCTTGCAAAATAGCAAAGCTGCGAGACAACACTCAGATGGTTAAGTTTCTAATGAATGTGAAACAAATGTAACATCTCCACTACCTTTCTGCCTACCAAAACAGGATGCCACATTTTTCTCCACATAAAAAGTGTTTGCTGATGTTTTCCCAGCCTGGAAGTGGAGACAACCTCAAATCACAATCAGCCACTGTGATCTATAATCCATGGTCTGTGGATGGTACTAAAGCTGTCCAATGAGGTCAGAGTGGTTACTTAGGCTGGTCAACTAGGGAAAACATTTTCTGCTGTCTGCTTCTACCACAGACTGAATGCACTATGATGGGGCAAGGAAGGGCTAGCAGCTGTACAAATGGCAACACAGAGAAACAGAGTGGGAAACACAAACCTTCTGTGTTTTGGATTGTATTAAAGTTCTACAAATCAAACCAAGGAACTTCTCCAAGGCACTGAGGAAAGTTCCCTACATGAGCCATGGCATGCTCACCCTACATGAGCCATGGCATGCTCACAAGACGAATGCTTTTCCCACTTCAGTTTGATTGCTTGGTTTGCGGTTTTCGGGTTTGCTTTGGTTTTGATCGCGTACTTTCATGTGTTCTGACTTTGTTTCACAGCAGGTTTTCCTTGTCCAGGCTTCCCTGTGGTTGAATCTGCAGTAGGAGCTGTGCTCTACCTTCTCCTTGTGACTAAAAGACACATTTAGGGCCTCATGGACTATTTCAGAATGAGTGAGTTACTAACTGTAGGCTCATGGTTTCTTTGTCAACATGATTTTCTCATGAACCCAGGTTTCTGGTAAATTTGCTTCCTAGTAATAAAATACAGTGAAAACCACAACGTGAATGTGATTCCTAACCTTGCTTTGTTTTCCTTCTCCACAGAATTTCAAGGACATCTGAAACAATACGCAGAGAATTAAGGCCATTACATTTATTTCCCATCATTTGGGAGGGAGAAGCTGTTGAATTTTACAAGTCCCTCTGTCCCTTTCTATTCTTTATATGAACTGCTGAATTCCTGCCCTTGTGCTGTCTTGCTGAAGGAACTGAAGCAGCTACACTCAGCAACATTTTGGCTGTTTCCAACCCCTTTCCTTCCAGCTACAAGTGGAACAGGCGCACGGTCTGCCTTCCAAACACCGAGGTGAAAATGTGATGAGGTTACTTAGCCAAATACAGTTACCTTGGAACAAAATAGCCAGGACTCTCCCAGAATACCTGATGCAGTAACAAGGAGAAAAGATGCATTGCAAATTCTATGATTGCTTCCAAATCCCTACAACTTGAAATGCTTTATAATCTTGTGGAGGACAGTGATTGAGCCTGAAAGACTCCTTATGTCACAACAGCCCAATACTGTTAAGTAATCTCCTGAACACTTATTCATTAGTGCTTTGTGTAAATTCCTCGGAAAAAAAACATAAATTATTTGTAGAGGTGACTGAGATCATTTTTAATACTCCTACCCAATTTTAATCACTTCATAGATTTGTGTAGGATAAAATAGCAAATTGTAACACAACTTGAGTATGGATATGGAAGATGAAAACTCTGCTGTACACACTTCATGGGAATTCAACCTTTATTCATTGGTGTAAATAATTAGTCACATGCAAAACACTCTGTGTTCAGGATAAATTGTGCATGTGAGTCTGTAATGTGTATGTCTGTTCATGTGTGTTTGTGTGTGTACACATGTGTGCATCATGTATGCATGTATTATGTGTGAATATATATGTACTTGTGCACATGTGTGCATGTGTGTATGTGTGTTTCAAGTGTGCATGAGTGCTTAGTGTTTGATAATAAAGGACATACTTTAAAATTGAAGTAGGAAATAATGATTTCTAACTGAAACACATATGTCTATCCATTCATATGTGTGATCCTTGAGAAGATCACCAAAATGTGATAATGAACTTCTATAGAGTGATGCTTTAACAATACTCAGTACCATAGATAGTGATTGGAAAATCTTAATGTTGTTTACCACGTATTAAGTTTTATTTGGAAATTTACATTGGTTATTCTTCCCAAACAGAAAAGTAAATGACAACGACATATATCTGTTCAAAATATTCTGTCCTTAAGAACCACACGACATCCATAGAAGACTAAGAAACACAACAAGACACAGCTTCTGTCAACATCCAAATTACCAAGAAAAGTAACCTCTCCCCTGAAGTCACTAAGCCATTTCAAGCAACCTGTGGGACTTCAAAGTAAGACTCTCATAGTTTAGACATGATCTATATTACTCTGATCCCTGGGTAATTACAAAGTCGAACCTGATGTTTTGATTATATCTCTGAAAGACCTATCAACAGCCTCTCAGAGGTAATCAGTGTCTCCCTTCACTTGTCCCTGTGGGCAATATTTCATCTTCAAAGTCAGTATCAGTTTTTGCCATTGGTGATGAATTTGATTGAGATCCTGGTATTGATAGACAATTTAAATTAGAGGATTTTGACATTAATCGAGAGTAGTTTTGATCTTCTATGTCAATATCTACTGGACGTCAATGAGATGACAGTGTTTATGTCAGAGTCAAAGGGAAGGTTGTCAAATCACAGTGTTTGAAATTGTTCTAAGAGGAGTGGGGTTCATTGGGAATCAGTTTCTAATCATAGCTGGGTTTGCACATTCTGAATGGTTAATAGATTTGAAGATATATTTTGAATTCACTACAGTCTTTAAGTCAAACTTGATAAAAAATTAAAATTAGATAATTGTACTGAAATTCCAATGACTCAGTATTGTAAATATTAACGATACCTGATCATATTATATAGAAACATAAAATAATTGGAATTTTGCATCAAGTTGATTATTACAAAATTTATGCCCCACTAAGAAAACAACTGCCCCTGTTTAGAAAGAAGTGGGTAGAAATGCATCACTCAGAGCCATGCTTTCTTACCACAGGACAGGCATAATCTCAAATGGATTATGTTATTTATTTTCTTATGTTTGAATCTGTCAGGGTCTAATAAGGGCGAGAAGCTGCTACTATTACCTTAATGATCAAAGATTACCAGATAGGACTGAAAACTATGTAAGTTGTTTGCTAACTAATGAGAAGAAAAGAGTGCTAAGGAAGAGACAAACTCCATCACGGAAGACTCATCAACCTAAACACCAGAATGACAAAGGAAATATGGTAGAAATGATGCTGAACTGCGTAGCATTCACCAAAACCCAAGAATTGAAGAAGTAGGTTCCCACAGTTGAAGGGGCCAAAGTCATTCTTCAGAGGAGATAGCATTTCTATACTGGTGATGGGCTTTCTCTGCCTAGCGGTTATATTCTGAGAAGACAGGGAACACAGACCACGGAGAAGCAATATCTGCTAGCTGAGGTCTTCCTCTTTGTATGGTGTCCCAGTGAGGCTGCTTCTGTAGAAAGAAACTTGTCAGTGGATTCTGCTGCTGTGATGAGAACAGTATTGTTGCGGTAAAGACAGCAGGTGTGTGATGGTGAAAGGGATAGTAAGAAGGAAGGCCTCTCCATCATAAGACTCACAATCTGCTGCATGCACTGGCTCTGGGTAGAGCTGGGTATCAGCAACTTTTCCAAAGACTGTGGTTGCATCAAGGAAACAAGCACAGCATGGAGAGAAAGGATCTGAGCACAGCCTTGGGAAATCATTTAAATGTGGAACTTAAAATAACCTTTGACCGAAGCTTCCCATGAATCTTGATAACAGTCTTAAGCCACCCAATTGTCCTCTGTTCTCGAGATGCCACTCATAACTCAGAAAACTATGGAGGGCAGTTTTTAAGGGACCAACTGCATATCTAAGACTTAATTCTAAGTCTCAGTCTTTATGGTGGCTCCATAATTCTCTTCTAAAATAAGCTATATTGGATATAATAATAAAATAATGTGCCTAACATTCCAGGAGGCATCACCCACAACCTGGAACCTGGACATAGTTTCAACAACGAACAAGGCTCAAAGCCTGGCAGATAACACCTAAGCTGAAAAACTTAAGATATTTTATGATATCCTAATATGCTCTTTCTGCAACTCACTTGTCTATTTAACGTATTATAATGCTGTTATTGGTATTGCAAATGATATGGGCATCCATTTTGAATTAAGATAATTATAAAACTCTCACATCTGGAATATCTTACATTTTTTGAGTTACTAAAAGTTATTTGTTTGGAAAAACATACCAAAGTATCAATAAAAATTGAGCATAAGCCAATTCCATAATATTCATGAGTGCCAAAAAACTTCCACCGTGCAGAGATACAGCAACCCTGTGCTAAGCAGAGCAAAATTGCTACTTAAAATAAATAAATATTCATTTCTATCCACTTCTAATGAATGGCTTCCAGTTGACGCAGCCCTAATCTTTTAACACAGGCTTGATCTTGTTCTCGACACTCAGAAAGGAATTTTTGTATCAACAAAGACCAATAGAGTTAGAAATGGATTTCATAAAGATTATTTATACCATTCTCTGTAATCTTAGCAATGAACAGTTTCTTGTAATCTTTCCCAGTGGCAGCATTGAGGAAAACAACACACTTTATTCATGCAAATGCATATCAATATAGATCAATAATATTTAAAAGTAGTTCTTACCTATTGACATCCCAGATTTTACTCGTCATATCCAGTGAGGCAGAGGCCACAAAGTCACCACTAGAGTGCCAAGTGCAGGACCATACTGCGTGGTTGTGTCCATCGAAGGTCAGCATGCATTCGCCTTTTGAAAGGTCCCATAATTTAACTGTGGAATCACCACTTGAAGTAGCCAACTTGTTGCCACTGTTTTCAAGAAAACAAGACAAGTTGTTTAAAAAAAATCATTCATGTTTTTCTTTGAACCATGTGTACATTTATATATATATATGTGTGTGTGTGTGTGTATACATATATTTGTACATATATATTTTATTATGAGAGGTGTGTGTTTAATTGAAGTTTGTTTGCTTTAGTTATACACTTAAATGGCTAGGCTTCATCATAATATTTGAGTCTACTCAATTATTTACTTTGATTGATTAGAAATTCGTACTATGAGATAAACAGCTAATGTGTACTTTTTAAATTAGATCTTCTAGAGTGCTTCTGATTAATTTACCAAAATAGCACATTCCTTTTTAGCCTGAGTTGAGTTCAAGGTTATATGCTACACTGTATGAAAAGGGAGACTTCAAAATGCAAACTGTCTAGATGTGTTAAGACCTTTTAAAAACACAATAAGGAGAAAACTGTTGTCATTGACCCATGTAACACTGATTAAATTCTTCAAGAAGATGAGGAATGAGGCAGGGTTTTTTGTGCTATATCATTAAAGTGGGATTTTTAAGGTACAGAGGAATTGGCGATGAATCTTTGAATTTTTCCATTGAAGTTATTAGCAAATATTTTCAAAGCTGTGGCTTTCAAAAAGTGTACATTAAATCCAGTTTAAGGAAACGGTGCTTGCCAATGATCAGGAGCAACTAGCTTTTCTGGGGTGTGGGGCGAAATATCAGCTATGAAACTACACTTTCATCATCTTTATGTGAGTTGACCTTGAATATTCTTTGTATTCCCTTGGTAGCGTTCACCCACTGACTCATAATGGCCTCTGCCTCAGCCTGTGTTTCATCATGGAGACACATCTTTTCTGTGTGCTTTTAGCATCATGCTTGGTTAGTTAGGGTGCTCAGAAAACACCCCACTGTAAATAAGCAAAATTGGATGAATGAGTGAATAAAGTCAAGCTGTGAATAGAGTAGGAAAATATATCTACCGCCACTTTCCTAAACCAGCTTGGATCCTAACTGCATTCTAGATACTAATCTTTATCCCCACTGATAAGTGTAGATCTCACCCTATATCGAGGAAACATCATTTCAAAGTTGCTGGAGATGATCACAAAAAGCCACAACTAGTCAAAACGTGGAGAACAAGTGACAGGTTGGTGCCTAGCCTTCGTTTATATATCAACAACACAATGTCCATACCCAAGATTCAGGAAACATTATGGAAGAGGGGAAAGAGAGATTCTAAGAGCCAGAGGACCAGAAAGTATGCTGTTAGAGGATGTCTTCTTGTGTAAAATGGAGTGGCATCCATCAATCTCCACAGCATGACTGTCTAAACAAGACACGGACAATTCTAATAACAGTTGACATACCAGTGTCGATGGGAAAGTCTCGACAGACTCACCCTTAGATGAAGAGCTATAGGCAGTTAGCAACTGCTGAAATTCTTCCCCAGGGACAGTCCTTGTGATTGGCTATCCCATACCAAGGAGCAGTCCTAGAAACATGTACATGCAAGCAACACTGGATAAAAACAGCAAATGACATGTGTATGTTTATTCCTTTGTTTGCATACATAACAATAATGGCTAAAGAAGTGAGGCTGTGGTTTGGAAGGGAAGGGAGGAGGTGTTGCACACAGGAGGTGGGAGAGAGGAAAAAAAACACGAGAAGTGATTTAATTATATTTTAGTCAAATTACAAAAAGAAATGTCAAAAGAATAAACATATTTGGTTTTTAATAGTGAGCTTCTTTTTATTTAAGTGGGATAGGAAATTTTCATTTGTACAGAGGCAGTGGCCAGCACTAAGAGGGAGCTCTAGAAAATGCTTCAGGCACAGTGGATTATATGGACTGAAGACATTCCCATTAAAGTCAGCAAAGACTTTCCTTTCGATTAGCATAGCTGAAAATTGCTCTATGACAGTCGTATTTCACAGCTAGAGAGAAAATAAACATATTCTTTGCTTTGAGGTGACTGTTTCCTCATTCATGTGCTTGCCATTTACACTTTTAGAGTTTGGTATTGAACACCAAACAATAAGAAATATATTTATCTAAAATGTTTAAACAAAACATAAAACAATTTCTTCCTTTTCTCTGACCATTTTTTATGGGTTAGCAGGCTACCATGGATCAAAGCTCTGGTCTAGGATGAGAATGACTATTGAGTTTTTTGCCTGTGGCTGAAGAACTCTCCACATAACTTTAATATACTTCTCTTTTAATTTAAAATACAACTGGGATGTTGTACTGCCATTTCCTTATAAGTATCACAAGCTGATATTTAACAATAAAAATGAACAATCTTTTCAGAAGTTTTAAAATTAAAGTTCATAGAATATCCACCCCTATCCACCAGACCCTGCAAGCTACTATCTTCATCCTGCCCCCAAACTCGCCTATCCTCCTGCAACTTAGGTGGAACTCTGAAATACAGCTTGCTACAATACTGAGGGGAACAAGAGATGAGTGAACAGCAATGTGGTAAGACACCCCACTCTCTAAGACTTCCATAGTGGGATGAAATTCTGAGGCCTTCCCCCAACTTCCTTGGCTTCTCTAGCCCCACATTAGGACAGCTTCCTGGAGGTAGGCTACCCCAATACCAAACCCCACCCACCGGACCCCTCAAGCTACTAGCCCCAGATTACTTCCATACTCTCCTACCCTCCTGAAACCTTAGCAGAACTCTGAAACACAGCTTGCAATGTTACAGAGGGAGGGGCAAGAGCTGGCTACAACACCAAGGGGACCAAGAGAGAGCACCAAGAGAGTAAACCAAGAGAGAAAACCAAGAAAGCAAGGTTAGAGAGACCTCAGTGGCTCCCTGAGACATATACATTGACAGCACAGACCAGACCAAGAACAGTTCCAAGACAAAGACAGCCACTGCAAGGATTGAACCAAGATACAAAGACTCTGCCAGCCTCATTTGAAGGAAGAGATGGGTAGGCACCAATGCAAGAATTCATCCAACAACATAAAAAGCAACATAACACCAGAACCCAGTGGTCACACAAGAAGAAGACTTGATCATCTTAACCCAGAAGAAGCAGAAGAAAACAACTTTAAATGTAACTTTATGAACATGATGGAAACATTTAAAGAGGAAATGAAAAGCTCTCATAAGAAATGGAGAAAAACACAAAGAAAAGATTGGAAGAAATTAATAAATCCCTAAAAAAAAAAACCCAAGAATACCAAGAAAAAACAAACAGGTGAAGCAAAAAGTTCAAGACTAGAAAAATGAAACAGAGGCAAAAAGAAAACACAAACCAAGGTAATTCTGGATATGAATCTGGGTAAATAAATAGGCACTACAGAGGCATGCATAACCAACAGAATACAAGAGATGGAAGAGAGAATCTCAGGTGTTGAAGACACTATAAAAGAATTTGATTCATTAGTCAAAAAAACATTAAATCCAACAAATTCTTAACACAAAACATCCATGGAATTTGGGACAACATACAAGACCAAACCTAAGAGTAATAGGGGTGAAGGAGAAGAACTCCAGCTCAAAGGCACAGAAAATATATTTAACTAAACTATAGAATGAAACTCTCCAAACCTAAAGAGAGATATGCCTATGAGAGTGCAATAAGTACAGAACACCAAATAGACTGGATCAAAAAAGTCCCCTTGCCATATAATAATCAAAATGTAAAACATACAGAATAAAGAAAGAATATAAATAGCTGCATAAGAAAAAGGTCAAGTAACACACAAAGATAGACCTATCAGAATTAGACCCGAGTTATCAATGAAAACCATGACAAGCAGAAGATCCTGAGCAGAGATGCTGTAAACTCTAAGAGACCACAGATGCAAGACCAGAGTACTATACACAGCAAATCATCATAAATGGAGAAAACAAGGTATTCCATGACAAAACCAGATTTAAACAATACGTATTAACAAATCCAGCCCTAAGGAAAGAACTAGAAGGAAAACTCCAACCCAAGGAAGCTAGCAGCACCCACAAAATCACAGGCAATGGATAAGTTCCCACAAGCCAGCAAAACCCAAAGAAGGAAAACACACAAACACTACTACTGATAAATAATAGGAATTAACAACCACTAGTAATTAATACCTCTTAATATCAATGGTCTCAAATTCACCTATAAGAAGACACAGGCTAAAAGAATAGATATGAAAAAAGGATCCAGCCTTATGCTCTATACAAGAAACATACCTCAACTTCAGAGACAGACATTACCTCAAGGTAAAGGGTTGGAAAAAGTTTTTCCAATCAAATGGACCTAAGAAATAAGCAGGTGTCACTATCCCAATATCTATCAAAATAGATTTCAAACTAGAGTCAATCAGAAGAGATGGAGAAGGACACTTTATACTCATAACAAGAACAGTCCATCAAGATGAAGTCTCAATCCTGAACAACTATGCCCCTTAATACAAGAGCACCCACATATGTAAAAGAAATTAATAAAACTTAAATTGAACATCAGACCCCACACACTAATAATATGAAACTTCAACACTCCACTCTTGAGAATGGACAGCTCAACCAGACGGAAACTTAACAAAGAAAAAAGAGAACTAACAGATGTCATGACTCAAATGGACTTAACAGACATCTATTGAACATTCTTTCCAAACATAAAAGGGTATACCTTCTTCTCAGCACCTCACAGAACTTTCCCCAAAACTGACTACATGCTAGTTAACACAGCAAACCTCCACAGATATAAAAAAAATGGAGTAACCCCCTATATCTTATCAGATCACCACGATTTAAAGTTAGAATTAACAACACTACTCCCTGAGAGTCTACAAACTCATGGAAATTGAACAGTGAACTATTGAACCACCCCCTGAGTCAAAGAAAAAAATAAAGAACGAGATTAAAGACTTTTTAGAAAATGAAGGCACAATGTACACAAACCTATGGGACACTATAGAAGCAATGCTAAGAGGAAAGTTCATAACATTAACTTCCCACATAAAGAAAGTAGAGAAAGCTCACATCAGTGACTTAACATCATGCCTGAAAGCTCTAGGACAAGAAGAAGCAGTAGTACCCAGGGGGAGCAGAAGAGAGAAAATAATCAAATTGAAGGCTGAAATCAACAAAATAGAAACAAAGAAAAGAATACAAAGAATCAATGAGACAAAGAGCTGGTTCTTTGAGAAAATCAACAAGGTAGACAAACCGTTCTTCAAGCCAATCAAAAGGCAGAAAGAGAAAATCCAAATTAACAAAATCAAAAATGAAAAGGGGGACGTAACAACAGACACTGAGAAAATTCAGAGAATTTTCACACCATAAAAACCTGTACTCCACAAAATTCAAAAACATGGAAGAAATGGAATATTTTCTAGATAGCTACCATAGACTAAAATTAGATCAAGACCAGGTGAACAAATTAAATAGACCCATAAACTTTAACAATAAAAAATAGATGCTGTCATCAAAAACCTCCCAACCAAAGAAATCCCAGGGCTGGATGGTTTTTGATCAGAATTCTAGAAGGGCTTCCAAGAAGAGCTAATACCTGTACTCCTCAAAATGTTCCATATAATAGAAACAAAGGGAACATTGCCAAACTCTTTTTATGAGGCTGCAGTTACCCTGATACCAAAACCACACAAAAACTCAACCAATAAGGAGCATTACAGACCAATCTCAAACATAAACATGGATGCTAAATACTCAAATCATCCACCATGATCAAGTTGGCTTTAACCCAGAAATGCAGGTGTGGTTCAGCATACAAAAATCTATGTAATCTATCACATAAATAAACTAAAAAAAAACCATATGATCATGTCATTAGGTGCTGAAAAAGTATTTGATAAAATCCAAAAGTACTTACTGATAAAAGTCTTGGAGAGATCAGGGATACAAGGGATATATCTAAACATAATAAAATTATTATATAACAAGCCGACAGACAACATCAAATTAAATGGAGAGAACCTCAAAGCTATGCCACTAAAATCAGGAACAAGACTAGGCTGTCTAATCTCTCCATATCTCTTCAATATAGTAGTTCTTGAAGTTCTGCCTATAGAAATAAGACAACAAAAGGAGATCAAGGGGATTCAAGTTGGAAAGGAAAAAGTCAAACTTTTGTTATTAGCAGATGATATGATAGTATATATAAGCAACCCCAAAGACTCAACTTCTACAGCTGATAAATACATTCAATAATGTGGAAGGATATAAGATTAACTCAAAAAATCAGTAGAGCTCCTCTATACAAATAATATAGGGGCTGAGAAAGAAATCAGAGAAACCTCACCTTTCACAATAGCCACAAATAACATAAAATATCATGGGGTAACACTAACCAAAAAAATTGGAAAACCTATTAAAGAAGAACTTAAAGTCTTTGAAAAAAGAAATTGAAGAAGATACCAGGAAATGTGAAGATCTCCCATGATCTTGGATAGATAGGATCAACATAGTAAAAATGAAAATCTTACCAAAACAATCTATAAATTCAATGCAATCCACATCAAAATACCAACACAATTCTTCACAGACTTGGAAGAACAATTAGCAAATTCATATGTAAAATCAAAAAATCCCAGGATAAGCAAAACAATCTTGTACAATAAAGGAACTTCCAGAGGCATCACCATTTCTTACACCAAGTTCTATTATACAACTACAGTATGAAAAACGCTTGATACTGACATAAAAACAGAGAGGTTGACCAACAGATTTGAATCAAAGACTTGTATATTAAGTCTATGAACATCTGATTTTTGACAAAGAAGCAAATATTATACAATTCAACAAATGGTGCATATTATAACTGGATATCAACATGTAGAAGAATGAAAATAGATCCATATCTATTCCCATGTACAAAACTCAGGTCCAAAAGTTTTAAAGACCTCCTTTTAAACCTAAACACAATGAACCAAATAGAAAAGAAAGTGGGAAGTAGTCTCCAATACATGGGCACAAAAGACCACTTCCTAAATATAACACAGACACTGAGAGCAACAATAAACAAATGGGACTGCAAACTGCAAAGCTTCTGTAAAGCAAAGCACACAGTCAAAAAACCAAAAAGGCAGCATACTAAATGGGAAGAGATCTTCACCAACACCACATCAGACAATGAACTGATCTCCAAAATGTATAAAGAACTCAAGAATTTAGACATCAAAATTTCAATACCCCAAATAAAAAAGGGGGGGTTCAAAACTAAATAGAGAATCTCAATAGAAGAATCTCAAATGGCCAAAAGACACTTAGGAAAATGTTCAACATCCTTAGCCACCAAGGAAATGCAAACTAAAACAACTCTGAGATATGATCTTATACCTGTCAGAATGGCCAAGGTCAAAAGCACCAATGATAGCCTATGCTTGAGAGCATGTGGAGTAAGGGGAACACTCATCTATTGCTGGTGGGAATGTAAACTTGTTCAACCACTTTGGAAATCAGTATGGAGGTTTCTCAGAAAATTGGGAATCAACATACCTCAGGACTCAGCAAAAGCACACTTGGGCATCTACCTGAAAGATGCACAATCATACTACAAAGACATGTGTTCAACTATATTCATAGAAGCATTATTTCTTATAGTCAGACCCTGAAAAAAACTAGATACTCCTCAACTGAAGAATGGATAAAGAAAATGTGGCATTTTACATATTAGAGTACTACTCAGCAGTGAAAAACAATGATGTCTTGAATTTTGCCTGCAAATGGATAGAACTAGAAAGCACCATCTTGAGTGAGGTATCCGAGACCCCAAAAGATAAACATGGTATGTACTCACTCATGAGTGGATACAGTCATAGACAAAGGATATTAAGCCTATAGTTCATGATCTTAGAGAAGTTAAGTAACAAGGTGAACCCTAAGAAAAACATATAGGTTCACCTAGAAAGTCAAAATAGACAATATCACCTGGCAAAATTGGGAATATAGGGGTGGGGGAGAGGGGAGGGTCAGAGAAGAGAAGGAAAGGAGTGGAGGAGAGTAGAGGAGAACTTGAGAGAATGGGATGGTTGAGATGAGAGCAAGAAGATTGAGGGAGCCATTTAGGGTTAGGAGAAACCTGACTCTAGATAAATTCCCAGGAATCCAAAAGGATAACCACCTAGGACCCTGGGCAATAGAGGACATGAGTCCCAATCTTGACTTGCCCTGTAGTCAGACTGATGATTATCTTAAATGTCAGCATAGAGCCTTCATCTAGCAATTAATGGAGGCAGAGGCAGAGACCTGCATCAGAGCACTGAACTGATCTCCCAAAGTCCAGTTGAATAATGGAAGGAATGAGGATATGAGCAATGGGGGCAAGACCATGATGGATTCACCCACTGAAACAGTCTACCTGAGCTAATGGGAGTTCACCAATTCTAGCCAGATTGGGAAGAAACAAGCATAGGGCCAAACTAGTCCCTCTGAATGTGGTTGACAGTTCCATGGCTGGGGCAGTCTGAGGGGCCATTGATAGTGGCACCAATATTTAGCCTACTGCTTGTCTTTTTGGGAACCTATTCTCTTTGGAGGAATACCTTGTTCAGCCTAGATAGAGTAGGGAGGGCCTTGGTCCATCCCCAAAGCAATGTGCTCTACCCTCTCAGAAGGGTAGGTAGGGTTGGGGTGGGGGGTTATGTGGAGGTAATGGGAGGGGGAGGGAGTGGGAACTCGAATTAGTAAGTATAATGAAAAAAGATACTATGTTTTCTTTTTTAAAATAAATAAATACATTAAAGTTCATGAATGTAAACACAAGCCTGAAAATTCTTTTAAAATATTTTTAAATTGTATGTATTAAAATATGAAACACAGTATGATTTGGTTCTTGTGAAGATACAGGGCATTGCTGAGGTATTGTGTGTGTGTGTGTATGTGTGTTAAAGAGACACACACACAAAAAGAGAGAGAGACAGAGATAGAGCAAGAGCACATTTGAAATGGGGTATAAAATATGATCCTTCAGTGACGTAAGTTAGCTTTTCTCCAGCATCTTCCCAAATGCCCTGGGGCAGCCAAAATCTTCCCAAGGGCAGGCATATTATGCCCCTTGTTGCTAAGATCTATATGCAAAAAGTCCTAACTCCCAATGTAAAATATGTGTGCAATTACATGTGCAAATATAACAAGATCAATGAATTTAGACAGAAAAGGTGACGGCATGCAAAGGTTAAGGTAACTCATTTCCATCAGGTGCTAAGCACAAGGGAGAGCCAAAAAACACATATTTTTCTTTTTCATGTTTTTGATTTTTTAGATGTATGTGAGTCTCTCTCTCTCTCTCTCTCTCTCTCTCTCTCTCTCTCTCTCTCTCTCTCTCTGCATGTGTGTACATATGTATGTTGGAATAAGTGAGTTGCTAGGAGTAGGCTCTGCTATAAAAGTCTGTGCCAAGTTTAGAGCTTCTCTTTCCTGCTACCCGTGGAACTGGATGTCAAACTCTCAGCTACGACTGCGATACCATGCCTGTCGGCTTCCTACCACAATGAAAAAAGAAAGAAAACATCTCACACTCCGAAACTGAAAAAAAAAGCCCCCCAATTAAATGATTTATAGGAATTGCCTTGATCATAGCATCTTTTCATAGCAAGAGAACATTAAATAGATGTGTACATGTGGTGTTTTTTAATAAGAACGGCCCCCATATGCTCATAGGTACAGGTCTTGTCCCTACACCTACAATAAAATCAATTCTAAACCACATGTATTGTGGAGAATTGAAAAGACAGAGAAATGGACACGCCCATAATCTCTTATCATTGTATTGAGTGATAGACTGCTTATCTTATATGAATGTTCATTTCATACTTATTTTATTTTCAAACACAGGCATGTTTTACCTACATGAATATTCAGGCTCGACATGGATACCTGGTGACCATGGTGGTCAGAAGAGCGTGCTGGATCCCCTAGAACTGGAATTACAGGTTGTTGTCATTTTGGGTGCTGGGAAATAAATTCAGATCTTCTGCAAGAGTAGTAAGTAATCTTAACCACTGAGCTATCTCTCCAAACCTGAGTGCCTGTCCTCCATTCTAGAGCATACTATTGACTGAGAGATTCTATTCATGGTGTATGCAATGAGAAAAGATTTTCCAATGTAAAACTACTGTATTGACATAGTAAATTTTTTTGTATGGTAAGACATCTTGCTATACAGGACAAAACTGTAGAATTACAAATGTAAGTAATTTGTAATTTTGTTCTTCTGTTTTACATCTTGAATTGATGCAATTGTTGAGGTTGTAGAAGGATCGAAACACTCATAGGCTAGTCTATTCAACTTTCAACAAATCAGGACTGACGATGCTATCCTGGAAATAAGAAAAAAGGAGTCCTAGAATCCTCTTCAGAATTTCAAAACTGAAAGAAGTTCTAGGGACAGGTGCCAAGGCAGAAAAGACTTGATCAAGAGGACAAGGGAAGGGAGTGTGACATGGGGGGTTGAGGGACTGGGGCAGGGTGGAGATATGGAAGCCGTGTCCTGGAAAGTAGGAAGAGAACTGCAGAAGTCTCTGATGACCCTTGCTTGTAAAGATATTGAAAGGCTACCTAAGTGCAGAGATTTTACCCAGGAGGTTTATTGATTCATGTACCAGCTGATAAAAATGCTGCAGGTACAGTGCTAGACAACTCAATCCATCTTCCCTTGTGGTACCAGCACAGAAAGCCATCTTCCCGCAGGGCATCTGTGGATTTTGTCCATCACTGGGAGGCTGTGATCCAATGCTTCCATAACTTTACTCTTTCCTCCAGTTTCACCATATCACACAGGGGAATCTAAACAGAACTTGTTTGAAAATATGCTTGAAATTATATCTTCAATATTTTGTTTCTCTGGCACTTCCTTCTTTGTTCTTCATTTTTTTTAGCATTTTCAAAGCCATTTATTATTTTTATTCTTTGGTTCCTAAAGACGAGGTCTGTTTCTTCATGCTGGCAATGATCAGCTCTTTAACTATGCCTTTCCCATACTAAATTTTAATAAATGTTTGATTAAATTGTGCTTCTAGAGATGTTTTTAAGGTATAATACAATATAATAAGATGTGATCAAACAAAAGTAAATATCAAATTGTACAAAACAAACATGGACTCTTGAGTGTACGAACAAGTGGGTCTCTGCTTCTTGTGTCTTCTCTGTCACTGCATTCTACTCACCTGCAGCATTTCCCACTATCTCAGGTGTCTCCTTCCTATAGCAGAGGGATAAGGAGGCACACCCTGCTTGTAAGTGAGACACATCTGGCTTGTAGGTGAAATGCTACTGCTGAAGTCATTGCTCGGTGAATTCTTACCTAATAGCACAATGCATTATAGTGTGGAATTCTAGAGTGCAAAGCTTTGGGGAGTTCTGCAGTTGGGTCAGTGTACAGCTTCAGGAGATTTCTTTTGTTGACACTGGGGATCACTAGTGAACTCACAGCAGTTTTTCACTGATAGGAAAGATTGAAATCCATTTATATGTATTATATATGTCCACTGAGCATCTGTCCTTATTTTTCCTATCAAGCTATCTCTCATTTTAATTATCTCTCAAAAATTCATGTTTGAAAGGCTCATAATTTCTTGGATTTAAAATATAGTTAAACATTTACAAAATGTGCTATTATTTTAGAAATACAAAGATATACTCTTTCTTCACTGATTCATGTATAAGTATGTTGCATAAGTATATAATCAATTAATACAAGTATTCCCTAAGAATTTTACCAAATAAATACAGAGGAGGGATGTGATGTGGTAGAGAGTGGGCAGAGAAGGCCAGGACAGTCTTGAAAAGGTGACACATTTGAACAAAATCTATGCATATATGCAAATGTTTATAACATAAAAATAGGTGATTAGAAGAATGGGTTTTTTCTGCAGGAAATTGTGGTACATTCTCAAATTTTAAAGTATTTTTTCACTCAAGGAAAAAAAGTAATAGAAAATCAAACTGGGTGGACAAGCAGGGCCATTCCTGCAGTCCTATGGAATGAGTCTCTGAGCAGGGTGTCTGGAGGGCTTAGGGGGGTGTAATCATATGTTAATTTTAAAAGCAGGAAGGGCGGGCTTGCTACAGGAGCAAGACAGGAGTTGTGTGGGGAATTATAAACATTTCTAATGTAGACTTGCATTTAATATTGAACAGAATTACTTTGATATCTGTGCTTTCCATAATCATTCCTGGATGAGGGAAATGAGTCTCGAGACCTGGTCTCAGCCTTGCATGTGTATTCCCTACTTAGCAAAGGCATTTTTCCAAGTCTAACTTGTAATACAGCAATGTGCTCTTCCTGCAGTGAAAAGCGCTCCTGGGAGGTTGCTGCTTTTGCACCTGTTTTTGACCTCTGAGCTGAGTTGAGTAAAATTCCCGAGTCGCAGAAATTTTCAATATACTCTGTTCTGACTTTCAGGAGTACATCGTAACCAAAAAATCGCGAGTGTGGCATCAAGTTCAAGTCTTATGAGGATTGATTTGACAATATACTCCAGGTCAGCAGAGACAGAATATACAGTCCGACACCTGCAGCCCAAAATAAGTGTGGAATGGAATACGATCCTTTCTCCACATTGCTGCCATGACCCGATCACAAAGCTGCCAAGATAAGAACAGTGAAGTTTCATCCCTTGTACAAACTTGGGCAGAATTACAAATAGAATTGGGCACAGATTTCCTTTGTGTGTGTGTGTGTGTGTGTGTGTGTGTGTGTGTGTGTGTGTGTGTTGTCCCTGTTGTCCCATGTGTCCGTGTGTGTTTGGGTGTGTCCATGTTCTTTTGTGTTTGTGTGTGTGCATATATGTAGAGATCAGTTTTCACTGACTCTCTGAGCCCTAGGACTATCTAATTAAGTTACAGACTTGCTAATAAACTGCCCAGTAATTTCTATTGTGAAACCATTGCCAACAATTATTATCTTCCACTACCTGAAAGGGATAAATAAATAAATAAATAGATAAATAAATAAATCCTTTGCCACTGAATATTTGAGAAGGGACTATTGATGCAGTCAGAGGGACTATGGACCCTCACTTGCCACTGCCACTAATGAGAACTCTGATGAGTAAGGACCACATCCCACCATCAATGAGGAATGCTGTCTCTGTTCCTGGTATAAAATTGGATGCTTTCCACAATGACGATATCACAGTGAGAGTATTTCAGATTTTATAATCTCAAGAACAGAGAGCATTGCAATCCATCTTATTGAATCACACATTTCTAAATTTAATTACTTTTACAAATTATTCTAGTTTTTAATACTCACTCTCTGAAATATCCTCTCTCTTTCCTTTTGCATGGTGAATGATCCCAGGAGAGTGCTGGCCCTTCTCAGGCAACTCTCCCCAGGGATGTTCCCTTCAGTATTCCAGCCCTCCCACAAGTCGCCAGAAAGATCTGTTTGGAAGAATCTGTAAGTTTCGGGGAATCCCTTCTGTCAAGTCAGACTTGACAGAACTTATAGATCATCAAGTTTTATACGAGGAACAGAAACAATATTGCTCCTGGTACCAGGTTAGGATGTTGCCCTTACTCATCAGAGCTCTTATTGGTGGCTATGTCAAATGTGGGTCCAGAGTCTCTTTGAGTCCTGTACCAATATCCCCTCCTCAGTTATTCAATGGCAAAGGATGTTATGTCTCTTTACCCCTTCTAGGTAGGGGTAGTCTTGCCTCACTCAGACTTTATGACAGAAGGCAGTCAATTCCCGCCTGTTCTCAGGTATGACCCCAGTCCTCTTCTGGTTCTGCCATTGGTAGCTCATTTACATTCCATCCCTCCTTGCATATCCCTGCTTTGCCCCATGTATGCACTGTCATTCCAGATACCTGATGGGTTCACAAAGAACAAAGGCACGTAGACATTTTCTGACCACCAGATTGTGAGCCACGCTGTTAGTGTCTTACACTTGAGTAAAACAACAACTTCATTTCATTTTTTATCTCTTTGGAGAATTACCATCTGCCACACACTCTGTACACTGTTTCATCAGGTGGTGTGTGTGTGTGTGTGTGTGTGTGTGAGAGAGAGAGAGAGAGAGAGAGAGAGAGAGAGAGAGAGAGAGAGAGAACACGTGTCCCTGTGTGTGCAAGTGCACATGAACGTGCATGTGGAGGTCAGAGGCCAGTCTCTAGTGTCATTGTTAAGACACCATACACATTATTAATTTAAGGCAGAATCTCTCAGTGAGACCTAAGACTTGTCTAATCATGACTCCATCTCTCTTATGCAAGGATTAGAAGTGTGAGCCATCTTTCTTGCCTTTTCATGTGGGTTCTGGAGATTAAAAGCAGATCTTCATGCTTACTTGGAAACCATTTTGCCAATAGAACTGTACCTACTCTACTCCAGCTTATTCAACAACACATATATTTTCAACATTTTATTTAAACCTCTTCGCCATTACCTTAAATCCTGGCATTGAGCATAAGACTATACTTGATGCCTACATATTAAAATATAAGATTCATTTTATTTAACTTTCACTTGCAGGCATTAAATACCCTTACTGTTTGCTTCTCATGTTTCATTTTCAAATTATTTCCTTTAGCCTCATGTGGGTATTAGTCTTGTTGATTAGATCAGTTTCTTTCAAGAAATACTTGGCTGACTCTAATAAGAGCTATATTATATTTCTACCCTGAAACTCTATTGAGCAATTAAGTTTACAAAGCCATTTTTATATACCACTTATCTAACTAAATACCATTAATCTAAGACATGTTTAAATGTAGCTAATTTACTTTCCTGTCTCTCCATTACTGCAGATGAGAGAAAGAAGCCATAAGAACAATCAATCCAAGGATCTCACAACAGTTCCCAGAAATGAATGGGAAAGTTGTATCTGTGACTAGGCAGTATCCCACATCGCCCCACAATATCACAAAGCTTAACATGCCCATCAGGTACCCTTCACCAAAGCTACACCATTCACTAGAGATGGAATTTTTCTAACATGATAGGCAGTTAGTTTAGTATCAACTCTGAGTTCTTCACCACAAGCATAAGGCGAATTAAATTTAATATGCAATAATTCTCCATTCAGGGTATATTAGATAAAATAGAGATTAGTCGCAATTAGAACTTATCTGCTCTAGTCACATCTCTTGTCAAAGTCATACTGCTTTTGAAATGTCTGGTTTTTCAGTATGATTATCTGTAGAAGACAATTTACACCTCTCCACAGGGCATATCAAACTAAGAATATATTCCAAAGTGAAGAAACTTTGTAAATTCTTAAGGACATGGGACTTTTAGGGAACATGATGCTTTGAGACTTTAATGTAACAATGAAACAGAAAATTCCTTTTCTGTTTGTTTGTGGGATCAGTGATGATCATTCCAACTTCAATGTTCAAGGAAATTTGTTCTGCAGAAAAATTGAGGTTTACAACCATGAGAATTGTGAAGTCCAACTATGCCAACTTGGTAGGTTACTTGAAATAGATAATTCAGTGTTGAAAGAGGGAAGGAGGCAGTGAAGCAAAGAGTTTTTTACGAGGCAAATTTTAGTTTTCAGAATTACTCTCTCCCCATGTTAAAATATACTTAGGAAAAATATTTATTTTGCTGTTCATGTAAATGTTAGAAAAATTAGCCTAGGGCTTTCTTAGTGGATCAGTATAATAATAATGTATCAGTACAATAATAATGTAATTTTGTACAGTTTTATTCTGCACTATAGTGTAATGTGTTGAAAAAATAGTTTTTATAGGAATTCAGGTTTCTTCTAAAAGATTTTAACTATAATAAATATTCAAATATTTTAAATATTTATCCTTTTTTAAGTCTCAAATGTACTGTTGGGAGTATAAGAGTGTATTTTTGTAACTTTGAAGTTACATGAACCTAAACAATTTTGTAGATTTTCATTTTAATTAATATTTTAAATATAAACGGGTTTATCACTGCAAAGTTCAGATTTCTAAAAATTTAAACAAGCTGCAAAATTCTTCAAGATTGAGAAATATGGCTTATGAAGTATATAAGGCAAAATAACTTAAGCTGCTGGCTTTATGATAACAATTGATAATTCTTTCATTCTTTATTTCTTTAAGGTTCTGAAGTTTCTTCCAATTAAAAGAAAAAAGAATAAAACAATGAAAGAGAAATACAGTTATCATCCCAGATCATCCATGTAAATCATATTTCAATGCACCTAAAGATTGAGCCTCATTCAATCACTCAGGATAAGCATCAGGCTCCATTATAGGCATGACAGGAGGGACATTCTCTGCAGCACTGCGTTTACTTTTCACTGGCCTCACTGGGAATGTGTGCTTTCCTCCTGGATTCCTGGCCTTCAGCTTCTCAGAAAAGGGAGTTACGTGATAGCAATGTGTTCTCAATAAAAAGTAACAGTGGGATTCTGACTGTCAGGAGACACAGCTACAGGATTTTCCCAATTCTCCCTTAGAAAAGGGACTCTTTGCTGCTGTGTCCCTCTGACCCATGGGGTCGCTGTGGTAACAACAGCAACTTTACCATTATTATTGTTCATATGTGCTCATAGCTGTCAGACCTGTGTATTTAATGTGGTTTTTTCAACAAAAATGACCAATAGTCTTTGACAGGTAGTTAAATTCATGCCTGGAAACAATATAAAATAAGATGGTTCAGAAATACCTTCCTGTTTTCATAATGGAAAGATATGATAAAAATATCTGATTCAAAGCTGAAAGATTAAAGGAACAGGTATATAAGACTGCCATTAAGCCAATGTTATCAACAAAACGATAAAATAACTTTCAACAAACAGTTGAACAGGACAGCCATAATACTAAAATAATTAGCTTGTTTTACAATAACATCACCAAATAATAAATAAATAAAAATGAGGGGTAGGCTTGAACCTTAGCTCTGTCAGCAAGCAAATGGCTTTTTGCATCTTCTTTTAATTACACATCGCTTCTAAAAAGAGTAGATATGCAAATATGAGTTTTCCAGAGTCAGCACATAATCCAAAATAATCCAGAAAAACTTCAGTCCGATCAGCAAACCAGAAAGGAATCATAGTCAAAGAAGACACAGGAAAAGATGGTTCGAGTTTCCCACTTGAGTGAATTAGCGTGCAGATCCGTCTTCTGTGTTCTAGGGGAGGACTTCTCAGCACCTGTCCCTGACAGTTGGAATCAGCATCTTGAAGAGACTTGGAGAAATGCAATCTCTGTGATCCTTTGAAGACCATCTGAATCAGATACACTAGGATTGGGACGTAAATTCATGTTTCAACAGGTGCATCAGTGATGACGTTGCATGTTAAATTTTGAAAAACACTGTAAAAACAGCTTTCAAATCACAGAGAATTCAATTCTAACCACAGTCTTCTTTAAACATAATTTGTTTCATTTTTAGGTCGTATAGTTCATACACTATTTGAAGCTCTTAAAAATCATCTTAGTAAAGCCTAATGAATATATTAATACAATTCTAAGCATGTTTTCCATTACGGAATTTAGCAAATCTCATTGACAATTATATTCTTGCTTTCACATGTACATATAAAAACATATCTATGTATACCTGAATCTATAGTTTAGATTCCTGTGAGAATACAAGTGAACCATAATCTTTGATATTTGCAATATATAAAATGTGTGTCAACTATCAGAGAAGAGGATGTAGTAAATCTCTTTATTACAGCCTTTTTACAACCTAACTTTCTTTCTATGGTAATCCTTTATATAACTTGGCTGCGAAGCATACAAATATTGTCAAGGTTATGACAGTCCTACGGAGATTAAAGATCCTACTTGGAGGGACAACGCAATAGCGCACTAATAATTAGAAATACTAAGATGAAGAATATATCACATTTAAAAAATATTCTAATAAAACCAGAATTTTTGACTATACTAAAGATATCTTAATACATGGCGAATTTGTTTGAAACCATACTGGAAATCTGACAAAAATATCATTAAATAATTTCTGTGGTGAAATAAAGAAACCCTATATTATATTGAGTTGTCCCAATGTAAGGGCTGATGACGGGAAACCCTGCCCTCAAGGATCAGATTCATGTGGAAGCGAAGGAAGAAAGGTTGTAGGAGCCAGTGGTGGTGGATGATTCCAAGGAAACAGTGTCCCCAGACATAACAGGACTAATGTGCATATAAACTCACAGTGACCATGGCAGCAGGCTTCAGATCTGCACAGGTTCAAGCCAGATGGGGTCTCAGTACTAAAAGGGGAAGTGGACTTGGGGTCCCATCCCTACTAAAAAGATGTTTTTAATTAATGCTCCTGGCAAATGAAAGAGATAGTTTTCTAAAATAGGGTATCACTTGGCATATTAACCACATTCTATGGCTTCTCAGGAGTAGTTGATCAACACAAAACAAACTCCACGTCTTTTAACCCAGAACAACAACTTCCATGCTTTTCTCTGGTATCCTTATTTCATTTTGTCTTGCTTTGATATTTTTGTCTTACTGGTTTTTTTTTGTTACTGTTGTTTCTTTGTTTAGATTCTAATTTTTGTTTGTTTTGGTTTAGAGAGAGAGAGAGAGAGAGAGAGAGAGAGAGAGAGAGAGAGGAGAGAGAGGTGGGGTGGGGGAAGAGGTAGTCTGGGAAAAATTGAGGTGAAAAAACCGTGATCAAAATATATTGTATAACTTTTTAAATTATTTTTAACGGGTGCTTTAAAAATGTTAAAACAGTCAAATGTGTTCAGGAGGCAGAGGCAGGTGGGTCTCTATGAGTTCGAGGCTAGCCTGGGCTACAAGAGCTAGTTCTGGGATAGGATCAAAAGCTACAGAGAAACCCTGTCTCAAAAAAAAAACCCAAAAAACAAACAAACAAGAGTAAAATATGATCTCATGGTGACTCTAACTGATGCAGATTTGTGTTGCCTATTGACAGAAAAACACATCAAAGATAGAACCTACCGGGCCGCCCCATATTTTCCCAATGCAGTATCCCTTGGGCTTGGGACAGGGAAGGCACTAAGGAAGACCAAGAGAAGAGCAGACATAGACTGCTCATTCTAAGCACGCCAAGAAGTCTATTTAAACCTAAAGCAAAACAATAATGTGTAGAGAGAAATACAGCTGCAAGGTGAGCCTAAGCCTTCAGTTTTTCACATTGTCCCTTACAACCTCAAGAATTTAAAACAGAAACAAATTTTTAGTAAAATTTGTTGTTTATTATAAAATTAGGATAAAGATGTTGGCTTGTTTTGCCATTTATGATACAATACGAGATGGAATCCTCATTGCTGAACCAAGGCACCAGCCATACATCACTTGTCCTGGACAAATGTGTGCACTTTGGCTTCCTCTACACTTTGGGTCCCAGAATATTTACTTTTTCTCTGCTCACATTTATTTTATACAGATGATTTACATTAAACTTCCATTTTCACAATCATCACTGTTCGGAAAAACATCTCCATCAGTGGTATGATAGAAAATGACTCTAATTAATTGCTGCACACGAGAAGCCTAGAGTTTTGTTTCAAGCAGCTTACAGAAGGATTTGTTTCTATCCAATTGGTTCTTAATATTCAGCATGATAATCTTGTTTATATATTATAATATTTCATATAAATTCTCAATGATGGTACTTACTTAATTGTAAGCCTGAAGTAATCTATTCCATGTTAAAATGCATACAAAAATGTTACTTATATTTAAAAAAATAATATTATTTAAGTGAGGAGACTTTCAAAGTGTATGATTTATCAGAGCAGAGTTATCTAATTATAAAAGTATTAAAGAATATCTTTATTGTGTGGGCCAACTTATTCCTCAACAAGGGTTCAATATTACTAAGACAGCAACTCTCTTTTCTCTGAACAATACTGTCAGGCTGAGAAACTATTGAAAATTCACTGCCATTGTTTATTTCACTTCGTTTCTTTACACTGCTGAAGATCTTACCCAAAGTCTGGTGCATGCTGGGCAAGTTCTCTACTATAAAGCTACTTAATACGTTCTTTAAGAATACAGAATTATAATATGCCATATAAACAAAGTGAATTAAATAGAACAAAATCATAAGGAAAAATGAAGAAGGTGCAATTTATTAATATACACCAAAATTCTACTGACCAGCAACAACTGTAGTCAGTATTTAACAAAACTCATTTCTAGGTTTTTCCACACCTGTTTTCCAGCAGGAAGTAAATGAGACACAGAAATAGATAAAGAGGTGACAGAATAGGGAGGAAGGAAATTACAATACAACTGTGTTTTTAGGTTACATTTGATTAAAATTGAAATTATGTTACTCATTCCTCTAACTTCCTATTTTTCTAGTAATTGCTGTTAGTTGAATTCTGAAAACAAATGTGTTAAAGTGTAAGAAATTTAGAGCTGATATTTTTCTTTCACTCTAGTCTAATATGAAAAATTGTAACTGCTAGTATTTTTAAATTATATGTATCACATGATATGGTGCATTAGGATCCACCAACTCTGTGATATCTTTTCAGAAGTCCCCATGGTTGAGAGGGAGAAAATAGGACAAATGCAATTTGAAGGCCATTTTACAAAACTCATTGCCAGCACTCTACCCAGAACGCCAGGATCACAAGGGAGAGGAAGATGGGATGGACCACAGAGATCAGAGATGGAGGCATCTGTGGTCTGTGTGATGATAGCTCCCAGACTGAGCCCTGGAACACGGAGCATATGGGGTGGGAGAGTGGTTAGTTTTTATGAAAATATACAGTTAAAAATGGTGTCCCGGCATCAGTGTACTGCTAATTTTACTAACTTTATGTAAGATATTAATATTAGGTAAGTTGACTGGAGCACTCCTGTGATCTAAAATTATGATGAAAAAGTTTAAAATTGATAACATAACAACAAACCCGAAAAATCATGCCTTGCTTTCACACCATACCTGCCAATATCAGGCTTTGAAGCACACAGGAGTTAGGCTGCTAAACTTCTCTTCTTAGCAGATTCCGCGAGGTGCACGCTCCCCAGGGTTTACAACAGAGCACTCTCATCTTCAACAGCCTCAGCGTCACCTTTATCCACAGGTTTCCCTTCCAGTCTTTATCTTTAGTCTGCTTTTATGGTCGGATAGCAAGCTGGTCAGGCGTTTTGTTGTTCTCTCGAAGCAAGGTTACACCCTTTGCCCCCAACTTCCGATACATTTATGAACTGCGTGATGCGTGAACATCTTGCTTCCTTTCACTCACATGTTAACCGGGCTCAAGCCTGATCTCACATAGAATGTTCCCTTAGCACTTTGTCCCTGAGCCTCTACCTTCTTTTGTCTGGGCCAATGCTTTCGGGTACTGCTGCTGTGTTTATGTTTCCTTCAATGAGGGCAGACACGTACATGAATAATTTCTTAGGTCTTCACAATGCTTGTGCAGACATGATGCACAGCGAATGAAGTTTTCTTTAACACTTTGGAGACGCGGCTTTATCATCTTTGGCAGTCATGGCTGACCTCAAATTAACCTGCCTCTGCCTCATGAGTGCTGGGATTAAAGGTGTGCTCCACCACCACCAGCAAGAATTGTCTCTCACATTTTCAATATTATATATTTTATTTTAAAATCCTTTGCTTTTATATGGTGGGAGTAAATTCTCCTCAACCTTCTTAATTACTTACTTAAGATTTGTCCTTTCTACAGGGGTTTAGTAGCCAAAGATGATGTGTTCTTCATGTCTATACCATTTTCATGGAGAGGGGTTTGGAACGTGTTTGTGTTTGTGTGGGGATAGTGGATGGGTCTTTGTGGGTATGTGTAGTGTGTATGAGCATATATGAATGTGTAGAGTATTTGTGAGTATGTGTGTGTGGGTGAGGGGTCTGGATATGTGAGCATCTGGGTATGTTTAGTGTGTGTGGATGCTTGTAATATATTGTGGGCTAGGGATATATGGAAGGTCTAGGTGTGTGTAGTGTATTGTGTAAGAGTATTTGCTAATATGGTTGTGAGGGGGATCTGAGTATATATGTACTGTCTGTACATGCATGCACTGTGGGTACACTGGGTGTGGAGGTGTATATAGTGTGTGAACTGTATGAAGAATGTGGTGTGCAGCTGGTATGCGGGTATGTGTGTATGTGTTTAGTTGTGGAGGATAGTTGGTATATAGATGTGTGTGCATATGTATGCAAGTGTGATTAGGTACAGAAAAGCTTAATTGGGTGATGGAAATTTTTGGTATAGACACTAGACAAAAGAGATATACTGGGAAATGGTCTTTCTTCTATCTGTGCCTACATTTCTAGAACACTGTTTCCTCCTGAGGCTGGACTTATCACTTGGAACTTTCCACTGATACACGTGGAGCCCTGGGAAATGAAGTCACTTCCATAATGAAAGCGAACTGTGGTATGTGACAGATTTCTGCTCTGAAGTCTTCCCTGCCTTATGGTTGCCTTGTCTTTTCTTTAAATATCTCCAAATTGTTGATTATTGCTGAAAAGTTCTAGTATTTTGAAACTTTACTTCCTGAGAACATAAGTAATATTGAGAAATTTCTGGAGACATGAACATTACAAAAGAACTTTTTATTTGAGTATTTTTATTAAAGCTCATTTCAGTATATCCAGATCTCAATTTTCTATAACTTCTGGCGAATTTTGTCATATATTTCTATTTTTATTTATATTTAACCAGAAAAGGGACACAATAGTATATGAACCACCTCAATGTGTTCTTTTTTTGCTAAATCCTACCAAGTGTGGTGCTAACTTTTTGCCATCAAAAGTATACATTAAGAGACACAAATTATTAGTTGATTTTTAAGGAAAACTATTCATTTTGCATATGCGGTAAGGATATTTGTTTGATATTCAATTTTTCAAACCTTTGAAGCATTGTGCTGATAGAGTAGAAATCAAATGTTTCTTCAAGGTAAATGACAAAGTTTTATAAGGCAACAAAAAGGTGATATTTAATGATAATTGAAAAAAATCAATGAAGAAAGGCTCTTTCAGAAAATGGTTGAAATGCCTTGGGACCTCAAAAGGAGAATGGATTTGATGGACAGGTGGGAAGATGGAGAGCAGATGATGAAGGTGGATAAGTCCTCAGGAAACAGCAAAAGCTATTCTGGATCCAATCCATCAGCTACTCTAGTGAGTAAGGAGGAGAATACCACAAAATCAGAAAGTTCATCTGGGTATATTTCTGAAAGTCTTTGAAAACCACACTCCAAAATCTCATTGTTTTCTATTTAAAAGAAGATGGTGGGAGCACAAATCTCCTCAATATAATTCTGAGAAAGCTCGTTTACAGGGACAAGAAAACCAGTCAGACATGGACTGCATGGACTTGAGACATATCATGTGTGTGATGCATACAGTCAGAAAGTCCTGAACAACAAGAGCAAACACTTCTCCGTGGTACAAGATAATGAGGAGGCTTCATAGCTCTCAGACACATAATCCTGCCTTCAGAAATGTATTGTAAAATGGATGCTGGCAAATTCTGGGTGGGAAAGTTATGGATAAAGTGTTTTAATTTAGAAGATCAATAAAAATGTACTTAGGAAGCAAATATGAAAGTAGTCCCTGAAGAAGATTAGGAATTAAGTGCATGAATGCTGAGGTGAAGAATGCTTCAAGAATATTTGAGAAAGAAAGAAGAGAGCCTGCAAAGGCCCTGACGGATGAGATAAACACCAAGATTAGTTTTCTGGTTTCCTATGACTCTGGAGGATCTTCTGTAAGAAAAAACACTTAAAGATGCAGCTACCACCACTGAGTTTATCAACACTGGATGGAGCTATCTTGCAGTACATACTTTCTCCTTGCAAAAATAACACACTGCATTCTAAAGTTGCAAACTCAAAGTACATTATTTGTATAAATAGGTCTGTGCTGTGAAAACCTCTTAATATATTATTGAGTTCAGTGCCACCAAAAAGCAAGGGCCTTTAACACTCATGGAGACACAGGAAAGTATATGGTTCAGGAATGAGTCTAAGACTAAGGCATCATGACACAGACAGGGAAGCCAATTACTATAACATAGATCAGATCAGCATGAGGAAGGACCGTTTAGCTTGGGAAGGGGGAGGTTGGAAGGGGGAAGTAAACATTTTAATCAAATCCAATACACTGTTATTGATTTCTCCTTGCCAGACTTACCTTGCAGAATACTTATAATGCTTTTGACATTGAGATATTAGGCCCAGGCTATTGGATTAGTCAAGGCAAAGAGCTCAGCTACTGGCATAATCTCTTGTATTTCATTTAAATGTGATCTATTCGTTTCTCCAAAAGCAGGCTTTTATTGATAAAATAAATGAAATTGAAAAATCCCAAAGGGAATTTGATGTCCACTTACACAAAATAGGTTTGCAAAGTGTGATGATGTGAGATCATGGGCTTTTTTCCTCCTTTTATTTATTTATTTATTTTTTGTTCTGGTTATAAAGTCAAAACTGGTTGGACTTTCTATTCTCTTATGTACTATGCAGCTAGTTACCTTTGGTTCTGAAAATCTCTAAAAACTATCATTTCATGTTTGATTGCAGGTATGTTACTCAAAATTTTAATGTCATTTACTACCATTAAGGCTGCACCTGCTGGCAGGTGGAATCTTTTACACAATGTCAAATCTTCAAAGCTTTTCATAGGAAATCTACCAGGGAGATTTTTACTTCTTACTAGCTTCATCAAAGTTAGGACAATTGTCAACAATGTCTTTGCAAGCTTTGAAGCTGTCATGTTCAACATCCTGAGCAAGATTTTTGGATCAGGCTAAAATTTTGTAGCTTCCCATATGGTACAAAGTAATGTCATGGTTAATATTTAATAGAACTAGTATTGAGATTTATGCCAATCAAAGACACCAAATACAAAGAAAAAATAATTTATAGTCATAATAAACTAAACTAAAATAATTTCTCTTGGATCCACAACAGACTGTTTTCATTTGGTATCAAAAATAATGGATAGGGAAGAAGTCGAGACTGTGGGTCTTGGGTCTTACATATTTGTTCTTAGCCTGGCATCTTCAGTTAGTATTCAAACATGAGAAATCCTGAGACTCCAGTCCTGATTGTTTTACATGGAGGACCCAGGATAGTGCAATTAAAAGTTTCAAGTATAGAGTTCACAGGCACAAGATTTGGTGCCACCCCTTTAGTCTAATGCAATAACACCTCTGAAATTTCTCATTACATTCAGCAAACACCCTTCAGATTGACAAGCACAGCAGACATACTCATCCCATAATGTTTTTCACACCTTCCCATTATTGGCCCTGTTAGTCCCTTCATTCACACAGCACTCTTGTCTGTTTCTTTTCACACCCATTCTATACTGGAACACACCTTTGTCCCAGGCTCTTTTTCCATGGACTCTGACTTCAACCTAATTCTTCCTCTCACTTTGAACATTATACTTCATTACAGAGTTTGTTCATTCAATATTCCCTCACACACACAAAAAGAACATTCAATTTAGTCACCAAATTAACTCTTTTTAGAGTAACTGTGTGGCACTGGTATCTTTATGAGGATATAAAAAAACAAAACAAGATGTTTAGGAGCAAATCTGATTCATGATTATATTGTTCATAAATAGGGTAAAACTGGGCAAGTTGTTTGAATTCACCAAATTCATCTGTTTCTAAGTCCTTGACTCTAGCTCTATGGTTCCCACAGTCTTTGTATCTGGGATATGTTGGTACCAAGCACACTTCTGCTTGTTCTAATGGGTATCTGAAAGCCTTTTCTGACAAGGAGCATTAAGCAGTGTGGTTGCAGCAGCCAGCTCTACCTCTCTTGACCTTTCAATATGGCTGAGGTACATATATTGCCAGCTCTGAGTCTGCTGGGTGAAAGCTGTTAACCCATTTCCATCAATCTGTGTATCACAATGAGGCTGTGGTTTCCTATGAGGTTCCTAAGGTTCTGGCATATCCTTCTCCTTTGGCAGCTGCATGGTGTCCCCGGACTCTGCCTTCTCTCTCTCTCTCTCTCTCTCTCTCTCTCTCTCTCTCTATATATATATATATATATATATATATATATATATATATATATATATTTCTGTTTGGGTTTCACGCCTGGCTTTAACTTCAGCTAAGCCATTGGCTGAAGCACTTTTATTCAGCAACTAATAAAAAGCAACACATACACAGAAGGACATCCCACATCAAATATCCCTAGCTTAGAGCCTGAGGGAAACATGTAAGAAAGAAATAGAAAGTAAGATGTGTGGAAGATGTTGAAGTATCTCTAGGTGATGTTCCAAGAAAACACTGAACCACCCACATTAGTTGGCCTTAAACAAGTTACATGATGAAATCCAGTTGATACTGGAAGTTTGTTTAAATTGATCTATAAGCAATTCAATTTGCTTAAACTTTGTCATTGCTCTTCACCATCATTAAGAAAAGCTTTAGTACTTCATGGCAAAAATAACAGTAAAAGCAAATACAGTGTGCCTAATAGATTACTAAGACTTTTGCATGGCTTGCCTCATGTAATACCAACTAGGAGCACTTGATGTGAAACTATCTTGATTATGGCTACTGATCTGTCTAGGCTGAGCTATGTTGAGAATTTGATGAAGTCTTTTAAGAGAGTAGAAAAGAAAATGATCGCAGTGTCACGTGTCACCTTGCCAATACAGACAGTGTGGTAATTTGAACAAGAAGTGTTCCCAGTGGGCTCATATGTTCGACCACTTGATTCCCAGTGGTAGAACTGTTGGATGAGGTTGTGGAACTTTTAGAAGCTCTAGGCTTGCTGGAGGAAGTATGCCATTGTGTGTACAGGCTTGGAGTGTTGATAGCATTGTCCCATATCCCATTCTTGTTCTCTCTGCTCTGTGTCTCTGTTTCTTGCTCCTACCACCCTGCTTCCTCTGGCATGCCTTCCCTGTCAAGGCTAACATCTATTCTTCTGGAAGTCAAAAGCAGCTCCTCAGTAAGTTTCTTTTGATCATGGTTTTTGATCATAGAAAAAAAAGTAATCAGTGTAGCCCTAAAGCATATTCACATTAAAATGCATTGCAGATACAGGGTGGAAACTCCTAATCTCAATGTGAAGTCATACTGAAATGTCTTTCTAAGGTGAGAATTGAGAGCTATACTAAAATTTTAGTGGCAACAAAAATTTCTACAAACAGTAGTAATTTGCCAAGATTCCCTTTTAATTTAATCAGACCATCAATCAGTAGGGTTAGGTCATATAAGTTAATATTTATTTACTGTTTAGATACAGCAGAATGATTCTTGCTTTAACTAGTGGCAAAAATGTTAGTTCCATTGTTTTGACAACATTTGTTTGACCTGAAAAACTTCTGCCTATAGAAATATTCTTTGAGCAAAATTTGCTTACAAAATAATCTCAAGAGTAAGAATGACCATAAAGATTATATTTAATCATTTAAACAATAAATGCCAGTTTCTGAGTAATGATAACATGTAGCCAGACTTGTCATTTCCTCATGCAGCAGTCACAAGAATGACAAGAAAAACATGGAAAACAAGGGGCTACATGCTCTAACGCCCCTGAAATAGGAACACCTGTCATCTAGCACCCAAGGTGTCAAGAGAACACAGCTGTAAAGAGAACTGTAGAGTGAGTTGGAAATGCATAAAGCTTCGTGTATGCTTTCTCCTTTGACTCAAGAGCAGAAGCATTATGAAGAATCTGCTAAAGATTATAGAAACTACAGGATCTGGGAGAAAAATTTTCTTTTTTAAATATGCAGAACAACGTTGAAACCATGCTATTCTTCTGGAAGAAGTGACACACAGAATCTTCAGTGTTGATGCCCTAAACAGTTGTATGAATAAACTAAGTGAGTCACGGAGCCTCAGAAGCAAGCCCTCCTTTTGGAGAATGGAGTAGCAGAAGCAGAAGGTTCATAACATAGCATTTCTCTTGTAAATGGGCAAGAAATAATAAATGCAAAGCCAGAACACCTAGATGAATTTCAAATGAGTATTTTTTCTTTTCCCCAAGAAATAAAGCCTTCAGAATGATGCAAAAGTCAAAGTACATGCAGACTCTTAAAGATTCAGAGAAAATACTTCTTTCTAAAATGTATTAATTAACTAAAAAAAGAAAAATTACAAAGCTGCAATATTCTAATTTCAAAGGCTCAGGATTACTGAGTATCAAACAAACTTTTACCTACAAAATTAGAGAAATTAGTATTAAGTTGTAAAAATTTTGACATGAAGAGACTATAGTATAGTGAAGAATGAGGAGCTTGTGAAGGTAATATCATAGTATCAAACCAATCTTGGTTTGTCCATTATTGTAATGGAAAACTATGTAAGTCCATTATTTCTCTTCTTCCTCCTCTCCCTTCCCCTCCTCCTCTTCTTTCCTGATTTGAGGTGCTAAGGATTAGCCCCAAGGCATTGTACATATTAGATAAGCATTATAACATAGAGCTATGTCCTCAAGCCCAATACTTTCTATATTGCTTGAATATACATTTTATTAATCTGAGTATATCGATTACACCCAGTCAAATATTTCCCACAAATTGAATAAGTACATTTTCAGTTCACCTCTCCAGACACAGTCTATGATTTAGGCTTTGGGCTGCTTCTGAGGCCCACTCACGAACTATGCTGCAGGTTACTGAACAAGCAAATGAAGCTAAGGTGGAGAGTCGAAGGAGTTTAGAATGTCTGCAACAAAGTGATTTGCAACCTCACTCTTAGATTCCTAAGTCAAAGGTCAGTGTGAATGTAAAACATTAACTAAAGTCCGATGAGTACGAACTTGAGCTTTAAATAACCATGTGGGAATTTATTCTGTCACACCGAAACTAAATCTTGATGTCTGGTTGAAAAAAAATGATCATTTTAATGGCACCATGTGATGGTTTGAATGAAAATGTCCCCTGTAGGAGCATATATTTGAATGTTCAGTTTCTAGTTGGTGGAACTGTTTGGGACGATTGAGAGGTGTGGTCCTGTGGTAGGAGGTATGCCACTGGAGGAAGGCTTTGAGATTTCGAAGGTCCACACCAGGCCCAATATCTCACTATGCCTCCTTTTGCCAATAAAGGTATAAGTTCCTAATTCCTGCTCCAGCACTATGCTCGCTGACATGTCCCCTGCTATGATGAAAATGGACACTAGCCCTCTGAAACCGTGAGCCTCAAATTAAAATCTTTTGTGTATAACTTGTCACAGTCACATGTTTCATTACAGCAATAAAAATTAACTAAGATACACCAAAATAGAAACAACTCAACTTTATGTAGAACCAATTAAAACTCTTTTAAGATGAGCCATCACAAGAGACAGACATAAGTGGCAAGTGAGTGTCTCTGATAGAGGATAAAGTTAGCTGGGGTTGTCTTCCAGAGGAAGATAGTGTGCAAGAATGAACTGGGTGATATATGTGTGCTAGTTAAGGTACATTTAAAATAATCATAACTATGAATATTTTCCATGCAGCAGTGGGATGGATCCAGTTAAACTCTGAGCAAACTACAAGCTGTAAATAGAGCACCTTTACAAATGCTAATTATGAAGCAGGGAACTTGTTTTTAATTTCATTCCTGAGAGATGAGCAGAGACAAATAAGTTGAGGTTGATAAAAATAGCTGAAAATATAAGAAGTCACATGTATATTTAAGAGAACTGTCAGAAAAATGCACAAAAAGATGAAGCAGAAATAGAATTCTAGGGCTGGGAAGATGGCTCTGCCAGTAAAGCGCTTGTCTTATAAGGACAAGAGGGCATGAGGACCCAAGATTCAGCCCAGCACCCCATTGCGTCTGAGAAGAATAGAAAGTGATTCTAATCCCAGTGATGAAGATAAGTCCAGAAGAGTTTCACTGGCCAGCCAGTATAGCCTCAGTGGTCAGCTCCGGGCCAATGAAAACCCTGTGTCAAAGGAGATAGAGCACCAACTGACAATTTCTTGTCACCAGATGAAGCTTCTAATACTAAGATTGGGTTCATCTAATTGAGTTGTTGGCCAAATGAGTACCATGAAAATCACTAAACAACCAGGCCATTGCCACAACTGTAGGTTGCTCTCCAAACTGGAAGCAAGGCCCCATTGCTGAACTGTATAGTACTGTATAATATATATACTGTATAGAACTGTATAATACGTTCAAAAATGGAAAATTCAAGCTGTTCCATACATAGAGCCTTCATCCCTACCTTTTAGGATGTTTAGTACAGGAAGGTACTCAGCACAGTGTCAAAAGAGAAATGCTAAAAACTCAGCCAGAAATCCTCTGATTGAAAATAATGTCCAGTGTGTAAGACATGCGAGTGTAATGGTGACATAAAGCTTGTGGGAGTAATCAACCCATATCTGATTTTACTGAAAGTCCACTTCTCCAGATGGATCCTATACTTGACAGTTATTGGATGACTAAGAACCTAAAACTAGATAGCCTATAAAACTTAGGGTAAAATCAAGTACTACAGCTCTTTTTTTAAAAAAATAGCAATGAAATGACTCCTAATGACATTCTAGTTTCATAGATCAGTGCCTGGCTAGGCCATCACCATAGAAGCTTCATCCTGCAGCATTGAGGAACAAATGCAGAGGTCCAAAGTCAGACAATATGCAGAGAGTTAGAGACCTTGAAGCAATGAACCCTAAATGGGATGTGCCCATTAAATCCCTTCCCTTGGGGCTCAGGGAACCTCACAGCAAAGGAGGCTGGAAAAGTGCAAGAGCCACAGGAGATGAAGGACACCAAGGAAACATGGCTTTTTAAGCAAAAGATCATTGCACATATGAACTCATAGACAGGGAGGCAACATGCGGTGGGCCTGCATGTGTCTGCACCAGGCACCCTACCTATTATGGCTTTCAGTTTAGTGTTTCTATGGGACTCCTGAGTCTGCAAGTGCATAGGTCTCTGATTCTTCTGTCTTCCCTTGGGCTCTTTTCCTTCTGTTGGTTTTGTTTTGTCCTATTCTGATGTGTTAGTTTTTGTTTTCTTTTTTATTATTATCTTATTTCATCAACCTCTTTAAAAGCTAATCCTTTAGAAGCTTTTTTTGTTTTATAATAAAAAACAGAAAGGGAAGGAGGTGGGGGAGGAACTGAAGGATAAGAAGGAGAGGAAACAGTAATCAGGATATATTACTTGAGAAAAAATGTTTTCAATAGAAAAAAGTCCTTTAGTTGTGAAAAATATGGATTTTGACAAGTTTTTCACCGCTCATTCTGTGTCTGTAGAGCAGCGGATTTTAAATGTCCTTCTTCTGCAGTTCTAAAATTCTGGAGTTCTTTCTTTCTATTAGGGTTTTTGAATAAAATTTATTTTCAGTGCGGAATTCATAGACTTTGAATTCATTGTCTTTATGTCAACCGATATAATTGACTAACATTTGCTGTTTAGCGGCTTGGATAGTGTAGCTTCAGAAACAAGGACTAGCCAATGTGAATGCTAATGTATGTGTGTATTTATCCCTAAAATTGCAAAGTACCTTTGGAAATGATGAGACAAAGTGTCCACACTCCTGGTCCACCATTTTCACTTTTGTTCTTAATAATTACAACAAAATTTATTACAATGTTTCTGTTGGTTTCTGGGCCTCGGGGATACAGAACAGACATGATTCCAACTCTGTCCTTATTGATTGATTATGACATTTCTATGAGTTTGCTATTTTCTTGCCAGGAGAGGGGAGAGAGAGAGAGAGAGAGAGAGAGAGAGAGAGAGAGAGAGAGAGAGAGAGAGAGAGAGAGAGAGAGAGAGAGAGGGAGAGAGAGAGAGAGACCAATAGACACCTGATAACAGTATACTTTCAGAGAAAACTGGGTCTACATTAAAATTTTGCTTAAGACAAAAAGCAATAATGCTGTGTAATAATGTTTTCCCTGAGCCTGGGACTGTGACAAGGTCTGTGCAGAGATTTCTCTATGTAATGGTCTGGTAATCCTATTCTAGCTTCTCCTGACTTTCAAATGCTAGTCAATGCTCCCAAGATGAAGCGAAATATCAGACCAGGTACTTGTCATCTTTACAACAAAGGTAAGTCTGATTTTAAGGCTGCATATGTGAACAACTTACTGGAAAAAAATCCTCACGGCTTTATCTCTGCGACACAGAATATTTTGCTTAAAAAGCTAATTAACAGTAGTGATTACAATAGACAAGGCATTCCACCTGCAACGTATTGCAGAGATGTCTTATTTGTCTTGATCATATCACAGTCTAGTGCAAAAGGAGGTTCCCGACTACACACAAATCTATGCCACTGTGTCACGCAGCGCTGAGAGCAAGGGCAGGAGAATGGAGAAGCACACTTTTTGCTTCAATTGCCACAGCTGGAAGTGCCCCTCCATTTAGACTTTACTGATCTTAACTCATCCCGCGACCTTGACTCAAGTACAATCAAGAGGTGTAATCAAAAGTCCTGTGCATGGAGGAGGGGGACTTGTGTAAACGCAGACAGCCATCCTTGCTTTGCTCCTGCAGTTCACGACACAGACCAGATATTCTTTAAGCTATAATGCTATCAGCGTTTAGTCCCCTTGTCCAGAACAGAGAGATCCGGAAGGCTCACTCTCAAATTGAATTTCCTCCCACACCACTGACTGGTTGAATAATAAGCAAGTCACTAATACCTGCATATAGTGTGAATGAATAAAATGTAATGTGTCCAATGATTAGGTAACTTAAGAGGAACTAGTGTCTGAAAACATGCCCGAATTCATTTCTACAGTGTGGATTTTATAGGGATGTATTTCACCACAGGTAGTAGGACTATGGGAAATACTTTTCTGAAAGCTTTACTTTTAGGACTTGACAACATAACTTTAAAGAACATTCTTGCCCTCAGTGCTAAGTAACTTCACATAAAGGTGACAAATCTGACTAAGTACAGAGTATAACATGCACTTCTTCTAAGAAAATAAAGAACAACTTTATTTATTTATTTATTTATTTATTTATTTATTTATTTATTTATTTAAGATTTCTGTCTCTTCCCTGCCACCACCTCCCATTTCCCTCCCCCTCCCCCAATCAAGTCCCCCTCCCTCATCAGCCCAAAGAGCAATCAGGGTTCCCTGCCCTGTGGGAAGTCCAAGGACCACCCACCTCCATCCAGGTCTAGTAAGGTGAGCATTCAAACTGCCTGGGCGCCCACAAAGCCAGTACGTGCAGTAGGATCAAAAACCCATTGCCATTGTTCTTGAGTTCTAAGTAGTCCTCATTGTCCGCTATGTTCAACGAGTCCGGTTTTATCCCATATTTTTTGAGACCCAGGCTAGTTGGCCTTGGTGAGTTCCCAAAAGAACATCCCCATTGTCTCAGTGTGTGGGTGCACCCCTCGCGGTCCTGAGTTCCTTGCTCGTGCTCTCTCTCCTTCCGCTCCTGATTTGGACCTTGAGATCTCTGTCCGGTGCTCCAATGTGGGTCTCTGTCTCAGTCTCCTTTCATCACCTGATGAAGATTAATATTCAGGAGGATGCCTATATGTTTTTCTTTGGATTCACCTTCTTATTTACCTTCTCTAGGATCACAAATTATAGGCTCAATGTCCTTTATTTATGGCTAGAAACCAAATATGAGTGAGTACATCCCATGCTCCTCTTTTTGGGTCTGGCTTACCTCACTCAGGATAGTGTTTTCTATTTCCATCCACTTGCATGCAAAATTCAAGAAGTCATTGTTTTTCACTGCTGAGTAGTATTCTAATATGTATATATTCCATACTTTCTTCATCCATTCTTACATTGAAGGGCATCTAGGTTGTTTCCAGGTTCTGACTATTACAAACAATGCTGCTATGAACATAGTTGAGCATATACTTTTGTTGTATGATAGGGCCTCTCTTGGGTATATTCCCAAGAGTGGTATTGCTGGGTCCAGGGGTAGGTTGATCCCGAATTTCCTGAGAAACTGCCATACTGCTTTCCAAAGTGGTTGCACAAGTTTGCATTCCCACCAGCAATGGATGAGTGTACCCCTTTCTCCACAACCTCTCCAGCAAAGGCTATCATTGGTGTTTTTTTATTTTAGCCATTCTGACAGGTGTAAGATGGTATCTTAAAGTTGTCTTGATTTGCATTTCCCTGATCGCTAAGGAAGTTGAGCATGACATTAAGTGTCTTTTGGCCATTTGAGCTTCTTCTGTTGAGAATTCTCTGTTCAGCTCAGTGCCCCATTTTATAGTTGGGTTGATTAGCCTTTTACAGTCTAGTTTCTTGAGTTCTTTATATATTTTGGAGATCAGACCTTTGTCAGTTGTGGGGTTGGTGAAGATCTTCTCCTAGTCAGTGGGTTGCCATTTTGTCTTAGTTACAGTGTCTTTGCTTTACAGAAGCTTCTCAGTCTCAGGAGGTCCCATTTATTCAATGAGGCCCTTAAAGTTTGTGCTGCTGGAGTCATACGTAGGAAGTGGTCTCCTGTGTCCATGTGTTGTAGAGTACTTCCCACTTTCTCTTCTATTAGGTTCAGTGTGATCAGACTGATAGTGAGGTCCTTAATCCATTTGGACTTGAGTTTTGTGCATGGTGATAGATATGGATCTATTTTCATTCTTCTACAGATTGGCATCCAGTTCTGCCAGCACAATTTGTTGAACAACATTATTTTTTAAGTGCATGTCGAAATCTGAAAAGATTGTGGTGGCGTCCATTCTGCCGCTGAAGACAGCCTGGGACTCCACAGCTTCAGGGCGGTGACACATCAGTAGCTCCACAGGACTGAAAATTTGAACTCTTGGTTTCATGCTTATGTCAAAAAAGTTAAGTTACCCTTGTTTCTTTTGTAAAGGAACTAATTCACGTATCAAGCAGGCTTCAGCTTATGGGCTCAGGCACTATGTAAATTCAGGAGCAGGCAATGCGCACAGGGACAAGTGACTGTGAGGTATTACAGAGCCCATTTATTCTCAGTCCATAAATCAGTTCATAAGGGCAGATGTTATGCTTAATGGGGTGCTGTCAGCTCTGTTTCCCCCTCAGGCAGTGGACACTGGATAAAACCCGGCATTGCGAAATTGTCTATGCCACTAATTCCACTGCTTTTATTTATTGAGAGTTGTGGGGTTTTTTATTTATAGAGAGTATGCATGCTGTTTCTCATGATGAGCACTGGTCAGGCAGCAGAAAAAGCAAACCCAGCACTGGACACGAGGTCTACATTCAGAACTACACTGCTGGCAGCCAACGGTGCCCTGCTAAAGGTCACGGCCGACTGAGAACATCACTGGACTGTTAATACACCCTTGCAGATGGATGCAGTTCTGCATTTCATGGCCCAGGGCTACTCTAAACAGGACAACAACAGGGCAGGGGAGGGCAGTCCTGTGGATAGAGGCGTACAGGCCCTGCACACCTCTAAATTTCTTAAATATAAAAGACCAGAGCCAAAAGTAATTTTGCAGGTGTTCAAATGATTCAAAAATATAGCATAAATCTGAAAACGTTATGTAGAATTCTCTCTGTGTGTAGAATTTTTTAAATCATGAATTTGTCATAATTTTTAAAATTATATATATATATATATAAAACATAAGAACAGTTGCATAGCATACATATTTTTACAGCAATTGTGTTCATGTTTAAGCTTATAATTAGTCTCCTGTTTAATTTAGGGAGAAATTGAAGAAGCATAATCTTATTAACTAAGGCTTCACAACATTTTCCTTGAGAAACTTGGTTAGTAACACAGGCATTTCAATGGACCCTTCTTAGATTTGCATTGAAGTACCAGATCAGTGGCTACAGATGACCTAAATTCTCAAGAGTTCCATCAATAAATAACTTAAAGCCAGGTAGTGGTGGCACGCACATGCCTTTAATCCCAGTACTCGGGAGGCAGAGGCAGGTGAATCTCCATGAGTTTGAAGTCAGCCTGGTCTACAAGAGCTAATTTCAGAACAGGTTCCACCGCTACAGAGAAACCCCGCCAATAAATAAATAAGTAAATAAATAAATAAATAAATAAATAGAAATAATATCTTAAAGCAGCTAACCCTTCCTGATTGAGTATACAATTGCCAGGTGAAAGCATTCCTATATTTGATAGATCATTTGACTTCAAAATCAACTTAAACCGGCGACATCGTCACAACTAACATGCCATAGGCAAGAGAACCAGTAAGGTGAGCAGCTGCTGTGTCTAGGATTCTAACACGGGCACCGAAAACGTTGGCTCTGAGTGGTTTTGGAAGCACAGCCTGTCTCCCACTGGAGTGAGGTTACATTCCCACCTTCTAGAATCATCCATTTTGCTCCTTCAATAGAGCACGGACAGCTCAGTGCAAGTTCCCCTCATCTTTTCCCTCATTCATCATCTTCAGCAACTGATGAATTACTTTCCAGGGCCAATTCATCAGTCTTCCGAGTAAATGCAAAGGGTTTTTTCCCTTATCAATGCACGATCGCCATCTAGTGGTAATTGTATGGTAACAGCGGGATATTCTCTAATGAGTTACCCATGTTTTGTTTTGTTTTCCCCATCTCTTCAGAAACAAATCCCACCAAAGAACTTACAAAGAGTACATTCACATAGAACCAATTAAATGTAGAAATACGTGGCGATGATAGGCTGTGTGAGCTATACTATCTTGACCTGGTAAAGATTCAGGAGATTATTTTATGAAAAATTTAGCGTGCCTTCAATTGGTATAAAACACTCATAATTGTGTAATATTTATAGACAAGAGGCTAGTGGGGGTGGGGTATATGCAAGAATAAGAACCTGAGTGCAAATTCTCTAGGCCCCAGATTAAAGCTGGGGCACTGCCATGGGTACCTACATTGCCTGGAGTTACGAAGGGCAGGAGAGGAATGAGACAGCTGCGTCCTAGGGGCCAGCTACTCCAGCCACTCCAGCCAGAACCCCGTGAAACTTGGAGCTCAGTCTCAACAAGGCAGAGAGCAGAAAGTAACCCAGGAAGACACCATATATCTTCCTCTGTCCTCTGTGTGCCTGCAAATGAGCACATGCACCTGCACACACCTGCACACACACAAGAAGAAATCATAGCTAAAGTTTTTTTCACTTATTTGTTTCTTTCAGTTATGCTTATGTTACAAAGTGCCAGAAGTACAATTACTTAAGAAATAACTGTTAAGAAAGAAATGTCGCCAACATCTACAGATGAATGAATAGTAACTGTAGATATAAGGAAGTCTCGACACTTATTTATTAAGTGAAAGCTGGGGCAAGCAGATGCCAACTTCTACTTTAACTTTAGGTAATGTCTATGATTTCATCCATCTGACTTTATCTTGCACACTTCAACCTAATTCCTACCTTCACTTGTTCTTTGGGTTTAGATCATCGGGTCATTATTTCTAACTGTTCCAAAATCCTCTTCTGTTGTCATTCTAACACAAGGCTGAGAGATTTGTGCAGACATATGTCTTTTGATAGGCCTAAGTATTTAGTTGTATATAATCCTTTCAAGTGTGTTTAATCTACTATGTACTAATGTGAGGTAAAGGTCTTTAAAGTTGACTTGACTGCATTTCCCACACTTTTAAAACACAGATCTTTTCACAACAAACACTTGAAGCTAGAGTTTGATGACTGAATTTTGCCAATGTTGAGTCTTCATTTTAAGGCCTTCTATTTGTTATATTTTTTACTATATTATCTGAGATTTCAAGAGACCTTTGATTTATTTTGTTACCAATATATCTCCTTTGTCTGGAGCTAACATTGTGATAACCATTACATTGTTTCTATATTTCAGATGTTTACTGTCAAAATAAGAACAGCAAAGGAAGACCAACTAGTCAGGTGTATTACTGTCATATCAAGCAGGATTGGCCTCTTGGTTTTTTAATATTACTTCTTAATTGTATGTTTGTGCCTGTGTCTTTGTGTACCATGTATGTAGGCACCTGTGGAGGTCAGAAGATGCCATTGGATCCCCTGAAGTAGGAGTTACAGGTGGTTATATAAGAGCAAACTGGCATAGGTACTGGGAACCAAATTTGGAACCTCTGGAAGTAAGCATTTTTAACTGCTGATCCATCTTTTCCAGCCCAGCTTCAGGATTTCTTTTTAGTTAAGTGAGCATACCTGGAGAAAAGTAAGTTTTGTTACAGCTGTTAGTTGTCTGCAAGAACTTGACTATGAAACCCTGTTTCTGAAGATACAGCACACTTTGGTAATAGGATATAGTTCTTTAGTGGGTACTGACCAGGAAGCTTCCTCCTTGTTGGTAACTATGAAGTTTGTTGGAGGGGAAAATCTTCAGCAGTATTACCCAGCTGAGAATGTTGTAAACTATAATAATGATCAGCATGATAAGATTTGTCCACCTATACAATAGTGGCACAAATGTTATGGGGTAACCAACTATTTTCTGATTAGGTTTAACATCCACTCCACAAGAAGACATGTATTCTTGGTACTGTAAATCTGGCCAAGAATGTATAGTTGGAAACTCCTAGGTCCAATGGATAAATTTGTTGCTATTATTGTGTTATATGAACAGCACATCAAAGTGCTTTTTAAATTATTATCATTATACCATAAATTAGTATACCTCTCAGACCTCATTAGGTAAGTTCCTAGTGTAGTCCATTATGGTTAACACAGAAACTCACAACTGACAAAGTGCAGAGAATAAGCGTTGGTAGATTGTTTAATCAAAATGGAGCAATTTTATCACACTCCCTATCCTCATTCCATGATGGCGCTCAGGCACCATCAAGGAAAACAGAATAAAATGATTATAAGAGCCAGCAGTCAGGGAGGACCAGAGTGAAATGGTGTCTTCTGGTTGTGCAAATGCAGCTACAGTTATGGACCAACAGCATTTATGGTTGTGGGCGCAAGACCTGCAATCAAACCAGCCAACATTCTAGCACAGAAATAGGGGGATCATGTGACTCCTTCCCAACTGAGGAGATACTGACTGTTGATGGGGGCTGTGGAAGAGAGTGTTTTCTTCAATGTTGTGGCCCCTGGTGGAGTAATCCCACTCCAATGGACAGTCCCACACTTAAGGTTATATGGGCAGGAAAAAACTAGACTCTATGGGCTAATTTTTAAAAAGACAACAGGAACTTGAAATTGGGAAGGGTTGTGGAGGAAGACGTGGATCTAGGAGATCTTAAGGGGAAGAATGGCGTTGGAGATCACCAAAATACTTTGTATGAAACTTTTGAAGATTCAATAAAAATATTGTCTTTTTCCAGTTCCAAAGACTTTAGTGGTGAATATGTTTTAGAAAAAAAATGATTCATCCTGTACATAAAATATTTTTAAAGTATCTCTGAAGTTGGCCAAGATCATATTCAGCTGAAAGTTGCAGAAGCCACCAAAAAAGAGCAATACAAATTGACAAGAAAATTTACAAGTTTGTTTTTATATGAGAAGAACAGGAGGTGAGCCAACGATAATACCTTGTATCTTCACCTACGTTTTGTCTATAAAAAAAAATCATAGTTTACATTGAGGGAGACTATGGTCACATTCTTTATCTATGATTGATTCCATGGATCAAGTTAAATTAAAATATGGTTAAATTTTTTTTAAGTTTGACATTTCTCCATTTTAAGATTTTCATTGATCATTTCACACACATATATAACAACTTTCAGTTACTTTTGTCCCACTGTATGACCCACCAAAACCTTTCTTATTCTCAACTAGTCATTTTAAAATATAGATGAAGACAAGAAAATAGCATTTTCAACAATAGTTTTCTTAAACTAGCTTAAGCAGGCAAAGTGAAATATCAAATCTCATAAATTTAAATTTATCTACAGCTTTCTACATACAGTCTCCAGTGACAAGCTACAAATATTAAGCATTATAAAACGTTTGAGGTCTAAACTACAAACTCTGTCATTATTTATCTCTCCCCCAAGAAATTTTCAGTTTTAATGGCTGTTTTTAATAATCATCTGCCTTCAAGTATACCAGAAGCACATTTGCCATTTAAGTCACTTGCTTAACAATGGGTTTCCTTCGTTGCGTGCATCTCCTGTACTATAGAAAACACCACAGTAGCATTCACAGCCCTCCTACCATAAGAAAGTACTGAATGCAAATTTCTATTAAAAGTTAATAATGATGTATCTAACCTAGTTTTAATTTTAGCAATTGACTGGGGAAACAGGAAGATCTATTAAAATGACCATTTCTGGTTGAGTACTAATGAGAAAACATCCAAGTCACAGGCTGTCATGGTAACAGGGCATTATCAAAATCTGATTTGTATGCCTAGGAATTACTGAAGAGATAAGCCACACTTCTAATTGTGCTGTCCCTACTTACAACACGGGCTCTGTGCTTCTCAGGGGTGAGAGGGTGGCCCGGCTCTGTTGATCAGATGAGAGATGTATGACATGTTCATAAATTAAGTTCAAGTATACAGTAGTAAAGATAAATTAACGTTAGGAAGTTTTCAAAAATTGCAAAAAGGAAGGAAAAAAACCTGCTTCAGGCTTGTCACTTCAGGCTTGCCTTTTCAGAATCCTGAATGTGCTTATTTATTTTCTCAATCTAGTTTCAAAAAATGATTAATGCAAAAGGAACTCGGTAAAAGGAACATGAAAATGATTCAATAAGGAATCTTGCTAAGAAAAGAACTCCCGAATGGAATAGTTTAGAAATGAACCCAAGAACCAAAAGCGTTTAGACTGGAGTAGAAAGATGCAGAAAGACAAGCATTCAAAAACTGTTAAAAATAAGAATGAATAGCAGAAAGTGGTCAGAGGAGGCAGACGTAGACTTTTGTGCCACCTGTGTGCTTAAGAGTACTCTTCCCATCACTCCCTGTGTCTTCTGGATAGAGAGCCAGTGAATTCTGAATTGTATTCAGAGATGTTGTACTATCTTGAATGCCATTGGATTTTAATGGAAATTGATCATGCCTTCTGATCCTCTTAGGTAGATAACTTAATTCTGAAAGGAAAACCTGCAGATTAACAGAGACACAACACACACCGGCATGCATTATTGACTAGACTCCCATGTGCCCCTCAGAGCTGTGCACAAAAACAGCATTAATAATGCTTGTCCTGGAAAGCTTGTTACCCTTGCTAACTGTGTCAGCATGTGACCTGGGCTTCACATGTGTTGACAACAAAGGCAACCGATCTACAGTTGATATAATAAATGCCAAAGGCACATTTATCTACATCGTTCTGCATTGTAAGGAGGGTGTAAAATTTCAGAGAACACAAACAGCTATTCTTTCAAAGGAATACAGTATGGTGGCTGAAAAGTCACTTTCCTGAAATGTGTCGGGCTGTAGAGGGATTGTGTGCACTGACCTGGGATGAAAGCAGCCGGCTGACAGCCAGTCGGTGTGGCCAGATCCTGTAAGAAGTACATTGCCCTTTGGGAGGCCCACCATCTTCCAGAGGCGATCCTCACTGCAGCAGACCAGAATGTCCTTGCAGGGGTGCATGACGATGCTGCACAGGAGGAAGAAACGGCATTATGGATAGATGAAGGCAAGCAGTTTTCCATTGTAAATAGTAGACATCAATGATTACCCCATTTGAGCAAGGCAGGCTCATCAAGTCTTTACCCAGAATTTTCAAGAATGGATCAACTTTGCTAACATAATACTTAAACTAGTTTCAGGCAATGCATAGTACACAAATTATAGCAATGAATTCAAGATGTACAAAGTAATTCCCACTTTATGAAGGCCTAGGGTGAAATGAAAGTGTAGAATATACATTAATGATTAACACATCAAACACTATTATCTGAACTGGACCCCAGCACTATGACTAGTAAATATAGGAGCTAAATTAATGTAAAATTGAGCCTGCCAAGTTAATTTTGTCTATGGAAATGCCTTAATCTTATTTACAGAGTCTTATCTGTGCCTTATGATTCAATGTATACAGATGAGTCTTGTACTAAGTACCTATTAACATACCAACTTCAACATTAGCAAATAATATAAATTCGTGCTTGGTTATAACAGTTTAAACATATAAGATGCCTACTTACCTAGACAGTACAAAATAAAACATGATTTAGAAATAATACTGCAAGAACAGAATGTTTCTCTAGTCTATGAATGGCCTTGTTATTTTGTTTTGGAATAGGGGCTTTAGGAAATCAATTTCTGGAGAAACTGTGTGTCCGATCTATTACTGCAGGTCTTTTGTGTCAAGCATTGTATCCTTATTATCTATTCCTTACACCAATACTCTTAAACTTCCAGATTATGAATTGAAACAGACTGGGGTCAGAGTTAGGCAACATGAATTCACCATGATCCAGACTCCAGGTTGTGCAAAACTGTTTCGTTTACTTTTTTTAGTATTTTACTCCTCAAAATAAAGACAGTGGAAGGAAAATTATTCATACTTCAGTTCAGCACAATGTTGGTTTTGACTTTCAGAAGGCCAATTCATGAAAGAAATTTATTACAGCTCAAACAGCTAAAGGATGCATTTATGGAACTTAATTAGAAGAAAAATATGATGAGAGGTAAAAATGTCAGATGAAAATGAATTCTGTATTCAAATACAAACTAGAAGGCACAGCAAATCCTTGGAGTTACTGAGTATGATATATGTCAGCTCACAGCTTTCCTGGCAGACACAGGCACACTTGACTAAATGATGAATGACCCTCTTTAAGTGAAGATAACTAAAATCATTGATGTCTTTACAAACTTTTGGAGATAAGTTTCCAAAATGACTTTAGTGAGGGGAGCTTTCTGTAGAAGGCAGAGGGCAGGATAAAAGCAGAACTCAATGAAAGCAAATTCATTTGGAAATGTTTTCTCTGGCTCTTCATAGTACTTCCACACTGATGCCTCCTATGTCACATGGCAGCAAGTTCTACTGTTCCATGTCTGTGTGCATATGTGCATACATGTGTGTGTGTGCATGTGCACAATGCTTACACATGCATAGTAGCCTCTACCTATCTTCAGTGAATGCAGTCCATGTCACTTTCCCCAGTGAACATGAAAAACCACTTAAAGCACCAAATTCTCTATTTTTGGCACTGTTTTCATTTTCCTATATACATATAGTTTGTGACAAAGTTAAATTTAGAAATTGGGTGACATAAGTGGTTACAGCAATAACTAGTGATGACAGAAATATATAACACATTTTCTGCTTATGTCTTCTACTCACCAATGACTCTCTTTGCTATCTCCACTCAGCAAATTCTATGCGCTATGACCAGAGCACTGAAGCTTGACATTGGGCAGCTAAACTAGCACAAATATAGTTTTCTCCACAATTTTATGAACAGATGTTCTCTTGCCCTGGATTTCAAAAACTACTTCTCTGTCTGTCTGTATCTCCGTCGTCTGTCTGTTCATTTGTCCATCCATCTATCTATCTATCTATCTATCTATCTATCTATCTATCTATCTATCTATCTACCAACTTATTTACTTATATATAGCAATTTTGGTCTTCTCCCAGTAAGCCAAGAATGTCCCCCTTTTCACCTAAGGTGAAAACCTTATGGTTTTTCTGGAACACATCTAATTTGTCAAGAACTTTTGGACTTGGAGTCACTAAAAAGTTTTTTTAAGTATTTAATTACAATCGCTTTGATATCATGACTTGTGAATCCTATCACAAAGTGACTACTGGGAAGGCAGTTCACACATAGTGTATTTGTTGGCAAGAGATATACTTCCCATTCCAGCCAAGAAGAATCAGTCTAGCACAAGATTCTGCTGTATTGCATATATAATCATGTGCATTTTATACATCATATTAATTGTTTCTGAAATTTTCTGTTTAAAATTTTGGATCACAATTTACCTTGTATAAATAATGTCATAGAATGTAAAATCATGAATAAGGGATTGTTTGTGTATATTTTTGAAATGTATGCATACATGATCTATATGTGTACTCCATGTGTACATGGAAGTGTGCTTGAAATATGCATATGTCCAATCTTTTTTTGCTAAATATATAAAAACTTCAGTCAAGCACTGATATTCTATTCTGCAAAGAATATAACATTTTAGCTCATGCATGAAAATGATTTTTAAATTAATAGAAATATTTAAGCAAAATTGGAAGCAAGCAATCAATAAGGACATGTTTTAATTATTTATTGAATGAATTTATCCAGAATCAAGAGATGAAAATTCAGGTTCAATAATTTTGAGTTAAAAAACCAGGAATATTTCCCCAAACAAAAGTAAAGTGCCATTCCCAACTCTCTTATTAACATTATCATCATCATCATCATTATCAATGGTAAAATGATGTCAAACTCCCTTAAACTCCCACACTTTGTACTAAATGCTTAATTCTTACAACTCTAAGGAAAACTCACAAACGAGGGGCTTCTGCTTAGTTTGTTCATTATATGTTCAATCTCAGCAGTGTGTGGCACATAATATATGTTTAATAAATACATGTTGGATGTATGATTGAGTAACTGATGCTAGGGTGTTTTGTGTTACTCCTTTGATCCCATGTCAACAGTTAGGGTGTATGCTGCTTAGTCTCACAGTTGGAAATGGTTGGAAGCTGTCTTTGAGTCCAGGATAATCTGGTTTTAGGGCAGATGATTTTAGTTACTGCTAACACATACACATTTTCATAATTTTTATTTGTAAGTACATTACAAATACTAATAACTACTTTGAAAGAGTTTTTATATGCTACCAATCCTTGTACATGCTTAAGTCACTTAGTCATGATTAAATCCGAGTTAAAGACTCATCTGGAAAATGAACAATACCACATTATATACTAGTCTTGAACTGGAGGACCTACCCTTGGCAGCTAAGATGCTCCATTCTGTAGGCAAAAGAGAAGCCAGGTGAGGATTAACTATCCTAAATCATCCACAGAGACTTTTGGCAGTATGGACTATATATTACACTGGTCTTATTTCACTCCTTTTATTAGTCTAATATTATAAGTTCTGCACTGTACATTAATTTGTCAAAAGGAAATTGATGTTTCATTCAACTTTTTCCATAGACATTTCTACATATACAAGTAGAAGAGTATTTGATATACATCAGTTCTTAAGGTGATTAATTAAGTGAACACTTCCCCAAACATATTCAGGTTTCCAGCTTTTAAAATTCTATTTATTTCTAAATCAGTCTTTTGAAGAAGTTGAAGGAGTGATAACCAATACTTTATAGGAATCAATTATTTAATCATTACAATAGTCCTATAAATGTGTTAAGCACAGTCATAATTTTTGCAGGAGTTACTAGAGCATATCAACATCTTAGATTATACCCAAGGTCGTGAAGTCAGAAGGTGGCAGAGCCAGGATGTGCTATGAACTTGAGATGACTGTCTCTAGAGTCTATATTCCTCAGTAAAGTAAACTCAGAACTTCAATTATTTTTAGATAACAAGGGCAGAGAATGCTATCTCAGTTGTGTTAGAGGATTTACTAAGATGTCTTTAGAAGTTTCTAAAGTAGAGGTATACATTTTTAAATATCTCTAACACTATGTAAAAGGCTAGAATTATTGATGTTTTTCTTGAAAACTGGACACTGGTTATGTTCAGATTGATAAAATGATGGATCAAATAAAGCTGACTGGAAAAGAACTGCTTGTGGTCTGAAGCAGAGGCCTGTTCATTTCCCTTCTAAATGAACATATTGGAAGCACTTTATTCTATGAGTCCTGGATTTCTGATGCAGCTGTTCAGTGCTACTATGGCAAATTGACAAAGACTAAACAGATAAGCAAGGGTGTGAAGGAATAAAACTTTATTTATAAAAGTAAGGATTGGTCACATTTGGTACCTGGAGTTTGCTGATGACTTTTTCTGTAGAATTTTCATAACACAGAATACACTAATGTTTAATAGTGGCTTAGTAGTAAGAAGTGAGTTTACATTTCTACTCCAGTCTCATTAGCTGCCTATCTTCAAATGGATTTCATTAGCCTAAGCCTTGTCCTCTTACGTAAAGAATAGAACTATCAGAATACTGATACAATAAACTTGTGGAAGCTTCATAAATTCATACATACAAAAGATTGGAGCAGTCCTGGGCAGGTAAGGACACAAGGAACACTATTATATGCAACAGGTGTCATGATGAAACCTCTCTCATTTTGAAGGAGAAGCAGCTTCACTAGCTTTAGTCGGTCATTTTGGAAAAGTATGTTAAAAATAAGAGTGAGCGCTGGTGTGGTGGTGTACGCCTTTAATCGCCCTTGGGGAGGCAGATGAAGGCAGATAGATGGCTATGGGTTTGAGGCTAGCAATATAGTGATTTCTAGGTCAGCCAAGGCTACATAAAAACCTACTGTGGAATAATGCTCTTGTACACTTAAAGATTTGTCACTCATATTAGCTTAATAAAACACTGTTTAGTCAGTACTCAGGCCAGAAGTAGAGGTGGGGTGACCAGACTAAGAGAATTCTGGAAAGAGGTAAGGCATAGACACAGTCACCAATCAGATACAGAGGAAGCAAGATGAGAATACCTTACTGAAAAAGATACCAAACCACGTGGCTAAACATACATAAGAATTATGGGATAATTTAAGTTATAAGAGCAGGATAATAATAATAAGTTTAATTTAATAGGCCAACCTGTTTATAATTAATATAGGTCTCTGTAGTTGGGGTGGGGGGAACTGAACAGCTGTGGGATAGGGTAGGAAAGAAATTTCCATACGAATACTGCCTAATGTGGGGGAAGAATTTCCACTATAACCTGAGAAAGCTTAAACAGAAAGGATTCTAGTCAGGCAAAACAGAGTCAAGCACAGCTTCTTGATAACTGTCCTTAGTAGGCTCAGTTTACTCATGGCAAGAAGAGGCCCTGCTTTTTTAAGAAAAGCTTCCTGACACAATGTTAGCAGCAAAAACTGCATGGCAGCTCTTTTATGAGGACCTGCCACCAAATATTTAAATGGTGATTATGAGCAGTCACCTGCATGCTTCTTGGTGGTGGCATGGACCCCAAAACACCCAGAGTTGTGTTAATAAATGTGACTCCCACCAACACCTCTGCCATGAAGCTAGACTCTCAAAAAGCTAAGAAATGGGGTAAAACCAGCCACCAAACCCACTGCTTTAATCCTAGCCATATCGGTTAGCAGATTTGAGATTCCTATGCTAGAGATACACAGTAAAACAGCTTCAGTCCAGAAAAAAACCTCTAAACAGTTTACATTGTGTTTAAAAATATTTTTAGCCTTGGGAAAGAAAAGAATAAAGATAGAGAAAGTCCTTTAAAAAAGAAAAAAGTAGTTGGGTGAGTTGATACAAGCCTTTAATCCTAGCATTTGGGAGGCAGGAACAGGCAAATCTTTGTGAGTTTGATACCAGCTTGGTCTATAGAATGAGTTCCAGGACAATGAAAGATGCACAGAAAGACCCCGTCTCTTAAAAAAGTAAAAGGTTAAAATAAAAGAAATAGGTTTTTTTTTTTTTTTTTAAAAAAGCCGCATAAAGATGGAGAAGGAGGGAGAACATGAGCAAGAAAGTCAGGACCACGAGGGGTGCACCCACCCACTGAGACAGTGGGGCTGATCTATTGGGAACTCACCAAGGCCAGCTGGACTGTGACTGAAAAAGCATGGGATAAAACCAGACTCTCTGAAAATGGCGAACATTGAGGGCTGATGAGAAGCCAAGGATAATGGCACGGGGTTTTGATCCTACTTCATGTTCTGGCTTTGTGGGAGCTTAGCCAGTTTGGATGCTCACCTTCCTAGACATGGACAGAGGGGGGAGGACCTTGGACTTTCCACAGGGCAGGTATCCCTGACTTCTCTTTGGACTGGAGAGGGAGGGGGAGAAGAGTGGAGGGAGGGGGAAAAGGGTGAGAGGAGGGGGAGGGAAATGGGAAGCTGGGAGGAGGTGGAAACTTTTTTTTTCTCTTTTTCTCAATAAAAAATTAAAAAAAAAACTCTAATATAAGCTAAACTAAAAAAATGGAAATACACAGAGAATCTGGATACTGTATGTTATTGTGTTGTCTTTAAATTGTTTGATTGCTGAGGAAGAAGCAACAGCTGCTAAGAGGTATTTGATTATAAATACTGCTGAATTAATCCAACATATATATTTTGAAAATAGCTTGACTTTAAAATTTAAGTAAAAATATGTTACTTTGTAGAAGATGTTTTGCTTTTGTTTCCACAGGCAATGAGAAGCTATGGATTCATTCTAGGTTAAGAAAAATAAGGTTCGACTGAGGAGACCACCTGAAAAATTTACATTGGGAACAGGTGGTTCAGGTTATCCAACATTTCAGAGCAAGTCTGTTGCAGTTTCCTCTAAGTTCTATATCCAGAACAGCCTCACAACTGCTGTCTGAGATGACCCAGTCTCACAGAATACTCCAGTCAGGACTTGACCATAAACTTAATTTTCTTTTGATTCCCTTAAGATTCTCAGCAGGAAATAACCTAGAAAACTATGCCCGTATTCCCACAAAAAATGGATTATGGATGTTTGTCTTTGTTTAACATATTAGTTACAACTAGCTATGGATAATGGTCATGAAAAAATTAAACAAAGGAGATTAGATTCAGGGCTTTTCTTTTGAAAAGAAAAAAGGGAAATGTTGTAGCATAATGCCCTTGTATAAGATAGAGATTTGTCACTCATATTAGTCTAATAAAACCCCGATTGGCCAGCAGTCAGGCAGGAAAAATAGGTAGGGTGACAAGACTAAGAGAATTCTGGGAAGAGGAAAGGGAGAGACACCATCACCTATCAGATATAGAGGAAGCAAGATACAGAAGAAAAGAATGCCTCACTGAGAAAAGGTACCAAGCCACATGGCTAAACATAGACAAGAATTATGCTTAATTTAATTTAATTTGTAAGAGCTAGATGATAGTAATAAGCCTGAGATAATAGGCCAAACAGTTTATAATTAATATAAACCTCTGTGTTTTCTTTGGGACTGAATGACTCTGAGACTGGGTGGTATAGAAACTTCTGTTTACAAAAACCAAATCAAGCAAACAATAAGCATAAAAGATTGTGTTCATAGAAGTTTTGTGAAGAAAATAATTAGTTTATGTATATGTGAGTGAATATCTGTGTGTTTGTGTGAACACACACCCTTATGCACACATGCATGTGCAAGAGTACATACACACTAGAAGCACCAACTGATTATGGTCAACTATCCACAGGTTGTAAGTTCTCTGTAAAAGTTAATCTACTGTAAGTAACAGTTTCACAGTGACCATGAGGAGATTTCTGAGGTTTCTTTCACAGAGGAGTCAGGACGTTCTGGAGAGACTCTTTGTCTACAGCTGAGGTCAGATTTTCAATCAGCTCTGGTAGTAAGAGGAACTGACCCTTGCTAGGCTCTGGGCTCCCAGATGAAGATAGCAGGAGTTCTGTCCTTGGAATCTGCTACAAATTAATGTAATCTACAACTACATATTGACTTCTTCTCGCCAAGATGTTTTCAAAAGTTCTAATTAAGAAGAAGAAGTTTCCACTAAATGTCTTCCCAGCACCTGTTCCAAGTGCCACATAGTCACTTGACTTTAAACTTTGAATATAAGCTTTCTGCTTTTCTTTAACTTACTATTAATTATAATTACAAGTCACAAAGACAAAGGCCTTGTCACCTCATTCCTAAGCTAATAAGCTTGTGACTAGGGTGGAAATAGCACAAGAAAACATCTTTGAGGTTCAAAAAAAGAAGCTGTGGGTGCATGCTAATTCTGAATTTTAATCAAGTCATGTACATGATGAAGTATCCATGAGGTGTTTTGTTAAACAGTATACCAGGAATGTTACATAAAATAATGTCCTCTAGCTGAGAGGTTTTTTTTTTTTCTCTTTTATAATAGGAAACATTCTTCAAGATCACATGATACTACTCAAATGCTAGCCTGTCTACATTGAACCTGTTTTTCTCATGGTGGAGTTACATAGGATATTTTGGAGGGAATACGTGTAGGTGTATGGAGAACACTGCTAATTATCAGTAGAGATGGTGACATAAGCAACACAGTTAGACTTTTCAAAGGGAAGAATATTATTCCAAAAAAGATTGTCACAAGGAAGACTAATTAGACACCCTTTTCTTTGCTTTAGGTGATTCAACACTGTGAAGGTTTCCTTCACTTTGGTTCATGAGCTCTAATTATCGCCAAGCAGAAGGTGCAGAGTCGGGTGAGAACAAATCAACATTAAAGTAACTTGTGTCCTATGACCTTAGGTTACCATTAAAATCAACACTAAAGTAACTTGTGTTCTATGACCTCAGGTACCATTGTGTCCTATGACCTCAGGTTACCATTGTGTCCTATGACCTCAGGTTACCATTAAAATCAACATTAAAGTAACTTGTGTCCTATGACCTTAGGTTACCATTAAAATCAACATTAAAGTAACTTGTGTCCTATGACCTTAGGTTACCATTAAAATCAACACTAAAGTAACTTGTGTCCTATGACCTTAGGTTACCATTAAAATCAACACTAAAGTAACTTGTGTCCTATGACCTTAGGTTACCATTAAAATCAACACTGAAGTGACTTGTGTCCTATGACCTTAGGTTACCATTAAAATCAACACTAAAGTAACTTGTGTCCTATGACCTCAGGTTACCATTAAAATCAACATTAAAGTAACTTGTATCCTATGACCTTAGGTTACCATTAACATCAACACTAAAATAACTTGTGTCCTATGACCTTAGGTTACCATTGTGTCCTATGACCTCAGGTTACCATTGTGTCCTATGACCTCAGGTTACCATTGTGTCCTATGACCTCAGGTTACCATTAAAATCAACATTAAAGTAACTTGTGTCCTATGACCTTAGGTTACCATTAAAATCAACATTAAAGTAACTTGTGTCCTATGACCTTCGGTTACCATTAAAATCAACACTAAAATAACTTGTGTCCTATGACCTCAGGTTACCATTGTGTTCTATGACCTCAGGTTACCATTAAAATCAACATTAAAGTAACTTGTGTCCTATGACCTTCGGTTACCATTAAAATCAACACTAAAATAACTTGTGTCCTATGACCTTAGGTTACCATTAAAATCAACACTAAAGTAACTTGTGTCCTATGACCTTAGGTTACCATTAAAATCAACACTAAAGTAACTTGTGTCCTATGACCTCAGGTTACCATTAAAATCAACACTAAAATAACTTGTGTCCTATGACCTTAGGTTACCATTAACATCAACACTAAAATAACTTGTGTCCTATGACCTTAGGTTACCATTGTGTCCTATGACCTCAGGTTACCATTAAAATCAACACTAAAATAACTTGTGTCCTATGACCTTAGGTTACCATTAAAATCAACACTAAAATAACTTGTGTCCTATGACTTAGGTTACCATTGTGTCCTATGACCTCAGGTTACCATTGTGTTCTATGACCTCAGGTTACCATTAAAATCAACATTAAAGTAACTTGTGTCCTATGACCTTAGGTTACCATTAAAATCAACACTAAAGTGACTTGTGTCCTATGACCTTAGGTTACCATTTACCTACTGGCTCTTAAAGAAAACATACACGCAGAGCTGCTGGCTCCCCTCTGGCTTTCCACAACAAAACACACACTATTCCCCTGACTACTGCTCATCTAATAGCTGCATCCTATGTTTAGATATGCATCAGGATATGAACATTAACTTTTCCCATTATTTAAACAAATATGTGTTGAGAGGCTATGGTGTAGAGTGAAAAACAGACAGGCTCAGTCTCTCTCTGGGGATTATGAACAAGTGAGGAAAAACAAAATAAACAAAATAATCTAGCTACAAAGTAATGATAACAATGCAGTATGACCAAGACTGGAGGGAAGAATTTCTTTTCCATGAGTCAGTGAGGGGAGCTCTGCTTACAGAGCTGAAATTTCAACTCAAACCCAAGTGAGCAGTAGGAAACACCTTCAGGGTGACCTCAGGACAGAGAGTTCCAGGCACAGATGCCTGTTTGTTGAAAAACTGACAAGTATGCTGGGAGTTAGTGCATTCAGAGGGTTGGAAGAACCCTACGAAGACTAAGGAGCACAAACAAGGCAGACTGACATGAGGGTGGAGGGGGTATGAGCACAGCCAGAATAAGGGCATACAGTGTCTTAGAGGCTAAAGAACAAAGGCAGATTTATCCTGATGATTTCAAGGTTGTGAGTATGTGTCTGGATAATTTTTCCTATTTCCCAAGTTTTACTGTGATGAAGGAGAGGAACTGTGTGACATGATTAGAGCTGAATTAGCTTTTAAGTAGCGAAGTCTAAAAAGAGGTGCTTAGACCTGGTCTTGGTTCTTCTGACTCAAGCCCCATACTGAAGTGCCAAAATGTTGGGGTTTTTGTTTGTTTGTTTTAACTCTTTATTCTTTTGGTGGGTCGCCACTAAGCTCCCAAATAAACACATAGAGGTTTATTATTACTTATAAATGCCCAGTCTAGCTTGGCTTGTTTCTAGCTGGCTTTCATATCTTAAGTTATCCCATCTGCAAGTTGTCTCTGGGCTTTTTCTTCTTCTTCCATACATCTTACTTTCACTCTTTCTCCATGGCTGGCTGGGTGGCTGGGTGGCTGGGTAGCTGTCCCCTAGCCTCCTTCTCTCCTGGTTCTCTCTCTTCCTCTTCAGAATTCTTCCTCCATTTATGTTCTCTGTCTTCCAGCCCCACCTAGTCTTTCTTCTCCCTCTCTATTAAACATTCAGTTCTTTATTAGACCATTATGTGTTTTAGACAAGCAAAGCATCACAACATCACAGAGTTAAACAATTATAGTATAAGCAAAAGCAACAATCTTTACATCTCTAAATAAATGTTTCACAGCATAAACAAAAACAACACACCTTAAAATAGTATTCTACAGGCTGCAATACTGAGAACACTTAAGAGCTGAGTGAATAGCCATACTGTAGGATGCCCCACTCTCTAGGTCCTTCCTAGTAGGACAAAACTCTGGGCCCTCCCCCAACTCCCTTGGCTTTCTTAACCATCCAGCAGGGAGTTTCCTGTGGCTAGGCTTCCCCAAAATCAAAACCTTTTATTGGACCCCCCCCCACAAGCTGCTAGCCACACCCTGCCTAAGAGCTCAGTGCTTGATATAATACTGAGGAGGCCAAGAGCTTGTTACAACACTGAGAGGATTAAGAAAGAGCACCAAGAGAGCAGGTGTAAAGAGACGGCAGAGGCTTTCTGAGTCAGACATTGACAGTACAGAGCAGACCAAGAAAAACTCCCAAACACTCAGATAGCCACTGCAAAGATTGGACCAAGACACAAAGACACAAAGAGATGGTGCCAATGCAAGAATTCCTCCAACAACCTAAAAAGCAACATGATAACACCAGAACTCAGTGGTCACACAACAGGAAGACTTGATCATCCTAACCCAAAAGAAGCAAAATAAAATGACTTTAAATGTAACTTTATAAAAATGATGGAAACCTTTAAAGAGGAAATGAAAACCTCCCAAAAAGAAGTGGAAGAGAAGACAATAAAAAAATTGGAAGAAATTAATAAATCCCTCAAAGAAACCCAAGGGAAAAAAAAACAGTTGAAGGATACAGTTCAAGACTTGATGACTGAAATAGAAATAATAAAGAAAACACAAATAGAAGAAATTCTGGATTTGGAAAATCTGGGTAAACAAACAGGAACTACAGAGGCAACTATAACCAACAGAATACAAGAGATGGAAAAAAGAATCTTAGGTGATGAAAATACTATAGAGGAAATAGACTCATTGGTCAAAGAAAACATTACATCCAACAAATTCTTAACACCAAACATTCAGGAAATCTGAGACACCATGAAAAGACCAGACCTAAAATAATAGGGGTAGGAGAGGGAGAAGAACTCCAGTTCAAAGGCACAGGAATATATTCAACAAAATCAGAAGAAAATTTTCCCAACCTAAAAAAAGGATGTCCCTATGAAGGTGAAAGAAGCATATAGAACACCAAATAGACTGGATCAAAAAAAAATCCCCTCACCATATAATAATCAAAAGACAAAACATACAGAATAAAGAAAGAATATTAAGAGCTGCAAAGGAAAAAATCAAGTAACATATAAAGGTAAACCTATCGGAATTACACCTGAATTCTCAATGGAAAACATGAAAGCCAGAAGGTCCTGGAGAAATGTACTGCAGACATTAAGAGACCATGAATGCAAGCCCAGACTATTATACCCAGCAAATCACCGTCAATGGAGAAAACAAGATATTCCATGACAAAACCAGATATAAACAATACGTATCCACAAAGCCAGCCTTACAGAAAGTACTAAAAGAAAAACCCCAACCCAAGGAAGCTAACTGCACCCACAAAAACACAGGCATCTGATAACCCCCCACCAGTATAACCCAAAAAAGGGAAACACACAAAAGAAACTACTGAAAAATATCCAGAATTAACAACCACTGGTCATTAATACTGTTTAAGATCAATGGACTCAATTCACCCATAAAAAGACACAGGCTAAGAGAATGGATATGAAAACAGAATCCAGACGTTTGCTGTATACAGGAAACACACCTTAACCTCAAAGACAGACAATACCTCAGAGTAAAGGGTTGGGAAAAGGTTTTCCAATTAAATGGACCTAAGAATCAAGCAGGTTTAGCTTGTTTCTAACCAATATGTAACCAAATTGATTTCAAACTAAAATCAATCAGAAGAGATATAAAAGGACACTTTATACTCATAACAGGGACAATTCATCAAGATGCAGTCCCAATCCTGAACATCTATTCCCCTAATACAAGAGCACCTACATATGTAAAAGAAACATTACTAAGATTTAAATCACACATCAAACCCCACACACTAATAGTAGGAGACTTCAACACTCCACTCTCACCAATGGACAGGTAAACCAGATAGAAACATAACAGAGAAATATGAGAACTAAAAAATGTAATGAATCAAATGGACTTAACAGACATCTATAGAACATTCCACGCAAACACAAAAGAATATACCTTCTTCTCAGTACCTCATGGAACCTTCTCTAAAATTGATCACATACTTGGTAACAAAGCAAATATCCACAGATATAAAAAAAATTGAGTAAACCCCTGTGTCTTTCGGATCACCAGGAATTAAAGTTAGAATTTAACAATACTCAGAAAGCCTACAAACTCATGGAAATTGAACTGTCAATTACTGACCCACCAGTCAAGGTAGAAATAAAGAAATAAATTAAACTCTTCCTTGAATTCAACAAAAATGAAGGGACAACATATCCGAACCTATGGGACACTATAAAAGCAGTGCTAAGAAGAAAGTTCATAGCACTAAGTGCCCACATTAAAAAACAAACAAACAAACAAACAAACAAAAACAGAGAAAGCTCACGTTAGTGACTTAACAGCACACCTGAAAGCTCTAGAACAAAAAGAAGCAGACTCACCCAGGAGGAGTAGAAGACAGGAATTAATCAAATTGAGGGCTGAAATCAATAAAATAAGAACAAAGAAAGCAATACAAAGAATCAATGAAAAAAGGAGCTGGTTCTTTGAAAAAAATCAACAAGGTTGACAAACCCTTATCCAAACTAATGAAAAGGCAGAGAGAAAACATCCAAATTAACAAGATCAGAAATGCAAAGCGTGACATAACAAGAGACACCGAGGAATACAAAGAATCATTAGGTCATGCTACAAAACCTGTACTCCACAAAATAAGGAAATGTAAAAGAAATGGACACATTTTTAGATAGATACCATATACCAATATTAAATCAAGATCAGGTGAGCAAATTAGATAGACCTATAAGCTGCGAGGTAATAGAAGCTGTCGTCAAAAAAACCTACTAACCAAAAAAAGCCCAGGGCTGAATGGTTTTAGTGCAGAATTCTACCAGAACATCCAAGACGAGCTAATAGCTATACTCCTCAAAGTGTTCCACATAATAGAAATAAAAGAAACATTGCCAAACTCTTTTTATGAGGCTGCAGTTACCCTGATACCAAAACCATACAAAGATTTAACCAATAAAGAGAATTATAGAACAATCTCACTCATGAACATGGATGCTAAAAACTCAAATCATCTTACTCTTTTTAGAAAGGCTAAGATCAAAAGACTAATGATAGCTTATGCTGGGGAGGATGTGGAGTAAGGAGAACACTCATCCGTTGCTGGTGGGAATACAAACTTGTACAACCACTTTGGAAATCAGTATGGTGGTTTCTAAGAAAATTGGGAGTGAACTTACCTCAGGATCCAGCAATATCACTCTTAGATACCACCAAAAAGATGCTCAATCATACTACAAAATCATTTGCTGAACTATATTCATAGCAGCATTATTTGTAAAAGCCAGTACCTGGAACAACCTAGATGCCCCTCACCTGAAGAATGGGTAAAGAAAATGTGGCACATTTATACATTAGAGTACTACTCAACAGGAAAAAAAATGACATCTTGAATTTTGAATGCAAATGGATGGAATTGGAAAACACTATCCCGAGTGAGGTAACCCAGACCCAAAAGATAAATATGGTATGTATTCACTCATAAGTGAATACTAGCTATAAACAAAGGACATTGAGCCTATAGTTCATGATCTTAGAGAAGCTAGCTAATAAAGAGAACTCAAATAAAAACATATATAGACTCACCTGGAAATTGGAAGCAGACAAATTGCCTGACAAAATTGGGAGCATTGGAGAGGGGGAGAGAAGAAAGGGTAGAAGGGGAAGAGAAAAGGAGAGGGGGAGGGTTGAGAAGAACTTGAGAGAATGAGATAGTCAAAATGGAGAAAGGAAAGAGATGAGAGCAAAGAAAGAGATATCTTGATTGAGGAAGCCATTATAGGGTTAGTCAAAACCTGTCTCGAAGGAAATTTCCAGTAATCCACCCCGCTTAAGACCCTAAGTAATAGATGAGAAGGGACCCAATATCTTAAATATCACTATAGAACCTTCGTCCAACAACAGATGGAAACATAGGCAGAGACCTTCATTGGAGCACTGGATTGAGATGGAAGGAATGAGAATGTGAGCAGAGAGGTTGAGACCATGATCGGTTCACCCACTGAAACAGTTTACCTGAGCTATTGGGAGCTCACCAATGCCAGCTGCACTGGGAAGGAACAAGCATAGGACCAAGCTAGTGCCTCTGAATGTGGTTGACAGTTGCGTGGCTGGGGCAGACTGGGGGGACCACTGGTAGTGGCACCGGGTTTTATCTTTACTTTTTGGGATCCTATTCTCTTTATATGTATACCTTGTGGGGAGGGCCTTGGATCTTCCTCAAAGCAATGAGCCAAAGCAATCTTAGGATTGGATGGGGGTGTGGTTGGAGGGTGTGTGGAGGGAATAGGGGGAAGGAAGTGAGTGGAAATTTGGATTGGTATTTTTTTAAAAACAATCTAATAAATTAAAAAAATAGAATTTTCCAATATTGATCCACATAAGGATGCCTTGTTTTAGAGCAGTAGACTGATCCCTGAATTCCTATGGCATCCTGTCTTACATGCACACCCACCACTGTGATGCTGTTTGCCAACAGATCCTTGCCAGCCTTGCACAGAAAGGAACACCATGTTTGTGATTCCCAGAACTATGAAGACATAAACTTCTTTGCTTTTCATATTTTCCAGAATTTGGTATTTTAAGATATCAAAGGAAAACAGATGAATAAATTATATGAATGACATATGACTGGCATTTCTAAAGATATTTCTAGCTATGATGTAGAAAATGAGAATTTTGGAACAAGTGAACAAAGAGAACATTAGCTAAGAGTGTACAGTAGTAACTCAAGATAATGGCTTTAGATTTATTTACTCTGAAGATGCTTATCATTAATGCAGATGCCACTTTAGTGTGCTCATATTTTCACCGCTCTACAGAAAATTCAATGCCTAACTGAAACATTTTAAGAACAAGTGTACTTAAAGTGCAAAGGTAAGTGCAACAAAAGTCACAAAACTAATGCGTATTCAGAGCACAGTAATAGGTAAAAACCTGCAAATTAAGATATGGAGTCTAGTTAATTTCCAAAAGATACTAAGAAAGATTTTGTAAGTAAACACTCACTACTTCCCTTGGTATTACAAATTTTAAAAATTATAATTTTTAAAGATAATAAAAATATCTCTGTCAGGGTTGTGTTAGCATCTCATTAATTTTTACTAACTAGGCAGAGTATTTTACAGTTCATGGTCTAATTAACATTACCCTAACTGGGATCATAACAGCTAAATCATCATGTTGTTGTTCTATATTTTTCAGTTCAGGGGCAGGGAGGGAAAACAACGCTACTTCTCTTGCTTTGCTACATGCCTGGCAGTGCCAACCACAGTGCTGGCAAAGAGAAACCAAGAACTAAGAAGACACTGGGGTGTAAGTTACCAGACACATTTTATCATAACACACCTATTTTTGTAGCAGTACAGCATTCTTCCACATTATCAGTTTACAGATGTTATTCATGATGCATATTATTGGAATTTTTCCTTTCGTGTCAATCATTTTTATGATATGCTCCAGAGCACCGATTTCACTTATTTTATTGTATCCTTGAATCTTTGTACACTGAGTTTTGGCCATATTCACTCTCCTTAGATTCTTTTGAGACTCACCCCAGAGCCTACTTAGCCAACTTTGTGTCCTTTACTTTTTTCACCCATCAAGTCCAATTTTAGCTGCCTGTACTATATTCATGGGCATGTGGTCTTCCATTGGAACATTGCCATATGAAGAATATTGTGAAGATTTTTTTGTAAGTTGTTGAATATTCTAGTGAACAAGACATAGTTTAAAAATGCACAAACCAAAGGAATTTGCACATTCCAGAGGCAGAGGAAGTTGCTCCGCTGTTTTGCCTAAGTGGGATGGGGAAGTCAAGGAAAGAAGTACAGTATTTGCAGGTCTAGGAAACTGTCCCCTGGAAACTTCTTGCTACCTGAGCAGCTGAGAATTTTTATGCTACATGATTTTATATACATTGTACTCTATGTTATGAAATTGCTGTAGTTCTTTATGGTTTAACAAGTTCGAGAAGTTAGTTATATTACACATTAATGCTCTTAAGAAACCCATCTCAATAATAAAGTTTATTTGGTTATTTCATGTTTCAGCAATCTACAAGAATTCTGTATTGTTATGCATATAAAAATTTCCATTTCACATCCCCTTTAATATATTAGTGAAACAGAATTGATTTTCTACTAAAATGTGAAGTCAGATTTCCTCTCGGTAAGGGTTTCATCATGACAAATCTCTTTCCCTGAAGGATATTTAGAAATATAACCTGCATGTAATACAGGAAGAAATTGAAGAATTAACATCTCTGAAACGGACTTGAGGTAACTTTACAGAAATATAAACATGCCTCGTATACATGTGTGTGAGTGTGAGTTTGTGTAACTTGTGTGCATTTGAGTGTTTTGCCCTAAGGAAAGAGAGGGATTCTCATTGCAGAGAACAAAGTTCTTACCTGGCTCCAGGGACTACCACCCCTTTAAGCCTGCTTACCTGATCTTACTTAATACCCTGTATCCTCTTGACCTCTGACCCACCTCACTCAGGTTCAAGAATTTACAAGCCTCTGCTTTGGATGATGGAATTAGGGAACCATGTTCAAAGTGGTTAGTGACCAAATGACAAAGGCCACAAAGGATGTGGTTAGTCAGAAAGGCACAACTCAGACAGGCTGAGGCACTGGTGTGAATTCAGGAAGAGCTGGATTTGTTCAGATTCCAAACTTGAGAAAATCTTCACATTAAATAACTGTAAATGTTGGAGTTTTTATATCATCAGTACAAAATGAAGAGAGTCCAACAGTGGAGTAACGAAGGAAACCCAGTTTAATTCAAAGTATAGTACATTTTATCTACTATAGTTTAGTATAATGTCTCATTCAGTTAGATAAGTTGCTCTCAAAATAAGCCAATATATTATTTGACTCATAATTATATTATTTTGTGCCAAAATAAACAAACCTGGACTTAACATATTACAGTCTTACATATTTATTTATCTCTTTTTAATGGTATTATTAATAGATTTGAGCCTCAGGAGAATATTGCAATTAGCAAAAATGATACCAGTCATAGCAAGATTTATAAAATAAGTTACACTTACATCCAAAAAAAGAAAAATGTTAGAAGTGTGTTGTTTTTTTTAATGATGTCCCCCCCTTTTTTTTTAAAAAAAAAAAGTTTTTATTTATTTATTTATTAAGTATACAGTGTTCTTCCAAAAGAGGGCACCAGATCCCTTTATAGATGGTTGGGAACCACCATGTGGTTGCTGGGAATTGAACTTAGGACCTCTGAGCCAGTGTTCTTAACCTCTGAGCCATCTCTCTAGTATGGTTGGGTCTCGAGGTAGATCGATTCACAATTTATTCTCCGAGAAGTTCCCAATTTATTATTCTGAGAAATTGCCATACTTGATTTACAAAGTGACTGTACAAGTTTGCACTCCCACCTGCAGTGGAGGAGTGTTCCCCTTATTCCACATCCTCTCCAGCATAAGCTGTCCTCAGTATTTTTGATCTTAATCATTCTGACAGGTATAACATGGTATCTCAGAGTCATTTTAATTTGCATTTCCCCGAAGCTTGGACTATCTGAGGGGCCCCTGGTAATATGACCAGGATCTTTCCAGCTAGCTTGATGGAGTTCATACGCTATGATGGGATGCCACAATCATGATTTATCTTATTTTATTTATCTCATTGACTGTTTTTTAATGTGTGATTTCTTTTCCTCAAATAACCTTGAGATGTATCATTGTGACCAGAAGCTCAGCTTTAAAATAAAAATATAAGTAACCAGGAATAATTATTATAAATATTTTACATTTTAATTTGTCTTTGTTATCATATGCTTCCATTTTTGATTTGTTTGCTCTGTTCAGAGAGATGATCTCACGCACTGCCTTTGAATTTAGAACCCTCTGGGCTTGGCCATAGCATTTCTGACTCTGACCTTAAAGCACTGTTGATAGAAGTAGAAATTCTTAAAAGCATTTGTTTGCTTTTCTCAAGTGCTTGCACTCTGTGGTTGTAGTTCTAGCCTTCCCAAAATTTTCACATTTTATATTATTCAGATGAACATCAGCTATTAGGGTTTTCTGCTTTCTCTACCATCTATTTCTTTGTTTGACCTCTTCACAATATAACTTGTAGTATCTCATCCAACTTGACCATGTGCTGAACCTGTGGCAACAAACGGCATGCAGGTTTCTTAGTTACTTTTCTATTGCCATGACAGAACACCATGACACAGCAGCTTATAAAAGAGAGCTTCCTGTTCCAGGGGGTTAGAGTTCATGACCATTACGGCAGGGAGCATGGCAGTAGGTGGACAGAGGTGATTCTGGTGATGAAGGTGAGAGCTTACATCTGATCCACAAAGAGGAAGCAGAAAGGGCGAGGCAAACAGGAGCTCATTGGGAAGTTCATGGGCTTTTGAAACTTCAATGCCACTGACGCATTCTCCTTTGACAAGGCCACACCTTCTCCATCTCCTCCAACAATACCTTCTAATCCTTCCCAAATAGGTCCACTATCTTGGAACCAAACACTCAAATAAAATGACCCATGGGTGGGGGTGGCAGTCTCACTCAAACCTTAATACTAGGAAACACAGCCCAGGATGTGTCGTGGTAAAGTGTTTGATGAGGGACTGTTAAATAGTCTTTACTTCATATAGAGTAACAAGGCACTGGCTTCCAGCTAAAAATAGAAATACTGTCTTTCTGATTTCTCTTGTGCATAAGCGTGAGACACCAGACATTAAATGGCACAGGTACATTGCTTATAACATGCTGCACCAGATAAATAATTGCCAAGCTGAGTCTCGCACTGAAGGTCTTTGTCACTCAAAAAAATTGTTCTTTTTCACATTTTACCTATTTATGATTGTAGAAATAAAGAAAATCCTTATACTACTTGGAATTTATTAAAGTATTTTAAGTTCATTTTGAGTAAGAGTTTTATTAGAAGACTGGAGAAGTTTCTCCATGGATTAAGCCCCTGGCATGCAAGCATGGGGACCTGAGTTTGAGTCCTCAGAATCCATGTGCAAGCCGGTGAGTCCTGGTGGCTACCTGTGATCTGAGCACTTTGGAGTGAGTCCTGGGGGCTACCTGTAATCTGAGCACTTTGGAGGGAGTCCTGGTGGCTACATGTAATCTGAGCACTCTGGAGAGAGTCCTAGTGGCTACATGTAATCTGAGCACTTTGGAGGGAGTCCTAGTGGCTACATGTAATCTGAGAACTTTGGAGGTAGGGTCAAGGAATCCTTGGGGTAAGCTGCCTAGCTAGACTTGCTGATCAGGAATCCTCTGGTTCCGTCGTAGACTGTGCCTCAATAAATAAAATGGATAAAGATAGAAAAAGATAAAAGATAACCAACATCAACTTTGCATCTCAACACACCATATGCATGTGCACCTACAGACATATGTATATCATCACACACATGTACCCATGTACATGCAAACATACATGCACATATAAATGCTTAGCACACATGCTTTGTCAAAGTAAAATACTGTAATTAGGCAAATTAAAATAAGATCATTTTGTTTTAAAAACTTTTAGTTTTTTATAATGTTTCTTTTTATGAGAGTTTATACAATAGGAGTATTTCAACTATCTTATTAACTAAGGGAACTGGAGAGCAAATAAAGTAGTATCTATGACATATGAATGAATGGAAGATATTTTAAAATTATTACTCATGACATAGCTTCAATACACTAAAAATAATAAAAACATATTCATGGTAAGAGCTTTTCCTATTTACAATTAATTTTGAAATAATCTATTCTTTTATGACATATATCCCTAGCCAATTAGCATATGTTGATGAGGTACTAATACAGAGAGAGTATGAAATTTCTTTCTGTATTATTTGATATGTCATTTTATGTGTTTAATTTTGCTTTCTGAATATTGAAAAATTCTATGAATATCATATAAAATGTTATACTCTTCAAGTTTCATGTATATTAATTTTCCTTAACCTAATAATCTCTAACCTGTCAAAAATTCCAAAGAATTTTTGAAATTTTTGCAGTCTTGCTAGAAACCAGAGATGACTGAACTTACCATTTTTACCTTGTCTATCAACTACAGCCCATCTTTATCAAGCCCCATAATTTTCCTATAAATTTTTATTCTCTTTTGGCTTTATTTTTCCATCTGATTCTTGAATGATAATTAGGTTGAGACAGTTCTTCTGTGTGAGCACTCCTTCCTCATTTTCAACATTCATTGCTTCAAGTTTCCTCTGGCCTCACTGCTAAGGTGCTGGAAATGTCAAGAGCAGTGGGGAACCTTCATGTAAAGTAAGTGTTCCCTCTTGTAACCCTCTGTTTGCTGACAGCCTGAAGACACCAGGACAGCAATTAGAAGGCAAGCAGCTCCTTGACCTTTAGGCTTTAGTTTTCTTATTCCTTATCTTGCTGCTGCACAAGCCTTCAAGTCTGAACAATAAAAGGTTGATACTTTTTGCAAAAGTTACAAATGATTAATATTAATATAATTTTCATTTTGTATTTACTATCACAGCTGTGACAGCTCTCAACAAATTGTTGACTTGCCTCAAAAGAACAGTTTATTCCCTCCCTGAATTTTAAATCTCGATACAAAGAGAATGATGGTCTTTGGAGGACAGAAATCACATGGTTTTCATAAACCTGAACATGCAGGATATGATCTTGGTATTTTTAGGCCGTATCGTCTCTTGTGATTTGAGATGTCTCGCTACTTCTGTTGAATCACACATTGGTGTTGTGTAGTAAGTGCATGACTTACAACAATATTCAATATATTCCCTTTGGATTATGAGCTAGGTTCTTAAACACATGATACACTGAATCCTTAAAATCCATTTTATTTAGTATTTCTTATAATAATAATAATAAAAACATTTATATATATATAAGAAGCAAAGAAATTCTCTTCTCTGATAGTCTAAAGATTTTTGTTATGACATGTAAAAATGTATATAATCCAGATGAATTAGTTTTATTATTCTATATTCCCTTAAAAAACAGCAAAGTCACATATACTGTCATAGAAATATTTACCTTCCTATACAAAAACAATTAATACACACAAGGACAGAACAGATTACAATAGCATCTCATTTTACAATGGACTACTACCTTAAATAATTAGTGTATTCATAATAAAGCAATCAAAATAATAGTTTAGTAAGCAATGAATTAAACCAAACATATCCTTCTCTCATTTTTAAAATTATTTTAGCTTTTTAAATTTTTGATTTAAGTTTTTTATTGTTTTATTGAGCTATATATTCTTCTCCACTACCCTCCCTCCTCTCCTGTCTCCTTTTCATGGTCCCCATGCTCTCAACTTACTCTTGTCCTTTTCTACTTCCCATGTAGATTAGATCCATGTATGTCTCTCTTAGGGTCCTCTTTTGTTGTCTAGATTCTCTGGGATTGTGAATTGTAGGCTAGTTTTTCTTTGCTGTATTTCTAAAAGCCACTAATGAGTGAGTACATATGATATTTGTCTGAGTCTGGAATACCTCACTCAATATGATGTTTTCTAGATCCATCCATTTGCCCACAAATTTCAAAATGTCATTTTTTCTGCTGTGTAATACTCCAGTGTGTGTGTGTGTGTGTGTGTGTGTGTGTGTGTGTGTGTATTGATTATTGCATTTTCATTTGTTGGTCGAGGGGCATTTAGGTTGTTTCCAGGTTCTAGCTATGACAAACAATGCTGCTATGAACATAGTTGAGCACATGTTTTTATGGCACGATTGAGTATCCTTTGGATATATATCCAAAACTGGTATTGTATTACTGGGTCTTGATGAAGGTTGTTTTCTAATTTTCTGAGAAATTGCCACACTAACATCCAAAACATCTGTACCAGCTTGTACTCCCACCAACAATGAAGGAGTGTTCCCTTTACCCCACAACCTCTCCAGCATAAGCTGTCATCAGTGTTTTTTATCTTAGCCATTCTTACAGGTATAATATGGAATCTCAAAGTTGTTTTGATTTGCATTTCTCTGATGGCGAAGGATGTTGAACATTTCCTTGAATGCCTTCATTCACTTTAGATTCCTCTGTTGAGAGTTCTCTGTATAGGTCTGTACTCCATTTTTAATGGATTGTTTGTTCTTTTGATGACCAATTTCTTGAGTTCTTTGTATATTTTGGAGATCAGACCTCTGTCTGATGTGGAATTGGTGAAGATTTTTTCCCATTCTGTAGGCTGTCGTTTTGTTTTGTTGACCATGTCTTTTGCTTTACAAAAGCTTTTCAGTTTCAGGAGGTCCCATTTATTAATTGTTTCTCTCAGTGTGATACTGGGATTATATTTAGAAAGTGGTTTCCTGTGCCAATGCATTCAAGTGTACTACCCACTTCCTCTTCTATAAGGTTCAGTGTGGTTGCTTTTATGTTGAGGTCTTTAATCCATTTGGACTTGAGTTTTGTGCATGGTGATAGATATGGATCTATTTTCATTCTTCTACATGTTGATATCCAGTTATAACAGCACCATTTGTTGAATATGCCTTTTTTTTCCATTTTATATTTTTTGCCTCTTTGTCAAGAATCATGTGTTCGCAGGTGTATGGATTGATATCTGGGTCTTCAATTCAATTCCATTGGTCCTCCTGTCTGTTTGTATGCCAATAGTAGGCTGATTTCAGTACTGTAGCTCTGTAGTATAGTTTGACATCAGGGATGTGATGCCTCCAGCAGTTCCTTTAGTGTAAATGGTTGTTTTGGCTATCCTGGGTTTTTTTTGCTTTTCCATATGGAGTTGAGTATTTTTCATTCAAGGTCTCTGAAGCATTTTTCTGGAATTTTGATGGGTATTGCATTGTATCTGTAGATTGCTTTTGGTAAGATTGCCATTTTTACTATATTAATTCTACATACCTAAGAGCATAGAAGATCTTTCCATTTTCTGGTATCTTCAATTTCTTTCTTCAAAGATTTAAAATTCTTGTCATTCTTTCTACTTGTTTGGTTAGAGTTACTCTAAAATATTGTATGTTTTTTGTGTCTATCGTGAATGGTGATGTTTCTCTGATTTCTTTCTCAGCCCATTTATCATTTTTTTAAAGGAGGGTACTGATTTTTTTTCAAGTTAGTCTTGTATCCTGCTATATAACTGAAAGTGTTTATGAGTTGTAGGATTTACTTGGTAGAATTTTTGGGAACACTTGTATGAACTACCATACCACCAGCAAATAATAAGAGTTTGACTTCTTCTTTTCCAATTTGTATCCCCTTGATCTCCTTGTGTTGTCTTATTGCTCTAGCTAGAACCTCAAATACTATATTTAATATATAAGGAGAGAGTGGGCAACTTTGTCTTGTTCCTGATTTCAGTGGGATCACTTTAAGTTTCTATTAAGTTTGGTGTTGGCTATTGGCTTGCTTTATATTGCCTTTATTATGTTTAGATTTGTTCCTTGTATCCCTTGCTCTCTCCAAAACCTTTACCATTAAGGGGTGTTGGAATTTGTCAAATTCTTTTTCAGCATCTAATAAAATGATAATATGGGTTTTTTTTTAGTTTGTTTATATGGTGGATTACATTGACAGAATTTTCTATTTTGAACCATCCCTTTATCTCGGGGATGAAAGCAACTTGATAATGGTGGATTTTTTTTTATTTGATGTGTTCTTGAATTCAGTTTGTCAGTATTCTATTGAGTATTTTTCATCAATATTCATGAGTGAGCTTGTTCTATCATTCTCTTTCTTGATTGAGTCTTTGTGTTGTTTGGGTATCAGGGTAATTGTATCCTCCTAAAAAGAGTGTTTCTTCTGTTTCTACTGTGTGCAACAATTTGAGGAGTATTGGTGTTAGTTCTTCTTTAAAAATCTTGTAGATTCTGCACTGAAATCATTTGGTGTTAGGCATTATTTTTGGTTGGGAAACTTTTAATGACTATTTTTATTTCTTTAGATGGAGAACCTCCTTCAGCCAATGGCCTTTGAGGTGGTGGACCAGATGGGGCGTGGCATTTGGATAGGAAAAGGCCCATTGGAGTGCTCACTTGGCCTCTTCCCACTCACCACACCTGAATGTTGGAACTCATTCCTTTTTCTTTCTTGTGATTCATGAGTGTTAATAAAGAAAAACCTTAGTATAGACTATTTGGAGCTAGTGTGGGATTATTTAATTTGTGTTCCCCTATCTGACATGTTCTGATTCATAGGTTTATTTAATTTGCTTATCTGGTCTTGATTTAATTTTTGTAAGTGACATTTATCCAGAGAATTGTTCATTGCCTTTAAGTTTTTCAATCCTGTAGAGGACAAGTTTTCGAACTATTACCTAATGACTCCCTGTATTTCCTTGTGTCTATTATTATGTCCCCACTTCCATTTCTGAATTTATTTTTTTGGATATTCTCTCTGCCTTTGAGTTAGTTTAGATAAAGGTTTGTCTATTTTTGTTTATTTTCTCGAAGAACCAACTCTTTGTCTCATCAATTCTTTGTATTGTTTTCTTTGTTTCTATTTAGGTGACTTCTGTTCTCAATTTGATCCATGTCTCATTTGTAACTAACAATTTACTCCAAAGAAAACCTATCAATATGGCGAATATATGCAACAGAATAAAGTGCTTACATATAAATTGGATCCAATACATTCTTTCTAAAGATTATACATATCCTATTTCTTACTATGAAATGAATCATAAGAAAAGAATATACAAATAGACAAGAAATATCTCAGAGAAAACTACCAAAGAGGTCTACTTCAATTTACACACAAAAATGAATGGTGCATATTACAATATAGATAGATAGATAGATATAGATATAGATATAGATATAGATATAGATATAGATAGATAGATAGAGATAGATAGATAGATAGAGAGAGAGAGAGAGAGAGAGAGAGAGATAGATAGATAGATAGATAGATAGATAGATAGAAAAATAGATATAGATATAGGTACTCCGATTAAATCTTAGTTCTTTTTCTGCACTATTAATGCAGTAGATGCTTCTCTGTATTATTCATGGCAGAAAAGTTTTATGATGAAGATATTCAAATTTTTCCATTCTTAGTTTATTATGCAAAGTTTTAAAGTGGTTTCATCATTCTTCGAAGATCATAGACATGGACCCATTTGTTAAGATGATAGAAATGAATTTCCATTCTGAATACAACACCTTGAACACCACAACCATCACCACCACCATCTGCTTCTTAAGTCCCTGAACTTGCGTAGGAGGAAATCTGTCACCTACTGCCCCCATTCAGTATTACTAGCCCCAAAGGAAATTTTTAAATCTTATCTTCAGGAAAATTTTCTACAAGAAACTTATTTGAGTTCCTTTAACTGATTGTTTCCCAGGCTTAAACCTCCAATGTTAACTTAAGACAATATGTCTATTTACTCTGCTTTGAATGGATTCTTCTGCTCAAATTAGTAAATAGTGGTCAAACTGTCCAAACTGAAATCATCATTTGTTATTTTTTTTCATCTTTTCAATGGTCTCTAGTAAAACAAAACCCATGCTAGAGTTTCTCACAGACAGGAAAAAACAATGCTTTTATTTCATTTTGAGCAGCTGAGTGCCTCCTTGCAAGCACCATAAATTCCTGGCCTCTTACAATGCTAACTAAAAATCCCAGCGTCATCTGGATGATTTTTCCCAGTTCTCAAGGTCCTTACTTCCATTACTCATCAGAGAAACAGGGACCCATTTATGAGAGTGATTAATATGAAGTGATTAAAAACATAAATTCCTTCTCTATCTAATATACTCCTTATCAGAATGGCCAATTCTGTGTGGAAATATTATCCAATTTGAGGCAACCACATTAAGAAGAGATATGCCTTATTTTGGAAATAGCATATTTTAAAAGTTGATAGGGCACATCAAAGTAATCTGATGTACAAACCTGGGAATGTAGAGAGCTTGCTGTAATTTGTCTGTCCCTCTGGGGACATAGATATCTTAAGCCTTCCCCTTCCTACAGTGCCAACATTTTTTCTCACCATAGTGACACTCTTCTCCCTCCTTTTTTCCTCATCTCTTTTCTATAGCTGTTAGCAGGAAATCACACATTTCATTTCAAAAGACATTCTTTAAATGGTAGCTCATCGGGAAAGGAGCAATTCTACACTGTGGAGTTGTGCTGGAGTATAATCATCCCCCAAAATTTCATTGACTGATGGCATAGTTGGATGAGTGCCACACACTGCACACATCAGCCTTACTGCTGAGCAACAATAATGTCACATTCTAGGCTGAGAAATATGCTCTCTTTTAAGGAAACTTATAACACATAGTTTTTAAAAGGTGTTTTAGAATTGTTGGTTTTGGCTAGTTGACATATGTTACAGAGTTCCCAAAATGTTTTACTTTTGGAAGTTGATTCACCTACCGAAATTTAAAGATCATCTGTCTTAAATAAAAAAGTTTATTGAGATAGTAGACATCTTCGTAGGTATTACTTAGGCCTGCTTTACTACATTGTAAAGGCAGTTAGGAATGACTTAGGCTAAAATGCATTGACTCACCTGAGTCCACAAGGGACCTAAAATATGGTTAACCCCTGGCTCCTCAGCCTTAATTCTGAATCTCTTTCTAAACTTACTACCTTCAGATTTTAAAACCTTCCAGAGGTATAAAAACCTCCATTCATTAGTCACTTTGGACTCCAAGACAAGCCAGATGGATCAATAAATGCTAAAACTACCAGAAAACAGCAAATAGCCAAAGACAGGAAATACGGTAATTAAAGGCTTATAGTCCCATCTCCTGGTTTCTCTAGAAGCATCAGACTGGTAAACTTTATTTTCACCATTTCTTAGGATTTATATCGCCACATAAAAATGCAGAAGGATCTGGGCTTTGTCTGGGCACATCAAGGCAAGGCTACTTCTGTCTGATCAAATGAACAGAACCTGGCCCTGACTGGAGACCTGACCATTTCGGCAAACCAAAATATTATACTGTGTCGTACCCTTCTTTTGGTAATTAATCTATGCCTGACAATCTCCTAGCCTAGAATCTATCCTACATTAAAGCTGACTCACCTGAAGCCACACCGAGGAGGCAAAAAGAATAATTATATTTTCAATGATACTTATATTCCAAGAAAACTTATCTAACTTCTCCATCAGTCCCTTGTCACACAGTGCTGGAACCTGCTTCCCTTACTCATTTACTCAGAAAAGCATAACTTTGTCCTTTCCTCATTTTTAATATCCTTTTATTTCATATGCTGTCCATCCTGGGCAAGCTTTCTTTAACAATCTGGGCATTCTTAATCTTTCTCTAATGTCCCCATTCTGTACCAAGTACCAATTTACTGTTATCCAATGGATAATCATGGTTTTCTCTTTTCTTCTCCATCTCTCTCCTTATAACCATCACCAAGATTTACAGTTTGCCTTCACTGCTTATTGCTTTGATTTTTGTTGTTAATATTTGGTTATAAGGCTGGGTGGTGGTGGTGCATGCCTTTAATCCTAGCACTCGGGAGGCAGAGGCAGGTGGATCTCTGGGAGTTTGAGGCCAGCCTGATCTACAAGAGCTAGTTTCAGGACAGACACCAAAGCTACAGAGAAACCCTGTCTCGAAAAACAAAAAACAAACAAAAAAAAAAAACAGAAAAAAAATATTTGGTTATACACTCAAATTGTAATTAAAAATCATAATTTTCTTCTTTCTGGGGGTGTTTTTTATTAATTTATATTATTATTATTGAGACTAAGAAACCAAATAAGAAACTTGTTTCTCTGGTAACAACTTGAAGCATGAGTTTTATGGAAGACTGATTGCCCCTCTCAGGCAATAACAACTTTGTAAAAACACCTTTCATGTATATCAATAAATTATTTTTAAATTCTATGTTATGTTGGCCTAGAACTTTTTCTGCTTCTCCAAATGCTGGATTACAAGCCTATATCAGTGGCAAGGGCATTGCTCTCTAACGTTTATCCTTTGTGGTTTTTTTTCTTTTAGTTTTCTATCATGAGAGTAAGTAAAGGGACACATCTCACGACCATAAGAACAAAAATGGAGCAGTAATGTAGCTCAAGAAATAACACCTCAAAAAATACCATTGCAAAGAACCAGAGCATCCACGCCAAGAAATGATTCTCTGGTATATCAGTAAATTTGAGTTGTTTATTTCTAGAAGTTGTAGATTTGAAAATCAAACTGAAAATCTGTTCTTTCATGAGATTATCTATATCTACAAAGAAATAGAACCCAGTTCCCAGGTCAGAATGCAAGAGGTCATCAGAGGATTCTGAAGTTGGAGAAGGCATTGGCTTAAATCTGGGTAATAAACTCCCTTTGCATAGGGAGCTTTTCTCAGCAATCTCACTTTAACTAACCTGTCCCTTATACCTTTCATGTTTTATCAAAGGATGGTATTTCAGAGCCCTAGGTCTGCTGGAGAGACCTACTTCTTTCTCTATGCTTTCTGCTGTAAGCCCATGAGGTTCATATGGAAATATGTTTGCTGTTTGCTTGATAATCTGCTGCAGGGAGTCACAGAGACTGTACTGGGCAGAGAGAAAATTATTTTTCCTTCTCTACAACAACTCCAGATGACAGCTGACTCTGTCAACCAGGCTGCACTGTGTGAGATAATGAGATTTCTTGTGTGTTTATATCACTGCTATCTATAGTGTCCTGGCAGCTGAACACAACCTAACTGATATTCAATTAGGCACTTGAAGGGGAGTTGCCAGTGCTAGAAAGCAAATCATGGAATTGTTCTAGTGGAGTGGACACACTGCAAGGATTCACAAGTTTAGGTTATGAATTTAGTAATTCATAGGTTTTGGCAAAATATCTGATCAAACCCAGAAATATATGCAGATATCATACCTATCTAACACTCATGGATGGTAACATCTTTGTCCCTGTTAAATTAAACAAAATTGTTAGTATTAACTTCTAAGCCTACAATTTCTCAATATTTATTATTCATATCTCTAAAACCTAGATTCAAAAAAAAATTAACCCCATTAGTTCTGGAGAGTAGAACATGCTGTTTTATGGATTGTCGTTATTCTCAGAACACTGTAGCCTAATGGAAGGTTGAGAACAATGAAGGAGATCCAGGAAAACAACCTTAGAACCAAGGTATCTCTGGTTCAGCCCGCTCACAGGCAGAAAGAGGGCTTTCCTCTGAAGTTTCTTTTCAGGGATGCCCTTTCAGGAGGTGTTTAACAACTTGGGACTGTCTCCCTGTAAAATATTCATTACAGGAAAGATGGCTGTGGTTAACTCCTTACCTAAAGCCCTTGGACATGTACTTAGCTAGCACAATATTCCAATTTGCTTTCAGGAATAAATCAAGAATGAAACATGTACAGTTTAAGTATTGGTAGAAAAACAATGTAGTACCACCAGATCAAAAGTAATAGCAATAAACTGTAGCTATAAGAAAAAGTATATTTTTAAACCTGTAAGTATTCTGAAAATATGCTACTTTTTCATGTTTAAAATTTAGCCTTGTAGAAACAATTTGTGTAACTTGTGTTCATTAATGACTTTCATTTAAGAACTTTGATCTCTCTCTCTCTCTCTCTCTCTCTCTCTCTCTCTCTCTCTCTCTGTCTCGTGTGGGTGTGGGTGTGTGTGAAAAAGAGAGAGAGAGAGAGAGAGAGAGAGATAGAGAGAGAGAGAGAGAGATAGATAGAGAGAGAGAGAGAGAGAGAGAGAGAGAGAGAGAGAGAGAGATATTTAACAACAAATCAAGGCTTTTTGCTTGAGTTAAAGACTAGCCTGTAAATATATTTTAATCCTCGCTTATGTAATTCCCAGGTACAGTATTAACATATTATATACTATGTTGATGGTCAAGGAAGATGGGGTGGGTATTAGAGAAGCACAGAGTAAATTTGCAATGGGAGGAAGCTACAAAATCTGCACAATAATAAGAAAACAATAAAGAATTGACTGTATAATAAGAGATCTAAGAATTAGCATCCCTGAAGGAAACAACCATACTAAGAATAAAAATTACTTATCTCAAGAGCCTTGCAACCAGAAGAAGCACTCATTATCTTTGATAAATCCCTCTACCAGTTCTAGTAACTGCAAATAACATCTAAATCTACATATGCACATTTATTAGCTTGTGTTTCATCTTTTTTCTGTAAGTTGCAGAATTGTTATGGGCAAGAGAGGTTCAGAATTTTCTTTGTTTCCTTTTGGCAAAAACTATGTATAAATTCTTATTGTCTCTATGTCTCCTCCCTCTACTGCGAGTTAAAGTAACTACAGTGTTATCCAAATAATGAATATTACAACAAATAATGAAATATTGAGGACTGTCATAAAGATGACTAAAGCCAACCGAGAGAAACTTGAGTGCCACTTCAGAAGTAGTGTCTGTAGTGGAAAATGTCCCCCATACACAAGCTCGTGTATTTGAACACTTGGTTTGTCCCCATTTGGTATGTTGTTTGGTGAGGTTATTGAACCTCTTCAGAATGTGCATTCTTTCCAGGAGAAGTATATTACTGAGGGGTGGGCTTAGAAGCTTGAGAGCCTTTTCCCACTTGCTGTTCCTTCTCTCTTACTTCTTGTGTATGGATGGAAATGTGATCACCCAGCTTCTTGCACCTGCTGTCTGCTGCCATGGATTCCTTGCTATGCTTTACTCTATTCCTCTGGAACACAATCAACCTATGTTCTTTAATTTTCTTTGTTCACGATATCTTATCACAACACTAACAAAGAATATAAGTTTGTCTGTGTATTTGGGAGAATGGTAGAAAGCATGAATAAACAAACATTTTAGAGTTAACATGAACTTCCTTTCACAGAGGAAGAGTTTTCCTAGAAGAAGAAAATATAAAGATTTGTAGCAATGCATTCTGTCACATGTCTAAAATCTCAGCATTCCGAAGGTACAGTAGAAGTATTGCCATTAATTTGATTCTAGCCTGTTATAAAGTGAATTCCAAACTAGCCTCAGATACACAGTTATATTATATCTAGAATATGCTAATCCTCTAACCCTAACTGTCTAACCCTAACCCTCTAACCCTAACTTTCTAACCTTAACCATGTAACCCTAACCCTTTAACCCTAACCCTCTAACCTTAACCCTAACCTTAACCCTAAGCCTAGGAGGAGGAAGAAGAAGAAGAAGAGCATCAGCAGAAACATGAGGAGGAGCAGCAGGAAGAGGCAAAGATAAATATTTTATAACATTCATATAAAATCAGTTTAAGATGGATGCATTGGCATCTCATAAAAAAAGCATTTGTATGCCCATTTTCCAACATGAAATACTGATAATGAAAACTCTGAAACAGCATAGTATTCACTGTAAATGTAGTAAACACTAACAATTATGCTTTACATTATTCATTTTTGAATGTGATAAAGATACATTAATTAAAAATATAGCAAGCCTTTTATTCTACTAAATCATATGTCTCACACATTTGGGTAAGACAAAATTGGAAAATAATACTTATCACTTTGGGTAATATGTTTCTAAGTGTGTCTCTAAACAACAGATGATGCAAGGGGCAATTTAAATTTCTGATAAACTAACAAGGATTTTAATCTCTCAGAAATGGAAAAAGTAGGTTGAGAAAGAGGATATATGGCAAATCATCAGAAAATTGTAGTTTTAATTGTTCTTAGGAATTATATGATCACTGTGAATTTATTGCATCCATTCAAGTTTTAGAAATGCTGGTCTCAGATAAGAAACAGATACTGCTGTTTAGAGTAGGAGTCTTAAACAAATGGCTGCTGTAGGCCCCTAGGTTTAAACACTTGCTCCCTAGTTGTGGTGCTGTTTAAGGGAGTATGGAACTTTTAGGAGGTACAGCCCTTCTGGAGGAAGCAGGTCTGGTGGTGGACTTTGGGGATTTATAGCCTTGCTCTATTCCCAGATCTTACTTTCTCCTCTTATATGGTTGAGATATGATCTGTCAGCTTTCGTTTTCTGCTACCATGCTTCCCACTCCTATGGACATGCAGTTCTCTGTGGCCATAAGCCAAAATGAAATCTTTCTCTTAGTTGTGTGTGGACATGATTATCATGGGGACAGAAAAGTAATCGATATATTTAGTGACTCGATCTCCATGAGCTTGCTATATATACAAAAACCTAAATCTTCCCCAAAACAAACCAGTTATGATTCAGAGCACACAAGAAACATTGACCTTCATTTGAACTACAGAAGGAAATACATAAAAATGATATCAACAAACAAAGAGCTAATTCATTGAGAAAATCCACAAGATAGACAAACCCATAACTAAACTAATCAAAAGGCATTGAGAGAACTTCCAAATTATCAAAACCAGAAATGAAATGGGGACATAACAACAGACACTGAGGAAATCCAGAGAATCATTAGGTCATACTACAAAAATCTGTATGCCACAAAATTGGAAAATGTAAAAAAAAAAAAATGGACAGCTTCTGGATAGGTACCACATACCAAAATAGATATATACCATATACCAAAATTAAATCAAGACCAGGTGAACAATTTAAATAGGCCTATAACCTGCAAGGAAATAGAAGCTGTCATCAAAGGCCTCCCAATCAATAAAAGCCCAGGGCTAAATCGTTTCAGTGCCCAATCCTACCGGAACTTCAAAGAAGACCTAATACCTATATTCCTCAAAGTGTTCCACATAAAAGAAACAGAAGGGACATTGTCAAACTCTTTTTATGAGGCTACAGTTACCCTGATACCAAAACCACACAAAGATTCAACCAAGAAAGAGAATTATAGACCAGTCTCTCTCATGAACATTGATGCAAAAATACTCAATAAAATGCTAGCAAACTGAGTCCAAGAACACATCAAAAAATCATCCACCATGATTAAGTCAGCTTCATCCTAGAGATGCAAGGATGGTTCAATGTATGAAAATCTGATCATATAATCCACCATATAAATAAACTGAATGAAAAAAAAACATATGATCATCTCATTAAATGCTGAACAAACATTTGACAAAATCCAACATCCGTTTATGATAAAGGTCTTGGAGAGATCAGGGATACAAGGAACATATCTAAATATAATAAAGGCAATATAGAGCAAGCTGACAGCCAGCATCAAATTAAATGGAGAGAAACGCAAAGAGATTGCAATGAAATCAGAAAGAACACAAGGCTAAACACTCTCTCCATATCTATACAACACAGTTCTAGAAGTTCTGGCTAGAGCAATAAGGCAACAAAAAGAGATCAAGGGGATTCAAATTGGACGGGAAGAAGTCAACTTTCATTATTTGCAGATGACATGATATTATGCATAAGTGACCTGAAAACTCTACTATGGAACGTCTACAGGTGGTAATTACCTTCAATAACGTGACAGGATATAAGGTCAGCCTAACTCAGGATCCAGCAAGACCTCTCTTAGGCATACATGCAAAAAGATGCTCAATCATACTAAAAGGACACTTTTCAAGTATGTTCATAGCAGCATTATTTGTAGTAGCCAGAACCTGGAAACAACCTAGATGCCTCTCAATCTAAGAACTGATAAAGAAAATGTGGCACATTTACATATTAGAGTACTACTCGGTGATAAAACAACAACAACAACAACAATATCTTGAAATTTGCATGCAAATGGATAGAACTAGAAAAAACTCCTGAATAAGGTAACCCCAGTCCCATAAAGATGAACATGTTACGTACTCACTCATAAGTGGATACTGGCTATAAAGCAAAGGATATTGAGTCTATAGTTCATGATCCTAGGTAAGCTAAGTGACAAGGTAAACACTAAGAAAAATATACACAGATCCACCTGGAAAGGGGAAACAGAAAAGATAACCTACAAAATTAGGAACATAGGAGTAGGGGGAGTAAGGAGAAAAGAAGGGGAAGATGAGGGGAGAAGGGGGGAAGAACTTGAGGGAATGGAATGTGATAGTTGAGATGGAGGAAGGACAAAGAGGAGAGCAAAGAAAAAGAGATATTTTGATTGAGGGAGACATTATGGAGCTAGCAAGAAATCTGGCATTAGAGAAATTCCCAGGAATTCACAAAGATGACCACAGGTAAGACCCTAAGCAATAGAGGAGAGGGTACCCGAACTGGCCTTGCCCTATAGTCAGACTGATGAATATCATAAATGTCGCCATAGAACCTTCATCCAGCACCTGATGGAAACAGAGGCAGAGACCTGCATTAAAGCACTGAACTGAACTCCCAAAGTCCAGTTGAAGAGTGGAAGGAGTGAGAATATGAGCAAAGAGGTCAAGAGCATGATGGGGACATGCTCTTGATTAAACAGTTCACCTGAGCTAATAATAGGAGCTCACCAACTTCAGCCATCCAGGGAAGAAAACAGCATAGGTCCAAGCTAGTCCCACTGAATGCAGGTGACAGTTGCATGGCTGGGGCAGACTCCAGGGCTAACTCTCAGTGGCACCAGGATTTATCCCTACTGCTTGTACTGGCTTTTTTGGAACCTATTCTCTTTGGATGGACACCTTGCTCAGCCTAGATATAATAGGAAGGACCTCAAACTTTCCCCAAGGAAATGTGCCTTATCCTCTTTGAAGAGTGGATGGGAAGTAGGTAAGATTGGCCATTAGGTAGAGGGAAGGAAAAGAGCAGAGAGAATGGGAACTGGGATTGGTATGTAAAATAAAAGATTGTTTTCTGTTTGAAATAAATGAATAGATAAATTTTGAAAAAGAAGTCACTCAAAGAAAAATGATGCCCATTCATCCAATCTCATCTTCAAGTATGAAATCATAACTTTGATATGAAAATCAAAAGCAGATTGATAAATACAAGAGTCATTCCAATTTACTTTTGTTTTGTTCTAACATAAACACTAAATTGGTCAGAACTTCTTCACTACAATTATAGTATACTGATATATTAAATCAATATATCTAATAATGTACATAGGCAAAATTCTAGGGCCTATATCGGCCAGTAAGGGATTCCCATTTTGCTATGACTCATCTGAACTCAGGCCTTGTCTACTCCCCGACTGCTCACCACTGTCGATTTACATCCCTTTGTTTCTGTTCACATGTCTCTTTCTTCATCACGCTCCACAGAAACAGCTTTGCAGTCCTTTCTTGGAAGGCACCTGCACCATGCCAAGCCTCAGTATTAAATGTATTTTTGCTTTCCTCCTCTTGCTAAATCTTGAAGATGAGAAGAGTGGTAGTCATGCAAATATTCAAAGTGGGCAATTGAGAGGAATTCTCAAAGCTGACCCCTTTATGAACACAGGAGTGGTTGCCAAAGAGTTCAGGACCAGTTGAGGATTATTGGAAACTCGAAGCAAATCAGAAAAGTAATACAGTTCACAAAGTGATGCTGAGCAAAAACAAAACTATCATTTTGAACAGTGACTCTTATTCTGTGCAAAAGAAAGTATTTCTCAATCACAGTGTAAAGAATGGAGAAAGGGCATCATATACGTCAATTGGTGATGAGCAGCTCAGTGCCTGGCCAATAAAAGGCTCTGGAGCACTTCCCAAAGTTAAACACACAAAAAGAAAACAAAAGAAATAAGAAGAAATTACCACAGTCTCTGTTCGGGGGTCTGCTGACCATCCTTATATTTTTGAATGCTGATAAAAAAAAAAAAACATTGCAGTCTGAAAAGTCTGCTCTGCCAATGAACAATCTGCACTCTGCTTTGCCTGATGGGAAAGACTCAGTTCCTCATGACAGACCCAATACACATCCCACAAAGAGTACTTCCACAGTTGAACAAATTAATACGTTTTGCATCATCCTCTGCACCCTTTCCAGTTGCCACACGCTTCTTTAAGCAGCCTGAGTACATTTTTAAGTGGAAATGCTTTGATACACAACAGGATTAAAAAAAAAGAAAGTCTGGATTTTCATGCTACTGAAAGGAACAAACTTATTTCTCATTTGCAAAAGAAAACCGTATTGGTTGCAATGGTTCCTAAATTTGGTGAATAAAGGTAGGTTTGAGCCTCATAATGATTTAAAGTTCATGGCCCAAAACCGCAATTCTTTTTCTCGGCCAGGAAGAATTGTGAATTTCATGTACAGGATTGATCTACTGAAATAAAAAATGTAACCAGGGAGCACTATCAAAAAAATTTAAAAGCAAAACCTAGTCAAACTAAAAATCTGTAACGTTTGGCAGGAGAAATGTATGGCTCAATAAAAGGCTAAAAAGCAGGCTTCACTTTTCTACAAAAATTTAGATCAAATGAATTAACAAATGAAATATTTTTAAAGTAAAAGAACTGTAAGTCGAACCCTTATTATTCCAATATCCTCCATGACATAAAAGACAATAAATTCTATTCAGCATTCTCAGAGTCCCTTAGATAGGCCACCTGAATTAGAGTTTACATCGCCACAACTGGTAACCACACTTCGCTTGAAGAAACAAGATCAAATGTTACCCAAATTCCCTAAGAACAGTTAGGATTATCTCTGAAGAGTAGGGAGTGGGTGATGGAAACAGGAGATAAATATGGTCAGGTGGGACAGAGACCTCAAAGTAGCAGATGGAAGCCCAGAAGGCTAAGAGATGGCTCTGGTTCCTAGCACCTTGATATTTTCTGCCCTTCCTTTAAAGTGACATTTTATTTGTGTTTTAATAAATAAAGCTTGCCTGAAGATCAGAATGCAAATCTAGCCACACAGATCATCAGTCACACACCTTTAATCCCAGTAGCCACAATCGTTACTCACAGAGGTCAGGTGGTGGTGGTGTACACTTTAGTACCAGTACTAGAGAAAAATAGAAGATGGCTTGAGACAGGAACTTGCGCTCTTTTCAGTCTGAAGGTTTCATAGAAGTAAAAACTTTCTAGTAATTGACTACTTTGATTTTCTGATCTTCAGCTTGAACACAAATATTTGCCTCTGGGTTTTTATTAATCGTGTTGTATCTGATGCCAAATATTTGGGGTACAAATTCACAAAAAAGCCATTTACTGCACGCTGCTGGAGTCCCTGCCCTACTGGATAGGTTCTTCTCTCTTCTCTCCTGGTGGGCTCTCCCTGGACCCCCTTCTCTAGCTACTGCCCTGAAATGCAGTCATTCTTTTACTCTTCTATGCAGCAGCAATCAGCTTCACATCTCTATCATCATCAGTGGCAAATTAGGTGAGAAAATTGGGATTGTTTAAGGGAGAAATTAGTTAAAAGGGAGAGTTATTCCATACATTAAAAAATGGAATACACAATTACGATAAAAAATTAGGTCTCTGTATGACTATGTAATTATGATTTAAAAATGGAACAATTAAATGAAGGGATAATCAACTTAACCAGGATTGGCATACTGCTAATTACAATTTTGATAATCTTTGTTGTTGTTTTTATAATTCTTAGTTATCTCTTAAAAACTGTGTGTTTAACTGCCAAGATACAGGCCTTAGAAAGAATTAATAAAAAAGAGATATTCAGATCTCCACAGGAGAATTTAATGGAGAACCAATTTCAGTATTGCATTATAAGCTAGGAGAGGAACAGCCTAGGGTTTTCTAACAACCAACCTTAATATATCCAGTAATCTTACAGGAATAACTGCCAAATGATAAATCTCCAAAGATGTGCAAGAGTTAAATAGATCCTGTGGAGATGTATTTATACAGATTCAGGGAAGCAGTATTCTCATATGCTAAGCCTTTTGTGAAGCAGATGTTAAACTCATTTTCAGTTTGCAATACAATTATCCCTAAAGTCTAGATAGACTTGGTTAAAGCTGTTTTCTTTATATGATGACCACACCCTGGCTTGATGCCATGCAGCAGCATTGAATGCTTGAGACAGAACTGGAGAAGTAGGAAAGAAAATCGAGTCATTTACTAAAGTTGTACAGGGTCCAAAGGAAATCCCCACAGACTTCTTACAAAGATTGACTTTGGGAGTAAACAGAATGACACCAAATTCAGAATCTAGACAAATATTAATTGAATCGCTGGCTTTTGAAAATGCTAATTCTCAAAGCCAATAGATAATTAGGCCTTTAAAGGTAAAGTCAGCTCCCCTGTAGATATAGATCTAAGATACAATTAATATTGAATCTCATGACTATGATGATGCTTGGATAAGAGAGGTGATTTCTGGAGGTTTGATAGAAAAACTGAAATGTCAAGTGTTATAATTGTGGCAAACAAGGTCACCATAAAAGGTACTATAAACAGCACATTCCTAGAAACAATGTTTTTTTTTTTCCTAATCATAATGAAAACAAAATGCCCTCCCTTCTGGATTATGCAGAAGATGTGACAAAGGCAGGCATTAGAAGAGGGAGTGACAGAACGTTGAGAACTAGAACACAAGGGAAATTCAGTACTCTATGTATGGCATGCCTGACACAACCGTCAGCACAAAGAAGATGAGGCCATCTGCAAGAGACCTGCACACACACAAACACACAGAGAGGGAGGGAGGGAGGGAGGGAGGGAGGGAGGGAGGGAGGGAGGGAGAAAGAGAGAGAGGCAGGCATACAGATAGACAGAGACAGAGAGAGAAGGAAATAGAGAGACATTGGGTATGGGGCATAGTTGGGAGTCAACAAGAGTTGCAGAGGGAAAAGGGAAAATGGCAGGATAATGGGAGGCTAATAATACCCAATATAGTCTCTATATGTGTGTGTGAAATTGTCAAAAATAGATAACATTACAGATGGGTGAAGTGGTTCAGCCAGTAAAAGTATTTGCTTTACAAGCCTAAGTACCTAAGTCAGTTTGTAGAAGCGATGGAGAGGCGAGAACCATATCTTAAAGAGTAATATGACACACATATATTCACATTCACATACACATCAAATACACATGTACACATGCAACACAAACACAGAAACTAATAATCCATAAATACATTTTAAGACATGTCTACTTAAAATTACATGAAATACACATAACTGTATTATATACACATAGTTTTAAATGAAGCTACAATACTTGGTTATATGATCATTCCCCTACTACGAGTCATGAAGGGAAGCTAAAGCCCTGAAGTATCCACAATATGGTTGCCTAAAACACACTTGAACAATGACCATCAGTTGACCATGCCAACATGTATGGGGGAAGTGGTAGAGGAATCCACCTGCAGATTAATATCTACAAGCAATTACAGACCACTGAAAAGAGAGAAATAGTTTTCTCATGGATAAGCCCACTAACTGATTATTCAATGCAAAATGATCAATCTTAAAAACATGTACATAAAAGCAGCACTAAAGTGCTCAGCAAGTTGAACTTGTATATATACATATATATGTACACACACACACACACACACACACACACATATATATATATATATGTCATATGAGGTGTTAGAGGGAGGTTGACAGAATGATGTAATTATATTTAATTAAATTTAATTGGTAAAAAAACATGTGTAGTGATAAAACTGTTAGCTATCACACTTCCTGATCAACCTACAGGGCTACACTGCCCGGTACCTCCTCTCTCTTCCTATCCCATCCAGCTTACATCCAGATCCCCCCACCCTCTGTTTCTCTCCCCCCTCCCTTCCCTGGTGGCAGAGCGCCTAGTGCTCAGCCTGCTTGGGCGCTGGGTCCTAACCCCAAGCGTAGGGTAAAGGGGAGCTCGGGGGCTTCTTTGTCCCCATAGCCCGCCTGCAGCAAGCAGGGTGGGCCCTTTGTCTGCTAGCGAACCAAGCAGCACGGAGTTTCGATCAGGGCACCTAGTGAGACATCATTGTGGTGAGTGAGTGCTGCAGCACCCGGGAACAGCCCGCCTACACTTCCTGATCAACCTACAGGGCTACACTGCCCGGTACCTCCTCTCTCTTCCTATCCCATCCAGCTTACATCCAGATCCCCCCACCCTCTGTTTCTCTCCCCCCTCCCTTCCCTGGTGGCAGAGCGCCTAGTGCTCAGCCTGCTTGGGCGCTGGGTCCTAACCCCAAGCATAGGGTAAAGGGGAGCTCGGGGGCTTCTTTGTCCCCATAGCCCGCCTGCAGCAAGCAGGGTGGGCCCTTTGTCTGCGAGCGAACCAAGCAGCACGGAGTTTCGATCAGGGCACCTAGTGAGTCATCATTGTGGTGAGTGAGTGCTGTGGCACCCGGGAACAGCCCGCCTACACTTCCTGATCAACCTACAGGGCTACACTGCCCGGTACCTCCTCTCTCTTCCTATCCCATCCAGCTTACATCCAGATCCCCCCACCCTCTGTTTCTCTCCCCCCTCCCTTCCCTGGTGGCAGAGCGCCTAGTGCTCAGCCTGCATGGGCGCTGGGTCCTAACCCCAAGCGTAGGGTAAAGGGGAGCTCGGGGGCTTCTTTGTCCCCATAGCCCGCCTGCAGCAAGCAGGGTGGGCCCTTTGTCTGCGAGCGAACCAAGCAGCACGGAGTTTCGATCAGGGCACCTAGTGAGTCATCATTGTGGTGAGTGAGTGCTGTGGCACCCGGGAACAGCCCGCCTACACTTCCTGATCAACCTACAGGGCTACACTGCCCGGTTCCTCCTCTCTCTTCCTATCCCATCCAGCTTACATCCAGATCCCCCTACCCTCTGTCTCCCTCCATCCCTCCCTTCTTGGGGCAGAGTGCCTCCCTGTTCAGCCTGCCTGGGCGCTGGGACTGAACCCGAAGGTGAGTGCAAAGGGGAAGGTGGTAGCTCCTTTGTCTCCATAACCTGCCTGCAGCAATAGGGTGGGCCTTTGTTTGCAAGCTAACCAAGCAGCAAGGAGATCGGAACTGGACTCCAGGAGAAACATCACGGGGGAGTGACATCACTTGGAAGGTACATCAGTTGGCAAGAAGACCTGATCCTGTAAAAGAAGATCCATAGGAGAATATTGGAAGGAAGAGATGGGGAGACGCCAATGCAAGAATTCACCCAACAATCTGAAAAACAACACGAAACCACCAGAAGCCAGCGACCTCACAACAAGAGGACATGAACACCTTAATCATGAAGAAGGAGAAAAAACTGACTTCATGACAGTGATTGACACCCTTAAACAGCATATAAAAAACGCCCTTATAGAAATGGATGAGAAGTATAACAGAAAGTTCGAGGAATTGAGTAAATCAGTGAATGATACCCTAGGAAAGCAAGGAAAAACAATCAAGCAGATAATGGAAACAGTTCATGATTTGAAAAATGAAATGGAGGCAAAGAAGAAAACACAAACAGAGGGCCGGCTGGACATGGAAAATCTAGGTAAACGAATAGAGACTACAGAAACAAGCATAACCAGCAGAATACAAGAGATAGAAGAAAGAATCTCAGAGTCTGAGGATAACATAGAGAAAATAAACGCACTGATCAAAGAAAACAGCAAGTCCAACAAACTCTCATCACAAAACATTCAGGAAATATGGGACACAATAAAAAGACCAAACCTAAGAATTATTGGAGTAGAAGAAGGAGAAGAAGTGCAGCTCAACGGTCCAGAAAATATACTTAACAAAATTATAGAAGAAAACTTTCCCAACCTGAAGAAGGATGTACCTATGAAGGTTCAAGAGGCATACAGAACCCCAAATAGGCTGGATCAAAAAAAAACATCCCCTCGCCATATAATAATCAAAACACAAAATATACAGAATAAAGAAAGAATATTAAGAGCCGCAAAGGAAAAAGGCCAACTTACTTATAAAGGTAAACCTATTAGACTTACACCTGACTTCTCTATGGAAACCATGAAAGCCAGAAGGTCCTGGATAGATGTACTGCAAAAACTAAGAGACCATGGATGCAAGCCCAGACTACTATATCCAGCCAAGCTTTCGTTCACCATAAATGGAGAAAACAAAATTTTCCAGGATAAAAACAAATTTAAGCAATACGTAGCCACAAATCCAGCCTTACAGAAAATAATAGAAGGAAAATCACTAACCAAGGAGTCCAACAGAGACCTCAATAACTCAGACATCTAGAGACCCTTCACCAGCGCAACTCAAAGAAGGGAAACACACAAACCCTACTACTTAAAAAGTGACCGGAGTTAACAACCACTGGTCATTAATATCACTTAATGTCAATGGACTCAACTCACCTATAAAAAGGCACAGGCTAAGAGACTGGATACGAAAACAGGATCCAACATTCTGCTGTCTACAAGAAACACACCTCAACCACAAAGACAGGCACCTACTCAGAGTAAAGGGCTGGGAAAAGGCTTATCAAGCAAATGGACCTAAGAAACAAGCAGGTGTGGCCATACTAATTTCTAACAAAGTTGACTTCAAACTTAAATCAATCAAAAGAGATGGAGAGGGACATTTTATACTCATAACAGGAAAAATTCATCAGGAAGAAATCTCAATCCTGAATATCTATGCCCCTAATATAAAAGCACCCACGTATGTAAAAGAAACATTGCTAAAATTCAAGGCAGCCATCAAACCGCACACACTAATAGTAGGAGACTTCAACACTCCTCTTTCACCAATGGACAGGTCAATCAGACAGAAACCTAACAGAGAAATTAGAGAATTAATGGAGGTAATGAAGCAAATGGACTTAACAGACATCTATAGAACATTCCACCCAAATAGGAAAGAATATACCTTTTTCTCTGCAGCTCATGGAACCTTCTCGAAAATTGACCACATACTTGGTAACAAAGCTAACTTACACAGCTACAAAAAAATATTACTAACCACCTGTGTCTTATCAGACCACCATGGATTAAAGTTAGAATTCAACAACAATGCTACCCCCAGAAAGCCTACAAACTCATGGAAACTGAACAGTCAACTACTGAACCATACCTGGATTAAGGAGGAAATAAAGAAAGAAATTAAAGTCTTCCTTGAATTCAATGAAAATAAAGAAACAACATACTCGAACTTATGGGACACTATGAAAGCAGTCCTGAGAGGAAAGTTCATAGCACTAAGTGCCCACTTAAAGAAAACAGAGAAAGCACATATTGGAGACTTAACAGCCCACCTGAAAGCTCTAGAAAAAAAAGAAGCAGACTCACCTAGGAGGAGTAGAAGACTGGAAATAATCAAACTGAGGGCTGAAATCAACAAAATAGAAACACAAAAAACAATCCAAAGAATCAATGAATCAAGAAGCTGGTTCCTGGAAAAAATCAACAAGATTGACAAACCCCTATCCAAACTAATCAAACGGCAGAGAGAAAATTTGCAAATTAATAAGATCAGAAATGAAAGGGGGGTCATAACCACAAACACAGAGGAAATTCAGAGAGTCATTAGATCTTACTACAAAAGCTTGTATGCCACTAAACTGGAAAATGTAAAAGAAATGGACACTTTCTTAGATAAATACGATTTACCAAAATTAAATCAGGACCAGGTGAACAAGCTAAACAGACCTGTCAGTCGCGAAGAACTAGAAGCTGTTATCAAAAACCTCCCTACCAAAAAAAGCCCAGGGCCAGATGGTTTCAATGCGGAACTCTACCAGAACTTCCAAGAAGACCTAATACCTATACTCCTCAATGTATTCCACAATATAGAAACAGAAGGGTCATTACCAAATTCCTTTTATGAAGCTACAGTTACTCTGATACCAAAACCACACAAAGACTCAACCAGGAAAGAGAATTACAGGCCGATCTCACTCATGAATATCGACGCAAAAATCCTCAACAAAATACTGGCAAACCGAATCCAAGAACACATCTGAAAAATTATCCATTATGATCAAGTAGGCTTCATTCCTGAGATGCAGGGCTGGTTCAACATACGAAAATCTATCAATGTAATCCATCATATAAATAAACTGAAAGAAAAAAACCATATGATCATTTCATTAGATGCTGAAAAAGCATTTGACAAAATTCAACATCCATTTATGTTAAAAGTCTTGGAGAGATTAGGGATACAAGGGTCATACCTAAATATAATAAAAGCTATATACAGCAAGCCGACAGCTAACATCAAATTAAATGGAGAGAAACTCAAAGCCATCCCGCTTAACTCAGGAACACGACAAGGCTGCCCACTTTCGCCATACCTCTTCAATATAGTGCTGGAAGTTCTAGCAATAGCAATAAGACAGCATAATGGGATCAAGGGGATTCGAATTGGAAATGAAGAAGTTAAACTTTCGTTATTCGCAGATGATATGATAGTGTACATAAGCGACCCCCAAAATTCCACCAAAGAACTTTTACAGCTGATAAACAGCTTTAGTAATGTGGCAGGATACAAGATCAACTCCAAAAAATCAGTCGCCCTCCTATACTCAAAGGATATGGAAGCAGAGAGGGAAATCAGAGAAGCTTCTCCATTCACGATAGCCACAAACAGCATAAAATATCTTGGGGTAAATCTAACCAAGGAAGTGAAAGATCTATTTGACAAGAACTTTAAGGCATTGAAGAAAGAAATTGAAGAGGATACCAAAAAATGGATGGACATCCCTTGCTCTTGGATTGGGAGGATCAACATAGTAAAAATGGCAATTCTACCAAAGGCAATTTATAGATTCAATGCAATCCCCATCAAGATCCCATCAAAATTCTTCACAGATCTGGAGAAGACAATAATCAACTTTATATGGAAAAACAAAAAACCCAGGATAGCCAAAACAATCCTATACAATAAAGGATCTTCTGGAGGCATTACCATCCCTGACTTCAAACTCTATTACAGAGCTACAGTAATGAAAACAGGGTGGTACTGGCATAAAAACAGAGAAGTCGACCAATGGAATCGTATAGAAGACCCGGACTTTATCCCACAAACCTATGAACACCTCATTTTCGATAAAGGAGCTAAAAGTTTACATTGGAAGAAAGAAAGCATCTTCAACAAATGGTGCTGGCACAACTGGATGTCAACCTGTAGAAGAATGAAAATAGACCCATATCTATCACCGTGCACAAAACTCAAGTCCAAATGGATTAAAGACCTCAATATCAGCCCGAAAACACTGAATCTGATAGAAGAGAAAGTGGGCAATACCCTACAACAGATGGGCACAGGCGATCGCTTCTTAGGTATAACCCCAGAAGCACAGACATTAAGGGCAACATTGAATAAATGGGACCTACTAAAACTGAGAAGCTTCTGTAAAGCAAAGGACACTGTCACTAAGACACAAAGGCAACCTACTGACTGGGAGAAGATCTTCACCAACCCCACAACAGACAAAGGTCTGATCTCCAAAATATATAGAGAACTCAAGAAACTAGACTTTAAAAGGCTAATTAACCCAATTAAAAAATGGGGCGCTGAACTGAACAGAGAATTCTCAACAGAAGAAGTTCAAATGGCCAAAAGACACTTAAGGTCATGCTCAACCTCCTTAGCGATCAGGGAAATGCAAATCAAAACAACTTTGAGATATCATCTTACACCTGTAAGATTGGCTAAAGTCAAAAACACCAAGGATAGCCTTTGCTGGAGAGGCTGTGGAGGAAGGGGTACCCTCATCCATTGCTGGTGGGAATGCAATCTTGTGCAACCACTGTGGAAGTCAGTGTTTCGGTTTCTCCGGAAATTCGGGATCAACCTACCCCAGGACCCAGCAATACCACTCTTGGGAATTTACCCAAGAGATGCTCTATCACATGTCAAAAGCATTTGTTCAACTATGTTCATAGCAGTATTATTTGTAATAGCCAGAACCTGGAAACAACCTAGATGCCCTTCAATGGAAGAATGGATGAAGAAAGTATGGAATATATACACACTAGAGTACTACGCTGCGGTAAAAAACAATGACTTCTCGAATTTTGCATGCAAATGGATGGAAATAGAAAACACTATCCTGAGTGAGGTATCCCAGGCCCAAAAAGACGAACATGGGATGTACTCACTCATAATTGGTTTCTAGCCATAAATAGGGTTCACGGAGTCTACAATAGGCGAATCTAAAGAAGCTAAGTAAGAAGGTGAACCCAAGGAAAAACATATAGTTATCCTCTTGGATAAGGGAAGTAGACAAAATTGCCGGGGGGGAAAGTGGGATCTTGGGGGTGGGGTGAGATGGGGGTTAGGGGAGATGGGGAGAGAAAAGGTAGAAGGGTAGGAGGGTGGACTTGGGGAAACAGGAGGATCGGGATAAAGGAAGGTTGGATAGGGGAGCACGGAACCACAATTCTTAGTTAAGGGACCCACTTTAGGGTGGGCAGGAGACTTGACCCTAGAGGGGCTCCCAGGTGCCCAAGCTGAGGTCCCCAGTTAGTTCCCTGGGCAGCTGAGGATAGGGAACCTGAAATGACCCTACCCTAGAGCAATACTGACGAATATATTGCATATCATCCTAGAACTTGCATCTGGCAATGGATGGAGATAGAGACAGAGACCCACACTGGAGCACTAGACTGAGCTCCCAAGGTCCCAATGAGGAGCAGAAGGAGTGAGAACATGAGCAAAGATGTCGGGACCACGAGGAGTGCACCCACCCACTGAGACAGTGGAGATGATCTACTGGGAGCTCACCAAGGCCAGCTGGACTGTTACCAGAAAAAGCATGGGATAAAACTGGACTCTCGGAACATGGCGAACAATGAGGGCTGATGAGACGCCAAGGACAATGGCATGCGGTTTTGATCCTACGCAATGTGCTGGCTTGGTGGGAGCCTAGCCAGTCTGGATGTTCACCTTCCTAGATATGGATGGAGGGGGGAGGACCTAGGACGTACCACAGGGCAGGGAACCCTGACAGCTCTTTGGACTGGAAAGGGAGGGGGAGAGGAGTGGGGGGAAGGGGAGAGGGGTGGGAGGAGGGGGAGAAGAGTGGGAGGAGGGGGAGAAGAGTGGGAGGAGGGGGAGGGAAATGGGAGGCTGGTGGGAGGAGGTGGAAATTTGTTTTTTTTTCTTTTGTTTATCCTACTTTTATCAATAAAAAAAATCAAAAAAAAAAAAAAAACTGTTAGCTATAGTCAATATTTTGGATGAGATTATAAAACTAAAAATACAAAATAATATGACAGAAGAATGCACATAAGGGAGTTAAATAACTTATAAATATAACTCATAAACTGAGAAAAAGGCATAATAAAGTACATCTGTCTTCTATTTATAATTCCATTTATGTGATTTATTACATTTATTATCTTGCATGTGTTCAACTATCTCTGGAACAAAGCAAATCTGGAGAAGGTATGTAATCCTTTCAATGTACATCCATATTCTTTTTGAAAGTATTTGACAGTGATCTGCACCTATTTTATGATTGTTTGATTGATTGATTTCTCTTACATAGTTTGATATTAGAAGGAAACCAATGTCATAGAAAGTGCTTAGGAATGTACCTTCTATTCCTTTTTGTTTAATAATTTTATAATTCAATGTAGATCTTAGGAAGTCTGGTAGAATTAGATGTAGATCTTCGGAAGTCTGGTAGAATTAGATGTGGATCTTCGGAAGTCTGGTAGAATTCAATGTAGATCTTTGGAAGTCTGGTAGAGTTCTGATGGAAATCCATCTAGATCTGGACTTTTTAAGTTGAAGCTTTTTTCCCATCTCAAAAACCTCATTTGTTACAGGTTTGTTTAGGTTGTTGATCTCTCCTTATTTTTGGTGGTTTGGATGAGTCTAGAAATTCATCTATTCCTTTCAAATCCAAAACTTAAAAGTTTTAAAAGTATTTTTATAATATTCAGAATTTCTTTGGTGTGTGTTATGTCTCCATGCTTATTTGTGCATTGCTGAGTCTGTTAATGTGTGCCCTCTGTTCCTTTCTTCTGGTTAGTTTTTGTGTCTGTTCACCTTGTTTATCTTTTAGAAGAACCAGCTCTTAGATTCACAGATTCTATGTTTTCTTTCTTTCTAATTCATTAATTTCTGCTCTGATTTTTATTATGTCTTGCCATCTACTGGATTTGTGTTTGATTTGTTTTTTTTTATTTCTGAAATTTTGAGTTGTATCATTAAGTAATTGATCTTGTCCCTTCTGATTTTATTTATTTTTATTGACTTTATTTATTTTTATTGAAAATAGATTCTTCTCTCATATAATATATCCAGACTCCAGTTTACTGTCCCTCTTCTCCTCCCAACTCCATCTCTCATCTCCCCCAGATCTACATCCCTTCTGTTACCTCTTCAGAAAATATCAGGCCTCCTATTCTTGTTGTATCTTGTTTTGTCCCTTATATTTTTAATAAAGACACTCAGAACTATAACCTTCCTTTGTAGGGCTGCTTTTGGTATAGCCAAGAGGTATTGTTGTGCTCTGTTTTTATTTCAATTTAGTTACAGAATATTTAAAAAAAATTGACTCACTTGTCATACAGTAATGAGTTGTTTAATCTCCATGAGATTATTTATTAGAGATGTGTTTGACACCAATTTTCATCTTTATTGAATTATGGTCAGATAGGATATGTGGAGTTACTTCAATGTTTCTGGGTTTTTTAAGATTCATTTTGTGTGCCAGAATGTGATCTCTTATGGAGAAACCTCTTGAGCAACTAAGCTTTTGTCCAGATGATCTGTCTAATGGATAACGTATGAAGTCACCTACTAGTCATGGATTGATGTTAACTTGTGTCTTTCATTCCAAGAGTATGCTCTTTATGAAATTGGGTATACCTAGGTTTAGTGCATAGATGTTTTTGAATGACAGGGCCTACTGGGTTAATCGTCCCATGATTTGAACACAGTGCCCTTCCATCATTTTATCCATCATTTCTCTCTAAAGTGGTGTCCATCTTTAAAACTGAGTTCCTTGTAGACATCATAAATATAGGTTTTGTTTCTTTTCCATTCACCCAGCTTGTGTAATTATTAAAGGTAAACATAATTGCAGTCATTGTTCCTTTAAATATTTGTTGATGATTGCTTTCCAGTGGTAATTTTTGTTTTATTTAAAGCTCCATTTGTTAGAAATACAATAATGTTCCAAATAAAAGTGAGTAAATATTTGTAAAATGGCAGACAAAAATTCCTTATATTTTTTATTATTATCTTGCCCAGTAAGGAGATGAAGCATACATTTAATAATCATTTACAAAATAAAGTCATAGATCAAATTAAAAACCCAATAATATAAAGCTAATATTAATTTTGCATAATTCACAATTATATTAAGGAGGCTATTTGGAAATGGGAATCATTTAATAATTAAATATACAATTACAATAATTATATAAAGCTATAATTCTATATACATGTAGCATATATAGTAAAACTTAGAACAATTTACTTAGAAGTCTTCATTATACTTATTTCAGTAATTAACAAATTAAATACATAGTAAATAAATATTTATATGAGGAAAATAATATATTTTTGACATTTCTCATATTTTACACTCAACAAAACAAAGTTTTACATATTAAAGTTCTATGAAAACCCAAGCAAGGATGCTTCAAGCATCCAATTTTAGAACTGCTGTCAAGAGAGTCACCCTGGTCCTCTGAGTTCTTTCCCTAACAAAGTTACTAAGGAATTTATAAGCATAGGTAAGATGAAAATGCTTCCCATTAAAATGCTATTCTATATAAATGGGTTTGTTTCTGCTTTTAATCATCTTCATAGAGGCTTATGTATCCATTTAACACTCACAATGCCAATAATTGAACACTTTTACCTAAAATTATTCTTACTAATTTCATTTATTTTGCTGTGGATTATCTAAGAATAAAGTCATAATTAACAATTATATAATTTGAGTTGTTTTGACAAATACCAACATTCCTGTAGCCACCACAGGAATATAGAAAATTTCTATGATCCTCGAAATTCTCTATATGTTTTGTAATCAGTCACTAGCCCTGCAAATCCAACTCCTGTCAACTTGTTATCTGTTTTCTGTCTCGATCATTTTTCCTTTTGTAGAGTGTCATATAAATGATATCTGAAGCCATTTGTAGCTGTCTTTTTAGTATGATGCTCTCAAGATGCAAATATGATACAACTATCAATGATTAAATCTGCTCAAATTTATGAAACTTGCTTTTCCAGAAAATTTTAATTCTTCAATTATTGATTGGTGTGTTCTATACATGTTAATTAGGCAACAATGATTGGTATTCCTATCCAAATATTTGTAATTTGTCTTTCTTCAGTTTCCATGTTCTGCTGCTTACACAGAGAACAGCTTAAGTGTCCTGCTCTAAGCACTTAGACTTACAGGCCTCGGATTACTATGTTCCTTTAAGGAATCTACTTCTTTTCCAGTCTTCATTTTTACTATTCATGGTCCTTCTTCTGAGAGTTCTTTTCAACACTCGCTATGATGGTTAATTTTGTGTTAACCTTAATAGGTTATGTTGTCCAGTAATTTGGTCAAATACACGTTTGAATGCTGTTTTAGAGACACGGTTTTAGATGTTAAGTCTCAAATCAGATGACAATTAATAGAACAAGTTGTGCCTATAATTGCATGGTTCATATCCAACTCATTGAAGGCCTGAGGAGTAGAACTAGATCCCCAGTGAGGCAATGCAGCCATAACAATGTAGAATAACAGCCCTTCCAAGTTACCCACTTGCAGATTTGGGGTTCAAGATTGTAATATCAAAAGAATGTGTCTCCTCCCAGACTGACTGACTAAACTGTGATTCATTTCCCCCTATAATAATGTAATGCAACTGAGTTCCCTTAAACCTCAATGGCAGACAGAATAGTGCAGGTGAACCTCACTGTCTCAAATTCCCAGAATCCCTTTTCTCCCCATTCATGTTTGTTACCCCAGACTGGTCATGACATCTTGTGGTTGGAAGGTAGTATCCTGAGTTTTTCGGTGGCAGAATATCCAGATGTTCTAGTAGTGATAGGATTGGGGGTGTGGACCTCAGGGATCTTTGTTGCTTCTCTCTTATTAGCTGACTGGTTTTGTGTCGGCATGTTCTTCAGCAGCTGTCAAGCATTATCTGAAAGCAAAGGACCAGAGGACTTCTTGCTCCTTCTCTGGAAAAATACAACTGTTGCCTCAATGTGATAGACTTGTGGGGAACACAGATAATTTCTGCTCAGACCACTGCAACCACATCTCTCTTGTGAAGCTATTTATGGTGCGAGTCTTAGGGCAGGAGCTGTCTCCTCTGCTACAACAGATTCTGACATACCTTTAGATTCTTTTGTTCTCAGTAGTTTTATGTCAACTTGACACAGGATAGAGGTATTCAAGAGGAAGGGACCTCAATTAAGAAAATACCTTCATAAGGTCTGGCTGTAGGCAAGCCTGTAGAGGGCATTTTCCTAATTAGTGATTGATGGGGGGAGAACCCAGTCCATTTTGGGTAGTGCCACCCCTGGGCTGGTGGTGCTGGAGGATATAAGAAAGCAGTTGTGCAGAACATGGAGAGCAAGCTAGTAAGCAGCACCCCTCCATGGCCTCTGCCTCATCTCCTGAATCCAGGCTCTTGTCCAGCTTGAGTTTCTGTCCTGACTTCCTTTCATGATGAACTGTGATGAGGAAGTGTAAGCGAAATGAACCCCTCTACTCTATGTTACTTTGATCAAGATTGTTTCATCACAGCAATAGTATCCCTAAGACACCATGTTTGGATGGTAATAGTTCCATGCATCTGTGTTTTTCTTCTGAGTCATTCTGACACTCTTTTTTCTCCCATCCTTTGTTACTGTATGTGATCTGTCTCTCTCCTAAGGCTTAATCACCTTTCAGAATTCAGTTCACTTGATGTCCCAGGACTTCAGTTCTCTAACGTACTCAAAACAAGTTATATTTTATTCTTTATGTGTTCTCATTGTTAGTATTGGAGTGGCATCCTCCTAAGATGCTTATTTTTAAAATGAAACAGAATTTTCAAAGAAAATTTTAAAACTTTTTTTGATTATCCAATTTGACACTATATATCAAAGAAGCAATTTTCCAATCTTTAAACAGTCCCATCCTTTTGCCTAAATGTATATTCAAGAGCTTAGTAATAGGAACAATGTACCGAAGGCTAGAAATGATTTCTGGGTTTTTTGTTGCTGTTGTTGGTTGGTGGTAGTGGTTGTTTTTTGTAGTTTAGGATCATCATAAACTTGCTGCAATCCTCCTGCCCCAGCATCCTTATATAAATGAATGAATGAATGAATGAATGAATGAATCTGTATTCATTATTAAACTAAGCTTAACTAATATCACTTGGATACCAAATGTTCTAAATGCATGTTAAAAAAAAGTTCAAAGTTAAGCATATCCTATATTAAATTGTGCCAAATCTGCAACCTCTTCTCCCAGGAGCAACTTGTGCGGCTGCCCACCCTCTTCTCCCTAAGCAAGCACACATTTCTTTAGAGGTGAGCGCCTAGTCAACTTTCTTTAAAACTCCACTCCAATTACACTTAAAGAACACACCTGTATTTTTATTTGGTGCATAACAATTGTAAATATTTATTGGGTAAAGTGGGAAAGATTTTAGTTTTGTAAGGTCTAATTCATCTACTTTTTTTTCCTTTTATCGTCTATAACTTAGAGATAATCAGCAAAATGAATATGATTCCCTCAAGAATTCTTTGGTTTTAATTATCTCTGTAACAACTGTACAAATTAGCAGGCACGGGATGACATTTCAGAAGGAGGATTTGGTAGTTACAGCTCACTAAGATTATCTCTATCATTTATCCAGCACTGGAACTTAGTCCCAGCTGTGTCTAATCCCAGATCATTGCACAGACAAACACTCTTCTTGGCCAAGCGTGCCTTTCATCTGCACAGACAACTCATTATCACATAGGCTTTGTGACTTTGCTCTATTTTTAAGTCTCAGTTTGACCGATAGATGTCTCGTCATGTTCTTTGCTCTGTGATCTGGTCCATCTGCCTTTTCCAAGTACCCTGCTATCATGCCAAAGCTGGAGCTTTTCTCATTCTGCCTTGTCCTAATGATTTCTCAAAGACCAGAATTCATTGACTGGGTTCCCAAAACAACTGCATATTCTCTGCATGACAGTTTCAACCTCTGCCCAGTTCTCCGTCATCATCCATCCCTCCTTACACCTCTCGGAGCTTGTTGACCTCTGTCACCCAACTTCCCCTATGAAGTTTGAATTCATCACCTGCCTCGTTAAGGCTGTTTGTCAACTACAACACTAATAGTGCTTATTTTATGACAAGATGATAGGAACTGTGAACTATCAGAGAAAATCATTTCTGTCCTAAACACCCAACCAATTAAATGCCATGGTTGGGAGAACCAGATTTGCTGCCCACCAGAGAAGTGGAACATCTGTTCCTTGTTCTTTTTCAGAGTAACCTACTTAACAAATTTGTTTTGTTTCTCTGTTTGGTTTGTTTTTCTCCATATTCTTGCATTGTTGGCAGTGAAATGTATAGGGTTCAGATGGATGGCAAATGGCTACAGATCTCCCATCTTGCCATCCAATGAGACAGCTGACCCTCTGAACAATCTCACAAGCTCTCTGCTATCTTCAACAATATACGAAGAAGCAGACAAAGATTGCATATTTATAAACATATACTCGTTAATGGTCTTATAAACTTTTTTAGAAACTCATTTGTAAACTGAGTGTAAATAAAGACAAATAAACACCCATCTCACTATGCTTTATCTGCATAACTTAACAATGCTTGTGGTATCTTTGTTATTGAATCTCATTACTGATCCTTTAGAAAAGGTGTACCCTAATTATTGTCATTAGTAAATGAAAGAAATTTGCACTTCTAAGGGTTCCAGTACAAAGTCTGCACTGCAAAACTTAACATTCATAATATTAAACCAAAAACAATGTCTTTATTTGAAAAGCAGAACCATAGAAGTTGAATATCAAGGCACATTTGAATTATTCTTAAATTATATGCAAGAGCTCCTGTTTACTTCCTCAATGCAATAAGAGCCAGCAAGATTTGCAGAGTCCTGACTTCATCATTGCTCTTTTTCCTCCCCATTTTATGGAGTCCAAGCCCTCAATAAGGACTTGCTCATCTTCAATTCTCACCTCAGTCCTGGCTGCAGTTGTCACTCTTCTGAATCAGCCATCTTTCCACAAAGTGAGACTTTGATAAAACTTTTAAATATTTTATTTTCATATTTCTAACAGTAGGGAAGATATTATTTGGACTCCTTAGCTAGTTCTGCAACTAAACAACCTAAAATTGATAAAACAAAACCAAACAACTAAAAGAAAAGTCAAGGTAAAGTCTGGTTTGTAGTGGTCCTGGCCAGCAACCTTCCACCACTAAACTAGCAGAGAATGTTATGCTCAACTCCATTGTTTCTTTCTCTTCTGATATGCCATGCTTCTTCCCACAAGCTCTTCAGATGTGTCTTGTGTCTCTACTCCCTCATCTCATCGTCTGTCTGAGATGATTCTCCCCTTTTGTGAGGGACTAACTCCTCTGAAAACTTGCCTTTTGTAGGATTTGGAGTGGACAACATACTTTGTTGAATGTATCATCTCTTTTAATAGCCTGTCTCCATGTGAGGTATAGCACCATCAAATTCCACCATTCCCCATCACTTTCTCCAACAGATTCCCAGTGATGTAGAAGTTTCCCAAACAGGCGAGGCCACACATGATTTTCAACATAATTCTCATTATAACATTACAAAGTCCACAATTATAATCTTAATTGTAAAATCTTGACCTATTTTAATATCCATGCTTTTAGTCTCAATCCACTTTGATCACAATACCCTGGCACTGCATTCTGACTTTGATTTAACCAGCTCTGCCAAACAATGAGAATATTAGCACTCCCCAGTCTGAAAAAAAAAACCCTCCACATGCCTAGTCTCTCATGTTCACATTCTGAGGATATCTAAAACAGAGGGAATATTTACCCTGCAGTGAACCTTTTCCCTTGCTCTTACTGAGCACCAATACCATGGGATGTATGTACCATATGAACTAATATCACACTGAATCCTTGATTATCCTAATTCCTAACCATCTATTACATACTGTCTTAGTCACTGCTCTATTTCTGTGAAAAGGCACCATGAACACAGAAGCTCTTGTGAAAGAAAGCTTTTAATTGAGGGCTTGCCTAATGTTTCAGAGGTTTAATCTTTTAATGTCATGATTGGAAGCATTGTTGCATGCAGTTAGGTACTGGAGCTGTAGCTGAGAGCTACATCTTCATCCACAGCAGCAGGGAGAGAGCCTGGGCCTGCCATGAGCATTTGAAACCTCACTTCCTACAGCAATGCCACACTTACTCTAACAAGGAAACACCTGCTAATCTGTCTAATCCTTGTAAATAACACCACTCCCTGGTGATGAGACATTCAAAGATATGAGTCTATGGGGGGTCATTCTTATTCAAACCAGAACACATAATCTTAGAAAAAAAACAAAATATGAGTCCTTTTTATAGCTACCTAATGTCTACAAACATTAAACATAGCTACAGCAAAATATTTGTGCCTATATGTAAACACACATAATTTATAGACAACTGATAGTTCTTCCTTTTCCTAAAAAAAATTTCATCATGAAGGACCTTCTCATTTCTTATCAATTTTGCTGCTTCTTGGCTTTCTTTACTTCTTTTATGTAGCCTCTGCAATGGGCCTCAAACACAACTCTATTCTCAGCAAATGACCTAACTGTGTGCTTCATAAAGAACATTACTTACTTAAATAATTTCTCTTTCCCCATTTTCTTTCTACACCAAATACCTTAGCTTTCATATGATCAGTTAATTTCTGTAGCCTTGGCTGAACCCCCCCCCCCACCTAAAGCCATCATTTTATAAGAAAAAATGCTTTAAATTCTTGACCATAGATGCTAACTCTGTGATAAATAGACAATGAGATTGCTAAAACAGGCTTTATTGTTCCACCTTCAGTTACGTACTGAAACCTAGCTTCTTACTAAAAGAGTGGCTTCTTCACTTCACCAGCCTGTACCAAATAGTCCCTAAACTCCACAAAGTTGTTTTCCAAATTAGAATCCTTTACGATCTGCAGAGATACCCTAACAATCGTCCAGAATAGCAACTCCTGATTGCTAGACCATAAAATGAAGTCACTTATATGCTTGATAAACAACATCCACAGTAGTAAGGATAAGAGTTTTTCCTTGAAAATAAAACAGGCTGGGCTGGTGGTTAAGAGCACTGGCTGCTCTTCCAGAGGAAATAGGTTTAATTCCTATCGACCACATGGCAGCTCACAACTGTCTGCAACTTCAGTTCCAGGGGATCCAACATCCTTACACACAGACATCTTTGTGGACAAAACACCAATGTACATAAAATACAAATAAATAAATTACTAAACATAAAATAAAACAGGCCATATAGAGCAGGTGACTGCTAGGGACTTCTGAAGGCTCTTTTAAAGCTCCTTCTTTCTAACTCCAACCAAGTAGAATCTCCTTTTATCTATCAAGTCTCTACCAATGACTATTGCTGTGCAGAAAATTGTCCCGATTTTTTGAAGAGCAGCATACAGGTGTGATAGGACAACACATTTGACTTTTTAAAACCCAGCACTTCTGGAATTAAGACTTCACAGCACAGCTAGTGTCTAATATCATTAGTCATTTTTCTATGTTTCATTAACTTTTCCTTTGTATTTGCCTTTGATCTTATTCTGTATCTTATTCCTTAACAGTCCTTTCTGTGTGTATTTGTCACTTTCCTTCTGTCTCTGTATATATGTATATGTATGTATATACATACATGCATACATATATATGCATATGTCTGTGTGCATATCTATGTGTGCAATCCTCAAAAAAAAATCAAAACAGAATGCTTGGACCTTTCCCCCTCTAGTTTCTACGGTCTGTACTATTTGCTTTATTTGAGGACCTAAACTTTTGCTTTCTGTAGATTCTGTCTGAAATAGCTTGCTAGCCTAGATCTATGGTATTATTGCTCATACAACAGGCTTGCTAATGATATACCCAAAACTTTTTCTCAAAATCTTCACTTCTTTCTCTTTTGCTGAGAAAACCATCTTGTTTATTTTTAATCACAACACTCTGGATACTATAATTTTCTAACTATGACTTAGAGTCTTTTCATAATTTGTTGATGTGCCTAAAATGTTTGTCTACAAAGCCTTTCACCAGGGTAACATCTTAGGGTTCACAACCTCAGTTTAGTCATCAGAATCTTAAAATAATCTTCAAAATAGCCCAATGCACTTCGCTACAAAATAATGCCATTTTTAACCTTCTGCAACTTTACAACTTAAAATAAAAGTGAGTCTGTGCTCAAATTATCTAAATTTTATTTAAAGACACATGACAGTGGTGTGAGTGATGATAATTCTCAGTCAGTTTTCTAGGTAGAATAAATGTAAAACAAACATTCAAGATACAGTCACAAGTCTTTCAATACAAAACAGCTAAGAAATCAAGAGCCCATAATCTAATTTAATGAGTGTGCTTGTGAATTAAAACATGTGGGCACAAGTTTACATATAGCCTGAAGAGGTTTCCTCCATAAATTGAAACATGCTCAATTGTGAATTTATGATTTGCATAAAAAACTAAATCAAAATCCTTGGTAATATCCTTCTTTAATCTTTCACAACTTCAGCTCAGTTGTCCGTATCTTAAAGTAATCCCGTGGCAGTTTGGCCGCTCTATTTCTGTTACTTTGGCTTGTGATAATAGTGTAGACTGCTTAAATTTTATCATGTCTGATACTTTCACAAGAAGTTAAAACATTATGCAGAAAATTAGCCTTATCTTTCGATTAACTCAGTGCCATGAAGGGAGGACTAGACTAGAATTAAGAGCTGGTGTGTTCCAGGAGGCAGTGGAACATCTGGGTTTGGAAGTCAATGAGAGAAGTCATCTGGATGGGATGTGCATTTGGGAGGGATCTTGATACTCATAAAATAAAGAGAAATCAATAATGTCATGTAAGGAATGAGCAAGCAGTCAGATGATTCCTGATAAGTGTGGAATACCTGCTATCCAAATTAGACTGACAGGAAATGCAAAGAAGAACAAGGATGGATATGCTGTAGACATAATGGAAAAATCATGTTTTAAGGAGGAAAGTATAGCCTGCTATGTCACATGATCCTCAGATATTAAAAGACCAAGTGGCAAAGTAGATTCAGGGTTTATAAAAATAACTCTAACAAATTAACCAGAAAAGAGTATTTCCTTACATAATAAGATGATAATTCAAATATGCAGGGCTGGAGAGCAAGTGAGATCTGAAGGAGAGAATGATGTCAAGAACAAGAAAAAACACAGCAAAAATATGAGTTCATATGGAAAGTAGTGTGTGCATCTGTGCACGTGAAAGCATTTTCAATCAGCTATGGCATGTACTGTTTAGTAAAGGAGCGTGCATATCACTTTGGTTTGTCCTTTTCAAAATCCTTGGTTTCTCAGTGTGGAAACTTAAGTTTTTAAACTTACTGAAATCAGGTGGGCAATTTTATAATAAACTGTACATGATCTTTATAGCTTTTTGTCATATTTATAACTATTATAAACCATATATGCAATAACTGAATAATCATATATTTCTAAGCTTATACTTAATGCACATAATGCTCTAAAATTACCAATATTTATGAGTCAATTGACCTTTAGAAAATTACAATTATCAATATTCAAAATAAAAATATTTGCCTCATGAATTAAAATGCTAGTGGGAATTTCTTATGAGGTTTCTTTCCTTAATAAAGAAAAATGCTAGTTTAGGGAAATATTTGGAACAAATGTTATAAATTTCATTTCCCAACACTTCTTTACCTGACATTTTCCCTTCTTTACTTGTATCATGCTTGTCTTCAGGGACTTCATCATAGATGAGGTATCTTTGTTGATTCAATCTAACTATGCAAGGAAATTTTAAAGTACTTTATTGTAATTGTTACCCGAGTAGTGTACACTTTGCAATCTGTGGTAGCAAAAATCAAAGGATATGTTCGTGGCTAGCATCAAGGATGTAACCCAAGCCGCAAGGTGTGACCCTTACATACTCTGCCCAATGGTAAATCGCTTCAGCTCTCACTTGAAATACAACAAATATTTACTGGTGGGCTTGTTTTCATATGACACTGCTCTCTGCATTGGTTAATACGCTGTGATAATCATGATAGCCCTGAGTAACACTGCACACTAACAAAAGAGCTATCCATTTTAAATCAGTAATCAAATCAGATCTAAAACCTATAAAATTCTCCGTTCAGTTGCTGTTTGAAGAATGCCTACATTTACTAACCATCAACATACGTTAATGACTATTGAAAAAATAATTATTTATTGTGAATTTGTCTTGCTACAATATCTAGTAGAACCTTGTCTTTTAACTCTGCTTTAGGCATTGTACCCACCATTGTAAAATGAAGAAGTTTTAAAAATTAAAAATAATCTGAACTATGAGCAAGCTCATTTGAGTCACAGACATTGTGTCATGTTTCTGTATTTGTGGTCTTTCTTTATTTAATAAATTTGAAAGCCTAAACTATAAAGCATGGTCACTGGAAGGGCTCTTAAAGGCTCCTGAAGAGCCCTGGAAATTCTCAAAACCATTTCAAACAAGATAACATGTTCTACGACAGTGCCAATGAGTGCTGATCTATAACGCTCCTACTCTTAAAGCAGCAGAGAAACCTTACACGCTTATGGCAAGTAAGGCCTTGCACAGACTTGACAGGTGATGCACTACTAGGCATACCTCTGTCACGCGTGTTCTTTTCTTCTTTAGAACAGACACACGTATTTCTTTCAACCATTGCTCATATCCCACCCCATGAGTTTCCCCCAAATCCCTTAACTGAAAGTTATAAGGCTGAAAATGTAGCTCAGTAATAGAGAGCTTGCCTAGCATATAGCAATTCCTGAGTTCTATCCTCAGCACTACATAAATGATGGGTTATGGTGTCGATGTTGATGGTGATGCTGAGGCTGATCATAGTGAGGTGATGATGGTGATTGTGGAGAGAATAGTGTTAACGGTAATGATGATAGTCATAATTATGATGACCGTGATGGTGATGATGATTATAGAACACAAAACATGTTCTCTATTCTCTAGGAATCACATAACACTCAAAGTGACTCCTAGTGTTCACTATTAAGTTATTTTTCCAGTTACTGATTTTCTTTTCCTTACATAAGTATTAGACGATCACATTTACTTTACAATCAGGTTATTAGTTTAATACAAAGTATTGGTCCTCAGGAGTTATGTTTCTTTAACATGCCTATCAGAACCCTTGCATATTATTCTGCATTAGTGTTAGGCCCTGATGCCATAAAGAAAACCAGATTATGAAAGAAACAGAAATAAAGAACAGTGAGCAAATTCAGCACTGAAAGATCAGTTCACATATTCAATTTTTGAAAACTCAAGAAATTATGAGTATACTTACTATTCTTTTTAGATAATTGAATGTTGATTCATTTAGCAAACTATTAATATATTCATTATTGCTTCTTCTACAAAATTGAAGTGAGTACTTATTTTTACTCTTTTAAAAATAAATTATACTTTTATCACACTGTCTCTGGAAAAATAGAAGTGATTTTCATAAATTAAATATTTAAATATTAGAAAGTTTAATATTTAGTTCATGATTATGAACAGAATTTGAAGCTCAATATGTCTAAGGTGATACAGATCATTTGTTATGTTTATATTATATATAACATTTTGATTTTTCAGAAATCTACAACTCAGATGAAGGCCAATAATATGCAGAGTCATCTCCCCTTTTCTCTGGCATCTACTTCTAGTCTCTTTCCTAGGTACCAAAGTGTGCTAGGACCATGTCCAGAACCTAGGAATTCTCCCCTCTTCTCTCAGTGCCAAGTGCATTTCTCCAAACCACAGTAGGTAGCAAAAAAGCCACAGGCATAAGAAAGGGAGCTGGAAACTCCAGAGCTTCTCTTCATGACACCAGAAAATGAAGGAAAGTGTCAAGCAGAGCAGCAAACTTTCCCTGTGCTGTTTTCAGTCACTCTGACCTGAAGACACTAGCAGTCACTTGACAGAATGACACTCTTTAGGTAAGTGCCTCCACTTTAGAACAACATGATTTTCCTTTATAAAAAGTTTTACTCTGATTTTATAAATTAACAGAGCAAATTCAAATCTCAACAAATAAAGGAGTCATATTTCACGTTATGTTTTTCGTCTTCACAGTAATTGTCATGAAATCAATCATCCCTATGCTTGAAACATTGACATCTCCTCTACACAGAGAAAATGGATTTCACAATTTTAAACAAATGTGTTTATTTGAAACCTGCCTGTTTCTATCATGAGGCTGGGACTTCTAGGTCACTCTCTCCTTGTTGTTCTTACTAATGCTTTCTCTAGGACTTGCCCTTTATCCCACTGCCTGAATTGGAAAAAGGTTGTGGGGACAATGTAGATCCATCTTTTTGTAGCCCAGAAAGGACTGCACACTTCATGTTCAGAGAGACATGTATTTTAACACAGTAGCTAATTTAACACAGACCCTTGTTAATCTGTCCATTTCCTAAAATAAGGTACAACATTTTTTATCTTTTAGTACTTGATGGAAATAAAGAGAATGAATAAGAGTATTTGATGACAATCTTCAATTTGTATTGCTCAAGAATGCATTGTTGTCTTAAGGTGATTTCTAGAAACACAAATTAGAAGCTTGTAAAGGTTTCTATTCAAAAAGTCAAACCACGCACCAGAGCAGACCTCAGTACTGAGACTGGACAAATGAAACTTGAAGGAGAACAAATAAAAACTCAATATGTAAAGAATTAATCTCAAAGTTGAGTGGGAAGAAATGGGAGGAAGAAGGAGAAAACGGGAGAAGTTGAATGTGAATATGTGCAAAATACATTGCTTAGAATTCTCAAAGAACAAAATTAAAATATAAGACAAAGACTATTTCAAAGTTATCCTCATTTTTGAAGTTTATAATATTCTTTATGATTTCTTTAACAATATAAATATTTTTATGAATTGTAGTATACCAGATGTTCATATGCTACCATATGCATGCAGACATATCAAGCACACGTATTTGAAAACATGCTTACAAACTCATACATACCACACACATAGAGAAAAAAACTGGAAAAGGGGAAAAAGAAATTTTCTAATTTATGAACAAAAATCTTTTTAAATGTAGAATATTACACAAAGAGACTACAAGATCAAATTCCCTAAGGTATTAAATTGAATGCCTAGGTATTAAAAATGAGTACTTTTTGTAAGTCCTTAAATGTGTCTTCTGATGTTGATGTCATCATTACCCTGTGAATCCCTTTCGCCTGACTCACTATGCATGGTCTCTCACTCTAACTCAGAGATTGTGATAAGGCTACACCCTTAGAACTGTAAACCTCCTGGCTCTGGGTATCAGACCTCTGCCTTCTGAGACCGAAATTGAAAATGGGCCACTATACCCACCCAGCATTTTAGAAGAATTCTGAGGATTTGAACTCAGGACTCCAATGCTTCCTGGGCAAGTGCTTCAACCAAAGAAACATCACTTGAGTCCAATTTAGATAATCTCAATAATTCAAATCCCTACTGTCAGCACTGACACTATTGGTCTTATATGACAAATGACAATTATTATATTTAAGAGTCCAAATACTTATGCGACGTGAGACTAGAGACATGCTCTTAAAACTCTCAAGTTTCATCGATTCAGAATATATTATATTTCTTCTTTGCAAATCACAGGATGAAATATTGGAAACAGAAAAATGCTAACACTGCTTATTCTACATGTTAAGCAGAAATACAGAGCAAGCTCTAAAAGAACTGTGACATTTTGTTTATATGTGTATGTGTGAATATATATGTGTGTGTGTGTGTTTGCGTACATAGGCTAATAATCACATATAATAGCTATATATAACATAACATGTAATTATATATAACACTTCACATATCATACGATATATTTTATATATCATATATAACTCCTGTGAACATGACACAAAATGTGGAACTATTTGAATGGACAACACTTAATGGCAGATCTTAAGATTACACTCCTATGGGAAGGGGCAAAAGAGTGAATATAGAGGAAATATGAGAGAAATAGGGCTTACAAATGATTTAATAAAGGGAATGACCTGAGGTGTTAGATAATCATCAAGTCAATGGAAGGTAAGGCTGGTAGACTACTCATAAACTGATGGGGAAACTCTATCAAACAATCATATCTAGTTAGGGTGTGGCTACCTGGGGCCCAGGTAGAAAAACTGGGAGGACCCAGGTGTGCGCCCTCTCTGCGCTGATCATGCTGGACGGATAGAAAGTCGGACCTCCCATTCTTGTGACGTGAGTTTCCTCTTATAACCATTAAAGTATAATTGTTACTCTTGAGCTGGCCTGGTTATTTATCGTACCTACCTAATTTGTAACAATAAGCATAGATATAAAGAGTACCCACAACTAGAAGTTGAACAGTCACACTACACTTTGGTCAGTTCAAAGAATGCCACCATCATAATTTTGGAAGAGACATGAATCCAGATAGCAAGCTGAAGACCTGTGTTCAATTCTAAGTACTAAATTTCCAGAAACAAACAAACAAACAAGGCAGGAACACAGCCATGTGTGAATTACAGGGCTTTAATGAGAGTCACATGGGGAATCTGAATTTTTTTTTGTTCATTCAACAAAAGTAATAAAAAGACTGAATTTAGGAGAAGGGACAACAAACTGAGTCACAGACAGCTACTCATTTTAGCAAAACAGATCAGAATAAATCCATTTGGATATTTATTCACAAGTGTGGGTGCCGCTTTACAAGAACAGAAAAATAGAGTATTTGCAACAGATTACAACAAAGTTCTGAGTAATTTCAATCTAATTTTCTTATTTGTAGTCAAGCAGGAGAAAACAAAGCAATAGTAGAAAGAGTTTGTTGTGATATTTTGTTTGTGGTCTGACTAATAAAGCTTTCCTGAAGATCAGAGGGTGGAGCTAGCCACTAGTTAACCATAGAAGTCTGGAGGTCTGGACAGACAGACAGGAAGTGATATGGTTGAGTTCAGAGAGGAAGTGATATGATTGGGTGGAGAGAGGAAGTGATATGATTGGGTGGAGAGAAGAAGTGATATGATTGGGTGGAGAGAGGAAGTGATATGATTGGGTGGAGAGAGGAAGTGATATGATTAGGTGGAGAGAGGAAGTGATATGATTGGGTGGAGAGAGGAAGTATAAGGCTCGGCAGAGACAGGGGCTCAGTCCTTTTCCGTCTGAGAAGGCTGAGAGGTAAGAGGTGACTGTGGCTGGTCCTTTATATCTCTGATCTTTCAGCTTTTACCCTGATATCTGACTCTGAGTTTTTACTATTAAAACTAATTAGGATCTCATGTCAAGAGTTCCCATCAAAGCATTTAGAAGAGCACACAGCAGTGTCTGCACGTAAGCAAAGTATTCTAGGTTATGAGAAGAACTAGCAGAGTTTAGGGGTGCCTGTTCCCACCAGCACAACAGGAAGCTACACAATTCTGTGCTACCTAGTAAAGGACTTGAAAGGGGTTTGCCATAATATGTCCATGAACTAAACAACGTTTTGGGTATATATAAAAAAAATTAAATCTGAGGTATCAAAGGATAAACCTAATTACAAAATTCTTAAATGTATGCCAGAACAGTTCAGCATAGATATAATATATATATAATCACACTTATATGTGGATGTAATATACATGAAATATACATTTCAAGTAACATACATGCATATATATCATATATATCACAAATAATACTTAAATTCAATAATGAAAGTAGAACCCCAGAAAATGGTAAAGAAATTATGTGTGTGTGTGTGTGTGTGTGTGTGTGTGTGTGTGTGTGTGTGTGTGTAGGGAGGTGGTAATGTATATGTCAAGGCAATAAGGACATACAGACAACTTTAGGAGTTATCAGGGAATGAAATAAAGGCCACGCTGATATAACTATTCCATACCCACTGGAATATAATCCAAAAAGATAGGAAAAAAGATTTGGTGAGGGTACGAGAAACTGAACCAACCATAGCTTGCTTGTCTCAATACAAAATAGTGTTAGTTCAATCTCTGAACTATGAGGGTATTTTAACTACTCATTCAACATTTATATTGTCCTATTTCAGCAATTGTAATTGGAGTTAAGCATTTTGGAAAGAGAATTAAAAGCAAAGTATATAACTAATGCACAGGAAGGGAAAAATTCAAAACAAAATATAAAGACCAAGAAAGGCAATGATCAGAAAACAAATTCTGTTTGAGGCAGCATTTCTCTCTGCACACAGCCAAGATAGTTTGCTTTTTTTAATACTGCTTACAAAATGGGATACCATTCTGATAGGAGATACCATTTACATACTAAACTGTATAATGTGCATATAAGTTATGCCCAATACAATTTAACTTCTTAAATGAGCTTATAAGGAACAATCTTCTAAGAGGAAATATATTGATTTTTCTGTCACCATAATTAAAATTATTTTCCTTGCAAATTCAGTGAGGCTTTTTAGAGTACAAGGAGAATTATCCCCTGATAGTAAGAGGGTCTAGACAGAAAATGAACAGTTTTAAGACAGACTGTAAGCCTTAATTTAGAACTCCTTTGCGTTTTTAAACATACCTCACTGAGGGTGTGAGAATTCTGTATGGAGCTTGTCAAAATGTACAAGAGCTTCTAAGAATTTGTGTATTAAGGCTGAATTTGATGGCTGTCTGATGTGAATAAAATACCAAATTAAAGTAACACTATTAGGTTTCTGGGAAGCAGTATATAATCACAATGCATTGAGAAATATTTAATTTGTATGTGAGCCATCAAGATGTTACTGAGAAAAAATAGATATCTACCCTGAGGTATTAAGGTTCAACACTTCTGGAACTTCCAAATTGTAGTACAGTGGAAATAACATTTGAGAAAAGGCAACAAGTACCAGGCTTTTTGGCTCATCTCCATAATTCCAGCAATATGCAGGAGGCAGGAGGATAATTAGTGAATTTTAGAAGGATTAGGACAGAGACATGGGAGGAATTAGAAGGTAGGGAGGGAAGGGTGGAAATGTATGAATGCAATTCTCAAATCAAGTAAATAAATAAAAAGAAATTGAGAAACTTGAAATTGGTTTTCTTAAAGTATTTTTCAAGTGCTGGTAAAGATATTTTAAAACAATGAAACAGTATTGGATAAATGTTTGAAAATCAATTTGAGTGTAATTATATGATCAAAATTAGATTTTTTTTTTATTCATTCTACATGACTGGAATGGAAGAGAGCGAATGAAAAAAAAATGTTTCAAAAATTTTTAAAACAGACAGTAGTGGCACATGCCTTTAATTCCAGCACTCAGGAGACAGAGGAAGGCAGATCTGTGTGAGTTCAAGGCCAGCCTGGTCTACAAGAGCTATCTCCAGAACATGATCCAAAGCTGCATAAGAACCCTGTCAATCCTGTCTCAACAAAACAAAACAAAACAAAATTCTAGTGGGAAGAGCTATGCTGTAGCTAAAGGAAACAGAATTGAGTTTAGAGTGATTTTATTTTTGTTTTGCTTTGTTTTTTGTTTGTTCAAGGCAGGGTTTCTCTGTAGCTTTAGATCCTGTCCTGGAACTATCTCTTGTAGTCCAGGCTGGCCTCAGACTCACAGAGATCCTCCTGCCTCTGCCTCCTGAGTGCTGGGACTAAAGGCATGCACCAGCACTGCCTGGTGAATTGAGGTTTTATAGGTTTAGTTGTGCTGCTTTATTATGATTTTGGTGTGCAGCCATTACATTATATGAATGATCAGCATCTTTATGTGTTGGTAGTGAGAACTGAAAGGAGACAAAATTGACTTCACAAAAGTCTCTGGTAGAAAAGAAGAAAAAGCTAAGGTTTTAGAAATCTTGGGAGAAAGAGGACGTGAACTTCCTATTGCTGAAGGTGCATGCCATCAACTAACTGGGAATGAAACCAGGCAACATGCAGCTGAACCTCAGATGTGTGGCGGGGGCATGTTGAGGGCTTCCACCAAGATGCAGGTTTGCACTGAGGCGTTGGAAATAATGTCACCTGATGAGCAGGGTACCTGGACAGGACCTTGGAGGAGCAGGGATAGCAGAGCGTACTTTACACAGTCATTTAGACAGAAGATACTGAATTTGAAAAATTGAGGTCATTTAACATGGCTAAAACTTGACTTGGAAAATGGGATTTTGTTTGTTTGCTTGCTTGGTTTTTTTTTTTTTTTTCAGAGACAGAGTTTTTTTGTGTAGCTTTGGTGCTTTTCCTGAAACTAGCTCTTGTAGACCAGGCTGACCTCTAATATACAGAGATCTGCCTTCCTCTGCCTCCTTACTGCTGGGAACAAAGGTGTGCACCACCACCTCCAGGCTTGTTTGTTTCCTTGCTGTAGAATAAAAAGTGTATGTGTCACTAGGACAAAGTCTTAGTTTGATATAATTCTAAGTGAAATTGACTTACAATGTGTTGCAAAATAGTCTTAAAGTGTTAATGAGACCCAGATTTAACATAAGATATCAAGATATGCACAATGTTTTTTTTAAGTATTTGTTCATGGACGTTCTTTTTCATTAACTGCCTTGGAAGTCCTATTTCTCAGAACAGAACAAAGTTTGAGAAATGTGACTTAAACCATATTTACAGACTCCTAATTCTTTTCATTAAATGATAAGGGCATGTCTCACTATGCTAAAGTACATTTTGAAATAATAGATTTTAGAAAAAGCATAGAGATATTAGAAAAATGTTTTTATTCTTTAAAGTATTTACTGCATATTAAAAGTAAACCTGCTTTTCAAGTTTTAGATTAGAATATACACAGTTCATCTCCCTCGAAGCAGCAGAATCACAGTGCTCAGGCTGTCACTGTGAAAACCCTACTCTAATCGCTTGTCTCGGTTTAATGCCCTTATTACAAATATCCTTTAAGCTATTACCAAATAGTGTCCCCTACAAATTATCATTATCTAGCTTGGGGGTGAACCAAATATACCATTTCATTTCCCAAATATGCTTTTCTTTGTGTAAACAAATAGATGAACTAAAGATTACTGACATTATTTCTCTCTACTTTTACAGAAAATATCTCATATTTTAATATTGAGAAGGCCTACATTTTCTTTCAGGCTTTGATTTTCTCCAACAAATAATTTGTTTTTCCACTATGGGCTTTAAAACAAACAGACACACATTCAGTGAAGGTTTTGGCCTGTAAAAGACTTACTACAAGGACTTATAGACTTAATTGTTCTCTAAAACAAATAGGAGAACCAAGATAAAGTTTGTTTACTATTTTAACACTTACTATCCTGTCCACACCATTGAAAACTTACTGCTAAAATAGTCATAATGGAGACAGCTTCAAATTGTTTTTAAAAAATATTGATAATAAAACTATGAGGAATTTCTCAATGGATATGTGTGTGTGTGTGTGTGTGTGTTTCTGTACACACATCCGTGTTATTTTCATCTAATAGTATTTCTCATTTGGGTGAGTAGAGAACAGATAAAAGCAAAATACACATCATGCTACAAGCAGATGTGTTAAAATGAAACAGAATAGGTCAGAATGGGCAGAAGGAAGTTGTTAAGACATAGTAATGTATAACTTGCAACTGATATGATGTAGCCAGAAATGGAATATGACAGAAGAGTTTAATAGTCAGAAGTACACTCCTACCTATGTCTTAAGCTCCCTTTAGTCCTCTACCTTTAAGCATGTACAAACCAGTACATATACATGTGCTCCTGAGTGACACTCCTGAAAATAACTCAGGTGTCAGTGTCTTTATTATGCTATACAAATACTATAAACTATATACTGCAATATAAAACTAATACCAGGGCTAAAGGGATGGCTTGGTGGTTAAGAGCACTTACTGCTCTTGGAGAGAACTGAGGTTTTGTTCACAACACAGACATGGCAGCTCCCAACCATCTGTAATTCTAATTCCAGGTAATTGTACATCTTTTTCGAGCCTCTGCAGGCATTGTATACATATCGTGCCCATTTAGTTGTAGACTTAAAAGTAAATAAATCTTTTTTAAAGATGCAAATACTAATAATTTGAGTAAATAAAGATTTTAAATGTTAGAGACAGAAATTAGAAAAATATTTCATAAAGAAACCAAGCAAACTCTCATGGAGGGGAAAGTATTATATTAAACAAGGAAATATATATATGGATTCTTTTGGCTATAATGTCCAGATACACAGAGACCATTAAAGACAGGGGAAAATACTGCTTTAGAAAGAAATGTTCAAGCTGGGTAGTAGTGGCACACACCTTTAATCTCTAAAAACCAAAGAAGAAAGAAAAAAAGAAAGAAAGAAAGAAAATGTTCAGAGAATGGTAAGAGACTTCTGGTATTGAGAATTGTGGTGAGGAGAATATAGAAAGAATAAAAAGTGAATTTTAGAACTGTAAGACAGTTTGGGTATTGTTGAAAATTTTAAATTAAATTGCACCTAATCTAACTGAATCAGTGTTGAGTTGTCATGAATGTTCATTAGAGTCTAATGGTTTTGACCATGCAAAATGGAAGCTTGCTGGGAAAGGGAAAGGGTAAGAGACTGTGCTGCCTCGTGGAGTGAAAAGACAGTTTATAAATTACGTGGTACTCAGGAGTGGTGACAAGCAAGTGGAAAAGTGAAAAAGAATGAGAGATACAAGTCCTGGGGTTTTAGGGCCTCTAAATGGCATCCATCCCATGGGGAGGCTGGATTGATATATATGGATGGCTTGCTACCCAAAGCTAAAACCATAAAAATGATGACACCACAAGACTTATAGGGAGACATCTCCCCTCCATAGGCAGGGCATGAATCGGTGGAGAATGCTGCAGTGCTTGGAGGAGAGCATCCTCTGCCTATAGGCTGGGTGCTAAAGCCTGACTGGATCCAGTTGGGGTGACTCGGAAGCCAGAGAGGCCAGAGGCTGCTCCAAGCAGCCTTTCCCAGAAGGAAAAAGAGAAAAGAAAAGGAAAAACGAAGAAAAATCTGAGAAACCCTGTGCCCTCCGTCATGGGAGGACAGACCCCGGGTTGTCCAATACAATTTTAGCTAAGAAAAGCAATCCAGAGATGAATTTGTCAGCAAAGGGCTCAACTGTAGCCATGAAGGCCATGGTTGAGAGCTGTCCCCCATTTTTAGGAACACCAGAAAATTTCTGGGAGCTCAACCATCACTTCCTTGGGTTCAGAGCAATGGTTAAGCTAACCAGAATGGGGTAACTCACCAATTGAAGCTGGTGGTGTGTGTAGAAATTTTGCCCAGGCAGATGGAGTGGAGAGCTATTGTAAAGAACCCTGGTTCCGGAATCCAGGGTTCCACGCATTCTCAGCCAAACCACCCATGTGCCAGAGGGAATGTGAAAGCCTGGCCAAATCATGGCACCAATGGAACGGATTAAGTAAAATGCTGCGGACCGCCCCAAGTGACTGCAGCTGGCAGTGAGTCATGAGAACACACCACAGGTTCCTGAAGTGGTGGCAGGCAGCAGACCACAGGTCCTGAGAGCAACCAGTCCCAGGCAAGGATGGCACAGTTTCCCAAGTGGCCGCAATGGGCCATGAGGGGCAGCCAGTCCCAGGAAGGGAGCCACATGGTGGGTGAGAGACCTCAAGGGGACAGCCAGTCCCAAAAGGAGAGACAGACAGATGAACATGCCACCAGACCACACCGCTGGTCTCCAAAGGCTGCTGGTCCTGGGCAGGGTGCCATGAGGCCAGCGAGAGACAGATGGATAGGCATGCCATACATAGTGAGGTTAGATATTTATTTAGTGGGTTATGGATGGGAAAGGAGAAAATGGGGAAAAAGTAGAGAGAGAGAAAAAGGAGTAGGGGAGAAGTGGAGATAAGGGAGAGACAGAAGCTGCCTCTTCAAGAGAGAAATGGAAAAGAAAGGACTCAGGCAGGAAGCTGAAGATCAGCTTGCCTTGACAGATGGGGGAGGGGGTAGTGGGTATGGCTTATCTCTTAAAGGGACAGAGCAGACCATTACAAAGAGACTTCTATATTTCAAGGTTCATGAACTGAATCTCCATTCAAATAGCAAACTGTGTGCATCTTTGGGATTGCCAGGTCTCTCCTCAAATGCATTTAACATAAAGGAAATTCGTTTTCTTGGTCCTGGAATATCTTCATTTGAATAGCTACTAATCAGTCCCTGTTAGTGAATAAATACAATGCCAGAAGAACCCAAGGAGAATTCACATGAATTGTTTAAATCAAATTTATTAAAATACTTAGTTTAAAGTTAAGACCCATATTTAACATCAAGAATGAAATTCATTTAATTCAATTATTAACATCAAATGAAATACTTTGGAGTTTTTCTTCCATAAATTAATCAAAAGAATGAATGCTTTTATTGGAAGATTTTTTAAAAGATTACATTACAGGCATTTTTAAATTTCCCACCATAGATGTGATGACTTAATTGACTTTTCAAAAGCAATTATACTCAACTGCTCTCAGTAATAAGCAAACAAATAATATTAAGATATCTATGTATCCACCTTTCTTCTAGAACAGATATGATACTAGGAAAAGAGACAGAAGGGAATAGCCTAATGGCCAACCTCCACAAAAAATACCTTTCTCCAGAGTGGAGGCATGAAAATTTAGAAATATAGTAAGGAATATGAAGACTGGGATCAAAATAATAAATGCAGAAGCATATAGGATAGTATCTGGAGGGAATTTTTCAGTGAGTACTGAAAATTTGCCTGCGTTTTATTTTCCCACAGTTTAATATACCCCTGACCTCAAAAGGGAGGAGTAAAACAAAAAGACTGCATAAAATCCCAAGTTATTTCCATAAAGGGAACTGAAACTTAGCTGGATCCTTAGACTTTTGGTTTAGGTAGTAACCAACTAGTTCCCTATTTCAGGAGAGTGAGGTCTGGCAACTAGTCACACCTGTTGACGATAGCCTTGAGAAATTAGAAGTCTCTGATTTACAACTAGGTGGGACCTTTGTTTGAGGTGGAAGTACAATAAACTTGAATGAACAAGAAACAAGTCCCAAACTCTCTGACCTTTGACCTCCTTAGGCCTCCACAGCCTACATAGGATATTAAGTTGAGGTTCTGCACAGAAACTGAGTAGTGATCTGGGAGTGATCACTTCACCATGAAACATATAAGCATTTGTCAGATCCACAAAACAAACAAGAGCACAAACAGAAGGTGAGAGGCTAGCTTAAAAGTTATCCTTTTGGTTAGAGTCGTGACAACCCACTGTAGCACAGGAAGCGAAGCGATCAAATGAGGCTGACAGCTAACAACACCCTGTGTCCAGTGCGGGGCTCCACTGTAACTCCTGCAGAACTGAACACTCCAGTCAATCCTCCAGGCAGAGGGTTTATGAACCTCCTCAAATGACAAAGATTCATAGACACCGGTGATTCCTCTATAAATCACATATAACTAATGTGTTTAGTGTTTCTAATTAGGTAATTCTCATATAAATTAGGAACACTACAGAAATCAGAGTAGACTCCACCACCACAGGGTTATGACTCCAAGAGCTTCAGAGAAGTTTTCATAATGTCACACAACACTGTGCAGAGGTGAGCTCTCAGAGGACCAAGAATGATCTCTACTACTGAATGCAGAGACTTACAAGGCAGAGCTAACATGTAAGTCACTGGTTCAAAAGTTAGAAACAAATGAGCAGATTGGTTGTCTGAACAATAATGTTATAATATAAATGAAAATACAATAATGATTGATGTTAGCAAAATGGAAATTCTTATACAACGAAAGCTGATGTAAAATGATTATTGTCAGTTTCACATGTAGGATACTATTGATAACTATGTAGCTTTAAAGGTTTAAGACCAGTATTGTGTCTATTTGTGATTTTTGTTTTCATGATTAATTTTTTAAGAAGCATTAAAGATGGTTAAAATAATAAAATAGAATTAGGATTTTAAATCACTTTTGTTTTGTCTCTTGGAAAAGAATATTTTGGCCGGGTGGTGGTGGTGCACACCTTTAATCCAAGCACTTAAGTTTGAGGTCAGCCTGGTCTACAAAAGCTAGTTCCAGGACAAGCTCCAAAGCTGCAGAGAAACCCTGTTTAGAAAAATCAAAAAAACAAGGAATATTTTGTATCCCAAAACATATTTAGGAGTTAACAATGTAATTTAAAAATTACATTTGTTTATACAACTTATATGTAAGTAGTTTTGAGTCAAAATGTCATCAGCGATTACCTCAGGGCAATAAAAGTAAGTAAAAGAGAGGAAATTTTCTTGCTGCACATGTTTTATATAAAGTTTGCCTTCCTTTGTAGTGGTAGAGAGACAGGAAACCTGAGCAACTGTTCAGCACTTACAGTGTGACAAGCGTTAGATTTCACCTGGTGGAGCCAGGAGGAATTGAAATTGTCTTCACACTCAACACAATGAAGACATGATTGAAAATTATGAAACAAGATTACAAACATCTCAATACATGTAAAAGATGAATATGGTGTGTACTCACTCATAAGTGGATTCTAGTCATAAACAAAGGACATTGAGCCTATAATTCATGATCCTAGAGAAGCTAAATAAGAAGGTGAACCCAAAGAAAAACATATTTATCTTCCTGGATATTGGAAATAGACAAGATCGCCAGGCAAAAGTTGGGAATACGGGGGGGGGATAAGGTGGAGGGAAGGGGAGATGGGAAGAGAAAAGGGAGAAGGGGAGGATTGGGGAGAGCTTGGGGGAATGGGATGGTTGAGATGGAGGAAGGGTGGATATGGGAGCAGGGAAGAAGATACATTAATTAAGGGAGCCATTTTAGGGTTGGCAAGAGACTTGGCTCTAGAAGGGTTCTCAGGTGTCCAAGGGGATTTCCTGGGCAGCAGAGGAGAGGGTACTTGAACTGGCCTTCTCCCATAGCCATACTGATGAATATTTTGCGTATCACCATAGAAATTTCATCTGGCAATGGATGGAGATAGAGACAGAGACACACATTGGAGCACTGGACTGAGCTCCCAAGGCCCAGATGAAGAGCAGAAGGAGGGAGAAGAGGCGCAAGGAAATCATGACTGCGAGGGGTGTGTCCACTCACGGAGATGGTGGATTTGATCTAGTGGGAGCTCACCAAGGCCAGCTGTACTGGGACTGAACAAGTATGTGATCAAACCAGACTCTCTGAATGTGGCTGACAATGAGGGCTGACTGAGAAGCCAATGATAATGACACTGGGTTTTGATTCTACTGCATGTACTGGCTTTTGGGGAGCCTAGTCTGTTTGGATGCACACCTTCCTAACCTGGATGGAGGGGGGAGGACCCTGGACTTCCCACAGGGCAGGGCACCCTGATTTCTCTTAGGACTGGAGAGGGAGGGGGAGGGAAAGTGGGGTGAGGGGGAGGGAAATGGTAGGATGGGAGGAGGTGGAAATTTTTAATAAATAAATAAATTAAAAAACAAAATAAAAAAACCTCCTAAGTAGCATCACCCACACAAATCCTGAGAAGCAGAAAATTTAAACTACTGTCTCTGAAAGATAGGTTTTTTTGTTTGTTTGTTTTCTGGTTCATTTCATTTTTCTTCTTCTTTTTTTTTTTTCAGAAACTGATGACTTACATTTCCAGCAAAAACTGAAGCATGAGAAACGTAAGTCATTTGGTTCTATGGGTTGCTGCTGATCACAGTGTCTTTGGGAGAGAGGAAGACGTTTCTACTTTGGGGCACTCGCCATTCTTTGCACCTTGTACAGCATGGCACTTCTAACCCTTAGTGGGAAAATCACCCTAACCTCATGAATCATTTGTTTCTTGACAGATTCTGGGAGAAAGCGAATCATTGTCTTGGGTTGTGAACCCACTTGTGATAACTATAACCTTTAGCTAGCCATCTGTTCCAAACAGTGCTTACACCTAAGGCTCTGGGTAAGCAGGATGGGTCATACACCAACACAGACATGGAAATGGGAAAGGTCAGTAGAGGTGAGAGTGGCAAGGGGGGAAGAGATAAGCGCACGGAGGTGAGAATAATCAAAATGACTTAGACATATATGAAATTGTCAAAGAACACAATTACTTGTTTTCATGCAGGCTGATAAGATGTCTCAGCAGATAAAGGTAACTGAGGACCTGAGTTCAATCTCCAAGAACCACGTGATAAGGAAGGAACTGACTCTTGGATGTTATCTTCTAACTTCCATTTGTACACCATGCACACAAGCATGTAAACATACACACACACACACACACACACACACAGGGCAAATAAATGCATAAATGGATATAATTTTTAAAAGCAAAGTTGGTCAAAGAATAGAACTATGAGAAAATTTACATCTTACCTTTAACCTACCTATTGGCAAAATAAATAATAAAAGACAAAGGAATTAAATTTTAATTAACACTGAAGGAACATAATCAGTGTCCCACTGCTATCACTGATGATTTTGTTATTTCCTTGTCCCAGTTCTTCATTTGTCAAATTACAACTGAACTCACTTCTTAGCTTCCCAGTGTTCTAAATACATTATATTTTTGAGTTTTAGTAAAATATATGCTGTAGTTTTGACCTTTAATTCTGTCTACTTTCACTATAATTTTGTTGATAAATAGGTTTGTCATTTTTAACAGGGATCACACATCATAAGATCAATTTTATAAATTAATGACCCAATCCTTTTGACTTGTTGGGATGATGTAACTCCATGATGATCATCTGCATCATCCATGTCCTAACATGTTCTATGATTCGATATTATACCTCCTTTTGGTAAATGTTCAGGCTGTTTTTTGAGATTTTCGTGTTTCTGTATGGTCTTCTATGTCATTATACAGTATTGATGTTCTCCTTACTTATCTAACACCATTTAATAAAGAAATTAAGAAGCAATGTTTTTGCCTTGCCTTGCCTTGCCTTTCCTCTCCAGCCTCCTTCCTTTCTTTTCAGCTTTTTCATTCCCTTCTCTATTTCCTCTGTTCTTTTGTTTATTTACATTTTTGAAAACCTGAAGGTTTTCCATAACTTATAAGAAAATTCAATTTTAAGTAATAAGATTAATATAAATATTTAGATATTGTTTTGTTTGGTACACATATTACACTAATGTGAACTGAGAAATTAGAAGCAGCTCATGAGCCTCATAAACTCACTAGAATACAAAGAGTTCAAAGTGAAGAGAAAGAGAATGTTGTCAGGGAACACACGCTTCTGTTGGCTCCTGTCCTCCCGTCACAAAATGGTCTACAAGGTCATTTTATGGAAAGACTGTGGTGCAGTAATCTATTTTTATTATATTTTATCATTTGTTAGTTTTATTTTAATCTCTGCTTTCAAAAAATTCAGGATAAAAGGTTTCACATGAACAAATTAAAAGCTGTTTACCACAGCCACAAAGTGTAAGAAGAGAGCAGTCTGTTCTATAGATATGGCTCAGCAGTTAGGAGAGTTCCCTCCTCTACCAGAAGCCCTACATTTGGTCCCCCATAAGCAAAAACTATACTAGTTTCCCTGCTGCCCAGACCCAAATAATTACACTAAACTATATTAATTGCAACACTGTTTGGCAAAGAGCTTAGGTATATTCCTAGCTAGCTCTTATATCTTAAATTAACCCATTTCTATTAATCTGTGTATCTCCATGAAACCACTTTCTACATCTTGTTGCCTTGGAAGTAGGCTGGCGTCTTTTCCCTTTAGCAGCTACATGAGGACTTTATGACTTTGTCCCCCCCCCCCCCCTCTCTCTCTCTCTCTCTCTCTCCCTATCTATTTCTGTTTAGATTTCCTGCCTAGCTCTACTCTGCTAAGCCATTGGCCGAAACAGCTTTATTCATCAACCAATAAAAGCAACACAAATACAGAAGGGCTTCCCACATCAGTTCCCAGCAATACAGGAACCAAATTCTGTTCCCAGATCCCACTTCAGGGCTGCTCAAACAACTTTAGTTCCAGGCATCTGATGCCCTCTTCTGAATTCTTTAGACAACTGTACACATGTGTGAAACAGGAACAGTAACACATAAATTATGCTATATATAATTCATAAGTATTTAATTTATATATTATATGACATATGATTCATAAATTCCTAGAGTTGGATATAAAATTATATAGCGCATGGGAAAAATATTCATTAAATTTTGCATTCTGTTACATTTTTTTATCAGTGTGGTAGAATTCTAGACCCTGGAAAGAAAGCTAGTACTTATATTTGAGACTAATTGGTTGGGAGTAGTATTAAATATTTTTTTATATAATTTATTAGATTTTATAAAATACCAATCCAAGTTCCCATTCCCCCCACACCCTCCCACCACACCCTCATTAAATCCTCAGAGAGAGTAAGGAACATTGTTTTGGGGAATATCCAAGGCCCTCCCAACTATAGCTAGGCTGAGCAAGGTATCCATCAAAAGAGAGTAGTTTCCCAAAAAGCCAGTACAACAGTAGGGATAAATCCTGGTGCCACTGCCAGTGGCCCCTCAGTCTGCCCCAGAAATGCAACTGTCAACCACATTCAGAGGGACTAATTTGGTCCTGTGCTTGTTCCTTCCCAGTCCAGCTGGAATTGGTGAGCTACAATTAGCTCAGGTAGACTGTTTCAGTGGATGAACCATCACAATCTTGACCTCTTTGCTCATATTCTCATTCCTCTCACTCTTCAACTGGACTTTGAAAACTCAGTCCAGTGCTCCAGTGCAGAACCCTGCCTCTGTTTCCATCAGTTGCTGGATGGAGGTTCTATGGTGATATTTAAGATATTCATCAGTCTGACTACCAGGAGGACAAGATTGGGCCCTATCTCCTCTATTGCTTAGGGTCTTAGCTGGGGTCATCCTTGTGGATTCCTGGGAACTTCTCTAGAGCAAGGTTTCTGTTAATCCTATAATGGCTCCCTCAATCAAGATACCTCTTTCCTTGCTCTCATCTCTGTTCTTCCTCCTACTGGACTATCCCATTCCCTCAAGTTCTCCTCACCCCTTCCCTTCCCCCTTTCTCTTCCTTTTCCACCCTTTGTAACTAAAAAACATTGACCAAGAATGCAGAAGTGGAGTTCCTGGTAAAACTCCACACACAGACATGAACCAAAACAAGTACCTTTCCATTTATTAAATGTAAGTAACAGAAGAATCTTCAAAAAGTTCTTAGAAGAACAGCAGCAAGTTGGAGTTACAAGAATATAGAAAGGTATAAAGGAAAGTAGCACATAATTTCATTTGCATTACTAATCTAAAAGAAGTAAATGCAAGAACAGAGAGGTCAATGGTGTTGTCCAGGTAATGGAAAGGTGGGAAACCAGGTATCAGTCCAAAGATGGTGTGGGAGGTTTTCTATATATGTGTTGCTTTTATTTGTTTAATGAATAAAATAGTTGCTTTGATCTGTGCTAGGGTAGAATATAGCTAGGTGGGAAAACTAAACTGAATGCTGGGAGAAAAGTAGGCAGAGTCAGTGAGATGTCATGTAGCCTCCAGAGGAGAAATACGTTAGCTGTCTGCTGGAACCTTTCCAGTAGGCTCCAAGCCTCATGGTAAATAAAAAAAATAGAAAATGATTAATTTAAAATGTAAAAGCTAGCTAGAAATACGCTTAAGCTATTGACCAAACAATATTGAAAATAATATAGTTTCTGAGTGCTACTTCAGGTCTGGGCAGCTGGGAACAAATGAGCAGCCTCCGCCAACAGACTGACATGCCATTGTGTGTCAGATAAATCCACATAAACCCTGAGAGAGCTCGGAAAGAAATTCTAAGCACACACACACACACAATTTAGCTTCCTTTTTTTTTTGGATGGGCTCTGTTTTCAGGTGTCAAGCAGGGGCACCATGGCTCTTTTAAGAGAGGTCTTCCTGATTCAGCATTAGCAGCAAAAAACCACTCCATGGTGGCTTCCTGGTTCACCAGCACAAATGACTCTGACTCTTTCGGGAGGTCTGTCTAAGGAGCACTTAAATGGGATTTGTGGGCCGAGGGTGCTTTTATGACCCCTCGCTTGGAGTTAGAAGGAAAGTGGCTGAGACTATGCCTGCAGCTCAGCGGCCCCTGCCTGGCAAGGTGACAGAATCTGGTCTGATAGGAGTGCACAGGCAGGGAAGCATAATGAATTCCCACTGCTGTACACAGAGCTATTTCCAGACTGCACAGGGCAATGCATGGCAGATTTAGCTTTTACTCAGATAAAAAGGGTTTATATGCTGCATGGTACTTCCCAGAGTTGAGGCTGTAAGCCCTGCTCCCAGCCAGCTTTTCCAGAGCTAGTGGAGAACTACTTCTGCCATATTAAAAGCGTGAGATAGGCAGAACTGGCATCCAGGGCTGCTGTGACCACATTGCTTACCATTTTAAAAGTATTCTTAGTCATAAAATTATTACAGGTATACAATAAAGGCAAATTCAGATGGAAAAGACCTCTAAATGGATCACTGTGTTGGATAAATGTCCATAGGCTTGAGAGAAGAAGAAAATATAGAAAATGTAAAACAAAGTCTTTAAAGAGACAGAGCACAGACAGTCATAGATTAAAGATAATAAAATAAATATTAAATGTGTAGAAAAGTAATAGAGCAAGAAAATAGGCATGTAAAGATATAAAATACACAGAGTCTGGGTTATGCATATTATTGTGTTTTCTTTGAATTCTTTTAACTGTGAATGAGCTAAGGACTGAGAGACATTTTATTACAAAGGCTATTAAGCTAAACCAACACTTTAAAGGTATCATGACTTCAGAATTTGGGTCTAAGAATATGTTGCTTTGGAAAAGAGGTTCTGCTTTTGCTTCCATAGAAGAAGAGAACCTGTGGATTTCTTCCAGACTAATGTGGTTTCATGTACCAAGATGCCCTGAAAGGACTCTGTAAACCCCTAAAATTACTTTGCCTAACAAAATTGAGGAAGAAGTTTGAAGAGAACTACACCCAAATTTTCAAAAATTGTTTATAAATTTAAATGTTCATTTACATTTAAAGTGGGATATGCTATAAATATGAATAACTATGCATCTTGTTTTATTGATATAAATTTAAGATGAATTTTTATATGTATATTTCTGTTCTTGATTAGTATTGTGTTTGTGCAAGCTCATTTAAAAATGTCATGTATAATTAAGAAACACAGATTAATAGATAGTTATCTATAATAGTCAAATTTGTTGTCATGTTAGTTAGGCTTTCTAGATGTACAGAGATATATTTCAGATGGATAGTTATTGTTCAAAATTTTCAAAGACTAACAGAATATGGCAGTTAACATGTTTTTTAAAACTTAGGACTTTTCATGACAGTGAGACACATCTGCTCCTGGCAGCTTCAATTACTTCAAGAAAAAGATAGGCATCAAGGAGGTTCCTTATGGAGTGTGTTAACAATTTGAGCAAGAAACTTACTCTTGCCTGGATTGCTGGATAGTATGCTGTATGAAATGGAGATGCAGAACTCACAGAAAAATGACTTCTTAACTTGCCTAAAGGTGAGACAGTCCCTCAGTGTTCCTGTTTTACAGAAGAAACTGCCAAACATTCTGCAGGACACAGAAGAAAGTGACTAATAACCTGCCAATATAGGTGGAACTGTCTTTGAAATTTCCTGCTTCATGAAAAAGTCTGCTGGATACTATGAGTCTGAAGGCTGAAGATGGGTGCACCAATGTTACAGAAGAACTTTGGGTTAGTGTCCTGGCAGTGAGATGTCTCTGTCATTTCTAAAGTTTGGGAAGTAGCTTACAATGTACTTCCTGTTTACTTAGGTAATATAATATCTTTCTGGAGTCTTTGATGAAGGTAAAGAATACATATTTATAATTATAGTTTTCCTTGAAAAATAAAGTATATATAAATTCTGTAACTGTAATTCTTGCTTGATACCTCATTTGCTATATGTAATTTTACTATGTTAAAGTTAAAACCTTCCTTTTTATTTGACCAAAAAAAAAGTCTTTCTATATTTGTGTTTCTTTTATTGGTTAAAGAATAAAGAAGTTGCTTTGACCTGTGATAGGGCAGAATAGAGCTAGGCAGGAAAACTAAATTGAATGCTGGGAGAAAATAGGTGAAGTCAGTGAGATGCCATGGAGCTTCCAGATGAGAAAGATGTGAGCCATCAGTTGGAACCTTGTCAGTAGGCCATGATCCTTGTTGTCAAATATAAAATAATACAAATGGGTTAATTTAAGATGTAAGAGCTAGCTAGAAATACACTTAAGCTATTGGCCAAACGATATTATAAATAATATAATTTCTGAGTGATTATTTTGGGTTTGGGCAGCAGGGAACAAACAAGCAGCCTCTACCAACACGAGGATCCAAATTTCTTTTATGCAAGATGGGCAGGCCTTGGCATCGGCTGTAGCAATTCTATACTATGTACCTACACTCTTGCTAAGAGGATAGATATTGCTAATTATCTCTATTGTAACATCTCATCGCATTATAATCTAAGAGCTGAGGAAGCAATTGTTACAAGTGATAGGTATGCCTAAAGAATACATTGTTAGAGCAGTTGCACTTACATAAAGTATCTCCGAATATTTCAAGGTTCATACCTTAAGCATTTGTAGCATATTGGTGTGTTAAGTGAATCTTTAAAACAGTCAAATACACAAAGAGAATAGATTGTCTTGGAACACACAATAACTCTAAATCAAGTAGTTGAAAAAGAGCTGAAAGGCACAGAACCCCAAAATAATACCAAGTGGCATAAAAAATCATGATTTACAACACTGTTATAGAACTGAAGACAGAAAATTAGCAAACTAACTGCCAAAACAGAAGGAATCCATCTTAGATTAAAACAAGACAAAAGCAAACATCACCTTGCACTCTTGTTAGAAGCAGGACATGGGACCCACGTGTGTTTTGATTATTGGTAGAACATAAAAAGAGGAAGTCGCCATGAATTCTGGCTAAGAAATGGGATTGTAAATGCGTGTCTTTATCCTGTCACAAGGGCACCAAGCAAATGACACTCAGTTTCCACCATACCTACTTCTTTTCACGCTAGCTGCAGGTAGGCTCTGCAACTCCCTAATACAAATAATGTCCATAGTACTGCTAAAGGGGGGATCAGCCACGTAAAGTTGATAAACATGTCTCTATACTTTACTTCTCAACTCTTAAAAATTCATCATCTTTACAGCTTCAACTAAGTAGCATCTAGATTTAGTGCTGGTACTTCACTGGTGATACTCTACCAATCACTTTGAAGTCTAAAACCTTACAGGTATCTGACATGTTCTTGTTCCTTCACTCAACACCTTTTCCTTCTAATGTTTTCTCACTTTTTAAATGTTGGTTGGGAGCTGAGTTCATTCAGATTTTGTTTGGCCTTTCTTCAATTTCTCCCTTCCTTTTGAAGGATATTTTTGTGGTATATAAAACACTATGTGAAGATTGTTTTCTCTTAGTGCTTTTACTATATCTTCTCAACTCCAGTTTATGAGAACCCTAATGATAACCATGTTCACGACTCCTTGTACATATGAAACAGCTCTCTTCTCACTGCTTTCAAGATTCAGTTTGACTTTCAAGGTGATTTATGGGTGGTATGGAGAATGATCTAAGATCCTTTTACATACCAAGTATATAGTTTCACTGAGCTATACCCCAGGCTTTGTGCTGGCTTTCTAAATTTTAATGTGTTCATATTTGAGATCCTCTTCCATGGCTTTATGAAGAACTTTTAATGTTTATATTTGTGTCTTTCATTGAATTTGAAAAGTTTTCATGTGTCTCTTCTGATGTGCTGTTTATCCCTTTGCTTCTTCGGTGATGCACATAGTGTGTCTTTTTGTCCGTGTATGGGGTTCTGAAAATCATTTTACAGTCTGTATACTTTTCTGCATATGTAGAGAAAGATGATAGACAATGTGGTGAACTGGTGGGTTGAATAGAAATGACCCCCAGAGACTCACGGGTATAAATGTTTGACCCATAAGGAGTGACACTAATAGGAGGTTTGACCTTGGTAGAGTGGGTATATCCTTGATGGAAGAAGTGTGTTACTGTACGGGTGGGCTTTGAGGATGCGGATACTCAAGCAAGGCTTAGAGTGGCATTGACTTCTTCTGCCTACAGTCAAGATGTAGAACCCTCAGCTCCTTCTCCAGTACCATGTCTGCAAGCATGCCACCATGCTTCCTGCAATGTTGATAATAAACTAAACTTCTGAACTGTAAGTCAGCCCTAGTTGAATATTTCCCTTTATGAGAACTGTTGTTGTGATGGTTTCTCTTCACAGCAATAGAAAACCTAAGACAGGATAGATAGATGATAGATAGATAGATAGATAGATAGATAGATAGATAGATAGATAGATAGATAGATGGATGGATGGATGGATGGATGGATGGATGGATGGATGGATAGATAGATAGATAGATAGATAGATAGATAGATAGATAGATAGATAGATAGATAGATAGATAGATAGATATAGAGAGATTTATTTGTTTTTCTGTCCTTTAGACTAGGGAGTCTTTTTCAGCTCATCTTTCACTCACAATTTCTCTGCTTAATCAATGTTCCCTTAGAGTCTATCAGTGAACTTTTTTCTTTAGTTGCTGTACTTTTCATTCCTAAAATTTTAACCTATGTTTCATGGTTTTTGTCTTTTTACTAAAACTGTCACTTTGTTCAAACAGGTGTTCTTGATTTTGGTTACATATCTTCTTTCATTGCTGGCTCCAGGAAACCCTTGAGCTGTTGTATAGCCTTACCCATGAAATATATATATGTGTATATATATATATATATATATATATATATATATATATATATATATCTGTGTGTGTGTGTTCAAACAGGTAACACCTTCTGGTTTCTTTATATAGCTTTCAATTTTCTTCTTCATAATTATAAACACAAATTTAATGATGTAGCAATTCAGTAAGTCATATTTTCTTTACCAAGTTCTGATTTTTTTCGATGTTTCAATCGTTGCTTTGTAGACTGTCTCTATTGTAGTTTTTGTCCATGCCAAGAATCAATATTCTCTAAACCTTGAGTTCGGAATCTACCTCTCAAAAAGGAAAAAGAGAAAACCAAAGTAAAAGGACAGAGATGACTTTAATCATTTTGAAACTTCTTCAGTCTAAGAGATGGAGCTTGCAAACGCATGGATGTACAAGAGTCACAGACATCTTCCCCTACTGTCTCTGTGTGCATTGTATGTTGAAAAAGAGCACCAGTGGCTAACGTGCAGATCCCACGTTCTGAGGACAGAATCACTTTGTCTACTTGATGTCTGCAAGTATATGCATTGCTCTAATACACTGTATGCACTGGTGCCTGCCACAGGGCCACGGTGCAGAAGCAATGGCAACCACTGGGTTAAGTGCCATAACTCACCTGAATCGAACAAACTGACCATTCCTGTGGCAACAAAGCATTTAAAAATTATTGCTGATATTTTTAGAACTAAAACCAACCAAAGATTTGTTTAATATTATAATTGTTATTATACAATTAAATATTTAATATCAAGTTTACCAATAAGTGGACATATCAAATTTTTGTCCATTATTCAGATTTATCAAATGTATTTAGCATAACATTATTTACTACTTTTGTTTAACTTCTATTTCTAAATATTTTATATTCCCGACACTCTGAATATTTTATATTCATGATGCTTTTCTCATTTGTTTTGGATTTTTTGTTGTCAGTTCATAAAACTATTGATCTGTGGATGATGACTTTGTATCCTGAGACTATGATCAGTACATTTATTAATTTATACATATACATATATGAATATCCTTCAAGGTTTTATACACCCAGCTTGTTTCTTCAACCTCCCCTCTTTTCCTTTCCTCAAGGTAACCTATGGATTTTCCTGTGTCAGAACATTCATGAGCACTTACAAGAGACTAACTGCTACCACTGCTTGAAACCCAAATTGAGACTGACTAAAAATACATTCAGTAAACCATTTGTTTAGGACAGGATCTCATTGTATAATTCAGGCTAGCCTCAAACTCACAAAGAACTGCCTGTGTCTACTTCCCAAGGGTTAAGATTCAAAGCATGGAACACCAAGCCAAGCATCTTTTAATTTTAAATGTTAAAACTTTACACACTGTCTTTAGAAAATGATATTTTAATGCCTTTTTATGAGTATACACATGCACATACACATATCTAGGACAAAATTCTATTCCTTTAAATAAACATTTATGCCTTTAAATTCTATTACGTATAAATGTCTGGTCAATGAAACATGATAAGAAATACAGAACTTAAACAACTATGGGCAAATACTTAACTATTAGAGGAAAGTTTCCCTGTCTTTTAAAATGAAATTAGGTTCATAATATTTGAATAAAATGCCTTTCCATTTGAAGGGGTAGCTACATTCAACAGCTACAACATGGAATACTGATATGTATCCTGTCAGTTACACTCATCCTGCTTTCCATTAACAGGTTATTATAGCATCAGAAAGACCTACATTGAACAGCACTGAAAACAAGAAGTTGTTGTTCGCATTGTGCCCATGCCTGTCTGTAGATCACTTCTCAAATACCTGTTAGGCATATCCAGATTGAATAATCAAAACCCAGAATTACTCAAGAAATAGTAATTACAGGTTTCCAAGGCTGAATTGCAACCTCCAGCAGAAAGTTCAAGAGCCAACAGCATGATATCACCATGCAACGCTCATATTAAGTTGCCTACAGACAGTCAGCGGGCAAAATTAAAATCACATTTCTTAACATCTCCTTACGCCTCTACAGTTTAATGCAGTTCAGCACTCCAGACGATTTTACTCCAGCTAACAGCCCCCTTGCATTCATCAGGGAATGAAAAAACCAGTCATTAAACTGTGGAACTGTAGTTTTCTTTGATGTCAACCTTATATTTAAATTTTTAACCAATAGAAAGTCACCCTAGATTTCATGTTTGCTAAATAAATTATGGAGAGTATTCAAGTATATGAAGGACAAAACGATTCCCCAACCTACAAAATGTTGAGCATGCTTGTTGGCTGATCTTTATTTGGAGGGTACTTTGACTAAATGTCATCCTTTCGCGGCTGTAATCAGGTAGTGGAAAGCATTGCCACAGTCAACTGATACAGGAAAACAAGTAAAGGTGAAGCTTATTCTCCCCAATCCTGCTTCACTACAGGTCAACAGTTTTCAACTGCTCTTGTTGTTGCAGGCCTTTGGTCATGTTGAAAATGGTGGCAGGTCCTGCTTAGGAAAACACTCAGTAAGAAAGTGTTGGCAATGCTTGGAATACATCTTCCTGTCCTAAACTCAGTATTTGCTATGCCTAGAAGTGGGGAGTTCAATATAAATGACCGGAGCCTTATTTTAAGACTAATAAAAACTGGAGCAGTTCTGATAATCTAAATGTTCAACCAGAATTTAGAGCTAGCAACAACAGATGTTATTTGATAAACAGTAGGTTAGAATTAACCCCCAGGATTGGCATGTACCTGGTGAACTCTTTTGTGGACTACACCATGGTATTCTGGGTATAGAACTGCATTTTTACTCTCACTTCATTATAGTCCACTATATTACAGAGGTAGATCAACCCTGGTCCTTAATAATCAAGGTTTACTTTGCTATCTACCCTCTACCTGTGACCATAAATTCCCAGATGCACTAAATCTATAAAATCACAAGATTAGCTAAAACCAGTCTATGGACATCTTGATTTGTCCACTGCCCTATTACACAGGAGAGGGTCATCTGCACTAAGGGCCTGTATAAGAAACTATTGTTTGATGTACCTGGCCTTGCTTCTTCCTGCTTTCAGTTTCTTATCCCTTCCTAACTGGAAGTACAAAGATTAACTAGAAGTTAAAACAGCAAACAGTATCCATTATCTTCCTATATTTTATAATGATTAATAGAATAAGTGCTAACATATAAAATTAATATCTAAGGACAAACATACATAAATGTGAATAGCTTGTATAGTTATAAATGATCTGAAAGAAACATGCATAGACAAATTCCTAAATGCAATTTTCCTAAACATTTGTAGTTTAAATGACAGACAATGCAACTTGCTGAATTAGAATAAAACTAGACAGTGGACTTGAACATAAATCAATAATTCATTAAAAGGTTAGAGAAATAATGTATAAACATAAAATAATGACTTGTAAGTTTTGAATTATTGACCATGAAAGGGAGCATGTGTGTCTGCATATTATACCTTTAGTGTGACTTTATTGCTCACCAATAGGGCATAAATTGGTGATGTGTGTTTTGGTGGTGTGATTAGTTATGTCTTAGTGTTCTGTGTCACTCCTGGTGCTCCAGTAAATATAAAAATAAAGCGAGAGATCTCAGATAATAAGGCCATAAAGGAATTCCAATATGAGAATATATTCAGATGGAACTTTTAGGTTAAAACATCACACAAAATGCATTCATGAGCAAATATTATAAAACCAGAGGCAATCTTAAAAATTAGTCTTCTTTTTCAAATATTAACATATATGAAAGCAGTTTAAGCTTCTTTCTAGTTCAGTGAAATTTCTCAAGAGAATGAAAATGTTTTACTATTTACTAATACTTATTATTTACTAGTGTTATTAATTATAGCTGCATGCAAAGCAGACTGGAAGAAGGACAAGAGGTGGAAAGAAGGGCCGGGGGAGGGAGTGTTGGTAATTTGATCTTAAAAAGTAGGAAGTCAAAGTACTATTCCTGAACTTTATGAAACATTGATAAGAACTGTAAGTGTTCTGTGCAAAGTTAAAACATAACCAATCAAGGAACAAATTGATTTGATATAACTGTAGTGAATGATTCTGTGGAGAAGACATGAGGAGGGCAAGGGATCCAACTATTAGTGTAACTCTGCAGAAAATCAATACAAAACGAGCTTGATAATACTGTTGGGTATTCTTGTGCAGTGATAAGAAGCAGCTACTAAAACCACAAAACAAATGGGTAAAGTGACCATCTCCAGCTGTTGTGGTTGGGGGGTAGGAATATTGGGTCAAGAACAATGACTTCTTGAATTTTGCATGCAAATGGATGGAAATAGAAAACACTATCCTGAGTGAGGTAAGCCAGACCCAATAAAAGGAACATGAGATGTACTCTCTCATAATTGGTTTCTAGCCATAAATTAAAGGACATTGAGACTATAATTCATGATCTTAGAGAAGCTAAATAAGAAGGTGAACCCAAAGAAAAACATATAGTCATCCTCCTGGATATTAACCTTCATCAGGCGATGAAAGGAGACAGAGACAGAGTCCCAAATTGGAGCACCAGACTGAAACCCCAAGGTCCAAATCAGGAGCAGAAGGAGAGAGAGCACGAGCAAGGAACTAAGGACTGCAAGGGATGCACCCACACACTAAGACAATGGGGATGTTCTATCGGGAACTCACCAAGGCCAGCTGGACTGGGTCTGAAAAAGCATGGGATAAAACCGGACTCGCTGAACATAGCAGACAATGAGGACTGCTGAGAAGTCAAGAACAATGGCACTGGGTTTTGATCCTACTGCATGTACTGGCTTTGTGGGAGCCTAGGCTGTTTGGATGCTCACCTTACTAGACCTGGAAGGAGGTGGGAGGTCCTTGGACTTCCCACAGGTCAGGGAACCCTGACTGCTCTTAGGGCTGATGAGGGAGGGAGAGTTAATTGGGGAAGGGGAAGGGAAATGGGAGGCGGTGGCGGGGAGGAGGCAGAAATCTTTAATAAATAAATAAATTTAAAAAATGGAAGAAGAAAATCAAAAAAAAAGAAAGTTCATTGATGATATCTCTAGGGAGTACCTTCAATCCAAAGATTAGTTGATCGAAAGAAAATATTTCTATAGAGAGCAATAGGTTTATATCACTCTGGTGTTACCATCAGGTTTAGGTCGTTGCCAACAACACTGAGGTGCGTTGAATTTTGAGCCAGTGTGTTAAGAAACAGACAGTATAACAAACAACCACAAGCCGGAAGGGAGTTTTAGCTGAATGATGAGGTTTGACTACATTTAAAGTCAGTTTTGCTAAACAAAATTATATTAAATATGTCTATGACATTCACCTGTTACATGATTTTATTATTAATTATTTAAACAAGCAAATATATTTTAAATGCTATAATATACAAGTTATCTTTAAAGCAGAGAACGTCTATTTTATAATATTAACAGGAAGAGAGATGTATTATGAAATATAAATGTCTCAGGACTGTGAAGGCTGAAAACATACTCTGAACTGTATTTTCTAGAACCACCATAAGGGGCACAGAATGGACAATTATGGAAACTCTTGTGATGGGGACACAGCCCTGTCATAGGAGTCATGATCCTGAAAGGGCATCCTAAAGTTATTAGGTAGTAGGAAAATGGAAAGTCCCTTCTCATCTCTGCCCTGTGTTTACTTATGGTATCTAACTAGAAAATCCCAAATCAGAAAGAACTCAAGCTTCAGGTGTGCTGGGAAATGTAACTATTTCACATCTTGGTATTTGAAGAAAAGAACAATCCAATAGTGAGAAATGAGTAGGCACTGATGTATTGTAGCTACCAACTATATGAAGGAATATAACTTTTCAAACTTTTGTTGTCTTATTTATTTTGCAAATATATCTCTGTAATACAAATTCAAATATTCCAGTCTCTTCATTTATAATAGCTATTGAGATATCTTGAAGGTAAGACTTCATTTTTTTCATTTGCAATTGTGATGCATATTTCAATTTAATTTAACTGTTATTGTCATTTTACTTAGTGCTCCATGTAATACTGAACATAAATTATTTCTCTGAATGCAGACAGCTGGCATTACTGAACTTGTTAGGAAAACGTGCTTCGGAAGTCCCAGCAGTGTTAACCTTTACAAAGACTCTATACCACACTTCCTCTGCTTCCTGCCTTAACTGATTGTTGGAGTTCTGTTTCTGCCGGTATACAGCAAAGCAAACTTTATTACTGTTTTCATCTCTATCAGTAGCTGTAGTTAATGCTTCTAGGATATAATATTCTACTTGGATCAGCAGAAACATACCAAATATAAAATAACACTAGGCCTTGGGATGCAACCCAGGAGGATGCAACTGGGTTGATTAGTAGAAAATCAGGCTGCCTCAACTGAAATATTTCTGAGGGCAAGGAATAGAACCTGCTGTAGATAAGATATACTTATGTAGCTATCCCTCCAGACAGATAAAAGCAGGAGAAGTTAGTCAAGAGGAGAATTGTTAAGAGATAATTTGGGAGACAAAACAAGTTTTTTGCCCATTAACTACAGAAAGGGAAGAGGAAAATAAAAATAATAGTGAGCTGGGCTAGAATGTTGAATACATTTGCTTGGTGAACCCAAGCAAAGGAATGGCCATGGTCATTCTCTTAAGCATCCAAGCTTAATAATATCTTAAACCTTGCTACCCATACATTTAACTTTAAGAAGAAAGAGGACAAGAACTACAAACTTATTCTGGACTTGAGTTAGAAAATTTCTTTGTATTACATACCGTAAAATGTAAATAAGTTGTTTATTCAGGTGTCAGTCATTACATGATATATAGGAAACCCTATGATTGAGAATGAAACACTATTTGTTGCTGTGCAAGCCTTTAGACTTGAGTTCCATTCCTACAGTCTACAGAGTGGAAGGAGAGAACCAACTCCTACAAGCTGTCCTATGATCCCGCACACACATGCACACACACACATACACATGCAAACACACACGCACGCACACACGTACATCCAAATGCACACACGTCCACAGAAACATGTACACACACATGCACACATACACGCACACTCAGGTTGTTTAAAAGAGGCAATCACAATTCTGTGGGAGCATTCAGTGAGTGTGACTGTCGCCTGGGTAAATTCGAAGATGGCTGAATGAGTAAGGACAGCACTCTGTTGTGTTTGCTCACAGGGGAAGAAACAAATGAGAAGAAGGTTGGACAAAGTGGGATTCAAGTATTCTAACATTCTCCTACATTTGAAAGAAATATTAAAATGCTAAAATTTAGAAATCCACACTGTAATTTCTAATGCCCTAATCAATAATTTATGAATCCTAAACTATGAAGAAAATTTTTAACTGAAAATGTTTTTATATAGAAGAAAGCCAGTGAAGGAGAGTCACAGAAATACTGACAACGCAGGACAAGTTCAAAGCCAAGTGCAGATTTGATCAGAGCGTCAGGCACACAGGAAATACAGATGATTTAATTCTCTAATTAAGAAATTAACAATGATGATTTAAAAGCCCAAAGTACCAGCTACTAACAAAGGGCTAGTTTAAAGTCTAATTATGCAGGAGAATGTCAAAGGCATCAAGAGAGACACAACTTGCACCCCACCAACATCTTGTATAACTACAGACATCAGACAGATGAGATTTGAAAGGAAAAGGAATATTAAAAGGAGTAATTTCAAAATCATAAAGCCCAAATTCATATTATGGACATAACTGAAAATTGAATATAATTAGTCATAATCTCTAAACACAAAGCAGAACCTAAAACCTAAATAGCTAGGGCATCATGAATTTGTCATTTGTTATTTAGAGTATTTTTTCAAAACTGAAATTTCTGAAAACATATCTTTCAATTTAAAAAATCTGAAATCAATGTTATAACCTCTACTTCACTTGATTTTTATTTAGTTACTTCATCTTTATTAATCTTTAATTTGTAATCTCTGCACAGTGTTCTAAACTAACAGTCAATTTTTCTAAACTTTCACAGGTGAGGTTCAACCATTTACAACTATGTCCTAACAAATGTACTTACATTTCTTCCTGCTACAGAAGGCAAGAAGGCATGGTCAAGCTCTGGGGAAAGTTGTGGGCACTTAGTGCTCCACGTTGGCTTAACTTGGAAATCGGGTATTATGCTATGCTATGTTTTTAGGAAAGTTTTTTCAAAGATGGAATAACTACTTTGTACTGGGTTTCAGTTCTTCTTTGCCCACCCCAGGATTCCTCCATGATCTCAGGGACCCCTGATAGGAGCAATTAAGGACAAAAATATCAAATATGGTGTTAGATTCCAAATGTTTAGCCCCTTTTAGTCGATAGGCCAGCCTTGCAGATAACAGCTTCCTGTTTTCACCCATATGTGTGGCTTTCTAGCCAACAACTGCTGGTTTGGTTTGGGTTGTTTAGTTGTTGTGCTGCTGCTGTTGTCCTTGCCACTGTTGTTGTTGATTTCCAGTGACAGATGTTAGCTAGTTGTCCCTGTGACTTGCACTTTAAGCCGTGTATATGCCTGTCTAGGAAGTCTGTCGCTTTAACAAAGCTGAGAAGGGCTGCCACCAGGGCCTTATTCTTCTACATTTGATCATTTCAGTCACAGTGGTGGGGGCTGGGATGCCAAGGGCCTGGCCCACAGCTCATCTCTTTTCAGAAGACCAGACTTAAAGGGGAGAAGCTGTGCCCTATTCACACTCCTTTTCTCTGACCTTTACCCAACTTGACTTTCCAGATGCTTCATGTTCTCCTCCCTACACACCAATGCCTCTTCATCCTCCCCTCTCCCCCCATGCTCCCAATTTACTCCACAGATCTTGTCTATTTCCCCTTCCCAGGAAAACTCTCTTAGGGTTTTTCTTGTCTCCTGTCTTCTCTGGGGTTGTTGACTGTAGGCTGGTTATTCTTTGCTTTATGTCTAATATCCACTTAAAAGTGAGTACATACTGTGTTTGTCTTTCTGGGCCTGGGTTACCACACTCAGGATAGTTTTTTTCCCCCTAGTTCCATCCATTTGCCTGAAAATTTCAAGATGGTATTTTTTTCCACAGATTATTACTCCATTGTGTAAATGTACCACATTTTCTTTATCCATTCTTTAGTTGAGGGGCATCTAGGTTGTTTCCAGATTCTGGCTATTATGAATAATGTTGCTATAAATATTATTGAGCAAATGTCCTTGTGGTATGAGTATACATCCTTTGGGTATATGCCCAAGCGCAGTATTATTGGTTTTGAGGTAGACTGATTAACAATTTTCTCAGACACGGCCAATACTCATTTCCAGAGCAGATGTACAAGTTTGCCCACCCACCAGCAATGGAGTGGTGTTCCCCTTACTCAGCATCCTCTCCAGCATAAGTGTTTTTGATCTTAGCCATTCTGACAAGTATAAGAAAGAATCTCAGAGGCTTTTTTGATTTGCATTTCCCTGATGGCTAAAGATGTTGAGCATTTCCTTAAGTGCCTTTCAGCCATTTGACTCCTCTTTTGAGAATCGTCAGTTAGATCTATACCACATTTTTTAACTAAAGTATTTGATTTTTTGATGTCTAACTTCTGGATTTCTTTGTATATTTTGGAGATCAGCCCAATGTCACACATGGGGTTGGTAAAGATCTTTTCCTATAATGATATTTTGTTTATGATCTAAAGCTTGCCTGAATATCAAAGTGCAGAGCTAGCTACACTATTCAGTCATTCATGCCAGGCAGTGGTGGCACACACTTTAATCATAGCAGCCACAGTAGCTAGCCATAGAGGCCAGAGGGTGGTGGTGTACGCTTTTAATCCCAGCACCAACTAAGAATAGAAGGTGGGATGAGACAGGAACTCACTCTCTTTTCAATCTGAAGATTTCATAGAGGTAAGAGCTCTCTAATGACTTGGTTGCTCTGCTTCTCTCATCTTGCAGCTTGAACCCCAATATCTGTATCTAGATTTTTATTATTCATGCTACATTTTCCCATCTTGTAGGTTGCCATTTTTTTCTTGTTGACTGTTTCCTTTGCCTTATACAAGCTTCTCAGTTTCAGGAGAGTCCATTTATTAATTGACTACAACATTGTCTGTGCTACTGGTAATATATTCTGGAAGTGGTCTCCTATGCCAATGTGCTCAAGGCTACCTCCCACTTTCTCTTCCTACGAGGTTCAGTGTGTTGGATGTATGTTGACATTTTTGATCCAATAGGACTTGAGTTTGTGTATTGGGATAGATATGAATCTATTTGTATTCTTCTACATGTCTTCTAGTTATACCAGCATAATTTGTTGAAGATGCATTCTTTTCTCCATTGTATAATTTTAGTTTCTTTGTTAAAAATCAGGTGTTCCTAGGTATGTGAATTAATATCAAGGTCTTTGATTTGATTCCATTGGTCCACCTGTCTGTTTTTGTGACAATACCAAGGTATTTTCATTACTATAGCTCCTTTAGGTAAACAGAAGGCTGGATTTCTGACTAATGGGAAAAACATTAATGAAGTTATAATTATTATAAGAATAAATAAATCTTGGTTGTCTAAAAGAATTTATGGTGCTTTATTTTATATATAAGATTCCCTAAATGTACTAAAATTTACCTATTTCAATTTAAGTTTCATATTTTATATCTCTTGGTGGGGTGGTTTCAAGACAGAGTTTCTCTATGTAACAGCCCTAGCTGTCCTAGAACTAGCTCTGTAGACCAGGCTAGCCCATGAACTCACAGAGATCTGCCCACCTCTGCCCCTCCAGTCCTGGAATTAAAGGTGTGTGCCACCACCACCCAGGCATATTTTACATCTTTTAAGAAAATTATGAGTTAATTAAATTAATTCACACAGGGGCACAGTATCAAATTTCCCATGAATTCAAAGCCAGCATATACTCCTTTGCATAGGTTTACCTATGAAAGACTTCTCCTAAACTTGTTGTAGGATATAAAATCAAACTAAAAAGACTGTACATAGAGATTAATCTAAGATTACTATTCTTATTATTAATAATCTAAGAATAATTATAGATAATCTAAGCACAGAATAAAACATGTTCAATTAAATTATTCAGCCAATGCACTCTGTACATAAGAGTTAGGAGGTAAAACACATGCTGTAACTCTAAATTAAATCATGCAAAAGAAAATAAATCTACATTTAAATAAGTAGTTATGAAGTTGACTTCTCAGAGTGGAAGGGTTGCCTGAGGAACCACATTGCATTCCCAACTCAGCCCATAGGTAACTCAACCAAAGGTTCCAAGCCAGAACTCTTCAATAACCATTTAAAAATGATCATAAACTGCTATGAAGATGAATTATTTGAACAAATATCAGATGATCAAATGCCCCAAATAAAATAAGCACAAAGTTTCTTATTATGAGAAGCATTGGACTTCTTTTGCTATAGAATGATTATGCTGCATAAATAAACAGAGAGGCCTGTGTTCTGTCAGTCCTTAACTTGGATGCTTGTGGTGACAGAAGCAAGTTAAACCCCAGAGAATCAAACAGGCGATGAGATCTGTTTCTGCAAGATTACTCAATAGTTCATGCCTATCAGATCTTACACAGAGAACATTTTATATACAGCAAACTAACAATTACAGTAATGGAGCTGTCGCGCTGGAGAAGTAGCCCACATGGAGTAACGTTTGCCTAGAATGCTCCCAGCACCCTTTAAACAAGTCATGGCAGCACATACCTGTCATCCTAACACTCAGGAGGAAGAAGAAGCAAGATGATCAGAAATTCAATGATTACTTAGGCTACATCATGAATTCAAGAGTTCAAGTCCAGTCTAATATGTATGAATCTGTCTGGGGGCAGAGGGTGAAAGAAAAATGTAACACTGAAAAAAATCAATGATAAAAATGTTAACATTTTAAGAATATTAGTTTAATGACGAAGTAAATGCTACATGTTCAAATCATTTGTGTTTTAAGGAATCTGAGGATAGCTTTTACAAGTTTATTAGCTTTCATCATTATATACACTATTGATCTTTTGGACAAGTTACAGCCCAATCTCAAATATTACATTTAATTGCAATGACTTTAAAATGTTCAATAATGAGACTCTGAAATGCAATCATTTTGCAGTCAATGAAATTATGAATATTACAATCTGGATCTGGCTGTTGAAGATAGAAAGAAAACATCTGAATACTGAAGTTAGAGCAGTGTTACGAAAAAGAGCAGATTGGAGGGATACTCAGAAAACTCAAAGAAGAAACAGAAACAAGGAACAGAAATTTGTTTTAAAAGGCAACAGGTGGCAGCTAAAGAAAGAAATAAGATTGAGCTAGAATATCATGCTGACACAACTGAAAATAATTTCCCATCCTGTTTACTAATGCTAAGAAAATACATACATGAAAAAATGGGATGGTGGATTACTGTAGAATAGAATATGACTTTAACTATGTAAAGGTGTGTTATATTTGTTTATGATGTATTTGCTTAATTATGTAAAGATGTGTTGCTATTTCAACTTGCCTACCTAAGGCACCTGCTTGATCTAATAAAAATCTGAATATCCAACAGCTAGGCAGTAGAGGAATAGGTGGGACTTGTGGACAGAGAGAATAAGTAGGAGGAGGAATCAATTAAAGAGAGAGAATGGAGGAGAGAACAAGGGAGAAAGAGAGGAAGATGTCTAGGGCACTGCTACCAGCCAGCCAGACATGGAGTAGGACATACAAAATGAAAGAAAAGAAAAAAAAAGACCCCAGGCAAAACATAAAAAGAAAGAGGTTGATTTAAGTTATAAGAGGTAGTGGGATGAGCTTAAGATAAAGCTGACAGATTACTCATAACTAATATTAAATCTCCATGTCATGATTTGAAACCTTGTTGGTAGCCCGAGAAAGACTGCTACAGTGGATTTGAAAGTTGATATGGGTGGGTTACATGTAACTAAATGTATAATGGCATCGCAGAATGCCCTGATACCCTTAAATGGTCATTTTGAAGACACCATGGAAATACGAGACAACAAAGAAGTAAACTGAAGAGGCAGGTTGCTACAGTGCCATATGGAGAACATGTACATGAGGACACAATTAGAAGGAAGACATGCATAGCATGGGGTACAGATCCTTCCTTCTCCTCCTCTTCTTCTTAAACTCCTCCTCTTCTGTCTCATCCTCCTACTCCTTTTCATGCCCATAGCTCTTTTTTATTTCCTTATTCTTATTCCTTATAAAAAAATTTATTTCATATAGACCAGGCTGGCCTTAAACTCACTATAGAGCCAAGGAAGACCTGGAACTTCCAGTTCTCCTGGCTCCACCTCTTGAGTGCTGCAATTACAGATGTGCATCCCCATGACCAGGTCACGCAGTGCTGGACTAGGATGGAGGGTCTCCGGGAGGTTCGTCAGCCATTCTACCACCCAGCTGTGCCCTCTGCCCCCACTGTGTTTTACTGCATGACTTTTTCTTCTGGAAAGCATTATTATAAAAATATTGCTAAGAATTCACAAGATCTCTAGAGAAAAGCAAAGTTTAAGATTAAATATGCAATCAGATATCACCTTGGAGGATGCTGAATTATTTTCAGACTGATAAGATCTAGGCTACCTTAATTAGCCTCAAAATGCTGAGAATGTCAAAAAAAAAAAGGCAAACCTATTTTGAAGGAGTGTCTACTTCGGTTGGGTTAATTTCTACAACCTTTAAGAAATAGAGCTCTATTTAAAAACTGACAATTTCTATTTATTAGTCCTCTGAAAACTACTTTCTTCAACTTTTGCCTTATTAAATAAAGACTGAACCAATGGCTATTAGAAACAATGCATGTTATAACCACTTTCTGAACTAAGAAGATCCAAAATTATTTGATAAAGTAGCCCCCACTATTTATGTCATTATACTAAGTGACCCTTGACTGATAGTTGAATACATAAGAATGAGAATTCTTTTGAAATGCCAAAATAATTAAATTATGGAATTGAGTAAATATAGTGAAGTAAGAAAACAAAGCAGGCTTTAAATTTTGAATCAATTAGGCTCAAATTCTACACAAGCAGTACTGAGAAAGCTACTTAATTACGTACATCTCATTTTTTCATTCATCTGCATAAGAATATTAAATTTAGTTTTATATACTTCATTCACATTTAAAATATCACAAACTAAATTACTAGGAACATTCTTAAATATTGTATAACCCGAGTATCACAATCAAAATTCTTTCTCCTGGATTCTGCATCCAGAGATTCAACCAATCACACTGAAATATTTGAAAACAAATGTGTCACTAATGACCATACAGTCCCCTCATTATTTTCTACAAACTGTTTGATATTGACACCGTACAAAGTATAAAAATGTAGATTTCTTCTACAGCAGTGGTTTTCAAACTTCCTAATGCTGCGACTTTGATATAGTTTCTCATGTTGTATAACCTTCAAACATAGAATTACTTTTTGTTGCTACTTTATAACTGTATTTTGCTACTGTTATAAATTGTAATTTAATATCTGATACACAGGGCATCAGATATGCCACCCCAAAGGTATCACAATTGAGAATACTGTTCTAAAGTATTCAGGAAACTATGTTAGGATGATAAGCAAATACTGCACCATTTGATGTAAGGGACAGGTTTTGGTTCCTGAGGAAGTTCTTAGAGCCAGCTGCCTCCCCACCTGTGAACAATGAGGGACAGCTGCGGGTTAATAACCCTCACAGAGCTATGGAGAAGCACAGACTGCTGGGCCACTAATGAAATCCATTTCTTACTTTTCATGAATATGAAGATGGAAATATCATACTTCCTGGCCTCCTTTAAAGTCACATGTGATTAAAAAAAAAACCTGACTTCTGATCACAGGTAATGCCTACGCTTCCATGCTGGTTCATACTGGTTGCCCGTGTGAAACCCTTCATTATCTTGTCTGGACGGAAGGCTCATATCAACTGTAAGATATCCCTGTACAATCTGGGCGGAGTTATCTGAGCTCATATTTTGTGGAACACATGCTAGAAGAAGCCAATGGTGGGAGGACAGCAAACAGAAACTTAGGAACTCTCTTTCTGAAATTGGCCTGGGAGAAACACATTCTTGCTGCATTTGAAACTTCTGTGGGTTTTGAGCCAGTAAGCCTTATATTAACCAGTTTTTTTCATATAAAGTCAAAGTACAAGAAGGAAATTGTCAGAAAAGTAGCCATGTAGTCCGAGGCCTCCCTCTACACAACTTAAGTACAACCAATCGCTTAAATTTCATAAAATAATGACCTTTAGCATTTGTTCCAATTCTGATAATTTGACCCCAAAAATTCAACTAACCATAAGCCTATAATTTCGGTCTTCACACAGCATACTTGTTTCAGTAGTATAGATCATAATGTAATACTAGTTTGCATTTAGTTTTGAAAAACAATAGATTGGTCAGTTTTTGTTCATTATCTTATTAGTGCCGATGCAAAGACTCCATGCTCATTGATGCATGAGTATACTGATTTCTCTCTTCTAGAAGTTCGATGAAGTATCTTAAACCAAATTGAACAATGCTAGAATTTAGGATAAATGACAATATTACCCATCATTGATTTTTTTTGTTGAATCCTGTTCATAGCAAACTTCCTTTTACAATACTTTCCATCCTTCCCACCCACTGCTCAGCTAAAAATGCAAAGTGTTAAGTGACCTAAATAAGTCTCAGCTATAGAAGTACATAGGTCAAAAGTATATATCCAGAGACTTCCTAAATATAGGCATGATATATTAGAAATTAAATTTACCGAGAGTCTCTGTGGGATACTAACTTCTCTCCCTAGAACATCTCACTCTTGACAAGGGAGTCCTTTCCTCAAACAACAGCAACAAAAAAATGCTTCTGGAATGAGACTAATTCTATATTTAGGATAGTTACTATTGAACTATTCTATATGAACATAAACACATATATGAAATGTTAAGAAATCCCAGTGCCAGCTATGCTGCTATCCCCTTGAGCTGTTAGAGTTGTCCGGGAGATCTCTCAAGATAACACAGGCTGTTAGAGTTGTCCGGGAGATCTCTCAAGATAATCCAGGCTGTTAGAGTTGTCCGGGAGATCTCTCAACATAATCCAGGCTGTTAGAGTTGTCCGGGAGATCTCTCAAGATAACACAGGCTGTTAGAGTTGTCCGGGAGATCTCTCAAGATAACACAGGCTGTTAGAGTTGTCCGGGAGATCTCTCAAGATAATCCAGGCTGTTAGAGTTGTCCGGGAGATCTCTCAAGATAATCCAGGCTGTTAGAGTTGTCCGGGAGATCTCTCAACATAATCCAGGCTGTTAGAGTTGTCCGGGAGATCTCTCAAGATAATCCAGGCTGTTAGAGTTGTCCGGGAGATCTCTCAAGATAATCCAGGCTGTTAGAGTTGTCCGGGAGATCTCTCAAGATAACACAGGCTGTTATTACCTTTGAGCACCCACCAGAGTTTTACCTTAACATCCTATTGCTAAAGACACCATATGCATAATTCACAGGACAGAGAGAATCACTTTGATATTGACCAGGAAGTTTCCTTTCTGCTGGCTAACACTTTCCAGTACTATGAAAGCTAACTGGTACAAAAGCTTCTGGTACTATAAGAACTGGGTAGGTGTGAAGTCATCAATACCTTTAACCAGATGTGAACTCTGTGAACAGTAATAAGGACCAGCATTCCAAAATATTTCCAGGGATGACATAATGGTATAAATGCTATGGGGCTAGCCAACTGCTTTCTTGTTGCATTTCTGTTTGTGCAGTGGACATTGATAATACAGAAACACATCTGGAATGAAGAGAATAAATAGCAATGGAATACTAAGGCACAATATTTTATTTATATACCCCACCCCCAGGCTCAAGGACTATTGTGGAAGGAAAGGCAGGAAGATTGTAGGAGACAGAGGTTGGGGAATATGGAGAAAAATAAAACAGTGTCTTCTGGATATTAAAGACAATTTAACTCATGAGCGCAAAGAAACTGAGGTTGCCTGATAAGACCAAGAGAATTGGTATTCATAGACTGGGAAGTGGTTCATAAGTCTCCCCTCTGAACTGAGGAGTATGAACGGTTAAGAGCTTCTGGTGAGGGACTCAGACCAAGAGAATTGGTATTCATAGACTGGGAAGTGGTTCACAAGTCTCCCCTCTGAACTGAGGAGTATGAACGGTTAAGAGCTTCTGGTGAGGGACTCAGAAAGGCCCCTGGTATGTTGATCACACTCCAGCAGACTGGGAAGTGGTTCACAAGTCTCCCCTCTGAACTGAGGAGTATGAACGGTTAAGAGCTTCTGGTGAGGGACTCAGAAAGGCCCTGGTGTTGATCACACTCCAGCAGACTGGGAAGTGGTTCATAAGTCTCCCCTCTGAACTGAGGAGTATGAACGGTTAAGAGCTTCTGGTGAGGGACTCAGAAAGGCCCTGGTGTTGATCACACTCCAGCAGACTGGGAAGTGGTTCATAAGTCTCCCCTCTGAACTGAGGAGTATGAACGGTTAAGAGCTTCTGGTGAGGGACTCAGAAAGGCCCTGGTATTGATCACACCCCAGCAGACTGGGAAGTGGTTCATAAGTCTCCCCTCTGAACTGAGGAGTATGAACGGTTAAGAGCTTCTGGTGAGGGACTCAGAAAGGCCCTGGTATGTTGATCACACCCCAGCAGACTGGTTACACTCAGTTGTACATGGATAGCACAACTTGAATTGGATTGGCTATTTTTTGAAAAGATACAAAATTGAGGGTTAGGGAGGCATGTCAGTGCTTACAGGAAATAAATTGCAAATATCACAGCAAGGAAAGGGACTTGGTGTCCTGCATACTATGTCTTGGGCAGTCACGTCCCCAAAAAGAAAACCCCATCTATGTCGGGGGCAGTCACATCTCCAAAAAGAAAACCTTCAAATATATCGTGGGCATTCACGTCTCCAAAAAGAAAACACTGATGCTTCATTCAAAGACAAAACAATGCTTTCCCTTACACATAACTTACTGTCAAAGGGTCTTACATAGTAAGAGTGGATTATACTTCAGACACTGAAAGATATATAACTATTATAAAAAGTACATAAAATTCCCACTGATACTAATTTGAAAAAGCAGCTATCTTAAGAAGTAAACATAGACCAAGTTCTGTCTATATTAACAAAATACACCCACACTAAACAGAAATTCACTCTTGTTTTCAATAACAGGTTTTCAACAAAGCATAAAAAGGCAAAATAGAACTCAATAGAAAAATGCAAACTAAAGTCAGACAAGACAGATGTTGGAATTATCACACAGAGAACTTCAATTACTGTGTTTAATATAACAAGGGCTCTGGTGACAGAGTGAATATTATAGAATAAAGATCTGTAAGTAGGAAGATGAAAACACTTTAAATAAAGTGAAACAAAATCAAAACTAAATACCACCAAAGAAAAGAGTATCTTCAGTAGGCTTATTGGTTGAGTTGGCACTTTTGCATAGAATAGAATAGAATCAGAGTCAATAGAAACCCCCAAACCTGAAGTGCACAAAGAATAAAGACTTTAAGGAGGAAGTCTGAGAAACTGTAGTAATGAAAGACTCAAAATACAAGTATAGCTACAATACAGATGGAAAACAAAAAGAAAAACACATTTGAAGTAAAGTGGCTTGAAATTTCCCTACCAACTCTCTAGGAAAAACCAAAGATGCTGGAAAGCATCTGGGGATGGTATTGCCTGGAGAGATGGCTCAGTGGTTAAGAGCACATACTTCTTTTGCAGAAGACCCAAATCCAGTTCCTAACACTGAAGGTAGGTGGCTCACAACTCCTGTACCTCCTGCCTAAAGACCAGAGACCGGGGTTAATGGGCACTTCCACGCACATTCATATGTACAATACACAAATATACATAATAAAAATCTTTCCAAGGAATTACAGGGATAAATATCTAATACATTGAGGAACACTAACAACCACATGGCATTGTGTCTGAAACCAAGCAAAGATATGGGTGTGACAACACACTTAGAACCCCAGCACTCAAACTCTAGTGACAGAGGGCCACTGAAAATTTGATGCCTACTGCTTTAGATATGAAGTTCCAGTTATCCAAGCAACATACAAGAAATGATGAGATAAGAGAAAGTGTTGAAAAGCATTGCAAGAAACTCCCTCTTCCTTTCTCTCTCTCTGTCTCTCTGTCTCTCTCTGTCTCTCTGTCTCTCTCTGTCTCTCTGTCTCTCTCTGTCTCTCTCTCTCTGTCTCTCTGTCTCTCTCTCTCTCTCTCTCTCTCTCTCTCTCTTTCTCTCTCTCTCTCTCTCTCTCTCCCTCTCTCTCTCCCTCTCTCTCTCCCCTCTGTGAGGCAAACAGTATAGATACTGAGTCCAATTTCAGGAATGAATAAACCTCAATTAGAACAAAGCTATTCAATGCCACGTATTACATTTGTGTGTGTCAGCAATTAAACTGTTATCATAGGTTTAATATTTTAAGGACTTTTGGTGGCAGAGTAAATATTATAAAATAAAGAGGTTAAGGAATACATGAAAATACTTTTTTTTTCTTTTAGTTTTTCGAGACAGAGTTTCTCTGTAGCTTTGGAGCCTGTCCTGGCACTAGCTCTTGTAGACCAGGCTGGCCTAGAACTCACAGAGATCCGCCTGCCTCTGCCTCCCGAGTGCTGGGATTAAAGGCGTGCACCACCACTGCCTGGCAAAGAAAATACTTTTAACGGAAAAGAAGCAAAATAAAAAAAAAATACCATAACACAGAAGTCCAACTTCTGCAGGAAGATATTAAAAAGCATATTAAACACATTAATTGAAGTTCTCTGTGTTAATTTAAACGTGCACTGATGTGATGACCTTTCCAAAGAATACTCTCTGAATATACTATATGTCATGTGATATTAATGTCTGTCATTTTTATAAAATCACATCTTACTTTCCATAGTGAAAACACAAACCTAATGAAGGTTGAAAAAGTTCCTTCTAGAATAACCGAGAATTTGCTGATTGTATTTGATGTCAATAATAAGTTTTAAGAATGCATATGTTAATACTATTACCCTAAACCAGAAAACAAGTATCAGGTACACAAACAAAACACAGACTAGCTTGGGGAATTCTGTCTCCAATGCTACAGAGTGGCTACATGAAATCATCTCTTTCTCTCTCTTGTATAAACACAACAGCTTCCTAATGAACACATGTGCCAGTGCTCCTGTTCCCTGTGGAGGAAACAGTAAGTGATTTTAGTCAGCACCTTCCAGCAGCCTTCCCTGCTTTCTTCATCCATGGGACTGCAAGTGAGTTGTTGAACAAATTACCCCAGGACACTTCACAAGGCTTCTCCTCTCACCCTCCACAGCAGGGCAGGTGGAGGAATCAGCAGATAGTCTGGAGCTGGGTCTCTGGTCTCTGGGGGACCAAATAATCCCCAAGTGTGGATTACTCAGCTATGACTTGGAGTGGAATTCCCTAGTGCTGAACATACATTTATTTAGTCATGTGAACAGGAAAACTAAGTGCAAACAGTTTTTGTGGAAAGCCACTACAACTGGATGTTTTCCTTTTAAAAGTCATTTTAAGCTGGTTGATGGTAGCACACGCCTTTAATCCCAGCACTTAGGAGGCAGAGGCAGGCAGATCTCTGTGAGTTCGAGGCCAGCCTGGTCTACAAGAGCTATTTCCAAGAGAGGCTCCAAAACTACAGAGAAACCCTGTCTCAATAAAAACAAAACTAAACAAAAAAGTCATTTGCCAAGTCTTGATAAGAACAGATTGGAGAAACAGACTGATAATAGGAAGATGTATGTCAACTCATTACAAACTTAAGGTGCTTTTCTATTTAACTCAGCATTAAACCTGAAGCCCTTAAAAATGGTGTTCTAATGAATTATTACTGCCAACTTGACATAACTTAGCGTCTCCAGGCAAGAGGGAACCTCAGCTGATTAGTTTTCTTAAGCAAACTGGCCAAATGTGCTAGGTATTGGCTTTATTGATGATCAATATGGGAGAGAACAAGCCATGGTGAGTGGGACCATCCCTAAGCAGGTGGGCGTGCGCTCCACAAGAAAGCTAGCAGAAAGGAAACATGTACGCAACCCACTAAGTATATGCGATGTCTTCTGCTCCAGACTCCTGCCTTGACTTCCTGCCCTGACTTCAGTGATAGACCTTCCCATTGGTGGACCATACGTGGAAGTGGAAGTGATACAAACCTGTTCCTCTTGGAGTTTCTTTTGGTCTTATCATAGCAACAGAAGGTGAATTAGAATAGATGGCCCACTGCTGCCTCTCCTCCCTTTTGTTTCTTTCTTCCTCATTCATGTCCTTCCAACTTCATGGCTGTGCAGAAATGCAATCATCGCTGTGCGGAAATGCAATCTTTGCTGTGCGGAAATGCAATCATTGCTGTGCGGAAATGCAATCATCGCTGTGCGGAAATGCAATCATCGCTGTGCGGAAATGCAATCATCGCTGTGCGGAAATGCAGTGCCCACATAGCGCTCCTGCATCAGTTCTCCCTCTGCTCGTTACGTCTTCTATCATCCTGCCGTGTGCCACTCTCTTAGCCCCTCTTAATTTTTGTCAATCCTCATGATGGCTCTCCCCTTGATCACCTTATTAAAGTTACTATTCAGATTCCCAAACCCACCTCTGTGTGTCCATTCACCATCTCTAGGCATTCATGAGTGTCTGTCTGTCCATAAGGGTGTGTGTCTGTATGTATTTGTACCACTTGTCAACTATATATATTATTTTTAACTTTTGTTTACAAGTCTAACATATGTCTTTACAAAAGTGGGTGGTTTTGGTTGTATTTCTTTGTATTGCTTTAATTTTGAGTCCCTAGTACAAATGACCTATTACTGCACTCAATAAATGAAAGTGTGAAGAAAAACTGGCATATCTAGATTATACAAAATAATTCAATAATGAATTAGTTTCGCTATAAATGTATAATAAGCACTGTTACTTTATATTTCTCCCACATCATTGATGTCATAAGAAATAAAGATGGCGATTTTGTAATGTTGGAGTCCTAACAAAATCAAAAACACAATTACTGAGGTTGAGATTAAGTATATCTGAATCACAGTCCATCAAGTCCTCCAGATAAAATTCTACCTCAGGCATGTGCTCCAGGTTAATTTTGTAGAGCAGGGTAATTAGTATTCCTGCATTCCTCACTCTGAAAGCCCTTACACTGAATGGACTGAATTGTAACGAAACAATCTGCCGTTGGCTTCCCACGTTAAGACTCCTAACCTCCAACAACGAGCTCTACCTCAATCAGAATCATTAGTTGCTCCAGCAGTGCTGGGCATTTTTTATAAACCCACGATGAGTGTGAACACACTAATGAAACCAAGTAGCCACTCATCCTTGACACAGCTAACTTCTGCCACTCTAGCTCCCGAAACCTTCAAAATGAATTCCAAATGCCAATTACTGACTAGGGTAGGGTGATGCCTGGGGGGCGATTTCAGACACAGACCGGCAGACTGCCAGCTCATTTCCACATTGCCCAACATTCAACTGCAATGGTTTTCAGCAACTAAAATCACAAATAGTTTGTCAAAGCTAGAATTGGCATTTAATATTCTATAATGATGTTAACATAGCTAAACATAGGTCATAAATAATGCATGTGTGTGTTATTGTGCCTATAATAGTAATTATAAGCCTAGAGAAGAAAGATAGTTAATGAGTGTATTTATTAAGTAAGCTCCTGGTTGGCTCTGTAAAACACACCTCTCTGTTAATCAGCCTTCGTGGTGATGGAGGTGGGATCTTTGTACACTGACTATCAGTCACTGATGGACACCAGTAGACATCAATGTCCCATCATTGTTCCTGCTACACTGATGGGCATTTAGACTTCCTGAATAAGAGGAAGTTCTCCAACTTTCCTATTCCCATAGCAATGGTAGTAGATCACGCAATGCATAGATCATGAAAGCATGCTATGGTGGGGGTACGATTGAGAGGGTCTGGGAAGAGCTCTGACTACATCTGCTAATGGTGCTAAATGCTGGAGAAGAAACATCTCATGAAATCACCTTTTGGTAAGAGACCTTGCTTGCTCTTTTTGTCTTGACTCAGAAACCACAGTGTCTTGGATGTTCTCTGGAGCAGTCAGTTGTATGCTTTCCCTTAGAACCCACCAGGCACTGATTAAGTGACTTACAGAGCTTATTACGAACATTAAAAGCTAAACACAGTGCAGTCTGAAACAGCAGCTAGCTCCAACCTTGACCACAATTTTTCAAGTACTAAATAAACACTGTAACCTAACTCCTGATGTGGGAGAGTCTTCTGTTTTGTGTGATTTCATTGGTTAATAAAGAAAATGCCTTGGCCCTTTTATAGATCAAAAAATTAGGTAGGTGGAGTAGACTGAACAGAATGCTGGGAGAAAGAAGCCGAGTCGGGGAGTCACCATGAGTCTCCTCTCTGACGCAGATGGAGGTTAAGATCTTTCCTGGTAAGCTACCACCTCATGGTGCTACACAGATTATTAGAAATGGGTTAATCAAGATGTGAGAATTAGCCAGTAAGAGGCTAGAGCTAATGGGCCAAGCAGTGTCTAAAAGAATACAGTTTCCATGTAATTATTTCGGGTAAAGCTAGCCGTGCGGGAGGCTGCGTCCCATCGCCCAGCTCCCATCTTCAAAATTTCTTAATAAATGCTTTTACTTGATCATCCTAAAATTTAGTGCTGACTTCATTTATTATTCTATTTGTTTTGGCAATGGAGGTATCCCAACTATTCCATGTCAGGAAGGTAGACTGAGTCTCTCAAGGATTGCCCCTCTACTTTAACTATTGTTAAAATTGGAGCTGTGGTTTTGCTGGACAGAATGGGCTCAAAATAGAAGAATCTTGCACAATAATAAACTTCAGAATACATATTTAACTGCTTAATGACGAAGTAGCAGATTAAAATGAGTAGCATGAATGTATTCTATAATGAACACATTTTTGTCTCTTTTTTGCCTGATTTACTCTCTTTGGGAATATATATGTGTACATGTGTGTTATTTTTCAGATAACATCTCTTATGAATTAATTACTCCACATAATTTCTTTTTTAACTCCACTTATTTTCTTTTAATTTTTACTGCACTTATTTTCATTATTTAAAAATAATTAATTATAAGCCTTTGCTTTAATTGGCAAATACAAAGACTTCTTAGAATAACAGAGAATCATTGGTACCAGTGCCTATTCCTAGAGTTGGCAGAACTTGTATATTAGCATGTTTGTTAAATGACTCAATACACTATTTCTTTAACTGATCTCCAAATTTTCAAAAATTTTCCAGTTCTGATTTTTTGACATGAGGACTACTTCATTTTGGAGAAATGCCGTGCATATCAGTGAAAATCTCTCTTCCTTTTATAGCATTTTTGACCCAATCTGCAAATGGTCCATCATCTATTTTAACTTTACCCCTTTTAGTTTCATCTCACACTTATGGTTTCTTTGCTTCCTTCCTTTCTTGCTTCCTTCCCTCCCTCCGTTTCTCTCTTTCTTTTTTCTTTCATCTTTCTTTATTTTTCTTTCTCTCTTTCATCATTCATTGCAGAAATGCCAGTTTCTGCAATTTCCTTTCATGAAACACACCTGGCTTCATCTTTCTCGGCACTGCCATTGTCACCAGCATCCCACTCAGACTTGCTCTCTCATGTCCAACTAGTCATCCATTTGGTCTCCCATAAACACTCCCATGACACTGAGAAAGTCCCTCTTTCTAAGAATATATATTTGTGATTGCTTTTCATGTCATAGTGGAGTTCAGTGGCAGAAGATAACCTTGTCATGTTCCTACTCCCACACTTCTTTATCCATCCTAACTGTGGAAATCATGGTAATCTGAGAAGAAGGACTTAGAATTGTTTGCATGCCATTCACCATTTATTCTCACTTAGAAACCTGGAGAAAGAAGGTAGAGAACCTGGGTAACAGTTATAAATATGCTAATAAATTGGTTTGTGGTTTGATATGCTAATGATATTTATCAGAAATAAAGTTCTTACTAAGAAAAGTATGGGCCAGTGAGATGGTTCAGCAGCTATAAGTGCCACTGCTTAGACTCGTGACCTGAGTTCATGGGACCCAGATGGTGGGAAGAGAAAACTAACTCATGGAAATTGTTCTCGGATCTCCTGTTCTGTGACACTCTTCCTGGGAAAACAAGAATACACTGAGATAGGAAACCATGCATTCTAATTGTCAATGTACAATTTGCTCAAATAATGAATTTGTGGGGGATACTTAAAAGAGCAGAAATGACTCAAAGCTGTACATCAAAAGTCACCCCAACATAGATGACACCTTACAAAAGAGGGAAATTTGGAGCACACAGCACAACTTGAAGGAGCTCAACAGGTTGGAAACATCATTCCCGGGGAGCAGAACTGGTCTGAGCCTCTTTTGGGCAGCTCAGCTGGTCTCTGCAATTTTTGGCAGGCTTGTTTTGTCAGAAAGTGAATCTCAACAGTCCTTAGTGCACAAGATAGAGTCAGTGGCTCCTGTCAGTTTTAGGGACCTCCTGAAGTCTTAAGTTGTTTGTTTTATGAGATATAGATCCTTCCTATAAAATAGAATATTTCACCTCCTCTATAATCTCCTGTGCCTTAAAAAAAGTTTTTTTTTTCAAAATGAACATTTTTGTCTCATCGGGAACTACTACCCAATACTTCAAAACATGGGCACACACACACACACACACACACACAGAGAGTGAATAAATAAGTGCAATAAAAATACTTTTACGAGAATATACTCGATTTAAAATATTTTCTTTCAGGAAAGCCCAGAATGTATACGGCTTTTGGAACGCAGCTCTCTGGACATTAGAACAGATAAAGAAATATGACTGAAAGTAAAGATCTGCCAGATTCGGAAAATCCCAGCGGCTGAGCTAATCTGCCAACTTTCCATCCCTCTGCCTTACCTCTGTGGTCGTTCACTTCCACAGGTCACTGCCAGCAAGAAGACGACGCCAGAGGCAACTCTCTGATCTTAGATATCCAGACCTGTGAGCCAAATAAACTTTTTGGGGTTTGCTGATTTGTTCAGAACTTTTGATAGACATTTGTACCATGTAGCCCAAGTTATATTTGAACTAAAAGCCCTTTCGTCTCAGCCTCCCAAATGCTGATATTCCAGGCTATTGCCATCAGGCCTTTCTAAGTGTATTATAAGAGATAGATTTTAATTTATTAATTTAACACTTATTTGCTGACTGGTGTGGGAAGTTAAGTGGGCATGTGAATGCTACAGCACACATGTGGAGGTCAGAGGACAACTCATTGGACGTCTCTCCTTCAAACATATGGATCCCATGGATTTTGCTCAGATCGTCAGGCTTGGCTGCCACTGTGTTTTGCCTACTGAGTCATCCCCAGCCTGAATTTTCATTTCCACACTCAACTCAGTACTTAAAGCATGAGTTTCAGTCTCACTTATCAGTCAGAGTTATTGTAAATCTAGGACTATGGTTTCTACTTTAAATTTTTTTGCTTTTACAATTGCATTGTGTCATTATACAGGATGCTATGTTGCATAAGGACATTTTCATATAATATATATAAGATATAAAATGTGCACTGAGCATGTTTCCTCCTCCACTGATGTTGTTTGTTTTTCCTGAGTTGTATAGAATCTTGGAAACTTCTAAGCAAAAAAAAAAACATACATCTTGGTACTTGTCTTTCTGAGGCTGACTTAAAAGATTTAATAAGATTATCCCAAGATAGCATAAAATTCCCCTAGGAAGACATCATTTCTTCTTCATGACTGGACAAATCCGTTGCGTGCACGGCACATTTTATTTATCCATTTCTCTGTTGTTGAACACATAAGCTTCTGACTCCTTGGTTGGTTTTATAACTCAGCTATTGTGAATGCTGTACAAGTATCTCTATCATATGCTGATTTTTAGTCTTTTGTCAAATACTTAGGAATGGGATAGTAGTAAGATATGGTAGAATTAATTTGAATGTTTTGAGGAAACTCAAATACGAATTTCATAATGGCTGGATTAGCGTACATTCCCAAAAAAAATTCCTTTTTGCCCACATCCTCATCAGCATTTGTTGTGATTTGTTTTCTGAGGTTCTTGCATGAGAAACATGAATGTTAATAAAGTTTTAATTTATAGTTCTATAACTGACTTATGAGAATTAACCTTTTTGTATGCAAATTGGACATTTGTTGTTGTACTCTCTAATCATTAGTGTGTAAATCTTTTTACATGCTAAAATGCACATTATATTTAAATAGTAGGTTTTACTTTTTAGGAATATTAGTGTTTTCCACTGTATCATATTCTTTAAAATAAAGGGTTTGTAATGTTATTGTAGGTTATTCATACATCTAAATGCATAAAGCCTTTATCAAAAGCCTCCAGCTGGTTCTTTTATTCTTTTGATTTCCAGAGATGTGTGTGATTGTTGTATAAGATTAAATAAAGAGTTATTAACGTGAATAAATGCATCATACACTGGTAATCTTCCCATTTCAATATATGCTAATTAGTAACCTCACTATGACTAAATGATTACACACAAAGGTTTACAACTTGATTTGTACTTTTCCATGCTGAGAAAAAGAATGCACTCAGTATGCTCCAACACTGACTGATGAAAAATATAAGTCTGTACATTAATAATTTTCAAGAATTATTATTATTACCTTATTACCAAGATTCATAGAAGAAAGGATGTATGACTAAATATGTTAACCAATCAAATCAACAAAATGCAAATTTGTTCATTACATACATAATTTAAATTATAATATATCTATGACCACAACTAAATAGAAATATAAGCACTTAAATTTTCCCATTGTTTTGTTAGTAATATATATTGCTAAATATGAATTATCAGAAAATAGCTATAGATATTTTAATTGCTTTCCTAAGCCAGGCACTGGAGTCAGTGACTCGGATTCTTTTAAGATCCTTCTGAGAGCCCTGCAAGGCAGATATTTTTATCCTTATTTTATAAAATGGAAACTTAAATCCTCAGAGGTTTAGGAATTTCAAAGTCTTATTTAATAAGGAGATCAGTTTGTTATTCTGTATGGTAAATGTGTGTCTGTTTATTTTTCTATACTCTCGGGATAGTGCTAGATGCTTTGTAGAACTATCCTATGACTTATTTATGGTTAGCACATTACAGTAATAGTTTAGGGTACTCTTAGCTTTCTCTTCATTTCAGCATTTGCTCAAAATGTGGCTCTGAAAAAGCACCTAAAAAGCCAGAATTTGAGGTCTCCCAACCTACTGAGTGAGATTCTGCATTTCATCACAATGGTTGTTAGAAACACTGAAGACAGAAAGTGACCACCTTATACAGTGGAGGTTTGCAGAGGGCGCACAGGATAGAGAAGGACTTAAAAGCTTTTCTACGGAACAATTACCTTTATCCAAATTAAATAACATTCCATATTTACATTCCTACCAACCAACTCTAGCAGATAACTAATAAAGAATACTAGCTATGGAACCAAAGGATATATAGCAAATGAAAGAAACTGTTAAAGGACTTACTTTCCCTTGTCATATTTCAATTCTGGCTGTGTTACACTTCTGGCCCTACAGGCTGCAAGCAGAAATGTCTGAGTGATACTGATGACAAAGCACTGGCATGAAAATTCCAGGGCCTAAACTTTGCAGCCCAATGTGAGATAATTAAGAATGCCAGATTAAAGAAAAGAAGTTATAAATAGACCTTGCAAGAATTACAAGCCAAAGATAAAGTTGGCTTCCCCTGAAAAGGGAGTTGGTAAATGGTTATAGTGAAACCAACAACAGCAGCTGAAGACATCAACTTTCTGGTGAGAAAGACATTAGCCTCTACCTTCACCAAAGAACTCGTAGCTATAATCACTCCCTCCCTCATGATGCTTTTCCTTAAGTGAAAGTTTTGACCTTCCCCCTGCCACATTTATATAGCTCTCAACCTAAGAATGTTTATTTCCAGTTTGTGCTTCAACATAAAACTCATTTGCACCTAAAAATTAACTGTGTGTCATACATCTCACAAACTAAACTGATTTTTCTGAAGCTATGCAATAACTGCAAAGTGACTATTTTAATATAGAGACAAAGTTTGTGCAACAATTTAAATGTTGCATTACTTATTGTCGGTCAAATGTATTTGAAAAATATATACAAAAGAAACAAGAGTTGTCATCAAAATATAATGCATTTCAGATAGATACAAACTGGGAAACAAAGACATGTTGATTTGACTTCAACAAGTCACAAGTTTTATGTCCAAGGGAAGGGAACGAAAACTAGATAAGAAGAAAAATCAGTTTTCTCCAATGGAGTGTCATCAACTATGTTTCAGGACAAGCCCAATGACCGATCATAAGCAGTGAGTCAGCACAAAACAGACTCCTCTGTGTGTGTGTGTGTGTGCGTGCATGTGCGTGTGATCAAAAGTAGCGAGCCAGCACAAAGAGATTCCTTTGTGTGTGCGTGTGCATGTCTTTTGTTTTATTTGAACATTGTTTTATCTTGTTAGATTATGTTTATTTCTTTAGGTAGCGGTTTCCTGTGGTGGGAGAGACCATGAAGTTGTGTATGTAAAAAAGTGGAAAGAAGACTGAGGTTGTTTGGGGAGGAAAAAGAATATGAACAAAATATATTGTGTGAATTAAAATAACAAATGTTGAAAATTTCCCAGAATGCCAAAGTTCTGTTCAAGCCCACGACTGGTTAAAGGTAATCTTTTCCTTTGATAAGTTAGCTTCTAAACCTATTTCACCATTAAATATTCACCTATTAAATATTTCACTCCATTTACTGCGCAATTTTTTTCCAGTTATCTGATTATCTCATTCATACTGAGGGATGGTGTCTCAGGACATGATGGTCCTGACTTTACAAACTTGAAATAGTGTTGTCCATGGCTTCAGGAGCTTCCTATTGACAAGAGAGGGATAAGCTCACCCTGTGGCACATTAGCATCTTCTGAAAGGAAGATGTGTCTTGTGTGGCATCTAAAAATGAAGAATGACAGGCAGTACCATTGTCAGACAGACAAAAAAAATGTTCTCGTAAAAGATGGATAGCATTGAGACCAATTGAATTCCACAGACTATGCCCAGTTCTTTGACAGATTCTGTCACAGGATACTGGAGATATTAGGAGGAAAGCATTGATGCTTCACAGGCAAGGCTGTAGGGGAACACGGACTGCACAGACGTTCCCAGAACAGCCAGGGTGTTAAAATATGACTTGTTCTTGCATGGGAAAACATTTTAAACCATTTACATTACATCTTGACAAGTGTCTGCTATGAATTATAGAATTTAATTATTATTCTATGAGATATTCTTTCAGTTTTAATAAAAAAAATAAATTTTGTCATTCCAATTTTCAAGATGTAAGTTTGACCTACTTTTACCTTGTCAGATATTCATATATATAAATAATTTGTCTATCATCTGTCTGTCTATTATATTCTCTATATTTTTCTCATTTCTATTAGCATGTTAGCGCACCATCAATTCATAATAGTCTTTTTAATCTACCTATCCTCTATCCTTGAACTCCTCTAAGCCATTATCAACACAGAAGTCAGCATGATCACACGTAGAAGCAAATTCCGCAAGAGGGACAAATCATTTTAAAACTCTTCAGCAGCCAGTTCCAGCACTCAGTCCCCTGAACGAAGGATGATCGTTGTGGGAGCAATCTGTTCTCGTGTCCTTTTCTCTCTCAAGGAGGTTTGAGCAGCCAAAAGGAAATGCTAAGAAATCCTTAAATCCCAGTAAGTAGTATGTTCCATGTGTCCAAATTTTATAAAAATTAAATAAATAAATAAATAAATAAATAAATAAATAAATAAATAAATAAATAAATAAAGCTAGATGCAGAAACTTTACCTTTAAGTATAACATATAATTTAGTTAGGATCATGTGCCCGGAACCAAGCTACTTGCGTATAAATTCCAAATTGTCACAAGTTACGTAGTTTTCCTCAGGTTGTTTTCCTATGCTCTTCAGATTATTTCTCCATAAAGTTCAGAATATTATCAATTCCTACACATCATGAAGTAATTGTGCAGATTAGGAGTTAGTAAACCCAGAAGCATTTAGAACTACTCTTAGCACATAGTGGGGTGATTTCTTGGTTGGCACATAGTGGGGGTGATATATTAGTTATTACAGGCGGTGAGAAAAATGCAGAGATTGGAAAGTCAAAGAGGGAGAAATAAAATAACTGTAATGTCACGCTGCACATGTGTAGCCTACACTCACATCGGGAGGTCTCTTTTACTACACTTCCAAACTGTCTTTTCTACATTCCTCTTAGATTAGACCAGAAAGAAATGAAAGACAGGAAAGGTTTCAAAGTTCTTAGCTACTTTGTCCAATTTCTCCTTTAATCAGTTTATTTCTTGTGAATGATGGAATGTTATATGACATTTCATTCTTTTTCAAGGTAATAAAACATCCTATTCAAATCTGGCATAAAAGTCACAAGATCTTCACTTTCATCGTCTTTCTTCCAGGTTGACTTGAAATGGATGAATCATGAAGTCACAGCTTGTCTCTTCACTGGAACGTTTGCTCTGTGAATACTCTGGCTCTCCGTATAGCATGAGAAAAAGCTGTCCTATGGATAATGACTTTATAGTGGCTGGGACCCAAATCATTCTGGTTGCTTTGGGTTTGTTTTACCTCTCTGTGCATCTCTGGCGCTTCAGGGAACTCATACAGCAGAGTTCTGTTTGATGCCCTATAGCGCAGGACTCCCAATGTCGTTCAGTGTTCTTCCTATTGCCACATTTTGCTGAGCTCACTATAGAACCCTCAAGTCATCCTGTCCAAATGGTGTTCATCACTTTTCACAGTTCTGTCTCATGTGGCACCATTATTACATCCCTAGAAATGAAATACATATTTTTTCACCATAGGACAAGCCCTTCTTGCCTGGAAGGTAACTATTTGACCTACCTTTATGTGTTCAGGGAAAAGATCTGCTTCCCAGCCTAAAAGCACCTTCACAGATTTTCATTAGTTTTGTCATTGTTGTTGTTGTTGTTTTTAAATCAGTCATGCACCAGGCAGAGCATCTCCCAGACACCAGAGACATTAAGATTATTCCTAGACTGGTTTTCTAGGAGACTTCTTACTTTCATTTTCCCTTAGGGGACAAACATGCCAAGCCTACTGGACCTTTGCCAAAGAAATCTTCTCATTTAAACAACATATCTCATGTAATTAAGGGTGGAGGAACACTGGTGGTGCTGGTGAAAGCGTATCTCTCGTTAGCATTTCCATTCTCACATAGATGTATCATCACCCAAGTTTGAAAAGTGACAGGATTATTTCCTGACTGCTGTCTACAATGAGAGGGCTAAGGAAAATCCCACAGCTGAGTAACCAGCAAGAGTGTCCACTCAACCCCCTCCTATATTGTCTAGGACATTTTCAAGAGACACTGATAATTATTTTTACTGACATATGCTTTTTCCTAGGCCTAAATCCTGATAAATGAACATATAATCTTATCAAATAAGTAATAAATGAATAGAAATGCATTAGTAAAAGTTACCCAATAAATAATAAGGGAGTCTATTAGCCGCAGATCACAATAACTCTGACTACTATGTGCATGCATGCAGGTATATACATCAATAAAATATATACACAGCCTTGAACATCTAGGACATACCATTATTAGACCATGTCTGAATGAGAATGCCCCATACACTCATATATTTGAGTGCTTGGTCTCAACTAATGAAAATCTTTGAAAAGTATTAGGAGTTGTGGTCTTGTTGGAGGAGGCCTGTCGCTGGGCATGTGGGATGAGAGGATTTGAAAGCCAGTGTTATTCCCAGTTAGCTTTCTGTGTCAAGATCAGGTCCCCTCTTCTCTATTGCTTAGGGGCTTAGCCAGGGTCATCTTTGTGGATTCCTGGGAATTTCTCTAGAGCCAGGTTTCTTACTAACCTCATAATGGCCCATTCAATTAAGAAATCTCTTTCTTTGCTCCCATCTCTGTCCCTCCTCCATATCTACTATCCTGTTCCCTCAAGCTGCATGGCTAGGGCAGACTAAGGGGCTACTGGCAGTGGTACCAGGATTTATCCCTATTGCTTTAACTAGCTTTTGGGGAACATCTCTTTTGATGTATACCTTGCTCAACCTAGATATAGTAGTGAGGGCCTCGGATCTTCCCCAAAGCAATGTGCCTTAAGAAATTCATGGGCAGCCCGGAGAGATGGCTCAGTGGTTAAGAGCACTGGCTGCTCTTCCAAAGGTCCTGAGTTAAATTCCCGGCAACCACATGGTGGCTCACAACCATGGAATGAGGTCTGGTGCCCTCTTCTGGCCTGCAGACATACACACAGACAGAATATTGTATACAATAAATAAATAAATAAATATTTAAAAAAATAATTAAAAAAAGAAATTCATGGGCATGGCGTGGGTATATGAAGGGGATGGGAGGTGGGGAAGGAATGGGAACTTGGATTGGTATGTATAATGAAAAAAGATAATTTGTTTTCTTTTTTATTGGCTTTTCTTAATATTGAGACATATTTGCTCCTGGAACCACCAATTACTTCAAGAGGAAGATGGGCATTGAAGAGTCTCCTTGTGGAACCCTGCCCTTTGGGCAAGAAATTTCTCTTGCCTGGACTGATTAATAGTGTACTATATGTACTGGATATGCAGGACCCACAAAAATGACTGCTGAACTTGCCAAAAGGTGAGACAGTCCTTCAGGGTTCCTGTTTCATAAGTCTACCAGACATATTGCAGGACACAGAAGAAAGTGACTGACAAGCTACCCATATATATGAAAAGTCTTTCAAATTTCCTGCTTCATAGAAAAGTCTACCAGACACTATGGGCCTATGGGCTGAAGATGGATGCCCCAGTATTACAGAACTTTGGGTGACTGTCCAGGCAGCAAGATGTTGCTCTCAATTCTAAAGTTTTGGAAGTTGCTTACAATGCACTTCCTGTTTACTTAGGTAATATTATATCCTTCTATAGTTTTTGCAGAGTTGAAAACAGATAGTTATAGTTATAATTTTCCTTAGTTATCATAAAAGATGAATTAGATATGAAACTTTCCAAATACAAATTGACTAAATATTATAAGTGTAATTCTTACTTGACACCTGTTTTCTTATATGAAATTTTAGTATGTTAAAGTTAAAACATTACTTTTATTTAGACAGAAAAGGGGAGATGATATGGATGTGTTGCCCTGAATAAAGCTGCTTTCGCTTATTGCAGGGCAGAATATAGCCAGACTGGACGAGAAATAGAGAGAGAGAGTAGTTGTAATCAAGGAAACACCATGTAGCTGCTGAAGTAAAAAAATAACACTGGGAAACTTACTGTTAAGCCACAGCCTCATAGGGATACATAGATTAATAGAAATGGGTTAATTTAAGATATAAGAACTAGCTAGGCATACACCTAAGCTATTGGCCAAACAGTGTTGTAATTAATACAGTTTTTGTGTGATTATTAGGTTCTTAGTGCTTGGGAAATGAACAAGAAGCCTCTGTTTACACCTGAGGGGTTTTCCCTATTCTATGTACATATGCTTTACTTTCCCTTACAGAACTGTGAGACATGGTTAATATTCCAATATTGGTATCTCATTGCCAACTGTTGCCTCTGTTGAGACAGAAAATTTCCCAGGATTAGAAGTTGTAGTTAGTAACTCCAGATAAGAGATTTGAGAAGCATTAGTGTCCTGCTGAAACTTAGGGGGAAATATCCGAGAAAGAACAGAATTTCCAGGGGAAACTGCAGCTATTGCACATGTGACTGACAAAGTAAAGCTAAAAACTACCAAAATAATCATAAATCTGATAGAGAAAAGAAGCTGCAAGCTGCATAAACTTTGCAGATTCCTACACTGTCACGTGGCCTGCTGGTTCTTGCCAAGAGATAGTCCATTTCCACCAGTGTCTTACCCTAGGAAATCTGTTGAACAAGTAGTGATATGCTAGTCATAGAGTAGGCTGCATGGCTCGCAACATGTCACAGACCAGACAACCAGCATTTCCATAAATTCTCTCATTTATCTATACTGATGGCCTCATTCAACCCACTGTACACACTACAAGAGTCACCATTAAGCAACCCTGAATGCCAGTCTCCTCTTAATGTTTCTAGCTTTTGCATGACTTTAAATTTATTAACCTAACTTTAAAGGATGTACTAATGCTTGTCTAAGTTCTTCCCCAACATGGCAAGCAGGTAACAAATCACATTACTAGCCTTTAAACATGCCAATAAACAATGAAGTAAGTCCACAGGAACAATGTTGACAAGGTCTTCACAAGCCTAACTGTGAGAGGGAATTTGGAAACATTAGCATTAAGTGGGCTGTGATGTCTCTGTCTAGAGTGTAGAATCTATTCTTTCCACTCAGTCTATGATGAGCTATGGGATATGTACCTTTGGTTCACCCCAGGACCTGAAGTAAATTAGTAACTGAAAAGATCGGCCTAAGTGAACACTTAAAAAAACTATAGCCATTTATTATTCTCAAAGTTATATGGAAAACTACCTCTATTATCCTTTCTTTACACTGAGAATATTATAAAGGAGAGCATTTATTTTCAAAATCTTTATAGAAACAATATACACTTGCTTCTATTGCTAAAGGCTGTTGTGTGTTAGTGCTCTCTTGCTTCTGAATATGAAGCTAATATACGAGGCTAATAAGGCTTCCCAGTGAACAAACACATGCGGGTAAAAGGCACTGACAATAGCCATCAAAAGACAGGCCACTCAGCTTTGGGGACTTAATTTTGTAAGTAGGAGGACACTACCCCAAAATGGGTCAATATTGTGCAAGGGGATGCCATGCTAATGGTGGGAATACAGAATATTTCAAGAGGCAATGTCTAAGCATGGACAGAATGTGATAAGCATGGGTATAAGGAACTGCCAGACTGCAACATAGACTTGGCAAGGCCTCTGTCAGTCCAATGGAGAGCCTTGGATCAAAGATGATCCAATACAGGCATCCCCATTGAAGTAGACATCAAGCAAGACTACTTGGAAGAGATTATGGCCTCTGGTCAAGCTGAGATAGGCCTGAAAGAGATCACAGGTAGTCCTCACAGGTACGCAGCAAGTTTTCCCTTGAATGAGGTGCTGATCTGTGCTTCCCTGCAGTATCTCCTACAGATACAAAGAGCTACTCAGTTGCCAGGCAGGTGCAGTAAAGAACAGCAAGGCTGTCAATTACGATGTTTTGATTTTGGGATTCCACATGTGATTGAAGGACTGGTTTTTAACAAGTGAGAAATAATATTAGGATTGGGGTTGGTTCCAATTTCCCTACACATAATGTGAATCAAGTATCTCAAAGGCCAGTGCTCTTTTACATTAGGAATCAGCAAGGCTATCATTTCTAAGATAATATCAAAAAGGAAGGAGCATCTGGAGAATATGATAGTGCAGTCCCTAATAAAATGCTTGAGCAACAAACTGTTTCAATTAACATGGACTAGTTTATGCTTCAATAAAGAAGATTCTCAGTGTCAATGACTTCCAGCTCATACTTAACTTGTCACACTTTGTATCTTCATGCAAATTCGCCTGAGCCTTTCAGAACACAAGATGTCTGTCTTCACAGTAGGGTGGGGCTGTTTGTGGGCAATATATTCTCTTAAAGCTCTTGCCAGGAGGTCACTGACCACACCACATGGCATTAACAGCTGTCCAGTGAGCACTGTGGGCAGATGGAGCTGCTCTCAGGGCAGGGCAGAGCACAGGAGCAAGTACACACAATAGACAAGGAGGGGTGTGCCCCATTGGGCCTGCATGTCATGTTACTGACAGGCTATACCACTCACGATAAGATTGTTTTGTTTTTGTCCAATCTTAGATCATCTTTATTTGTATCCACTATAGAAACAGGCATTTCTAAAGAAGAGACAAGAAAAAAATCCAGCATTTTCTTGTGCTGGGCATCAAACCTAAGGACTAACTGAGTTACATTTCCAGCCCACGTGTCAAACTGTAATTTACCCTTTTGCCTTTTTGCAGCGCTGAAGATAGGACCTAAGGCTTCATCCATGCTAGGCAACCTGTCCACCAAGAAATAAGAAGACCAGGCCTCAAATTCACAGAGATCCACCTGTCTCTGCCTGCTAAGTGCTGGAATTAAAGGCATGGGCCGCCATCCCCGCCCCCAGCTTTCCCTCCTTTCTTATTTTTTTCTTTTCTTTTAAATGTTTTTCATGTAAGCAAGTCTTTTGCTCTTCTGATCCAATGGTCTCCAAAGGCTGGAGAGCTGGCTCTGCAGTGGAGTGCATGTTGCACAACACTGAGCAGAGGAATTCAGATTTCAGTGTCTGTTTATCAAGCCAGGAATCCCACTGCCATATGTAACTCCAGTTCACGTGATCCATTATCCTTTTCTGATGAAAGCAAGAAACTGTGGAATGGAAGCACAGCTGCACATAACTGCATGCAAACACACATACACACTTACATACTTTCATTCATGAACACACAATCAGACAAACATACATATAAATAAATTAAAATAAATCTTAACCTAAAAAAAACATTAAAATGGACTTAGAGCTATCCAAAGTCTGCTTATCACTACATCTTCTTTAGATTGATATCACGCTCTCCCTCCTCTGAACTTTCAACACATGCTGACATGTTTTCAGGTTTGCTTTGCTTTGCCTGGGTAGCTGCAGTCACAAACGCTGAGTCTTAGAACAATGTATAGGTCATGTCATGCTTCTGGAAGGCCGAAGTCCAAAGTGAAGTTCAAAACAAGGTTATGATTCATCTGAAGTTTAAGGCAGGAACTGTTCCTTTCCTGACTTAATTTCTGGCAAGCATTCCATAGCTCTCAGGTGGCTGCTTTGTCTCTATGGGTGTTACATGTCTTCCCAATATTCATGTCTGGGCCTTCATCTTAGAAGAAACAAGCCATAGTAGATTAAAATCTACACTGATTATTTAATTTTAACTTTCTGAAATCTTTCTATACTCTATTAATAAGTAACTTTACACTCTGAGGTAATGGAGGCTGAAATAAAAACATGTTTTTTTAACGTTTTTTTTTTTTAAGGTGACTATATCCAACCTAAAACTGCCCTTATATCTGTGAAACTACTTTGTTAATGAACATTTCTTCCTGGGGACATACTCTCTGACTCTTTTGATGAAAATCTCCTATATTCATTTTAAAAACCTTTAGAGCTAACTCAATGGACACCCTGTGTAGACAACTCTTTCACCTGCTTTATGCTAAGTTTCCCATTGAAAACCTTTATAGACGTTGGAACTGATCCTTCTCGGTACTTGCTACAGTTAAAGTCTCTCTTATTGGATTATTTTCTCCAAGAGATTATTAAATCCATGATCATAGGTCATGTGTCTGCTTTATTTGCCATTTTATTCCTACAAACACACAGTCTGAAGGACACAGTAGATTATTAGAAAACGTACACTACATAAGCTTACTAGTACTTATACAAGATGTTCATTAATGAGTTCAAACAAAAGAAGATTTCAAATATATCTTTAGATTTCTGTTAGAGGAAAAACGTTCATCACAGTCTGAAAACTGTAGCCATTTTACTTATTTTGTCCAAGTTGTTTAAATAAATTGGTAGGAAGTTTTTAACTAGCCATATCATAGAAAGTTGTACATGCTTTCATGTTTTAAATAACATCAATTTTGTGGTAATACATAAATCAGTATGAAAAGTTGTGTGTAAAATCAATTCTGGAAAGATTTTCAAAGAAAAAAGTCATTCCATATTTTGCTATCTGTGACAAACACCAAAATTACTCCTGGCCATGTGCATGCACTAATCTACTTTTAATTAAAATCTTCCATATCCCTTTGCATACTGCTGCCTTAGGTATGGACTGTAAAAGAAAAAGCAGCCTATCTCATTTCCTAACCCTAAACATGCTTATTATATACAATAAATAACTTTAAAGTTAATCACATATTTTATGATAGAATTGATTGATTTTTCTGAGCTTTATTAACAAGCAAATTTAGTCTGATTAATCCTCAGTGAGACACTAGTGTTGACAGGATACCTTCAAGCTTTTACATGCCTTCTAGCTGCTTCTAAGATTCAGTCTGACAGGCAACGCTCACAACTTTTTCCATCTGTCAATCCAGCGCTGTTAGGTTGGAGTCGGAATGAATGCTTCCTATGTACTTACAAATCCACAGGATTGAAGTTACATTTGTGTTACCCAGAATCCTTGTCAAAAACTGAAGTTAGACTATTCTAACATTTGTATAAGCTAAATGGTTATTCATGTACTTAGAAAAGTTTTTAAAGCTGATCATAATGCTTTGCCCTAGTTTTTCTAAATGTAGCACTGCTAAATATCTACAAAGTTTTGTAGACATGCATATAGAATGAGTGTTGTGCTATAAGAAAGCTAAAAATATCCAGATTCTCCAGTCAAAAAACAAAATATGATTTGCATATGTATAGCCTTCATTCTTGATTTTAAAAAAAGTGAAACTGAAATAAAACACACTTTAATGTGAAAACATTGGTGTATAGAAAATAATTAGATCTCCTGATTAAGTAATTTGTTCCCAGGAAAACCTTTTTTCCTCAGTCTATGAGGTTTCTGTGCACATTAGTAAAATAAAAAGTTGCATTTATCTGGTGAAGGGATTACAGCAAAACCGAAAAGAACATCAATACAAACTCATCATCTAGATACACTATGCAGTTTGTAACGCAAAGATGTTGCTGTGTCATGCAAAAGATAGTATCTCTACTCTGGGAATGGTCAAGAGAGAACAAAATATTCACACCTAATTTGTTAGAAGCGGTTGAATTAAATGACTAATATAAACATTATAAATATTGTCCAAGTTTAGAGAAATCTGCATTAATGCCACCAGCAAATGTGCACGTGACTGAACGAATGTGGGATAGAAAGGGATCTGAGTTTTAAGCCCTGCCCTCTGTCATCTGATGTGGAAAACAGAACACACAAAGGCCTTGAGGGCGATTTATTTATTTTTAATCCTGAGTTCCTGTTTTGTAATTATGGCCAGTCTTCCACAGATGCAAAATTCATCCAGAGTCAGCCCCATCTTTTCAATAAGTAGGGAAAGTAACGCCTTGAGGACCATTTTGCAAGGATGAGAAGACGCATGCATTTCCATTGAAGTGAGTGTTTTATTGGGACCACTTCCATGTGTAAAACAGAGGTTATCAGGAGCATGACTGGGGACACAGGATGTAGAACAATTGTAACAGACTCCAGTTATATGGACCCAGAGGAAGGGACACAGCTGGGTCTGCAAGCATGAATATCAGAATCAGAAGGAAACGATGAGAAGGAAGGGTTTAAATGTACAGTGTACCACCTTTTGGAGGAAAGCTGAAGAGCAAGAAGGGTAGAGGAAAGGTTGACTTGCCACCTGAGTGCATGACTAACAAGTTGTTTTATTTTCTGAGACATGCTGTTGAAATAGCTGATTTAATAGACATCGGCAATTTGTTCTACATATTCAGTTCTTCCTTCTCATACATGTCATTGCTGGGGAGCTCTGTGCCCTCCAAGGCTGCTTCTTTAGGTGTCTTGACATCTGACCCCATCACTTTACTTGTGAAGACAAGTGTAATAAGAATGGATCCTTGTGTCAGAAATGGTACATTCATAAACTGTCCACCAACATACCCTATTGTTGATGTCTTTGTAATAATACAAGTGTCGAAGATAAAGTTGGCACTTTCTATGGAATTGGAACCTGAAGCACAGAAGGGCTTGCATTGGAGCAATAGAGTCAAGTAAATCTAAGTTGGAAGGGTTTTTCTTATAAGACATACTTCCATGATCATTAAAAAGAAATGTCAAGGGGGAAAGGAAAGGTTAAATGAGCATATTTGGATGATGAAAGAGAACCCACCCTTTTGGAACAGGGAACACATTTTTGTATCTTGAATTTAATCTCCAGATCCGTTCACTTATCAATCTTTGTCTTCCCTTCTAAGTCAAGCAAGCTTTTAACTAATAGAGAAATGATCTCCTATGGCTGAAAGAAAACATGAGAATCACCTGTGCTTTAAGGCCTTAAATGTGGCCCAGGAATAATTGCAGCTTTGGCATCTGGTGAGACCAAGAAGGCTCCAAATATGAGCCCTGCCCCTTCTCCATTCAATTCTTAAAGACAAAGTCACCTTGCTGAACTACCCTTACTATCAAAGACTGCAGCCATAATCCCTGATTATTCCCAAGTAGCAGGTTTCAATTGTTCACTTGCAGTAAAACTTTTCATAAAAACAAATACCATCTACTGTTGGAAACAGGATTCACATATATACTCATCACTATGAAAGCTCATGTCTATAGCTCCTAGTAGCTCACTGTTTGAAGCCTACCCCCGTAGAGCTGAGCATGATGCTGTGTTCTGCCTTGGGCTACAAGGGTGTGTGGTGATCTGCTGTGCAGTGTTGCATGGGGTTCATGTACAGACTTGCAGTGGGGTGTGACCTCATAATCCCATCACAAATGGAACATATTGGAAGCAGAAAATACAGATAATGCACCCAACTACCGAACATTGTGGCTTAATAAATCTACTTTTGAACATATTCCAACACTAACATCTTCATTTGGCAAAATCTAAGCATGGTTTCTAATACAGTGTGACTACTTCATGTGATCTATTGGACAGTTGCATCAAAAAGACAACAGCTACGGAGTTCAGTGTATGTGCCTCTTGCTCTTAGGATCAGGTATCAACTGCTCTATGTCTCAACGCTGCTATAGACCAACATCTTGAGATAGTATCTTTCTGAATTATGGATAGCCTAGAAAAATGATCAAATGCAAAGTTCCAAATAAGAGTTACTAAGTACATATTTTTCCACCAATGTAAAATTGAAAAATTGTAGATTGAACCATTTAAAATCAGGACCATCTTTATTCACACTACTACCAACTTGCTTTAAGGTAAGAATCCATCCTTTTGGTGCAAGTTCCAGGGATAGCTCATTCTCCTAAGATTCCATTTCTCAGATTTTATCATTGGAATCATGCCTGTTCAGTGGAAAATAAACAGTTATAGTCTGTGTTTCTTTAAATATTTCCTTTATTATATTCAATTAAAAACATGTCATAGAATTAATGGGATATAATATTCCTATCCAACGTTTCTTTGTAAAAATTTAATCACAGATTCACTGATAAACACACAGCCCCTGGAACAACTGCCAACGCTATAATTAGGGGCAAGGACACAGGAAGTCCATGGTTTCTCCATGTCTTCTCAAGGTGTTCTCCCAGTTTGAGTGACATCTGGCAAGTGTGAAGGAAGAAAAAATACAGTGTTTCCTAGTAAGGACAAGAGCAAACCTAAGTCAAACTGTACTTTAGCTTGGCTATTTCCATTCTACGGATTATCAGATTTACAGGAAGCGGGAAGAACACAAGTGAATAGCTGCCTTCCATGATTGCGTGGTTCTTCGAACTAGCAATCAAACTGTGGGAGGGAGGGGAGGAAGCCATGCAAATTTTTAATTAAAATGTTTCTTTTTTAAAACTTCCAGTAAAAACGATTGTAGATAATTACTGTATGTAGAGAATGCTAAACAAACATAAATCTGAACTTTAGGCTGTTTATACTCTTTTCAGATCTAGGTTAGAAATTGTCGCCCCCTGCTGTCGATTGGGTGCAGTAAAAGCCTTAGAGGATGTTTAGGGTATGCCTGAGAGCAAGAAGTAGCAGGAGACCAGGTCCACTTTCCCAGGTACACTCTCTGCCTGAAGCCCTCAAAAGCCCGGCAGGAAGTGGTTAAAGATAAAATGCTGGGATGGATCTGGGAAGAAGAGAAGATTCTGCACTGGCCAGAAAGTGTTCTGTCTATTTCTGCATCACAGACAGCGAACAGCAAGGCCCTCATTAGATCATGTAGAACCTGAAGGGGCAGAGCGCTGCTTACTCAGATCTGTCTAGTTTTAATCACTGGGGACTTAGAAGATGATATCTAGGGCAGAAAACCTTCTTTTAACAAGTTAGCTCTGATAGCCTTCAATAGAAGGACTTGAGGAACTGACGGGTGAGACACTAAGGGGCCTTTGGCTAAAACAAAGGGAAAGACCTATGATGCAGAGCAGAGACGGCCACTCTGGGGCACACGGGCTGGCAGTTTCCAATCACTTTCCTTTGCAGGCATGTTTGTGTGTATCTGTGCATGCCTGGTGCCTGTGGGGTCATAAGAGGATGTCTGATCTCCTGGAATTGGAGTTGCATACAGTTATGAGCTGCCACGTGGGTTCTGGGAATGAACTCAGATCGTCTGGAAAAGCTGCCAGTGATGTGAACTGCTGAGCTATCTCTTCAGATGCCCCTACTCCCTGCACACTTGCAGATTACAAAGACTTTGAAAGAAAAAAAAAGGCACATCTTGTTTGTTCCAAAGTCTAATCACAAAGAATTTAGTGTGTTTTCTTGGGGAGAACCAAATGAAGTTGCAAGCTGTAAAAGATTATGATTGTAAATTATAATCACATGTTATTTTGACTGATAAAGGAAATGTTATTATTATTTGAGCCTCCACATTCAGCTCAAGCGCATATAGTATACTAAATTTCTTTAAACATTATCACCTCTCCCCAGGTAAGACAGCAATGTTGACTTCTGAAATAAGTGACCAATTTCCAAAAGCCATAGGAACAGAGCCAACATAAGGAGATTGCTTAAGATTATATATCTCTACCCATAAATGATATTTCAAACTAATAAATATGAGGGCAGATAACAGGCTACCTACCAAGTTATACATAGCACCATCACATAGAAGATTATTTTCATTTTTATAATAATTCATCAACTAAGGATGGAATGGAGATGCCCTTTACAATTATTACTATTTTCAACCACCTTTTCATATTTGGCTATGTAACAAATTAGCTTATTATAATATTAATTTAGGCTTATTGCAGAATTTCTGGCTAAAGCAAAATGTAGATGGTAACAATGACATTCCCATGGTATTTACTGTTGCTGACTATTTGCTCATCATATTTAAGGCTGACTCCTGCTCTGCGTCCATCTGAAATGAATGTCTATCTGTGAAAACAATTTGACACTTATTATGGCAGACCACTATCCCTGTTCTGCAATGTGCTTTACCCTACATCAATATGGGCACATTTTACAAGAGTCTGACACATTCTAATGTAGACACGAATGCTTCAAGACTCATAGGCTTATTATTTGAATTTGTCTACCAGCACAATAATTTACATCCTAACTTGACCCAAACATATTATTGAAATGACTATAGCAGGTTTAATTATTCTAAGTGAATTTTGTTAAGATAACCTGTCTTTCTAGAAATAACTTGCTATTTTAATTTTTCTACTTAGTGATTTATGAGTAATTTGGTTGGTATAAGACTATTAGAAATTCATAGATCATTAAAAGCTATAATATTCAGACATTATTATGAACTTGGTTATTTGAGTCCTTAAGGATGGAGAGTATGTGAGTGTAAAGGGAAATTATTTCACTTTTATGAAGAACCATGTAAGTATGAGCATAATCAATAAATATAATCAATGGCAAAGAGTGGTGGAATCCTGAATATTAAAAACAAAAAGAAGAGGGAGCAAGTAGAAGCCTCACCAATGACAACTGCCTGTTTTGGAGGAGCCATACCAAGAGGTAGGACAATGTGCTCCCTCAAACGCATTGCTATGAGACAGCCAGCCGTGTGTGTGTGTGTGTGTGTGTGTGTGTGTGTGTGTGTGTGTGTTTAATACACATGGGTGTGATATGACCAGAAATAGAAATAGATAATATAAAGTGAAGGATGCAAAGCAAACATGTTTTTAGAAAAGATTTAAAGCAATAGAAAAGCAAGAGCTGCAAATACAGAGCCATGTGGAGGTGACAGAGTCAGTCAGTTTCCTGAAAGAGCGATCTACATACAGGAACAAAATGGTCATCAGTGATATTAAACTATGAGTGCAGGACTATAGATTCCCTAATGTCAAAATTTTACTCAGGTACCGTTGTCAAAGGGCAGTGATAAGAAAAATAAGGAATCTGCCGAGAGAAACATGTATTCTAATAGAAAGCATCACATGTAAATTCTAACAGGGATTGAATAGGGAAAAATAGGGACCAGGACAAGCCATGCTAGAACAAAATTCCTAACAAGGGAATGGAGGTCACAAGGGGGAAAGAAAGAAGCTCAAAGAAATTCAGTGGCCTTAGAAACTAGCTTGTTTTAGGATATATTTTTATTTTTTATTTATGTTCTCGTGTATTTGTATAAGTCTTTGTGTGTATGTGGCATGTGGGGGCATCTTACAGTGTCTAGGAGAGGGCTTTGGATCCCCTGTAGCTAGAGTTATAGGTTGTTGTGAATTGAACCTGGGTTCTTTGGAAGAGCAATAAGTGCTCTTAACTCTTGAGTCATCTTTCCAACTATGGAGAAATAGACTCTTCAAGAGTTCTCTTCCAGTCTAATGCCTTCTTTTCCTTTAAAAGCCCTTTTACATCACTAAGGTCTATATTGACTGTTTCCTGAAGTAAAGAGATTGTATGTCTAAATCTCATGTGCCGCTGATCTATAACAATGTACATGAGTAGTGATAAAAATTGACCAGCCATGCATCTACTCAGAACTAGGTCCTCGTGTTAGATCTCTGCTCAGTAGCTGCATGATCATACCCAGAGTACAATTTCTTTTTTAAATATACATTATTTTATTACAAATTTAAAAAAAGAGAAAATGCAACATCCTAGAAAAATTACTGATAGTACAAAACCCTATGTATGTTTGCTGTGCTACCATAAGAAATTAAAGAAACCATTAAATATTTAGGAACATTCAACATCAAAAGCTTTAAATCTAACTGTATGTTGTACCCCCCCACAAAGCTACAAACTCCTTTTTTAAAAGTGTTTTCTCTACAAAGAATCTCATCAGCTATACAAAAATCTATACAGTTTTTATACTGAAGCTAATGTTGAACTGCACTTGAATTTCACATTCTTAGCAAAATAATTGCCTGAGCACTTACACTCCACACATTTTAGGACGGCATTTATTGTTCCTCCTTCTCTTCCTCCTCTTCCTTTTCCTCATCTTCTGGTTCATTCTTCTTCTTTGAGTCTGTTGGCCTACCAGGACCCTTCTTTCCTACTTCGCTTTTGCCCTTGGCACGGTATGCAGCAATCTCCTCTTCATATTTCTCCTTTAGTTTAGCTGCCTTCTGCTCATAGGGTTGTTTATCTTGGCCGACTGTTCAGACCACATCTTACACATTTCTTTTGCAGGTTCTCCAACAGACAGGCCTGGGTATTCACTTTTGACCTTTGGGCGATGTTCAGAGCAAAACAGGAAGAAGGCAGACGGTGGTCTTTTTGGAACATTAGGATCCTTTTTCTTTCCTTTCTTATCACCTTTGGGAGGAACTTAATTCGTCATCTCTCTGTCATACCGAACTTTGTCATTCTTGGCCAAATCTCTGAACTTGGACTTTTCCTTTGCAGACAGGTCCTCCATCTTTCGGAGCACTTCTTGAAGAACTCGGCGAAGTAGACTGACGATTCGGAGTGCTTCTTTTTGTGCTCCTTGCGGCATATCTGCACGAAGAAGGCGCACATCTTGCCCCGCGGCTTGTTGTGGTCTCCCTTGCCCATTGCTGATGGTGGCGCTGTGTCTACTTGGAGCAAGCACATCCCTCCAAGCCCGACAGGGACACTTCCTTCCCCAAGCCACTGCGAGAACTGGAGCAATTTCTTATCCATGCTAGTGATGACATCATACTAACATTTTCTATACACAGTCTACCTAAATCAATGTTAAAACCTGCACATGGTTTTCATCCCTCTACACCCAGAATGGGGTACTTAATACCATGCTCATTTACAAAGTGGGTGTTCTGCAAAATAGGCTTGGGAAGGAAGAAGAAGACAGCATGGAAATAAGTTAGTAGAAACAGATGGTGAAGCTGAAAAGTTGGGGAGAGGTAGAGTTCCTGTTCAGAAGATGGGGAGTGGATACCACCTGGAAAGAAAAGAAGAGCCCTTCAAGGACAGAGGTGAAAGAATGGCAGCTCTGGGTGGGTTTCTGCTTCACGACCTCACTCACCTACGCGACTTTGTATCTTTCCCAATAAAATACCCTTGATCCACAGAGCATCTTACAGATCTTGATTCCTTATAAATAATGCCTACAGAGTGCAGGGATGCTTTAGTGGTCCCCAGACAGTCAGTATCACTTCCTGCCTTCAGAGATGCAGGGATGCTTTAGTGATCCTCAGACAGTATCTCTTGCTGCCTACAGAGATGCAGGGATGCTTTAGTGGTCCTCAGACAGTCAGTATCTCTTGCTAAGCAGATGCCATGGCTAAGTAAACAGTGTCCATTTTTTCTCACTGTTTTCTTTAGAGCAGTGGTCCTCAAGCTTCCTAATGTTGCGATTCTGTAAAACAATTACTCATGTTGTGGCAATCCCCAACCATAAATTTATTTTATTGCTACTTCAGAAATGTAATTTTGCTACTGTTATGAATCACAATGTAAATATCTAATATGCACAACATCTGTAAGTTACTTTCTTATTATTTTACTTCGTTCTAAGCAGTATCAATTAAGGCTTTCTCAATTGTTATACTATTTGAATTATGAAATATACATTTATCAGAAATATTATCCCATGTTACAATGTTGAAATTACATCTTTAGGACCTCTTTCAATTCAAAAACAATCTGGTAATTGGTTATGCATGATATCACACTTAATATTTAGGGACATTTCAAGTTACCGTGTAGTGGTTCCTGATTTGTGTGGAATTTCTAGGCGCAATGAGAGGGATGACATACACTTAATATTTAGGGACATTTCAAGTTACCATGTAGTGGTTCCTGATTTGTGTGGAATTTCTAGGAGCAATGAGAGGGATGACATTGAATTCCTAGCATTATTATGTAAAAATTACCTATGAGCTTGCCTTGACATGTCAATCTACACTTATTTGCTATGGATATTTATATTAATAATATATGACATATGAAAAACTACAAAAAATAAAAAATCAAACATAAGGCACTACAATACATGTAAAAACCAGAACCAACACACATAAGCAAGAAATTCAGTATCTGTATGCACACAGGGAGAAAATTAGCAATCTGATGATCAATCGGCAGTAGCTGAGAATCAGCTGTGGAGTATTAATGTATGTACTTTATTGGAAATTATTTTCTATTTGTCCCTAGGCATATAAAATACACTAAATATTTATACATTTAAGGGGAGAAGTTTTATTTTGAAAAACCTAATGACCATATTAAAAATAATCCATTTTGCCAAATAATTACAAATCATTGAGTAATAAATAATAAAATAACCTCTTCCCAATTCTAGGATTGTATCAACCACAAAATAGTTTATGAGAAACATTACTTCTGTGATATGAAGCTATCATTGATTAAAATATTAACAACTGGGAAAATTAACCTACATGACAAATGACTACTCTTCCAATATCATTTTCAAATGGAATTCTGAATAAGAGAAATCAAGTTTACAAAGTAAAATGCAGAAGTTAGAAACTTCCAGTTTAAGGGATTTCTAAAAGGCTGCAACTGTGTCAATCTGCTGGGTCACTTTCCCTCAGTAAGGGAGCCTCTAAGAGGCCCTGTTTATAAAGTGGAGAGGGAGAGTCAGGGATCCAGGGCAGTGAGGGATGGGAGCTCTCCAACAGAAAGCTTTTACTCACCCTGTGGATTTTCAACACCCTGTCTCCAACTCTAAAGGAAACGAGGTTTGGGGAAATTTTACCATCCCCCCTTCCTTCTCTTCTTCCTCCTTTTCAGACTCCTTTTCCTCCATCTTTCCCTGCTCTTCCCTTCACTCACCCTCCTCCTCCTTCTCTGCTTCCAATTCACTTACTCTCAGTAGACAAAGCTCAGCAAAACAAGTACTCTGTGTCACCGAGGAGCACAGAGTTTTTGCTTGACTACTCATTTTCTATTTGTGGATAGCTCTGGGAACTCATTTTTTTTAAATGAACAGATTTCTGTGGACTTCTCATAGCAAAACTAAGATAAACGATGTTTTTCTTAGAGGCTGCCTTAGAGAGTGGACCACAGCCAAAACGATAATATCTTGTGACAAGAGCAGTAATAAGAATACAAAATTGTTACTTTTTCTGTCCCAGTCCTCAAGCTTTAACAGCCATGTGACTTTGAAATATGCTACTAATAGTAGTCAAAATTTCTTTAAAGAAAATATAACCAAGATTAAGGTAAATGCTATATTCATAACACATTCCTAAGTGAAAAATGTCCCTGGGAAAGAGTTCCAGCTTCAGTTTAAAAACATGAAAATAAATTCCTGCTTAAACAAAAACCAACCCTAAGGATTTTTGCCTTGTAAAACTGTAAATAAGCAGATATGCAACTCATAAGTATTTTCAACTGGTAAATGGGAGGTAAAATTTGCATTTTAATATAATGACAAAATTTATGGGCTATCTTCCAAAGAGACTTTTTAACATACTCTTACATTTCTCAAAAGAACTTGCATTAATAATGCAGTGTGCTACCAAAAGAACTATGCTAAATATTAATTATGTGAGAGCAAAATGAAAACGCATCGCGCTAAGGATTTAATAGAATTCAATTTGTAAATAAAATTATGATGCCCAGCTTTAATTAAGACATTACACACTAATTTTCCTTGGGTGCTCACAATTATAATTATTGCACACATGGGTGAGTTCCCGAAATGTTTTAATAGAATTTAGGATGTGTCTTGGTGTCCTTAAGGCCAATCGTGTATATGGATTTTTTTAAAAAATTCATCCAGATAGCACTGCACTATCTGAGGAACTAGCTAAATATCTGTATAAAATACTCTTTACAAAATATATGTAAATATGCTCAATTATAATTATACAAATTAACTATGAATCCTAACCTACATAATGTACTTCACTACCTCCAGGAAAACATAAAGAAAGCATTTATAAAAATGGAAATAAAAAAAATGTCCACTGATGACATTTCATCTCATGCCTACATATGTAAGATACAACTTTCCCATGTATTTTGCCAGTGTGACACTTGGAATTTTAGTATTTCTTACCCATTATTTCATCAGTCCAGAACTTAAGTTGACACCTAATGCAGAAAAGACAGCAATGCTCTTCTAAAGAGCATCTCCCCAGTTTCAGCCTCCATCTCTTTCTATCAACAGGGCCCACAGAGTAAAAGAAGAAAACTAAGACCTAACATCCACAGATTGTCTGCCTGCCTCCACATGAACACTATGGCACACCCACACCTGCTCAAAGACAAACAAAACAGGTGAATGAACAAATAAATAAAAAAATTTACTAAGGCGATGTCCCCAGTTAGTTCCTTGGGCAGATGAGGATAGGCAACCTGAAACGACCCTATCCTATAGCAATACTGACGAATATCTTGCATATCACCATAGAACCTTTGATGGAGAAAGGTCATTGGTTAAATAAAAAGAAACTGCTTGGCTCTCATTGGTTAGGAGATAGGTGGGAGGAGTAAACGGAACAAAACGCTGGGAGGAAGAGGAAGTGAGGGCAGATTCGACAGCTCTCCTCTCAGGAGCAGACGCCTCAGAGAGATGCCATGCTCCCGGGTCCTGGGCAGACACATGCGATGAAGCTCTGAAGCTCCGACCCAGGATGGACAGAGGCTAGAATCTTCCCACTAAGACCAGTGCTACACAGATGATAAGAAATGGGCTAGTCCAGGTGCGAGAGTTAGCCTAGAAGAGGCCAGGTAGAAATGAGCCAAGCAGTGATTAAATGAATACAGTGTCTGTGTAATTATTTCGGGGCATAAGCTAGCCGAGCAGGCGGCTGGGGTGTTGGGGACGCAGCCCCGCCGCCGCACCCTTATTACTACAAATGGCGCCCACGTGGACAACTGCTTCCACATAAAGCCTGAGACAGCTTGGGAAGTAATTCTAGAACAAAATGACAGCTTTGTGCATGGTTTCTTGGTAGCAACAATTTCTCCGGTCTACTCTCCTTGCCAGAGGCAAGCAAGCGCCTCATCTAAGAGAGGCTTCCTGACTCAGCTTCAGCTGCAAAACCCTGCAGCTCATTAAGAGGTCCTGCCACGAAACACTTAAACAGTGTTGACGAAAAGCTGAACACATGCTTTTCGGTTTTCAGCCGCAGCAGGAAAAAAAGCTGTGCTGTTTAAAAATGCCAGCTTTATGAGCTGTCCTGCCAGGGCAAACTCTGACTGTTTGAGGCAGGAGGGCCGGCTACCAAGAGAGGACTTGAGTGTTGTCTGTTGTAGCTCTCTGGCTGGCAGGGACCTTGAAATGCCATAGAGATGTGGCTATAAACATGGCTGCATATCCTCCAAGAGGCTGGAAAGCTAAGGAATGGACTGGATCTAGCTGGCAAAGCCACGCCTTCAGTCCTACTGATATTGCTCAGTAATTTAAAGGCTCTTGTGGTCAAACAAAAAAAAGAGAGAGAGATATATACAGTAAAGAGAGATTCAAAGACAGGGAAAATTTCTGAATGGTTTAAACTGTGTTAAAAATATGCAGACTAAAAGTTAAAATTCTTAAAGTAAACCTCTGTGACTTCAAGGTGTGGTAGCACACGCCTTTAATCCCAGTGCCTAGAAGGCAGAGACGAACAGATCTCTGTGAGTTCAAGGTGTAGTAGCAAATGCCTTTAATCCCAATGTCTGGGAGGCAGAGACGGGTGGATCTCTGAGAGTTTTAAGACAGCCTGGTCTACAGAGCTATTCCAGGTCAAAGATGTACGCTCAAAAAGCAAAAAGTTAACCTAGGAATGTCCCAGCTTAGATTCTTAAGTGCCCAGTGATTTAAAGGTGCAAATCAAAAGTGCACCTTTAGTAAAAAATTGCAGATTCACAATAGGACAGATTCAGACCACTAAATGAGTCACACTGTTGGATGAATGTATGTAGGCTTGGGAGAGAGAAGAAAAAGAATATAGAAAATAAAGTTAATGTTAAAAAAAAAGGTAAAGTCTTTAAAGAGACAGAATAAAGTAAAGTGATAGAATAAAAATAAGCCACGTAAAAATGGAAAATTTACAGAGAGTCTGGATTCTTTGTATTATTGTGTTTTCTTTAAAATTTTTGACTGTGAAGGAGCTAAGTACAGAGAGACATTTCATTATATGGGCGGCTAAGCTGAACCTACACATATGTTCTAAAGGAATCTTGACTTCGGAATTTGGGTCTAAGGATATGATGCTTTGGAGGGGGGCCTTCTTTTGTTTTCACAGAGGACCAGACCCTGTGGATTGCATCTATTCTGATTTGGTATAATGGACCACATCCTCCTGAAGGGTTGCTGTGAACCTCTTCAAAAAATTACTTCACTCAACTGCCAACTGAGATAAACCTGGCACACAGGTTACACCCTAAAATCATTAACGACGCCCCCATTCAGCAGGAAGCAGTTTGGAGAGAAAAAACTGCGCCCATGTTCCCAAATATGGTTTATAAGTTCTTTTACATTTAAAGGGGGATATGATATAGGTATGAATAATTTGCATTAGTATAGATTTTGCTTTATTGATAGAGATTTACGGTCAATTTTGTTATATGTATAAGTGTTTCTGATTTTGATTAAGGTATTGTGATTGTGTTGTTCATTTAAATATGTACTGTATAATTAAAAAATATAGGTTGTTAATGGATAATCATCGATAATAGTAAAGCTTGTAGTCATGTTAGTTAGATTTTCTAGATATATAGAGATATATTTTAGATAGACATTTTTCATGTCTTTCAAAGATTACAGAATAGGACATTTAATGTTTTAATAACTGAGGACTTTTCATGACAATGAGACACTCTGCTACTGGCAGCACCAATCTACTTCAAGAGGAAGATGGGCATCGAAGAGGCACCTTATGGAGTTTGATAGCCATTTGGACAAGAAACTGCTCTTGCCTGGACTATTGTGTAAACTGGACACAGAGAACCCACAGAGAGAGGACTACTGAACTTGCCTAAGGTGAGATGATCTTTCGGGGTTCCTGATTCATGAAAGAGTCTGCGAGACATTCTGCAGGACACAACAGATAGTGACTGAACTGACTTTGAAATGTCCTGCTTCATGGAAATATCTGCTGGATACTATGGGCCTGTAGGCTGAAGATGGATGCCCCAATGGTACAGAGGAACTTTGGGTGACTGTCCAGGCAGCGAGATGTCTCTGTCATTTCTAGAGTTTTAAAAGTTGATTTTTTTCTTGTTTGCTTAGGTAGTATTGTATCTTTCTGGAGTCTTTGATGGAGTTAAGAATAGTTAGTTATAGTTATAGTTTTCCTTAGTTATGATAAAGATTATTGTAACTTTTACTTGATAACTGTTTCGTTATATGTAATTTTGCTATGTTAAAGTTAAAGCCTTTTTTGTTTGTTTGTTTAAACCGAAAAAGGGGAAATGATGGAGGAAGGTCATTGGTTAAATTAAAAGAAACTGCTTGGTCCTCATTGGTTAGAAGATAGGTGGGAGGAGTAAACAGAACAGAACGCTGGGAGGAAGAGGAAGTGAGGTCAGACTCGACAGCTCTCCTCTCTGGAGCAGATGCCTCAGAGAGACGCCATGCTCCCCGCTCCAGGGAAGATGCATGCTATGAAGCTCTGACCCAGGATGGACTTAGGCTAGAATCTTCCCGGTAAGACCGGTGCTATACAGATGATAAGAAATGGGCTAGTCCAGGTGCGAGAGTTAGCCTAGAAGAGGCTAGGTAGAAATGAGCCAAGCAGTGTTTAAATGAATACAGTTTGTGTGTTGATATTTCGGGGCAAAAGCTAGCCGAGCAGGCGGCTGGGGTGTTGGGGATGCAGACCCGCCGCCGCTCATATTACTACAGCCAAGGACAATGGCATGGGGTTTTGATCCTACTTCATGTTCTGGCTTTGTGGGAGCCTAGCCAGTTTGGATGTTCATCTTCCTAGACATGGACGGAGGGGGGAGGACCTTGGACTTTCCACAGGGCAGGGAACCCTGACTGCTCTTTGGACTGGAGAGGGAGGGGGAGAAGAGTGAGGGGAGGGGGAGAAGGGTGGGAGGAGGGGGAGGGAAATGGGAGGCTGTGAGGAGGGGAAAACTTTTTTTTTCTTTTCTCAATAAAAAAAATTTAAAAATCAGTTAATCGACTGATACATAAACGTATGTGCTTATGAGGCAGGAGAGATGACTGCGTGGTTAACAACACTTGCTTCTTGCAGAGGATGCAGGTTTGGTTCCCAGTACCCAGGCTGTGGCTCCTAACCCGCTGCTGCTAGAGCTCCAGGGGTTAAACTGTTTCCCTGAGCTCCCAGGCTCCTGCATGCACACGGGACACATAAGGCCATGCAGACAAATAACATACATATTAAATAAATACTGGAAAATATGTGCTTACGGGTTTGGAGGGAAGAAAAGTGCAACCAACATGGGGGAGAAGAAGGACAAGCCACATGGAGAGTCACACCTTCAATTCAGCATCTGCAATTGTTCAGTTGAAGGCAGTGATAATCTCCAGATCCAACTGCCACCCCAAATCCTTTCTCTTCCCAGGCTCCAACCTGAGATGGCTCATTTTTTTCTCCCTGTAAACTCAGTGAATGGCATCTACCAAGCTGATCAAGTCAAAAAACTTCAGATGAAAACTTGTGTCCCTTAATACATTCTATAAAAGTCTTCCCTCCAAGGCTCTGACAGCTCCCCCAGTTCTCACTAAGCCAAAACGGAACTGGCACCTTAGTTTACAACTGTTCTTCTCACTCCTGCAATTCACCCCTTCTTACCTTTTCTTCTCTCATTAATGAAAGGCAAACAGCATAACCCTCAAGCTTAAATTCTTGAGTGCTTCTTATTTGACTTGGACTGAACCTGATTTCCTGGCCCTGCCCTTATTCCAGTATGATTTCTTCTGATTCTCTCCATTTCTCATTACAGTCCATCTCCACTAATTATTCTTTCTCTGAATTTCTTGAACACAGCAAGTCTTCCCACTTGCTGCATTGCTTATTTTTCCCTAACCATACCTCACTGGAGCTTCTCATCTTTCATGTTAAAACATTTTATTAGCGTTCTAATGCTCACCAAATTCTAGTTATTAATATTTAATTCTTCATATTGAACATTGTTTCTCATTTCTTAGAAATATACAACTACAATATGTATTCATTTGTATATTGATGTATATATTTGCTTCATGTGTGTGAGCATGATGAGATTTTTGGAGAAAATCTTTAAAAAGTTTTTTTTTAAATCCACGAGGTCCAAATTTTACTGCTCATACATTGTTGGGTATCTACCCTTCCACTCTTAGGAATGAGGTACCATTACAAGGTTCTGTGCTGTTAAAGAAAACTGAATATCACTTTCCCAGAAGCCACCAACTGCCTATATCGTCCCACCTGGGGGGGGGTGAGACTTTCCTTCCTCTTTCCCTTTTGAAGATTTTGTCTGGCTTGAGCTCATATATCTTGTGTAAGCAGTCACAACTATTGTGAGTTAATAGCCCAGCTGCGCTTGCATATTCAGAGACACGGTTTCCTTGTAGTCATCCACCAGCTCTGGTTCTTCTTCCTTCTCTACCCCTATTCTATGAGGAGGGATACAGACACTCCATTTAGGGCTGAGAATAATGAAATTTCTATTTCTCTACACTGTTGGTGTTTACTACCATCTACTGCAAAGAGAGCTTCCCTTCTGATGAGGTTTGAGAGATGCGTTAGTATACAGGTATAATGATTGGACACCAGTTTAATACTGTGCCCTTTAACAGAATATCAGTGTAAGTAAGTTTTCCTACAGTCTACGACATGTCTAACTACAGGATCTTAGCCTTGAAAATAGTGTCAGGTATGAGTTTCACCATCTGAAATGGGTCTTAAATACATCACTCTGTTAACAATAAAATTATAATCTCAGATAGATGTAAGAGTCATAGAAAGCATGGGTAAGTGAGTATAGGGATAGATCAGAGACCAGTATTCTTAAGAAAGCAAAGCAAGAATTGAAATTGGAGTAAGTAAACATTAACATTCAACCTCTCTGGTTCTGTCTATTCACCTTCAAACTAATTAAATTTTCTTATGTCTAAAATCTCACCCAGCTCAAGAGTAATTCTGCTTTCACAAATTGCTAAATGAGGAAACTTCTCATAAAATATCCTTTTCACTTTAGGGTGGCTTCGTCCCAGAGGGCACAGACAGGAAGCAATGGGTGAGAAATTAATGCCTGGGCTCTGCAGAGCGAGATGGCTGCAAGCACCCAGGAACCTGTATTTCTTATCTCAGCCACGCGAGGCATTTTAAAACACACTTCTAAACACAATCTCTCATTTCATTTCTTCTCAAGATACAAGTTAATTTGTGATCTTCATACTATTGTTTGTACTAGATCATTATAGCAGTAACAGAAGAGTTACATGGTACACGGACCAGATGTAGACTTTTATTTCAAGTCTCTTGTACTAAAACAATAACATGAAACTTTTTTCATACCACCTAATTATTTTTATATAACATTCTTAAAGCTTGAACAATAACCCATTAATTGTATGGATTATTATTTTCTTAACTCAGTATTTTCTTTCTTTCTTTTTTTTTTTTTTTGATTTTTTTCGAGACAGGGTTTCTCCATAGCTTTTGGTTCCTGTCCTGGAACTAGCTCTTGTAGACCAGGCTAGCCTCAAACTCACAGAGATCCGCCTGTCTCTGCCTCCAGAGTGCTGGGATTAAAGGCGTGCACCACCGCCCTGCTTATCTCAGTATTTTCATGAGTCTATTTTTTGAGTTTTAAAAAAGAAACAAAGGAAACTGATAATTCCATTTCATTTGTTTATCATTGTATCCTAGCACTTAGCCTAACCTGTGTCCTGGATGAATATTTTAAGGGGTTTCAACCAACATTTTGTCTGTTGACACAGTTGCTAATGAAAAGCTATAACGTATATTAGAAATTCTGGGAAAGGAATTAGCTACACTTATTCTTCATAAACAGGCTGCTGGGAGAACAAAACTCAGTCCTTGAGTAACAACGATGTTCTTTCTTCTTGAATGGGATCTAAGCTACTATAGGTAGTTACAGTACATGTAACAGTCTTCATCTTCCACTTTTAACTATGGTTTATTTGTCTCAAGGGTTTGTTCATTGTGGTCTTTCAAGATATAAAAAGATTATATAGAGAATTCCAGAAGTAAATAACTTACAAATTTTAAATACCAAAATTCTGATTAATTAGAATGGTGGAAATGGACTCTATCCTGTTCCATCCAATGCAGAGCAAGGCTCATCCTTGTCTACAGTGTCCATGCTCCACATGCTACCTTCCCATTAGTCATGTACCAGCAGCTTTGGCTATCGCACAGGCTTGGCACAGCATCACGGTGCCTACAGCCTAGCGGCCCCTGTTTACTTAATAATAGCTCCAAACACAAAGACAGGGATGAAAGGGGATCTTGTGGCATATGTCAGAAGAAATGACTAACTCTGGCACAATATTGTAGTGCTGCAGGTCAGGCGATAAAGTCATACTTTGTACAGAATGAAGAACCCATGAGCTTGAAAAAGAAAAATTTTGTCGGGCGGTATTGGTGCACACCTTTAATCACAGCACTCGTGAGGCAGAGGCAGGCAGATCTCTGTGAGTTTGAGGCCAGCCTTGTCTACAAGAGCTAGTTCCAGGACAAGCTCTAAAACTGCAGTAAAACCCTGTCTCAAAAAACAAAACAAAAAAAAAGAAAAGAAAAGAAAGAAAGAAAAGGAAAGAAAAAATTTTATTGTGCGCATCACTTATAGAGTGTTATCAGAATATACTGTCATAGAGGTATATTTTGTTGTTTGCTATTGTTAATATCGCACAGTACCTAACTCATAAACTCAATTTATCCCAGGTATGTAAGTATAACTTCAAAATGTAATGTATGCAAGGATCCATGCTACCTTAATTTCCTGCACCCACTGCTCCCTTGGTACATATCCTCTGCAGGGACTGAAATATCAACAAGTAACCACTAAAATCAAGGGATTAATGTCTATATTTTATTCAGAAACTGAACATATCACAGCTTTTAACAAACTAGAATATTGTGAAGATTTTAAATATTTAACATTAGCCTTCAGGGTTAAACAATTGCATTGTCATTAAAATATCACTACTTCTGAATGCTTTCCTTTAAACAAAGACAAAACTGAATGATGAAGGATATAAAGATAGCATTAGAATATTAAGCTTACATTTGACAATCAGTCTTAAAAATAAACTGTTTACAAATGAAAAGAATCAAATCACGGTATGTATTTTTATATCTTTGGATACACTAGATATTTATGAATCTATATTTGTGCATAACTAAGTTAGCAGCAAGAGGTCCAAAGAGCTTTCTAAAATGGTATTCATGTCACAGAATGACAAATACTTGGAAACAGCCTGACTATCAAGTTAGGGATGAATCTTAATTAAACAAGAGTATTACGATAATCATTAGAATACATATCTTCAATTTTTATTCAAACTGAAATCTATTCAATTCAGTAAGGAAGCAATGTATAATGTCACTGAGAACCAAGGTAATTGCTTATTAATAGCTGTGAAATTTTTCATTTAAGTTTACTAAGGAATGTTTTACAATGACTGTCCAACTTCTGTTTTCAAATTCACTACATATTCAATATTTATTTAAAGTAGAATTGTGTGTCAGATGACACAAGCACAATAGTTAGACATCAGTTAGAGACATAGCATTGGAAGGACCAAACTATGTAACAATAAACACGTACACACAGAAACGTGATCGACATACTTATGGATAGCATGGAGTAGATATTAGGAAAGAGCAAGCTTGACTTTGCTTGTCCAGGAAATTAAACATAATCAAGAGCAAATGGGTAAAGCAAATGTAGTAACTAAAGTAGATAAAATATCAGAAGGTCAGACCACTTCCAGAAGGATGGGAAGCTCTGGCTCTGTTGTCTTTAACCTGATACTCTTCCCTTCATTGTTCCAAAGACTGGGAAGTTGCTTTACAGATCTGTGAGAAGGTACATGGCTAATCAACCTTGCTCATCAATATTCAAAATACCATTCTGACTTGTACAATTCTTAGAGTATCTAGAGGGAAGGTATAGTTCTAAACTGAATTGTATTTTATAAGTGAGTATTGTGTTTAAAAAGATATATGTGAATTGTTTCACACTGTAATTGTAGAATTTTTTTAAAGTAAAAAAGTCTCTTTTTATAACCACCCTCTTTTATTAATGTAGCATTTGTTATCTGAATGTTTATCAGTCTAGCTGAGTATGATTGAATCAGAAAAAAATCTTTTTGCTAGTTTGTTTATTGGTGTGTGGGTCCCCACCTTATTACTGTTGAATCAGAATGCTTGGAGACTGTACTGAACATACATATGTTATTAATTTTTCATCAGTTTTTTCATGTATTTTAATACTTGAGAATAATTGTCTTCACACATCATAAAACAAAGAAGTAGATCAAAATTAAATTTATAACTGCAAAGGATATAAGAAGAACATAAAATTAGCTAAAAGTTTCAGCTTTTAAAACAGGCACCGATTACACAGCATGGTAGCATATCTAAGTTGTGTTTTTCATATAAAATACATCAGCTTCTCAGCACACTGAAGCAGTTCTCTAGAGATGGAAGGTCAGAGTGGTTGTGACTGAGCAAAAACCCTTGGGAAAGGCTTTCTGCATTGGACCCAGCCTACCTGCTACTTCACTTTCACCACCTCCTCCACCTCGTCTGTCAAATGATCTATTACAATGAACACAACCTAAGTTAATACATGTAAAGTGCTTAGAACTGTGCTTGACCCATGATTCCTGGCTCATTAAACGTTAGTTCCTTATGCAAAAGGGATAAACAAGATAGATGTCCCTTCTGCTGTGGCTTGTAGCCAGGTATTTCATCACACACATAAAAAAAAAAAAACAACAGGATGAAGGCTACACAGGGTAATGCACTAGAAGAGTCTGGTTGGATTTAGAGAAGTTGGGGGAGTGGCCAGGAAGGAGAGCCAAAACACTGGGCCAGATGGAAGATTGCTAAGGAGGGGCACTGGGCACATGGCATGGTTTTAGCTTGTAAGAGGTGAGACTTGGACCAAGCAGAGGAGAAGAGGGATCAAGAGGGGATTGGAGACATTGTCTTAGAGATTTTGATTCAGGGACAGGGGACTTCTCCCAGTGCTTCATGGCTTTCTGCTAAGAAAGACACTTCTCAGGAACATGAATGACCAAAACCAGGGGAGGTCTGGTCACCAAAAAGCAGAAGTTTTTGACTGGGCAAAGCTAATTCCTACAGCATCCCACATTTTCTTACTTTGGAAGAAATAAATCACAAAGCAAATTGTGGGTAATCAGATTCATTCTTGATTTTAAGCAACAGACTATTGAAACCTCTGATAATCCCTCTGCTCTGACTTTCTTTTTCTCTCTGTGTGTGCTGCCTGTTTTTTTTTAACTTTATCTTATTTATTATGATGGTGCAGGGGCAAAAGTTCTCACTTGCCATTGTGGATGGGCACTTATGAGTCACAGGACAGCTTTGCCAAGGATCCAGGGATCAAACTCGGGCCATCAGGCTTGTGCAGCTATAGCACCTTTACCGGGTGATTCATCTTATTCATCTTACTAAACCATGTTTAGTACCTTTCTGAGAGTCTCACATAGCTGAGGGGTGCCTTGAAACCTGCCAAGTCGTTAAAAATAATGTTGAATTTCTGGATCTACCTCATTCCATCACTAGGTTGATGAGATACCAAAGAATGACATCACAACCCATTTTCCTAAACACCACTACAGAAAAAGCAAAGTAAGTGTATGATAAGTCATTCCTCCCTTGTGGACATTAAACTGTGACAGTAAAACATTAAAGAGGAAAGTGACTTTAAGAACACATGTAGAATAACAGATTTTCTGTGATCAAAGTCACTTTGTTTATGTAAATACTTTCCCAAGAAGGATACGTCAAGACCTTGAAGCTAATCAATCACTTAAGTGTGCTTCTGGTTCTTAGTGGTTAAAAACATTCACTGCTTTGGCAGAGGACTTGGGTTCAGTTGCCAGCACCCACAGATTGGCTGAAAAACATCAGTAACTATGGTTCCAGGGCTCCCAATGCCATCTCCTGAAGTCTGTGGTCATCAGCACATATGTGGTATACAGACATACATTTATGCAATCACACTTACACTGATAAATGCATAAATCTTTATTTAAACACACTGCTTAAAGAACTGTGCAAGTTGTTAAACATTCCCAAAACTTTTCTAAGATAAAATGGTTGGTATGGTTCCTCAAAATATTCTTTAATTTATCTTTGCTTATATTTGATTTAAAAGAACTATATTACATTGCCTCATCTGAGAGTACTATAATTATCCTATCTCAGACAAGTAAATAAAAAAGAAAAATGACCAAGGCCACCAAGTAAGTGTCTGACTGATGCTTGAATCATCTGAGTAAGACCACAGAACTTATATCTTTGAACATTACAGTATCCTTGGATTCTATAGTATTATTTAAAAAAGAGACATCAGTGTATATCCATAGAACAAACCTGCTGTGGGACAATGGTCTTGTACCCTGTAAAGATTTGTCAGTTGTATTGGTTTAATAAAATGGTGATTGGACCGTAGCCAGGCAGGTAGTATAGGTGGGGCAACCAGAACAGGAGAATTCTGGGAAGAGAAAAGTCTTAATCTGCAGTCTTCACCCAGACCAAGAGGAATCAAGATGAGAATGCCTTAATGATAAAAGATACCAAGCCATGTGGCTAACACAGACAAGAATTATGGGCTAATTTAAGATGTAATAATTAGTTAATAATAAAGCCTGAGCTAATAGGCCAACCAGTTTATAATTAATGTAAGCCTCTGTGTGTTTCTTTGGGATTGAGTGGCTATGGAACAAGGTGGGACAGAAACCACAGTCAACAAAATGGTGCCAATGTGGACAACTAAATCCACCTAAAACTTGAGTGAGCTTGGGAAGGAATTCTAGACACAAAAGAACAGAGTTAAGCATAGCTTCTTGGTAACAGCATTTTCTCTGGTGGACTCTGTTTGCTAGAGTCAAGCACAACTCATTTAGGAGAAGCTTCCTGACTCAGCTTTAGCTGCAAAATCCTTGCAGCTCCTTTAAAAGGTCCTACCACCAAACACTTAAATGGTGATTATGAATAGCCAACAAGCTAAATTTCTTTCATTTATTACTTTATAGAATATTCATTAATAATAGGAAGCATTAAATAAACTAGAAAACAAAAGTTTAACAATTTATATTTTAGCCTGGGCAAAAGAAAACACGGGAGTTTACCAAAATCATTTAAAAACATGGAAAGCAACTTTACCAGATCAACTGCTGGTAGGAGCATCAGTGAAATGATAAACTCAGAGTTTGCATTCCATTAAAGTTGTTTTGAAGAAGCAAAGCCCAGATGAGCACTAAAAAGACACTATTTTAATTTTTTTAAAGCATATTTATCATTTATTCTGATTCCCTGTGAATTCTTCAAGTTTTTTTTCTGTTTCACATGCTGGAAGAATGACATCTGAAATTAAACTGTTCATTGTGATATTAAAGTGTGTCTGTCCTTGCCAGCAATGGAACTTGCTCAACAAAGTGTAAATGAACGTCAGCTCCTGTGTAATTCCTGTGCGTTATTTTGTTACTCATACTGAAGGTTTTCTTTTTGTTTCTGCTGGTCAAATGAAAGAAACTTGCCACATATGAACATCAGGGAATATAAACTTCACAGATTCTGTTTCCCTGCATGATCACTGGAAAAAATTATGGGAAAATCTTCCTAATGGGTTATTTACATTTGGAAATTAAATGGAATATTCTAAGCAACCAATGATTTCATGAAACAGAGATCTGTGCCACTGAAATGAGAGTGTCCCTAAAAACCCTTGGCATACCACCAACAAGCAGCCTATCGGAGTCAGGAGACAGGCTGGGAACTCCCAAGATTTGTTCTTGAGTGGAGATGAACAGCTAATAGATATAAAGGATGTAGTAACAACAAACAAAACTGACATAAAATGATCAGGAAAGTCAATAAGGAATCCACATAACTGTGGGTTTTTAATACAAAGTTAAACCAATTAAAGCTAATTTCTTTATGGCACCAGAACTCAGCTCAGGTACAATGAAATTTTATCTACTTTTCACACATAGGATTAGAGAGGAAGAAGTTTTCAATTTTAAACACTGAGTGCTGTTATTGTTATGCTTCTATCAGGAGTTTGTCATCCAAGATGCCAATAAGAAATTTATTCAAGTGCATATTTTGAAGAAAACCTTACTCCAAACTTAAATACATCAAGTAATCATGGATATGCTTCTAATACCAGTCCATGTTTTCCTTTAAATACATTTTACTCACCCTGGGGACCCTGCCCCCGTCTACCCATACTGTCACTGTTAGGCACCTCTCCCCAGAGAGAGTCCTTTGACACAGAGAGGGTCTAGACAAATTGACCATGATGTACAGTCTCTCTGTTTCCCCCTCCCTCTTAGACAGAATGCCATGTTTCTTGTTTATTTCCCTAGGAATCAAACTACTCATCACGACAATAAAACCTGACTCCACCATTTACTATGAGCTCTGACCAGGGCATCCTTATTTGCTTATTTTTTAAATACATTTCCTACACCTGCATAATTCCTATATTTTTTCATTGATTTTTCTGCTATTCTCATTCTCACTCCATTGACATACAACACGATAAATATAGAGGTGAACTATGGCTGTGAAGGAATTTCTGCCTTGTAAGCCTCCTTGAGCTTTACACTGTAACCTGTAATTTGCTGACATGGCAAACTATACGCTTTCATGGCCACTGGAACTGCAGATACCCTGAGCAATTTTCTTGAATATTATTTGATGGGTTTTTTGAAGTATGTTGTTTATATATGCCCTTTATGCTAACAATACCCAGTCAGTTTTACTTACATGATATGTATTTTAAGGTTAAGGAAAGCAATATCTGAGCAAGTAAATATATAGATTAAAGAGATTGTAGAGGTTGATAGTCCTCAAATTGCTGATTTAGTATGGGTTATCACTGGAATTATGGAAAATGCAGCAGACTTTCTAATCTAAAATACAAACACTCAATTTACTTTGGAATACAGCAATTCACTGGTATATTTAGAAAATGACACAGTTTATGTTTTTTAGATTCTATTTCAAATTCTCAATGATATCTTTTAGAATGAAAGAAGAAAAATTTAAGACTAACTTAAGAATAACAGCACTTTTGATAGTCAAAAAATAATTGAATTACTATATGGAAAAGGAATTTAATTACAGTTTAACTGTATATTATATACACAGATTGGAGAAAAGAAATTAAAACAAAATATAAATGCTGTGGCTCACGTGGCAGAAGTGCATCAGGACTGAAGATGTAAGTGGTCAAAGTGGAGCAAATAATAGTTGTGCAGTGTTTGTGCCCAAAGGAACACCTCTGTTCCCCATCCAAGGCTCAGGGACCGCCAGGGAAGAGGGGGGAATGCTGGGAAACTGTCTTCTCACTGACTCACAACAGCTGTGCTTACCTCACAGGCTAGCACAGGATTGGATCCATCCATCATCATTTCCTCACACAAGCGAGAGGGGGTCATTAGGACACAGCCCTCAGTGTGGACTATCGGTTGTTAATAACAGTTGAACTCACTAGAATGAAAAACAGGAAGACATCGAAGTAGGAGGTGACTTAATGTGAAAACGAGGGTTTTGAACAGTAGGTCGCATCAGTGAGAGCGAGTAAGGGAGGGAAATCCTCAATATATACATATATGGAATTGTCGAGGAATGAAAAAAGTAGATTTCACACAAAAATAGAAATTCATAGAAAGCAAAGTGTTTGCTTAAGGGTTTAATTGATTTAAAAATGCATTGGTCTATATAATTCAGAATGGAAAAGTATAACAATCCATTTCAAACTGTAATTTTAAGTAGTCCATGAAATTGTGGGAAAAAAAGAATGTGACTATGAGCTCAGGGGTTTAGAGCCCTATGGAAAGTTATTAGGGTTATAGCACTGAGTATTTAAAAGAAGTCATTTGTCCTCCATTTACCTGATAAGTGATCCGTGAATTGAGACAGGAAGCTACAGCTTAATCCATCATTTGCCTATTCAGATAAGGAGGGATATTTATGTCACTAGACATAAATACCTGCAACCAAAGGCAAGCTTTGTGCAACACTTCTTGATAATAAACAGTTCATTTAAACAAAACTGTTTCAAAATGGAGAGTCTAGACTTTAGTGGCCCCCAAATGTCAAGCGTACCTTGTCTTAACCAAGCAGTGGCACTGTAATTTTCCGTGAAATATGGTAGCAGGCTATGAACAGCTAGACAGAAGACACAGGCCATGGGCCTAGAGCAGGAGCTGGGAAAAGGAAGCCTACGGGCTACACAATTACAAATAAAAGGCAACAATAGTAAAACTCTTAGACAAACAGAAAATTAACCTTAAAAAATAGAACTTGGCCATACCTTCTTGGACACACCACAAAAATCATGACCCATGAAAGCAAACAAGAAATGCTTCTTCAATCACGGTTATATCTTTTGTTCTACACAAGACTGGAAATAAAGACAATCTGTGAATTAGGTATGACGCCAGTGGATTTCTAAATCACATATGTGACCCAAAGAAGTCTAGAGACTCAGAAGTAAAACAACAACAAAAACAGAATTCAAAAACAGACAAAAAGCCTCGATAGAGAAAACGAAAGGCTTAAAATCATCAGCTGTTGGAAAACTGTAAACTGTAGGCATCGTCACTTGTCACTACCTATTGGAAGAGGTAAAATCAAGATATAAACAACATGAACTACTAGCAGGAATTCTCAAGCTAATTACTGTATGGTAGAAACAACAATCGCAGAGATAATTTCAGTTATCAGACTGGAGCACCAGCTTCTCTCCCAGGGCATTGCTGTTGTCAAATTTCAGCACTGAGAGCTGTTATGGGTCCAGTTCCTTCCGTACCTCTCCTTCTTAGACCTAGCTTCTCCCTTTCCATCATTCTCCCCTACTTGAAATCCCTTCTCTCTGCCCTTGAACACCACAAGTTCTAGCATAAATGAAAAGACAACAGACTTCATATAGCATATCTAATGAGCTCCCAAAATAGCACCTGCGCAATTCACTTTTACAAACCATGTTATCTATTGAATTTTGGGGGCTATTTATTGATCCTTTCTCACTTTCCAAATATCATTTCAAGGTGAGCAAATAATTTCTGGATTTAGTTTTACTAGGTATCTAATAATTTAAGCTAAATCTATCCTTTTGCCTTTGAGAGAATACAATAAGATCTGAGCACTTCTCTCTTTTGAAGAAAGGGTCTATACAGAATGACAGTGCTTATTCATAATAGCCTTGAGGTCCTTTTACTGAGAAGGCAAGCACATGCCAGCTCCTGACAAGCTCATTAGTCTCTTGCATTTGTGCACCAAGAATCAAAAATGAACTATTCAAAATGAAAGCCATTTTTACCCTAGTTTATGCTGTTATTTTTCTATTTCCTAGGTTTCCCACATTCTCCTTGGGAAAGGGACATACATGTTCAATGTTGCAGAGAGAGTGTGATCACCGTGTTATCATCTCTGTGGGCTAGGCCTTCTTCTCTAACTCTCCTCCCTCCTCTACATCACGTTTGGATGACGATAGCAAGTTCCTAATGTTATCCATGTCCTTACATGGCTTGGGTCCTGGAGGCCTGGCTAGAGATGGAATGAAGAAAGGATACACACATACACACACACATACACACACAATTTTAACTGAATGCTTTCTCTGTTGAGAGAAAAGTCTCTATAGACAATGAAAAGTTCCACCACACAAGCTGAAACAGAGGATTTGCATCCTTTGCCTAGCATTGCATACATTTATCAATGTTGTAGATTATTATTCTAAATAGGCAAAGATATGTTACATTTGTTTATGTGGCAGAATACTTTAAATTGTGTAAAAGTGTATTGCTTTTGCTTCTGCTGCATTTGTTTAATGACGTGAGACGTGTGTTTAATTATGTAAAGATGTGTTGCATTTGTTTCACCTTGCCTGCCTAAGGCACCTGACTGCTCTAATAATAAGCAGAATGGCCAAAAGCTGGGCAGAAGAAAAGACAGACAGAGCTGCCAGGCAGAGAGAATAAATAGGAGAAATCTTGATCAAAGAAAAACAAAAGGAGAGATAGACATGCATGGGACAAGAAGCCAGGCAGCCACCACCAGACAGACACAAAAGCAGTGAAAGGAAGATATACAGAAAAAAAATGTAAAAAGACTTGAGGCAAATGTAGATAAAGAGAAGCAGGTTAATTTAAGTTAAAAGAGCTAGCCAGAAATGCCTAAGCTAGGTCTAACATTCAAAACTAATAATAAATCTCTGTCATGATTTGGGAGCTGATTGGTGGCCAAAAAGAAGGGGCCTGGTACATATCAGTTTTTTTAAATTGTTCCATTAGACTTTTTCCCCTTCAACCTGAATATAGTTTGGTTATTTTATTTCTGTCTGTGCTTGTGAATCTGTTCTTTTCAGTTGTTCCCTTCAAATTGAAACATTAGTTCCTGTTAGGGGGAGGGAGGCTTGTAACTTTCAAGAACTGAAACATATAGGGATAAGAAAGCAAATCAAATTTACAAGGCTTTGAAAGTTCTTGAAATTTTCAAGATTTGCAAGGCTCCTGTGCAGAGTTACACAGTAGTAACAATTGCTGTGTGTGTGTGTGGGGGGGGGGGTGACGCTGAATGGCCAAGCTGCCTCTAAGTTGTGCACAGAGAGCTTCCACGATGTGACTTTTGAATTACCGTCTACGTTGGTAGGGCTTTCCAGTGACGCACTGCCTTTGAGACACCCCTGCTCCTGTAGGTCCCACTCACTCATTCTCCTCCAAGCAACTCCAATAGATTTACTAGTTCACCACACTAGACTTCCACTAAGTGTGGAAGCGTTTCTTTGCTTTTTTGTTGGTCTTCTATGTAAGGTAAACAAACGTGTTCATATGTGCCCAGCAAGAGTCATGTAACAGTTTATACAACATAGTCTGCTATTTTAGCCATAAGATGTAGTTACCAAATCTAAACTGTGTTGATTTTATAACCAGTCCTATTTAGAATCAGCATATGCCCTGAGCTAAGTAAAATTGAAGGATTTCCATTCGATTTTTCAAACTGGAACTAACAGAACAAGGTCTAATGTCTTTGTATGCAGTTTTGTGGGTCAAGGAGTCTGTAGAGACTTCATCCAAGTCTGATGTCTGAGAAAATGACAAAAAAAAATAAAGAAAGCAGAAATGAAACAATTGATACGTGAGCCTCTGCAGTTAGGGGGTGTGCACAAGTGCGAGAAAACGTGAGTCTTTCCTCTCATTTTGCTGTGCTGCTTTCATCCAGGTTGCACAGTGCATTCATGTTCGAGCTGGTGAATTCGTTTCGGCACAGAAGCTGCAGGTGGTCTATAGCTTAATCAAGGTGCTAATTGGCTGGCACTAAGTGTGGTTTGAGGTTATTGCGGCAGATGGAAGCCCATGAATATAGAATTTTGTTATACAAACTATAGATGTAGTTAAGCTTTCTACATCTGTGCTACATTTTTTTTCGAGTAGACATGGCGATAAAACACCTGCTACTTAATTAACACCCTTTGTAGTCATTCACAAAGTCAGGTCATTCTCAAACCTGCTCTGCCAACTGAAAATGTTAAGATTGCGGATGCTATTCCCGGAGTTTCATCTTTCCTCTATTTTCCAAAGCAACGCTTAAAAAAAGAAAAAGTCCAGATCTTGCTGATGAAACTATATGGAAATGATTAACAATTGAGTGACGGATAGAGAAATAAATACAAGAGACTATACCTGAAGCAGACCCTTGCACAGTGAGGGCTCCCTCCCAAACCCAGGATTAGGCACACACCACACCCAAACACCTTTATTAAGCAGGAAAAAAAGTTAAAGTGGCTGCTTCCTGACTCAGGCAGAAAATAGCAGCTAATGACCTTGCAGGGGTCCTTCTTAAGTGGAGGTCTGTGTTAGAACGAGATAGAATGTGGTGGTATATTTTGATTAGGCGTGCTTTTTAGCTGAGCCATGGGGTTTTGATTGCCAGGTTTTAATACTTTGGTAGATGAGCTTTGTTAGTCTCGGGAGGGAGAAGTGGACAAATAAGGGGTTAGACCTTGATGGCTAGCTTTAGGAATGAAGTCTAATGATTTTTAGCAAGTCAAATGGAATGGAAGAGAAGGGAAAGGCTTGCCAGAGTCACGTGCTTGAGTGCGCTAGTGTCTGCCCAATACCTAAAATTCAGACTTAATAATCCCATGAGATGGAAAATATTAGTTAGATGAATCTCTTCAGAGTAGGCAATAGCAATGTTTAAAGTCTGCGCTACCCTTCACTCTCAAGTCAGACACATCTCCTATGACCCATCAATTCACCATAGAGTGAATGGAGACAATGCATAGAAAGAGGTAATGGAGCTTTTGGGTTTTCTTTCATTGTGATGAATGTTTTGAGGAGTGTTTGCATCCCCTAGGGTAGACACTGCAGGTGTCTGTGCTAGGGAGCTCATAGTCTAGATTATAACAAGGCAGAACCTGAAAAGAGCAGGGGTTATGGAGATTGTTTTAAGAGTTGGGGGGAAAAAAGCTTCCAATTTTTCTGCAGAGCTAGCCTGAAGCTAAGGAAGAGTCGAAGCATGCCTAAAACCCCAAATTTTCTCATCCTGAGAGCAGCAAGAGTTTGGCTGCTCCCGTACCTTGTTCAGGCACCAGCAGACCCAAATAGTTACGCTTTGCCACGTGGTAAAACATTAAACACACAGAAGAAAGAAAGAATATTGAAAGCTGAAAAAGAAAAAGGCCAAATAACATAAATTGCAGACCTATTAGACTTATACCTGACTTCTCAATGGAAACTCTAAAAGCCAGAAGGGCCTGAACAGATGCCTTACAGACTCTAAGAGACCACAGATGCCAGCCCAGACATACACAGAAAATCTTTCAATCACCATAGATGGAGAAAACCCTATGTTCCATGGTTAAGTCAAATTTAAACAATATCTACTCACAGAGCCAGTACTGCAGAAGGTACTAAAAAAAAAATGCAACCCAAGAAGGTTAACTACACCCATGAAGATACAAGTAATAAATAATCTTGCACAAAAGTAACCCTAAAAAGGAAAATGCACACCACATACACACACAGAGACACCACCAACAACAGCAGCAACACCTACAACAACAAAATAATAGGAACTGATAGTCAATGGTCATTGGTAGCTCTCATTATCAATGGGCTGGATTCCCTAATTAAAAAACACACTAAGAGAAAGATAAGATTACAAGATCAATCCTATTGCATACAACAAACACACCTCAACATCAAAGATAGACATTACCTCAGAGTAAAGGTTGGGGAAAGAATTTTCAAGCAAATGGTTCCAAGAGGCAAGCTGGTGTAGTTATTCTACAATCCTGCAAAATAGACTTCAACCCAAAATTAATCAAAAAAAATGGGGAAGGACACTTCATACTCATAAAGGGAAAATTCTACCAACATGATGTTTCAATTCTCAACATCTATCCCTCAAACATAAGGGTACCCACACTTGGAAACATTACTAAAGGTTAAATAACACAGCAATTGTGGGATACTTTAATATCCCACTCCCACCAATGGACAGGTCAGCCAGACAAAAATGAAACAGAGACATAATGGAGATAACAGATATTATGACTCAAATAGAACTAACAGGTATCTACAGAACAGTTCACCCAAACACAAAGGAATATACCTTCTTCTCAGCACCTCATAGAACATTCTCCAATACTGACCATATACCCTGTCACAATGCAAGTATCAATAGTACAAGAAAATTGAAATAACCCCTGGTACCTTATCAGATCACCATGGAATAAACCTGGATTTCAACAACAGCAAAACCAACAGAAAGTCTACAAACACATGAGTTTTTCTCAATTTTTCTTTCCATTTTACTTGCCTTTTGTAGAGCTTGCTGAGGATACACAAGTATAAAGTTCTGCCAGGTTCACTATACTGAAGCAGGTCGATTCTGTGCTGCCTTGTGGCCTTCTAGCGGTCATTTCACTGGACTCAGCACTTGCCTACTGTGGAAGCATTTGATTGGCCTCCACAGATTTACTACTGGGAAGAGAACTGTGATAAGCAACCTTGTTTATGTCTGGAGAAAGTAGGAAAATTTTTTCCCGGATCTACCAACAAAATCACTTTATCACACAGTAAGCAGAAATACAAAACAATAACCTAGCGCTTTCTACAGCATTTGTACCAATTTATGGTTAAAGAAACAATGCATAAAAGACCCTGAGGACTCATATCCTCCTAATCTCTTGATATAATGAGCTGTTTATTTTATGTTTCCAATCAAATGAATGTAAAATAGAGCTCATTATAGCACAATATGTAATTCTCTGGTAATTATTGAGTACAAATTGTCTCTTCATATGTTTTTTGGCAATATATATCTGCTCTTCTGTTAAGTGTTAGTCACAATTTAGATCATTTATCTGTTGAACTGACTGGTTTTTATATTGTTTTGCAGAATTTATTAGTATATTCTCAATACTTAATACTTTGATGGAGGTAGGAAATAAACGTTTTCACCCAATCTATAATGTGTATTTTTCATCATAAAGGTATATTTACAAGTAAAAATGGTAGTTCCAATATAAGCAAATTTACCAATCTTCTATATTATAGTGAATGCACTTTATGTCTTTTTTTTTAAAAAAAAAAATGGAGCTCAGCAGTGATGGCGCACACTTTTAACCCCAGCACTTAGGAGACAGAAGCAGGTAGATCTTGTGAGTTCAAGGCCAGCCTGGTCTGCAAGATCTAGTTCCAGGACAGTCTACAAAGCTATGAGAAATCCTGTATAAAAAAAAAAGTTTGTTTTTCAAGATACACATTTTTATTTTATTTTTTTTATTAAAATACTTTCTATTCTTTTAAAGTTTCATGGAATTTTAGGAACGATTGTTTTTTATGTAGTATCTTATCTTTGGTATTTTTTTTTGATAAAATTTCCACCTCCTCCCCGCCTCCCACTTCTCTCCCCCTCCCTCACCCCTCCCCCTCCCTCTCCAGTCCAAAGAGCAGTCAGGGTTCCCTGCCCTGTGGGAAGTCCAAGGTCCTCCCTGCCTCCATCCAGGTCTAGGAAGGTGAGCATCCAAACAGACTAGGCTCCCACAAAGCCAGTACATGCAGCAGGATCAAAACCCAGTGCCATTGTCCGTGGCCTTTCATCAGCCCTCATTGTCCGCCATGCTCAGAGAGTTTGGTTTTATCCCATGCTTTTTCAGTCCCAGTCTAGCTGGCCTTGGCGAGCTCCCAATAGATAAGCCCCACTGTCTGTGGGTGGGTGCACCTCTCGCGGTCCTGACTTCCTTGTTCACGTTCTCCTTCCTTCTGCTCCTCATTTGGACCTTGGGAGCTCAGTCCAGTGCTCCAATGTGGGTCTCTGTCTATCTCCATCCATCGCCAGATGAAGGTTCTATGGTGATATGCAAGATATTCATCAGTATGGCTACAGGAAAGGGCCCTTTCAGGTTCCCTCTCCTCAGCTGCCAGGGAATATCAAGCTGTGATACAAAAAAATCTCATTCCTAAGACCATTGGAGTTGGTCTTACCTATGAGAACATCAATATTTATAAATATGTGTGTAATATATGCATATGTAATATATATTATATATATATATATATATGAGAAAACACTAGTGTTTGTGTTAAAAGGATTCATTCCTTACATGTTTAGAATTAGAAAGAGGTGAAAATAACTTGATTGTGATGAATTTTATTCACCATATCTAAGAAGATATAATATTGTAAATAAGACAAAAAAGAAATAAGAACCTTGCAGAATTACTGATAATATCTATTCCTTCCCATTGTCGCCCACTCACCTAGGTCGAAAGTAGTACTTGTCTGTGCTCTAAGCCCATGGCCATCACTTCAAGCCTTAGTGTTGCCCTCACCCCACATTCTCAAGGCTTTCATTACTGGAGAAGCCAGTGAGTGAAGCGTGGTCTTTTGACAACAGTTTTCCTTGTAGTTTTCACAAATTTGTCAATGATCAAGAATCCCTTCAAATGCGGAACTGAGTTTTCTTATCCAACTATTCCCAATCTTTTCTTACAGGGTCATGAAAATACTCAGTGATCCAAATGCTCATATCTCCAGCTTCACTAAGGCCCCAACACCTCAACGGGGCCTCACATCCCTCCCAGGAGTCTTCTAAAGCACAAATAGCATTTCTAGACACTTACATCCTTTTTGTACACCAAAAAATACAGCTAGCCCTTTACAGGTTTTATGTACTGACGGAGTCTGGTCTCTTTATTGTCTCTATACTTAAAGCTATAAAAAGTATTGCTTACCTGTATGCTAGTTTTTATAAGAACTGTATTATTTCATACACAGAAAGAAATATGTGTCAGATTTATAAAAGTGGGCAAGGAAGCCTAAGTGCCAAATTCCTAGTCACCTCACACTGCACTGATTCACCTATGTGTCTTGTATATCATCATGAGAGACCATAGGCATTGAAGTCAGAAGACCAAGTGATCTGTCCCCTCAACAGGCTTCTCTGTGGGGAAAATGGCAGACTGGCCAGGGTGATGGTATGAGATATAGCCCCTTCTGTAGATCCCCTACAAAGGACTCTGTGTGTCATATCCCACAGCTGAAGCTGCTGCACCTTAATATTGACTAACAATATGTATACAATTAATCCGGGGGTAAGATTACAACCCCAAATAACATCTGTCTTAGTTACGGTTTCTGTTGCTGTGATGAACACCATGACCAAAAAGCAAGTTGAAGAGGAAAGAGTTTATTGGCTTATTTATTACTACCACTGCACTGTTCATCATCGAGGAAGTAAGGACAGGAACTCAAACAGGACAAGAACCTGGAGGCAGGAGATGATGCAGAGGCCATTGAGGGGTACTGTTTACTGGCTTGCTCCCCACTGCTTGCTCACTCTGCTTTCTTATATAACCAGAGACCACCAGCCCAGAGATGGCACCACCGACAATCTACTCGGCCCTCCCCCATCAATCACTAATTGCTTCACAGATTTGCCTGTCTTATGGAGGTATTCTCTCAATTGAGGTTTCCTCTTCTCAGATGACTTTTGCCTGTGTCAGGTTGACACAGAACTATCCAGCATACTCAAAGAATCTTTTGGGATATTAAAAGAATCACATTATTAACCATTCTTTGGAAGCCAACAGGAAAATAATCGCAATATGTATAGAGAAGCAAACCAATTGCTCTGAAGATCCACACCGAGTTCCTAACACAGGGGTAGAGCATAGCTCTCACTTCACCTTCCTCGTGAAAGAAACGCCAGCCTTCAATGTTATCTTTTAAGTTCTATCCCTCATGACTCCTCTGTTCTCAGTAATTCTTAGGGCTCACATGAAAACTCGTTGCCACTAGTCTCCCTATTGCTTGACCTGTGGTTCAGCTCAGGAGTTGCTCATGAGGTTGGTGAGTACCTGAAGGGAAGGAACAGCAGGGATACTGTCTGAACCTCTCAGTCCTTCTCAGAGGTCCTTCCCAGACCTCAATCTAGCATGCAGGGCTCAGCCACAACTCTTTCCTTCCTGGGAGCTCTGACCCTCTGGACTGAGAAATGCTGTCCTTTTATTTACCCCTCCAGTCTAAGTGTGGTAGCTAGTCTGTATTTATCTATTGAGTATCTCAGGAGGCCATCAGCTACCCAACTACAGCTCTGCTTTAAATTGCTCATTTTAACTATTTAATACAGTTTCTATTTTCACAGGCAAACAAAAAAACTGATAAATAAATTAAACCAAAATAAACCATTCTGAGCTAATGTTATTATGAATATAATAATTTAGAATCTAACCCAAAATAAATATGATAATTTCCTTATATTACTCATTTGTGTGAACTATGGCACAATGTGAAAATGGTTCAATAAAGATTGCTGTAAAATTTTAAGAATAAAAAAAAGAATCGCGGAATAATGAACATCAAATATTAATATTGCAGAAAAATACCCACAGGAATGAAAAGCACAGAGGTAACTCAGGGACCTCCAAAATTATTTTCCCACAACCAGTGAGATGGTAAGAAGAAAGAAGTGTAATAATAAGGAGTCCCCAAGTGCCAAACTACTACTTTATGTTACTCAAGTGGCAAAACATGCCAAAAAGAAGAATGAAATATAAATTCAACTTGTATTCAAGTGGCAATAAAGTCATTTCAAACAGACAATCAAGAGAACTTTATAGGACACATACTTTTGAATATGATGAAGTCCCAGAAAACCAACTAAGATTCTCAGTAAGTAGCTAAATTACTTGAACACATTATTGTTTAATTTGTTATGAATATTTTAAATGCCTTCATTTATTTACCTTCATTATTATGTGAGATATTATTATCATGTTTATTCTGAACTAAGACATGGGTTCAAGTTAATGTCCAAGACCATGTCATTAACAAAAACAGTAAATGTTTGAATATAGGCAATTTGGCTCAATAAGTAACTTCTTAACCATTATAATAAGGTATTGTGGTCAAAAATTTGATGACTTTAGGTGGAAAATCCAGGTCCAAACCCCAGCCAAAACACACAAATCAGTATTTTAGTATAATTTCATAAGCAAAGGGAAGACATTTTGTTTTTGTCATGAAATAATAAACAGTTTCAACTTTTCCTTCTAGCAAAACTTCCCTACACTGACACCTTCTTAAGTATATAAAATTTATTTCTTCCATGTTTTAAAAGTTTGAAATAATCTTCTGAACTGCCTTTGTTCTTAGTATCCCAGTACACGAGTAATGCTGAAGACACCATCAACTTCATACCGAAAAATTAGGGGAATCAAGCAGGAATGGATCTGGGCACGTCCTCTCTGAAAACTAGCTCTCATAGTGCCTGAAAGAACTATGCATACTGCCAAGGAAATAAAACTTACCAGAGTCCTAGCCAACTATATTGCTTCAAAACCCCAAGAATAAGGACAAGGGCTTGGTACCCCAAAAGGTGCAACAGTGGTACTTAGCTCCTGAAGGTAATCAATAGTTATCTACTTAGACTTAAGATTCACTCCATAAAAGGAAACTCATTCCAGCTACTACAAGCATAAACCACTTCCTGTGGCTGGTAAAGCCATGGATCCCAGGGAAGAACCTACTACTGCCTCTGCTCTGAATCAGTGCAACTTGTAATTGCATTCTAAATACCACAGACAAATGTAGTCCTCCCCCTTCATCAAAGGAGCCTCATTTTGTAGCAGTTGGTGAACATTACAGAAAGCCACACTGCTCAAAATGCAGGGAACAGGTAACTGTAAGGTACCCAGCACCAAGAGTACATCTATGACTCAACTCTATTCATAAGATTTGGGTAACATCATATTAGAAGGGACAGTAATCAGAACATCTGTAATTAATTTCTTCTCTATACAACAGGGAAGCTATACCTACAAAATCTCAGCAATATGGCTTTCAAAACTAGGTCTGAAAAATGACAATGCCAAGTTTCATGTAAAAAAGGATTGGGGAAATTTCACAAGACACCACCCCTAGATTAAGGATAAGCAATGAATGCTGAAGATAGATAATCCAATCCCAAGTGTTCACCCCTAAAACATGTAAATATGAAAAACTAAATGAATTCACCAAGGTATGTGTGTGGGGTGTGTATGCCTGTGTGTGTATGTGTGTATTTGTAATAATTAAAAAGTAAGAGGTCACAAATTCGAAAAGAAGAGGAGGATGTAGGATAGAGAAGGAGAAGGACAAAAATGATGTAAATAGTACTTATTTTTAAAATCTCAATTAATAATAAATACTTTTAAGCTTTAAAGAACTTCAGTAATAATTTCTTAGAGAACAGAAGAATACTTCAAATATTTTTTGAAGATGCTTATGGAATTCTGCTCGTTCGTGGGGCCACATGGGAGATTAATGTGCCTTCTAAATGGGCTATATTGTTTGTTCACTTATCAAAGGTGATAATAAACAGCCTACATTATTCTTCAACTACTGATATGCTCCCTTTAGAAAAAATTACCATAAAGTAATTTGTTCACAAAGAATCATTTTGTAAGTTGGAATATTGATAGTCAAAATCTAGAATCCAGATATTTGCCATGAATTGAAGTTCTTCCAGATCTTTTGGTATTACAAAATAATCAAAGACGCCTGATAATAGCTTAGTAGGTAAAATGATCATGGTGTAAGAATGAGGACCTGAGTTCAGATCCATGATGTCATTGTGGGCTGCTATGCCATACCTCAGCAACCCTAACAATGGAGGATAAAGATACGTGGATATCCTGCAGCCCTGCTACTTCAGCCAAAATGGCAAGCTTCATGTCCAGTGAGAGGACTTTTCTCACAAGACAAGGACAGAGAGGCAACAAAAGAAGACATCTCAATATCAACCTGCTTGCTAGACATTGGGCAAAGGCTCTCTCTCTCTCTCTCTCTCTCTCTCTCTCTCTCTCTCTCTCTCACACACACACACACACACACACACACACACACACACACGCACCATAAACAGATACAAAGACAAGCAAAAACATTTACCCTACACTGCTGTTAATTTGATTGATAATTAAGCCTCATAAAATTAGTATGATACAGGGTATTTATTGATTTACTACCTTGCTTTTGTATTAGAAAATTTGAGAAATGTGTAAAATATATTTAAGAGTATATTTAATGCTGTAGTATTTGGATATCTTGAGACAAACTAAGTAGAAATACAAATACATTTACTGATGTTTACACATTTATCTTTGATTATAATTAGTCTATCTTTTCTAATGTTTATAAACCAGTCTTTTTAATTAACTAAGATGGTGTATTAACACAGCTTTTTAAAATGTCAACTTGTGTGTTTAGTGCTAGCCCATGTACTCCTACACTCATTTAAATTGTTATTCATCAAACTAAGCTTTAATGGAAAACACCCAGAAAAAGAGAGACTAGTTTAGCTGCTGCTATTTTTTTATATTTTTGTAATGGACCAGAGGAACATAGTCTCAAGCAGGCAGACCGTATAAAAGTGGAATGCTAAAATCAAAACCCCGATTGCTTCAGAATAAACCTGAAGGTGGATTCTGTGTGAACATATCCTAGACTCTTTTAAGGCTGCATCCATTTTGTCTACTGCACAAAATTAACAGTTCAGGCAAAGCTATGATTTCGCCTCTTAGTGAAAACCTCTTGAAGGAGAAGTTTTACACGTGTGTCAAAACAATAAGTGTTTCATTCTTTGAAAGAAAAGAAGTAGGTTTATGCATTAAACGCCTACAGCAGTAGAAAATATGATTTTACATGAATAGCTGATTCATGAGGAAAACAAATTTTTCAATTAACTTCAGATGGCAGCTTTCATGACAGCTTTACACACATCAATAAATTATGTGGAGAGATTTCCAAATTTGAATGTCAACACCTTGCAAATGGAAGACACTGGAACAAACTGACTTTTCAAAATAGAAAGGAGAAACATTTATAAAAAACTCAAGCTCTTTTCACCTGCCTTCCACCTGGACTTAATTCATGACTTTATTATTTGGACAACTGAAATTTATTGATAAGGATCTGCTGCGCAATGCGGGCCCTGGTCTGCGCTCTATGCGCTAGACCCCAGTTTGCGAGCTTCGGGCAAGGGGCTGGAGGTTGAGAATACACACAGAGAGACAGACTGACACGCAGACCTTCAATCACTGATACCAAAAGCCCCCACTTTAAAGTCAAAATACCTTTCTTAGCAGTTTCTAGAATCAAATGTCTTTCTCCAGTCCAGAACAAAAAAGACAACACAATCAACATATCATAATCTGTACAATTTATCTTTAATGTATATTTAGCTGTATACATTCTATCTTTTGGAGGCCATCAATTCACCCTCCCGCCTCCTGTTTCAGAGGGTGTGCCTTCCCCAGTAGGTCTTCTTCGGCCGGGGATAACCCTGTCTGCTTACCCCTCTTTCTCGGTTGGACTTCCACTTGCTGCCTGCATGGCCTGGAACCATAACCCGAGTGAAGGACGTCAGGATTAACACATACCCAAATCCACCCTCACCATCTGAGGGCGACCTCTCAGCGTTCCCTAGTTCCCGATATCTCGGAGTGACCTCCAATTGCCGTGCACCTTGGTCCCGGTCTGTGCTCTCTGCACTAGACCCCAGTTCTCGAGCTTCGGGCAAGGGGCTGGAGGTTGAGAATACACACTCAGAGACAGACCGACACACAGACCTTCCAACACTGGTACCAAAAGTCCTCTTTAATAGCACTATGGAGGTTAAATACCCTGCAGTCAATGACCAGCAGGTGAAAATCCCATCCTCTGATCCTCTAAGCCAGGCACAGCTTCTAGTAACTTCAATTAGAAGGTTCTAGCAGGGAAGAGCAGCTGAAGGCCAGGACTCATTAGTCCCAACAAGGATTGAAAAGTATGTGGCCAGGGAGCTGGCTCAGTGGGTGAAGGCACTTGGCATCAGGTCTGAAGGCCTGAGTCTGTTTTCAGGGAACCTTGTAGAAGGAGAGAACTGAAGCTTGCAAGCTGTCTTCTGACCCCTGCTCACGTAGGCACATGTGTGCAGGCAAGCATGCAGGCAGTCAAGCACACACACACATACACACCAAATAAACAAAAACATAAATAAATATTTTAAAGATATGGAGTTGAATTTCTTTTGCTAAAGTTTTCAGATGTATTTTAAAAATCCAAAAGATAGGTGAAAATCTTATTATTTATCCACAGAAAGAGGAAGTTGCTAGTCATGTTCCATGGAATCAATCCATTCAACTAGTAGAGTCCAAATTGATATTGTGAGAATTCAAAAAAAAAAAGTGGCAACTAGTGTTTTCTCAGAGTCCTGACTTTCAGTACATGTTAGTGTGTGTGTGTGTGTGTGTGTGTGTGTGTGTGTGTGTGTGTGTGTGTGTGTGTGTGTAGTTGTTTCAGATTTAGGATCTTCAATTTTGAAGATGTGTCCTTGAGTTCGAATGACATCCCACTTTGGATGCTCACTCTCTAGCAGGGTTTGAATTGACTAGATACCAAAATTCTCAACCCACTTACTGTGTTCTCTCCTCCAGCAGTTCTGGGATTTGTTGTGAAGGAGTAGTGTGGGAGGGCCTTATAACTATGTGTTGCTTTTATTGGTTAATGAATAAAGGGAACATCAAACACTGAGATGATTTGCAGCTCCCTAACCTGATGTTTTGACCAGCCAGCAGGTACACATCAAAGGACCAAGAGTTAGAGATTCCAGCTGCTCCAGCGGTTTCAGATCCAAGAGACAACCAGTGTTGAATGGCATACATGAATTGCTATCAGTCCACTCACCCTCTAGATTTGTATGCATTCCATCTATCTGCTTGTTTGTTCTTCTAGAAGTTGTCCTAGCATTGGCCTTTAAAAAGCCCTTCATGAAATACCTTGTTTCTCCCGCTTAACTGGACACTGAGCTCTGTTTAAACCTTGACTATAAGCAGTACCTCCAAACCTACAGTATCATGGCTTATCCCAAAAGCTTTTATGCCCTGCAGACACATTTTTTAATTGAAAACTTTTTTTATACAAAATGTTTTGATCACATTGTTCCTTTTCTCAACTCCTCCCAGGTCCTCCTCACCTCCAGCCCCATTCAACTTCATGTTGTTTTCATTCGAAGAAGAAGAAGAAGAAGAAGAAGAAGAAGAAGAAGAAGAGGAGGAGGAGGAGGAGGAGGAGGAGGAGGAGGAGGAGGAGGAGGAGGAGGAGGAGGAGGAGGAGGAGGAGGAGGAGGAGGAGGAGGAGGAGGAGGAGGGAGAGGAGGGGGAGGAGGGGGAGGAGGGGGAGGAGGAGGAATAAGCACACACAAAAACAAAATCAAAATAAATTAGCAAAATACCAATAAAGACAAGAAAAAAAGCCAAGCCAAAAGAAATGTGTGGTGTGAGGGTTAATATTAGTTATTAAAATTGGAATTTAAGAACCTGTGCTTTCTCAGCAACCAAGAAAATCTGTACTATTTCTCAAATTACTGTCAATAAAATATTATGAATTTATTATGATTCATTAAATTCTGGCATTGTGTAAAAACACAAATGTGTTCAGCTCTGTTTCTGATACAGCGTGCTCACAACAAAAGGAAGACATGGTTGGACAAGAACCTAGCCTGACCATCTTCCAGCTCCCTCCTGCTGCCACTCCTACAGTTTGTAGGTCTTCATTCAGGGTAGCACCCTGCCAGGATGCCTCAGGCAGCTGTTACAGCTGTTCTTACTGCTGCTCCCCACCTCTGGGGAAGGAAAACTAATGGGATGTTTCTGTTTGAGAGGCCTCCTGTAGAGTGGCACACTCACTAGGGAAAGAAAAGTAAATAAGAAACAGTTAACTGTGCCAACACATTAATTTATAGTATAATCTGCTTAATTATGCATGAAAACTAGAACAATTTTGCTTCAGGATATTTCCTTTCAGTTACAGAGAACCAGAAAAAGGACTGGGTAAATGGTAGGCATGGGTTTGAATCTTCACTCAGCATCATTATGGGGTTGAGCATCCACGTACAAGGCTGAATACCAGTTTACTGAGAAGTAAACTGAACTGAATGCAAAGGATCATTGCGATAACCATACAAAGTAGCAAGCAACTTGCAAAATGTATAACAGTATATATGTTATTGTCCAATTCTACAGGTTGTTTCTCTATTGTCCTCTAGCTACAGTCATTTGTATAATAATATTTTCCAGGATCATATGACATACAAAATATGCTTGGTAAGAATTATCATATTGACACCTAAAATGAAGATTTTTAAAGTTCCTTTACCTAGTGTCATGAAGACGTTATAAAAGAAACCTGGGGGGGGGGGGGTGAGGGAGAGAAAGAGCCATGATGCTCTGGTGGAGGTCAAAGAACATGTCTGTGGAGTTCATTTCCTCCTGCCACTTTGAGGGTCCCAGAGATGAAACTTGGGTCCTCATGTATGCAAACTAAGTGTTTTTGCCTGCTAAACCATCTCACTAGCCCAGGCATTTGTTTTTTTTTTAAAAAAAAATAGATCTAATGGACAAAGTCTCAAGAACTGAATGAATTATTAATTTCTAATGAAGGTATTTATTTTCCTTCTGATAGGATTTATCATCTGGAAAGTCATGGTGTCTATATCATCTTACCAGAAAAAATTTGTACAGTTGGTATTCAATAAGTATCTGATGATTAGTAAACTTAATTTAATCTTCTGTGAATCACTTAACTCAGATACTAATAACATTAAGGGACTGGTATTGGCTTTGTGTGAGTATATATTCAAGTATTACTATCATTGACAAATCTTCTGGCAGTAGCACCAAGGGACAGATGTTCCAATTCTATGTGTGAAATACATCAGTAGTGGCATCTCTTCATTTGAACCTTATTTGAACACATTAATTAGTTACTTAATAGATATTTTCTAAGAGAAAATTCAAAAATTATGCAAATCAAAAAAGGTATATAATTCCACGTGGAAATAATCAATTGCATGAAATCCTGAGGTTTTTAATTCCTGTACGTATCTAATACATGTGAATCATACAAAATTAAAATCAATACAATAGGAAGAAAGACAGAGACAGAGTTGGCCAATGAACAAACGTCACTCAATAAGTACTATGAAGCACTGAAACCCTATGGTCAATGCCATTATCATACTATTAGCCCATGGTTCTTGGTTTCTATGTCCCCACTCACACCAAACATTTATTCCAGACAGCATTCTTAAAGTAGTTATAAATGAATACTTTTTTAACAGTTGTGAACCTAACTAAAGAAACTTCTTTTTTTAATATAAAGAAAAAACCAAGTTATTGGTTTCAGTTGTAAATGATACTGTGAAGCAGAGGGGCTCCCTACAGCTCTGAATGGAATATCCCTAAGTTCTCATCAGTCCTCTTGTCTGCCTTTTCATGCCAACACCTAATGTAGCGAACAAGAGAACATGCAGATGAATAAAACTATATTTCCCAGTGAGTAACATCATTTCTTCAGGAATTTTATTACTAGTTTACACAGACAATCTGCCAAAACGGTGCAGTTGGTGGTGTAGCTGTTCATAAAGTGACTAAGACAGAGGGTGCAATTAAAAGTGATATTAACCAAACATCCATCTGAGCCAAATAAAACCATAGAAATGAATCAAAATTCTCTGTACTATAGCTAATGAACCTTTTCAAGACATTTATGTGTTTCTCATGTTTTAGCATGAGACACATTAGATTTATTTTTCAAGTAGAAAAATATAAGTTTTGATCAATGAATACAAATATTATAATGAAAACAAATTGATCTTTATCTTAATCAATATTCTTGACTACTGGACTTGAGTACTGAAACTGTACTCAATCTTGTTTTTGTGGGGTTTTTTTGGGTATATTTTGAGTTGTGGTCACCAAGCTTTAATTGAGGACTTAATTTCTGGCTATGATGGATTATGAATAATAAAGAGGCATTTTGCTTACAGAACATATAACTGCTATGAATAAAATTCACCTTCAAGCACATTGCCAGAATGCCACCACCTCTACCATCAGTAAAAGTGAAGTTAGGGGCTAGAGACATGGCTTGGTATGCAAGACCACTGTTTTACTTTATTGCTAGTAACAGCGCCCCAAACAGGGCACGATCACAAAGCAAGTACTGTTGACCAGAGAGACAAGACGTGTCTTGTCTTGGTTACTACAAGCCTAGCACCAGGTTTAGTGGCAAACCCTGTGTCAGGGGAATAAAATGAGAGTGACGGAGAAGGACACCTAGTCCTCTTCTGGCCTCTACCAACACGCACATCAGTGTTTAGACATGGCCCTCACACACACACACACACACACACACACACACACACACACACACACACATATATGCTGTGTGTATGCATGAGGTGGGTGGATCAGATACTTATTTGAACCTATAGATTCAGATTTCTTAGTAGCAATATCTTGTCATCAGAAAATAAAATGTTATAGGCATACATAGAGAACTATGGCTAACTTTAGTAATTTTGAAATTATAAGAAATTGAATTGAGGGTTGGAAAACACAAAGTTAAACAACTAAGAAGGGCTCCTGCTAGACTTGATAGTCAGCAAATAACAAAAATGACTACCTGATACCAGAGATTTGATAAATTAACAATTTTCTCCAGAAAAAAAAAATTCCCTGCAATCTGTGGGGAAGTAAATGACTGCACCGTGATCAGGACTCCAGATGCCTCTCAGCTCTGTTTTTTTTTTTAATTTATTTATTTATTAAAGATTTCTGTCTCTTCCCCGCCAGCTGTTTTAAAAGGAATATGAGTGAAGGCCACGCAGCAGAGAGCCATCGACTCCCACAGTAGGTCAGGCTTTGCCATTCTTGCACATTCCCACCAGGTATAGCTAAGGACAAGACCTGCCCCACTCTAACCACGGTGCTAGTGACATACTGGGACTCTTCTGGGAAAATTGAGTCTTAAGACTGAAGCTTTTCATTTATTTATTTTTTTTTACCAAGTATTTAAATTCTAAAGAGAGCATTGTCCTTGAGAAGGCTCCTTCTCAAAGAACAAATAAACACACCGTAGTTTTGCAGCCTGACAGAATGCCACCAAAGAGACATAACCTTTCCTCACACGCATTTGCTCCAGCTGGATGACACAGAGCTCATCATTTCTAAAGGTCAGTTCTCTGAGTCAAACATTTCACAGTCAAAGGACATAAGTAAGTAGATTGTAGATTGCCCAGAGTGTGCTCCCTCAACAAAGCTTATGTAACTGGAGATAAGTCAACAACACAGTTAAGCTTCACCTAGAACCCCTTACCATAGATAGAATGTCAGGACTGCGCCACCACCAACAAAACCAGCTTTGTTTCATTTGAGTTAATGATTGATTTATTCAGAGTGAAGAGCAGGTCAGATTATTCTTATAATATTTTATTTAATCCTTAAAATGAAACTGGGCTCACAATCTTCAATCACCTGGAATTTCTTCCTGGTATCTCAAAGCTTAGTAATGTGAACCTCACATGAGTGCTGCTGGCCTGGGTACTCTGACCTCCATAACCAATGCAATACCGCTCGCTACATTTTTCACGGTGAGTAATATGGTTATCTAAAAAAAACTATTTTAAAACTTGTCAGTATATAGGCAAATTATCAGGAACTCTGGTCTTTAGAAACCATTTATGAAGCACTTTTAAACTTTGTCAAGATCTCAGAGAAAGATGACTTTACATGCCAAATTCAACTGACTTCAACTGCCCGTAAATAACACTGAAGCAAACAAAAATACATAAAAAGGAAATCATAAAGAATTAAAATACAACTTCTAAATATGCACATGCTTACTTAATATGTAAAATGTAAAAATGGTTGAGTGTGTGATTCAGTATTTTATAATTCTGTGAAATAATACATTTATTCCAAACTTCTGATGTTTGCAGTTATAGTTAGCAAGAACAATTTTTTGAGGCAAATTAAGAAGACATCATTAAAGTATATATTAACTTTATTTCACAGTTAAGACTCAGAGTAACATGCGTTCTCATTAATTTATTGGTTGACTCACTGCCCAGCAAAGAGTCTGAGCAGATATTCCTTCTCCGTGAGGAAAGTAGCCATGCCATATAACCTGAAGTTCAGAGACTATGAAGTCAGGTGAGGGATGCTCAATTTCAAAGCTCCAGTGTAACATAGTCTTCTGTACCTTTCAGACAATTTCTCTGCATCCCACCCAACATACAATCCACACCTTTTAGCTCTCCACTTCCTCAACTTTCAGGGTTAGTCACCCACTAGGATACTGAGTCCCACTTAGGATTTTTCATCTTAATTCACTATAATTTCCCTAATTGAAACGTTGAGAAAATTCCTATATGAAAGTACTAGGATATTTTTGCTACAGTTGACTTTATTTGAAAGCATGATAATTCTTTCTGAATGATGGTCCTAAGTAAATATCATATGAAATTTAAGCTAGAAAAAAAGCTTCATATTGCAGTGGTTTTTAATCTTATATTATCAAGTTTTGATCTAATATAAACAGCAACTATGAACAATACAGACCTGTGTAAGTTGAGACCTAAATGATAACTTATTAAAAATTTAATCTTAAATGTCCTAGAAGGAGGGAGAACAAGAGCAAAGAAGTCGGGACCACGAGGGGTGCACCCACCCACTGAGACAGCGGAGCTGATGTATTGGGAGCTCACCAAGGCCAGCTGGAGTACGACTGAAAAAGCATGGGATAAAACTGGACTCTCTGAACATGGCGAACAATGAGAGCTGATGAGACGCCAAGGACAATGGCAAGGGGTTTTGATCCTACGTAATGTGCTGGCTTTGTGGGAGCCTACCCAGTTTGGATGTTCACCTTCCTAGATATGGACGGAGGGGGGAGGACCTAGGACTTACCACAGGGCAGGGAACCCTGACAGCTCTTTGGACTGGAGAGGGAGGGGGAAAGGAGTGGGGGGAGGGGGAGAATGGTGGGAGGAGGGGGAGAATGGTGGGAGGAGGGGGAGGGAAATGGGAGGCTGGGAGGAGGTGGAAACTTGTTTTTTTTCTCATTTTCTCAATAAAAAAAAGATTTAAAAAAATAAACCATAAAAAGTAAATTAAAGAAGATTTCATGAGAGATACCAGGATCATATATATTTATTCAAGATTTAAATCAACATTTAAGAGTTCTGCACCATTATACAAAGAACTGTTTTTAATCAATTCAGTATGATTACCATAAAGTGAATTGTCTATTCCTCCTTCCTCTTATTAAATTTACTGTATGATTCTGCTTATCAGATATATTATCAGTTTGATCTTTGACGTTTCTGTAAAAAGAAAAGGGGAGAGACCTTCATAGTAATTTATAAACATTCTGTGATCTGGAATTAGATAGTAAAATGACTGTCCAGAGAACAACACAGAGGTATTTTAGCTTTCAGTCCGCTCCTAGTTAGTGACACATGGCAGCTCAGCAAGGGACCAAAGTATGTTCTAACATATTATCAGATAATAAATGCAATAAGTTGATGAATAAATGCTCTCAATTTTCATAAAAACTGCCATCTAATTCACACAACAGTGGTTTTTACCAGTAATATACAAAGTTTACTAAAATTTTCTAAACTACAATGCAAAATAGTCCTCCAAATGTCAAACTGTACTATTCTAATATTTTTACCTACTTGCAACTGAAGACCTACTATATTAGTTAAGGCAAATTTACATAGTTTAATATGAAGGAATACTTTAGTTCTTTTATGACTCTTTATGTGGTGGGAAAATATCTGTGTGATGTATTACAAGGTATCTTAATCTCCTAGCACTAAACCTTTTAAACAGTTGAAGCATTCAAGTGTCAGGTAATTATAACACAAAGCATTAAAGATATCCTGTCACTTGATATATGTTAAGCCAGAAACCTGCTTTCTTCCCAGACTGACTGACAATGGTATTATCTGTCTAGGTACCATTGTCTCAAAGTTTTCCATCTGGATAAACTCAATAATTACAAAAATTGTTCAAAAAAAAAAAACCTTACTGCATTATAGAAGCAATAAAACTAAGCAGACAGTATGAGCTTTACCACAACATCTCGGTGTTGAAGTTAGCTGCATGTCAGTCATGTAGAGGTGGAAAGAGAAGCTCAGAGATTAGAACATGTAGAGTTTGCTCTTCTTGGGTTTGGTAGGGTAGCAGCCTATCACCTGCACATTTCTAAAGCAGTGAGAACTGTCCTATGAATTTAGCCGCAATCCATATAAAATGTTAGTGTGCAAGATCTTTTCAGTTGCCAGGAAAAGACACAGACTCATAGACTCAATGCTGTTAGATCTGACTAGGATTAGGATCACATAGAGTATTGAAAAAGAATGCCAATATACCACCACAAAAGGTTATAACTGTTAGCTAGAAAGTAGACACAATAAAAATCATTGATTTATGTTTGAATGAGAAATGGATAAATTAGGTGTTTTTCTAAATCTAGGGATAAATGGATTGGGGTAGAAATCTCCGGCCAGGGTGGTGGTGTTCCTGCAGTGTGTGATTTATTAAAGTAGAAAATTTTCATCATTTTTAAAATATTAAGCTGCACTATAATCTATATTATGCTAATGTGTTTGGAGGGTTGTCCTCACATAGAAGAAGGAAATGAGAAATGGTCTCTGTTCGTGGCATCTGCTACAAAAGCAGCACATTTCTGACTGACAAAGTGCCTATTCCATTTAGAGACTGATTCACACCAACAACCTCAAATTTCATGCTCTGTGTTGCACAGCAAGGAACTTCATTAGCGCCATTCAAATGCTGAACTTTCTTTTCTCATGGGGAACAGACAGCCCTTACCCTCAGATGAATACCCTGCCTGTGAAGAGGGGCTTCCAACAGCTCTCCAAAGAACTGCATGGCTAAAAGGCCCAAAGAGTAATCTAGGCTATTATTCCCAATGTTCCAACTGTCTCATGTTTTTCAGATATGGAACATTAGGAAAGGGGATGCTATTGTGGATACATGCATTTCATTTGTTAAATATAATTGCATTTTCAGTTAGTTGTTCAACTTATTAACTATGAAGCATTGGTAACATTTTAAAATTTCAAGCAAGTACTTCACAGCAAATACTTGGTATACGAAAGTTCAAACTCTTTACTTAGAAGGAATAATCATGCTACAATCCCTAGACCCAGGGAGCTAAGTAACAAGGAAGGCTCAAGTGGGGATGCATGGATCTTTCTGGGAAGGGAAAATAGATTTTGCAGGTATAATAGGGATGAGTGGGGGGTAGGAAAAGGAGGGATTGGGTGTGGTGGGGATGGGAGGAAGAGTGCTGGGAGAGACACTGGAGTTAGAGGGAATTTCTGGGGCAAGGTAGAAACCTAGCCATGGAAACTCCCTGGAATCCAGGAGAGTGATGCTGTAGTGCAGAGTCTAAACAAGCCATATTCTGTAACTTGGGAAGGTTCCAGCAGAGGGACTGTGGCCCCAGCCCGGCAACAAACTTTAGACTTACAATTTGTTCTGCCTGTAAGATGTACTGGAGACATAACTTGTGAGAATAGCTTAGCAATGACTCTTCCAACTTGAGACCCATGCCAAGAGAGAGAGCCAACTCCTGACATTGTCTGAGGGCCAGGAACCAGACAGTCTAGATAGCCTAGAGACCTAGGTAGAACCAAACACGACCAGCAGTGAAAATTGTTTGGGTGATATTCTGCTATGTTCGTCAACCTAAGTGAGTCTAGCATAAACATCATTAGAGAGGTATTGTCCAGCAGCTGATGGGAGCAGATGCAGGAACCCACACAAAATGTCAGGCGGACCTCAGGAAATTCTATGGAAGAGGGGGAAGAAGGATTGTAGTAGCCAGAGGGGTCAAAAACACCACAAGAGCACAGTCCACAGAATCAACTAACCACGGCTCATGGAGGCTCAAAGAGACTGATGTGATGATCAGGAAGCCTGTATGGGTCTGACCTAGGTTCTCTGCATATATGTTATGGTTGTGTATCTTGGTGTTCATGTGGGACTCATAACAGTGGGAACAGGGGCTGTCTCTGACTCCTTATGCACTCTTAGGACCCCTTTCTTCCCACTGGGTTGCCTTATCCAGCCCAAATAAGAGGGTATGTAACTTGCTATTTCAAGTTTGGTTGATATCCTTTTTCCCCCAGATTCACTCTTTCTTCATTTCCCTTCAGAAAAGGAAGGTGTAGGAGGATTCAGGAAGGAGAGAAGGCAGATAAAACTTTAGTTGGGATGTAGTATATGAGAGAAGAATAAATTTAAAAAAATATCTAGAATACAATTGATCAAAAATAGTTAAGTGCTATGCTGATTCAGTCACAGATAACCTTATAATATACACATCTTCACATGAGTGAAGCAGGGAAGCCTATTTTTACACTTTTGTAGGTGTGTATGTGTGTGCATGGGACCGATAGTAGATTTTACACAGCTGTATTGCAGAATTCGGAGTAAAAATAATCTATTCATGGCTTTGCTGGAATTGCAGTGCCTTCCTCCTTCTGTGTGTAAATCCTAGCTCAGCAATGCTTAGGACCATTTGATTGCATGACTGCATTTCAATATACATAAAATGTCAAACACAAAAGATAAGAGAGAGAAGTAATTTTAACTGTGATAGTACTGTCCTCTCCTGATCCAAACTCCACCCAGGTTCCCTGAATTCTTTTCTCAGCCAGTCTCTGAGTTTGAGCTTTCCTGTTCCTGATGGCTGTCCATAAGCAAGAATTCTGCTGTCACTTTAGCTGGGCTCTCCAAACTCTTAGTTCTCCCTGTCAATATCAAGTCAGCTTCTTCATTTCTCTCCAGCATCCGGGTGCTGCCCATTCACCCTGCCCTGCCTTTACCTAAAACACTGTTAGGTCAACTGAGCCAGAATCCATCTCATTCCTAACATGTCATTTTAGAAGCTTTTACATTCACTCCTCCTTTTTTGCTCCTTGGATATACATTCATACATTTCTTTGTTATGCTCGAGTTTATTCATTTTTTCTCCCTGATTCCTCCCAAATATAATATCCTTACATTCATAGTTTCTATTACACATCAAGAGAATTCTACATAAAACGTGTATCATCACTCTTTCAACTAGTCCCATTTTTTCATTTTACATTTTGAATAGCCTAATAGACAAAAATGAACACAATTTATTACTTATTCATTGTTATTTTATAATATGCATGACCTTCACATGCAATTTGAACTACATGCCTTCCTACATTGGAAGTATTCCTTCTTGTGGAAAATGTTCTTTAAAATTAATGTCACTTTTACTGGAACTCATGCTGCCAAGGAGCATAGAAGCTGAGGCTTGAAGTATATTAGATGTGTTAAGGAATGTTGTATAAAATTTCAAAGCTGGTTTTTTCAGGAATTAGAAGTAGATGACTATTTCCATGCAGATACTGAGTTAACATTAAGGCATGCTCTACAAATTCTAAGTAACAGGGCATAGTGCCTCCTGCCACCATTAAGTCTATATTATGAAAACATACGCTAATATATAAAGGCTGTGAGAATTTAGCTACGATAGCTCTTGTAGGAAACTAGCCAATTTCTATCGTCATTTTCATGGAAGACTCTGACATGCTGTAAGTTCTGACTCAGTATTTTCTCATCAAGCTGGATTAGAATTAGGCTTCTAACATTAAAGCACTTCTAAAGATCCATCAATCTCTCTGTGCATCAGAAACATTGCTCATGAGGTGTAGTAGGCAAAATATATAACCTGAGCAGGGTCCTCAGAACCCCCAGTGCTTGAGGGTAGACATTGTGAAGGGACGGTAAAACTGTGATGGGGGGCATGAGCTGAGAGAGACAGGGACTGGGCCCTGCCTTGTCGCAGAGTCTGTTCAGAGAACTTCGAGCAGTCAGTCACAGCCAGGGTCAGTCTCATTTTCTGATTTGTGCTATAAAATCTAGTCAACTCTGGTCATCAACCAAAATTTAGAAAACTCCTGACTGTAGGAACAATTACTTTCCCTCTGATGGTAGATAAAATACCTACACAAGACAGGAAGGTAAACATAGAAATACATGTTTATAAGAGCAGAAAGCAAATGTGTATTCCTTTTCTCACCCACAGAATGAGCGTTGAGAGCTTTGGACCTCTACATCATACCAAGAGAACTGAGAAAGCGGCACATCAACAAAACCAAGTAAATATTGTCTGTTATTCCCCAAATTTCATCCATAAAAGAGTATTATGAAGTCTAATAAACAACATACAGTTTTTTATTATTGTTGTTGTTTTAATGTACATGGATATTTTGTTGCATGTATGTCCACGATCTGCATGTATGCCTAGTACTCATGAAGGCCAGAAGAAGGTATTGGATGCCCTCTTGCAACTAGAAGTAATGACATTTTGAGCCATCATGTGGGTGCCAGGAACTGAGCCTGTGTCCTTTAGAAAAGTAGCCAGTGTCCATCACTCCTGAGTCAGCTTTCCAGCTACAACTTATATTTTATTCTTCATGAGACACAGTAGATATCACTTTACTAGTGTGGTAAACTTTAAGAATAATTATCAGCATGCTGTTACATTCCAAGAAACAATTGATAAAGGTATTATTTAAATCTGAAGCAAATTTTCTAACTAGAAAACACAAGATTCTTAGTTTACAAGCTAGATTCTTTCAGCTACTTCATCTGTAGTTTCTCTACATGGATAAAAAGATTGATTATGATGTCATTATGTTGTACCTTTGATGTTACATGCAAAAAAATCACAAATATATGAGGTGACTACGTGGTGTTTTTTTTCTTAGAAATAATTTTAAAGCTTAGTCATTGTCATAGTAAATCACTACAGGACTTCATTGTACTGGCCCATATTCAATTTCCTGTTAATATAAGGATGTGAGGATGTATTCTTCTTGAGAGATAAGTATGGACAACATATAAATATTCTATTTAAAAGGAGAAAATGAACTGAAACTATTTTAAATTATTCATGGGCCTTCGATGTTTAATATATTGCTTAAACAAAGTAAAACCGTTCTTTGCACATGTTACTCAGGTTACACTCTTAAAGCCAACAGGAAAATAATTTTCTTTCTCTATTGATACATATATAAAGAAATAAACAAAAGAACACAGGGAGACTCCCAAATTTGTATCTTCAAAGCTGAAGCATTTCCCCTGTTCTTTGGATATGTTGAATTTCCCACTAGTGGTATTTTTTATTAGATGCTTTAAACTCAGTATTTCTCCATATTCTACCCCTCATCCAGTCTTCCAATTATATTCTTATTTTAATGACTATGTCTTTCAGGTACTCAGTGAACCCTAGCAGACACTAAAACATCAAGAATTCAACCAGACTCTGACTTCAAAATGTGGCTGACTTTTACATGAGTTCAGGCTCTGTTTTTTCACACTAGAAGCCTAATTTTCTGCCTCTGTTTCCATCAGTTCCTGGATGAAGGTTCTATGGTGATATTTAAGATCTGAGGCCAACCTGGTCTACAAGAGCTAGTTCCAGGACAGGCTCCAAAGCTACAGAGAAACTCTGTCCAGAAAAAAAAACTAAAAAATTAAAAATAAAAATATTGGATTATGTGATCTTTCGGTGTCCAATCTCTTGAGTTCTTTGTATATTTTGGAGAACAGACCTCTGTCTGATGTGGGGCTAGTGAAGATGTTTTCCCATTCTGTGGGCTGTCGTTTTGTCTTGTTGACCGTGTCCTTTGCTTTACAGAAGCTTTTCAGTTTCAGAAGGTCCCATTTTATAATTGTTTCTCTCAGTGTCTGTGCTGCTCTCAGTGTCTATGCATTCATTCATAGGTAGTTTTTAAACATAAAGCAAAGAAAGCCAGCCTACAAACCACAATCCCAGAGAACTTAGACAATGTGGACACTAAGAGAGACTTACATAGATATAATCTACATGGGAAATAGAAAGTAGAAAAAGACAAGATCTCCTGAGTAAATTGGGAGCATGGGGACCTTGAGGGAGCATTGAAGTGGGAAGGAGAGAATCTGGGAGAGGAGCAGAGAAAAATGTAGAGCTCAATAAATTTCATAGAAAAAATAAAAAAGAAAGTAAGTCTGAATACAGGACAGTCTGAATACAGGACAAGGCCAGTTTGGACACCCTCTTCTCTACTGCTTGGGGTCTTAGCTGTGGTCATCCTTGTGTATGTTTGGGAATGTCTCTAGAGCCAGGTTTCTTGCTAACCAATGGCTCCGTCAATCAAGATTTCTCTTTCCATGCTCTCATCCCTGTCCTTCCTCCATCTCGAATATTGCGTTTCCTCTAGTTTTCCTTGCCACTCCTCTTATCCCCTCATCTTCCCCTTCTAATCTCCCTTCCTCCACACACACACACACACACACACACACACACACACACACACACACACACAATTTCCCATTGGTCAACTTCTCTGTTTTTACTTCAATACCAAGCTGTTTTCATTACTGTAGCTCTGTAATAGAGCTTGATATCAGGGATGGTAATGCCTCTGGAAGTTCCTTTATTGTATAGGATTGTTTGGGCTATTCAGGGTTTTTTTGTTTTTCCATATGAAGTTGATTATCATTCTTTCAAAGTCTGTGAAGAACTGTGTTGAGATTTTGATGGAGATTGCATTGAATCTAGAGATTGCTTATGGTGAGATTGCCTTTTTTACTATGTTGATCCTATCTATTCAAGAGCATGGGAGATTTTCCCATTTTCTAGTATCTTCTTCAATTTCTTTCTTCAAAGACTTAAAGTTCTGGTAGAACAGGTCTTTTGCTTCTTTGGTTAGTGCTACCCTAAGTTATTTTATGTTATTTGTGGCTATTGTTAAAATTCATGTTTCTCTGATTTCTTTCTCACCTTCTTTACTATTTGTATATAGAAGGGCTACTAATTTTTTGATTTGGTCTTGTATTTTGCCATATTACTGAAGGTATTTCTAAGTTGTAGGAGTTCCTGGGTAGAGTAATTGGGATCATTTATATATAATATCATATCATCTGCAAATAATGAAATTTTGACTTCTTCCTTTCCAATTTAAATGTCCTTGACCTCCTTTTGTTGTTTTATTGCTATATCCAGAATTTCAAGCCCTATATTGAAGAGATATGGGGAGACTGGACAGCATTGTCTTGTTCTTGATTTTGGTGGAATCATTTTGAGTTTCTCTCCATTTAATTTGGTGTTGGCTGTCAGTTTGCTGTATATTGCTTTTATTATGTTTAGGTAGATGTGTTCCTTGTATTTGTAGCCTCATAGGGAGGCTTTGACAATGTTCCTTTTGTTTCTATTATGTGGAACACTTTGAAACGTATAGGTATTAGCTCTTCTTGAAAGTTCTGGTAGAATTCTAACAAAAACCTTCTGGGCCTGGGCTTTTATGGTGGGAAAGCTTTTGGTGACAGCCTCAATTTCCTTGCAGTTCATAGGTCTATCTAAATTGTTCAGAGCACTGGACTGAGCTCCCAAACTCCAGCTGAAGAGTGGGAGGAATGAGACTATCAGAAAAGAGGTCAAGATTGTGATAGGTTCACCCACTGAAACAGTCTACCTGAGCTAACAGGAGCTCACCAACACCAGCCGGACTAGGAAGAAACAAACACAGGACCAAACTAGTCCCTCTGAATGTGGTTGACAGTTGCATTGCTGGGAGAGACTGAGGATCCACTGGCAGTGGCACCAGAATTTATCCCTACTTCATATACTGACATTTTGGGAAACTATTCTCTTTGGATGGATACCTTGCTCAGCCTAGATATAGTGGGGGGGGGGGGTTGGACCTTACCCAATACAATGTGCCTTACCCTTCTGAAGAGTAGATGGGGAATGAGGTGGGGGTAAGTGGAGGGAGTGGGAGGATGGGAGGGAGTGGAAACTTGGATTGGTATGTACAATGAAAAAAGATAGTTTTTTTTTTCTTTTCTTTTTTTTTTAAAAAAAAGACTCCAAGAAAAGAAGCCTAATTCTCCCGTCGCTCAGCTTCTACTCTAAGTATAAAATAATAAACTTTAATAATAAACTTAGAGTTAATCAACTCTAAGTCCCTCTACTCTCTAAAGTGCATAACATCAATTCATTTCTGTGCTTACAAGCCCTCAGCTCCAAATTGCCTACACTAGGGCCCTACTTCTAAGAGTCAGCACATTGCATCAGGTGCAGTTCTTCAGGGTCCTTACACAGTACCTTATACTCACCCCTTATGTTACAGTTTGGGCCAACTGTATCAACTTGTTGCAGGTCTTTTTTTTTTTTTTTTTTGCATTAAGCTATGCTGCACAGTACTATTTACAGACCTATACTTCTGTACAGTTCTAGATATTTGTCATATTTCTGAAAATTTCTTCTCTTCGTTCAACCATACCCAACCTGCCCAAATTCTGAGCTAAGCTATAATATCATTAGTTCAGTCATCCTCAACAGAATGCTTTCTCGGAGGGAGTCTGGCTTCAAGCCAACACAGGAAGGCCTTCCCTGTTTGCACTAAGCGCTTGTAATATTTGGATATTTAAATGTGTTTCATTGCCATGTGAGCTGCTGAAGGTCAAAATCCTGTGATCTACAAACACCTAAAATGTAGCTCAGGAGTTAAGTATAAAATACTTTAATAAATGTCTTTAAGGACTACTTAAAAATTACATAAGAAACTTGATTAGAACCTCAGCATTATCACATCTCTAGACATATTTTAGGCTAAAACATGGAATCATTTTGTATTAGCAGCATTATAACCACATAAACTATTACAATTCTAATTGAAAAACTGATTTATGTAAGAAGCTTCTGTTTGCAGTAGATCAGCATTAACGCAGTGACCCACAACTAGGACAAGGTGCAGTTAAAAAGAGAATACAAACTGTTCAGCCCTAAAGGGAACATCTATACCACACCCCTCCCAGCAGGACCGACAGATCATTTGGAATGAGGTGGTAAAAGAGGTGTAAAAGGCAGAGGTGGTGGATGAGTCTAAGGAAACATCATCTTCTAGACAGAGCAGAGCAGCTGCCCATAAACTCACAGAACGCACAAAACTTGGGCAAGGTAAAGCTTGACCTAATCCCAGATGCAGACAAAACATTCATGCACATAAAACGTAAAGATAAAGTTAAAGAAAAATCTACAAACTTAGGTGGGTAGAGAAATGGGGTGACTCTGTGAAGAGATAGGGGAGATGTGTTGAGAAATAGGGTGACTCTGTGAAGAGATAGGGGAGATGTGCTGAGAAATAGGGGTGACTCTGTGAAGAGATAGGGGAGATGTGTTGAGAAATAGGGGTGACTCTGTGAAGAGATAGGGAAGATGTGTTGAGAAATAGGGGTGACTCTGTGAAGAGATAGGGGAGATGTGTTGAGAAATAGGGTGACTCTGTGAAGAGATAGGGGAGATGTGTTGAGAAATAGGGGTGACTCTGTGAAGAGATAGGGGAGATGTGCTGAGAAATAGGGTGACTCTGTGAAGAGATAGGGGAGATGTGTTGAGAAATAGGGTGACTCTGTGAAGAGATAGGGGAGATGTGCTGAGAAATAGGGGTGACTCTGTGAAGAGATAGGGGAGATGTGTCGAGAAATAGGGGTGACTCTGTGAAGAGATAGGGGAGATGTGTTGAGAAATAGGGGTGACTCTGTGAAGAGATAGGGGAGATGTGTTGAGAAATAGGGTGACTCTGTGAAGAGATAGGGGAGATGTGTTGAGAAATAGGGTGACTCTGTGAAGAGATAGGGGAGATGTGTTGAGAAATAGGGTGACTCTGTGAAGAGATAGGGGAGATGTGTTGAGAAATAGGGGTGACTCTGTGAAGAGATAGGGGAGATGTGTTGAGAAATAGGGTGACTCTGTGAAGAGATAGGGGAGATGTGTTGAGAAATAGGGTGACTCTGTGAAGAGATAGGGGAGATGTGTTGAGAAATAGGGGTGACTCTGTGAAGAGATAGGGGAGATGTGTTGAGAAATAGGGGTGACTCTGTGAAGAGATAGGGGAGATGTGTTGAGAAATAGGGGTGACTCTGTGAAGAGATAGGGGAGATGTGTTGAGAAATAGGGGTGACTCTGTGAAGAGATAGGGGAGATGTGTTGAGCTTCCCAGGAGAGAAAAATGGAAAAGAACAGCGATGAGAGATCATTCAGTACACTGAAAACATTAAAACGTGAGAATGACTTTTGACTTAAGGCTTCTCTTTGAGGTGGTGGCCTCTCCACCGTGACTTAGGTGCCATGCAGCCACAATGGTAGCTCTGTGCCTAGCACCATCATGATGATGCTGAAGACTGAGCCTGAACCCTGTGTTTGTGTTTCACTTGGCTCTAATCTCACATTGGTGCATCTAAAGTTATGGAGTCTAAAGTGCACTCTTGTTCCATAGATCTACTGAGCATTGCTCTGTAAGGTTTTGTTGGTGGTTTTGTGAAGGAAAGTGTTTCCTGCCTGAGACCCATGTCTCCACAGCACATGCTTTGGAATCTCGGAGAAAGTGATCAGATGCTAGCAACGTTGCTGGGTATGGAGTCGACCACATAGGGCAGCTATCGCTGCACAGGAGACGGTGAGGAGCACGAAGATGGTGTGGGAATCAGAGCCTGTGACAACAGGTGCTGCGGAGGCCCTTCTGAGGCCGGATCCGAAGAGAAATTAAGGAGTTACTGGAAAGGGAAAAAATTCTTTTCTTAAGGAGAATTGAGAGGCCATTTAAGGAAGAAAATGGTATGAAGTTTACCTTTTAGCAAAAGAACCTTGGGAGAACAGAGAACAGAATGTCTCCTGATTATGGGAGCTTGATCTGGGTCTTGCAGTGAGACAACATTAGAAAGGACAATACATTATGTCCTGTGTAAATGTTGGAGAATAATTTTCTGTTTATAAAATTTTGGTTTACAGATTCTTGGCCTATAGTATGCCCTTTAGAAGTATGACAAATAAAATATTGACCATTCACAGAAATTATCAAAAATGTAGTTGTTAATTCAATTAGTCAGTTTCCTACTGAGAAATGTCTGAATGATTCTGACTCTACAATTGTATGGTAAAAGGGATGTTAATTAAATGTATCTTCTTTTCTTTATATATTTGCCAAACAGGAATTTAAACATAGAGTATGGTTTAGAAAAGTCATCATTATGCACATTGGAATATGTTATGGAATTAAATTTTCTTTTTGAAAAAAGGGAGGAGGTTAACATATTCCAAAAACCAGTCACTTGTAATCTTTTGAGTGGTGTTACCTGTCATGAGCAAGAGTCATAATTTAAACTGGAGCTGACAATTCTGTCACTTCAAAAATGATTTGTTAACATTAACTTATGCAAATATAAATGTTTACAATTTATTGATTTGACAGAAATTTTACTTACCTCTTAAGAACAGAGACTGGCATATTGTATAATGAATAAAATCACTATAAAATCAGAAATCTTGCTACAAGCTACATGAAAGAAATAAATATATTCAATAGGAGAAATAAAATCATCTTTGGGGTCTTTTTACCATCTCAATACTCTGAAAAAACCTTTATTCATTAGTTTATAAACTAAAAAATCTCAAAAATTCAAAGATCACAATCAATCAAGACATGAGGCAGAAAAGGTTTGCCTTTTAGCTGTGCTTTCTGCCACGTGTCACACATAGTATCTCAACCCTTTGTTGTTGAGTTTCTGGATTTATCAGGTAACAATAACCTCTTATAATGAAGACTTCAGGAAGCCACACTGTTGCCTGAATTGTTGACAGAGAAAAGTCCCAGTTTTCTATCAACTTCCATCTAGATTTATATTATTCTTTCCTGACTCTTTAAACTGCTTACCTCATCTATATAAAGTATGTGCTTGGGTGTTTGTGTGTACATATAATCCAGTCTCACTCATGGACAGAAAGACTTTAGACTCTGGTATATTTCTCTTAATGTTCTCTGCTCTCCTCCCTTCCATTTGATACTTGAAGAACCTCCAGGCAGCACTAAAACCCAACCTTAACTGTCCTTGGGATCACATGACTGTCTCTTCACTTTTTAAAATTAAATTCCCAGTATATCAAACTCTGATATCAGTTAGCAGACTCGGCTATCAGTCTCCCAACTGCATTTTCTAGAAGCTAATCTCATAAAATCTCCACTGAGGACCACCAAGATTCAATCAACTCATGTGATTTCTTAGAGACAGTCAAAGTATCAAAACTGGCAATCACATAATGTCTAGATTCAAAAATTTATCATTATATTAAACATCTAATAAAATTTTACAAAATATATAAATATCATGTACCTTTTCTAAAATTAGCCAAATAATTAAGGAAAGTATCTATACATATCTACTTATTACAAACTATCTCAATATGTTTTAAATAAAAATTATTTATGCTTTACAATAGAAAATTTCTTTTCCTTCTGTTTGTTAATTTTGTCCAATAATATATATATATATATATATATATATATATATATATATATATATATATATAATCCCTTAGAAGCCTGATAAGTTTTCTAATGGGAGACAGAAAGGAAGTGGATCCAGATGGGAAAGGAGGAGGGGAAGAACTAAGAGAAGTAGAGGGAGGAGAAATCATAATCAGGATATAATACATAAAAAATTCTATTTATTTGTTTGGTTATCTATCTATCTATCTATCTATCTATTTATTTATTTATTTATTTACATTGCAGGTAAATCCCTCCTATCCTCCCTGCTCCTTCCCCCACCCCTTCTGTTTCCACACCCCAATCCATTTCTCCTCTTTTTCTGTTCAGGAAATAAACATTCACTGAAAAATAAAAAACAACAACAAAAAAACTATTTTCAATGAAAAGAAAATCATGGTTGTAAAGAGAAGTGAACAAAAGACATTAAGGCCTGTTAGCATCAAGAATGGAATGAGTGCCGGGCACCAGGTAGCAGGTGAGCAACAGAGTAAGAACCATACATTATTCAAATTGCTTCTACAATTGTAGGAAAGATGATCCTAAAACAAAGTTATAGAATTACCCAACAAAGTTATGAAATGCTTTGTCTATGCACTTTAATTTTTAAGGTTGGTGATACTTTTACAATAGAATACAAACACCCACAAACTAAACATGACTCAACAAGAAGTTCCTAAGTCATGTGGAAGACATTCATAAAGGAAAGATAGCTTTGCTTAAGTACAGGAGTACATTTTTCATGTTGTAAAACAAGAGAACAATAACAGGGTGGGAACATGCACAGACTCTGTCATGTGTGACAACTGTACCTATAAATCTGTACTAAAATGACAAACTAGTGAACAATTGTAAGCAAGAATATGGATAAATTTTCACAGCATGGATACATCATCAGTGCAACACTTGTCTAAAGCTAATCTGTTGTCATTCTCCATCATCGTCTATTAAATATAGAAACATTCATTTCTTTTATTTATAGAGTGGACACCCCTGAATAAGGGGCTCATGAACTACTTGAGGGAAAAATAATGTAGGATTCAAAGGTGTTTTAGAAGTTAAGGGAATGAGAGGAAAATGGGAGGTTTTTCTGTTGGGTTCTCGGTGTCCATGCATGGGGGCAATCTATCCTGAACCTTGTATCCAGAAAAACACCAACATCCCGCTGAGACTCATGGATTGTCAGCATCAGGAGTACTACTGAACTTTTATTTTGAAGTCATATTACCAGTATAATATAAACACAGAGATGATAATGAGAAGAAAATGTAGTTGCTCCATTTTGAAACTTACTGCTTCTTCTAATGAAATGCATCACTAAAAAGCCGCATATACAACTCTAGATTTATAAGTCACGTCAGTTTAAAAGTTCATGGATATTGACAATGAAAAGGAACTTTAGAGCTAAATTATTTCTAAATTAAACAAATGATATGTTGTTTTCTACTTATATTTATATCTAAGTTATGAGATAATTAGTGAAGAAATTCTAATAAATTATTTTTCTGCCAGTACAAAATATAAGAAGACTGTACTCATTTCTGTTTAAGTATAAATTAATAGGAGTTGTCATTTATAAGTAAGTTTGCTTACAAAGTATTTTAATAATTTGTTCCTTTTAATTTTATTTTAGATCCCAATCACAATTTTCCCCTCACTCCTCCCACTTGCCACCCCCTATCTGCTCCTCCCATGGGGATTCAAATTCTGGCACATTAAGTTGGAGCAGGACTAAGCTCCTCCCCCCTGCATTAAGGCTGAGCATGGCATCCCATCATAGGGAATGGGCTCTAACTTGCACCAGGTGTAGATCCTGGTCCTACTGCCATGGGCCCCTCAGATAGTCTAACTTCACCACTGTCTCTGATATATGGAGGGCCTAGTTTGGTCCCATGAAGACTCCACAGTTGTGGATCTAGGGTTCTTGAGTTTTCAGGAGCTTGGTTCAGCTGTCTCTGTAGATTTCTCCATCATGATCTTGACCTCCCTAGCTCATATATTACCTTCTCTCTCTCTCTTTGGATTTCCAGAGTTCTGCCTGGTGCTTGGTTGTAGATCTCTTCATCTCATTCCATCAGTTACTGGATGAAAGCTCTATGATGATAGTTGGGGTATTTACCAATCTGATTACAGGGAAAGGCCCAAAGGATGCTCAATCATACTATAAGGACGCTTTCTCAACAATGTTCATAGAAGCATTATTCATAATGCCCAGAACCTGGAAACAACCTAGATGCTTCTGAACTAAAGACATGGTACATTTATACAATGGGATAGTACTCAGCAGTAAAATAATAATAATAATGACATCATGAAAATGGAACTAGAAAAAAACATCCTGAATGAGGTAACCCAGACTCAGAAAGACAAACATAGTATGTACTCATTCATACTTGGGTATTAGATGTAAAGCAATGAATAACCAGACTACAATCCACAGCTCCAGGTAGGTAACAAGCTAGGTGACAAGGAAGACACTGAAAGGGACATATGGATAGCTGGAAAGGGGAATTAGACAACACCTCCTAGGTAAGCTGGGGTGGAGGTGGTAAAGGGGAGGGGATGGGAGATGAGAACATGAGGGAATGGGATGGTCAAAAGCAAGGAGAGGAAGGGAGTAGGGGAGCAATGGAGGGGAGCTCTTGATAGAGAGAGCCACTGTGGGGCTAGGGAGAAACCTGGTGCTAGGAAAGTTCCCAAGAATCTGCAATGATGACGCCAGCTAAGCATCAAGCTATAGTGGAGAGGGGGCCAGAACTTTGAAAAAATTTAAAGGAGGACAAAATGAGAAATTTAGTAATGACTATTTTCATAAGATAGGATACAAAATATCTTGCTACTACAGTGCTGAACCCCCTCAATGCTGTGCCCACCTATGAACCTGGCACTCTGTGAATTTATCTGGAAAACAGACACTTTATATCTGGCCAACTCACATTTTTCTTGGAGTCTTCTTGCTGTAGGAATTCCTGCAGCCAGTAGCCTTTAAGTTATCCACCCACTTGGGTGTGGCCTCTTATATTATTTATGTCGATGTATAGCAAACATCCTGCCTCTTTTCCGACTATGAAATTTAGTTGCTGTTCTCCGTCCAGCAGTCCTGATGATGGGCCCTAGTTGATGTTTAGATGTTATTTCAAGGAAGCGGCTAAAGTTTTAGAATGACAGGGAAAATCCAAAGGATTTGAGACTTCCCAAGATCAAATTCTTGGTGAGGCCCCTTATGCTGACCCACAGGTTCAAGCTCTTTATGATAAACAAATCTTGTTCCTATGCCACAAAGCAATCTTAAATGCTTGGGACAGGATTCAAGAACTACGATTCAAGAACTAGGATAATGAATTAAATCTTATACCGGAGTTATACCCAGAGAGAACCCTTGAGTGACTTTTTGCAAAGATTAACTAAGGCTATGCAAATAACAGTAACAGACCCAGATGCTAGATGAGTTCTTATTCAATTTGGGGCTTTTGAAAATGCCAAGTTAGAATATTAAAAGATACTTGGGCCTTTAGAGATTAGACCAGCACCTATGGATGAATGGATCCTGCATATAATGGACATTGTGACATTTGACTACATATATTGAATCTTAGGTAGGAGAAACAATTTCCAAAGGAATGGGGATACATCAAAATGACAAATGTTTTAATTGTGGTAAAATAGGACATCTGAGAAAGGACTAGACAAGGAATTCCTAGGAATAATATCTCCTTTGGAAATGGCAATAATAGAAGGACTCAGCCTTCAGGTAAATGTAGAAGGTGTGGCAAAGACCGATATTGGACCAATAAATGCAGATCAACAAAAGACACACAAGGCAACCGAATACCATTGTGAAACTCCTTGAGGGGCCTCTTGCAGGCCCCCAAGCCAAAAGTGGCCCGGTCATTCCCAGTCACTGTAGAGGACATGTCTCACGAGGAAAATTAAAAAATTCAGAGCCTTCTGTAAAAGACCATACTGTTCTAGATGATGGCATAAACATGGAGGATGAATCAAAAATTCCAATACAAAGGAGGAAACATATATTCTGGCAGACTTCTATAAATTATCAAGAACCAAAGCTAAGAGTGCATATAAATGGCATTGTAATTGTTAGTTTGATAGACACAGGTGTAGATATTAGTATCATTAGTCCAGAATCTTGGCATCCAAACTGTCCTCTTTAAAATGCAGATGTTCAATTGCTAGGAATTAGAACCATATCTCAAGTTAAACAAAGCATGAGATAGGTAGACTGCACTTTCTGGTAGGGCCAGAAAGTCAGAGAGGGAAGCTGAGGTCATATGTGGCTAATATTGCAGTAAATTTATGGTGTCATGACTTGCTATAGCAATGGAATGCCCAGATTAATATTCCTGCAGTTCCAGGAACTCATAATTCTGGGAACAATATTGTATGGTACTATACACAAAGGTTACCAGCCATTCAGGCTGTACAAGAACACAAAGCAAGTAGCAAACCTTTAGAGGTACCAACAGCCTTACCGTTAAAATGGTTAAATGAAAAACCAATATGGGTTAAGAAGTGACCTCTAACTGAAGAAAAGCTGCAGGCTTTAGAACAGCTGGTAAAAGAACAACTAGATGCTCACCATATTAAAGAATCAACCAGCCCTTGGAATTCTCCTGTATTTGTTGTTAAAAAGAAATCTGGAAAATGGAGAATGGTGACAGATTTAAGAGCTGTAGATAACATAATTCAACCTATGGGCCCTTTACAATCTCAAATTCCTCTGCCTTCTCAATTACCAAAAGGATGGATTCTTATAGTTATTGATTTGAAAGATTGTTTTTTCACTATACCTTTACAAGAAAAGGATAAAGAAAAATTTGCCATCACATTGCCTACTTATAATAATTCTCAGCCTACTAGGAGATGTCAGTGGATTATTCTCCAACAAGGAATGCTCAATAGCCTCACTCTTTGCCAATACTTTGTACGTCAGCCATTGAAAATAATACATAAGCAAATTCCTAAATCTATAATTTACTGTTACATGGATGACATTTTGCTATCAGATTAAAATTTAGATACTTTAGAAAGAATGTTTAAAGAAGTAAAGAAATTTTGCCAAAATGGGGAATATAAATGGCTCCTGAAAAAATACAGAGAGGAGATTCTGTCAATTACCTAGGTTATAAAATAGGTTTACAAAAAATTAGAAAACAAAAGGCACAAATTAGAAGAGACCGGTTGCAGACTCTCAATGATTTTCAAAGATTATTAGGAGACATTTCCAGTCTATGACCAGCTGTTAGGATAACACCTGATCTAATAATTTATTTAAACAAAACCTTAGATGGTGATAAAGAATTGAATAGTCCCAGAGAATTAACAGCTGAAGCAGAAAAGGAATTGACAATTGTTGAGGAGAAATTACAGAAGACAAATGTGGATAGAGTGAATCCAAATCTTAATTGTATTTTAGTCATATTGCCTTCCAGAATTTCTCCTACAAGAATTTTAATGCAAAGGGACAATATTATCATAGAATGGACCTTTTTACCACATAAACCAAGTAAAAAATTAAAAACTTATGTGGAAAAAGTCTCTGAATTAATTATAAAAGGTAAATTGAGACTTCAGCAATTAGCAAGTATAGACTCACCAGAGATTATAGTGTCTTTTACTACTGATGAAATAAAGTTATGGGAAGACAACGAGCCATGGCAAAGAGCTTGTGTTACTTTTTTGGGAGAAATCAATACCAATTGTCCCCAAAGTGATAGACTTAACCATATAAAGAGAACTTCTTGGATTCTTCCCCAAATTGTACATGATGCTCCAATAACTGGACCATGTACATTTTATAATGATGCAAATAAATTAAGGAAGGCAGGTTACAATTCAGAAGAATTAAGTAATGAGAAACAAAGCCTATATAATTCTGTCCAGAATGCAGAATTATATGCTATTCTCATGGTGCTCAGGGATTTTAAATACCCTCTCAATAGTAACTGATTCACAATATGCAGAAAGAGTTGTCTAGCATATTGAAACTGCTGGATTTATACCAGATGATATGGAATTGTCTTCATTATTCATGCAGGTGTAAGACAGAATCAGGAAAAGGCTTTGTCCTATATACATGACACACATCCAATCCCATATGGATTTAGTGAGGTTTTCTAGCACAAGGTAATAAAGAAATTGATCAATTATTGATTGGAAGTATGCTGTAGGTCTCTGAATTTCATAAAAAACATCATGTCAATAGCAAAGATTTAAAGAAAGAGTTTCTATTACAAGGAAACAAGCTAAGGAGATTATAAAGAGATGTCCTACTTGTTTTCTATAACCAAGCACTATTACCTTCAGGGACTAACCCAAAGGGTACTCAAAGGAATGAAATCTGGCAGATGGATGTGTTCCACTTTACAGAATTTGTAAAATTAAAATATGTACACCACACCATAAACACTTATTCAGGTTTTCAGTGGGCAACTGCTTTAAGATCAGAAAAGGCTGATTCAGTAATCACACATTTATTAGAAATTATGATCATCATGGGTATATCTGTACAAATAAAGACAAATAATTGTCCAGTATATTTCTCTAAGAAAATGAAACAGTTTTTTTCTTATTATAGTATTAAGCATATTACACATATACCACACAATTCTACAGATCAGGCAGTTATAGAAAGGTCAAATTGTACTATAAAGGATATGTTAAACAAACAGAAATAGGTGGGAAAAATACCCAGAAGTAGATTACATAATGCTTTATTAACCTTGAATTTTCTTAATGCTAATAATAAAGGGACAACAGCAGCAGAGAGACATTGGATAATAGAAAAATCTTCTGAATTAAATAAGCTGGTGTATTTCAAGGATGTGTTGACTTCACAATGGAAGCCAGGAGATACGCTATGCTGGGGAATGGGTTTTGCTCTTATTTCCACAGGAGAAAAAAAAACTATGGATAGCATCAAAATTAATAAAGATTGGGCTTAAAAAAGAAAAACCTCTTGAGAAAGAGCAATAACAGCTCATCCACAATAGTGACAACCATACAGGTGGTAAGGAAAGCATATAGTGTTGGGGCAGGGTTCTGTGCTTATCTTTAAAGGAAGATGCACATCTTTAGTGTTGGGGCAGGGTTCTGTGCTTATCTTTAAAGGAAGATGCACATCTTTAGTGTTGGGGCAGGGTTCTGTGCTTATCTTTAAAGGAAGATGCACATCTTTAGTGTTGGGGCAGGGTTCTGTGCTTATCTTTAAAGGAAGATGCACATCTTTAGTGTTGGGGCAGGGTTCTGTGCTTATCTTTAAAGGAAGATGCACATCTTTAGTGTTGGGGCAGGGTTCTGTTCTTATCTTTAAAGGAAGATGCACATCTTCAAAAATTCAAGAGACCCTGGATGTTTGAATGCTGACAAGTGGAAAAATAACTAACCACTAAGGATCATTGAGAAAAAGGCATATGATTTATGAGATCAGGTACACACACACACACACACACACACACACACACACACACACACACACACACGATTAATAAAAACCCAGAGACAGATGTTGGGCTTCAACCTGAAGGTCAGAAAAATAAGAGAGCCAATCATTGGCCCTTACCTCTACCTCAATCTGAAATGACAATCCTGCCTCCGGGAATCTCAGAATGAGAATGTGTCTGAGAGCTGTCTCCTCCCATTTTATAATTCTCTTTAGAGCTGGGATTAAAGGTGTACCACTAGGATTAAAGGCATGTACTGCCAGGTTTCTAGGTGTGTGTCATCACTGCCTGGTCTGTGAGGCTGACCAGTGGGGATGTTTTACTCTCTGATCTTCAGGCAATCATTATTTATTAAAATACAAATGAAATATCACTACATGTGTATATAATTTCGATATGTATATATTATATATCTTAAGAAAATAAGTGAGCTAATTTATAGGTAAAATTGTGATAATTAAGCTATTGCAGTAAATTTGGGACATTGGTGTTTATTGATTTTCTGAGGAATAAGTAACCTTACTAGATCTTTAGCTACTCTCTTGTCAATTAATACACAGATAAGCAATAATTTTAGGAACACTAATAACATACAAATGATGTGTAATTGTTTATGGAATTTTAGTGTATAAAAAAGCCAGAAAGGGAGGGCACAGTAGCCACTTCTCCATCCAAAAGAATTTCCTTACTAGTAAGGTAGTTGTCTGCATAAAGACACCTGACTATGTACTGTCCTATGCTGCAAGCCATAACTCATGCTCTAGTCCCTAACTGACCAAGAAAACAATTAAATGGACCACAAAGTGGGTAATTCTGTGTTATATGTATGACTAGTGATCCTAAGATTACAGCTGCAGAAAGGATGAGGGAGCAGCCTAAACCCAGCTCCAAGTGTTAGACATTATCTAGGTGAGCAAAAGCATAGACAGTACACAGGTGTTTGTTCTGGCAACACTCTTTAACACGCGGTTTCCTTCCTTTTCAAACTATGCTTTGTTCCTTAAATACCAGCCTCTATAGCAACAGAGAGTTTTCATATCACAATTACTCCATAACATACTATTATTTTTTTCCAAATGTGGGAATTGATCTCTACTCTTTTAATCTCATATATGCAAAAAAGCATAAATAGCTGCAGTTCAGAAATAAATTAAGAGGAGAACAGCAAAAGAAACCATGAAAAGTAACATGGTAATAAAGTTGATTGTAAGTGGTTCTTCATGTTTAATTTGGATATGTATAGAAAGATTAGACAGTATTTTTCTGATATGGTAAAAGAATAAAACAATTTATTAGCTGTAACTGGAGAAAAAATCTTGCTAAAATTCAGGTTTTTCTCATACTTTGTTTCTTAAATCATGCTATGGGAACCAGTAGCAGAGGTATCACTCAGCATTTGTCAGAAATACATAAATAACATCAATCGTATAGACCTCACTCTTCTCCCTACTAAATATGAATTTTAGTTTTTATCAGGATTCCCACTATAAGAAATATTCACATTAAATTTTTATATACACTATTTTGGATTACCAAAATCTTTATTTTTTATTATTAATATTTTCTTGCTTTTCTCAAAATTAACTACTTGTCAAAGACACTGAAAATATCTAGGAAGTTATCAGAACATATTCCCAGAAATAAGCCATATATAATTGAATTCAAAACCCACTAAAATACAACAAAGAACACAGCCATATTATATATAAGACAAACTTCAAAATGATTTTTGGAGGGTGTGGAGAGGTTTTGAGACATGATTTCTCTGTAATTTTGGGGCCTGTCTTAGAACTAGTTCTCGTAGACCAGGCTGGCCACGAACTCACAGAGATCTACCTGCCTGTACCTCCCAAGTGTAATTGTCTGTCCTGTCCCTTTGAGAAACAAACTCCACCCACTCCCCCCCATTAGTCAAGGCAGGTGGATCTTCTAGCCTGCAAGCTGGTCCCCTTCTGCGTCTCTCCTAAAGAGGTAGCTTCTCCTCTCCTCTTCCCCCTCTGTTTCTCTGTCTCTGTCTCTGTCTCTGTCTCTGTCTCTCTCTGTGCCTCTCCCACTTCATCCCCCTTCTTTCTCCCTCTCCCTTTTCCCTTTCTCTCCATAAACCACTAAATAAATACCCCCTTTCTCAGCTTGGTGTCTGTCTCTCTCACCTGCTACATGGCTCCCTACCTGGAACCCACTGCCCTTTGAGGCCCACGGGCCCCTCAGGGAACAATTTGCTTTATTTTTACATTATGTTGGTCCTCTGTGACTCAGCCAGCCTCTCTCCACGTTCCCTCCCACCCACCCGCAGGCCAGCTGAGGGCACTTGGAACCCTGGGTTCTAGAACCAGGTTTCTTTACAACAGCCCTGTGTTCTATCTTCCTAAATCCGACTTCTACACACATCAGCTTCGGTGGTGAGTTTTCCCCTTCCAGTCAGCCAACTACAGTCTTCAAGGCTATGGTTGAGCTCTTTGCTGACATTTACTTCTGATTGCTTCCCATAGCTAAAAACATGGCTAGGCTAAACAGTAAATGTGCTGTGTGGTATATTTGATTTGGGGCCTGAGGTCCCTTGGATTTTTCTTTCTTTTTTTTCTTTTTTTTTCTTTTTCTTGTCTTTTGGACCATGCATAAGTAGACTACTATGCCTTGAGAGACCACTAGGAGCAGCCTCTAGCCTTTGGCTTCTGAGTCACCTGACCCTGGAAGCCAGTCAGGCTACATTAACACCCTGCCTGTAGAGAGGAGACATCCTTCTATAGGCCCTGTGGTGTCACCGTTTTCTGGGTTTTCACGCTTTCAGTATGGAATATAAACCCTCAAGCTATCAACCACCTGCCTGTGAATGCTCTGCTCGTGTCCCACCAGCTCTGCTTTTCCTCAAACTATCCCTGCTACTGCTACTGCCGGTCCTGCGGAAACCAACAAGATTAGTCGAATCCACAAGGCAGCCATTTCCAATTCCAGTCTTTGCTTCCTGCTGCAGCTTGTGGTGCAGTGGCTCAGTAACAAGGTGAATCATGCCTTTAAGTCTCTCTTATTATATTTAAAATTCCCATGGCTCAAAAATGTGGCTTCTCCATACAACATGTGGCTGTTGCCATTTTGACTGAGGTCAGGTGAACTTACCACCAACTTAACTGAGACCAGGTGATTTCACTACCATCTTAACTGAAAGCCAGGTCAGATAACCATGTCCTGCCATCTTTACTGAGGTATTCCCTGTTTTATCCCCCATGGCTGACTCTGTTGCATGTGTATTTTGTGCAGTTGGCATGCAAGAGCATCTACTCCATCCAATTCCTGCTTACTGTGTGTGTGCATACATGTAACTTAAATGCACCTGTGTTTATTGTTAAATGTTATAATTTTCTGTTTACTGTATCTCATTCCAGACTACAAAGCAATAGTCTCATGTTTTAAATTTGTATGTACTTTTAAGTCTCTTAATCCAACCCTGCTTTACGTGTTGAGAACCAGTACAATCAAACTCAAATCCAGCTCTTCAGGCAGATTCTATACTGTTGTTATAGCTCATCTATACCCAGTAAACAGCTCTCAACTGCTCAGAGATCTGGGGAATATGGAATTTAAATGCTTAATTATTAAAAGAATTCCATAACAAAAAGAGACAAGTTAGCTCCTAGCAGCAGCACTCTACTGCCCTCAAAGAAGACAGAAGACAAATGGGCACAATATAACATCCATCCACAATTCGCTTCAACTGTCAAGCACTGAGTACTGGGCAAAACAGCCTTAAATCTAAACTGAAGATCTCCAGACATGGACAGAATCATTAGTATCAACAGCCTAGCCACTCAGGTCAAGGTAGGCTAGTCTCCCTATAGATTTCTTAGCTCACAGGTTCTTCTGAAGCCTGGAAGGCCCTTTGCTAAACAGCGTAAGGCAAATATGACCCTCAGCAAACATGGAGGACCCTGAGGTGCCAAACAAGTAAGTTCTCTGTTGCTCAATAACTCAAATAAAATTTTATCCTTCTCAATAATCTCTGATGCAGTTTGACAGCTGAGAGATTTTGTCATTTAAAATGACAGCCTTACCAAACAAATTTCAATAAGCTACAAGCTAACAAAATTCTTTCTCATGCTGCCTTTCATAGTCTTAAAGATGACTTTTAATTATGCAAAATATCTGTCACAGTCATTCTGCTCCTGTTTAAAACTTATGTTTTCACAAACCCAAAGAACTCTTGTGAGTTCCAGGGAGCTGAATTGAAGGATCCACCTAAAACAGGTCAGGTACACCCCTCTCAATTCCCTGGACCTATTTTTTTTTTCCTAAACCTTAACTTTGTCTTCTGTTCTGCCAATACCTTAAACAGTTGTAAGAGACACCAGACATTTCTATACCACAAACATAGGACAGAAACAAAGATATCAGCTACCCCAGATGTGACCAGCACCCAGCTTTCTCAGGTTCCCCCACAAAACAACGTCCACAAATAAGCAAAAAGCAGTCTTGAGAATCTGATGCCCCAATTCCTTTAACCTGTTGTGCCTATCCCCCACCTTCTTACTCTAAAAAAGAGATGGGAATGAAATGGCCTGTCCTGTCCCTTTAAAAGACAAGTCCCACCCACTTCCTTCCCCCACCCCTGTCCATCTAGGCAAGCAGATCTTCCTTCCATTTCAAGCCTGTGAGCTCTTCCTTTTCTGCCTCTCTCCCAAAGAGGTAGCTTTGCCTCTTCTTTTCCCCTTCCTCTCTCTCTCTCTGTTTCTCTTTCTCTCTCTCAGCCTCTCTTTCTTCATCCCCCTTCTTCTTCCCCCCTCTTCCTTTTCCCTTCTATAACCCACTAAATAAATACCGACTCTCAGCATGGCAGGCTCTCACCCTCCAACCCTCCAAGGTCTCTCACCCACTGTGTGCTCCCTGCCTCATGGCCTGCTGCCCCTTGTGGGGCCCTCAGGGAATAGCACTGTTTTATTTTTACCATTGCACCAAGTGCTGGGATTAAAGGCATGCATCACCACCACCCAGCTTCAAAATGATTTTTCAAAGCATGTAAAACAATGTACATATACATATTTTTCAGGTAAATTTTACATAAGTACAAAATTAATGAATAAGCCTTTATCATTGAGAAGTGGCTATTGTTTACTAAAATATAATTAGATTTAGGATGCAATCAATGAAAATGAATAGCAAGTATCAACCACCCACAGATTGATGTTAATTTGAGTGAAATTTATTTTCATTTTCTTTTTAAATAATTGCATTCTGTTGAAGAATAGAGGGTTCTCAACATTTAGCACAGAGAAATAAAATGCTTGTTATATATAATTATAATTAGTCCGGGATTAAAAATTGAAATCTGAGTTGATTAGAATTTATGTTGATTAGGAAAGAAAATCCAACCTTGTCCCAAGAGTTTTGGTCAGGCTATTACATTTCCTTTTGCTTCTGACTCTCCCAATCAGATGAATACAAGAATACCCGTGCTGGCACAGGATAAGCCACATGAAAAGCACATGATCAGCAATTAATTATCTGGGGATTATTTGAAACTGCTAGCTATAGAAAACATCTTATATTTAAAAATCCTTCAGTGCCAGCATTACAAGTATTCAGAAAATATTAAGATGATTCTGGTATTGGGCCTGACCATCTACTAAGACGCAGTGTGCACTGTTAACTACAAGTCAAGTCCAGTAATAGAAGCAGGGATGGCGTGGTTTCTCTGCTACCACTGTGTTCTTCTCACCACACCATCGCCATGCCAGCCAGTGCATTCGGCTTAGCATCAGACAGTTATGCAGATGTTGCACAAAAATAATTAAAATTCTAATTGATTTTTAGTCGACAGAGGGTATGCCAGATGTTGCACAGTGAGCTTGGGCCATTATTCCATTATAAAGAAATTCTGGAAAGAATGTTAACTTACTTGCAATTTTGGTAAAACAGCTATGAGGCAAGTGATTTACCTGTCAATGCACTTGAAATATTGAAATATTGAAAAGTCCCTTATCTTTGAATTATATCATGTAAAGTTAAAGAATTAAGAATAAAATAACTGAAGTGGGAGAAGAAAAATTATTTCATGAGGATAATTATTTTCTTTATGAATGACTCTCTCTTAAAACTTTCTCAAAATAAACTAAATAACTTTCCTAATGCTTAGAAACTTTGCTTCTCAATTTTAAATCTACCAAGATTCTTTCCAATTTCGTCATCAAATGTGTACAGTTCCTGCAGTTTCCTAGCAATATCATCACTTCACACTTAGTGACCTTCTCTCCAGCCACCCACAGTAACATAGTCTGAAATTCATCCTTAACTGACTTATAGCTATATAAGTGCAGTCTATCACCATGATCTCTAATTTAAAGACATCCCCATTGTACAAGCTTGCATGCTTCCTAGGTAACGTGGGTCTTGTAATTCGTGTGGTCTCAGTATGATCTGCATTTCCCTTTCCCTGGTTTCTATTTTTTGCCAAAAACAGTTCCAAAGTTCCAACAGTCTCTTTCTTCTGATTCTAGTTTTTACCAGGAAAGAACAGTCACCATGAAGTGTCCTGCCTAATTAAAGGACTGTCTGCCATTCTGAAGTCTGAACTAAAAAACACTGGTTGTTGTTACATCTCCATTCAATTCCCTTGCCATCTTGGTCAAAAGTAGAGGGCTCTCTTTCTCTCTCTGCCTTTTTTTTTTCTGATTTTCTTTCCTTTTTTAATTTTTGAAATCACTAAAATGGCCTCCTCCCTCCATTTCCTCCACAGCACTTCCTGTTTCCACAACAGTTTTGCTTTCACAGAGGAGAGGCATGCTCCTCTCAGCTGCTGGACCCTCCGTTCAGGTCACCCTTTTCTCCAGGCTTTGGCTCTCACAAGTTCATGTCTGGACAGCTTTCCAAAGTTTCCTAAGTGATATGTTCTACTTTTCTCAAGTGTTCTGTTCTCAATGGAAAAGGTGCTTCAGAAACAAAGTAATTCTTTTGTTGGAATCTTTAGTGAGTAAGAAATCACTCTCTGACTTGTGTGTCCTAACAATGTAGGGTCACTTAAGAAAGTAGCTTTTCATCAGGTCATCACTTGCTCTCACACTCTTGTGAAAAAGCCCAGAGGCCAAGCAGTGGGGTGCGGGCCTGGTCAGGTAGAGCGATTACACAGAGAATCAGTATCTCAGTAAACCATAAACAAACAAACAAAAAAACCAAGGCACTGCAGCAGTGGTGCTCACCTTCAATTCCAACACTTGGGAGGCAGAGGCAGGTGAGTCTCTGTGAGTTCAAGGTCAGCCTGGTCTACAAGAGCTAGTTCTAGAACAGGCTCCAAAGCCACAGAGAAACCCTGTCTTGACAAAACAAACAAACAAACAAGCCCAGGATGTAGCATTTAACATATTTAGAGTATTCTCAACATGGAAAAGAGCATGTAAAAATAACACCGAAGAGCAGAAAAATAAGTAAAGAATCATGAACATTCTGCAGTCAAAATTCAAATGAATGTAGACTGAGGCATCTGGCCACTGAAAATAACACTGACTCATGTCATTTACATCACTCTTCCAACATATTAATAAATTTTCTATGAATAATAATTGGGTATTAGTGGCCATTAAGAAACAGAATTTTTAACTTTTCAAATATATTTTGTGGCTGTATTTCCCACAGCAATGGTGTGAGTAAAAAGGGATAGATACAGACTCTGTCTTGGTTTGGTAGCTGTTTCACCTGAAACAACTCATAGGTTCAATTCCCTAATGTAAGTTAATAGAGTGAAATGTGTTAAATAAAAATCACAAGACTCTGAAGTGCTAAGTACCAGGAACACTTCCTGACACACAAGATGTGCTCAGTGAATGTCAGGGAACCTTGTTTGCTGTTTCCATCAATAACCGCTCGAGTGTTCATGTGCTGCAAGGCGTGTACTGTGACACGTGACACATCACCACAGTGATTTGCCCGCAGCTCCATTGAAAATGCCCCAGTGTGCTTCAGGCTTGTGTAACTGGAACATTTAATAAAATTCTCAAGGAATTTTTCAGATGTTTCAGGATGATCAACTAGACACAGATATACTCTCCTTCCTCCTGTCTTCCTCCTTTGAGTCAGCTACTGAAATACCAACAAGAGAGAAAAATGCCCACTTTTGTGAGAATACAGAAAGAAACTCTGAAATAGAAAGGTAAATTATTCCAAGCACAGAGAGAGAGCCAGAAGTAGTTTAGGACAAAAAAAGCTTACTCTAAATGGATGCTATTTTTCTCTTCAGCAAAAAAAAAAAAAAAAAAATTCTCTTTTCTCCTATTCATCCACACCTGGGAAATAGGAAGGGCAACCGGCAATCCTGGCCGCCCATCTGCACTTTCCTTCATACGCGTGCTCAGCATAGCCACTCAAGGAAAGCAATAGCAAAGGAACTGAAACAAACCTCCCTCATAGGTCCAAGCAGCAAACACTGAAGAAGAAGAATAGTGCAAACACAAGAGGAAACAGAAAACAAAGGGAGCATGCTGCAACGCACTCTACTTTGTCCTTCCCACTCCCATTTTGTTGGCACACTGATTTTCATTGTGCATTCAGAGACAGGATGCCAGTGAGGTAATCAGGGTTAAGGAGGATCACAAAGTGGAGCCCTGCTGCAAGAGAATGGCTTTGCTTACAAAGAGGAAGATTCCCTTTTCCCCCACTCCCTTCATTTTTGAACCATTACCCAGCTCAAGAGGTCGCAGTCAGATGATTGCCATCTTCAGATCAGAAAGAGAGGCCTCACCAGAGCTTGCCCATGTCAGGATTCAGGGCTTTCAGTCTTCAGGACTGAGAAAGTAAATTGAAGTTCATTTAACACACCAAGTTTATCAGATCTGGGTGATTTGGGGGGGGGGGGTTATGGCAACCCACCCTATACACTAATAGAAAGCAAGTTATAATTGACATCATTGATGATTCAAAACTATACACTTCATATATGAAAATATCACTTTAAAGGAGTAGAGAATAACCTTAAATTACAACTTTGAAAATGTATTTTCATTTGTATTGAAATACAAATCAAGTCCACTTAAATACTGAAAGAAAAACAGAAAATCCCAGTTTAAAGAATTCCCCAGTTTAAAGAAGACCAAAACAATGGAATTCAACTTTTTGTAAGAAAAGAGACAAGATCAGTGTTTGAAACTGGATCAAATGTTTGTGACAACCAAAGAATTTCTATGATGAGATCCTACCCCAAGCGTGATATTAGGAAGTGGGAACTTAGAAAAGAGCCAGCAATTTCTTCCAACATTTATGGTAAATGGTGTGGGAGAATTGTCTGTATTCTGTCAATCATGTTATAAATAAACGCTGATTGGCCAGGCAGAAAATATAGGCAGGAAAACCAGACAGGAAATAGAAATGATGTAATGAGAACAGGAGAATTCTGGGAAGGAGGAAGTTGATTCCTGCCACTTCTGCCCAGACCACTGAAGCCGCAGGATGTGATCTGCCCCACTAAAAAAAGGTACTGAGCCACATGGCTAACATAGATCAGAAAAATGTGTTAATCAAGATGTGAGAGTTAGCCAGTGAGAGGCTAGAGCTAATGGGCCAATCAGCTTATAATTTATGGAGACCTATGTGTGATTTTCTTTGGAGCTAAACAGCTGGGGGTACCGGGCAGAACAAAAAAAACCCCAACAACAAGCAAGCCCCCATTCATGTTACAGGTAAAGCCCCCATTCATGTTACAGGTAAAGCCCCCATCCATGTCAGAACTTGGCCCCCACAGACACCACTTCTGTGAACTCCCGATCCAGGACTTCCTAGCCCAGCCCCAACAAATGAATAAAGAAGCTGCGGATGTTTGCAAACTTCAGTTCAGAATATTGTTTAAATTCTGAATGAACTAAGACAGTGACACACGTTTACACACACCCATCCCACCATAAGGGAAGAGAAATGAGAGATGCAAGGGAATATCTAAGTTATGACAGTGAACTCTACTGAGGCTTGATGCAGGAGTGTGCAGAATGAAAAAAAATAAAATAATATACTCTCACCAAAATATGTGTGGCTTAATTTCTGAACATGGGCCAACAAAAATCCCATCAAGATACAACCTACCCATTCTCACCTTACAGTGAAAGTCTTTTGGCATTTGATTTCTTATTAAGAACTCTAAAATTGCCAGGCAGTGGTGGCACATGCCTTTAATCCCAGCAATTGGGAGGCAGAGGCAGGCAGATCTCTGTGAGTTCAAGGCCAGCCTGGTCTGAAAGAGCTAGTTCCAGAATAGGTCCCAAAGCTACAGAGAAACCCTGTCTCAAAAAACAAAACAAAACAAAACAAAACAAAACAAAACAAACAAAGACACAACAGAGTGAGATATGTAGTTATGCCACAGATGGCCTACTTTCCCTATGAAAGGAATCAGAAAGGAAGCACTTATAAATTCTTTTAAAAAGGGCAATAGTATTTAAAATGTTTTTGTTGAAATAAAACAAATGAATTTATGGCAAAATTATAAACATAAGACATCTTGGAATGAGAATCCTCTCACTCTTCATTAATCATAATCTTCCCGAGACAGCAACATTTTGTTCCAGTTGAAGAAATGTGTATTGTTTTGCATGAACATAATCATAATGCCTTGAGAGTGCTATTTAGCAATCTTAACATTAAAATTAAACTTATTAAAATTGTTTCAGAGGGCTAGAGAGATGGCTTAGAGGTTAAGAGTACTGGCTGCTCTTTCAGCGGTCCTCAGTTCAATTCCCAGCACCCACATGGTGGCTCACAACCATCTATAATGAGATTGATGCCCTCTCTAGCATGTAAGCAAACATGCAGACAGAACACTGTATGCAAAATTAATAAATAAATCTTAAAATTGCTTCAGAATGAATAGATAGTAAAATATCTTAATTATTATAGCTAATACTTATGCTATTACCTGAAGCAATTAATGTACTAATACACAGAATTTAGGATGCAAACAGAAACTGGTAATAATTTAATGTGTATTAACTTCCTTATCATTGTAAACAAAAGTAAGTAAAAAGAGGTGGCTACTAAAAAAATTGCTAACTCTACTAATTAAACTGGTAAAGGTAATATAATAAATACAGAAGAACAAACTCAAGAAGTACCATTTTTAATTCCACTGTGGAGAAAAACACTTCCTCCCTAAAGTTAGCATAACAAGAACTGCAGAAAACTTAAGTCTGTTACCACATGATTAAAAAACAGAAGGTGGCCAACTCACTGTTGTGCCAAAGGATGGGAATTAAGAACTCAGGAGAATTGCTAGTTGTGTACTTATATTATTAAATTTTGATGCAAACTTTCTTAACCAAGTGCATTCTCATGGCACGTTGTTGGAAACGTATATGTGCTATTTTCCCATGAAGAATAAATAGCAAACTTTGCTCGTTCAACCAGTGAAGAGACAATTTATAATCATTTCTTTTGTTCTCCATAAATATCTAATATGCCAATATTTCAGTGACATGCTAAATTCAAAATATTTCATTCATTATATTGCAGAATGCTTTACGATCCATATTCCTTTTATCTTACAGCAAGTTGCTTTCAGAAATACAAAGGAAATGTAAATAAAGTAGACAATGCAATTTTACATTTCTAACTTTTTAAAATGTGCTAATTAAAAGTACAATTCTTATAATATATAATCAATATATGACTGTCATGTGTCTGTGCTGCAGCAAAAAGGGTAGGAAACTGCATGCATGTTAATCATTATAGCTCAGTTAACTTTGCAACTATTTTCATAAAAGTAGTAATCATGGCTAATACACAAAATACAAGAAAATATATATGCAAGTTGAAAACATATTAACATAATACTGAGGCTAAAATACTAATTTTTTACACACAAAAGTAATATAAGGCTAATTATATTAAGTGTTCCTATGTTGAAAAGGAGCTAATTTTTGTTCTTGTAGTAGCAGTAGTACATATTTATGTGTTTGTAATTAGAAAAACATGGTCTCTCTGAATCCTTAATCTAATGCCCCGCTGGAAAATTACATTTTTACGTTTAAAAAGTCAATAGGAGTTTACAAGATTTGAGCTATTTTTAGCATTGCTATACTTGTTAAACCTCTCTTACCGTGAAAGCAATTAAGATAAAAATACAAGAACTCTAATCTTACATATATACTGAGGAACTGTTTAAGTACAACCAGTGGAACCTGGTTTGTGGTTTAGATTAAACTGTTAAGAAATCAGACAGGCAAATAGAAACACTTGTGTTATGCCTGTCAGCTTTCTAAGTGAAAAATTTCCTCTTGTTTCTCTTTAACATTACTTGCAGTTAGCAGTGGGAGAAATGATGAAATTGACAATAATATCATAAAGCCTCTGAAACCCGGCATGACATATTGTCTTCTTGGGGCTAAAGGTTCAGATATTTGCTAACTCTGTACAATGAAAGTAGCACAACCACTAATATTAAATCGAAAAACTACAGAATTCACAGGTGACTTAAGACGACAACTCTTCTTTCTCCTTCTCCATCTTCTACTTCTTTTTTAAGACAAATACAAAAAATCATGGTTTAGGATTACAGTTGTTATTTTGATCAAAGGAAGACAGACATAGAACAACTACTTGCATTCATCTCATTTTGAAACAATAAATATTATTTTGTGCACTTTGTGAAGATGAAAATCTTTTTAATTTACTTTAACTGTTCCATCAGTTTTGGTCTTACTTAAAACTCAACTCAAGGGCTGGAGAGATGGCTCAGAGGTTAAGAGCATTGCCTGCTCTTCCAAAGGTCCTGAGTTCAATTTCCGGCAACCACATGGTGGCTCACAATCATCTGTAATGAGGTCTGGTGCCCTCTTCTGGCCTGCAGGCATACACACAGACTGAATATTGTATACATAATAAATAAATATTTTTAAAAAACTCAACTAGGGCCAGGCGGTGGTGGCACATGCCTTTAATCCCAGCACTTGGGAGGCAGAGGCAGGCGGATCTCTGTGAGGTTGAGGCCAGCCTGGTCTACAACAGCTAGTTCCAGGACAGGAACCAAAAGCTACGGAGAAACTCAGTCTCGATAAAAAAAAAAAAAATACTCAGAAGAACTTTCATTTCTTGATTCATATAACACATAACTACCACACAAACTGATCAACCAAATCTCTGAAGAATGAAAAGTATCTAAAATATTAGCCTTTAATATTATCTATGTCACAAAACACATTCAATATTTTTTTCATCATAGAAACATCTTTTTATCCCCCAACAGTGACTTTTTGAAGGACAGCTGGGCTAGCATAACTGTTGTACATTTTTAATATCTAGAACTTGTTAGTGTGGTGCCCTGAGGACAGAAGTGAGAGTGTGAGATCAGTTTTCAGCTACTTTCCATTTGCCAATATGTTTATATTCATTTGATCACAAGCATCTGTGTGAGAAGTTAATACAATTTTGACTCATGCCTTTTAATTAGCATGATCGCATATATTGTACTCAAAATGCTTGAAAAGAAAATTTCTTACATATAACCTGGAAAAACCACATGTCCTTCAGAAAGTAAACCACGTAAAAACATTCACAATTAGTATTTCATTGTATTCCCTTGATTTAGCCCCAAAAGAGGAACAGGACAGACTACTTAAATGGTTTATAACTTTCCAGTTTTTCAAAACTGTCCCCAAATGCATTTTGATTAATTTAGAAGGAGGAGGGGGTAAAGTACACATGTGGGTAATATCAATAGACCTTAAAATAACAGAAGGAACTGAGGGAAGGTAGAGCTTATGATGGCGGAGGCAAAGATCCAGGGCAGATTTAACATAAACAGTGACACTGATCATCACACAGTGATCGGACCAGCAGAATCAAATTATTGGAGGTGACTCTCAGAAAACAAACAACAGTTTTCATATTTTAAAGACTATTAAGTACATTCAAGACAGTATGTTGATTCTTAAGCATTTTACTTGAGTGTAAGATTTTTGACTTCAGCTATAACATGGTAACATGATCTGTACTGTTCTGGCCACGCAGCAGATAAATGTATGTAGACATGAAGAAGGAAAATGGGAATAGTATAATGTGGGCCTGTGTCTGTCCTGCGCGGGATGTAGACAATGGAGTAAAATGCACATAAATGCTCTGATGAAAAGCAAGATCTGAATGAAGAGACTGGAGAAATAACCCTCCAAGGAAAAACAGTCACTTAATAAATAAGATTTGAATGAAGACACATTAGATGTAGAGAACAAATGACCAAACACTAAAGAAAAATATTAATATGCTAATTTAAGTATAATATTCTGATATAAGCTAAAATGAAAGGTAGAAAATAAAATAATGATAGCTTGAAACAACAAAAAAAATTTGTTCTAAGTCCAGGTATAAATTAAAGTTGTTAGGAATTAAAACTGTAAACTTGAAGTTGTTGGCTTTAAAACATCATGTCTTGCTTATACTTAAGACTATTTCGGGAGGAACAAGCGTGAACCTGGAAGACATTGTGCTAAATGAAATTAACTAGGTACAGAAACACAAACACTTTGTTTTACCTAGAGTACTATTAGACTTTCATCATCATATTTTTGCATTTTAATTTTACAATCACATTCTGATTTCAGAGGCTTGCCTCAAATTTGTTAAAGCAAAAGGAAACAAAAAGGATTACATTAAATTAAAAAGCTTATGTGAAGGAAGAAGCAAACCAGGTATTCAGCGATATACAAGCAAAGAAAATGTGATACAGGAAGAAACAACTGAACAGGTATTCATCCATTTTGTAACTAGACTATGCTATCTAACTTCATTATTCCATGCATAAACCTCAGTTTGATCAGCATTTGTTAACGAAAATGCCATTTTCATGTTATCTGTTCTTCACTTTTTGGCTAAAAAGCAGTTGATCACATGTATAGAGTGACCTCGACAGTCTGTTTCTTTGGTCTATGTGTCTACTCTCTTGCATGACCTTTCTATTAAAAAAAAAAAACTTTTGAGGACTACTGTTAGGTCAGACAGTGTAACTTGCTTCTCATACCATATCATATTCAAAGTGAAATAAAAGACTGAAGATAACGCATCTCAGTGGCGAGTGCTTACCCAATGCTCAGAAGATCCCATCCTCAGCCTGCAGTGTAGAAAAAGGTCAATTCAAAAACACCAAAGACTTAATATAACTAGAAACAGAAAATTATTAGACGGAAATCTAAGAAGAAAAGTTTTTTGAGATTAGCATCACCAAAAGACATTTTCGGATAGGAACACAAGTTCATAAGAATTTAAAATTCACTGGGCAGTGGGTGGCAAATGTCTTTAATCCCAGCACTCGGGAGGCAGAGGCAGACTGATCTCTAAGTTCAAGATCAACCTGGTCTAAAAACTAAGTTTCAGGACAGGACCCAAAGCTACACAGAGAAACCCTGTCCTGAAAAAAAAAAATTTAAATTCCGCAACAAAGGGTATAGAAAATTATAGGAAAATTGTTTCAAGTGTACATTATAAAATTCCTATCTGAATATTATGTTATAGGTCTATTCTCAGAATATGTTTAGAAAAACACAGAAATGGAAAAACTTTTTAAAGCTTTTAACTTCAAATGTTAAAGACCACAAAAAATTTAAAATACAATGACAGACAGGGAAATATTTGCAGTTACAACATAGTAAAAAAGAATTCTCTCAGAAGGAGAAACCAATAGAAGATTCTCAAATAAACAAAATATTTAAGCAACAAACACACAGAGAAGAACAGAATGGCTTTTATAGTGATTTTCAACCTCAAAATCAAAGTTGTCCTAAATACCAATAACCTATCAGATTGATACAACTACAAAGAAATAAATTTAATAGGATAGCAATACTAGTACAAAATCTTAAAATGGGGAAATCCCAATATTATTATCTGTAGTGCTTCAAATAAAAATGCCCCCATGGACTCATATATTTGAATCCTTAATTGGCAGGGAGTGACACATTTGAAAGGATTATAAGGATTAGGAGGTATGGCCTTGTTGGAGAATGTGTGTCATTGGGAGGAAGGTTTTGAATTTTGAAAATCCTACCCCGGGTACAGCCTCTTTTTATGCCAAAATGTAAGTATGGAGATTTCTCAGTTACTGCTCCAGCACCTGCCAGCACGCCGCTATGCTCCTCACATTGATAATAATGGACTAAGCCTCTGACACTGTAAGCAAGTCCCCACTTAAACACTTTCTTTCATGAGAGTTGCCTTGGTCATGGTTGTCTCTTCACAGCAATAGACCAATGACTAAGATGTTACCCATCAATATTAATATTAATATCAGAATATTCATATGCAGGTGTTTTCCCTACAACTTATATGCCCCCAAACATTAGGATACACAATTCACTGTAAGCAACAAAAGGATTAAGAAAAATTTTGGTACATATGCTTTAATTAGAGATAAACTAAGTGCATTTTGTTTTATTGTACACTGTATTAAGTGAATAAATGGATGGATGATATTAGTTATTTGAGGAAATCTTTTATACACCAACATATTAAGACCTTCCATGACATACAAACAAAAACATTAGAAATAACTAAAAATATGCTAAACATTTGGTGCATAGGGCTCTCATAAACATATATCACAGTTCCTTGATAAATAAATACTTGGATGGATGGCTACACACAATATACTAAATGGCTACTTCCAGGTAAAATGTGGAGACTAGGTGAAGTCAGAACCACGGGGGGAGGGAAGATTTGTATTGTGTATCCAATTTTATATTTACGCTTGCACACCATATGATGTTGCAATTTACTCCTCTGATTAAAAATCTGCCTTAGTTTAAAGCACACTTCTTCAATATGGAAAATGGGATGATTTAAAAGTCATTTACACTATTCTTTAAAGTTTCATATAGTTATAATTAAAATGTTTACATTTAGTGAAAGCCCTGACATTGGATATTGGTTTTAAAGGGAGCCATTTTTATATGATAAATAACTGTAAGATATTCAAAAAGAAAATACATTATAAACTTGTGTAGAGTAACTAAATATTCATTTTCAAAGCAAAATGCTATGTTGTATTCGATATTGTTTCTCTTTCAATAAAACAAAGCAAGAAAATAAAGAATCCATCCTGACTATTTTTATGAGGAAAATTGCATTTCAGAAACCCTTCTCTATTTTATCATTTTGAGACTATAAAAGGGTGATATTGCCAACACACTATTTTGTCAATGATACTGTCATAGGAAGAAACTATATCAATGATGTATTAGGTTATCTTCTGATAATGATTTTTTAAAAGAGCCCTGAGGTTATTACTTAAATAGAAAAAGTAAATGAAATTTAGTTTGAATTCTGAAGGGAGAGTCACAATAAAATACATTATTTTAATCTATGTTCCATAGGTGAGGTGTAATCTGTTTCTGTTAGCCTCCGGTTTCTTTCCCTCTCTCCTCCCACTCCATAAGCAAAGAAATGTAACTGCATTACACACAATTTTCAATAGCAATTTAAATTCCCAAAGGGTATTTAAACCTCACATTCATTAAACAACTTTATTTCTCTGGCTCGCTAAAGGCAGAAGGCAGGAGAGAAACCTCTGCTAAGGAAGTTATGGCTCCTGCTCATCATCCCATGTTTTGTCTTATTCCTGTGTGTGGTTTTGTTTTCAGTAATTCATCTGTTTCCATGTTAAGAGAATATCAAAACCAGAAATGCTAAGAAGATGCCTCCATTAAAATCCTTTCACCTAATTCTGTCTCTGTCTGTTGTATGTTTATTCATAGTAATAATCACCAATGTCAATTGTTATTGTCTTAACCACGTATTTCTTCCCCAAAGAATGAAGTTCAGTTTTTTTGCACAGTGACTAATATTGGTAGCATGTTAGTTTAATTCAATTATTTTTACTATATATCCATGAATGTCATCATGGATATTCAACCTGAAACTTACATGAAACTTTTCGATTCATATTTCAACACTAGAAATATATGCAAAATGAATAAAATAATTCCCTGACTTCTAATTTTACCACAGCAAGGTCAATGTAACCAAAAAGAAAGAGCTGTTTCTCCACAGTCAATGAAAGCAGAAGACACCTGTAATTCTGATCCGCAACATCAGAGACAGAACACTAAGGAGCAAAATTCAACAACCGACTCAGGTAAGGGCCCCAAACCAGACCTGAAGAAACAGGCAGGTTTGAGAGTCCTTGTTCACAGAGAAACTGCACGCCTTCCAAATAACTGAACTCTAGAGGCTCTGCACTCAAAGGCCGCATCTCACAGCAATGTAAGTGCTGATTATAGACAAAATGAAAATGCCACTCCATGAACGAAAGAGAACTTCCCAGACAAACTCTCCTTGAGCCAGCTCGTGGATTCCAGAAGCCAGTCTTTGTTTCTAGAAGTTTCAGGAGGAAGTTTAATCCTCAAAGCAAACTCTATAAGTACTAGCACTTGGTATGCCACAATTAATATGACGTTTGTTTATTTTGCTATCATATTACACAAAATCACCATAAATGTATTGTTCTTGAACATAATACTGAACCAGTGGTCATCAAACAAGGAATGCAAACTTTATGCATAAAACACAGGTACCAAAATTAAAAAAAAACTTGGAGTTAGAGATGATATAAACAAATGAGTAATGCAAAAATTTCATAATCACAGCTCTAAGTATAAAAAGTAAAACAAGGCACTTTTCTACAGAATAATATAGAAGAAAATATTGGGAGCTGAGGATTTGAGACTGGTGGTTTAGGAAGAACTCCATTGACCATGATACAGGAAAGAAATTAATATTCTGCATTTTATTTAAAATAAACATTTCTGTTCTTTGTAAATTACTAGAAAAATAATAAAAAGTGACCTAGAGAAAATATTTTCAAATTATATATCTAAATATATCCTAACATGAATTGCTGTGAATCCAGGGACTTGTGGTTGTACAACATATAAAGGTGAGTGACAGATGTCAGTCCAGTCTTAAGCAACCTGTAAGCTTCAGGCCATTGTGGAAGAGGAGCCAGGAGGTATGTAAAAGCCAGAAGACAGGGTTAGGGCTGTGTAAAGCTGTTCTGTAGAAGGGACACAGCACTGCAGCCATTAAGACACAACAGCTCTCATGAGTTGTACTGGGTCCACACAAGACTAGACCTATAAACAGGAAGTGGGGGGGTGACACCCCACTCTTTATTTACAAACTAGTGCATACAGATCTATTCTGAGACGGCATCATTGTCTCTTGTTTATACTCAATACTAAACACACCAGGATTTAGGGGATAGCTCCAAACCCTTATTTACACAAACTCCCCTGGTTAATCTCAGTGGATCTCCTCTCTCTCTCTCTCTCTCTCTCTCTCTCTCTCTCTCTCTCTCTCTCTCGCTCTCGCTCTCGCTCTCGCTCTCTCTCGCTCTCTCTCTCTCTCTCTCTCACACACACACACACACACACATACACACACACACACACAAATGAGTGACATGAACAAACACAGAGATTTATGAGAAGAACTGGAGTAGATAATATGGGATAGAAAAGTAAAAATAATTACTATATATAGCATACATGTGTGAAAAAACTAAGAAATTGTAATTAACAATCATAGATGTCCATCAACAGATGAATGGATATTGAAAATGTGGAACAGATATACAATAAAAAATTTATCTAGCTGTTCAGAAAAAGGAAATTTATTAAATTCACAGAAAAATAGATAAAGTTTGAAACGCTAATTCTGAGTCAATACATACCTACAAAAACAAATATAAAGAGGAAGGAGGATAACAGAATAGGAAGAGTTAAGTGGAATGGAGGATGGAAGGGTAGGGTAGAGGAGGGAATAAGGGACCTTACTGGTACAAGAGCAGTCGAAGGGCATGGGAGTGACCAATGACTTGATGATTGGTTTAAGGCCAGCTCCACAATACGGTATGTGGTGGTGTGAAAGAAAATGGAGTGGCAGTCTTGACAGGCTTTGAGATCTCTTTTTCTTAAGCTTCTCTCTGTGTGATTGCCAGTTCAATTTCCCATTGCCTCTGAGTCAAGACGAAGAACTCTCAACTCCAGTACTGCATTGCCTGAATGTCACCAAGCTCTCTCGATCTTAATGATAATGGACTGAACCTCTGAACTGTAATTGAGCCACTGCAAGAAATGCTTCCTTTCTAAGAGTTGCCATTGTCATTGTATCTCTTTATAGCAACAGTAACCCCAAGGCATGGTATGAATATGATTACAGGGGCTGAGAACCTGTGGCTAAACAAAGCATAGGCCCTAGGGGAGAACCTACTACTATTGTTCTGCTAAATGGACATAGTATTTAAAAAGTACCTAATAATTTATGTGTATCCCACAGATTAGTCCTTCCCTCAAAACTCTCCAGAGAAGCTCCTTTTTCAGTAGATGGTGACTGACACAGAGATCCACAATCGGCCAACATGCAGCAAATAGGAAACTGAAGAGTGTTCCTCCTTAAATAGAAACATCACACCCTTTATCCCAAGTCTCAAGAATCACTGCAAAACAGGAAGAGGAACAGTTGTGATCCAGGGGTGGTAGGTGACTACAAGGAAACACTATTTTCTGGACACAACAGGGCAGTTACACATATGAACTCTCAATAGTTCTGACAGCGTGCACAAGACTTGTGTACTCTCAAGTCAGACAAAATCCCAGCATAGAGGTAGGCACAAAAATGAGCTACCACCATCCAACAGCTGTTAGAATGGCCCAAGTCAAACTATCCCCACAGCTAGCACAATGGCCAAAGTCTGTAATGATAAGAGTATCTGATGTTGGCAAAGATGTGTAGTAAGAACTATTCACTCAGCTCATTCATTGCTGGTGGGAATGCAAAATGTGAACACTATATTCAAAGGGTTTTGGTGGTTTCTTTTTTAAAATTTAATGATCTTATCAAGCAACAGAGCAACCGACATTCTTTGCATTTACTGAAAGGAACTGAAAACTAAAAGTTAAAAACAAACAAACAAAAAACATACAAAAACAACTTATATATGGATATGCATAACAGTTTTGTTTATAATGGCCAAAATGTGGGAGCAAATGAGTTGCCCCCAGTAGATGAATGGCTGAACTATAGTTTGTCTAGATGCTGGAATACTCTTTTGGCCTTAGGAAGGAATGATCTGCTAGGCAATGAGCAAATGGATTGATAATACCAGATAACGGAAGCCAGCTTACAATTGCATTGTCTCAAATACACAGCACTAAACATAAGGACAATAGGGAAGCAAGGAAGATGAATGATCTATATTTGGCTGATGCTAGATGAAAAGATGCTCATTCTTCTAAGAAAAAAGTAATCAATGAAGAATTGCAGCACTCAGAAAAGCAAACTAGAAGGCAAAGGATCAAATATCCGTATTTATAGGCAAAACAGAAGAACTATGGAAACACAAGAGTGTTTTTTTACCTAGGGATGTGGAAATATTCAAAATGTAAAATCCAGAAGGTAAATAGTATTTTCATACAATAAAGGACTCCATATATGAAACTAACCAACAGAACAAAAGAATTTTTTGCAACATTTAAAAGTAGAAATCCATCTATTTATAAAACAAAGTAAAATAAAAATAAAAAGGCAAAATACTGAGGGCCAACAAGAAAAGTGAGCAAAGCATAAGAATATTCATTAAAAGTGAAAAAATTCACAGAGATATATAGGCAGAGCTTTCCTGTCCCACAGCCACTGTTAAGTAAACACAGAGGCTTATATTAATTATAAATACTCAGCCAATAGCTTAGCCTTATTTAACTATCTCTCACAATTTAATGCATTTCTATTAATCTGTGTGCTCCTCCAAGGTTTGTGGCTTTTAACTCCATCCCATTTTGTGTGTCTAAATTGTTCCCTGGCTGACTGGCATCTCTTCTGACTCCACCCTTCCTTATCCCCCCATTTTCAGTTTGGCTTTCCCACCTGTCTTTATCCTGTTCCACTACTGGCCAGTCAGTTTGTTTATTAAACCAATCATAGTGACATATATTCACACAGTATTCAGGAAGATTATTCCTCAGCTGAGATATTCAGTCTCATGACTTTCTTAGGGATGTTCAGGTCATCTTTATTTCCCTTTTTATTTAACATTTATTTACCTTTATGTGATGGGGTTGCACATGCTATGGGGTGCATGTGGAGGGCAGAAGACAACTTTGGGGAGTCAGATCTCTCTTCTGCCTTCAAATAAGTGGTTCTGGGGCTTGAACTCAGGTCATTGCTCTTGAGTGAGAAGCACTTTACCTGCTGATCCATCTCCCTGGTCCCCCCTATTTTGTATTGAATGAATTCAAGTAGTTTATGTCTATCACATCATTTACTCATTTCGTCTAAGTTATAAAGTTTACTTGTGATACAACCGTTCTTAATGTTTTGTGCTAAGCCTTTAAGTGTAGAATTGGAGCTGAAAACCCTCACCCATTCCTGATATTGGTAATTAGAACCCTTCTACTTTTCTAAGAACTCTGCCTAGATATTTATCAAATTTAATGATCTTCTTGCAGTAATAATGTTTCCCTATCCTTGATGACTCTGATAGTTGTTTTCTGTTTGGTTTGTCAGGGACCAGCCTTGACAAAAATACGTCTTGCAGGGTAAGTGTAATGGTAAAAGTAAAATGCTGCGGATCCCCAGTGGCTGCAGCAGCAAAAATGCTGCAGACAGCAGGCAGCATGGTGAGTAAGAGACCTCAATGGGGCAGCCAGTCCCATGAGGAGAGATAGATGTGTGGACACGCCAGAGACCATGCCACAGGTCTCGTTTCCCATTCTTCCTGACGCTTTCACGGCTGTGAAATATAAAAGCTATGATAAAATATTCTTTTTTTAATCACAGAACAGGCTACTCTCAATAAAATGTATAATTACATGCTAGCTCAGTTCCTGCTTTCCCATAGTAAAGGACTGTAGATAAAACATTTAAAGAAGATAAAATATATGTTTCACAATATGGAAATACTATTTTAAATATTAAGTTCTTTGAATTTCTCTATTTTACTGAACAAAATAATTAACTCAAGACTGAGAAACCCATGTCAATTAAAGTTTACAAGAAAAAACAGAAAACTAAATTGAAGGCACTACAAAATGTTTATTATCTGAGGGGTTCTGTACTAGCCATGCTGGTTGTGTACATTCATGAAAATAAATGATTATACACATACACATGTTTATGCATGTCCATATATATGTTCACATATATACACATATTTATGCATGTCCATATATATGTTCACATATGTGATTACATAATTGCCCGCATGTATGTGTACACAAATATATATGCATCTATATACATATATATCAAATATTGTCTGACTTGTTTACACTTCGTACAATAAGGCTTCAGTCAGAAACACAATGAGTTATCAGTTTGCGTGAGTTAGTTTTCAGGTGGAAGCTTCGTATCTTTTCCAGGTTGGTCTAATATTCCTGAAAAAGCTCCCCTCCTCGGGCTCTACTGTTGAAATTATGGACATATGACATCTTCCCAAGTTTCCAGGAATGTTTTTAACTAAACTTTTCTACATAGCTCAGAGTTGTTTCAAACTCACAATCATCTCAAATCATGAATGTTGGAATTATAGGCCAGAGATCACCATATCCTGCTTCAGTGGTTTTTAAATATGGCTTTAAAGAGAAAAAAAATAATTAAAAAAAAAAGCAATGGCTATAAGTTCTTGTTTCTCCTGTGGCCTTCTGAGTTCAACTCTATCAAGACCTGATTCGAATAAATTGATTTTCAATATTAAAATGACATTATAATAACTGATTTTTTTATTTTAAATCATTTTACTGAATTGTAGTGAAAGGCCCCCGGAGTTGGGAGACTCACTCAAATCTCGGGATAACACTACCCCCCAAGAACTCATGAGAGACCATCCTTGTTTATTGACAGAAACCAGCGCTCTGGGGCTGAGACTCATATCCTATGCAGGGGTAAAGGAGTTCGACCCCGAGTAGCTGGGAGAAGGGGTATTTAAGGGAAGAAACCACAACCCAAAGGGGTTAGGGAAGTCATCGTTGGAAGATTCTCAAGATTGTTCTCAAGATTATAATCTAACTTTGTGGTCAGCCAGTTCCTGGAACAAAGTCACTGAACCAGCTAACATAGATTTTGTCTCTACTCTTCCTGCTAGGGGTTCTGTATTTATCCTGGTCTTTCAGTAGTAACTGGGAAATTTTTGACATGCAAAAATCCATCAGTCCACAAAAACTGGTATAGAAATATGAAATCAAAAGTCTTGCAGGTACTACATTGATCTTAGCCAAAAAGCACAAAAGAGATGTGTATGTAAATGGATGAAATTAGGAAAAAACCCAAACCCAGAAAGATGAGTATGGTTTGTACTCACTCATAAGTGGATATTAGAGGCAAAGCAAAGGATAACAAGTCTATAGTCCACAACCCCAGAGAAGGTAGGTAACAAGGAGAATCTTAAAAGAAACATACATAGATCCCCCTGGAAAAATCTCCTGAGAAAATTGGGAGAGTGAGGGTGGGGGAGAAAGGGGAGCAGAAAAGAAGGAAGAGGGTAGAAAGGGAGAGGGGAGGAGAACTTGAGGGAACAGGGTGGTCATGAAGGGAGAAGGACAGAGAGGGAGAGCAAGAAAAGAGATATCTTGACGGAGGGAGCCATTATGGGGCTAGCAAGAAACCTGACACTAGAGAAATCCACAATTCCAGAAATCCACAAGGATGACCCCAGCTAAGACCCTAAGCAATGTGGAGAGGATGCTTGAACTGGCCTTGCCATATAGTCAGATTGATGACTACCTTAAATGACATCATAGAAACTTCATCCAGCAACTGAAGGAGGCAGATGCAGAGATCCACAGTACAGCACTGGGCTGAGCTACCAAAGTCCAAAGAGAGGATGAAGCGATAATATGAGCAAAGGGGTCAAAACTATTGTAAGGATATCCACTGAAACAGCTTTCCTGAGTTAATGGGAGCCCACTGACTCTGGTCTGACAGTCAGCGAGCCAGGATGGTACCAAACTAGGCCCTTTGAATGTGGGTGACAGTTGTAGAGATGGGAAAAACTGTGGCGCCTGGCAAGTGGCCCTACTGCTTATACTGGCTTTTTGGAGCCCATTCTCTTTGGAGGGATAACTTGTTCAGCCTGGCTATAGCGGGGAAGGCGTTGGTCCTGCTTCAAGATGTTGTGTTAGACTTTGGTGACTTCCCATGGAAGCCCTTGCCCTCTCTGAAGACTGGGAGGGGAGGTAGAGGGAGTGGGAGGAGAGGAGGGAGTAGAAAATGGGATTTGTGTGTAAAGTGAGAAAATATAGGTTTTATAAAAATAATTAATTTTAAAAAGGCTTGCAGGGTCAAATTTAGTATTTTACTCTCTGGTTTAGGACAAATTGAATATTTCTTTAATAGCAATAATAATCTCAAATGATTATAACCAATACAGTAACTTGTTGATTTAATCAAACTTTTAGCAAAATCAATGTGTGTTAAACTACCACTGATAAAGAAGGTGACTATACCCAATCACGTTTTGTAAGACTAGAACTCAATGAAGCAATGAATTTTTTCTTGTAGTAAGCCATCCATCAGTCATGACTTTTTCATGAAAAGGAAGAATGTGGTTCTCTGCAGTATTCGCCCAGCATAAAAACAGTCTGCAGGCACAAAGACATTTTTCTACATGCTAGGATTTTTTTCATAAACATCTAGACAGGGCTGTGACAAGGGAGTATTTGTAAGAGTAGAATATTTTCATTTTTTTTTTTTTTTACTGCAGCTCAGTTTTTTTTTCCCTTGGGAATTGCCTTCATTTAGCCAATATGCTGACTAAGCACATGCTGTATAAAACAATAGCAGAGTTTGGCAAACTGGATGCAGGGCCCAGTGCCCCATTGCTACCGGATCATTCAGTTATGGGGTCGATATTCACGACTGATACTAAAACCAATCATTTCCTTTTTTATTTTAAACGTTTTATTCATTTTAGATACCCACCACAGTTCCCCCTCCCTCCCCTTCTCCTGCTCCCCCTCACTCCTCCTACCCCCACTCCACTCTTCAGAAAGGGTGAGGTCTCCTGTGAGGAGTCAACAAAATCTGGCACTTTAAGTTGAGGCAAGATCAAGTCCCTCCCCTGTGCATCAAGGCTCAGCGAGGCATCCCAACACAGGGAATGGGCTCCAAAAGCTAGCTCATGCACCAGGGATAGATCTTAGTCCCACTGCCAGGGCCCCCACAAACAGACCAAGCCACAAACTGTTTCCCATATGCAGAGGGCCTAGTTCAGTCCCATGCTAGCTCCCCAACTGTTAGTCCAGATTCCATGAGCTCCTTTGTGCTAGGGTCAGCTATCTCAGTGGGTTTCCCCATCATGGTCTTGATCCGCACTTGCTCATAAAATCCCTTCTCCCTCTCTTTGACTGAACTCCTGGAACTTGGCCCAGTGATTGGCTGTGGATCTTGCAGTTACTAAGTGAAGTAAAGCCAATCTAACTGCTATTAGAAAGTGGATTCCGAAAGTACACTCTCATCCTTCCTGGTATGTGTTCTCATGTATCCCACACTGGTGACTAACTCTCCTCCTGTAGCTGCCTTCTCATCTCCCGCCTCCATTTCCTAAGTGATGATAAGTAGTGAACCATCACACCTGATATATGCAGTGCTATGATGTAAAACAAAGTTTCCTTCATGCTAGAGGCTGTATCTGCCCACTAGGCCACATCCCTATCCCTGTCAAGAACATTCCGTATCCTCTCCACACCTTTAATCACAGTGAAGACACCAGAAGGCAGATTCTCACAAGTTCATCGTGTTCTGAGAAGTTCAGCAGCACATATGCATACTTGTAAGACAGATGAAAAGCGCTTTCACAGATTATAGTACATTCAAGCAGTAAATTTATTTCCGTGAAAAAATAATTATGCACGTAAAGATAAAAGGACTATGGAAAATAATTTAAATATTAATGATGGTTTTTTGCTTTAAAAATGTTGTGAATAGATGACTGGTAGATGTCAGTTATAACAAAATTATTATGACATTAAGAATGTTAAATAACATATTGTATTATTTCAATTAAAAAGTAAAAGACCTTATATTTTGAAACTCAGTAATAAATACTTTAACCAGTAAGAAAAGAAGTAAACTAGGTAATAAACTGAATGATAATTACAGAATTTTTTTATTTAAAAACAGTTCTTATTAATATATTTCTTCAGTGACCAACTATGACTGACTTACTCAGCGTCAACTATAAATTTCTGAGTTTTATTTGTATTATAAGTAGGGTTGTTACAAATAAACATTTTAGTTTCCTTTTACAATATAACCAACTTGCAATAGCAAGTCCTAACATACTAATTCATGAGATATGGGAAGACTTGTATTAAATGCGAGCCCAGTATCAGACATGTGTGTGCACGCACATGCTTATGAAGTTTATAGGAGTCCCAAAGTTGAATTCACATGTCTAATTCAACAACTCTCCTCATCATAAATCAAATGACCAACGGAATTTTGAACAAGGAGGACACAGAACTAATGTGACACGTAGAAAAACATGTTATCCAAGTTTTCAAGGAATTTTATGCTAGGCAGTAGGGAGTATATTAAAGAAAGAGACTGGAGTCATCACAAACCATAAATTCCCATGAAACCTACTATTGGAAGATGTTCCCTTTCATAAATTAAGAATGTATTGCTCTCATTTATTTTATGATTATTGCCTGTTTTATAGACAATATTCCCATAAAATTCAAGAAACCATCCTTCCAATGACTCTAATACTAGTTCGGTATGAAATAAACACAAAATAATAAAAGAATTCCAGTGAATGGAGGACACCTACTGACTTTTCCGAAATAAGGATGTGATTTAGTAAACAAGGATGATCTGCTGAAGTCCTGTTGCCAAGCACATGACTACACCAAAGGGCATCTGTCCAAATAGCAAGCAAGCGCAATTAATGCTGCATCAGGACCACGGGTTACATGACATTACAATTCCGACAGGCTCTGCCCTGATGAAAGAACAGACTATGACACTGAGGAACAGGGCAAGCACAAAGGATGATGAGCATCTGGAATTCAAACTAGAGAGATGAGAAACAAAAATAAAGACAAAAAACCTTAGTGTGGAGAAAAAAGGTTCTGTGCTGCTCTGATATTTCTGGTGAGTTTACAGCAAGCAAAATTCCACCATTTTGTCTCTGAGATTTTTCCTGTATCCACTCTTAACTGAACAAATTTCAAGCTTGCCTAAGTGAAATTACTCTTATACAGGATCACTTTTCTTTAATGAAAAAAATGGCATTTTCAAATAGTTCAACTTGAAATTTTATCAAAATATCTAGCTCTTTATAGAAATTTGAGTGAAGACAAGAAGAAAAGCATAAAAGTCTCTTAGTAAAAAAAAATGTGAAATTTAGAAGAGAGTTCATCAAAACTTGAGAAAAAAACAAAATCCAATGCATCGACCTAAAGACTCGAACGCACGGACACAGATGAGAGGATACACACAGAACTCTTCTGCCACTCATTCCAACTTACTATGATTCTGTCAAGACTCCTTTTAACTCTAAATCTTCAGATCAATTTCATGAGGAATGTTCAGTGATCCACATGATACTATGTATAAGAAGACTGGTGTCCAAGCTTATGAAAATATTTGCTCGAAGTCAAAGGCAGGAATACACTAGTTTTTGGCCTGCATTTCTAATTAATATAAAACAGTTCTTTTCTTGAATCATGATTATACATTTACACAGAGTCAAACTCATAAGTGCTAAAAATTACTACTTAAAATCAACGTGAAAATGACAAGTTTCAAAACAGTTCTGAAAGTTGTTAAATACCACACAATTAATCTAGACCATAACTCACACTGCAGAACACATGGAAGCTAACATTTTAATATGAAATTAAAATACAAAGAAATTATGAGACACTTTGTGTGAATATATCACACATAAATGCACAAACAGTATTAATGCAAAGGAAAACATAACTATATTGGCATTTTGTACCTAAGACATTACAGATTTCATCTATAAATGCTAAATATCATTTTTATATTTTTCATGCCTATGAAAAATGTTTAACATGTTTAAGGATTTTTTTTTTGGTTCTTTAACAAATGAGTTGTTTTTGCCCATGTTTTAAATCCTTCTTGCCATGTCCCGCTCTGTCGTTTCACATCATAATTAACTGACCAATAGGTTCACAAACACAGAGTCAGCTATTTCTGCGATCTGTCAAGTCTGGCAAGTTTTGTCTAGATGATGAACATTGTGATTTCATCTTCTTGGGAGCCAGATCTTTTTACATTTCTATAAATTTTTTCGGTCCTTTTGCTAACAAATATCACAGCTGCATGTTGAAAGAGTGGTTCATCTTTTGGTGATCCTAGAAGCTCAAACACAACACACAGTGAAGATGCTGGTTTCCCTGATGCTGGGTCTTGACCTTTGCACTTTTTTGACATCTATATTTGTTTTCTAAATCTTTTAAGAGATTACTCATTTGGATGAAGATTGTTTATATAACTTACTGTACTTTAATCATCTCTTTCTAAGTAAAGTCTAAAGCACTCAGATAGGTGAGCTCAGCATTTAAACTTTGAAAAGAATGCGGTTCAGCCCTTAAAGTTTGGGTCAATGAGTTTGATAAATACAAACCATTTAATCTGATCTCTAAAGGAGAGGGAGGCATTCCCAAAGCCTGTGGACATCCATCTGTCATGTCCCATCCTCTCCCTTTGCCCTCTACAGGCATAATAACCCTACTGCTGTTGACCTTACCCTTTCTTAATATTAATTGTTAACCTTTCTGGAAATGGAATCACACAGTAAATACTATTGTGTCATTCTTTCAGTAAACGTGTTTATGGTTCATCTTTGTTGTGTAAATCTATTTACCGTTCATACTTTTAAGGCAGGGTAGTACTTCATTTTGAATACAACATACATTTTTATATATTTTATGTAAATTTAGGTTACTCCAAAAGTCTATTATTATAAAGAATGCAAAACATTTTTATGTTTGTGCTTTGTAGGCAAACATGTTCAGGTACTTTGGATAAATACATACAAATTAAGTTCCTGGGTAATAAACTAGATTTTTTGTTTAACTTTTTGAGAAACATCCAGGTTTTACAGAGAATGGGCTAAAACAAGCACTTAGTTAAGCATTCAAGTACAAAAGCTGCACAACCGCAAAATTAAATCTATCTGCCATGTATATTTATGTACAAATGTGATAAAAGTATCATAATGCCAACAGTAATTACCTCTAATTACTATGATTGTAAGCATTATAACTATTATTGGTGCTTTCTCAATATTCTTAAAAATTTCTGCTGCTTCAAATTACATTTTTATTCAGAGGAAGAATAGCAAGACTCTTTACCAAAAACTGTTTGAAATAATCCTACAATTCTTGTTAAGAGACTGAAATTTTACGTGAACTTTAAAAATACATATTATTACAGCCAGCTTCTTCCATTTAGTTTATTACATGCAAAATGGGTATGAAATGGCAACTCATGCAGGTACTTCATAATAGCCTAGATTAAGAGTAGGGCAAGTGTCTCATAGCCACAGGAAGCCACACACAAAGTGTCAGTGAAGGTGAGTGCTTCTTTCTGCCTCCCAGCCTGAGATGCATCAGCCTAAACTTAACCACTCAATGCCTGTACATAAATGCTACATAAATGCTGAGGTGAAGCAGGGCAGTGCAGGCTGATAGGGGAGAGTCTTCTGTTTTGGTTAATTTCATTGGTTAAATAAAGAGACTGCCTTGGCCCTTTAATAGGACATAAAATTAGGTAGTAAATAGAATAGAATGCTGGGAGAAAGAAGCTGAGTCAGGAAGTCACCATGATTCTCCTACTCCAGACAGACACAGGTTAAGATCTTTCCTCGTAAGCCAGTTCGTGGTGCTACACAGAATATTAGAAATGGGTTAGATCAATATGTAATAGCTAGCCAATAAGAGGCTAGAGCTAATGGGCCAAGCAGTGTTTAAAAGAATACAGTTTCCGTGTAGTTATTTCGGGTAAAGCTAGCCGGGTGGCTGGAAGCAGCCCCGCCTTCGTATTACAACAGAGTGGCATTATTTTGGGCCATAAGCTAGCCAGGCGGCTGGAAGCTGGGTGGCAGGAACGCAGCCTGCAGCTCCCACAAATGAATGGCCCCCAATGTGTGGACGACTGTATCCACAGAAAGCCTGAGAAGGCTTGGGAAAGAATAGAGTACAGCATGGCTTCTTGGTGGCAGCAGTTTCTCGGTTCTGCTCTGCTTGATAGAGGTAGGCAAGCGCTCTCATCTGGGAGAGGCTTCCTGACTCAGCCTTAGCTGCAAAACCCTGCAGCTGTTGTAAGAGGTACTGCCATGAAACACTTAAATGGTGTTGACGAAGAGCTGAACGCATGCTTTTCGGTTTTCAGCTGTAGCAGGAAAAAAGCTGAGCTGTTTTAAAATGCCGGCTTTCTGGGCCGTCCTGCAAGGGCAAAGTCTGACTCTTTCAGGCAGGCAGTCTGTGTGGTTAAGCACACTGCTGCAGCTTGCTTGCTGGCAGGGACTTTGAAATACCACAGAGTTGTGGCAATAAAAATGGCTCCAGCGGTATCCCCACCAAGAGTCTGGAAAGCTAAGGAATGGGCTGGATCTAGTCCACAAAGCTATGGCTTTAGTCCTACTGATATTGTTTGGTAAATTAAAGACTCTTGTGGTCAAAAAAGAGACATATACAGTAAAAGAAAGATTCAAAGTCGAAGAAAATGGCTAAATGGTTTACTTTGTATTAAAAAAAATCTTTGTAGGCTAAAAGTTAAAGTTCTTAAAGTAAAAAACAAAAAGAAAAAAAAGGAAGTAGTTTGGAGGCAAAAGTAGATTGAACTCTGTGATTTCAAGGTGTGGAAGAATACACCTTTAATCCCAATGCCTGGGAGGCAGAGACAGACAGATCTCTGTTGAGTTCAAGGTGTGGTAGCAAATACCTTTAATCCCAGCACTTGGGAAGAAGAAGCAAGTGGATCTCTGAGAGTTCAAGGACATACTGGTCTACAGAGTTATTCCAGGACAAAGATATACAGAGAAGGCATATCAAAAAATAAAAGTAAAAATAAACGAAATAGAGTTAAAATAAAGCTGCACAAAAATGGAAAATACACAGAGAATATTGATACTGTATGCTATTATGTTCTCTTTGAATTGTTTGAATGCTGAGGAAAGAGCAACATCTGCTAAAAGATATTTGTTTATAAATGCTGCTAAACTAATCCAACATAGATATTTTGAAAATACCTTGACTTCAGAATTTGGATCTAAAGATATGATACTTTGGAAAAGAGTTTCTTCTTTTGTTTTCACAGAGGATGACACCCTGTGGATTGCTTCTATCCCAATATGGTATGATAGACCACGCCCTCCTGAAAGGTTGCTGTGAATACCCTCAAAAAATTACTTCACTCAATTGACGACTGAGATGAACCTAGAACACAGGTTATACCCTGAAATATCTGATTAACAGCGCCCCATACAGCAGCAAGCAGTTTGGAGAGAAATAACTGTGCCCATATTCCCAAAAATTGTTTATAAATGTTCTTTTACATTTAAAGGGGGGTATGACATAGGTATGAATAATTTGCATTGGTATGGATTTTAAGGTCAATTTTGTTATATGTATCTGTAATTCTGATCTTGACTAAGGTATTGTGATTGTGTAGTTCATTTAAAATGTAATGTATAATTAGGAAATGTAGGTTGTTAATGGATAATCAACAATAATAGTCAAGCTTATAGTCATATTAGTTAGATTTTCTAGATATATAGAGATATAGTTCAGTAAGATAGGCATTCTTCATATTTTTCAAAGACTGCAGAATATGGCATTTAAAATATTTTAATAACTTGAGGTTTTTCATGACAATGAGACATGTCTGCTCCTGGCAGTACGAATCTACTTCAAGAGGAAGATGGGCATTGAAGAGGCTCCTTATGAAGTTGCTAGCCATTTGGGCAAGAAGCTGATCTTGCCTGGACTATTGCGTAAACTGGACACAAAGAACCCACAGAGAGAGGACTTCTGAACTTGCCTAAAGGTGAGAAGGTCTTTCGGGGTTCCTGATTCATGAAAGAGTCTGTGAGACATTCTACAGGACATAGCAGAAAGTGACTGAACTGTCTTTGGAATTTCCTGCTTCATGGAAATGTCTGCTGGATATTACGGGCCTGTAGGCCAAAGATGGATGCCCCAACGTACAGAGGAACTTTGTTTGGGTGACTGTCCAGGCAGCGAGATGTCTCTGTCATTTCTAGAGTTTTTTTATTTCTTGTTTACTTAGGTAGTATTATATACTTTTGGAGTCTTTGACGGAGTTGAAGAATGGATAGTTATAATTTTCCTTATTTCTGATAAAAGATAAAGTAGATATAAATATTGTAACTGTAATTCTTACTTGATAACTATTTTGTTGTATGTAATTTTACTATGTTAAAGTTAAAGCCTTTCATTTTTGTTTAAACAGAAAAAGGGGAAATGATGGGGGAGAGTCTTCTGTTTTGTGTTAATTTCATTGGTTAAATAAAGAGAGTGCCTTGGCCCTTTAATAGGACATAAAATTAGGTAGGTGGAGTAAACAGAATAGAATGCTGGGAGAAAGAAGCTGAGTCAGGGAGTTGCCATGATTCTCCCACTCCAGACAGATGCAGGTTAAGATCTTTCTTGGTAAGCCAGCTTGTGGTGCTACACAGAATATTAGAAATGGGTTAGATCAATATGTAAGAGCTAGCCAATAAGAGGCTAGAGCTAATGGGCCAAGCAGTGTTTAAAAGAATACAGTTTCCGTGTAATTATTTCGGGTAAAGCTAGCTGGGTGGCAGGAAGCAGCCCCGCCACTTGTATTACAACAGCAGGCCTTGAGCACATAACCATAAGACAGATAGTAGGGGTACCCCACATACCTGCATATGTACCTCTTTATGTGTATGTGAACATGAGTCACTTGTTCATACATATATGCCAATTATATTTAGCATTTCATATTCACAAAAGCATAAAATACACATAAGTATATATTACAGAATACATAGAGACTAAGCACTGAGAATAATTACTGTGGTTGCATTCAGAGCTTATACATAAAAATTAAAATGCTAAGCATATTTATGATTTTTACTGTGCTACTTTTATAATCTATGTGTGGAACTGAGTTCATACCTTGTGGATGAATTATTTAGTATTATTAAAATACAGAGTTAATCTTTAAGTATATAAATAATTAAACAACTATGAATAATTGGAAGATAGTACAATAAAAGTTCCATTACATAGTTTAAAATAGAAAATGAGAGAGTGGAAATTATGTTACCATCACCAAAAAAATATAGAAACTAGGAGTATAGATTATTGTGAAATAATATTTTACTCTAAAGAGAAATTTCTGGTCGATACACTGAAATTGTTTTCAGAATGCACTTGAATCACCAGACTCCTCCCTAAATTAAGTTCACTTTCAATGTGCTACTATATAAAATTGAATATGATAACTAAAATAATAATCCTCACTGTTCAGAGCACAGAACTACATGTTAAAAGAAATCTTCCTTACAGATGTTGTTGTGAAAGAAAGCATTAAACAGCAAAATTGTATTTCCTGTTTATGATGAAGAAGCCAGAACCGACTATGAATCCCAGTGGTACTCTGTCGTCTGAGGAACTTCCTGGTAACTATTGATTCTACTCTATAGTGTTGACCAAAAGCCTGGTTTGAATCAGGAGTCTGGGTGCCATATCTAGGCCAATCATAATTACAGTTTGCAAAGGTTTTATTTCCTGATATAATCATTCTCTCGGGTACCCCAATCATAATTGGGGGTTATGGCTTCACCATTTTTGGGGATATCAGTCAACGAAAACCAAGTGCTACCCTAAGAAAAACATACATGTTTCATTTTATTGTCTTACATGGTTGTAGGCGTGAAATTAACACAAAATATTACATGTGGGCAAAAGACAACATTCTAGGTATTGATTTTAAAGTTCTTATGCACATACTTAACTATATTACAAAGATATCAAGTAAATAGACACATACATACATACATACACACATACATACATGCATACACACATACATACATACATATATGGGCTGGGTACAACGCAAACCACAAGCATTCTATTCAGCCTTTCAGGAACATACTAATGCAAGTAGTCAAGGTGTACTAAATCAATTCATTTCTGCAAAAACCAATTTCATTAAATTTTCCACTCAGATTTAATGGTAAAACTAAAGGAATTCTCCTCTTGCAAAAGTTTACTTTTTCACCTAACAAACTTTCTCAGCACTGTACTCAAAGATGTCTTACAGATTCTGTGGTGGGCTGTAAGTGAGCAAACAGGGATATCGTACTGTTGTAAATGCATCAGCCACCTCGAGTTTGAGGATTTGAAGGCAGGGATTGCCTTTATTTATATAGTTCAACCATTTATGTAGCTCAATCAGTAGCTAAGGCAGGCTATAAAAATAAATGCATAGTCAATCCATAATTGAAAAACTGTGACTTTACAAATCAATCTTTTTAGATTCATTCCTTAAAAATAAATAAAGTTAAAAACATAAAAGTTTCTAAAAATCTGTAAAGTCAGGTCATTTCTCAAGAAAACATTCTATACCCCTGAAGAACAGGGACTTCATTGTCCCATAAGTATCCCTGGTGCAGGAAAGGGACTGGGCATGGAGTTTCAGCTTTCTTCAGGATTCCATCTCTTACATTCAACAAGGCCTAGGTATGCTTCAGCTGGGGCATGTTTTCTCGACAGACGTTCATGGATGCAGGAATATAACCTTTTCTTTTTTCCATAATATTTAAATTTCTCCTTTGAGCATAATATCTTCACTTCCTGTTTTGTACTAACACTGGAAGCAGACTCTGAAAACCAGTTTTCTTTTGGTGGACATGTTACTTACTGTGACAGTTCTTCAGCCATTCCCAGTCTCAGTGGAGACTCCCTGCCCCCATCCTTCTGGGCTACTCTGCTTCAAGAGCACATGCACTGATATTGTTTTTTTTGCACTATTCTTGTGAACAAAGACTCATTTGGTGATTTTTATTCCACCTTGGGGGACTAAACCTCTAAGGCTTCCTAGATCCACACACATTGAGTCACTGTGGGATATTATATCTATATTTTTAAAAGAAAAAGTCATGACTCTCTCTGCTTTTGGAGCCCTCAAAATTTCTTGTGGTAAACAGTCAACCTACCTCTTAATTGTTATCATCTACGATGTGTTTCAGGTATACCACAAACTTTTTTATTTTTACTTCTTTTCAGGTATACCACAGACATTTTTTTTTTACTTACTTAAGTGTTTTTAAAACAAAGTTAGGAAGGCAAGTTCGCTTCTTCCACTCTTTGCTGTCATTCATTTATGGTAGTGAAGATACACTTTCCAATGCAGAGACAAACAGCTGCAGCTTCAATAGTGCAAGGGGAGAAGAGAGGTCATGGTTTTAAAACTCACTATTTCAAAGACATGTGGCTGACATACGGTGAACAGGAATGCTGAAGGTAAATATTCAAGGCTAAGGAAGCCCACAAGATTTATAGAGATAGGATGAAGTCTAAAAAGCTTATAGGAATCAAAGCCCGCAACCGCTTTATTTTCTGCCTTACATATTAGGAAGTCATAAACATATGAGTCAAAGATGGATGCTGCTTGGTGAACTTCCCAAAAACAACAAAGAATTTTCTTCAGAAAATACAGTACAATTAAGAAATATGAGTAGGGCCAGGAAGGCTTAAGCTAAATAAATTTACATAGAATCAGATAGTGCTTTTTACAACATAAACTATTCAATGCTCAAGTAACTATTAGTTCATTTCATAATTATATGTCTTGTGTACTTTTTGGAAAATAAGTCACATATCATTTGATTTGGTATTTTAAATAATAAAAATCTTTTAAGTGGCACAATTTGAGTGGTTATTAAAAGAATTTAAAGGCCCTTGATGCTGATAAGTGTTATAATTCATCACATTAAATCAACTTTAGAATAGCATCTGTGATTAATCTGTGAAAATGTGTAGATTACTTACATTACCAAAATGATTGCATCCATCATAGTAAAGTAACTTAATGGGATTCCATTTTAGGAATGCATAATAATTAATTATCTAAGTTATTAGAACAATTAGCATAGATATGTATCTTCACTCTTAGAGATAATTTCAGTGTTATAAATTGTATTTTATATTAAGCATATAAAATTGAAAAGTTAAAAATTACAATAATGTGCCAACACTATAGTGCATTTTTATAGCCTTTAACCAATTGTACTAGACTTCTTCAAATTATTTCTTTCACTTTTTCTGATTATAATACAACTATACTACTTCTGTTTCCTTTTCTCACTTTAGCCCTCCAATATACCCATTCTTACTCTCTTATAAATTCATAGCTTCTTTTTATTAATTGCTGTAACATAGTATGCATGTATATGTTTTAATATTCCTAAATATGTAAACACCATTCTCAGTTTATATAATATTACCTGGATGAACTGTAACTATTACTTTTCATGTTATCTTTACAATTCAATGCACAGTGTCCTTGGCCTAATTCAGTGACAATGACACATTTGCTGAGGACACAGAGTCAACTGCAAGTAGCATAGCATTAAGAATTATAGTATGGACTGGTTCTCAGCTAACACTCACAGTTTAACAGGCTCCAATATGAAATAAACCTCATCATTTCTTTCTGATGCTGTAGACTGTACTTATCAAAGACTATCCAGTTACCAAAACCCAGCATCTCTATGTTCTTCAAGGACCACTCTTATTTTTGAATCTTCTCCCTCGGATTGTAAAATACATTTGAGCTGGATCTCCTAAAACACATACCTGCCTGATATCTCCTCCCCAGCTCTAACTAGTTAGGGGATCACTAACTTCATTCAAATGTTCAGTCCCCAGCTCTAACTAGTTAGGGGATCACTAACTTCATTCAAGTGTTCAGTCCTCTACCACATTCGATTTGTTTTGTGTAACTCTGAAAGGAAACACATTTCATCACGGGAAGAGAGTTTTCTCCTCCTCTCCCACTGAACATGGATTAGTTGCTGCAGATACTTCATATATATTAAGGGAAGTAGCCTAAGTATAAGCAGGAAGATGTGAAAGTCTGCTGCCTGCTTACAATCCCTAGTATACATACCGTTTTCCTTGTGTCAGGTGCTTAATACCTCTAAGGACTAGTATTATATAATACTCCTAAAGCTGACCAAACAAATCTATAAAAAGATAGTCCACTCTGTCAGTCCCCATTAGAATCTAGATCATGTGTTGAAGATGCCTGTATTTCAAATTCAGAAAGCTCTAAATCTCTGAGATTCCCTGGGTACACCATTTAGTGAAAACACCTCCAAAAGCTATACAAAAAGGAACATCTCCTATTCCTGGGTCTGGTGAGAAAAATGTTTGGAATATGTCTCCAAATATCATATGGCTTCAGGACACATACAAGAATGGAATATTGGAAACAGAGATATAGAGACTTGCAGGGAAATTGCAGGTACCTATCTCCAAAGCACCACCACTTAAGGCAGAGAATGAATGATCTTGTTCATCATATGAGTCCTTACTAATACAGGACACAGAGAATATGCCAAGTTCTTCCCAAATACCAGTTCTTTACAGATAGTTTTGAAAAAAACAAGGACAGAAAGACAAGAAAGTAGATGATAAGACATATACTAAAAGATAATACATACATATGGATAGTGGAAATAAGAGGCATGGAATAGATCACAATGAACTGACACAGGTTTTGAGACTGGTTGACTATCAGGGTGCATCTGGCTCAGAAAATGCTCTGGAGTCTTTAGAGACCCTCCCCCGCTTACAAAATCATGGCCTATGTAATACAAACAGGCAGAGCTACCTGCACAGCTGTTCAGGTAGCTGAAGTCCTAGCGTGCAGTTCAGAAACAGCCATCAAAAGCAAGTTGACTGTTGGAATATTCCTAAAGGCAATGGGAGCTCAAGAATTCCAGGAAGCCATACTATAGAAAGTACATCTTGTATCAGGAGTAATGATAATAAGATGAGGTATATTCGCTTTTGAGTATATCTAGAAGACTTCTAGAGACAGAACGCAGGAGCCAAACTGACCTGCCCAGCACTGGGGTTCCCCCTCTGTATTGATATGATGAAACCCCATCTACTTTCTCATCCAATAACAGCACACATTTTAAGCCACTAGAATTTTAGTGATATGGGCTTTGAGAAATAAATTTCCACTGTTGTTCCTGGCACTGAACACTTAGCCCACAATTGATGGCATTGTATAGTAAGTGTGGCCTTGTTGGGGGAAGAATGTCACTGGAAAAAAAGATTTGTGCCATTACAAGTGTGATTTCTCTGCTTCCTGCTTATGGTTCAGCATGTACACTCTCAATTGTTTCCTGCCACCATGAATGCCACCCACTGCCACGATTCCCTGCTGTAACACACTCATCCCTATGAAGATGCATAGGCCATAGCAGATTCTTCCATATATTGCCCTGGTGGTGGTGTTTTTAATATCAGCAAACAAAACCAACTACTACCCATGGCAAACACTGCGAGTGCCAGTTACTCTCAGTCTTGTATCATTTTCTTAAGTAATCATACATGGAGCAGGTTACAAAGCTGCTCTGATAGATTCAGGATTTTGCAGCTTATACACAGAATATCTTGCTCATACAAAATTGACAAAAAACATGACATTTTCTTCCTGTTTTTAAGTCCTCCTCCTGGCTGTCTCATTTCATCTATCAAACACATTTACCCAATACCTGTTCAAAAGTGTGGTTTATTTGTTAGAGTATAGTCTTCTTCATTGGTGTGAATTCTGCCTTTTCACCAGTGATACTAAAATTTGCTTCACTGTTGCAATGATACACTTCAATTATGACTTTTATTAGTACTGACAACAGCAGTTGTTGAAGTGAAGTCTTAGCTGAAACAAGATTAATAAAAACTCAGAGAGAGAAACTGGGGTTCAGCCTGAAGATCACGAAAAGAAAAACAACCAGCCACTGGCTCTTACGTCAACCTCAGTCCAAAATGGTGATCTTGCCTCCAGAAATCTCAGAATGAGACTGTGTCTGAGAACTGTTTCCTCCCATTTTATAACACTCTCTAGTTCTGGGGTTAAAGGTTTACACCACTGGGATTAAAGGCATTCACACAGAAACTGGGGTTTCTATGGCAAGTAGTGTGGCCACTGGGCTTAAAGTAGTGTGCTACCACTACTTGGCTGTAAGGCTGACCAGTGTGGCTATTTTACTCTCCTGATCCTCAGATAATCTTTATTTATTAAAATACTATTGAAATGACACTATATTTCCCCCTTTGGTCTAAAATAAAAAAGAAGGCTATAACTAATATAAAAAAACTATATACAATAAGAACAATAACCATATACAATATATAGGAAATAAATACATCAACAATGTCTGATCCATTTGCATATAACAAATTCAGAGAAAATATTCCATATATATCCTATCTTGGTGAGCCCAAAGTCTTATATCCAATTTGCTTTCTATCATAATTTGCTTTCTGAATCAGGTAAACAAGAAGAAATTCAACTATCTAGTCTTCATCTACTTCAGAGAAGGAAATAATATAGAGTAAGCAGAAAGTGCAAGCAAGCAACTTCCAAAATCAAAATGTAAGTTATGACAGAAACATCTGGCTACCTGAACAGTCACCCAAAGTCCCTAGCAATGATGGGGCATCCATCTTCGGCATGCAGGCCTACCATATCTGACAGACTTTTCTGTGAAGCAGGATATTTTGTGTCCTGCTTGTCTAATTAGGACAGCACATTGTCAGCAGTCAAGGCAGGGACATTTTCTTATTCAGTGGCTTGCTTTTATCACAAAGAAAGTTAACTCCATTGGAGTTTCTTCTATGCCCATTATCTTCTCTGAAGTAGATTGGTGCTGCCAAGAGCAGACATGTCTCATTGTCATAAAAAAAGAAGAACTTAGGTTAGTAAAACATCTTAAATGCCATATTCTGTAGATTTCTGAAGTGTTTTAAGGTGACCTTTCTATCTAAGATACATCTTTGTTTAGTTTAAAAGCATGTAATGTGACAAGTTTGATTATACTAGTTGATTAACTACTAACCTATATTTAGTAGTAATAATAATTTGCAAGAACTAGAATTTTGCATTACATTGTTAAATGAATTATATAGGTAGAATACCTTGAACAAAGGTAGAAATATATGTACAGTATGTTTTAACAAAATTAATCTCAAATTTGTATCAATATACAAAATTTGTACACAATATACAAAAATCCAATCCAATGTAAAACATTTAAAACTAATAGTCCTTTTTAAAGAGTAGATTTAATAATCTACCTTTTATTTTATCATATCTATATCCTCCCTTTTTCTTTTCAGAGTAGATTCAAAATCTACCCTCTTATCCTATCATATCTATATCCCTCTTTTTCGTTTTCAAAACAAGAAGCTTGACTCTAATTTCCTTTGTTTAGTTTTTTTTCCTGGCCATTATCCTTAACGATTTCTAACCAACACACTAAACAACGACAAACATTCATTGTCCATTTTGGGGGGGTGGGGGATGTGAGCATAGTTTTCTAGGCTACTCTCTGCTGATTAGGGACACTGAAAGTCTTAAGATGACTCAAAGAAAATATAGGTTTATGGTTAAGTCCTGACTGGAGTATTCTGTGAACTTGGATCATGCCAGCCAGCAGTCTTGAGGCATCTCTGAATATAAAACTCAGAGGAAACAGCAACAGAGATGTTCTGAAACACTGGATCATCGGAGCCATCTGCTCCTACCAGAGATTTTCAGGGGGTCTCCCTCAATCAAACCTTACTTTCCTTATCCTTGAAGGAATCCTCAGCCTCTCATTTCCTGTGGAAACAAAAGCAAAACCTCTTCTCCAAAGTAATCTATCTTTTGACTTAAATTTTGAAGTCCAGGCATTTTCTATATACATACATATATTTTATATATACACAAATATATATGTATTAATATATTAATATGTTGTATTAATCCAGCAGCATGTATAATCAAATGTCTCTTCGAAGCTGTTCTCCTTCCTCAGCATTCAAACAATTCAAAGACAGCACAATAACGTAGAGTATTCAGATTCTCTGTGTATTTCTTTTTATTTTTGATTTTAATGTTTGGGTTTTTTTGAGACAGGGCTTTCTTTGTATATTTTTTTGGCTGTCTTAGAACTCATTTTGTAGAGCAGGTAATCCTTGAACTCCCAAGTACTGAGATTAAAGGCATATGCCACCACACCCAGTAACTCTATTTCTTCTCTTAAAAGACTTTCTCTATCCTTTTCCCTTTCTCTTCTAAACCTATGTATATTTTTAACACACCGCAAAACATTTAGAACTCTGGGTTTCTTTTCTTTTTTAATTTGTCTTTTCTGTATGTCTATCTTTTTTTGACCTCATGAGTCTTTAATTTGTTAAACTGCAAGATTAGGATTAAAACCTCAGATTTGGTGGCTGTCTCCACCCCATTCTTTAGCTTTCTGAGAGTCTAGCTTCATGGCAAAGGTACAGTCAATGGTGGCATATACCTTTAATTCTAGCACTTGAGAGGCAAAAAAAATGCAGATCTCTGTGAGTTTGAGGCTAGCCTGATCTATAAAGTGAATTCCAGGATAGCCAGGACTGTTATGCAGAGAAACCCTGTCTGAGAAACAGAGATGCTCTATCACATGTCAAAAGCATTTGTTCAACTATGTTCATAGCAGTATTATTTGTAATAGCCAGAACCTGGAAACAACCTAGATGCCCTTCAATGGAAGAATGGATGAAGAAAGTATGGAATATATACACACTAGAGTACTACGCTGCGGTAAAAAACAATGACTTCTCGAATTTTGCATGCAAATGGATGGAAATAGAAAACACTATCCTGAGTGAGGTATCCCAGGCCCAAAAAGACGAACATGGGATGTACTCACTCATAATTGGTTTCTAGCCATAAATAGGGTTCACGGAGTCTACAATAGGCGAATCTAAAGAAGCTAAGTAAGAAGGTGAACCCAAGGAAAAACATATAGTTATCCTCTTGGATAAGGGAAGTAGACAAAATTGCCGGGGGGAAAAGTGGGATCTTGGGGGTGGGGTGGGATGGGGGTTAGGGGAGATGGGGAGAGAAAAGGTAGAAGGGAAGGAGGGTGGACTTGGGGAAACAGGAGGATCAGGATAAAGGAAGGTTGGATAGGGGAGCACGGAACCACAATTCTTAGTTAAGGGACCCACTTTAGGGTGGGCAGGAGACTTGACCCTAGAGGGGCTCCCAGGTGCCCAAGCTGAGGTCCCCAGTTAGTTCCCTGGGCAGCTGAGGATAGGGAACCTGAAATGACCCTACCCTAGAGCAATACTGACGAATATATTGCATATCATCCTAGAACTTGCATCTGGCGATGGATGGAGATAGAGACAGAGACCCACACTGGAGCACTGGACTGAGCTCCCAAGGTCCCAATGAGGAGCAGAAGGAGTGAGAACATGAGCAAAGATGTCGGGACCACGAGGAGTGCACCCACCCACTGAGACAGTGGAGATGATCTACTGGGAGCTCACCAAGGCCAGCTGGACTGTTACCAGAAAAAGCATGGGATAAAACTGGACTCTCGGAACATGGCGAACAATGAGGGCTGATGAGAGGCCAAGGACAATGGCACGCGGTTTTGATCCTACGCAATGTGCTGGCTTGGTGGGAGCCTAGCCAGTCTGGATGTTCACCTTCCTAGATATGGATGGAGGGGGGAGGACCTAGGACGTACCACAGGGCAGGGAACCCTGACAGCTCTTTGGACTGGAAAGGGAGGGGGAGAAGAGTGGGGGGAAGGGGAGAGGGGTGGGAGGAGGGGGAGAAGAGTGGGAGGAGGGGGAGAAGAGTGGGAGGAGGGGGAGGGAAATGGGAGGCTGGTGGGAGGAGGTGAAAATTTGTTTTTTTTTCTTTTCTTTATCCTCCTTTTATCAATAAAAAAAATCAAAAAAAACATACAGCAACAAAAACAAAAACATTAATTCACTTCAAACAACTACTACTCAAAATGTCGAGTTCAACGCAAGAAGGCAGAAAATGATTTTTACTCTGCATATTTACTAATCTGAAAACAAACACGTTTTCTAAATCTGTCCTCAAGATCATCTTTTTTTCAGAGATAGCTCAGATAGTTCAAAACTGGGTGGAAAATTATTCTATCTAGTTCTACCTGCACTGCTTACCGTGTATGCAGTGTAGTTGGCATAGGGTGCTAATAACACCATGTGAAAGCCCCTCCTTGGGTCTGTCCCTCCCTGAGTCTGAGTCCATCTGTGCACTTAATCCCAACAACAAGGCTCTACAGGGAAGAGACACTGGTTAAATATAAACCTCGCTCCTTGTTTCTGTCCTTCCACTCAAATATCCACAAACCTGTACAATAGTTAGTATATTTACATTCTAATACAGAAAATAAATTTTTCAAAGAACTTTTGAAATTAAAATGCTAAAATCCAGTCGCTGATTTGTTTTCATAATCTAAAATTGATTAATGCTAGATTAAATATTATCAAATAGAATATAAATGTTTCTTCCTTTGACTTCAATTAACATTAGCAAATATGAAATTTAGAGTTATAAATATATGTAATTATTAGAAATATAAACAATACTACTCACTAGACATTCTCGCAAGCCTAGGCACACTGTATTGTACAGGAGTCAATAGGACACATCTTCCTTGCCATTGTCAAGGTAAGTCTTTCCAGTTCAGTCTATCACAGATATGTGCAGAGACTTGTATCCAAGGTGATTCTAATGCTGTTGTGTTGACAGCTATATAAGCCATCTCAGTCGGTATTACCACAGAGGTCACACAGACAGCAAGTTATAGTATGGTTTAGGGAACCCAAACCCTAAAACTTTTTTCTGGACCCTGCCTGAATCCTCATAAATATTCCAGGTAAAACTGCTTTCATTCATCATATCCACAGTCAATCATAGTCCATACCATTTTGAAATGTAATATAAATTATAATATAAATCTTTATTTTCCGGGGATCTTATAGGTACACAATCCAATTTAAACTTCATCACCGGGTGACAAAGCTGTGGCAGCGCAGCTCACTGACACAAGTGGCTGTCAACCGTAAATGCAGTTGAGTTGTTGAATTGAGTCAAAGACAGACCATGCTGAGCTCTCATCAAATCTACAAAATTCAACTAATTTTAGTTAAGCACTTCTATTAAAATCAAAGCAAAGTATAACTATGTCCTTTATTTCTCTCTCTCTCTCTCTCTCTCTCTCTCTCTCTCTCTCTCTCTCTCTCTCTCTCTCTCTGTGTGTGTGTGTGTGTGTGTGTGTGTGTGTGTGTGTGTGTGTGTTGCATGCCACATCACTCTGGTGAAGATGAGAGTAGAAAAGTTGTTTCTCTTTGACATCTTGTGGGTTCTGGAGATGAAACTCAAAGGGTCAGGTACCTCTGCCCACTGACACACTAATGCATATCACCAGTCTTAAACATGAGTTTCTATTATTGCCCTCTCATTCCTAAATCTAAACCATACCCCTCGTAGATCAATCCTACAACTTTGTTTTTGAAAAAAAAATTGATTATTTTAATTTTCTTGCAAACTACACTCTTTTACCACGATTTTATAAATGGTAGTAGGTTTTCTTATTTTCTGAAGAAACTTGGAAGCAACCAACATCCTACATATACTCATTGGTAAAGAATTCTACACATCTCTACCTGGAGCAGGTCATACTCACTCTTGTCTTATTCTTTCTCTGCGTATTTTTTATTAATGCCAGGTGTAGCAGCTACATTGTAATCACTTCTACTAATTTTCCAATTCTGCTTCTTGCTGCTCATCCTGAAGTTCCTTTACTTGTAGCAGAAGCCAGGAATCCCCTCCAGAGTGGAGGACCCCAGGGAACTACTCATGCAAGAGATGAAGTGGGGTTCTGCCTCTTTCCCTATTACATATGACATCAACACTTTTGCATTTATTCTTATAATCTATCAGTAGATGGGTGGACAGACACATACATAAAATTGTTCCTTCTTTTTTTCCATTTGTTAACTTTAATTTGCCCTAATTATCTACTGAGGCTTTCTGACAAAGTTAGTACACTATAATGAATCTCTCAGAGATATTAATGAAATATATTTATGATGTTACATTATTTTGGTCTCTTCTCACTGTAAATATTTATGTAAATTATCAGCTTCTGTCAACTGAGGGCTATGAAGTTTCTAATTATTCTCACCTTTAAACTACCAAAGTCAAGTATTCAATATGAGTAGTACTGCTTCTATTTAGGAAGAATAAACATAAATAATATATTGTGCATAAATACCCTGCTAGGGCTAAATGAGCAACTTACTTCTCTATCTAAAACTGTCACCCTTATAATGCATTGGAGATTCACAGTGCTTATATAGAGGAAATTGAAAGACTATAAAGTAGTTGAATTGGACGGACACCTGCTTTTCAGAATCACACAGGTTGGAGCCTAAGATGATAGGAAACAGGTGGCAGCAAAGACTCAGTGAGGAGAGTAAATAGGTCATTGTGTCCACAAACTAGGCTTATCTCCACAAATTAAAGTTTCAAGTGTAGCCACACTGAGGTTCATGAGAAGAAAAGGCTGTCTCACAGGTATCTTTGCAGATGGTAGGGGCTTTGTGTTAAGTCGCTAGAATACTCATTACTATGGTATATTCTAAATACACACACAAAAAAAAAAGAATAGAGGACCATCATCTGCCGAACATACAGGAGGGTTTGAGAATCATGCCAGGCCCTATGTATGTGAAGCTCAGTCAAACTTCAATCTATCACCAAAGAATTTCCTTTGGCTTGGTGTAAACAGAAACTACTCTTTTGTTCCCAGCCACCCAGACACGAATAATCATATAGAAACAATATTAATTACAAGACTGTCAGGCATATTTCTAGATAGCTCTTATATGTTAAATTAACCTCTTTCTATTAATCTATGAATCACTACAAGGCTGTGGCCTACCGGTAATATTCTAACACCTATCTCCTTCGGCAGGTGCATGACATTTCCCTAACTCTGCCTTCTTTCTTCTTTCATCTCTGCTTGGACTTCCAGCCTTGCTGTATTCCACCCTGCTATAGGCCAAAGCAACTTCTTTCTTAACCGATTTAAAATGTAAAAACTGCCAAGAGACTATATCCATATAATGGAATAATTCGTTCAAAGTAAGACTTTCAAGAATTTAGTATGGTTGTCCATATATGTCCTCAGGGGATTTATAATAGGGCCTTCCAAAAACACCAAAATCCATGGCTACGCAAACCTACTATATGGCATATGCAAAAAAAATTAAAAATATGCACATATCCATTTGATTTTGAATCATCTTGTGGTTACTTATAATACCTAACAGTATGTAGATTTCCATGCAAGCAGATGTTATAAGTTATTGCTTAGAATAAGGGCAAGAAAACAATCTGTACATCATGTAGAACAGGTGTAAGCATCGAAGGCTAATCGCATGATGCCATAGAGATGGAAGTAGCATAGACTAACAGTATCTTTGCAGTATAAATGAAGTAGCTACTGTAGACTAACAGTATCTTTGCAGTACAAATGTATCCAACATAACCTACTGGCATGTGTGCAGCCCAAATAAAACCATTTCAGATTAATAATATTTGTGTACAGATGCAACCAAGGTTTACAGCATATTCTTGGTTAGCTCCTTCTTGCAGTTCAGAACCCACAGATACAGAAGGTCCAACTAGATTGTAGAAATGTATTCAACATGGCTAAGTAATTTAAAAATAAAATTAAATACATCATTTAAAAACACTTTAACTATGTAAAGAAAATGTGTTTTTCACTCATAAATCTCATTTCAACTGCATTTCAACTATTAGTTCTGACATTGCACATTTGAAATTGATTACTTCACTCATTTCTCCGGCAATGCTCTTCAACTCTTCATTATGTGTAACCTGCACAATGACGGTGGAAGCAAAGGTCAGATTTGTCAAGCAGAAAGATCTACTTGTGTTTATACAAAACATTCGCTGTTCTAAATGATAATGAACAGTGAAATGTCAGCGGTACAAACGGTGTGGTGCACGCATGCCAGGGCTTAAATATTCTTCCTTACGCGCAAGCTTTTACCCAGGCTGTGGAGCAAGTCTGGGAGAACAGACTACAAAGCAAATAGCATGTTTCTTCTTCTTCTTCTTCTTCTTCTTCTTCTTCTTCTTCTTCTTCTTCTTCTTCTTCTTCTTCTTCTTCTTCTTCTTCTTCTTCTTCTTCTTTTTTTTTTTGGTTTTTCGAAACAGGGTTTCTCTGTGGCTTTGGAGCCTGCCCTGGAACTAGCTCTGTAGACCAGGCTGGTCTCGAACTCGCAGAGATCCACCTGCCTCTGCCTCCCGAGTGCTGGGATTAAAGGCGTGCGCCACCATCGCCCGGCCAAATAACATGTTTCTACATACAGCTGTGAAGGAGCTGAGCTTTTTGGTCAACACAGGCGAGCCTGCACCACACTGACCCACAGCAAGGGCTGTCTGACAAATCCCATGCTCCACCTATCTTAATTCAACCTCATTGGCCTATAGCTTCAAGCCATTGCATACTCCCTATTTTCTTTTCAGTATTGCTCTTGATTTCTTTCTTAGGTCTTTACAGAATGTTTAATTTTACAAGCCAGCCAGCAGGTTGTTGTTATTTTAATATTTGCAGTTGCTTGGCTTTTCAAAAAATCATTTTTATTTTAAGCTGTGTGTTCAAAGGGTGCATTTAAGTGCAGTGCTAGCCGAGACCTCACGTGGACGCTGGAAGTGAACCTAGATCCTCCGAGAGAGCTGAGCCTGCACCTAACTGCTGCACCTTCTCTCCAGCCCCTCAAAGTCTTTTACTCCTTTCCAGACTGAAATTAGCTCAGTATGGAACAAAATCTCTTACCTTCAGGGCCTCTGTTTCTATCTGCACACCTCCTAACAATTTTATTAGCCATATAAAGAAAGCAACATCTAACTGTCTTTGTTTACACAGAAACTCACTCCTACCTTTTCAGTTTAACCATTTTAGTTGCTGGCTTCCACTTTGAAATAAAATGAAACTCATTGATTTCGCTAACTTCCCTCGACAAAATTTGCAAAAAGTTTTATAATTTTATTGCTATTTAACTTTAATCCATTGACTTTCTCTAGTTTACGCTTTTAATTTCACTTAAAAGTATCCCTCTGCTCCGCATGGTAAATGCTATTTCATGTTTTATTTTGACGGGCAACACTGACCTAAAGAGAGTCTGCAAGAGCGAGACTTTGCTCCCAGTGTCTCCTCTTTGACACTCTGCAGCTCCAAAAATGGGTCCTCAACCTTTTCAGAACGATTTTTTCCAGAAAAGAAAAAATTAATCTTCTCCCCCAAAACATTAGGTATCATTGTGAGGAGCAAAGGCCACAGTCGCCTCACCTTACTGCCAAGAATTCTTGGGCCAAGCAGTGGTGGCATTTGCCTTTAATCCCAGCAACTTGGGAGGCAGAGGCGGGCAGATTTGTCTGAGTTTGTGACCAGCCTGATATATAGAGTGAGTTCCAGGACAATGAGACTACCCAGAGAAAGCCTGTCTCAAAAATTCTTTAAAGTGGTACCTCTTACTTAGAACATTGCAGTACAATATGGCATCATAACAGTTTCTTGGAAACTATAATTAAGCAAACTAAAAAGAAGGATTGTGAACAAAAGTTCGCAGTCTCCAGTGAAGAAGAGCAAGCGCAGAACGCTCTCCCTGTCACTCACCCGTTCTCAGTCACTGCCTCCATCTCCTTCTCAGTTGGGCAATATTCACTCTAAGAACCAAACACTGGCTGGGGGGTAGGCGGTCCCAGGGACCACATTTGTCAGCTTTGAAACACACTCCTCCTAGAGCACACAGACGCATATGACACACTAAACTATGCTGTGGGGACAATGACCACATGTCCCACCCCAGGTCTTCTTTACCACGATTCTAAAGTTGAAAATGTCAATGCAATGAAAGAACCTTAACACAAAGATGCCGTTTAGAGCATTAAATTTATGCTTTTTTTCAATAAACAGTTATTACTTGATGTACAAGTAAACTGTCACTGCACTTTAACATGTCATTTTTATCAGCTAATAATTTTATGTCACTGTACTGTTCCTTATTATACTACGTACATATTTTAACATGACAATGGGGAATACGAATAGAGAATTTCATTCCTCTGAGAATTAAAAATAACATTTTGAAAATTCTTAATTTCAGCATACTGCAGTACGCTGTCATTATTCCCATTTATGTGTGGCACCTTCCATGACTGTCACCTGGCCGGCCCTGAAGTGTTGTAAACACATCGCCATTCTGAAGTATGAAATACTCTTTGTCAAAAATACAAAGTTTTGCCTGTGGTGCTTTGCTACCATAGTTCTGTTAGCCACTCTATGTTTCCGGTGTTATTACGAGGCGGCACCGTAGATGATTTGTGTGCACACATGCCTCACGTAGACAGTCGAGATAAGATTGGGTGTATGTATGTATGCATATGTATGCATGTTCTCATGAGCTTGTGCAGGTATCTCTCACAATGCCTTTATATCTCTTTTCTCATTGAACACGGAGCTTGCAGATTCAAATGAGCTGATTACGCAGAAAGCCCCATGCCTGCCTAGTGCGAGGATCACCAAAGCAACCTAGGTTTGACATGGGTGCTGAGGAGTGAACTCAGGTCCTCGTTCTTGCACCTGTACTGAACATCTTCCAACCCCCAGATATTAATGGAGTTAGACACTATGATAATCCCCTGAAATGACTGTAACAGTCATTCAGGTTTCAAAACGAAACAGAAATTAAATAGCCTGTCAAAGGGTGTAAAATTAGACAAAGAAATAAAAATTAATAGGTTACTTTTATTTAAATGGCCTGGTAGCAGGTGAACTAACAAAAATAAATTATTAGATATGGACCCTTATATAAAATACAGTTTGTAGTGGGATAGGGGAGTTGAAATTGCCATGTGCAATTGCAAGGTGAAAGTCAATATTTCAAAAAGAAATTAAAAACAGTTAAAAAAAATAGTTAAGGAATGGTACATTTATGCAGTTCCTTGTTCACAGGGATTGGAAGCCTAAGAAACTCCATTTGATTTAATACACAAATGAACAATTCTGCTCTTGAGGTTTCTCTTGGGGAAGTAGATAGGCAAAGTGAAAAATAACTAGCAGTAATGAGTAAAATCAACAAAACTCCTTCTGGATAAGCTTCAGCATGGTCCGTCTGCCATTAGTACCTAGGCAGACACTGCAGATAAACATTCACTCTGCACTGAGCACCAAGAACGAGAGCTTGATGCCGTCCACTAAGCCAAGGAACGTAAAGAGCTGCAGAGTACTTCCTGCAACAGCACATGTGCCTTCCGGCTTTAAACACTAGCTTCCTCTGCAGATAACTACTCACAAAATATTTGGTTTTGCTACAGTTCGCTTTCTTTTCTCTCCTCCAGTCCCATCTACCCTTCTCCCCATCCACTCCTCTGCTTCCATTCCATGGCAGACTCCCATGGGCTTGAAGAAAGGATGGCACATCAAGTTGAGGTAGGACCACACTCTCCCCCTGCATCAAGGAAATTGAGTGTATCATTGGTTGATCAGTATGAGTATGTAACACTTTTATGATTTGTCCTTTTGAGTTTTTTGAAACTTTAGGAAACATAGAATTTATCAATGAACCATAGGGGTTCTATAGGATTTGTTCTGTGTGCCCTATCTTATGTATACTCTGCACAGTGGACCTAGTACCAAGAGAACAGAAAGAAGATTTGCTTTAGGGATGGAGATACTCATAACGTTGCTTGAGTTTCTGCAAATGAAAAAGAAAGATAAAGTGCATTTCTGTCTGAAGAGCACAGTGGGTCCACACAAAGAGGGTTTAAACAAAGAAACAGAGAAGAAAAGAAGGAGGGAGGGAGGGAGAGGGAGAGGAAGGAAGGAAGGAAGGAAGGAAGGAAGGAAGGAAGGAAGGAAGGAAGGAAGGAAGGAAAGAAAGGAAGTTCAAACCTTGGCTTTGAACTCCCTTCCTTTTACACAGCAGGTAATAGGAAATGTCAGTATACAATGAAAGAAGGAAGGAAAACAAGAAGGCCCAAGTTAGTTTGAAATAATCAAGCCTCCAGGTGTTAGAATATACAGTTTAAAATAAAAATAAAGTATTGTATCTTAATTTCTAAAAGATTATTATGATGGCAACACAAAGAAATAATTCCATTTGGAAAAATATAATGATCATAAGCAGAGACATTTATGGGAACTATGGGAACTAAATTGCAATTGACAGCCTTTGAAAGAAGCGCAAGATTAAACCATAGGCATAAGTGATCTAATTAAGATGACAAATAAGTGGTAAGGCGGAGGTTTAAAGATTCATAGCTCAGTCATCAAAGGATACTTTATGGAAGTTAATGACACTAAAATAAAAGAAATGTGAAGTTGGGGGAAAAAGCAGGATAGCAGTCAAGTGAGATAGTGAACAAAGAACTGATAAATATTAGGTATTCGCAAATACGCAAGCTAAAATGGGATACTTTATGAGCCACTCTAAAATTAATGGCTATTGCCTTAGGATAATGTCAGTAGTTTTAAATTAAAGTTGGATCTGAACATAAATATTGTTATGTATGTGGAGTGAATAAGCCTAATAAAAGTTTGATTGCTTTCTATTAGATTATAAAATCACTATTAATACAAAAAATGATGTGAAACCAACACAAAAATATTTTTTTGTCATGGCGATGTAAGAAATTTACAGAATAGTTTGAAGATTTAGACCTCATTCTAATAACCCATTTGTCATATAATTCATACACGTGTGAACATGTATATATAAATGTCATTCTATATACATTAACTTTAAAATGGATGAGACTTGCCAATTTTAGATGAGGCATTAAGAAATATCAGAAATTGCTACAGTCATTCATCATTCAAATATCACATAGTCTTTCTAATTATTAAACACAATTATAAATATTTTGAAACACTGAATAAGTTATTCAAGAAAAAAAGAGTATTATTGGTACGTGTCCTAAGCAACCTTTCCTGGATCCTATAGAGATTAACCTTGGCTTTGAACTCCATTTCCCTTCCTATTACACAGCAGGTAATAGGAAATATCAGTATACAATGAAAGAAGGAGCTGAAGTGAGAAGTGTTTTCTATATTTGTGGAAATATTTTTAATTCACTATCATCTCACAGAAATAGACCTGTCTTATCATAATAATATACTTCAGGAAAAGTTTTATGCAGAAATTAAATGCCTTGGCTTTTCAAAACCTGCGACAATATCCTAAGGGAGACAAGTAAAGGTTCATTTTTACCAACCTTAGTTAATAAGTAGGATTTTATGCATTGTTGGCACTAAACATAATTGCTATATATAATTATAATATGTCCAACAATGCCTTCTTGTAGGTCACTGTGGTTATTACTATGGATCTAGATAATTAAAAGGGAATGAAAAATGGTTATAGCCCCAGAAGGGCAACTGTCGGTCTCTGGCTGAGTCTATGAAATGCTGGAATTGAAAGTGCTTGACGCATCATCTGTGACCAATGTAAAAGCCCTTCCATAATTTTTAGCTGTAAGTTGACCAAAAAAAAATGAGAACACTTTCTGGAAAATGGCAGACACTTGACAAACCCGAAGTGTCTTAATACACTTAGTTTAAAATTAAAGAATGACCCAGAAAAGAGTATTAAAGACATACAAAATACCTGAAAATTTAATCTGCTAATTCAATGATGCACTTATTCATGGAACATACCCTTAAAAAGTTAATAGGTCATTAAAATTAATGCTTGTATTTACTGTGTATTCATGTACGTCTTCCTTCTTAAAAGTTAGTGGTACAAATGTTATTACTGTATCATTATATAATGGAAGCCTACCTAATACCTAATTCCTTAGCACTTTGATAACAAATCCTAAAACCAGTAGACTGTATCCCTACAATAATTATCTTTGTAAGGAAGACTTTTCTTTAAGTTAACTTTAGAAACTATAGGAACCTTCTATAAATTAAATCAAAAGCTTGCTTCATTCTAATACATTGATGATTTTGAAGTGATAAACATGTTTACATTATAAAAGCTTATATATTTTTGAAATAGTAATTACAATCTATAGTTATTTAATTTTAAAAATACATGCTAAGTATAACTTGCAATCTCCTAAAAGCATGCAATTACAAGCAAAACATTCCAGGTAGGCCTGACAGTGACCCGTGGTTATAAAAAGCATGCTTCTATAAAGGCTAGTTTGTAGAGGAAATGCCAGCCAGCCACCATATTTCTGGTGAAAGCGTCAGGGCAATTCTTGGATTACTACCGACAGGCACCCTTGTGCATGCCAAGCCATACCCTCTACTGTTCCTCTCTCTGCCTCTTTTTATGTGCATCTTGTTCACAGCACAGTGTAAAGTACTCCAACCCGCCTAAGTCCCGCGAGCCTCATGAGCTTAGCGCACCCACGTTCTCAAGCTGGCTTCACCCTCAGTTTTCTTCACACAACTGAGTGCTTACTTCATTCTTCATCTGCTGAGGGCAAAGTCCAGTTACCCTGGAAACCTCCATCTCTTCACCCACATTCATTCTCTCATAAAACCCCCTTGACTCTCACTCTGGTCACGTATCTCCTGCTAGAGCACCGTCGTATTTAACATGAAAATTTTTATAGTCCTCTTAAATTGTTGAAGTCTTTTGGATCTAGTGTCATTTCCTATCCTTGATCTCATTGGAAGCACAGTTTCCACAGAGAAATTTGAAAGATCCTGTTTTACATATCAACTTGTGTATTTTTTGTTCAGAATTTTAGAATATGTTTTCAACATGTTCAGCATACGTGGAAAGTGTTTGTTACAATTTAAGGTCCTGTGGAACACTCTTGTGATCTTGTGATCCCCGTGTCTCCACTGCAGCTTTGGAGCCTTTCCTGGAACTAGCTCTTGTAGGCCAGGCTGGCTTCAAACTCACAGAGCTCCGCCTGCCTCTGTCTCCCGAGTGCTGGGATTAAAGGCATGCACCACACTGCCTGGTTCTCACAGCATCTTTAAGCTCCCTCCCTCTGTTTACACTGGATTCCTTATTGCTCCTGGAATACTGCAGGCACATATCTGCCTCATAGATGGTCCATCTTCAGTTTTTCTTCCTTGCTTTCTGCACACCCCACTTCTTCACACACTACAGGGTCTCATTCTACCTGCTGTCCTATCAGAAAAGACCTGGCCCATCTTTGATCCTGAAGCTACCCTGTACTGTTTCTCCCTCTGCCTCCTTTTATGTTCTCCAGTAGCACTTTGGGCACAAAACATGCTTTACCATCAATGGATTTTACACTTGACTTACTGTGATGTCAAGTAAATGCCAGCTAACTGCAACAGAATTCTTTCAGAGAGTTAATTGTTCAGAATAATTGAAGAGTCTTCAGTTTTGTTGAATGAGTTTGTGAATATAAATATCGTTCAATATTTCTTGCATTGAAATCTTTTTAAACAGGCTAACTCATTTAATTTTTAAAGGCATAGAAAATCTAGAGATTAAAACTAGATAAATGCTGGTGAGCCCACAAACAGCAGCCTCAGGAATCCAGCTCCTATCATTGCTCTGAGCCTTTACAATGTCCTTGGTTCCAGCGACAAGAGAGTAGACAGTCCCTTAGGTTCAGTCACATGCTGAAGTTTATTGCTTAGCAGGCCAGAAACAGAATATTCCAATGGTCTTAGAAAAGAGGAAACTGAATAGCGAACATCTACAAGTACTGTTTTTCTTCAAATGAATTAGGCAAAAGCTAACTGTCTGGGTCTTGTTCATGAATGCTTCAAAATGCATGCCTCCCCAGGCATATGGTGAGCAATGGGAAAAAGAAAAGAGAGTGGGGGCTGGAGAGGTGGGGCAGTTAAAAATGTTTGCTGCACAGTCATGAAAAGCAGGGTGCAGATCCCTGTGCCTATATATGAAGCCAGGCATCTGAGAATGCCTCTAAATCCAGCTCCAAGTGAGCCAATACCCTCTTTCGGCCCCACACACACATGCACACATGTTCATGAAGATACATATACACAGACATAAACGTAAGTAAATAAAATAAGCTTTGAAAGCATATTTTTTAAAAAGTAACCATAATGAAAACATTTAAAGTTCCTGGAAAATGGAGGGTAAAATACAAGTTATATTTTGGGGAACTGCCTCTGGAAGCAGGTGCATTTGCCGTAAAGGTATGAATGAGGCAGAGATGCAAACCTTGTACATTGACACTGTCAGGAGAGTAAAAGGCTCTTCCAGTGGAACAGTAGTAGGTGTCCACAGAACAGAAATGACTGCTGTGTGTGGGCCGAAGGATAGGGGAGCACAGGGCCAAAAGGAAGGCATGATTTTTATCTCGTAGAGTCTGACAGGTGCAACACATACTTAAATAGGAGCTCTGATGACTCAATTTTACTTTTTTTTTGGGGGGGGGCTTTTCGAGACAGTTTAATTTACTTTTTTGTAACGTCTGTTCTGTGAAATAAATGAATTATTATGGGGTATGGTGGAATTACTTAGTAGCCTTTTGATTTGATTTGTTAGTGATTACTAAGAGAAGTAGAGAACAAAGGTGAAAATTTTTAATGCATTCTAAATTAAAGAACTACCAGAATTATTGGGAGATTCTCCCCCAAAGCAGGGATCCAATGTACTAGACAAGGGTTCTACCACTGAGCTACATTCTCTACAAATCCTGAGTGGGAGGTCTAATGGTGGAAATCATAGGGTGAAAGAATAAGGATCAAAAATATGTGTGGTATCTAGCTGATGTATCTATGGTCGTTCTTTCATGAAGATGGAGGTTAGGAGAAGTCCAGGCTTTCTGGGGGAACACAAATATCTTTGGACATTAGAGTTGACAAATCATATTCAATACTCAAGTGCAGGGGGCGGGTGTCAAGATATTACCACTTGGAAACAATTGAAAGACAGAGAATAGAAGATAGCACCTGAGAAACTGCACTTAGTGATGAGATGAAGCTAACAGCTGGTTATAAGGGGTGGTCCCTTAACCAGGCATCTTTCCCAAGAGGAGCAATCACTGGACAAGCTAAGAGGAAGGAGCATGGGAGTCCACAAAATCCAGGACACATAAACATCAGCTGGAGTCTCAGGAGGAAATACAGGAGTGACCAGCTGTCTAAGCAGTACCTCAGTAGTGAAGAAAATGAGAAGCCAACATGACCAGTGGAACAGTATAAAAAGTTACTAGTGACTCTCTGATAAAAGGAGTTTCAGAGAAGGGAGGTGAATGGCACGTCTTGGTTGTCAATTTGTTGGAATTTTGAGTTACGATGGAAACAAATGTCTAGGTGTATCTTTGAGGGAGTATCTAGATTCAGTAAACTGAGTTGGAAAGATTCGTTAAATATGGGAGCTAATATTCCAAGGGTTAGGGGCGTAGACTGAGCTAAAGAAGAAAGTCAGCTGAACACAAGCGTTCACTTTCCCCTGCTTCCTGGCTGCTGATGTAATGTGACGAGCTGCCTCAGACTCTCACCACTCCCCGTTGTCCATAGTGATGGGCTGCGTCCTCAGATGGGAACCAAAAGTCCAACCTTCCTTCCTTAACTGTTTAAAGTAGAGGTTTCTCTTTCTCATCCTGACCACAAAGCAAGAAACAAATGCAGACAGGAACTCCAGTGTGGGGAGAAAGGAAAGAACAAGTGGGATTGTGAGTCCCTGCATCTTGGCCCAGGTCTCAGGAGAAAGCAGGGAGCTGGCACAGAACACAAGCAGGACGTAGTTTTGAGGTGAAGGGGAGTTTTAACTGATGTGTGTTATTGCAGCACATTGTTTAGGCTTCTAGACGCCATTCAGACGTCCAGTGAGAGCAGTAGAAACATGTATACCTAAACCAGAGCTTAAAAATTTTATTAACTAATCTAATTTAAAGGCCTTCTGATCCTTTGACCTATGAAATTACACTCTATAAAAATGCAAATTAGTAAGACATTAAGAATTTTTAAATTATCTGGATTTTAATATATGTTTTATTATGACCTTGTTAAAATAAAACAGTAAAAATGTTTTGATATATCTCTTTTTCTAGAAAAAGGATGCATAATTAGCATTTTCTGCACTTATACACAATCTAATTAATTATTTTAATATTCAACTATAAAGCAATTATCCTAGGTCATGACTCTCAAGAGGGAAAAACAGAGATTTTGGCCTAAATCATAGGTTATATGGTTTTATATTACTGGTAAATTGTATGCATAGCTCTAAAAAGAGAGGTTTTTCTTCTTTAAATTTTTTTCTTAAATAAGATGTGATTTGCTTATTGCTTTCATCTTAAAATAAATCAGATTCAAATCTTGTAATTCTTATGGTGTCTGAGCATTGTGTTGAAAGACCCTCAGAGTGGTCCTTCCCTCAGGAGGAGACCCCTGAACCCAAGGAACAGTCGAGACCACTGGCTGCAACGGCAAGAGGTTATTTATTGAGCGATGCACAGGTACCTGCAGGCATCAGAGTCTCTTTGGAAGACTTGCGAGTCCTCAGGCTGGGCAGGGGGTCTTTTATATGAAAATGGGCGGGCAGATCAGGCATACAGAAGTAGAAGCATGGTTACAGGAATCCCATTGGTCGGTTCGAATGAGGCAATGGGTTCAGTTGGGGACAAGTTCCTCGGGGACATGAAGATCTGATAATAAAAGCTGACTTGGCCCTATCTAGGGCACAGGTAGTTTTTCCCAGAACTGTTCGTTCCCCTCCTAGGCCTGGTGTCTGACCACAGACATCCTGTTTTGGCTGCCTAGGAGTACCAACTTTACCTTGAACTTACATTTGTTTGTGTGAAAGCTTTGCAAAATGGCATTACAGCAGGTAAGCTGGGGTCTTTCAGTGTGTGTGTCTGTCTGTCCATCTTTCTGTTTGTATCTGACAAAAACAAAGAGCAGAATTCCATACTTAGATGTGCTCAGATAGTGCCTATAAAGCAGATGAGTCTCATCATGGGTGCTCGGGAAAACACAGCAATTTTATTAGTATTTATTAGTATTCCAGTAGTAATGGCCTTTTCATATATTGTAAAGTTTAAAAACCTACAAACTATAGCTTAAGAACATTTTCCCACTGATACTAATTGACAAACAAAAGCAAAATTAATTCCTTATCATTAAGAAAATGTTCTTGCCTAAAGAAGCATAAAATCAAATCAATTAACCCTTTACTAAAGATATACTAAGTACCAAGACACTGTGTGTTTTATAACACGGAATTACAATAATAAGGCTATGCATTTATTTTCTGTGATACTGGGTACTGAACCAGGATGGTGCTGAATCTCTCAGAGTTGGAACAAGATGGGTTTCCAGGATGCCAGCTTGCTGCCTGTACTCTGGGATCTGAATTCTGGTTCTCAGAATTGCACAGGCAGAACTCTTAACCACTGTCCACCTCCCCAGTCCCCCAGCTCTAGGAAGAGAGAAACCCTTAGTCTTACTTTGAAATTTTATAACATGGGTAGTTAATGACTGGCAGTGAAAACCAGAATAAACAGGAAGAGCTGACAAAATGAAATAAATGGGAACCCCACAAACAGACAGCAGGAAGAACTGTGGTACCATGAGCAGAAATGACCAAACTGTCAACAATGCCAACAACCCCCTAAATCAGTAGTCCCCAAACAGCAACTTAACCTAAGTCACACTAAAAGATTAAACACCACTATTTCTTCTGGTTTACCTTTTCACTGCATAAGCCATAAAGACGGACCATTCTCTCCTAATAAAATGACTAGCAAAGATGGTGGAATTCCTCCCTGGGCTGCACTAGCAGTTACGGGGCAGCTGCCATGTAGAGGCTGGAAATAATATCAGCCGCAATCTGGGTTCTTGCATTTCTCTCTTTCTTTTCCTTTTTTCATTGAATAAAAAGTCTTCCTTTAACCTTCACTCAGTTTCTTAATTGACCAGTTCATTCTCTCCATAAATTGTGCCAACTGTGCTGAATACATCCAGTTGCTTGAGCTCCGTGGTCGCAGCCAGCTGCTACTGGACAGCCAATGCAGGTGACTATGAAGACTCAATGCGTTCATTACTAAATGTTTCTGTAAGCCAAGATTTGCTATTGTAATGTGATTAGCTATTAATTTAGGAGATAAAATATGAGGATGTGAAACAGAATTGCTATCAATGAAAACTAAATTATCATAAATAAGTAAGGAAATCATCCTCTGAGAGCCTGGTGTTCTCATTTTAGATTAAAGAAACCACAAATTAAAATTGTAGATGGTCAAAGCCTGGCGGTTGTCAAAGCTGTTGGTTGCTCTCCACAAACTGATGGTTGCCCTATTGCTGAAGACAAGGCTTACACAATTCCATGAACATGGAAAGTCAGACTGGTGCCCATCTAGAGCCTTCACTCCTATGGACTAGTGCTCATGGTCCTGGAAGGTACTCTGCATGCTACCAAAGGAGAAAGGTAAATGCCAACCCAACTATAAAGCCCTCAATCTCCAATGGTGATCTGTCTGCAAAATATGCTGGTTCAATGGTTGTGCAAAGTTTGTGGGAGTAACTAACCAACATTTGATTTGACTTCAGGTAGACTGCAAGAGATGGAACCCATGTTCTATACTGCTATGGTGACCAAGAACCTGGGACTAGATAGAACAAGGTCCTAGGGGAAAAACCAAACGCTACTCTTCTGTTAAAGGAATGTAAGAATAACATGACTCTAAATGACATTGTGCTGTACACATAGCACAGAGAGAGGAAAGCGCTGTATTATTCACTTTATATAGAACCTTAAGAGGAGAAGGTATCATTTTCATGATTCTCTTTAAATCGTAACTGAACTTTTCAACTCACTAACCTAAGGGCTTTATTCATGTCACTAAGATCATATTTATTATATATCTAAAGTAAGACATCATAGGCAACATTCTTCGTCCTAAGGTATAATCAAATATTATTCAATATATCTATAAATGTATATATTTATAGACATGTATACCACCTATAATTACAACCATCTAAATATCATACCATACCACATATCTTAAAAAGCAGAGGACATATTTCAAATGGAAAAGAGAAGAGTTAAAGGTAAAATATATTCAGTCATGACAGGAATAAGACATTAGTCTTGCTTAAGGAGAAATTTTCCTTTATATGATTTTATTCAAATCATTGGTTCTTGAAGAAAAATTACATATGCCTTAGATTATATTTCCAAATGCAAGAAAGGAATGCTATTTACCTAAGGTATAATTAAAATCCATGATTATCAAAAAAACTATTTAGTGAAGTTTAAGTATTTCACAAAGTTTTACGTTTCAGTTACAGAACACTGAACAAATATTTTCTCAAAAAACTTAACAGCCCTATCAATGTCCAAAGATACAAAATAAATACATTTTTCATAAATAAAAATTTTATATTTATGAACTAATTATATTTAATGAATTCAATGTAATACTCTTTTTCTTTAAATAGGTGTTACTATAGTTCATGGAATTATGACTTCAAAAAGAGCAAATTAAAAATTATATTACTAGAAAAATCTATATTGTTAGAATCAACAAAATAAATGAAATCTATAGTTTTCTCAGATATTGGGTTTAAAATAATCCTGGAAAACTCTCTTAAAACCATGTGTGTTATTTTAAGCTGGAACTATAACCTCAACAATAATAAATCACAATAATGTACTTAGTCTGCACTGCCACCAAGTGCCTAAATCAATTAATTTAAACAATTTTCTTTGCTGCAAATACCTATTTGCAAACAGGGTAAGAGTAAATCACATAAGCCATGACTAGTTAACACCACAGTTTAAACAGGACAATAAGATCTCAAAAGCACTGATAAAGCTTTAAGAATCCTACCAGCTCACTGGGAGTTCATGAAGTCTAAAAATGTTGTTTAACTTGTAGTCAAATTTTGCTGGACAAAGGTTTTCTTTGCAGGCACTCAAGTTTGGATCTGGTTGCATATCTTTGGGAAATTCTGAATCCTGCAGGACGTGGGGATGAAGAAAAAGATCTCTGTTAGATATGCACCACACTCCTGCAAACATTGATACTATCTTAATTTAACACTATGTCCTAACAAAAATATCATTATAGATGACTCTTATCACCCATCCCTCATATCCCACTGCAATTTTGAGAAAATATTCAAGCAAGACAAAATTCAGAATAAGGCACCTATTTGTTTTCATGGATGATTTAGCTCTGGGCTGCGTAAGTATTACAAATTACTTGAAAGCCTTCCCTTGTAGATTACTGTGAAGTACAACATAATCTTATATGATCTGTCAATTGTCATTCTTTGATAATCATTCAACCCTGACATCAATTGCATTTCAGCAATTAAAGCCTAAGGTTTTGTGAACCACATTTGTTCTCTGTAAACAATATGCCTACAAATATTTTCATTTGATATAATTTCTCTTGATAGCAGGCTAATTATGATTTTCTTAAATTCAAGGAAATGGGACTAACTTAAAGGTATTTGAAAATGGCAAAACATTTCTTCAACAGTCCTTCAAATCCCAAGCATTAGATCTCACATCTCCATTTGTTAGTTAACCTGCTCCCGGCCTCAAGCAAACTCTACAAGAAGAGAACCTCCTCAGTGAAGGCAAGTTAAAGACAGGCCCTCCAGATCTATAATGACTTACATATTACCTGTTTAAATCCATACACACAGGAAAGGAAATAATTCCATAGTAATTACTTTTTAGCATTTCCATTAGAAATTGAGGCATATATTTATTTTTGCACTCAGTTATTTATTCAAATTATATTTCTAAAATCCATACTGTACCAAATAATATTCTTGACATGGGAAAATTTATTAATGAACAAAGCTACTAACAACTGATGCCCTCATGGAGGTTAGAATCTAATGATTCCTCATATCATGAGAGCTAGAAAATATTAACCAACATCCATAGGTGGGATTATGTTTAGATGAACAAAGTAATATGTACATATATAGAAATTTTACACTATAATACTACACAGAATCAAATCAATTCTTGACTCACACCAAGCTATAGTTATTATTCACATTTTGGTTTAATTATTTAATTGCTTCCCCTTGGATTACATAATGTTGGGACCATAATTTTTTTCCTTTTGGAAATGATTTTGTTGTTGTTATTCTTTTTTGCTAAAAAATTGTGCAATATATTTTAATCATGTTTTCCTCTCCCAAATCCCTACAAGATTCTCACCACCATCCGATCCACTCAACTTTATGTTCTCTGCTACTACCTCAAAACAAGAAAACCAACAAACCAGAAACACACACACACAAAACACCAATACCAAAACCAAAACAAATAAAAAAGATCAGTAAGATAGAAAATGTGAAATAAAAGGCAAAATAAAAAAAAAGTCCACAACAATACCATTGAGTTTGTTTTGTGGTGACCAAATACTCCTGGGTATGGGAACTGTTCTAAACTGTAGTTGAAAGAGCCAGTGATACTCCAATGAAAAAAATGATTTCCCCTTTGCCAGCTGTCATTAACTACAGACAGGTTTTGGTTAGAGAGGGGTCCCTATGTCCACTTCTTCTCAGCTCAGGGACCCATCTGGCTTGAACTTGTGTAGATCTTGTGCATGCTTCCACAGTCTTTGTGAGTTCACATGTACAACAATCTCATTGCATATGGAAGACTCTGTTTCCTTGGAGTCATCCATCACCTCTGGCTCTTACATTCCTTCTGCCTTCTCTCCCATATAGATCCATGATTATAGAGGAAAGAGTCTGGGGAAGAAATTATATTTCAAAATGAGTGCTCCAAAGTCTCTTTCTCTGAACATCGTCCTTTTGTGGATTTCAGTGTTAATTCTACTATAAGTCAAGAGGTTTCTCTGATGATTGTGTGAATCACTGATTTATGGATATGACAACGTGACATAAGGAGTAATTTTATTGCTATGCTCCTTTAAAAGATGAATATGAATATATTTTCTTCAGGTCCATGAACTAGCTAATCTTAGGGTCTAGGCACCTTGAGCAATGCGAAGTATGGGTTCTGTATAACAGAGTGTGCAAAAAAAGTGGTTGGTTACTCCTGTAGCGTTTGTGCCACTACTGTACCAGTATATCTTGCAGGCATACCACCACTGTATAGTTTATACCTGTATACCCTTCAGTGCCATCAATGCTAGTCAGAAGGGCAACGCTTCTAGTTAAGCACCAGCTCTATTTCTTTGTGTTTGATGACACAGGTATCTTCAAATATAGGACCTTGCCATCAGGTTGTTGAAAGCAACTTGGAAATAACCTGTAATGTTTGGTAGTTTTTATTTGGCCCTTTGGCCAAAGCTCCCACATGATGCAAATTATTCCAGGGACTGGAAGTTTTACTTTGTGGCATAAAATGTCTAGTTGGAGCATTGTCTCCCCTGCTATTTGGTAACTTCATTTAGATATCTTTCATATATATATATATATATATATATATATATATATATATATATGCTTTAGGACACATGTGCAACTGTAGTTTATATAAAGATTTTCAAATGGCTGTTAGGTGTTAGCTGTCTTTTTCATGTTTCCTCTTTTACTCCTCTCTTCTATTTCCCTCCTTATTTAATCCCCTATTCTCGTTTTGTCTTTGTGTTACCATACAGCACTATATTCTTTCCCTCTTCCTTGGGGGTGGCTCTGCCACCCCATAGTCCCTTACTTAGTACCTAACCTCTATGTTTATTAAGATTATAGTACATATATGGAAATCTTAAAAGCTAACATTCACATATAAGAGAAAACAAACATTATTTATCACTGGAGGTCTCTATTGCCTCACTCAGGATGATATTTTTTCAACTTTATCCATTTACCTATGAATTTCATAATTTCATTTTTCTTTTTTCTTTTGTGAGCTAGCTCTTATAGACCAGGCTGGCCTCAAACTCAGAGAGATCCACCTACCTCTGTCTCCCGAGTGCTGGGATTAAAGGTTTGTACCACCACCGCCCAGCTTGTAATTTCATTTTTCTTAACAGCCTAGTAATATTCCAGTTTGTAAATATGCCACATTTTAATTACCCATTTATCAGTTGATGGATATCAAGGCTATTTCCAAGTTATCATGAATAAATTATGAATGGATATGGATGAAGATGAGTGACTGTCTTGGTAGCAGGATGCAGTTTGGAGAGGTGTATATTCAAGAATGTTATAGCTAGATCTTGTGCTACATTGATTCCCAGCTCTCTGAAGAACTATCACTTAGATTTCCTAACGAGAACCTTTTGGGTCCAGCCCCAAGGCCCTTTCAGGTTCCGAAAGGAAGCAACAGCCAACAACTGAAGGCAAGGGAATCGCTCATTCCATGCTTTTCCAATTCAGTACCTTTATTATTCTGCCGTGCTAAAAAAATTTCCGGTTTATATACACACACAATCAGCAAGTCTCTAGCAACAGCAAGGTTACAAGAATTTCTCAGGGTCTTAAAACAGATAAAAGCTGAACAAAACGACACTGTCAGTTTAATTTACGGCTCAAGGGAGGCGTGGCCAGGAAAGTCCTGGGGAAACTCTTAGAAGCAAAAAGATTGATTTATAGATCTTTAAATTCTAGGAAGAGGAAAGAGGGGGATTCGTGTGGTACATTTCTAAATGTGATTAGTTAGACTAGATGTTTGTTTGTGACTGACAAATGTAAAAGAAGAGTGCGAATGCATGGGCACTCTCTCGCCCACTGGAGCTGTGGCGCCTTCAAATGCCTCAGGGTAGCCATGGTGACCAACGTAAACTGCTGAAGATACAAGGAGCCTGTTCTGCATTAGCATTTTTGCCAATGTTAGCTGCCTAAGGGGGACCTCTCAGATCTAAGAATTACTTCTATCACCCAAAGCAGTTAGAACAAGGGGGATCTGTGGTTATATAATAAAAATCTGGGGCCTGACAATATCCGACCACTCTGGCCAAATGGCGCATTTGTTCCCATGGCGTCCATGTGAAAAGAATTACCTTTCTCCAGAACTGGTTAAATGGTCAATGGCTTTTTCCTGTTATCTCTCAGGGTTAAGACACAGGCAGTTAATTTCCCAGACTAAAATTCTGAATCAATAAAGTGAGTTGAGAGCAAATGAAGGGTATTAATAGCCTTTTCAAGTTAGAGCAGGGGCTAACTGAAGTTGGACTTTCCCAGGTCAACTGTGGGTGAATTAAGGACTCCCATTCTCCTTAGAAGTGACGACAATGAATGAACAAGCGCGACATGCCATACCCTTCTCCTGCTGCCTATCACTCAAGGTCCCAAATGTGATCTTTTTGGAAGACTCCTCTCCTGTCCAAATGCCCTGCCAACCAAAGATATTTGTGGGGAGCAGACTTCTAAGTTTATTTCAGGGAATGGAGCAGAGAACTGACGGAGGGGAGCAAAAGGTTTTTGACTGTGTGACTAACTTTCTTACCAGGGTGCCCCAGGGTGGGAATAATGTCAGCCAATAAACCAGAACATGTGAAAAATTGTGTCCATTAATTGATTAATACACTCTTGGGATGAGTCCCACTGAACAAGGAATTTACAGCAAGAATAGCCAGGCTTCCCAGCATCTTGCATCTGGGCTTGCCTCCATTAGAACTCACATTTCTGGTGGGCTGACCTTCTGATTTGTCAGCTGAAATCTCACCACATAATCCTGCAAACCGCAGCAATTTCCACAGCGGCTGTACAAGCTAGACCTCCCACCAGCAATGAATAAGTGTTTCCCTTTCCCTCCAATCTCGACAGCAGGGGCTCTCATTTGCTTTATTCATCTTAGCCATTCTGATGGGTGTAAGATGAAATCTCAAAGTAGTTTTTTTTTTTTTAATTCCCCTCATGGCTAAGCATGTTGATCATTTCTCTAAGACTTATAGTCTAAGTGTTTCTCAACCATTTGAGTTTCCTCTGTTAGGAATGCTCTGCTCAGATCACCAACCCCATTTTAAGATTGGATTGTGTTCTTGATGTTCAGCTCTCTCATTCTTTATATGTTTTAGATGTTATTTATGTACCAGATGTATAATTGGTAATGATATTTCCCACTCAGTAAGCTGTTTCTTTGCCTGAATGAGGGTCTCCTTTGTCATAGAGAATCATATTTGTTTTATGAAGCCTCGTTTATGAATTGTCCATCTAACTGTCTATAATATCAAAGTCTTTTCCTGTGCCAATGAGTTCAAATACGTTACACACCATCTTTTCTATCAGATTCAGAGCATCTGCTTTTCGGCTAATGTAATTGATCCATTTGGAGCTAAGTGTTGTGTAGAGTGATAGATAAGCATCTATATTCACCCAATTTTACCACAACAATTAACTGAATATCTTGTCTTATTTCCAGTGTGTATTTTGACTTCTTTGTCAAGAATCAGGTGTTCATAGGTGTATGGACTCATGTCTAGTTCTTCAGTTTGATTCTATTAATCAGCATTTCTGTTTTAATGTCAAGACAATTGTGTTTGTTATTACTATACTTCTATAATACAACTTGAAATCTGGGCTGGTAGATAGCTTTTGCAGTTGCTATAATATTCAAGACTGTTTTAGTTTTGACTGGTGAACTGATTGTGAAAATCCAGACACTACCAGATGTAAATACTAACCATTAGAGACAAAACTATCTCTCGTCCTACATGATGCTGTAACCGCATATGCTACCAACTGGGCACACTGTTCTACCTGCAGGTGTGCCTAGTTAGGAAACGTCCTTTGTACTTTACAAGATTGCTTATGCTTCTAGCAGTAGAGATCAGAAAGGCAATGACTACCATTGGAAAAGTTGGGGGACAAAAGAATGAAAAACAAACTAGTAATTAGTGTAATCAATTCTAAAACTTACAAAGTAAAAACTGATTATAAAATTGTTCATACAAACCATTAAAATTGTATAGATTACAAACACCCCTGGACTATTCTGGGCCATTTGTTTAAACAACATCAAATGGGTCACCATTTCTTCAAGGCACCGACTTCATATATCCTTCTCAGGACAAGAAATCCATCTGCAAGTAATGGTCTGCAGGAGAATCTTTTATGTTATTCCTTGTTGTGGGAGGCCGCTTGTTTGTTCCTGGCTGCTCGGCTCCAAAACAATCACACAGAAACTGTATTATTTGCAATACTGTTTGGCCAATGGTTTAAGAGTATCTCTAGCTAACTCTTGTATCCTAAACTAGCCCATCTCCATTAATCTGTGTATCACCACGTGGCTGTGGTTTACCAGGTAAAGTTCCAGCATCTGTCTCTGGTGGGTCTACATGGTGTCCCCTCTGACTCTGCCTCCTTTCTCCCAGCATTCAGTTGAGTTTTCCCCACCTACCTAAGTTCCTCCCTATCAACAAGCCAAGGCAGTTTCTTTATTCACCAATGGTATTCTCAGGATACAGAGGAGAATCCCACATCAATTCCCAGACCTTGTTTCCCAAAGAAGTCACATAACTCCCATAATTAGATATATTGTGTTTACATTTCATTCTATCTTGCAAATGTCCTTTTTTATTGTTTTCTTGACCCATTTTCAGTCAGCAGTGAGTTGTTCTGTTTCCATGAGTTTGTATATTTATTGATGTTTCTGTTGTTGTTAGTATCCACCTTTAATCTATGGTGGGTCAGATAGGATGCAGAGTATTATTTCAATGATCTTACATCTGTTAAGAGTTGCTTTGGGTTGTAGTGCATGCTCAGTGTTGTAGAAAGTGCCATGAGCTGCTGAGAAAGCATATACTTCTGTTTTTGGGTGAAATGTTCCAAAGGTGTCTGTTAGGTTCATTTGATTTACTGTAGTTTTTAACTCCAAAATTTCTCTGTTTAGTTTTTGTCTGGATGGCCTGTCTATTGAGGAGAGTGGAGTATTTACGTCATCTACTCTTACTGTATGAGAGGGACAAGGATGTCTTATTAATCCCGAAGTTTCTTTGTAACACTATCACGGTCATGTTTTCACACAACACGTAATTCAGTCTGTTTTGTAAGAATTATAGATGCCACATTTTGTATAATACTTTTGTCTCTTTCACAGTGCTCAATGCTATAAACAAAGCTTTCTGTCTATAAATATGTACCACATATATTATTTTTCTTAAAGCACAAATATACTTTCAGAAGCACAAATAATTCAAATGAAGCAAATATTTGACAAAAATATGAAAGTTTTTCATAGGTACATCTTCAGGACTATCCCAACTTTAACTTCTAATTATCATATAGTACTGTGTTAATAATGTGAATACATACATATCTACACAGAAAACATTTATATGCATCATTTTCATAAGCATTTCTCTGAAACTGCATAAAGCTAATAAAATTGAGCATTTACTGAAATATTACCAAATCCTATCACCTATTTCTAAGCCTGGTAGAAAATATAACAATAACGAAATAGATATTTGAAAGAATATTTACAAAAAAAAAACAAACAAAACAAGCCAACCCCTAGTTATTGTCAACATGCATGCACTCACAGAAACAAAACCCAAGACTCCAGTCACCCAGCCAGCATTTCAGGAGACAACAGCCAACAAATGGCCAGAAGGAATCAGTGAGGTTAATGGAAAATGCATGAATAAGAGCAATGCATGGAGGACAGAGGAAGGGTAGCTTCAAACTATTCTTTCAATCTACATAGGCACTGTCACATTAAAAACCATGGTTCCACTTCAGACCAAACTTGGTCTGAGTGACAACTTCAGAGTGAGGCCCCCTGTGTGAAGAAAAACTCAGGTCTGAAAATTCAGCCTCTCCTTAGCAATTCAGCTATCATGCACTGAAATGAGAGTTAGGCAAGCTGTTTAACTTGCCCTTAAGGTGTGCTTTACCAACTGTAAATGATGGCCAACATCTTCCCTGAGCGACACGTGGCATAATCCTTGTAAAGCAGGCATCGTGTGCTTGGTACCTAGTATGTTGTAAATAAGCATTCCCTTTCTCTGTTGTGGATGTCTGTGGCTCCTGATACCACTGAAGGCAATTCAAATGCTGTGGTTTAGGCTGCCACCTGGGGCCATGCTGGTGTGTGAGGGCCATGACTCCCAGGCAGGCTATCTCAGAGGAGTTTCAGTGAGCAAGCAGTGATGATGGTGTGCCAGAGGCCTCGATCCAGACCAGTAACTCTTGGCAATGAAAATTTTGTGGTGGGGCTGACTGGACAAAAGGGTATACTTGTGCCACGTCACAGCTCCAGACGCCACTAGCATGGGTGAAGAGTTGGCCAAGATGGAGGAACGAGGTGAGTTTTTGTTTGTCCGCTTATTTTTAATTAATTAACTAATTAATTAATTTGGGGGCAGGGCATGCTGCAGGAGGAGTGAGCTCATTGGACAGCCAGCAATAATCTCCAAGGAGGAGGAGAGACCTTGTCCCTATAAACAACGTAGGAGGTACCTTAGTTTTTCCTGTTGCTGTGATAAAATGCCCTGACAAAGTTAAACTAATGGAGAAAGTTTAATTTGGTTCAAAGTTCAAGCTTGTAGTCCAGTCTGGTAGAAAAGTGAAAGCAACAGAAACTCTGGGAGCTGGTCACGCTGCGTTCCCAACCAGAAATTGGAGCGTCCTGGTGCGCAGTTCCCTTTACTCATTACAAATTCCAGAATTCCATCCATGGCATGGTGCCACCCACAGCGGGGAGTTTGCACACCTCAACATAATTATGATAACCTCCTACAGGTGAGGCATCAAGAGCCTCATCTCCCGGATGATTATATCAAGGTGAAAATTAGCATTAGACCTCACAGATCTGGCCAGAGAAACAGTACTCAATCTAGACCTCTCATCTCCGTATTTGCATGGGCGTAAATGTATGCACACCTCACACACATGTGAACCTACACACATGAAGAATGCACTATTTAAAAGTTAGAGGAGGAATATGTAAATGAATATTAAAGCAGAGGTAAATAATAAAACTATCAGAGAGCATATACTTATCACTAATTGCAGATATTATAATTATGTTAACAGATGAGAGTTAGATTTGAGTTGATAATATATTATTAATAGTGCCCATGATTATGATGATAAGATAAAAATGGATCGGTGGATACACAGATGGGTGGGTAGGAAGATATAAGTCAAAAGGAAAATGGAATGATGACTTACTACTACAGATGATTAAATCTGATAAATGATAAAATTAAACTTCTCATATATAAAGAGAAAACTAAAGCTACAATATAAGTATATGCTATTAATTCTAGTGACAAGATAAAATGCTAAGTGAAACAATAATATAAAGTATTTGAATTACATTTTGATATTATATATAACAAATTTGATTAGTTTAACTATTTTGTAGACTCAGTCTGTCAAATGACTTTGTTTCAAATCTCACGAAAATTAATATGAATATTTAATTCAACTCAAACCAACATTTTAATATAAATTTTTGGCTTTTCTCTTATAAGTGTTGTGTTCAACAATCAATCACGGTGCGAAATGGTAGATCATTGGTCATTTACATGAATTTTTAAAAATTCATCAGTGAAAGATTAATGTTTTAAGGTATAATTTATTTAAAATGAATTAAATTGAGATAAATTTTAATGAGACATTTCTTTTCTTTTATTAATTCCCCTCATAGAAATATATTTACCAGAAATGAAAAAGTTTTGCTAAGGCTTCTGTGCCCTCATTATTTCCTTCATTGCTCAACTGGTCCATTACCTGCTGGCAAACCTCTCACATCACTCCTTAGGAATGACTGACAGCAGACATTATCAGCAAGACTTGCCTGAGCTAATTGACATTCACAGGCTAAGTTTGAAAATTACAGCGAGCCAGGAAAGGCGTTATTTATATATTGGTTTGCTCCCTTGACCTTTATGTTTGTTTACATTCTGAGGACTCTAGATTTTAGGAGAAAAGCAGTACATTCACAAAACGCTGTTTTCCCAAATGCAAGCATTTCGTGTTTAGTGCCACTAAACTCCTAATCATTCTTTAAAGTCTCTACTATATGTGGCATAAAATAAGGCTGTTTTATGTATTTTAAAGCTATCACCAAGACATCCCTCACACTGATTCATATCAAATTAGAATGAGGCAAAAAGATGCACAGAAATAAGTGGTCAGCCATAAACTATACTTGAAAACTCTACACCTTCATCGTATTTTAAAGTGTATTTCTAGACTTAATGGCCTATTTATTCTATAAACTAACAGAATGGAGACCCAAGATTTGCTTGATTTATAAACGTAGTGAATTATGCTAGATACATACTGAATATTTACAGCATTTTCATGAAAGGAATTATTGTTTTAAGAAACACTTTAGGCTGGCACTGATCTAGACACTCCCTCCCTACCAAGTAGTTCTCATAGTGCCAGAATACACTATTGAGGCTACTGGGGAAAAAAGGCATTTATGGGCTTATTTAGCTGTGACCCCTATACACTACAACAGGAACCTGCCAGGCAGGCCGTGTCCACTTGTGCAATAGAGGCAGCACTGTTGTGGGGACAAACACTGTTCTCTGATTGGAGTGGAAAGACAAAAAGCCACATCGAGTGCTCTAAGCCAACTAAGACCCCAGGTCAGAGGACCTTAGGAAGAGCTTAATTCAGTGAAGCTAAAGTAAGTGTTAAGTTGCTTTCTAAATACAGGCACTTATACCCATAGACAATCTTCCCTGACAGTCTTAATCACAGTTCTCTCTTTCTAGTGAACTGTGGTGAATGCTGACTACGGCTGCACAAGTTTCTAGTAAGTGGAAGCTGAGTACTCAGCTCTAAACAAGACGTGGACACAGTCCCTTCTAAGGCTGAGGGTACCCTGCAGAAGAGGGCAGAAAGGAGTGGAAAGTCAGAAAATAAGAAGAAGGAATGCAAAATGACATCGTTTGAGCAATTCACAGCCAGGGCAACCATAAGCTCTCAACAGCTGGGGATGACTACACTGAATCGGAATAGAAAAGAGAACAATCAGGCATGTATGGAGAAGGAGCTAAGGGATTCCTATCCCTCAAGACTGAACTAATTCCTATTGACAGATACAGGGATAGGGCGATCGTTGCCTTCTGTGGTGTAACCACCAGGCTCCACTGGATAGTTCTGACCTTTTGGATCTGCTGACAGCATGGTTAGACTAAACAGGACAGAAAATAGAGGATAGGAGTCATAAATCTGGGAAAGAGACTGGTAGGAAGGAAGAGAGATGAATTGAGATACAAGGAAGGCAAGACTTATTGTGGTCAAGAGCAATCAGAATACAGTTTATACATGTAATAAATTGTCAAAGAATTAACAATTTATTAAAATTTTGGGTATATTCGTGAAGGCAACACCAAGGTTGGCATCTTAAAATATCAATTTCTAAAGTTAGATAAGTATATAAATAAATGAATTTTAAAGTAGTTACTTGTATTGAATAATATTTTTGGAAACTGGCTACAATTTGTCAATATCAGTGGGGTTAACACAGAACTTTCCTCTGGTTCATAAACCAACATTATCTAGGAACCTTCTGGAGATATAAATTCTCAGTTCCACCTTCACTGTACCAAGGTGAAGGTCCATGTCACCCAATAACCTGCTTCCACCAGTTCATTTGCCAGATCTTCAGGCCATTCCAGTGCTCTCTGAAGTTCAAGGATCTCTTTCATCAAAGACCATGTTTCAAAATTCAGCACACCTGGCTAAAGAGATTTATAGGTCATATCTGTACAAATAAGGACCATGAAAAGAGAACCTAGGGAAAGAAACAAATGTGGGCCACTTTATATCATAAATAATCTCTGCAATATTAAAATGACTGCATTAATAAAAATGAATAAAAATGTAATACCACTGGATTTGAATGAGTCATCATCCCTTTCCATTTTAATATCACTGAAATATCATCAAAATAATGTAATAAAATGTTAGTTACTCAAGAATTGAAATGAAGCATTTCTTACTATTGAAGAGGAAAAGCCCCCCACCTCTTATTTATAATATACAACTGCATTCACAAAACTAACATCATTTAAGATTTTGAACTAATCATTAGACTGAACAGAATAGACAGGAAAAACATCAAGAGTCTATGCATATATGTGTATGTGTAATTAGTATTAAAATAAGCAATACCACTTATTTATTCACCACAGATACACTACATTAAATAGCAACAATAGTTTTGCATATTGAGAGTCAGTTGGGAAAAGATATAGGTTAAATAGGACTTGATGAAGCTGTACAAAAGGCCAGTCAGTGAAGCCAGAATTTCACCTTTTCCTGAAAACATCATGCCCTCCTTGTCCCAAAGCTCCAGAAACTGCCAATATTCTTGTCTCTAACTGTGTTGCTGATAAAAGGCAAATAATCCCTAAGGTTTGCCTTCTACCTCACCTAAAGAGAATCATTTGACTTTTCTGACAGGACAAATGTTAGAGTCCATGGTTTCTAAGAACCTTGTCCATTTGGTTATCTTCTTGAACTGGAATACTCAACTCGCAAAAGGTTTGAGGATGAGAAAAAAAAGCTTGATGGGACTGTGAGACTTTTGAGCATGGAGTCGACCTACTTATCATCCATCACTCCAGTTTTCCGTGGAAGCCAAATATAAATTGTAACAGCTTAATCCCTTCCCTGACCTTATGGATTAACTACATCAAGAATTTTAAAATCAGGACTAGGGAGACAGCTCAGTCAATAAGATGCTTCCCTGGCAAGCATAAGGATCCGAGTTTGAGCCCAGCACAGGTGTGAAAAGGTGGGCATGGTGGTCCATGTCTCTAGTCTTCGTGTTAGAGAAGTAGGAACAGGGCACTTCTGACCAGCCAGTGTAGTAAACTGATGATCACGTTCAGTAACAGACCCTGTCTCAAAGTATAAGACGTTTTCTAGGACTCTGAGGTCCTGATGTATGGAGAAGGTATACAGCTCTTTCTCCAAAACCAGGAATATGCTTGATAGAGCCTATTACAGCCTGGGACCGGGGCCTTGGGGAGCTGTGGCTTCAGAATCTGAGAAGCCAACTCTTGCTTAATCTGTAATGTTCTTGAGATACCCTGTATTCCTCTTGTGAAACATTTCTTGATTAGCCTCCTCTTGTCTCTCCAGGACATAGCATATAAGGTGCTATACTTCTTAATAAGTGTACTTGGCATAAGGTGTAGCTTGTGCCAAACCTTTCAGTCCGAATTTTACCTTCTCATCTTCTATCCTCCATCTTCTCATCTGCGGGTCCCCTCTCTCCCTGAAGAATGAGCTGCTGGTCCAATCAGGGATCCCTGCCTTGCTCTAAGTTGGGATCAGAAAGAACATCTTCACTGCACAAGGGAGGCTATTAGCCTTTCTACAACAGAACTCATGGGCTGTTAATCATGCTTTGGCTTTAGTGAGAACCTTACCATCCTTTGCTCCCTTTAAGGTCTAAGGCTATATCTTGGACACTTGAAGTCTCCATCTAGCTCAGTATCAATTACTCATATATGTTGTGAAAACTGCTTTAAGTATTTAAGAAGAAAAAAGAAAGAATATTACATTTTGCTTGTAAAATAGTTTTCTATCCATTAAGGTCAATGATTTTTTCAAAAACCATAAATGATAAATAACATTTCTGAAATTAATTAAAAGAATTATATGATCTTGGAATACTGTTAACTTTTCTTAAAGAAGAAATCACGAAGGGTTGAAAAGATGGCTCAGGTCTTGTTCCCTTCCAAAGGACCCAGGTTCAATTCCCAGCACCCACATGGTGATTCACAAGCCTTGATAGCATCAGTTCCTAGTTATCTGATGCTCTCTTTTGGCTCCTGCTGCAACCAGGCATACAAATAGTACATATTCATACATGCAGACAAAAATATTTATACATATAAAGTAAAAATAAAATGAAACAAAAATCATGAAGTAAAGCATAGTTTTATTTGATTAAACTTCTGAAATTAGAAAAAAACAGAAAACTGCAAGCAAATTATAGTTAGGTAACAATAATTATCATTTATAAAAAATTATATAAATTTAAATTTTATTATGGTAAATTAAAGTTTTTCCAAGAAAGTGGGTGGTAGAATATAGACTTATGTAGGTACTGGCTACTATCTATTAAGCAGTAAGCAAATAGGAACACTCAATCTCACTGAACTATTTGAAACTTAAATACAAACCTAAATGTTATTTGTTTGCAAGTCTGTAAATTACATGTTGTGAATAAGAAAACGGATGTCATACATGGCTATAGGTATCCACATGTACTGATTGTGATAACATAAATTAAAACAAACTTCAAGAGAGAAATTTGGAATATCCATCAAACATTTTTAATTTTGATTAAATTCTAAGAATTTTTAAATTTCCTTTTAATGATTATTGTCCAGTAGTGTGTTATGTGTCCAGTAGTGTGTTTCCATAAGTTTGTGTATTTCCTATAGTTTCTATTATTAATACCTTCATATATTCCACTTGTTAAGATACAATGCTGATTATCCTTTCAATCTTTCTGTATTTGTTGAGACTTCCTTCATGTTCTAATGTATGGTCAATTTTGGAGAAAGTCCCACAGTCTGCTGAAAATAATATTTATATTTGAGTGTGTGGTAGGACGTTCTGCAGGTATCTATTAGGTCTATCTGATTTATGATATGATTTTAACTCCAGAGTTTCTCTGTTTAGATTTGTTTTTCCTAGGTTCTTTTGGTGAGAATGGAATACTGAAATCACCCACTATCACTGTGTGGGATGAATCTGTGGTTTAAATCTAGCAATCTTTATTTTATAAAAGTGAGTGCCCTTGTTTCGTACACATATGCTTAGAATTATAATATTCTCTTGGTGGGTTTTTTCATGTAAGAAATAAGAAGTAGCCACCCTTATGTCTTCTGACTAGTTTTGATTTTACATCTACTTTGTCAGATATTAGGACAAGTATAAGTGCTTTTAGTTCCGTTTGATTTGCTTGGAATACGTTTTCTCTTTTCACCCTAAGGTAGTATCTGAAGTTGACCAGTGAGGTGTGCTTATTGGAATATTTTTTCCACTCCAATCTGTTAATCAGTATGTTGTTGTTGGAGAACTGAGACCATCAATATTCAGTTGTTGTTGGAGAATTTAGACCATCAATATTCAGTTATTGCTGAAAGCTGTTATTTATTCCCTGTGACCCCTTGGGCATTTTTTTTCCTCTTCAGATCCAAACTTTCCTTCTATTATCCTCTGTAGATCTGGCTTACTAGTCATTAATTCCATAAATTTCTTTTCATCATTGGAAGTTTTTATTTCTCCTTCAGCGTCTATAGTTTTGCTGAGTATAATAGTCTGGATGGACAGAAGTGGTCTTTCAGGACTTGGAATCTTTCCAGATTCTGGCTTGAAAACTCTCCGATGAGTAAACTGTTGTTGTCTAATAGGCCTGTCTTAGTATGTGACTTCACTTTTATCTGTTTCAGCTCAATACTCTTTATTCCAGAATTTTAGTATTTTAACTGTAACATGTATGTTTCTTGTTGTTGCCTTTCTGGTATTCTGTGGGCTTCTTCTACCGGAATGACCATGTCTTTCTCTAAGTTTAGGAAATTTTCTTACACAATTTTACTGAAAATATTCTCTATGTTCTCGATGATTTGGTCAAGAGCTAGGACCACTTTTCTTTATATAGCATCAACAAGCTGGATAGAGCAACAGGAGTATTCCAGTTAGACAGTGCTATGTGGGCAGGCTGAAGGGTCCCTTGCTGGGAGGGGTCTGACCACTGGGAAGTTCTAAAAGGAGGGAAAGGGGCAAAGAGAAAGTTTTGACCCCTGACAAGTAGCCACAAGGCAACCAGAATGTCGGGAGCTACAAATCAGAACCCTGGTAGCCTATTTGTGCTCTACTAGGTGGGCTTCAAAATATTTTTAAATGGCCAAATGCTTCATGTCAGTAACTCCACTTCCAAAACTGTATGTTACACAGTTTTCAGACCAATTTGTTAAGATATATATAGTGAGTTAAGTTATGAACCTAATGACAAACTAGAAACACCTCAATTACCATCAAAGAAGACATTAGCTGACTTACAGAACACATGCACTCAGGTGATAGTGTAGCAATTCATGAAGAGAAGTTAGAGACATGCACAAATAAGGGTTCGCTTGATGCAGAGGTCATATGTGTCAGGTGTGTGTGTGTGTGTGTGTGTGTGTGTGTGTGTGTGTGTGTGTGTGAAGTAAAATGAAATGAAGTCCTGGACCACATAACAACAATAGCAGAGTAAACATACCATGGCAGTCCCAAATGATTATAATGCAGATGGCAAACTACTACCATCTTCCCTAGTCTCATGAGAGCAATGTCTTCCTCATGTGTTTGTGGTGAAGATGCTGTAAATAAGCTACCTGTTTCCAGTTGTATTAATGTACACAGCATGTAGTTGTATACAGCACACAGTACTTGGTAATGATAATAAATGACTTCCTGAGTTTCTCAATGACCTACGGTATATTTTCATTCATTATTTTAGATTTCTTTTCTTTTACGTATAAACATTATTACTATAGAATAGTATGTCATATCATACATCACTCAGCTTCAGATATTTTATGTTTAGCAAGTGTCTCAAAGGCATCAAGAGACCACATGAAGTGGCTGACTAAGACCTTCTGGATCTTTGTAAGAATGCATTGCAATGTCCTTACAGTGATTGACTTGCTTGAGTTTGCATCTCTCTCAGATTGTGCTCCTGCTATTAATGCAAGTGTGCATGTCGGTAATTTTGCATGCTTTGCATTTAAGTTTTAATTTATTTTTGCTTTATTGACTTTTCTATGATAAATTGATATTATCTTAAAAATTTGGAGAAGAGCAATGTTTAAACATCTATGGTTCAGAAACAATATATTTCAAGGAATATAAGCACATTTTCTAACTTTATGGTTTATTCATTTAACATTCCTTTATTTTCTTTTAGCACAAATGGACTTTACCATGTTATTAACAATATAGTTCTTGACTCAACAATTCTATACTCTAAGTACAGCCAGCTTGTTCTAATATATAATTAAATCTGCATGGGAGAATATTCAGATATTTATATTTTTAAGTTTTACTTGTGGTCCATATTATTCAAGAACATGACTATTTCATGTATTAATTTTAAAAAAAAACAGAGAAGGATGTTGGGAAGATGCTAAAGTCAGATCTGTAAGTGGGAGGACCTGAGTCAGGGTCCCAGTACCACAGGAATACGGTATGGTGGTACATGTCTGGGCTTGGGGGCAGAGACAGGAAAATACCTGGAGCCCACTATCCAGTGGGGCCAAGTTGATAAACTTGATTCAATCACAGTCATGTCTTGAAAATAAGACAGGAAACATTAGGTTTTAAATTTTCTGGATTCCACATATATGTGCATAGATGCCCACACTAAAACAAGAACATACATGAAACACACACACACACCAACAAAATAAAGGAATGAGCTAAAAGAACCATGGGTCCCAAGACTATCTGCTTTTATACATTTTTGCTTTTCTATTAAACAGCACTGTGCTTATGATCTGATTCCAGACTCTCTGCATGGCAGTCACCAAGGTACCAAAGTTTTTTTTTTTTAATTGAGACTTAGTCAGTTTGATAATCTGGCTACCCACAAGTATTACTCTATGCTATCTTGAAGACAAGTATGGGGTGGTCATTTGATTTGCTTCACTAATAAGATTTGAGCCAAACCACATGGGGTACTTCTGGTGTCAGGCAAGAGACACCAGAACATGTGTGCCAGTTCTTGGTGCCTGACCTCTAAAAAGAAAGCAAGTGTTAAACCCTTAACCAGGCTATGTCTCAAGCTGGTTCTAAGGAACAGAGCCCCACTGCTGATCCACAGTGGCCATGAAATATGTGAAACATACACTTTGCTCAGTTAGCTACTTAAAATATGAGGGAGGTATCTATGCAAAGACTAAGATTTTTAACCTGGTGTAAACAACGCCGTATAGAGTAAGAAGCTGGATCAAGTCTTCTGTTCTGTTTCCATGACCAAAGACATGGACCCAGTTATCATTTTTAATTCCACAAGCAAATTGTGTTTCTCAGTAATCTGGTAATTTTCTCTCACTCAGAAGCCACCATGATGGGAGCCCCAGTAGACTTGTAAAAAAGAATCATGCCTGCCTCCTTCTCTTGCACAGACCTTTCCTGAGAAATGGGAATAAGTCCAATGCTTCCCCCAGGTAAAATTTTCCTTCTGAAAATATGAAACACTCCCAGTAGCTTCCTGTGCAGCTCACACATTTCTGAGGTAAGCAAGTTGGCAGAGTTCCTGTTTCTGGGACGATGGCATATGTCTTTCTAATTCTTTAGAAGTCATTCATTTTGCTTTCATAATCCCCAGGAGCATAAATAGTTGCTAAACAAACTTGAAGCAGTACTCAGGGAGGCTAAGGGTCCTTTAGACAGAATCTACTTAATGTTTATGTGTAGCTAATAAGCACATATGCATTTACTTTTACAATAGGTCTTTAAATCAGGTCAGTCAAGTACTATGAAAAATGATTGTAGCAACTCTGACAACATTATTTGGTAATAAATAAATAAGGGAAATTAATTGAAAGATGACAGAAATCAATGAAATTATATTTATCCATTAAGGACATAATTTGTTTGATTTTGTAAAACAAATATATTTTTCATTACAAGTTACCTTGGAAATAAAGAGGTTCCTAACATTTAATAATTTTTCTCACCTAGAAGCACAGAAACTGAAATAGATAGTAGAAATTTCACTGCCTTTTAGATAATGTACCTCTCTCTAATTTTCATTTAAAACAAACAATTGTGTAACCTCTACAAGCCAGAAACAAAGAACAAGCCTTAGGAAGGTTAGATTTGCCTGAAGATATATCTGACCAAGCAAGCAGTTCCCCCATTGAGTGACTAGTCAGTTGTACTGACTGCATAACATAGTCTCTAGTTGGCCAACTTCCAAACTGAAGAATAAGATTTCCTTTTTGTAACTGAAATTTCAGCAGAGCTCAGTTGTCCTGCACTGGCTTTAATGTTGGGAAATTAATGAAATTTATTGTGTAATTTAATAAGATATTTTTATTTCTTTTTTCATTTATTTTACATACAGACCACATTTCCCCCTTCCTCCTCTCCTTCCCTTATCTCCATCACCTCCATTCTACCCCTCCCCTATCCACTCCCCCTGTTCTCCATTTAGAAAGGGTAAGGCCTCCCATGGGAGTCAACATAGCAGGGCACATCAAATTGAGGCAGGACCAACCTTCTTCCCCTGCATCAAGGTTGGGCAAGACAACTCATTTTTGGGAATGGGTTCACAAAAATCAGCTCAAGTGCCAAGGATAGGTCCTGACCCCAATGCTAGGAGTCCCAGAAACAGATCAAGCTAGATACCTGTCACACACATGCAGAGGGCCTAGGTGGGTCCCATGCAGGCTCCCTAGCTGTCCATCCAGAGTCAGGTCAGCTGTCTCTGTGGGTTTCCCTGTTCTCCTTTACCCTCGGCTCTAACTCAAACTGTTCAGTTTTTAAATTATGATACAAGGTGTTATACAATTATGTTACATATAAATTAATTCTAAGTATAAATTTTGTTTTGTCTAATACTAACATTATCACACAAAAGTGCTTCAAATCTAAAAATTCTAAAACAGAGGGTAAATAAAATAGGAACGCAGGAAAAAGAACTTGGAAGTTCAGAAAAGAGCATCCCTGCATAGTGACCAAAGCGGCCATTTCTGTCAGTGTTCCACACAATGTCAAATAAATAATACCAATAATTTATAATTTTACTATTCAACTTAGAACATTTTACTTAGTAAGTGTCAAATATTTTGAGACTTGTTTTGGGATACAGATTATGGATGACTGACATGTCTCCACACGTATCACCTGACGCCATTCCATATAAACAGTGAAAAATTTACTATCTAGGATAAACTTGCACGTCTGGCCAAGGGTACACACCTAATACTCTTCTAATTGACTGCCATCTTTTTAATATCCACATCTATGTGCAAGTCTATCCTAAAGTGATAAAAACCATAACTAATTCAAGTTTCCATTCTCTGAGGGTATCCATGAGGACCATGTGCTAGTAGCTTCATAACCTAGGTCATTATAAAGCTCCACAGTAAAAGAAACATATAGTCTGAGCTACACAAGGTACTCACTATTAAAATAATCTACAGGATTTACCTGATTTTTATTAGTGCAAGGCTCAGTGATCTTTGAATTTTAATAAGGTTGTTTTTGTAACTATTTAGAGAAGACATCTGACATTCAAAAGTCAAACATCAGACAGATAATTGAAATGAATTCATTAGCAGTTCATACACACTTTATATATTTGACAAAGAGATATAGTCTACTTTACATCATGGAACATAAAAAAAATGTTATCTCTATTTTTCACTAAACATGCAAATTCCCTGTTCTTCCTTCCTTGTTCCTTGAGGTGGGAGGCCTGGGGAATAAGCTCAATGCCCTAGATATGTTCGGCCTTTTAACTACTTATTGGTAGTCCTAGCTTGCCCAACACTATCCCAACTGCTCAACATACACTAGCAAAAAGAAAAGAAAAACAGGCACCTGTTACAGCATGCAAGTAAATCTCATGGGAGACAAAAACTTCTCTGGAAAGAAAAGAAAATGGAGTAGTAAGATAAGGGGACTGGACACTGAGGAGAGGAGAGGGCGAGCTGTGGGCGGCCCATGTAAAATGCAGAAATGGCAGTCTGAAGAGGCCTCACAGAAGAGGTGGAACTGGAGCGGACACTTGAAGGTGGTGATGCACATGGCCTCAACTTGAAAGGAAAAGTTTTCAGAGAGAATAAAAATCAGCTTCGAGAAACACAAGAAGAAATGGTAACATGTTCCAGAAAAAGTGAAGGCCAGTATATCTACAAACAGAGGTAAGGATGGATGGTATGTAGATTAGAATTAATTTGAAATTTTGAGAACAAAACTTTAATTTAACACAAGCATAACAAAAATGATAAGGAATGCGAACATTAGAAGACTGAGCAAAACATATTCATCTGTGGACTACCAACTGTCTAGTCTTAGCTTTGATTTGTTAAACCCAGTAGAAATAATTAGCAGGAATATGTATCATTGCCTTTAAATGGGAAAATTTAATAGGATATTCAGAAAACAGATTATAAATTTTCTTAATTTCAGCTTCCTTCTACTTCTACTTGCAAAGTGAAAATAGACAGAAACTTCTAGAACACCAAGAACTTCCTATCAATTCAATAAAGAAAAAAGTATTAATATGCAAGTGATGTGCTGGATTCTTTGGGATCTAAAGATGCTAGAGCAGTTCATGATCTGGAAGCATATACAGGCATCTAAAGAGAACCATGCTATCAACTATCCTTAGAGGTAATGATAGCAGATTGTTTTTATAGATATGAAACACTACTAGCTTCATGTTCAAAGGCACCAACAAGAAGTCATATTGTTATACTCTATTAGTAAGAGTAGTGCTCATGACATTATTAACACAGCCCTTTCACATACATTGTTGCTCTGTGAACACTCTCCACTTTTGCCAGGCGGTGGTGGCACATGCCTTTAATCCCAGCACTCAGGAGGCAGAGGCAGATGGATCTCTGTGAGCTCAAGGCCAGCCTGGTCTACAGAGTGAATTCCAGGTCTGACTCCATACACAGCTACCGAGAAACCCTGTCTTGAAAAACAATAAAAGACAAACAAACACTCCATTTTTATTTTGTTACGTGATTAGATTTAAAGCAACCAAATATTTTTAATGATTATTGAAGGAATGGTATGATAAAATCTAATTACAATGCTGAAATATATAACTTATTCTTTGCTGTCTATATGGCTACAAAAGCAAACTCAGCTACTAGATTATACCACCCCAAACAATCAGTACTTTTAATTTTTGTTCAATATTACAGAGAGAATTAGAATAGGATCCCATCCAATTTCTAAGGACCTTGCTGAAACATGTCCATGACTAAGGGGATTAATTAGAAAGGACTGAATATAATTTATCGACCTACCACTAACTCCCTACATGAATTGCACATATATGTGAACTATGATTGATACAAAATATAGCATTGCCTGTTGGGATTCTGTCCCCACCCTAGAAGTCCATCAATTCTTAAGAAATAGTGTGTAATAACACAGGGCGAGCTAATAAATTAGTCTTGAAATTTTACTACACTGCTTTGCCTTTGAGTCATTTGTTATGAATCAGTTACAGTCGGAACGTCAATTAATAATCAAAATCTAGGGACTCATGCCCCAATCCCTAACCTAGAACCAATCTCCAATTGAGAGCCACTTGCAAATGCAAATTCAGTTTAGCCTCCACAAAAGCCTCACCGCAGAAGCTAACTACTGCTAGCTGGACTGCAAGCCCAGGAGATGGCCGACAGGAAATGAGCTAGAGGGCAGCTCTGGCGCTTCTCTGTCTCATGGTGTTGTGTCAGACCTCTTCCTTTTAAAACTCTTTTTAAATTTATTTTATTCATATATTTTTCTTTTTACCATGCAGGTCCCTGGTGTATATGTTATGTCTCCTAGTTTAGTTGTTTTATAGGATTCCTGAGTGTGCAAATGAGTGGAGCCCCTTGTTTCTTGAACTTTTCTTGGGTTCTTTTCCTTCTGTTTGCTTGTTTTGCCCCATTATTATGAACTACTTTTTTCTTTTATCTTATTATATTTTATTTTATCAATATACTATAGAAATCTGTTTGATACCAACAGAAGTGGTATGGATCTGAATAGGAGGGGTAGACAGCTAGCAGGAACAAAGGTAGGGGAAACCTTAATCAGTATAAATTATGTGAGAAAAAAAATCTATTTTCAATAAAAGAAAAAATATAAAAAAGTCTGTTTTAAAATATTGCTTTCATTACATCAACTATGAAAGATGATCTCATATTTAAGAACAGTTGCTCTGGCTATTGATGCATTGCCACTTAGTTTAGGGGCACAAAATAACATTATTTACATACTTGAACAGAAAACATGGTACTTTTTCAGAGCCCACAACTTCCCTCTTCTCAGTCTGTTCCTGTAGATTTTTATCTATCTGGATGCCCAGCACTAAACATTCTTCTTTGCATAAAGCTTTATCTCCATGTGGTCCAAAACTTGGGGGAGGGCCATGGGGGAGAGTGGGCATTTGCTGTTGTTTGTATAGCAGCTGGAGGGAGAGGCACGGCAAGAAGTCCTGGTATGAGCACAACCCTGCTGTGAAGTTAGTAACACGGTAGCTCTGTCTTAGGAAATTTACCTCCTCACACAGAAAGTGGGTCTCTGGAAAGGTGCAAAGATGGAGTATGCGCAGACAGAGCCCAGGGAGCTGAGTTTAGGCTCTTCCACAAGTCCTCAACAGCTTTGGCGACATGGCGACATTCACTGGCTTGACCACACTCATGGTGTCATAGTTAATACCCAGGAAGAACGTGGGCGGTTTAGCTGGATCTGAATCTCAGCTCGAGCCTTCTCAGCTCGAGCCTTCACGTCACTCCTCTCCCCTCTCCCTCTGCCAGCCAACTGGCAGAAGAGACCCATACTGTCAAGAACCAAAGCTTTGGGGTTAAAACAGATGCTCGGGGAAAAAGTAAGGTGGTGATTACTGACTGGGGAAAAAGACCACAGCAGCGTACCACGCAGAATAACACTGATCTGTGGCCTCAAGTAGGACAGACAGAGAAATAACACACAGAGAGAGACAGACAGAGAGAGAGAGAGACCGACTGAGAGAAACAGAGGCAGAAACGGAGACAGAGAGGAGCTGGGAGCTGGAAATAGACCAGAAGATGACTCCCTGATACAGACTGGAACTAGAAATATCTGTATTTCTAGTTCTAAATACCATCGAAGCAAACAACAACGAAAGCATGAACACCCTACCTCTGTTTAGCCTTCTTTTTTTTTTTTTATTTTAACTTTCACATATATTCCACTTTTCACATCATGGTCAAGACTAAGGGCACTTTGTCATCTTCCAGTGAATCCTAAACTAGACCTCTGAATTCCTTTTCCTCCCTCAGCATCCCTTTCTCATTGTTTTGCCATTCTTTCCCACATGAATCCCCTACAAAAAATGATAATGCAGGAAGTGAAAAATTTTCACTTATCTTTTTGCTATGACTATACAGTGCAGAGTAAAATTTGCACTTCTAAGAAATCTAAGATTCCTTCTTCAGAATTGAACCTTCTTCAGAATTGAATTGATCTAATGAACGCCATCTTCCACTTCATACTTAAATATAAACCAATCCTAAACCACGCCCTTCTCCTTATACAAACCCTGCTATTAATGTAGAACTGTGTATTATACACAACATGGCAGCTGTGTCATAATCCAGCCCAGTTCAACTATAAGCTACCAGCAAACAACAATACAGTATTCATTTCTATCTTTTCAGCCTGGAATATTATATATAATAGCACTCCATAAATGACTACTTGGTGAATACAAAGCTGTCCCACGTCAATATAATGTATATATTTCATTCTCAAAATATAGTCAACACTTTCCTCTGAGACAGAAGTGGCAAAAAAATCACATTATGATTTATGTATTTAGGTACAGAACTCTGTAAGAATTTTATTTTTCTAATTCGACCACTATGTGGTGAATTCTATAAGAGAGCTGCTAAAGACATGACTCATTTCTTTACTACAGAATGAAAGAAAATGCATGTTAAAGATTTAAACGGTTTAAAAATATGTTTACTGATTTATTGTGACCACTGTAATACTATGTACATGTAAGTTTTATGCCTTTAAAAGTTTTTATTAGCAATGCATTTCAGAGTTTCTGAATTAAACTCCACTTTTTCTCACCAAGAATTCACATAGTGGCATTGAATGCATAACATGATCAAAGATTTGGCGGCAATAATTCATGAATACCTGCATTTCACTGAATGCAAACATTACTCATATGGTCAAAACCACATTCGCTGAATTCGTTCCACTGTGGTGCTCTGTGATTTGCAGGGAAAGGTGGAGAGGAGAGGCAACTTCACCTCTACAGCTGCACAACGAGCTGTCTGGGAAGAGGGGCCGACGAGCACCTTTCCTGACATCATGACATGTCGAGCCGCAGCTCTTCATTTCCAGGCTCGGCTGTATTTTACAGAGGGACTATAAAGCCAGCACTCACCCCTTAGTTAAATTTATGAAAAGAAATTGCACTACATACTGAATACGATAAGTCTTGAAGTCCAGCTGGAATTTATGGCAACCTCAGGCTACACAAGGAATCGCTCCCAGGCATCATAATTTCTCTCTGATAGGCACGTGCATTTAGTTCTCAGAATTTTTATTTACTATAGAGATATGAAAGTTATTATGCCTATGATTAATTTAAGGGTTTTTTTCCCAAGGTGAATCCAAAGAAGATGTCAACTTAAATTTTATTGTCTTATAAATATATAAAAATCACACTTATAAGCCATAAACCAAATATAAGAAGAACAGATTCATGATACTCTCCTGTAGACTAGGACAGCAAAATATACATTAAATGCCAGAAAAAACAATAAGAGAGTTTAGAGACACAGCTCTGAGCCAGAAGATAACATGGTTCTGCTTTCTCAGAAATTGCAAAGGGAAAAAAGAGAGACTTTCATTAAATAAACAAACAAACAAGATGAAGTCACTGAGAAGTCAAGAAACAAGAGTCTAGATTCTGAAAGATGCGGGGGCGGGGGGGGCAAAAGAACCTCCTGAAATATAATCAACAGTCAAGGGAAGATTTTCTGAAGAAATGAGAATTGTGTTGATATCTGAAAGACACACGGGAATGAGAGAGCTTTTAAAAAATTCAATGCAAAAATGTCTGCTAAAGAAAACTCAAATTCTAACATTTTGTATTAGTATGTTTTTCAGCGTTTTGTTAATTATAGACACATAATTATATGGGAAACAAATTCCATTATTCTTACTTATGAAAACTACATAATTTAAAAAACAGGGAAATTTAAGCTACAAAAGCCCAGTCAAGATAAGGTCAACATAGAGCAGAACTCCCTGACTCAGAATGGGAAAACAGGGCTAAGATGTAGTAAGCAATGGCCAGGGCCAGGATCCCTGCTTAGTATGTAAACAGTTTTGTGCTATCATTACAGTGGTTGGGAACTACTAAAGCTGTGACCCAGAATGAGGGCTGTTTGAAGGTCGCTCTGCTTCAGTGAGTAAATGCTGTGGAGGAATGATGCAGTTACATGCATCCAGGGGAGGACAGTGAGTCCCTACAGGAGAGCAAAGAGATGGAGAGTCGTGGGGACAAAAAACCTTAAACTGATTAATGTGTAAGTGATGAGCTGGAGTCAAGAGAAAAGGCACAGAGAGACATCTAAAGAGCCGTGAGTTTCTGACTTGCCCATCAGATTTATGATGGAGAGAGTCACCAACTTAGTTATCAAACCAGGGATAAGTGACATGAGGTCATACTTGGCTGTCCTGAGTTGTAGATACTTTTGAGAAACTTCGCATGAAAGCTAAGACATCTAATATGAAGAGAAATTGAGAATTGGCTTACATAACCTGGATTTAAAGGAAACGTGTGAACTGAAAGTGTAATGCTAGGAATTAATTACATAGAGGGAATCAAGAAACTGAGCCCTGGAGAAATCATCCAAGAATTTAGGATAAAGTGCAGGTGTCCAAACTTACCAAAACAAAAGGTATATTGAAATTCTTTTCATCCCCGTTTCTGTCCTGAAATGAAATTATTTATATGCATAATGAGATAATATTCACATTATCTCATTATGCTTCACAATGTGGAAAATTATTCACCTACAGTCTTCTCCCAACCGACCAAGGAAATGATTAGATGTTGCATAAACTCAATAAAAGATAACTGGGTAGAATGTATACTGCCTATGCCTAATTAACCCAAAATTTAATAATAGCTATACACATAATAATGGATCACATCAATTTTGCTTCAAGTTTTTAATGCCGGAAACTTTAATTGATTCTTTTTCACAGTACTCAGTCCACCCACATATTCAACAGCAGAAGGGAAAAGATTCTTCATATTTATCAAGCAAATTCTTATGTATGAAGAACCAAAGTTCCTTCATTGTTAACAGCAACCTACTGCTATAAGTTATTGATTAAAATATATTTAAATTGCACTTAATATAAATTAATGTTTAAGAGAGAAATAAATATATTCATGTAATTTAATAAGTGTAAACATTTAGGTAATCTTATTAGTTCTTTAAAAAATTCTTACAGTGTTTTGATTCTATTTGCCCCCTTCCCCAACTCTTCCCAGATCTAACCACCCTTCCCTATTCACCCTTCAACTTGTGTCTTCTTTAGGTTTTTAAATCCATTAAGTCCAATTATGCCCACTTGGCTGTGTGGCCTTCCAGTGGGCGAATGTAGTCAAGTCACCAAGGACTGCACTTTCACAGAGCAGTGGCAGCCTGGCCCAGCTGCTATCCATCGCCAGGTTCTCCCAGTTAAGAAAAGGAGGACTTCCTGCCATCTCCCCACTGCCCCATCTAGGACCTGAGACTAGGATTTGCAAGGATTTTGTCACACCCACATAGATTTCATATGTGTTAGTGCTATGCCAGAAAATAGTTTCCGGATAATCCTCTACCCTCCCTGCCTCTTACAACTGTTGTGCTCCCTCTTCTGCATTTCGATGTGGGGAGTTGAATGTGGGTCCTGTGTATAAACAAGAAGTTCTCTTATACACTAAGCCATTTCTCCATCTCCATAAACCATATATTTTCAAAGTCAAAACCACTTTTTGGAAACATCCTACCAAGATTCACTAAATATATACCTTATAGTGAGTCATAATAAAAGAAAATTAGTATCTCTGCTAGTCAATGAATGAACTACTTGGATAGGTGGAACATTAAAGTGGGTTTTAACATGGGAAAGTAAAACAATTCAACAGTATAACCATTCAAAGAAATTTTACTTGTATCAATATATATATATATACATATATATATATATATTTGATAGGGGAAAATTCACATTTTCCTACATATACAAGATCTCCATTGCTTCTCATATGAAATATGAACTAAATTTAACCAGTTTTAGAAGCTAAATACTTGGCTTGTGTTACCCACGCTTTCCTCAACACTTCCAGAAACCATTGGTGTTTCTATTCACTACCTTAATTTTGAGAGATCACATCTCATCACTTTATTTCTAATTGTATGCTCCTCATCAATGAAGAAAGGGAGTGGAGAAAATCTACACATAGGCATTGCTTAGCCTCAAGCTGCTAATAAAGAGTGTCACTTAGGCTGAAGCTTGGGGTTCTGACTCTAATCCCAAAGTATTTTCGGCTATAACTGGCTATAAACTTGAGAATGGCTTCAGCTAGTTCTTATCCACTTACATTTCTCACTACACAGAAGTTAAAGACCCAGGATGGAATAGGGAAAGCAATTGGGGAAAGGAGAACTAAGTTCCTGTCAGAGATTACAGAGCTGGTAAGTGGTAGTGCAACTTGATGGGAGTCTCCGCACACCTTAGAGGTTGCCCTGAACACACATTTAATTCCTTGCCATTTGGTGAAGCACATTAAAATAGACGATTTTATACAGTCGGGTAAATTTAGACTTTTAACTGAAGAACTGGCATAATTAAAATAATTCTATAAGTCTTTATAGATGTATTAACTATTAAATTAAATTGTGTTGAGCTCTATATGCATGAAGAAGCCCAAATAAGCAAAATAATAATAACAGCCATTATCATTAAATTCTTCTCCCCCTGCCCCATTTCAGCTTCTAACGCTATCTTTAACCACAGAGGACACAAGACTTTGTATTCCACTTGGTACTATATCTCTCGGTATTAGCATCTAGGATGCAATATGCACTATTTCTTAGATTAAATTTGAATCCACAAAATGCAATAAAATTTTCTCCACTTATTTTAATAATAAACATTTACCAGAGAGCAAGCTTTCCAAGATAAATGTTTATAAAGCAGATACTATCCATTATCATCAGTAGGGCTGGCACATCATGGGAGCTATCCACAGAATTAATACAGGATTACACATAAGCCCTGTCCTTACATTCACAGATCCAGTGGCATTCATTTGATTAATAAAAAATTTAAATGTGTATGTTAAATATTGTCGTAAAACAATGTAAAAACAATTGCAATTACGAACATTATTAATTAACTAGAAGACAGAAATTTTATACCATTATTTAATAAAGATCATTTACTAAAGCCGGATGGTAGTGGCACACACCTTTAGTTCAGGCAATAGGGGGCAGAAGCAGATGGATCTCTGTAAGTTGGAGGCCAGCCTGGTCTACAAAGCATTTTACAGGACAGCTAAGATTACACGGAGAAACCCTGTCTGAGGGGAGTGAGAACATTAACTAAAGTCATAAGAAAATCAACAAAGAACACAGATATTTGATAAACAGAGAATATTAATTTTTTCCTCTGTCCTCCAGGAGGCACAGAATAGCATGTCTCTCCCAACCCACCACATAAAGAAGTAAACAAGTATGGACTCGAAATACTCCAAATATGTTGAGGAATCTCAAGTCACTTGTAAATAAAGAAATATTTGTAATGGCAAATATGTTTATCTATCCTACAGGTAATGCTAACACATATTGGTGGGAACATGGAAAAATTCTTCTGTTTCATGCCACAAGTTCATCCTGTTTGTACTTTTGCCTGCTCTCAGCATTGCCTACCTCCTCCTCCTCCATGCTGGGACTTTTGAATGGCTTGATCATGTACTGGTCTATGTCACAGATAAGAATAATACATAATAATCAAGCTGTATTAGAAATATACATATAATATTTTGTATCCCAAATTAGCATATTTCAGATGAGGAGAGACACACAGAGAGAGAGAGAGACAGAGAGAGAGACAGAGAGACAGAGAGAGAGAGAGAGACAGAGAGAGAGAGAGAAAGAAAACATAAAGTTAAGTTTATAGAAAGGTGAGGAGTTTCTGGTAGTAGTTAGAAAGAAAAGAATATGATTAAATGCATTGTATGGAATTTAAATAAAACTATGTAGGAGAGACTTTATAATGTAAAATACTTAGAATAGTAGGCCAAAATCATTTAACTATGTGTGACCAATTGAAGATTGATGATAACCAACAAAATGAACTCAAAGATTTTAAAGAACAGGAAATAACCAATATAAACACAGGGTGATAATTGTCCTCAGAAATACCAGTAAAATTGCCATAAACAAAGGAACACTGCTGAGAAAGAAGCATGGCCTTAAGGCCTGGAGAAAGGGACGGAAGGGAACAGCTCACAATCAAGAAAAGCTGTGACAAGTAACAGAATGTGACAAATAGCAGCAAAGTAGTAAATTCAAAAGTTGACAACATGTCCAAATTCATGTAAGCTCATTGTTTTTTTTAACTCTATAGGGTTGATCCAAGAAGGAATCACCTCCACAGTTCTATTATATTGAAAAGAAGAAGTCACAATGTAAAATATTCTAAGTACAGAATGTTTCTATTAGCTTTATTGAAATTTCTGCCATACATTGAAAATAAAGGTCTTTTATGGTATTAAAACTTTTCTAAAGAATATATAAAGACATTGTTCAGTTCATTAAAAATTTCAAAAAGACAACAATTTTAGGAATCTCAATACTTATCTTACAATATAGAGATTACTGTATTTCTTACAACATAGAAATTTCTAATAGAAATGAGGCATGTGATAACAATTATAGCAATATCCAGCACTATACCAACCAAATCACACACAAGCAACCAGTTAGTTTTATCCAAGAAGTGGAAAAGATTGTTTATTCAGAAAATCTGCAATGGCATTTACCACATTGAAATATTAGTGGGAAAAATCACCTCAGAACCAGAAGTCACAATATTCATGATGAAATAAAATCATGACACTTAATCATGATTTACAAATTGCCACCAAAATGTTATTTAAAAATTTAGATATTCATGATGAAACATAGACAAACTTAATAAATCCTAACTATCTACTAAAACCAACAAATATTCCTTGTGTTGCAACATCAGAAGCATTCCCTTTTTACATAAATAAGGGTAAGAATGCCTGTTCACATATATAGCAACTTTCTAGAGATTCTAAGCAATATGCAATCATAAGTAAAACAAAAATTTCCACCTATAAGTGAAAACCATCATTACTCACAGATGATATCGTTATTTACTAGGGAAATTCCACCAAACTACAAACCATAAGGGAAAAAAAGCTTAAAAGGCAATAACTTCAGATTAATTTCTGCTAAGTAAATATGTTTTCTATAGCAATCTCAGACCACAGTTTTACATATGCACTCATGCAGGTGTGCAGAAACAGGATATCTGTTTTCCAGATGAGTCTGTCGGCCTGGAAATGTCTCAGGAATAAGTAAAAAGCTGCACTTTCTTCCTCTTATGGAGCTGGTATTTCAGGAACAAGGACTGCAATGAACAAGTTGATCAGCATGGCATATCATGTAAAACAATGCAAGGGCACATGAGTGAAAGGTAGGGCTGGAAAGAGGTGCAGGAAGCAGCAAGGAATAAGCAAGCACATTCCAATTTAGACTGTGACAGGAGTGATGGTGCAAACCTGATTCTCAGTACTGAGGAGGCTGAGGCAGGATGATTTCATGTGTAAGACTGGGCAGAGCTACATCATAAGGAGACCCTATTGTAAAAATAAACAATAATCAAAGATAATATAGATTGTATAGCTATGGAAAATATTAAAGAAAATTGGGTTAACTGGGAAAAATGGGATGAGACTTTAAAATATCCAAGTGAACAAACCAAACAAAGAAAGCCTCAAACTCAAATTCAATAAGGCAGGAGCATTTATACAGTGTTTTAGAAACTCATGGAAGCCTGGAATGTGAACGCAATATATAGCAGGAGAGAAGAGAGGTAAATAGTTGGGAATACAGCGAGGCTCAGAAGCCATCATGCTTGGAATTCCCTGGGACTATGACTAAGACAGACAGACTCTGAAAAGATTTCAACAAAGAAATGTTATAGGTTGACTCCTTTTTGAATAATGGCTCTAGCTACTGTGTTTATCGGAAAATAAGGACAAAAGCAGAGACTAGTGAAAAAATTTCTGCAATAAACTTAGTTACAGATGAAGGACACGTAGCAAGAGCCAGAGTGAGGGCTGGTGATAGGGGAGGAGGTATTAGGGAAACGGCGCTGGTGTTTTGAAAGGAAAGATCATTTTCAAGAACATAGAGAAATAATTTCTTCCATATCAAAGGTGAGAGGAGACAGACAGATGGACACCCGAGGCTCAGGATAACTGTCGAGGGCTTAAACAAAGGAGCGGAAAGGGTAGCACTTCTATTAACAAATGTGGTAAAGTGGGTGGAGACAACTGTGGCAGGAAATACGCTGTTGGGTACTTAAAATCAGAGCTTAGGAATATGTCAGCAGAACTCAAAGCCATGTCACACAGAGAGAGTGACAAAAGACATACAAGAACTGAATGCTGATCTACATACAGGGTTCAGGAGTGAGGCACAAACAGTAAATGATAGTAAGAATCATTTATAAGCAGCAGCAAGGCCTAAGAAATGGCTGTGAGAATGAGTGGCTGACGATGATGAACTGTGCTCACTGGGGACAAATGTCAAGAAGTTCAAAGTCCACAGTATTAGAAGCATTACGAGATCATTTAAATCATTAAGTGTAGGGTCAGAATCATAAAGAAAATGGCAATGTCTCCGGGATTCATTGCTTTCCATTTATAAAAATCACTAGAGTTGGATGGTGGTGGTGCACGCCTTTAATCCCAGCACTCGTGAGGTAGAGGCAGGTGGATCTCTGTGAATTCAAGGCCAGCTTGGTCTACAAGAGCTAGTTCCAGGACAGGCTCCAAAGCTACAGAAAAACCTGGTCCAGAAAAAGAAGACGAAAAGAAGGAGGAGGAGGGAGGGGAAGGAGGAGGAAGAGGAGGAAAAGGAAGAAGAAGAAAAGAAATCACTAGAAAAGATGTGCTTAAAATAAGCAATTATTATGATTGGGATTTTCTGATCAAAATGAGAATCAAAGAAGGGAATATTCAAGAAACAGGGAAGGAACATGGTTAGAAGTGACAAAGGAAGAAAAGGTCCAGAGCACTGACTGAGTATAGAGAAAATAAACACCCCTAACTGCGCTTTCAAATCATGGCATGCTGGAGCTGGCTCAGGAGACTGATCGTCAATACCAGTCTCCAATGCAAATTCAGCTACATTAGATTGTAGCTTCAACCACTGAACTGTATTTCTAACACCATCACCTCCCCCCATGCTGCTCTTTAAGAAACCGACTCCTAAACACTTGCCAGGACTCCACTGGCTGCACAGCTATCACTAGGAGCAGCTAGATTTCCAGTGGCACAGGACAGAAGGAACACTACAGCGGAACAAGAAAACTGAACTTGAGGCCATTAAGTACCAACAGTTTCAGAAGTTAGGGAAAGAGGAATTGGTTGGTCAGAAAGAGTGATGTGCTGAGATTAAAGTTCTGAAAATATATGATCAGTTGGGAATCTTGGGTTTCTTCGGATGTTCAGAAGAAAATAAAGAAAATGGTATGGTGCTGATAAAAGACAGTACAGAGGGACAAAGAAGATGTACTGCTCAGAATCTTCCATTTGACTCTGGCTGGAAGAGCCAAGATGACCTGTTTGGTCTTATTCTGGGTGTCCCTGTACTTTGCTGTCTTTTGCTACTGGAGCTCTGCTGAGGCGCGGTCCTATTCCAAGTTTGAGAGTTCCTGCTCCACTCCTGCTGATGGAGACATGGAGTTGGGCAGAGTGATGATCTTGTACTGACCGTATTAGCACCCTCTTGGAATCTGTTGGAGAAGGCCTTGAAGCCAAGAAAGAAACAAGTCATTGATTTTTAAAAGATCACTTACAACAGCAAAAGTATAAAATACTTAAAATTAAGTTTAACACAAACAAATATAAGATCTGCATGGAGAAAATGTTTTAAAAGTTAATGCAAGACATTGAAAGAAAATGTGAGGCAATTAATCACAGAAATTTAAGCAGTAAGAGACCCAATGTTAGAGAGAGAGAGAGAACCTTTTCACTGATGGATAAGTCAAGGATATGCTTTCTATAAAAGTTAGGAGGAAAAATGTTTTCAAATTATACACAAAAAAATAAATGTATAAGAATAGATAAAAATGCTACTGAAAAAGAATAGGGCTAAAAGATTTTGAGATATATCCAAACATTAAATATAGATGAATTATATATTATATAATATCAATATAATACTATAATATACCACATTATAATATACAAATGTAATTTGTATAATATATATATATATATATATAATGTAATAAATACAAGTTTACTATTCCACAGAAGTAAAAAAAAAAAAGAAATGGAAAGTCCAGAAAGAAAAACATATCCACATAGAATGAAACAGGTTTAAGCAGGACACTGTTAAAATAATCTATGGGACTAAAGAAAATTGTAAGAAAAATAAAAATACTACACACTGAAACAAGAGATTAAGCTAACTATTGCTGAGAAAATAAACAACAAATTGTTGCTTGTATTGTAGACTACAAAATAGTTCAACTGATAATATGAGTTATTTCCTCCAAAAACAAAAAAAAACTAGTAAAGAAAAGCATAATAAATTCAAACTAAAACAATGATAAAATAAAGATAAATGTAGAAAAAAAGTGACATTGCAAACAGGAAAATCATACTAAAATCTAATGGATCAAAATACTAATTCCTTAAAAAGAAACAGTAAAACTGATAAACACCTATGTAAAAAAGATGAATAATGGCAAAGCAAAGGAGACTAAAATCACAAACAAGAATGGAGCAGAGGAAATCACAATAGATTCTGCCATCTCTAGAAGAATAGCAAGATGATATTAGCGACGTATGACTGTAAGACAAAAAACTTAGATGAAACAGAACAATTCCTTGTGTGACATAAACAGCCAGAACTCATTTAAAGAGAAATATCCTAATATAACCACAAGATTATTAAAGAAGCTGCCTTAGTAAGTGCTCCCAAAATAGAAATCTTGAGGTCCAAATGATTTTATTGATGAATTTACTAAATTTTTACTGTTTTTTTCCTTCTATTTATTTATTTTACATTCCAACAACAGTTCTCCCACCCACCCCTCCTCCTGTCCCCCTCATCTTCCCCACAGGCCATGCACCATCCATGCCTCCCAAAGGGTAGGACTTCCCATGGGGAGTCAACAAAGTCTGGCATATTAAGTTGAAGCAGGACCAAGTCTGTCCATCAGGGCTGAGCATGGCATCCCACCACTGGGAATGGGCTCTAAAGGTTAGATTTTGGTCCCACTGCCAGGGACCCGTCAGATAGACCAAACTACACAAACGTCGCCCACTTGCAGAGGGCCTAGACCCATCCCGTGCAGGCACAACTGTCAGTCTAGATTTCATGAGTGCCCAAGAGCTTGGTTCAACTTTGTAGATTTCGCCTTCATGATCTTGACCCACCCCTTGCTCATATAATCCCTCCTCCTTCTCTATTCCACTGGATTCCCAGAGCTCAGCCTGGTGCTTGGCTGGGGATCTCTGCATTTGCTTTCATCACTTACTGGATGAGGGTTCTATGATGAAAGTTAGGGTGTTCACCAATCTTATTACAGGGGAAGGACAGTTTGGACACCCCCACCACAATTGCTAACAGTCTTAGCTGGGTCATCCTTGTAGATTCCTAGGAAATTTCCTAGCATCAGGTTTCTCCCTAACCCCATAATGGCTCCCTCTGTCAAGATAATCACTTTCATTGTTCTCCTGTGGGCTGAATCGAGAATAAAGGAGGCTGGAGTGGCCACGTTAGTAACAAAACTGTGACAACTATGCCAAATGCATAACAGTTAGAAAAGGGCCCGATATTCAAAAAGTAACAACACAAAGCCCTTGAAGAATACTCCCAGCCAAGATGGTGCTATAGGGGAGCAAGGGGGGAGGAGATCTGACTTGTTTACAAAAAGATGATTGGAGTTAGAGATGAGGTAAGATGAAGTAAAGTCCCTGATGTCCTTGTGATCCCCAGTAGGGGCTGTAGGAGCACCAGCTCATGCGGAGGTGACAGTTGATGAGATTAGCTAATTTCCCTTGCGCTTCTTCTGGGATGTATAGGTTCTCTCTTTATAAATTGCATGCTGTAATGAAATAAATGAGTTCCTGCTTGACTCAACTCCCTGCTGCATCTGATTGTCTCAGGGACACGGGGGAGGGGGTGTCTACAGAGGGACCTCACACTCTCCCACTCCATCTCTCCCACAGCTTGACCACCCTGATCCATCTTTTACCCGTGCCCCTTCACCTACCCCACTATCGCCCCACTTACTCCCAGTTTACCTGGAAGATCTTCATTTTACCCTAGCTTTTCTGTAGTCTGGTTATCCTTTGCTTTACGTCTAGTATCCACTTATAAGTGATTACATATCATGTTTATCTCTCTGGGTCTGGGATACCTCAAACAGGATCATTGTTTCTAGTTCCATCTATATGTCTGCAAATTTCATGGTGTCATTGTTATTTACAGCTGAGTAATGTTCCATTGTGTAAATGCACAATTTCTTTATCAATTCTTCGGTTGATGGACATATAAGTTGTTTCTAGGTTCTGGCTATTATGAACTATGCTGCTATCAACATTTTCGATGAAGTGTCCTTGTGGTATGAATGTGCATTCCTTGGGTATATGCCCAAGAGTGGTATCACTAGATCTTGAGGTAGGTAGATTGATTCCCAATTTCCTGAGAAACTGCCATACTGATTTCCAAAGTGGCTATACCCATTTGCAATTCCACCAGCAGTGGAGCGGTGTTCCCCTCACTCCACATCCTCTCCAGCATAAGCTGTCATCAGTGTTTTGCATTTTAGTCATTTTGATTGGTGTAAGATGGTATCTCAGCATCATTTTGATTTGCATTTCCCTAATGATTAAGGATGCTGAGCAATTTCCTAGATGTCTTTCAGCCATTTGCGATTCTATTGAGAATTCTCTGTTTAAATCTGTACCCCATTTTAAATTCAATTGTTTTGAATTTTCATGTCTAGGTTCTTGAGTTCTTTATATATTTTGGAAATCAGCCCTCTCTCAGATTTGGGGTTGGTGAAAATCTTTTCCCAATCTGTAGGCTGTCATTTTGTCTTATTTTACTATGTCCTTTGCCTTATAGAAGCACCTCGTTTTCAGGAGATCCCTTTTATTGATTATTGCTTTCAGTGTCTGTGCTACTGGTGTTACATTTAGTAATTAGTCTCCTGTGCCAATACAATCAAGGATACTTCTCATTTTCTCTTCTATAAAATTCGGTGTAACTGAACTTAAATTATGGTCTTTGGACTTGAGCTTTATGAACAGTGATAGATACGGATATATTTGCTATCTTCTATATGTTGACATATAGTCGTGCCAGCACAGTTTGTTGAAGACACTTTGTTTTTCATTGTATAGTTTCAGCTTCTTTGTCAAAAATCAGGTGTTCAGAGGTGTGTGGATTAATATCCAGGTCTTCGTTTCAATTCCATTGCTCAACCTGACTGTTTTAATGACAATACCATCTGTTTTTGTTACTGTAGCTCTATAATAGAGCTTGATGTCAGGGATGGTGATGCCTCCAGAAGTTCCTTTATTATACAGAATTGTTTTGGCTGTTCTGGGTTTTTCACTTTTCCATATGAAGTTTACTATTGTTCTTTCAAATTCTGTGTAGAATTGTATTGGGATTTTGATGTGAATAACTTTGAATCTGTAGATTGCTTTTGGTAGGATTGTCGCTTTTATTATGTTGATCCTACTTATCCAAGAGCATGGGAGATATTTACATTTCCTGGTATCTTCTTCAATTTCTTTCAAAGACTTAAAATTCTTGTTGAACAGGTCTTTCACTTGTTTGGTTTCTGTTACCCCAAAATATTTTATGTTATTTGTGGCTATTATGAAGGGTAATGTTTCTCTGATTTCTTTCTCAACTACTTTATCATTTGTATATAGGAGGGTTACCGATGTTTTTTAGTTGATCTTATATCCTGTCACATTACTGAAAGTGTTGGAGTTCCCTGGTAGAATTCTCGGGATTGTTCGCAGTATTGTATATTGCGAATAGCAAAAGTTTGACTTCTTAATTTCCAATTTGTACTCCCTTGATCTCCTTTGGTTGTCTTATTACTCTCTCTAGAACTTCAAAAACTATGTTGAACAGATATGGAGTGGACAGCCTTGTCTTGTTCCTGATTTTAGTGGAACCACTTTGAGTTTCTCTCCATTTAATTTGGTGTTGACTGTTGGCTTGCTGTATATTGCTTTCATTGTGTTTAGATGGATATGTTCCTTGTATCCCTGCTCTATCTATGACCGTTATCATGAAGGGTGTTGGATTTTGTCAAATGCTTTTTCAGCATCTAATGAGATAATCATATGGATTTTTTTCTTTCAGTATATTTATATGATGGATTACATTGGCAGATTTTTGTATATTGAACCATCCCTGAATCTCTGGGATGAAGCCAACTTGATCATGGTAGATAATTATTTTATATGTTCTTGGATTCAGTTTGCCTGTATTTTATTCAGTATTTTTGCATCAGTGTTCATGGGAGAGATTGGTCTGTAATTTGCTTTCTTGGTGGAGTCTTCATGTGGTTTGGGTATTAGGGTAACTAGCCTCAGAGAAGAAGTTTGGCAATGTTCCTTTTGTTTAATTATGTGGGTCATTTTGAGGAGTACAGGCATTAGCTCTTCTTTGAAGTTCTGGTTGAGTTCTGCACTAAAACCAGTCAGGTCCTGGGCTTTTTTGATAAGTGCATCTACATCTTTGTTCTTTGTAGTTTATAGGTCTATGTAAAATGTTCACCTGGTCTTTATTCAATTTTAGTATTTGGTACCTAACCTGAAAATTGTCCATTTCTTTTACAGTTTTCAGTTTTGTGCGGTACATGTTTTTATACTATGTCCTAATGATTCTTTGGATTTTCTCAGTGTCTGTTGCTATGTCACACCTTTTCATTTCTGATTTTGTTAATTCGGATGTTCTCTCTCTGTCGTTTGATTAGTTTGGATAAAATCTTGTTGATTTTCTCAAAGAGCAAGCTCTTTGTTTCATTGATTCTTTGTATTGTTTTCTTTGTTTTGATTTTGTTTATTTCAGCCCCCAGTTTGATTATTTCCTATTCTCTACTCCTCCTGTTGAGTCTGTTTCTTTTTGTTCTAGAGCTTTCAGCTGTGCTGTTAAGTTACTAGTGTGAGATCTCTTTACCCTTTATGTAGAGGCACTTAGTGCTGTGAGCTTTCCTCTTAGCACTGCTTTCATAGTGTCTTATAGGTTTGGGTATGTTGTGCCTTCATTTTCACTGAATTCTAGGAAGTCTTTAATTTTTTTTATTTCTTCCTTGACCCAGGAGTGATATAATTGAGCACTGTTCAATTTCCATGAGTTTTCTAGGTTTTCTGCAATTAATATTGTTGTTGAATTCTAAATTTAAGTAATGGTGGTCTGATAAGATATAGGGGGTTATTCCTTTATTTTTTTATCTGTTGAGGTTTGCTTTGTTACCAAGCATGTGATTAATTTTACAGAAAGTTCCATGAGGGGCTGAGAAGAAGATATATTCTTTTGTGTCTTGATGAGATGTTCTGTAGATGTCTGTTAAGTCCATTTGAGTCATGACATCTGTTAGTACTCTTATTTCTCTGTTAAGTTTCAGTCTGGTTGACCTGTCCACTGGGGTAAGTGGATGTTTAAGTCTCCTACTATTAGTGTGTGGGGTTTGATGTGCAATTTAAACTTTAGTAATGCTTTTTTTTTTTTTTTACATATGTGGGTACTCTTGTATTTGAGGCATAAATGTTCAGGATTAAGACTTCATCTTGATGGATATTTCCTGTGATGGGCATAAAGTGTCCTTCTCTATCTCTTCTGATTTATTTTAGTTTGAAATCTATTTTGTTAAGTATTAGGATAGCTACACATGCTTGTTTCGTGGCTCCATTTGATTAGAATATCTGTTCTAATCCCTTTACTCTGAGATAATGTCTGTCTGTCTTTGAAGTTTCTTGTATATAGTGAAGGATGGATTCTGCTTTCTTATCCATTCTCTTAGCCTGTGTCTTTTTATAGGTTAATTGAGTCGATTGATAATAAGAGATATTAATGGCCAATGATTAATTCCTGTTATTTTTTCAGTGGTAGTGTTTGTGTGTTTCCCTTCTTCAGGGTTTGCTGGTATGAGGTTATCTGTTGCCTGTGTTTTTAATGGTACAGTTAGCGTGTTTGGTTTGGAGTTTTCCTTCTAGTACTTTCTGTAAGTCTGGGTTTGTGAATAGGTATTGTTTAATTTTGGTTTTGTCATGGAATATCTTGTTTTCTCCATTGGTGGTGATTAAAAGCTTTGCTCAATATAATAGTCTGGGATTGCATATTTGGCATTTTTCCTTTGCAGCTCTTATATTCTTTCTTTATTCTATATGTTTGTGTTTTGATTATTGCATAGTGAGGGGACTATATATTTTGGGTTCAATATATTTGATGTTGTATAAGCTTCTTGTACCTTCATAGGCATATCCTTCTTCAGGTTGGAGATGTTTTCTTCTATGATTTTGTTGAATGTATTTTCTGTGCCTTTGAGCTGGAGTTCTTCTCCTTTTTCTATTCCTATTATTCATTGGGTTTTTTCATGGTGTCCTAGATTTCCTGAACACTTTGTGTTAAGAATTTGTTAGATTTATCATTTTCTTTGACTGATGAATATCTTCAACATTTGAGATTCTCTCTTCCATCTTTTGTATTTTGTTGGTTATGCTTGCATCAGTAGATTCTGTTTGTTTACCCAGATTTTCCATTTCCAAAATTCCCTCAGTTTGTGTTTTCTTTATTGCCTCTATTTCAGTTTTCAAGTTTTGAACTGTTCATCACCTGTTTGATTGGTTTTTTTTTCTTGGTTTTCTTTAAGGGATTTGTTGATGTCTTCTAATTTTTTTGTCTATCTGTTCCTCCGTTTCTTTAAGGGAATTTTTTATTTTCTCTTAAAGGGCCTCTATCATCTTCACAAAGTTAATTTTAGGGTAATTTTATTCTGCTTCTTCTACCTCGGGATATTCAAGTCTTGCTGTTAGAGAACCACTAGGCTCTAGTGGTGCCACATTGTTCTTTAGGTTGTTGAATGCATTCTTGTAATAACATCTACCCATCACTTCCTCCAGTTGGTAAGGGCAGGCAGTGTCTGGAGGGGTGGATGGTTAGGTTTGGGGGGCAGAGTGGGGTTTGTAGACTGCAGGGTCCAATAGGGGGAGCTAAGGGATGGCCTGCCCAGAGGAGCCTTCCCTGGTGATTATTTAGTGGTTCTTGGTGGGGCATGCTCCCAGGATCTAGAGCCTAGGGACTGGGCTGTCCAGCTGGGAAGCCGGTCACTCACTTCTTGATCGAATAGGTGTAGGCCAAATTTACTGAATTTTTAAAAAGTAAATTGAAAATACTCAGCAGTAAAAATGAACAAATTAATGAGCCATGCGATATCTTGGATGAATCTCAGAGGAATTATGTTTCAGAGATCAACAATTTCAGAGTAAAATAGGCAAAAATTTATGAAATGTTATTTCATAGTAGATAAAATATAAATTACCCATAGTAAAAAGTACATGTTCCATTTAATAACTAGAAAAATGAAAATTAATACCTAATGAGGTAATATATTTTACTCATTAGTCTGACAAAAATTAAGAACCCTGGTAATTTCAACTGTTGGAAAAATGTACAGAGGAAGAATTCTACACATAAGTTTTCAAATATGCCCAACTGGTTTGGAATAATAGTACAGTCTAATTAAGTCTTTATGTTAATTTCACACTGAGGTTATTTTCCCACAAATGCTTTTCTGTGAATGTCAGTGATGTGTACTGGGTAATATTTACGGCAGTCATTGGATTAAGAACATGAAGATAGTCTGAACATTAAGAATAATAAAACAAACAGGAAAGTCACTGTGAACTGAATTACAGCCATGTACATCCTGGAAGAGCCTCAGAAACAAAACAGTAAACTGAAAAGACAAGTTACAACAGACTATATTTATAATATTCTATAACTTCTATTTTTGTTTAATTTATATATTATACTCAAATATATAATATTTGTTTTTAGTATTTTAACACATTAACCCATAATTTTTACGAATTTTGTACTTTGAAACATATACTGCACTTCTTGTTACTGAAGATTTGTTGCCTTTTTTCTTTCTTTTTCTTTTCCTTTTTTTCAGGTTTCTTTTTTTTTCTTGGCTTTTTGAGAAGATTTTACTGTGTAAACCACGGTAGCTATGAACTTTCTTGATCCTCCTGTGTCAGGCTCCAGAGTGCTGAGACTATAGCTTTGTACAACCATGTGTAGTGGCTGCTGTTTCCACAGTGATGGAAGTCCTGAGCATCTTTCTACTGCAAGCTTTTATTGTGATCCTCAGTTACACATTTCTAATTCAAAATAAGTAATTAAGCATAATCCTGAGAATGATCAGAATTTCTTAATTGCTTATTTTGTGATTCACATTTAGTCTCAGTACATAAACATAATATATTTAGCATAATAAAATAATTTGTATTTACTTAATTTTCTACCCAAAAAGAATTATAACTAAATTGACTTAATCCTTATGAATTTGCTACAGGACAATATTATGAATAAATATTGTGCTAATTTATTTCCTTGGAGATTTATAAGTGAATTATTCCAACTATTGAAGAAATTCAACACCATTTGCTAATTATTAGTATGAAAATTCTTACTTGGACCTCATCACAGACTTTGTAATGCTTTCCATGTATTCAAACTCTGAAACAACGAAAAACTAATTTCTTACTAACTTTACACATTTGAAATATGGTAATCTCACATTATAAAACAACATATACAATTACTGGAAGAATTTTAAGTAGGTATTCACTTAATACGAGTGTAACAAGTCTACTATAGGTAGATGATAACAGCCAAAAACAGAAGCTAACATCAGCTACAAGAATATAAAAAGCTCTGGGTCTCAGCTTTTAGGTGAAGGCCCATGAAGTGCACTACCATCGAGCTGGAATGGCATAACAAATGGTACACAGCATCATGCCAGTGTTGCCCTATCACTACATCCATGACAACATTTGTTGTCATGATGGTCCTTCTGAGATGGAATCTTTTTAATTTTTTCTGTATTTATTTTATGTGTATTGGGTGTTGTACCTGCATATATGTCTGTGTACCAAATGTGTGCCTAGTGTCCCAGGAGGCTAGGATGGGGATCAGATCCACGGGGACTGAATGTTGCAGATGGTTGTGAGCTCCATTTTGGGTGTCTAGAATTGAACATGGATCACATAGAAGAGGATCGAGTGCTTTTAACTGCTGAACCATCTTTCATGCCCTGTGAGACAGAATCTTAAAACTACCTTAATTTACACTTGCCTGTTGAAGCAAGTTAAGGGACAGGGAATAGTAGATGATAGTAATTAAAGAGGTGCATTCCTGTGGGCAAACAGCTTCATTAAAGGGGATAAAGTAGAGTGGATGCTAAGCCAAAAGAAGGCAGATATGACCTGCCATATGAAAACCTACTATGTCACAACACAATTGACATTTATAATCAAATGATTGAAAGGGTAGCAGAATACATATGAAATGAAAGGAGAGATACTGTGTGTTAAAGAATTAAGTGGGGATTGGGATATAGAAAATGAGACAGAGGAGAGGGTGAGGGTAGGTTAACCAAAACTAAGGATGGATAAATAAAATCTTACATTAACCCACTAGTCAGTAAAATATTTCTAAACACAAGTTTAAAGCAGATCTTAAACTGCAGGGGTAACAATGTTGTTCCCAGAAAAGAGAGATTTTTTTTCTTTTTTCTTTAAAAGGTTTTTTTTTTCATTTTGCATACCAACTCCAACTCCCCCTACCTTGCCTTCTCCAAACCCCAATTCCAGCCCCATCTACTCTTCAGAGGCGATCCTCACTTGGGAAGTCAACAAAGTCTGGAATATCAAGTTGAGGCAAGACCAAAGCGCCCCACCCCACCTCAAGGCTTAGCAAGGTATCCCTTCATAGGCAGTGGGCTCCAAAAAGCTAGTTCATGCACCTGGGTAAGTCCTGGTCCCACTGCCAGAGCTCCCCACAAACAGATCAAGCCACATAACTGTTATCCACATTCCGAGGCCTAAATCAGTCCCATGTGGGTTCCACAGGTCTATTCTTTTGTGTTTGCATGGAATGTTCTATATCTGTCTGTTAAGTCCATTTGAATCATAACATCTGTTAGTTCCCTTATTTCTCTGTTAATTTTCAGTCTGGCAGATGCGCCCAGTGGTGATTGTGAGGTGTTGAAGATTTCTACTATTAGTGTGTGGGGTTTGATGTGCAATTTAACTTTGTTAATGTTTCACTACAAATGTGGGGGCTCCAGTATTTGGGGCATAAATGTTCAAAATTGAGACTTCATCTTGATGGATTTTTCCTGTGATGAATATGATTTTTCTTCTTCATCATTTTAATAAATTTACATTTGAAGTCTATTTTGTTAGATATTATGATAGCTACACCAGCTTGTTTCTTAGATCAGTTTGATTGGAAAATATTTACCCAACCTTTTACTCTGAGGTAATGTCTGTCTTTGAAGTTGAGGTGTATTTCTTGTATGCAGCAGAAGGATGGGGCCTGTTTTCATAACCATTCTGTTAGTCTTGTCCTTTTTAGAGGCAAATTGAGCTCACTGATAATAAGAGATATTAATGAGCAGTGATTGTTAATTCCTGCTATTTGTACTTTTGTTGTTTTATGTTTCCCTTCTTTGAGCCTTGCTGGTGTGAGATTATCTATTGCCTGTGTTTTCATGGGTGCAGATAACTCATTTGGGTTGAAGTTTTCATTCTAGTACTTTCTATAGGACTGGATTTGTGGATAGGTATTGTTTAAATTTTGTTTTATCATGAAATATCATGCTTTTTCTGTCTATGGTGATTGAAAGCTTTGCTCAGTATAGAAGTCTGGGATGGCAGCCAAGGTTTCTTAGCATCTGCAGAATGTCTGTCCAGGATCTTCTGCTTATATGATTTCCGTTGAGAAGTCAGGAGCAATTCTGATAGGTCTGCTCTACATTTTATTCCATCTTTTTCCTTTGCAGCTCTTACTATTCTTTTTCAATTCTGTATGTTTAGTGTTTTGATTATAAATTGGGAGGTTTTTGGTTTTGGTTTTTTGTCTAGTCTATTTGGTGTTCTTTAAGCTTCTTGTACCTTCATAGGTTTATCCTTCTTCAGGTTGGGAAAGTTTTCCTCGATGATTTTGTGGAATATATTTTCTGTGCCTGGGAGCTGGAGTTCTTTCCCTTCTTCTATCTCTATTATTCTTAGGATTGGTCTTTCCATCGTGGCCCAGATTTCCTGGATGTTTTGTGTTAAGAAACTGATAAATTGGTGGACACCCTATTCTCTATACCTTCATACAGGGCAAAACTCTGGGCCCCTCCCCTACCTGCCTCAACTTCTATAGGCAGCCAGCAAGATTCTTACAGGTAGGCTACTCCAACATACCCATCCCATTGATCAGACCCTGTAAGCTACAAGTCTCACTCTGCCCCCAAACTCTCCTGTCCCCCATGACCTCAGAAGAACTCTGAAACACAGGACGCAACTGCACATAGAGGACAAGGAGGTGAGTGACTACTAACCTGGTGGAAAACCACACTCTCTAGGCCCTCCATTCGGGGGCAAAACTCCAGGCCCCTCCACAACCTGCCTTAGCTTCACTAGCCAGCCAGCAGGCAAACTTCCTATTGGTAGGCTGCTCCAACACCCCCATCCCATTGATCAGACCCTGTATGTTACAAGTCCCACTCTGCACCCAAACCTTTCTATCCCCCATGACCTCAGAGGGACTCTGAAACACAGTCTGCAACTATACAAAGAGGACCAAGAGGTAGGCTGCTCCAACACCATACACCATCAATTGGACTCTGTAAGCTACAAGTCCCACTCTGCCCTCAAACCATCTTATCCCCGGAGACCTCAGAGGAATCCTGAAGAACAGGCTGTGACTACACAGAGAGGAACAAGAGAGCAGGCCAAGAGAGACCTCAGTGGCTGTTTTTTATTTTTTCTTTTTCTTTTTTAATGATTTTTATTGAGCTCTACATTTTTCTCTGCTCCCCGTCCTGCCTCTTCCCTGCTCTTCATCCCCCCCCCCCCCCCGCCAAGTTCCCCATGCTACCAATTTACTCAGGAGATCTTGTCTTTTCCTACTTCCTGTGTAGATTAGATCTATATAAGTCTCTCTTAGTGTTCTCATTGTTGTGTAAATTATCTGGGAATATGATTTGTAGGCTAGTTTTCTTTGCTTTATGTTTAAAAAAAACTTATGAGTGAGTACATGTGATAATTGTCTTTCTGTGTCTGGGTTACCTCACTCAAAATAATGTTTTCTAGCTCCATCCATTTTCCTACAAATTTCAAGATGTCATTATTTTTTTTTCTGTTGTGTAGCTCTTCCAATCAAATGGACCTAAGAAACAAGTGGGTATACTTATCCTAATATCTAACAAAATAGACTTCAAAACTTATATCAATCAGTAGAGATGAAGAAGGACACTTTGTTCTCGTAACTGACCCCAATAATTCTACCAGGGGACTCCTACAGCTGATCAGTGATATGGCAGGATATAAGATCAACTAAAAGAAATCAGTAGCCCTCCTATATACAAATGATAAAGAAGCTGAGAAAGAAATCAGAGAAACATCACTCTTTACAACAGCCACAAATAACATAAAATATCTTTAGGTAACACTAACCAAAAAAGTGAAAGACCTGTTCTACAAGAACTTTAAGTCTTTGAAGAAAGACATTGAAGAAGATACCAGGAAATGAAATGATCTCCCATGCTCTTGGATAGGTAGGATCAACATAATAAAATGACAGTCCTACCAAATGCAATCTACAGATTCAATGCATTCCCCATTAAATCCCAACATAATTCTTCACAGACCTCGAAAGAACAATAATCAACTTTAAATGGAAAAGCCAAAAACCCAGAAAATCCAAATCATTTATAATAAAGGAACTTCTAGAGGCATCCCTGACATCAAGCTCTATTACAGAGCTACAGTGATGAAAACAGCTTAGTATTAGCATAAGAACAGTCAGCTTGACCAATGGAATCAAATCAAAGACTTGGATATTAATCCACACACAGCTGAACAACTAATTTTAGATAAAGAAACTAAGATTATACAATGGAAAAAAAAAACGCATCTTCAACAAATGTTGCTGGCATAACTGGATGTCAATATGTAGAATCATGCAAATAGATCCATACTTATCGCTATGCACAAAACTCAAATCCAAATGGATTAAAGACCTCAGTATAAATCCAATCACACTGAACCTGATGGAAGAGAAAGTGGGAAGTAGCCTTCAATATATGAGTACAAGAGACCTCTTACTAAGTATAACCCCAGTAGCGCAGACACTGAGAACAACAATAAATAAATGGGACCTTCTAAAACTGAGAAGCTTCTGTCAAATAATGGACACAGTCAATAAAATAAAAAGAGAGTCTACTGAATGGGAAAAGATCTTCACCAACCCCACATCAGACAGAGGACTGATCTCCAAAATATATAAAGAGCTCAAGAAATTAGAAATCAAATTTCCCAATCATTCAATTTAAAAAAAGAGGGTATACCTCTAAACAGACAATTCTCAAAAGAAGAATATCAAATGGTTGATAGACACTAACGAAAATGTGTTACATTCTTAGCCATCAGGGAAATGCAAATAAAAAATGACTCTGAGATACCATCTTACACCAATCAGAATGGCTAAGATCAAAAACACCTATGATAGCTTATGCTGGAGAGGATGTGAAGTAAGGGGAACATTCCTCCATTTCTGATGGGAATGCAAACTTGTATAATCATGCTGGAAATCAATATAGCAGTTTCTCATAAAATAAGGAGTCAACCTACCTCAGGACCCAGCAATATTATTCTTGGGCATATACTCAGTGGATGCTCAATCGTACTACAAGGACATTTGTTTAACTATGTTCATAGCAGCATTATTTGCAATATTCAGAACATGGAAACAACCTAGATGCCCCTCATCCAAAGAATGGATTTAAAAAAAAAATGTGATACATTTACAAAATGGAGTATTACTCAGTGGTTAAAAAAAAAGATACCTTGAAATTTGCATGCAAATGGATGGAACTAGAAAAAAACATCCTGAACCCAGACCCAGAAAGATGAACATGGTATGTACTCACTCATAAGTGGATACTAGTTATAAAGCAAGGGATAACAAGCCTGTAGTCCATGACTGTAGAGAAGCTAAGTAACAAGGAGAACCCTAATAAAAATATATATGGATCCAACTGGGAAGAGGAGATAGACAAGATTTCTTGACCAAATTGTGATCATGGGGTGGGGAGGAGGGAGGGAAGAAAAAGAAGAAGATGGGGGCATGGGAGAGGGAGGAGAACTTGAGATAATGGGATATTTGAGATAAAGGAGGGACAGAGATGGAGAGAAAGGAAAGAGTTATTTTAATTGAGGGAGCCATAATGGGACTAGCAAGAAACTTGGCACTAGAGAAATTCCCAGGAATCCACAAGGATGACCCCAGCTAAGACCCTAAACAATAGTAGAGAGGGTGCCCAAACTGGCCTTGTCCTACAGTTACATTGATTAATATCTTAAATGTCACCATAGAACCTTCATCCAGCATCTGATGGAAACAATGGCAGAGACCTGGATCAGAGTGCTGGGCTGAGCTCCCAAAGTCCCGTTGAAGAACAGGAAGAGTGAGAATATGAGCAAAGAAGTCAAGACAATGATGGGGACACCCACCTGAGCTAATGGGAGCTCACCAATTCCAACGGGACATGAAAGTAACCAGCATAGAACCAAAGTAGACCCACTGAATGTGGGTGACAGTTTATGCCCGGGGAAGACTGCAGGGCCACTGGCAGTGGCACCAGGATTTATCCCTACTGCTTGTACTGGCTTTTTGGGAACTCATTCTCTTTGGATGGATACCTTGCTCAGCCTACATATAGTAGGGAGGATCTTTGACCCTCCCCAAAGCAATGTGCCTCACCCTCTCTGAAAAGTGGGTGGATGGTGGCAGGAGAAGGTGGAGGGAATGGAAGAAGGGGAGGGAGTGGGAACTTGGATTAGTATATAAAATGGAAAATGATAGCTTATTTACTTTTGAAAAAATAAAAAATACTTGGATTTAACATTTTCTTTGACCAATGAATCTGTTTCTTTATTGTATCTTCAATGCCTGAGATTCTCTCTTCTATCTCTTGTATTCTGTTGGTTATGCTTGTGGTTCCTGTTCATTTACCCAGGGTCTTCCAATTCTAGAATTCCCTCAGTTTGGTTTGTTTTCTGCCTCTATTTCAATTTTCAGTTCTTGAAATGTTTCCCTCACCTGTTTGTTTTTTCTTGGCTTGCTTTAAGAAAATTTATTGATTTCCTTAAATTTTTTGTTTGTGTTATAGAGAAATTTTCATTTCCTCTTTAAGGGCCTCTATCATTTTCATAAAGTTATTTTTGAGGTTATTTTTTTCTGCTTCATCTGCTTGAAATGTTCAGGTCTTGATGTTGTAGAATCACTATGTTCTGGTGCTGCCAGATTGTTCTTTATGCTGTTGAATGTATTCTGACATGGTGTCTACCCATCTCTTCCTCCAGTTGATACAGATGGAGCCTGTGCCTCAGATGATTTCTCTTGGTCCAATAGATGCAGGCGGGGCCTATGGCTCTAAGAGCTGCTCTTTCTCCCATCAGTATAGATGGGGTTTGTGACTCCACTTGGTAACTCTTCCTCTATGTGCAGGTGGGTCCTGTGACTCCTGTGGTCGCTGATGTGCCAGGAGATGGTGGGAGTAGGTGGGGACGATGTTTCTGCTTGCTCACTAGGGCTACAGTAGGTGGGGCGTGGGGCAGGATGTGTCCTTTGCAGGATAGACCCTGGAGAGCAGGACTGTACAGTCAGGAGCTCAAAAATTATTTTTTAAAAATTGTAAAGGCATGGGATGGCTCCCTTCAAGTTATTGGTTAAGGATGCCCTAAATGTTCCAAACCAACAGCAGCTACTGCCACTGTCCTTAGATATACTTACCAGCACTACACGGTAAGACTGTGCTGCTGAAGATACCATATAGTTCAGAGGCAGGACATAGAAAAATCTATCACAAATAGACAAGGAAACTTCCTCCTTGCCGGCTACTTTTCACAGTGCTGTGTGTGCTATGCTCACTGTTGAGGAAGAAGAGACTTGAATGGTCTTGTCCTGACTACACCATGCATGATGCAACACCCACTTGCCATACAAGACATGCCCACTGGTGCAATAGAGGCATGACTATTATCAGCTTACTAACTAACCACTTTCTGCTTGGATTTGAGGCCTGATTCATAGGAATTGTATGCGAGGCACAATAATCCTTGTCTAAGCCCAATGGCCTGAAGTTCACAGAACCTAAGGCAGAACCCACTGTTGATATTTTGATAATGGTCCCAGCCTTGGTGAGAGAAGCTTCCTTCTTCCTCACACCATACTGAGGAAGTATTAGCACTAGACAGTTGCTGGAGGAGGGAGAACCACTTTGGTTTGGTTTGGTTTTGTGTGGAGACAAGGCCACTGGTAGGTTCTCTATCCTCCACTGGCTGTCTCCAAACCCATATTTGTGGGATGATCTTTTGTACACTATGAAGGTGTGTCTCTATTTTGCCTCATCTTCTAAATAATCTACTATCTGAACAAATAATCTAAAATTTTTAGTGCATGTATTTTTAGTTACTTTCTGACATTTTAAAAAATGTATTTAAGTATTAAGATAGCATGACTTTTTTAATATTTCTAACCCTTGACATTTGAATTTTAGAATATAAAGTACTTAAAAACTTTATTGCAAAAAATTTTTAAGCTTTCATTTATCTTATATCCATTCATCACTTCTAGCATACCCTCTAATTCCATCCATCTGGATAAAAAAAATCTATTTTTTGAAAAATTTTAACTGAAATAAAATTTAAATCACATAAAATGTATTAACTTAACTAGTTTAATTAAAGAAATCAGAGATGGAAAACCATTTCATATCATTGAAAGAATATACTTGGCAGTTGCCAAAATAACCCAATTAGTTCATGATGTGTGGGATAGGATTAGTGTAGAGGGAAATGTCAAGTGGTAATCTCTAAAATGACTCTCATCCTTGATCAATATAATGAAGAATAATTTCACACCCTGAAAAGGTTGGTGAGAGGTAGCAGAAATTAAATATGGTGATATCCATGATGTTTATACAAAGTTCCCCTGTCGCCTGCATGGAAGGACAAAGAGCAATCCTAAAGGCTCGCAATAAACTGCTAAAGTCCACCAGCGTAGCAGCACCCATTGCAGATGCTCTGTCTGATGGACCACTACAGCTGCAGCTTAACAGTGGAAACAGTGCACAGCCAAGGAACTGGCAAGTGTGTGTTTGGAGCTCCATCAGAAGGAGGCAGCAGAAGTAGTGTGCAATCACCTAGCACGTGTAGCATAGTCATCTTTCCCAGATTGACATTCTCACTCATGGACATAAAGAGTATGTGAAGGTTTTTACCACCTAGAAACATCACAGGACATCACTAATAATTGTATTAAAATGGATATGTAAAACATTTAATGATATTTAATAAATTTTCTATTTCACGAAACATATACCAAAGAAGTGGTTTGTGAAAATACAAAGTCAATGGTTCCTGGCCCACAGTGCTTAACTGCTTGGCGAGTTTAAGGATTCACATGGTTTTGGACAGACTGAAAACCTAAGACGATATAGCTGATAACATGAAGTCAGGGCTACATTTCAATAACTTGTTCAGAGTTCAGACCACACGTCAAAATGATCCTTGTCATCTGTACACACATTCATTAAGATTTCAAACATTCGCTCTCTCTTCCTATCCCATCCAGCTTACATCCAGATCCCCCCACCCTCTGTTTCTCTCCCCCCTCCCGTCCCTGGTGGCAGAGAGCCTCCCTGCTCTGCCTGCTTGGGCGCTGGGTCCTAACCCCAAGCGTAGGGTAAAGGGGAGCTCGGGGGCTTCTTTGTCCCCATAGCCCGCCTGCAGCAAGCAGGGTGGGCCCTTTGTCTGCGAGCGAACCAAGCAGCACGGAGTTTCGAGTTTCGATCAGGGCACCTAGTGAGACATCATTGTGGTGAGTGAGTGCTGCGGCACCCGGGAACAGCCCGCCTACACTTCCTGATCAACCTACAGGGCTACACTGCCCGGTACCTCCTCTCTCTTCCTATCCCATCCAGCTTACATCCAGATCCCCCTACCCCCTGTCTCTCTCCATCCCTCCCTTCTTGGAGCAGAGTGCCTCCCTGTTCAGCCTGCCTGGGCGCTGGGACTGAACCCGAAGGTGAGTGCAAAGGGGAAGGTGGTAGCTCCTTTGTCTCCATAACCTGCCTGCAGCAAGCAGGGTGGGCCTTTGTTTGCAAGCTAACCAAGCAGCAAGGAGATCGGAACTGGACTCCAGGAGAAACATCACAGGGGAGTGACATCACTTGGAAGGTACATCAGTTGGCAAGAAGACCTGATCCTGTAAAAGAAGATCCATAGGAGAATATTGGAAGGAAGAGATGGGGAGACGCCAATGCAAGAATTCACCCAACAATCTGAAGAACAACACGAAACCACCAGAAGCCAGCGACCTCACAACAGGAGGACATGAACACCTTAATCATGAAGAAGGAGAAAAAACTGACTTCATGACAGTGATTGACACCCTTAAACAGCATATAAAAAACGCCCTTATAGAAATGGATGAGAAGTATAACAGAAAGTTCGAGGAATTGAGTAAATCAGTGAATGATACCCTAGGAAAGCAAGGAAAAACAATCAAGCAGATAATGGAAACAGTTCATGATTTGAAAAATGAAATGGAGGCAAAGAAGAAAACACAAACAGAGGGCCGGCTGGACATGGAAAATCTAGGTAAACGAATAGAGACTACAGAAACAAGCATAACCAGCAGAATACAAGAGATAGAAGAAAGAATCTCAGAGTCTGAGGATAACATAGAGAAAATAAACGCACTGATCAAAGAAAACAGCAAGTCCAACAAACTCTCATCACAAAACATTCAGGAAATATGGGACACAATAAAAAGACCAAACCTAAGAATAATTGGAGTAGAAGAAGGAGAAGAAGTGCAGCTCAACGGTCCAGAAAATATACTTAACAAAATTATAGAAGAAAACTTTCCCAACCTGAAGAAGGATGTACCTATGAAGGTTCAAGAGGCATACAGAACCCCAAATAGGCTGGATCAAAAAAAAACATCCCCTCGCCATATAATAATCAAAACACAAAATATACAGAATAAAGAAAGAATATTAAGAGCCGCAAAGGAAAAAGGCCAACTTACTTATAAAGGTAAACCTATCAGACTTACACCTGACTTCTCTATGGAAACCATGAAAGCCAGAAGGTCCTGGATAGATGTACTGCAAAAACTAAGAGACCATGGATGCAAGCCCAGACTACTATATCCAGCCAAGCTTTCGTTCACCATAAATGGAGAAAACAAAATTTTCCAGGATAAAAACAAATTTAAGCAATACGTAGCCACAAATCCAGCCTTACAGAAAATAATAGAAGGAAAATCACTAACCAAGGAGTCCAACAAAGACCTCAATAACTCAGACATCTAGAGACCCTTCACCAGCGCAACTCAAAGAAGGGAAACACACAAACCCTACTACTTAAAAAGTGACCGGAGTTAACAACCACTGGTCATTAATATCACTTAATGTCAATGGACTCAACTCACCTATAAAAAGGCACAGGCTAAGAGACTGGATACGAAAACAGGATCCAACATTCTGCTGTCTACAAGAAACACACCTCAACCACAAAGACAGGCACCTACTTAGAGTAAAGGGCTGGGAAAAGGCTTATCAAGCAAATGGACCTAAGAAACAAGCAGGTGTGGCCATACTAATTTCTAACAAAGTTGACTTCAAACTTAAATCAATCAAAAGAGATGGAGAGGGACATTTTATACTCATAACAGGAAAAATTCATCAGGAAGAAATCTCAATCCTGAATATCTATGCCCCTAATATAAAAGCACCCACGTATGTAAAAGAAACATTACTAAAATTCAAGGCAGCCATCAAACCGCACACACTAATAGTAGGAGACTTCAACACTCCTCTTTCACCAATGGACAGGTCAATCAGACAGAAACCTAACAGAGAAATTAGAGAATTAATGGAGGTAATGAAGCAAATGGACTTAACAGACATCTATAGAATATTTCACCCAAATAGGAAAGAATATACCTTTTTCTCTGCAGCTCATGGAACCTTCTCGAAAATTGACCACATACTTGGTAACAAAGCTAACTTACACAGCTACAAAAAAATATTACTAACCAACTGTCTCTTATCAGACCACCATGGATTAAAGTTAGAATTCAACAACAATGCTACCCCCAGAAAGCCTACAAACTCATGGAAACTGAACAGTCAACTACTGAACCATACCTGGATTAAGGAGGAAATAAAGAAAGAAATTAAAGTCTTCCTTGAATTCAATGAAAATATAGAAACAACATACTCGAACTTATGGGACACTATGAAAGCAGTCCTGAGAGGAAAGTTCATAGCACTAAGTGCCCACTTAAAGAAAACAGAGAAAGCACATATTGGAGACTTAACAGCCCACCTGAAAGCTCTAGAAAAAAAAGAAGCAGACTCACCTAGGAGGAGTAGAAGACTGGAAATAATCAAACTGAGGGCTGAAATCAACAAAATAGAAACACAAAAAACAATCCAAAGAATCAATGAATCAAGAAGCTGGTTCCTGGAAAAAATCAACAAGATTGACAAACCCCTATCCAAACTAATCAAACGGCAGAGAGAAAATTTGCAAATTAATAAGATCAGAAATGAAAAGGGGGACATAACCACAAACACAGAGGAAATTCAGAGAGTCATTAGATCTTACTACAAAAGCTTGTATGCCACTAAACTGGAAAATGTAAAAGAAATGGACACTTTCTTAGATAAATACGATTTACCAAAATTAAATCAGGACCAGGTGAACAAGCTAAACAGACCTGTCAGTCGCGAAGAACTAGAAGCTGTTATCAAAAACCTCCCTACCAAAAAAAGCCCAGGGCCAGATGGTTTCAATGCGGAATTCTACCAGAACTTCCAAGAAGACCTAATACCTATACTCCTCAATGTATTCCACAATATAGAAACAGAAGGGTCATTACCAAATTCCTTTTATGAAGCTACAGTTACTCTGATACCAAAACCACACAAAGACTCATCCAGGAAAGAGAATTACAGGCCGATCTCACTAATGAATATCGACGCAAAAATCCTCAACAAAATACTGGCAAACCGAATCCAAGAACACATCCGAAAAATTATCCATTATGATCAAGTAGGCTTCATTCCTGAGATGCAGGGCTGGTTCAACATACGAAAATCTATCAATGTAATCCATCATATAAATAAACTGAAAGAAAAAAACCATATGATCATTTCATTAGATGCTGAAAAAGCATTTGACAAAATTCAACATCCATTTATGTTAAAAGTCTTGGAGAGATTAGGGATACAAGGGTCATACCTAAATATAATAAAAGCTATATACAGCAAGCCGACAGCCAACATCAAATTAAATGGAGAGAAACTCAAAGCCATCCCGCTTAACTCAGGAACACGACAAGGCTGCCCACTTTCGCCATACCTCTTCAATATAGTGCTGGAAGTTCTAGCAATAGCAATAAGACAGCATAATGGGATCAAGGGGATTCGAATTGGAAATGAAGAAGTTAAACTTTCGTTATTCGCAGATGATATGATAGTGTACATAAGCGACCCCCAAAATTCCACCAAAGAACTTTTACAGCTGATAAACAGCTTTAGTAATGTGGCAGGATACAAGATCAACTCCAAAAAATCAGTCGCCCTCCTATACTCAAAGGATATGGAAGCAGAGAGGGAAATCAGAGAAGCTTCTCCATTCACGATAGCCACAAACAGCATAAAATATCTTGGGGTAAATCTAACCAAGGAAGTGAAAGATCTATTTGACAAGAACTTTAAGGCATTGAAGAAAGAAATTGAAGAGGATACCAAAAAATGGATGGACATCCCTTGCTCTTGGATTGGGAGGATCAACATAGTAAAAATGGCAATTCTACCAAAGGCAATTTATAGATTCAATGCAATCCCCATCAAGATCCCATCAAAATTCTTCACAGATCTGGAGAGGACAATAATCAACTTTATATGGAAAAACAAAAAACCCAGGATAGCCAAAACAATCCTATACAATAAAGGATTGTCTGGAGGCATTACCATCCCTGACTTCAAACTCTATTACAGAGCTACAGTAATGAAAACAGGGTGGTACTGGCATAAAAACAGAGAAGTCGACCAATGGAATCGTATAGAAGACCCGGACTTTATCCCACAAACCTATGAACACCTCATTTTCGATAAAGGAGCTAAAAGTTTACATTGGAAGAAAGAAAGCATCTTCAACAAATGGTGCTGGCACAACTGGATGTCAACCTGTAGAAGAATGAAAATAGACCCATATCTATCACCGTGCACAAAACTCAAGTCCAAATGGATTAAAGACCTCAATATCAGCCCGAAAACACTGAATCTGATAGAAGAGAAAGTGGGCAATACCCTACAACAGATGGGCACAGGCGATCGCTTCTTAGGTATAACCCCAGAAGCACAGACATTAAGGGCAACATTGAATAAATGGGACCTACTAAAACTGAGAAGCTTCTGTAAAGCAAAGGACACTGTCACTAAGACACAAAGGCAACCTACTGACTGGGAGAAGATCTTCACCAACCCCGCAACAGACAAAGGTCTGATCTCCAAAATATATAGAGAACTCAAGAAACTAGACCTTAAAATGCTAATTAACCCAATTAAAAAATGGGGCGCTGAACTGAACAGAGAATTCTCAACAGAAGAAGTTCAAATGACCAAAAGACACTTAAGGTCATGCTCAACCTCCTTAGCGATCAGGGAAATGCAAATCAAAACAACTTTGAGATATCATCTTACACCTGTAAGATTGGCTAAAGTCAAAAACACCAAGGATAGCCTTTGCTGGAGAGGCTGTGGAGGAAGGGGTACCCTCATCCATTGCTGGTGGGAATGCAATCTTGTGCAACCACTGTGGAAGTCAGTGTTTCGGTTTCTCCGGAAATTCGAGATCAACCTACCCCTGGACCCAGCAATACCACTCTTGGGAATTTACCCAAGAGATGCTCTATCACATGTCAAAAGCATTTGTTCAACTATGTTCATAGCAGTATTATTTGTAATAGCCAGAACCTGGAAACAACCTAGATGCCCTTCAATGGAAGAATGGATGAAGAAAGTATGGAATATATACACACTAGAGTACTACGCTGCGGTAAAAAACAATGACTTCTCGAATTTTGCATGCAAATGGATGGAAATAGAAAACACTATCCTGAGTGAGGTATCCCAGGCCCAAAAAGACGAACATGGGATGTACTCACTCATAATTGGATTCTAGCCATAAATAGGGTTCACGGAGTCTACAATAGGCGAATCTAAAGAAGCTAAGTAAGAAGGTGAACCCAAGGAAAAACATATAGTTATCCTCTTGGATAAGGGAAGTAGACAAAATTGCCGGGGGGAAAAGTGGGATCTTGGGGGTGGGGTGGGATGGGGATTAGGGGAGATGGGGAGAGAAAAGGTAGAAGGGAAGGAGGGTGGACTTGGGGAAACAGGAGGATCGGGATAAAGGAAGGTTGGATAGGGGAGCACGGAACCACAATTCTTAGTTAAGGGACCCACTTTAGGGTGGGCAGGAGACTTGACCCTAGAGGGGCTCCCAGGTGCCCAAGCTGAGGTCCCCAGTTAGTTCCCTGGGCAGCTGAGGATAGGGAACCTGAAATGACCCTACCCTAGAGCAATACTGACGAATATATTGCATATCATCCTAGAACTTGCATCTGGCGATGGATGGAGATAGAGACAGAGACCCACACTGGAGCACTGGACTGAGCTCCCAAGGTCCCAATGAGGAGCAGAAGGAGTGAGAACATGAGCAAAGATGTCGGGACCACGAGGAGTGCACCCACCCACTGAGACAGTGGAGATGATCTACTGGGAGCTCACCAAGGCCAGCTGGACTGTTATCAGAAAAAGCATGGGATAAAACTGGACTCTCGGAACATGGCGAACAATGAGGGCTGATGAGACGCCAAGGACAATGGCACGCGGTTTTGATCCTATGCAATGTGCTGGCTTGGTGGGAGTCTAGCCAGTCTGGATGTTCACCTTCCTAGATATGGATGGAGGGGGGAGGACCTAGGACGTGCCACAGGGCAGGGAACCCTGACAGCTCTTTGGACTGGAAAGGGAGGGGGAGAGGAGTGGGGGGAAGGGGAGAGGGGTGGGAGGAGGGGGAGAAGAGTGGGAGGAGGGGGAGAAGAGTGGGAGGAGGGGGAGGGAAATGGGAGGCTGGTGGGAGGAGGTGGAAATTTGTTTTTTTTTTCTTTTCTTTATCCTCCTTTTATCAATAAAAAAATTAAAAAAAAAAATAAAAAAAAAAAAAAAAAAAAAAAAAAAAAAAAAAAGATTTCAAACATTCTTAAAAGCGGACCACTCATCCAGCCTCACGGCCTCTGGTTCATTATGAACTATGAATGTCTCAAAAACAAGTGGAGTGTGAAAGAAAAGCAAAACACTCTCGACCTATAATCATGTGAGAAGATGTATTCCCTGGGTCATGGGGGGGGTGAGAATCAAACACTCCCTAATAATTGTGGGGCACTGACTTCATGAAGGCTTTCTCTGGTTCGCCTGGAGAAAGACAGTCAAATTTTCCTTCATTTGGCAAAGTGCTTCATTCCTTTGTCTCAGAGCAACAAAAAACGCCATCATTCACTTTAAAAATGTAATAGCCCTGGGGCTGGAGAGAGATGCCATTGTCAGTAAAGCTCTAGGACAAGCATGGGAATTTGAGTTTGATCCCAGCATTCATGTAAAAGGCCAAGCATGGTTATCCACATTCCTATACCACAGCACCTTGGTGACCAGAAACAGCTTGCTGACTACACCATGGCTCCAAGTTTACTGAGAGACCTTGACTCAAGGGAATGAAGTTAAGAGTGAAAAAGGGAAGACACCATATGTCCAAGGACTTCAGGCCTCAATATAGATGCATATAGATGTGTTCGCATGTATGCAAATGTTTGTAGCCACTGCGGTCCAGACAACAAAGGTGCTAATCTCCTTTTTGATTGATAACACGGTGAGTCAACTCCATTTACTAGTAGCTTTGTGAGACTTCACACACACACACACATTTTTTGGTTTATTTTTCCCAGAATTTTGCACACTTTATACATGTTTAAAATAGACGTGTTAGTTCATTAGTAATATCTCTTGACGATTCATTGATTTATGAAGTCCTACTATGATATAATAGTGACATGGAAGTCATAGACCTTAAAATCCCTACCAAGAATAAATAAAAATTAATGTGCCCATGTGCAGGAAGAACTGTAGAAACTAAAACTTCCTTCCATAAAGCATACAGAGAGTAGCCAACATTCATGTTCCCACTTAAATACATAGTTTAGTTTTAGCAGAAAATTACAGATCTTATGAGATGAATGTGGACTACTGCAAGCTTGATTGGGTGCAGTCTGTAATTGCTATTACCATCCTACAATCATTATGTGCCTATAGTGCTAGAATAACATGCTAGAGCCACACATTTTCAAAGTTCCTTATCTAGTCTCATGGAATGCCACAAACATGATTCTGACTGAAATATACATATTGTAGAAAAGAAATATATGGTTATGATCTCACACCAACTAAATTAGCATTAGACTCTCAGCAGATAGAAGAGTAGACTATCTTACTGAAAGCTCAATTAGTACATCTACTTAAGACCAATAGCCTCCAAAGCTCTCCTCACAATCCTGGAACCCAATAATTTACAAAAACAGAAGTGTTTTTCTCACTGCTCATTTTTTTAATATTTTATTTTATGTGCATTGGTATTTTGTCTGCAGGTTTATCTCTATGAGTGAGTGTGTCAGATCTTGGAGTTACAGACAAGTGTGAGTTGCCATGTGAGTGCTAGGAATTGAACCCAGGTCCTCCTGGGACGGCAGTCAGTGCTCTTAACAGCTGAGTCACTTCTCCAGCCCTCACTGCTAAATTTAAATGCTAGACTCCAAGGATTTTTCTTCCCGCCCTAAAAACGATTGCCTCTTCTACAAAGAACGCTTCCACCATGACAGAAAAGGAAGTCATGGAGAGGTAAGTCATGAAATGTGCTGCCATTTATTAGTTCACTTTGTTCTCAGTTACTCGGGAGACACTGGGTTGCTGTTTAACTATAACTGTAGAGATGAACTCTGAAATCCTGGGAAAACCTGAGAAACATCCTAGCACTCCGATATTAAAAGATAAATGTCAAAGAGAAATCATACTAATGGCAACTATTCAGAGTTGAAGCTAACCTAGTAGTAAAGAACCCCCATAGGTCAAGGTACTGACTGAGCAAAGACAAGTATCTTTAATGCGGACTGTGGGTAGTTTAATAAACTAATCCAATGTATACATTTTTTAAAAAATCACAAATCGATGAAAAATAAACAATACAAAAACAGAAGGTGAAGACAAACAGATTCTGAAGTAAATGGAGCAGGAGACCAAATGTTAAATGCCAATAGAGTCTTTAAGAAGTGTTCATGTCTACTTGACACAAGTTAAAGTTATTTGGGAAGAGTGGTTCTCAAATGAGAAAATGCCTTTATAATATTGGCCTGTCGGCAAGCCTACAGTATTATTTTCTTAGTTAGTGATCTAAGTAGAAAGATCCAGCCACATTGGGTGGAACTACTCCTGGGCTGGTGATCCTGGGTTCCATGAGGAAGCAGCCTGAGTAAGCCATGGGGAGCCAGTAAAAAAGCAGCACTCCACTGTGGCTTCTACAACAGCTCTTGCTTCCAGGTTCCTATGCTGTTTGAGTTCCTGCCCTGACTGCCTTCAATGAGGAAGTGAAATCAAAGCATAAAGCCAAATAAGCCCTTTGCTCTCCAAACTTTTTTGGTCATAGTGTTTTATTACAGCGATAGTCACCCTAAGTCAAGGAGACTCAAGTAAATATTACATCAACTGACATATTACTAGGCTTCTAAGAAAACAGAATCAATGATGAATACAAAATAAATCTAGGGAATTAATAACGGAGCTTTCAAAATAAAAACAAATTCAGTGGGTTGATCATAACAAATTGGATGAAGTCATTTCCCCAATAGGTAAACAGAAGGCAATGTTCAAATGATAAATCAAAATGCAAGCCAAAGAGATGGGAATAGGGAGGGAACTTAAGGCTTATGCAGTGCTGTTTTGAGAAGGCACTATGCTTACTACTAGTTTTAGATGTGGAAAGTGATCCGGATGAGCAACAGAAATGAAATGCCCTGGGATAAAATAGCACTATGGCTGAAGAATAAGACCTTCTATGTTAGAGTCTGCAAGCAAAGGCAAACAAACTGTACCTTCATCTTGCTATACTCTGTTAAAATCGACAACTCGTTAAAAAAGAAAACACCTAAAGAAATAAGAAAAATACCTACAGACATTAAGTTAGAGGTTTCCCAGAAACGCACATTTCAGCAAATTACAGTAGTATGTTTCCATATGACTTTTTAGAAAGAATACTACATTTGTTTTCCAGAAGTATTTGACTACTTGTAAAATTTTAAAGGATTTTCTAAAATGAGTTGATTCTTTAAACTTTTCATAGATACCAAAAATAGAAGACATTAGAGAACATGGAAATGGAAAACACACAAGAACCTCTGTGGAGAAAGCTCTCAGTTTGAGGCCTATTCTTCCAAGACTTGGAGACCTGAGTCATAGCCCAAACCCATTATGAGGACCCTGCCCCAGGGAATCTCATGCTTGCTGTCTTTACCTTGAAAGCAGAATGCAGAATGATGCCTAACCTGGAGTCTAGGACAATAAAGTGAAGCTCTCACTGACAATGGAAATCAAACTTCCTGTCTATCAGTGGCCCCAAGAGGGTGGCCTGAAGCAGAACATGTAAGGAAGAACCTCTGAGATGCACTGTAAGGGGACCATGGAGAGGGAGTCAACCAGGAAGTGCTGTGGCAGTACAAGGAGTTTCTAGAAAAAGCTGGTAGGTGAGTGTGAAGGTATCATGACAAAGGTCACCTGACTTTCAGTATCTGGCAGATCCAAACTTCTCTAAGCTATCACAAAAGGGCTCGAGTCAGAACATAATTCCCCAGTCCTCTTAAATCTGCTTCCACTTCCAACTTCATCCATGCCAGCTAAAGCAAATAAAAAAGGGGACGAGGGGCACCCTCCAATGTCATCACTGTCTCTGTTCCCTGTGCCTAGAGACTTTTGGCAGAGACTTGAGAGGTTAATGTTACATCAAACACAGAGCTTTGATGTGACAGAAACCGACACCTGTTCTTCTAATCTGATACCACATTTTGTACCTAAGACCTCAGATTTTACTAATTAGTCTCATAAAGCCAGAAATGAATTCTCATCTAGAAGTAGACTCACAAATCAGCTTGAAAGTTCCCCAGGTCATATAAATACAGTCACATTTTTTCAAAATATTGGCACATTATATATTGTATCCCATACAGTAATGGTTATTTTCCCAGAAAACAACAATTACACCAAAAACAAACAGCAGCATTGTCTAAGAAAAGAAGGTTGTTCCCTCAAGATACAAGTGAGGAACTAATTCAAATTAAGAACTACTATCAACAGAATATTAACTCAAAGCAAAGTGAGACTATTTCAGGTGTGTGAACAATGAGATGATTTATCTCCACAGAACCTTTTGAAACTTACTCGAGGAGACACTTCAGGAAAACAAAAAAAAAAAAGACAGACCATCAAGAACAATGTAGAAGCGGAAGGAGGGAGAAGATGAGCAAGTAAGTCAGAACCACGAGGGGCGCACCCACCCACTGAGACAAGGGGGCCGATCTAGTGGGAACTCACCAAGGCCAGCTAAACTGTGACTGAAAAAGCATGGGATAAAACCGGACTCTGAACATGGCGAACAATGAGGGCTGATGAGAAGCCAAGGACATTGGCACGGGGCTTTGACCCTACTTCATGTTCTGGCTTTGTGGGAGCCTAGCCAGTTTGGTTGTTCACCTTCCTAGACATGGACGGAGTGGTGCGGACCTTGGTCTTTCCACAGGGCAGGGAAACCTGACTGCTCTATGGACTGGAGAGGGAGGGGAGAGGAGTTTGGGGGAAGGGGAGAGGGGTGGGAGGAGGGGGAGGGAAAGGGGAGGCTGGAAGGAAGCGGATACTTTTTTTCCTTTTCTCAATAAAAAAAAATAAAAGAACAATGTAGAAACTAAGTAGGAAGGGCAGCTGTGTGAGAGCTAACGAGGTGTGAAAAAGAGGCTACATTTAAGGATAAGTTCCAGGGCCCATCTACTACTCCATGACTCTATTAAAACAGTTAATTCTCTTTGAAATAATATTTATTTACATATAATACATTTCAATGGTGTTTTATCGAATTCGCTTATTAATTTACAGAGAATAGAATTAGCATTATAAATGAATGCTAGCACTTTCAATCATGAGAATAGTTCAAAGAGATGCTCTAAATGTGTCTTTACTTCCATAACAGAGTCCATGGTGCCAACTAAGTAAATAAAGCAAATGCACTGTTGTATGTATAATATACAAATTATACAAATGTATGTATAATAGTACATACATGCAAATTTGAGTGCTGTCTGAGAAGCCAAGGACAATGGCATTGGGTTTTGATCCTACTGCATGTAGTGGCTTTGTGGGAGCCTAGTCTGTTTGGATGCTAACCTTCCTAGACCTGGATAGAGGCAGGAGGACCTTGTACTTCACACAGGGCAGGGAACCCTGACTACTCTTTGGACTAGAGAGGGAGGGGAAGGAGAAGTGGGGGAGGGAATTGGGAAGAGGGGAGGAGGTGGAAATTTTTCATAATAAGAAGGAGAAGGAGGAGGAGGAGAAGGAGAAGGGGAAGAAGAAAGAAGAAAGAAGAAGAAAGAAGAAGAAGAAGAAGAAGAAGAAGAAGAAGAAGAAGAAGAAGAAGAAGAAGAAGAAGAAGAAGAAGAAGAAGAAGAAGAAGAAGAAGAAGAAGAAGAAATTTCCAGGAATCCACAAGGATGACCCCAGCTAAGATCCTACGCGATAATGGAGAGGGTACCTAAACTAGCCTTCCCCTATAATCAAATTGATAACTACCTTAATTGTCAACATAGAAACATCAGCAAGTGATGGAAGCAGATGCAGAGATACACAGCTAGCTCTGGGCTGAACTCCCAGAATTCATTCAAAGAGAGTAAAGAGCAATAATATGAGCAAGAGCATCAATACCATGATGGGGATACCCACAGATACAGTTGATCTGAGCTACTGGAAGCTCACTGCCTCCAGACTCACAGTGGCGGAATCTACATAGGCCCAAACAAGGCCCTCTGGTTGAGGGTGAAAGTTGTATGGCTAGGGAAGTCTGTGGGGCCACTGGCAGTGGGCCAAGGATTTTTCCCTAGTGCTTGAACTGGCTTTTTGGTGCCCATTCTCTTTGGAGAGATACCTTGCTGAGCCAAAATATATGGAGGAGGGCCTTGGTCCTGCCTCAAAATGATGTGTTAGACTTTGTTGACTTTCCATGGGAAGCCTTACCCTCTCTGAGGAGTGAATGGGAGTGGGGTGTGTGGAAGGTGGGAGGATCAGGAGGAGAGAGAAAAGGGGAACTGGGATTGGTATATAAAATGAGAAAAGACTTTTAAAAATAAATAAAAAACAAAACAAAATCTCTTTAAATAAAAAATAAATAAAAATAAATAAATATTAATAAAAATGGTCAAAAAAGAAAGAAGAGGCAGGTTCATTCTATACAGTTCAGGCTCTTTGAGGTCTCGACTGTTTTTAATCATGTTGTAGGCACTTTATTATGTGTGCTAATACATCACAAAGAAAAACATACTCTGCATTGGTACATAATTCTTATGCTCTGTGTTTACAAAGCTCTCTGTCATGGAGCATGTCAACTCTGCATTACAAATATAAGGACTTACAAGAGTTCACAAATGGCTCACCCATTTGTAACTAAGCATGGCACACCACCTAAAAGAGTTTATGTGTATATCACTGGATGAGAACATCCTAAGTGATGAGGACTTCCATGACCAAAAGTTGGGACTGCACTGAATCTACCTCACATGGACAGTAATGACATAGGAACAGGACACTAACCTGAAGATCATCAAAGGTCACTGTGTCAAGGCTTAACGTTCCCTGAAAATGTTTATACTCTAATATTTTACACAATACCTGATTCTAATGCATAGCCCAAAGGAGAAAAATGTAATTTTAGTATTATGCATGTACATGCTATTGGTTGAATTTATAAAAATTGATTTTCTAGTAGACCACCACTAAAAGTTATTCTAACAGAAAATATTCTCAATTAAAAATAAATGTCAGGACTAGACATATAACTTAGTATTTAGGAGAACATGTGAGGGCCAAAGCTAGGATTCCAGTAACCACATAACTAGACAGAGTCCTCCACAATGCTGGCAACTCAGGAGTCAAGGCATCTGATTTCCTCTTTTGGTCTAGCCCATGAATAGCCAGGTGTACCCACGCACACTGCATACACACATACATACATAATACAAATAATCTTTAAAAATTAAATAAAAAGTAAATGCAGAAGTTATAGTACTCTCTAGTAACAAATATTTTATAAGTACAACTATTACCAAATTCATGATTGTACAGAATTTTTATAACAAGAAACTATATTCCTGTGACAGCTCGTGTTGACTGTCAACTTTATGGGATCTGGAGTCTCCTAAGAAGCCAAGGCACACATATAGGTGGTTCTCTAGATTAGCTCAGCCTCTGCCTGTGCCCATAAGGGATGGTCACCATTAGACTAACTGTAATGGAAAGACCTGCCCTTGATGTGGGCAGCACACTGCCTGGGAGAAACTTTGAAAGTCCGTGAAAGGGAAAAGAACCCAGGAAACATCATTGTTCACTATTTTCTAACTTGCAGATCCAATTCCATCAACTGCCTTGAATACCTGTTAGCATGACTCCCTTACTCTGTGGCTATTAAGAAGTTCTTATCCCTTTAATTTTCCCTTTGGTATTTTATCAGAGTAACCAAATACATAACTAAAACAACCCCACCATATTTTACATTCTTTCTTTTTCATGTTTTATTTCTTTGACTATACACATCTATATAAGATTTTAATCACTGTTTTGATTGCAAAGGAAATGTATTAACTATGCAGATAAATTTTTAAATAGTGCATAATTCTATTCTATGTGTTTTGTTTTGTTTTGTTATTTAAGGAAGATGAGGGAAATCAGGTTGGCCCACAGGGAAAGAAGGAGCCTTCCTTTTAGGACAGAGGTAACTGCATGGAAACCTGAGCAGGATTGCTGGCTCCTGGGGCTGCAGTGAGTGGCTAAGCAGACACTCACTGAGCTGCCCTGACCACTAGTAAGCATGTGCCCGAGTTAACAAGCTGCAGATACTGTTTACCCAAGTTCTAGTTTCCCCTGCAAAAGAGCTTGTTGTAAATAAACTTTGCAGTCCTATAGCACACGCAAACTGACACTGTATAGACTGTATTCCTGTAAGGATCAGAATGTGAAACACCAGCTAGGAGTACAGATAAATGCATACCTTTTTACCATTCTTCATCTTTGTTTTAGGCCCATTTTCTTCCCTGGCTTCACGAAGGCATTTCTGAGTAGGGCCTTCGGACTTGTTTTCTTTCTCACAATTGTGACCAACTGCAAAACAAAAGCAAAACATTTACCTGTGAAAGATAGGATTGTAACAAACATGTAGAGACCAAGATTTTTATACATTCATTATAAAAGTATTAAAGCTAATCTCTATAAGGTACAATTATATAGGCTCATGAGATACATCAGTTTTTACCCACCCCTGTCAACAAGTCTGTTGACCTCAGTTTGATCTCCAGGACCACATGGTGAGAGGACTGAACTGATTCCCACAAGTTGTCCTCTGACCTCCACACTTGTGTGGTGGCACACACTTGCATGTACACACACATACCACATATACACACAAAATAAATGGTTTATTTATTTGCTTTATGTGTATTAGTGTTTTGTGTTTGTGTGTATATATATATGTATATATACATATATATATATACATATATGCATATATACATGCATGCATACATACACAGAGTACAACGGAGGCATGAAAACCCCTGCATCCAAAATTAGAGATGTTTGCAGTCAATCCCAAGTCTTCTGTAAGAGCCAAAAGTGCTCTTAACCATGTAGTCATCTTCCCAGTGCCCTTCTACTTTGTGTGTGTGTGTGTGCATCTGCGTATGTCTGTGTGTGTGCATGTTGTGTGTGTGGGGGGGGTGTTTCACTGTGCAAAACGAGGACTGGGAAGTAAGATACCACAAAGACTTAGGATAGAACCAAACATGAATGGCAAAGCAAAAAGGAAGAAAAAGTCAATGAGATAATCCCTAATGACGTTCCGCTCTATTCACAGATTGTTGCCTAGCACAAGTCATCAGAGAGGCTTCACCCAGCAACTGAGAAAAATGTGTAGAGACACTAACATTAGATGTACACAGCTTGGGGATCCTGCAGAAGAGGAGGCTGAATGATTGTAGAAGCCAGTGGTGTCAAGGGCACCACAAGAAAACTCACAGAACCAACTAATCGTGACTCATGAGGCTCATAGAGACTGAACCAATAGCCAGGGCACATGCATGGGTCTGACCTAGGCCCTCCACGTATATGTAACAGTTTTGTAACGTAGTCTGTGTGAGACTCCTGACAGTGAGAGCAAGGGATGTCTCTGACTCTCGTGCCTGTTTTGGGGACCCATTTCTCCTATTGGCTTGCCTCATCAAGTCTGAATGAAAAGGAAAGTGCCTAGTCTCACTGCAACTTGATATACCTTGTCTATCCATGGGAGGACCTGTATTTGAAGAGAAACAGTGGAGGAAGAGTAGATGGGGCAGGGGGAGGGGAAAAGGGAGGTGTGGGGGAACTTGGAAGAGGGGAGAAAGGAGAAACTTTAGTTGGGTTGTAAAAGCAAACATAAAAACATAAATCAAAAAAGGTGTACATCACCATATGATTAAAATCCAAATATCCCAATATCCTATTGCTATATGAATTTTAAAGGTATTTAACTAATAATATTACAATCTAAAATACTTTAAGTTGTATTTCAAAATGCAGTTCCAATAATTCAAGAAGGCGTTACCTAGGAAGATTAATAAAATCAGATTGTGAACCAACTACAGAGCACAGAAACAGTCTCAAACCATGACATATTCAGGTTCCTCTGCCATGAGACTTGGTATGCTTATACACAAAGTTGGACAAGGCCAAAGGACAAATGACAATGAACATTTTAAATAAATGATAGATGTTTGAAAGATTATACAATTTTTTTAATCTATATCTCTAGATGTTAAATACAGATAGCAGTGAGCATAAGACCACATGGCAATACTTGCACCTATGTCTCCCAGATCTCCTGAGACAGAAGCAATCTCATGTAATCATGAGGAAGGGGAGTAACAGGAGGAGACTTTTGTGTTCATATCTTTCTAGTCACACACATATAGGTACATATGACTTGCACTCTAATTGACTTAAAAGGACTAATGAGGGTGAATTCACTAACATATTAATAGACAGGTGAATAATGTGAGTTATAGCATTAGATTTATGGTAGAGAGAAAAATTGTAAAGACAAAAGTATCTGGATGATGTCAATGTCTAGGCTTTCTTTAGAGAGAGAGAGAGAGAGAGAGAGAGAGAGAGAGAGAGAGAGAGAGAGAGAGAGAGAGAGAGAGAGAGAATCTTCCCTCTGTGCAGAAATCAATACAAAGTAGATCAAAAACCTTAAAGACACGAAACTCTGAAACTGCTAGAAGAAAAAAGAATCCTTAAGAACACAAACAAAGCCTCTCTTAGAATCCGGAAAAGCATCCCAATAGCACAGGAATTATAACAAGAACTGAAAGTTGATAAGTTAACCTTTGGGTAGAGGATAAAGGCACTAGACATATTTATTACTTCATTTTATTATTCAGTAAGCAAAACTAAATTACAAAAATATATACTCTAAAAAATATTGGAGTAGTCAATATTTTCCAAATAAACATTACAGAATATACATTAAACTAGGAGGAAATAATGGTTCTCATTTCCTAGTATAGTAGTATAAACATAATTTCTACTCCCTATCATACAATATTTGTATAATGACTGAGAGGTTCAGGCAATATTGTCTTTGCAGGGTTCATGGACAATGACATATAATATCAATTAATGTTCAGCAGTATCCAGCAAAGCCCATGTCCCCATGGCCACATCTCTAGGCTTATCTTCTGATGCTTTTAGTAACAACCTCTATAGATCTGGCTGATAACCTGCAGTTTCAAAATCTGTATAACTATAAATGATTTCTGGATAAGATTTTTAGAACAGCAAGTAGGCAAGCAATACAATTTACAGGAATTTAATTTGTTGTGACAGTCCATGTTGAAGTTCAGCAACTATCCTTCATGTATACACATGTTCAACCAATGATAACTGAATATGCTCAGGTCCCTGGACAGATTCCTGAGTACTTCCATCTAACACAAACTTCTTAACACCTACCATGATGAGTCTCTCTGATCACCTATAGAGCAAACAGAGCTGTGAAAGACTTATATAACTGAAGAATGCTACTGAAGCAATTACTCCTAATTTAATCCAGAGGGATGATTAGAAAATACTTAAGATAGGAGGATACGTGGGAGAAAAAAAATGAGGAGGCCAATCATACATGTAACTGAAAATGAAAAACGCAGAATTCAGGAAAAACTATTTGAAAGGTAATAATAATCTTTTTAAATGAGGTCACATCATCTGCATACCATCATAAGACTGAGCATCTCATGATACTAAACTATACTATAATTTACTTATGGTTTTATAAATAAAGCTTGCCTAAAGATCAGAAGGGCAAAGTTAGAGGTCAGGCAGTGGTGGGACATACCTTTAATCCCAGGATTTTGGAAACAGAGGCAGTTCAAGGTTTCCCTGGGCTACACAAGATCAATGCAGGAAGAAATGCAGGTGGTGGTGCCTCAAGCCTTTAACCCCAGTAATAGGGACTCATACGTCTTTAATCCCATTACTAGTGGGAATATAAAATAGGAGGAAATTGATGTTCTGTCTGCTTATGCAGTTTAGTCTTCTTAATCTGTGGTCACCCAATCTTGGTAGAGAAAAGACTTCTCTAGTGACTAAACTGTTTTGCTTTACTGGTTTTCGAGTTGAACCCCAATATTTGTCTCTGGGTTTTTATTATTTGTGCTACAAATGGTGCCCAACGTGGGGCAAGAATTTCCACATGAAACCTAATAAAGTCTTAAAAGAAAGTATTCTAAGCACACAAGAACACAGTCAAGCACAGATTCTTAGTAACCATCATTAATCCAGTAGGCTTTCTTTGCTGGTGGCAAACAGAGGTGTGGCTCCTTTAAGAAAGGCTTCCTTGTATCCTGCTACATTACTGAATTTGTTTATGAGCTGTAGGAGTTTCCTGGAAGAATTCTGGGGGTCACTTATGCATCCTATCATATTATCAGCAAAAAGTAGGAGTTTGACTTCTTTTCTGATTTGTATTTCCTTGATCTCCTTTTATTGTCTTACAGTTCTAGCTAGAACTTAATGTATAAAAATCAGTAGCCTTTCTTTATACAGATGATAAGCAGGCTGAGAAAGAAATCAGAGAAACATTACCCTTCACAATAGCCACAAATAACATATCGTGGCATAATGCTAATCACACAAGGGAAAAACCTTTAAAGAACTTTAAATCTATGAAGAAAGAAATTGAAGACACCAGAAAATGGAAAATCTCCCATGCTCTTGTGTAGGCAGAATTAACATAGTAAAAACAGCCATCTTACCAAAAGCAATCTACAGTTTCAATGCAATGCCCATCAAATTCCAAGCAAAATTCTTCACAGACCTCAAAAGAATAATGATCAATTTCATATGGAAAAAATAAAAATGCAGGATAACCAAAACAATCTTGTATAATAAAGGAACTTCTAGATGCATCACAAACCTGACTTCAAACTCTACTACAGAGCTACAATACTGAAAACAGCCTGATATTGGAATAAAAACAGACAAGAGGACCATTTAATTAAAGACCCGGATACCAATCCACACATCTACGAACACCTACTTTTGACAAAGAAGTCACAATTGTACAATGGGGGAAAAAGCATCTTCAACAAATGGGTCTGGCATAACTGAATGTCTACATGTAGAGAAATGCAAATAAATCCTTATCCATCTATCACCATGCTCAAAACTCAAGTCCAAATGCGTCAAAGAGCTCAACATAAATCCAGTCACACTGAACCACATAGAAGAGAAATTGGAAAGTACACTTGAATGCATTGGCACAGGAGATCACTTCTTAAATATAACCCCAGTAGCACAGACACTGAAAGAAACAATTAATAAATGGGACCTCCTGAAACTGAGAAGCTTCTGTAAAGCAAAGGACATGGTCAATAAGACAAAATGGCAGTCTACAGAATGGGAAAAGATCTTCAACAACCCCTGATCTCCAAAATATACAAAAACCTCAAGAAGCTTGACATCAAAAGAACAAATAATCCAATTAAAAATGGGGTACAGACCTAAACAGAGAATTCCCAACAAAAAATCTCAAATGGCTGAAAGACACTTAAGAAAATGCTCAACAACCTTAGCCATCAAAGAAATGCAAATCAAAACAACTATAAGATGCTATCTTACACATGTCTGAATGGCCAAGATAAAAAACACTATTGACAGTTTCTGCTGGAGAGGATATGGGGTATGGGGAACACTCTTCCATTGCTGGTAAGAGTGCAAACTTGTACAAACTTGGAAACCAGTATGGAGATTTCTCAGAAAATTAAGAAACATTCTACCTCAAGACCCAACATTACCAGTCTTAGGTATATGCCCAAAACATGCTCAATCAAACCACAAGAACATGTGTTTAACTATGTTCATATCAGCATCATCCATAACAGCAAGAACCTGGAAACAACCTAGAGCCCCTCAACCGAAGAATGGAAAAAGAAAATATGGTACGCTACTACATAGCATAAAAAATAATGGCATCTTGAAATTCACATTCAAATGGGTGGATCTAGGAAAAAAACTTATTGAGTGAGGTAACCAAGACACAGAATGACAAATATAATATGTGCTCACTTATAAGTGGCTTTTAGACATAAAACAAAGTAAAACCAGCTTACAGTCTACAACCCCAGAGAACCTAGACAACAAAGAGGACCCTAAGAGAGACATACATAGATCTACATAGCAAGGAGAAAAAGATAAGATCTCCTGAGTAAATTGGGAGTGTGGGAGTAACAAGAGCTAGCAAAAGGGAAGAGGGGAGGAGGGGAAGGGAATGGAGAAAGACGTATAGATCAATAGAAACAATCAAAAAAGAAAAAGAAAAAAGAAAGGTTTCCTGACTCAGCATTAGCAGCAAACACCTCACAGATCTGTTAAGAGTCCCTGACACCATACAATTAAATGGTATTTATGAACAACAGACAGCAGCAGACTTCTAGGTGGAGGCATGGACCTAGACATTCCACAGAGTTGTGGCAATAAATGTGGCTCCTGCTAGTACCTCCGCCATGAAGCTAGACTCTTGGAAAACTAAAAAATGTGGTGGAGCTAGGCTCCAAAGCTGCAGCTTTAATCTTAGGCAAACTGCTTAGCAGATTTAAGACTGGTGCTCAGAAAAAGAGATACACAGGAAAGACAAATGCAGATGAAATAAAAAGCTCTAAAAGTTTACAGTGTGTTTAAAAATATGTGTAGCCTTGGGAGAGAAAAGAAAAAGGAAAGAGAAAGTCCTTTATAAAATAAATAGAGTAGCTGAGTGTGGTGCACTCTTTTAATCCCAGCACTTGGGTGGCATAGGAAGGCAGATCTCTATGAGTTCAAGGCCATCCTGGTCTATAGAATGAGTTATAGGACAGCCAAAGATACACAGAAAAACCCGATATCAAAAACAAAAAAAAATAAAAATAGAAATAAAAGAAATAGAGTAAAAAGCCACATAAAGATGGAAAATACACAGAGAATTTGAATACTGTACATTATTGTGTTGTCTTTGAATTATGTGACCGCTGAAGGGACAACAACTGCTAAAAGACACTTGATTATAAATGTTGCTGGATTAACCCAAACTATATATTTTGAAAATGCATTGACTTCAATATTTAAGTCAAAAGATATATTACTTTGGAGAAGAGGTTTTGCTTTTGCTTTCACAGGAAATGAGAGCCTGTGGATTTATTCTTGGTTAAGGAAAATAAGGTTTGATCAAGGAAGACCCCCCCTAAACATAATGGGCATCGAAGAAACTCCTCATGGAGTTTACTTTTTTGTTGCAAATGTAAGCCACTGAGCAAGAGAATGCTCTTGCCTCAACAGCTGACAGTATGCTGTCCTAATTGGACAAGCAGGACACAAAAGAAAATGACTGCCAAACATTGTCAAAACAAAGAGGAAGAGCCCTTCAGAATATTCTGTTTCACGGAAAAGTCTGTCAAATATTCTCGGCCTGTAGGCTGAAGATGGATGCCCCAATGTTACAGAGGAACTTCAGGTAACTGCCTAGGCATTTTTTTGAAGTCACTTGCTTGCACTTCCTGCTTAGTTTGTTAATATTACTTCCTTCTTAGGTCTTTGAGGGAGTTGAAGACTAGATAGGCATAGTTATAGTTTTCCTTGTTTACCAGAAACAGAAAGCAAGTTATGATAGGAAGTAAATTAGGTACAAAACTTTAGACTCACCAAGATAGTATAGATATGAAGTATTTTCTCTGAATTTATCAAATGCAAATAGACTAGACATTGTTGATGTAGTTATTGCCTATATATATTGTATACAGTCATTTTATTTACTGTATATAATTTTTCATATATTAGTTATAGCTTTTTTATTTTACATAAAAAAGGCAAATATAGTAATATTTTATTTATGGTTTAATAAATAAAGCTTGCCTGAAGATCAGAAGGACAAAGCTAAGCCACTAGAGGTCAGGCAGTAGTGGGACACACCTTTAGTCTCAGGATTTGGGAGAAAGAGGCAGATGGGTCTCTGTGAGTTCAAGGCCACCCTGGGCTACACAAAAATCAATGCAGAAACAAACCCAGGTGGTGATGCCTTACACCTTTAATTCCAGTACTAGGGAGTCATTCTCCTTTAATCCCAGCACTAGAGGGAACATAAAATAGAATGAGAGAGAGGCTGTCTGCTTAGGCTGCTTAGTCTGCAGTTGCCCAGCCTTGGTAGGCGTAAGACTTCTCTAGTGGCTAGGTTGCTTTGCTTTTCTGGTTTTTTAGTTGAACCCCAAAATCTGACTCTGTGGTTTTATTATTCTTGCTACATGGAATAAGGAGTACCTCGAGTGTTGAGTAAGAAGTATGATAAAGAATACTGTTCAGCTGTAAGGACTAAAACAGGATATGCTTTGCTTTCTACACAGCATACTGATTTCCTCTATGAATGTCTGAAGACATGTTTAATAATTTTCATTTTACCAAACATATTGATGTGTAGTTATTAAAATTCTTAATTTCTTATCATATATGGATGAGCCCTCATTGCATGGTTTAAAAATAAGGCTGGGACGATGTCCAAGGCCACAAGAATAGGAGAGCTGACCTTGAGCCTCACCAGTTGCAGAACTCGAGAGAGAAGACCTCGGACTTTGCCTGGGCAGCACAATACAGCTGACCCTGTTAACAAGGGCACAGATGATCTGGTTCGGTAAAAATGTGTGAGAGATCTGACCCCATTCCTCATCTGCCATATGGTAGAGTGGGCTAGAGAAATGCCCTCCTCCATCCTGTACCGCTTTTCGCCTGTGGCAGGCTGGAGAAGGGACCACGGGGCACAAGAATGGATGAGCTGACCCTGTACCTTACCAAATGTGACTCTCAGGAAAGCAGACCCTTGCCTGGGAAAAACAATAGACCTGGCCCTGGTGGCATGGGTGCAGGTGAGCCAGTCCTGAGGGTGTGAGAGCAGGAGAGCTAGCCCTACTCCTTGCTGTGTGCTGCGATGGGTGAGCTAGCCAGGGCAATGCTGAGAGCTTGCCGTGGTGGTGTCAATGAGGAAAAACTGGGGTGTTAACCAACCCAGCTACCACCCAGGCCCAAAACCTGGACTGAGTTGGCCCACCCCAACATCCACCTCAATGGTGAACTGCCGGAGCATGTGAAGGGGCCACATCTGTAGAATCTGTGTGACCTAAGGCAACAACAGGATATTCAAGAGGTGTCCCAGGGAGGGTCCAGTAGAGAGGGTGTAGCAGAAACCAGAGGACTTGAACCAATGGCTCATTGCAATGAACACTTACAAGTAAAGACGTGTAGACAAAAGGGAACACTATATGGCGTTCTGTGTCACAGCTCCCACACTGAGATTTCTTTTTCTTTTGATATGTGAGTTGTCCTTGAACATAATCACAAATGCTCATTCAGCATTCTTTTCATTTGTTAAATTCAATACCTGAAGCATTTCAGGATTGGTTTCATTTTTGTTGTTATTGCTGTTTTGTTATTGTTGTTTTATTTTGGTTTAATTTGGTTTGGGTTTTTGAGACAAGGTTTCTCTGTGTAGCCCTGGCTGTCCTGGAAACTGTTCTGTAAATTAGACTGACCTCGAATTCAGAGATCCACCTGCCTCAGCCTACTGAGTGCTGGGATTAAAGGCGTGCACCACTACGGCCTCACCATTTACTATTTCTTATCTTGACTGTGAGTCATGTATTTATATATATTCAAATGTTTAGTTATGAACTGGACAGAAGATGACATGTTGTAGAGATTCTCAGCAATCGTCTTCATCTGAAGGGTGATGGCTTTTATTTAAGAGGGCAGTTTAAGTTTTTACTGATCAATTTGAAATTCAACGCTTAATTTTATTGTGTTTTGGGTAAATTTATGTAAGGGCCTAAGTTTTTTAATGCACTAACTTGGTAAGAATCCAGCTCCAAACTCATTCTGCTATAAACCCTACATGAATTTTGTCCATGGTTTTCTAGGGCAAGATGGGATGCTGAAGGTTAATGTGCTATTAAAAACACACATAAAGCCTGTTCACCAGGCAGTTATCCTGCAATAGCTCCTATCAGGGCTTGACCTGGAGATTTCTAGTCTCTTCTTAATCCTACAGAAATCTCCCTCTATTGCAAAACTCAAGCAGACCTCTGGTATACAAGATGCCATGTAATCAACTAAGTACTCATATTAAACTCCCTCATAGAAGAAGCCACTGTTCGTTCACTGCAATTCTTCTCTATGACATTTTCTACAGATTGTAATTGTTTTAGCAGCTCTGAACTATGATATTCCCCTTTTCATTTCAGTAAGACTGCTTCCCATTTCCATGTGGTTTGGTTTGGAAGTTTTCTGAGACATGATACCATAGTTGACTATGGAGCTGTCTATATTTTTCTTTCTCTATTTTATCTTCTTAAACTTGTACTGTATAGTTGCCAATGCCTAAACTCTGTTGCCTTATTTACCCTTTAGTTCTAATGGCATCTGTGGGAGGAAGGCTAGTTGGGTGCCAGGATATTACATCATTCTCAGACCAGAAGTCTTTCTATATTACCTAAAACATATTTTTGTTTAAAATAAGTCTTTATGGTGTCATATCTGGATTTCCTATTGATCTGTTTATTTATAACCTTGTTTCCATAACCTTTATTTTATCTTAAACATATCTAGAAAGTTGTTCATAGATAAAACTGAAATATCACCAGGTCAGGACAAAGAAATCAGACATTCATAACATTATGTTTTTACCTTTGATTATAGGAACCTGAATATGTCTGATGTCTATGTTCTTCAGTGTTGCTTGAAGCCCAGAAATCTAAAAGCAAATAATGCAAACATGTGCATTTAGATATAATACATTATACTGTAAGTGCATTATATAGTAAATGAATTTAAAATGTTAAGTAAAATGTAATGTTTAATAGATGATTGCAAAATATCAAAAATATTAATCTCTCTCAAATCCATGCTTTTAAGTCATAAAACATCAAATGTGAACTTTATCTGAAAGATGGCATTATTTTAGTTAAAAGCCAATTACACAGTCAACTATTAATCATCCACTACAAAAAGCATCTGAAGTGTGCATCTTACAGAATAATTTCTAAAGGATGCTCTTTAGATATTTTGACAGCTGTTCAGCTCTACTTTGAGAGAGGATTTTTCTCAGCTGAAATTTCTTCAAATTTTGTCTTTTTTATCTATAACCTATGTGATTTATTCTTTTATTTATAAACTACAGAATATATATTAGTCATAGACCAAAATATGGACAACTATTGTAGGCCCATAACAATTATTTATTACAAGGGTAATCTGTTTTATCAATTGTATCTTATAATTCCAGACATCTGCTGGTATAGCTTTACCTACACACCCCAAATTTAAAATTTAATCTTTAAAGTCATCTCATTCCTTATTGTACATAATTATCCAAACATAAAATACCTCCTGTTTAATTACATACAAATGTACACATTTCTCAACTATCACTAGATGCCAATATATTTACTTTCAAAAGTAGCAGATAAGCTCTAATCAGCTGATGGGCACTAATGGAATGCTAGGGTAAAATAAATGGCAGATCAGTGTCCTCAGAAGGTGAATGGATTATAAACTCATCCGAACACCATAAGCATCACAGATTAGTGGCTGATCAGTGTTGATAACTGCAGTGTGCCCCACACTCAGGCTCACGTTCTCTACAAACGATGGCTTAATGTTAATACATTACCATGAAGTAAAGTCTGTTTCTTTGGTTCTCATTTATGCCCCCAGAGTCCATGCAAAAATCACCTTGCACTCAGTCACTGTGTCCCTCAGCCTCCTCTGGACTTAAATCTTTCTGAAATTCTCCTTTATTGTAATGCCTTTGACTGCTTGAAAAGTAGTGGTTGGAAAGGACCCAGCAGGACTTGTTTGTCCTGTAGTTAAACTATAATTAGGGATTTCAGGAGGGCTCCAACAGAGGAGAAATGTCATAATTTCTCTTTATTATGTGTGCTACACGTAACACACATACCTCAAAGGTACTTGCTGTCAACAAGACTTAAGCTGATGATCTTAACCTTGGTACATAGAAGAGGCAATTTGCCAGATTTCTTCACTGCAGTGACGTGGGGTGTTCCTTTTTCTGTGAATCTACAGTGCCTTTGGAAGTGAGTCTTTAAGTACATCCAACACTTAACTACTGAATTGTCAAGTTCTATCTCCCTGAGAGAATAATAGTCCACTTAGCTATTTGGTATTCTTCTATTTGCAAATTTGTCTATTGCACACGCGTGCGTGCCACACACACACACACACTCGCAGACACACACACACAAACACCTTTATTCACTGGATCATTTCTATAATTTAAGACAACAGACATTTACTTCTACTTTAAATTATACAAAGCCCACATTGTTTATCTTGTTGGTCAAACTGTTACAGGCTACAAAACTGAGAATTATTTCTGGAAACACTGTCTTATTTAGGTTTCTGTTGCTGTGGTAAACACCATATCAAATACAGCCTAAAGAGTAAAAAAATAGCTTTTTTTTTTTTTTTACCATGGAGGGAACTAAGGATTGGAACTTAAAGCAGGACTCTAAAAACAGGAACTGCAGAAGAGGCCATAGAAGAACATTGCTTACTGGCTTGCTCCTAATGTCTTGTCAAGTTTGCTTTCTTGCCAGGACCATCAGCCCAGAGCGGGAAACAATACACAACAAACTGGACCATCCCACATCAATCATGTATCAAGAAACTGCCCCCAGAGACTTTCCTATAAGTCAGTGTTATAGAGACATTTTCTCAGTTGGTTTCCTCTTCTCTAAGGCTCTAGTTTGCGTTAAGTTGTTAATTTGAACAGAGTCTTGGATGAGAAATTTGACTCAGTTTTTTGATACTTGGCTACTAGGAGATTTTAAATTATAACTAGTGATGGGATTATCTGGACTTCAATGGAACTGGGCAGATCCACAATCACCGTATGGCTGCCTACAGAACACATCGCTTTTCTTGGATGGGCTCTACTTTTTTTGTGATATATTTTTTATTTTTTTAATTTATTTATTTATTAAAGATTTCTGTCTCTTCCCAGCCACAGCCTCCCATATCCCTCCCCCTCCCCCAACCAACTCCCCCTCTCTCATCAGCCCAAAGAGCAGAACGGGTTCCCTGCCCTGTGGGGAGTCCAAGGACCTCCCACCTCCATCCAGGTCTAGTAAGGTGAGCATCCAAACAGCCTAGGCTCCCACAAAGCCAGTACATGCAGTGGGATCAAAACCCATTGCCATTGATCTTGACTTCTCAGCAGTCCTCATTGTCCGCGGTATGTTCAGCGAGTCCGGTTTAATCCCAGGCTTTTTCAGACCCAGTCAAGCTGGCCTTGGTGAGTTCCCAATAGAACATCCCCATTGTCTCAGTGTGTGGGTGCACCCCTTGAGGTCCTGAGTTCCTTGCTCGTGCTCTCTCTCCTTCTGCTCCTGATTTGGACCTTGGGGTTGTAGTCTGGTGCTCCAATGTGGGACTCTGTCTCTGTCTCCTTTCATCGCCTGCTGGAGGTTAATATCCAGGAGGATGTCTATATGTTTTTCTTTGGAAAGCAGTGTGGCAGTTTCTCAGGAAATTCCAGGTCAACCTACCCCTGGACCCAGCAGTACCACTATTGGGAATATACCCAAGAGATGCCCTATCATACAACAAAAGTATATGTTCAACTATGTTCATAGCAGCATTGTTTGTAATAGCCAGAACCTGGAAACAACCTAGATGCCCTTCAATGGAAGAATGGACGAAGAAAGTATGGAATATATACATATTAGTGTACTACTCAGCAGTAAAAAACAAGGACTTCTTGAATTTTGCATACAAATGGACGGAAATAGAAAATACTATCCTGAGTGAGGTAAGCCAGACCCAAAAAGAGGAATATGGGATGTACTTACTCATTTTTGGTTTCTAGCCATACATAAAGGACACTGAGCCTATAATTCGTGATCCTAGAGAAGCTAAATAAGAAGGATGGGCTCTACTTTGTGCCTACAGCTGCCCCTCAGTATGGTTCTATTCTCTAACATCTCAATAATCTCAACTGAAAATTATTTAAGGACTGGAAGCTATAGACAAGGTGACAGCTAAGATAGCATCTATAATCATTAAAGAGAAATTTCCTTTGTCAGATGCCTTAGTCCATTAATTTTTAATTAAATCTCTTTCCCATTCATGAAATACAAGGAGAACTCAGCCAGATTCTTTTCATGAATCTAACATTACTTATTCAGGCTCCTTGCTCTCTGAAACCGCATCAGCTGGGCCTCCATGTTTTGCATTTTTTTCACCGTGTTCGCGTTTAACAGCTACTGGAATGGTGGATTAGGCTCTACCTGTGGCACACTAGACATTTTCTGGCCCGAAGTCCCAAACTCTTTTTCATTCTTCCCAGAAGCCAACCCCACAGCCTCTGGGAACCACGTGGGTCAGGTGTATCCCGGTGATGGGCCCACTCCTCAGTACCAGTTATCTGCATTGATCTTTCCATGTGCCTTTGACATCTGCCTGGAAAGCAACTGGGGATGCAGGTTTCACCTCACAGTCCCTCGTGGGAGAGAGATGTGAGGAGCAATGGGCTCCAGTGAAACTGGTACTCAGCTTGCTATCTTCATTTTATTTGGTCCTGAACTTGAAGCCACAGCATCGTTATTCCATTTTCAGTTAAACCTTTCTGGAAGTACCTTCAGAGACCTGCCCAGAGGTGTGTTTCCATGGCAATTGTAAATTCCATCAAGCTGAAAATGGCAATTAACCAATCACTTTTTAATCAATTACAGTTTAGATTTTAGGAATTATGGAATTTTTTAGAAAAATGAATATCTTTCATTAAAATTGTAAAAATTATTTCCATAAACTTGCTATGCTAACAATTAGAATTGTAAGGTTTTCTGTTTTATATAAACTTAAAGGAGTCAGGTTAATGTTTCTTATGTACCAAAGGGATTTAAAAGCATGTGTTTACTAGATTTTTATATAGTAAATGTACACTTTCACTCTTTAAGATATAAATATAAAGGCATAAAATTTTTCAAATTCTGATAGCTACACTTATCCACATTGATAGGGGAAATCTCAAAGGCTTCACGCCAAGATGAAGAGCTAGACAGGCAATTAATGTAAGTGTTAGAGCTCTGGAGGGAAAGGTATCCTGACTTGTGGGGAAGTCGGGCTATACCCGAATCTGTGAAGGGAAAGTATCCCGGATACATACAGCTCTGGAAGGAAAGGTATCTTGACTTGTCAGAAGCCCCCCCCCGGGGGGGGGGAGGTGTCGTGGGGGGATGGTCTTCCCACAGGATGTGGCAATCCTGCTCCTCTGCAAGAGAGAGCCATTACAGCTGAGCTGTGCTCCTTCCCCCTAAGGGAGCTTCCCAGCAAAGGTAGGTATCCGTTTCTACTCAGCTCTGGCCTTTCCTCTGCTTCACTCTGCTAAGCGGGAAACCCCTGCAGAAATGTAGCAATGAGCTCCAGCGAAACTCTGCTTCCCTAATGGAGCATCCTAACAGGGGTGTCGGTTGCTCCTTTTTCTGCTCTGCTCCCCTAAGGGAACTTCCCAGCAAAGATTCTCCTCTGCACCAGCGAAAGATCTCCACCTGAAACTGTTTCAAGAGATTCATTTGGGAAGAAGAAATTCAGGGGTGTGGCTGTGTCTGCCAGGTTGGAGAAAAACAGCTAAAAGCTGAACATGCAGAAGGGCTTATTTAGAACTTCTTTGGGACAGAGTTTTTCCAGGGAGATTTTTAGGGAGAGTATTGGTCAGATTTTAATACCCTTAAGTTTGGACAAGCTCAGACTGGCCAGTTTTTCTGTTCAGTGATTCATTGGCTCCGTGTTCAGTTGATCGGGGGCAGAATTGGCTCTGGTTTCAGGGTCAGGGTAGATTTCTTTACCTGGCTCTGGTTCCAGGGACAGGGTGGGTTTCTTTTGTTGACCCTTTTACCCTACAGTTAGCAGCTCCTGAAAGAGCGAAAATCGTTTGCTTCTTGAGATGAGCCACTTGATAGGTTTTCTTATCGCAAGTGTCTGCCCTAAATAATACACGTATGAGTAACACTAAATGGAATCATAGGTTGCATTTATAAATGCAATTATTTTGTGTATGAATGCAACAATAGTAATGTAGAAGAAGATTGTATTTGAGATGAAGTTCTGGAAACATAGGAGAATCTGGATCAGGAAGGAGGAGGTGGGAAATGGTCTTAATACAGTACTCGTGAGTGAAATTATCGAGGAATTTTAATTCTAAAAATTCTAAATTCTGACACTTCACAATGCAACTATTATGTATTGTATAAACTACTCTTACTAAAACAAAGTAAGTTAACAAAATGCTCATTAAGATAAGGACTTAAGGAAGTGATGATCAGGGTTTCCACAGCAAACAGGAAATTCCTTTTGCTGCCCTTAACTCACATCTTTAGGGTGCGAGTTAAAAGGGAATTCTCAGAACATACCCAATTCTACCTTTATGTTTAAAAATAAGCATTAATGTGATCTATCCTCTGTAATGAATCATAGGTAAAATTTTTATATACTTAAATGAATTTTTCTTTTACAAATATTTTGCTTAAATTAATTCTGTGGTTTTAGGTCAGAAAATTAATCAATAGTCTGACAGTCAGTGTATACCTGATAAATAAGCTCTTAAAAGAAAAAGTTTGTTGGCAACAGATCAGTCTTTATATTAAAGCTAACCAAAGAGGCTCAGTCCTGAAGTCACAGGCATGGCTTGCTTCCCAAGGGAACATTTACAGTTTAAATTATAGTCTTTTCCCTAATTCTGGGATCAGGATAATTGGCTCAGGGTCTATAACAGTGTGATATCTGACAGTCATTTTGCCACTTATAACTTGGTTTCCACAAATTATAAATTATATACTTCTTAGTATATGGACAATAGATACTGTAAATGAGCGTGGGTGTTACAGGTCTGGAGATGCAAAGACATCCTGACTTATTGGGAAGCCAGACTATACCTAGGGAAGCAATGGGACAGCTCTGAAGGCTGAAGCTGACATCTCAGCGCTGGAGGGAAAGGTGTCCTCACTTCTCAAGAAGCCAGGTTATCTGAAGATGGTGTGTGGTGGGCATGGTCTCCCTGCAGGACATAGAAATCCTGTTTCTCTCCTAGAGAGAGCCATTACAGATGAGCTCTCCTCTGTTCCCCTGAGGAATGTCCTAGCAGGGATATTCACTTCTTCTGGGGCCCCAGATGTTACTTCTGCTACACTCTGCTAAAGAAGAAGCCCCTGAAGGAATGTAGCAATCTCCTCTAGCTCTGGTGAAAAGGTGTTACTTTTTCTTCTCAGCCTTGCTCAGCATCCTCCCTTCCCCAAGGGAATGTCTGAGCAAGGCTCCTCTGTTCTTCTCTTCTGCTCAGCCTTGCTCAGTCCCCTTAAGGGAATATCTTAGCAAGGTTTTTTCTGTTTGGTACCCTAAGAGACATCTCAGCAAGGTTCTTCTATTCTGTTCTGGTGAATGGAGATTTTCACCCAAAAATCTTTTAAGAAAGAGATCTATTTAGGAAGGAGGAGTCCAGGATAGTGACTGCCTCTGCCAGCGTGGAAAAGGACAGCTGAACCCAAAACAGGCAGAGGGGCTTATATAGCCCTTCTTAGTGGTATAGTTTTCCTAGGGAGAAGGTTTTCTGCTCTGAAATTGTTTAGTTTTCCTGCTCAGCGATTGGCTAGTTTAGTTGCTCGGGGGCAGAGATCGTTCTGATTTCAGGGCCAAATTGTGTTTCTTTCACTGGTGGTTCTTTTTGTTGTTGTTTTTTGTTTTTGTTTTGTTTTTTTTTTTTTGTTTTTTGTTTGTTTTTTTTGTTTGTTTTTGCCTTTTGGCTCTAATTTTAGGGCCAGGGTGTATTTCTTTCACTGGCTCTGATTCTCAGGACAAAGTGTATGTGTTTTTTGGCACTGGTTTCAGAGTCCTGGTTTGTCTCTTTGGTTCTGGGCTCAGGAATAAAATGTTTCTTTCACTGGTTGTGGGTTTAGAGTGAGGGTGCTCAGATATTGGTTTGTTTCTTGCACAGGGGTTGGTTGGTTTTATATTTCTGTTGGTCAAGGGTAGAATTGGCTCTGGATTCAAGGTCAAAATGTGTTTTCATTACTGGCCTTTTTTAAAGCTTTCTGGCTCTAATTTCAGGGCTAATGCATATTTCCTTCACTGGCTCTGGTTCTAGGGTCAAAGTGTGTTTCTTTGGCTCTGGTTTCAGAGTCAGGGTATTATTCTTTGGTTCTGAGTTTAGGGACAAAGTGTTTCTTTCACTGGTTCAGGTTTCAGGGACAGGGTATGTTTCTTTAACTAGCTCTGGTTTCAGGGCCAGGGTGGATTTCTTTGACTAACCCTTTTAACCTACAGATACACAAATTTTCCTAAGCCTATTTACTGGCATTATTATATAAACTTTATTATTATTGCTTAATCAATCATTTGACCCATTTTAGTTTTAAATAAATTATTTTGTGTGTGAGTCATCATGTATAATACAGAGCTTAACAGAAAAATGTTGGATTTCATATCATATTTGCACTGATATCTGTAAACCAATCCTGAAAAATGATCAAATACCAAGGATCAACTTCATTCTTAGTGAATCTATTTAAATATGACATTTTCATACTGTAATGAGCCTACAACTTTGAACAGCCAATGTACCTGAGAGAATAAACCTATTTCTAAAACATAACTGCTCCATTTTCAACATCAAGAAATAAATTCTAGTATTTCCCAACAGTAATTATTTTCTAAATCTGTATTCTTTTTTTTAAAATAAAGTAAAAATAAGAACAGATATGAAGATTGCTGAGACAAATGAAGGCACAGAATGGCTTTCAGTGTATAACAGTACAGGAACATAGCCCCTGCAACAGAACAAAGAAACACAGAGTTAGAGCCAAGAGAAGAGAAATCAGAGGTCAGGCATGAGAAAGGCCTTGAAGCAAAGGACAAACAAATTGCTCCAAATCCAGTAGACACTCCTCCTCCCTCAGGGAGCAGCCGCGAACAAGTGTTATACTTTACCGAACTTCTGTATTTTATAATATTCTAAAACACTCTAGGACCTTTCAGGTGGTACTTAGAAACTCTGCACCCAGTCCTCTTCATACTTCAGTAGAGTACATAGAACTGTTAGCATTAAAATAGTTTTGTTCCAGGCTTATTTACTGTGTATGAGCGTTTTTGCCTGAATGAATGTATGTGCACCACTTATGAGCCTGGTAACAATGCAGGTCAGAAAAAGACATCAGATCCTCTGAAACTAGGATAATAAATGGTTGTGAACTACCACATGGCTTCTGGGAGCCCTTCCAGAATAACAAGTGCTCTTAACTACTAAGCTATCTCTCCAGCCTCATGAATGTTATCATTAAATATACTAGACCAGGAACACAAGTCTGGCATGATATACTGCTAAATGCTCACAGCTACAATAGCAAAGGCAATGGAGTTAGCCAGGTTCCATGACTTGCATTTAAAAGAACTGCTAGGAACAGAGTACATCAACACAACATCAAAAATGAGCAAACCTAATTGATAAACAACATCAGAAAGTAGACAGAAACTAGAACGTAGACTTTACACCATATAAATATTTATATGTGGCCTTTTGGCCCATAATAATGAAGAAATTTAATAGAAAATTAATTTTTGCTAAGCAGTTAATATCATTTTTATACATCATGTGCTAAGTTTAACAGGTTGTTTTAACCCAGAAGGATCTAGATGATCTTTTGTCTTCAGCGGGAGTATGGGCTAAAAGACAAATAAACCAGTTTTATAGTCACGACAGTTTTCTGTGCATCTTGCCATGTTATATATGTTATACATATGTTAAAACCTGATTCACTTCACAAAGTATCAGTCCTAAAGGCAAGTAACTCATCTTTGTTTAATGTGTAAGAAAATATAAAAGACCTGAATATTTCAGGACTAATTTACAAACTACTAAGATTCACATGATTACTCCCAATTCTTATCTTTTTCTAATAAGGCAGTAATTAAGTCTGAAACCCAAAGATTGTATGCACATCATAAATGTCCTCACCATGGCCTTTGACTAACTTAAGGAACCACCATTATGTTAGAAACAAAGGGTAGGAGAATGTTTCCAAGTATATAACTTAACCCGAGACACACAGCAGATGGGATGGCAAAGCCAATTTTGCTCAGTTTGCGGAAGTAGAAGTCAAGGACCCAAGGACAGTGTAAACAAGTTGCAAGCATTAGTCTTCATTGTCAACTTTACTGGATTTAGAATTTATAGACGCACACTTCTGAACGGGTCTGTGATGCCATTTACAGAAAGAACTGAAAAGGAGAGACCCATACTGAATGCATAGAGGCAACACCACTCCAGGGGCTGCGTCCTTGACTGAATAAAAATGAGGAAGCAAGCTGAGAAGGAGCAGCCTTATTTCTCAGCTTCCTGATGGTGGATGCCATGGTAACAGCTATCTCACACTCCTGTACCATGGTGTCCCTGCCTTAATGGACTGCATCCTCAACTGGGAACTCTTCCCTCCTTCATTTCCCTCTCTCAAGTATTTTCAAAGTTTTGTCAAAATAATGAGAAATATCACTAATACTTACCAGTGTTAGTGTAAAAAGAATCAAGGAAATCAGACTTTTAGAGCTTGAAATAAATGTGGTAAAAATTTAGATAATTAAAACATTCATTTTATTCAGTATTGCTTGCAATATTATTTAAATATTTAAGGACACAAAATTAAAATCCAAATACAAAAGGCATAGAAATAGTGATGTTTTGTATTTTAATGGTTAAGAATTTTAATAAAGAAACAAAAATAACATTATTTAAAAACATCTTAATATTATAGGAACTGTATTATCATCAAGAAAGCTTTTGTAGCATCTGAGTTTGGGCATAAGTTAAAATGTGCAGAAAACGACAAAGGAATATTAAGCATAGTCACAGTCATGCATTCTTTAACAAACTCTTACATATTTTAATGTGGCATGTCAACATTTTGCTTTATTATTCTTAAATTCTATGCCAACAGTCCCTCCCCAAAGCCCTAGCTCTATACAAAAAAATCCACTTCAGATAGAAGGTAAGAATGTCATTCAGCATAAAGGAAGTAAATTAAACCATAGTTAAGAGCACCAAATATATATTTGGGAGCAATTTCCAAGGATTTTCTCTCATTTATCTCATTTTCATGGCAATATTATTTTTGTGACTACCACTTACTAACACTGTCTCTCACCTCTGAGAGTTTGTGAGGTGGGAGATAAGTCTCTAGAGCAGATTCCCAACCTTCTAGCCCTGCAGCCCTTCAATACAGTTCCTCCTTGTGCTGCGGTGACCCCCACCATAAGATTACTTCATTGTTACTTCAGGACTGTTAATTTCGCTATGGTTAGGAATATTAATGCAACTAAACAATATGCAGGATATCTGATTTGCAACCCGATGAAAAAGTCATTCCACACCCCTCCAAAGGGGTCTCGACCCACAGGTTGAGAAGTGCTCCTCTAAGGGAGTCTGTGTAATGACTCAGGCGGAAACTGCTCACATGTTACAGTGGAGGCAGAGAATGAAGTTAAAGGGTTAAGAAATGCAAAGTGTGGAGAAGAAGTAAGATAAATAAAAGACCTCACAACTGGATATGAGATAGCCAAGGGGACCTACTGAGGGACAAGCAGGTTCAGTGACAATGGGCCAGGTGGCTAACGTCCATGAGACCTTTCTAATGTGCAAAACTCGTGGTAGGCGCTATTGTTTCTTATGGATTCTCGCTTCTTTTAACAGGACTATTCTAAACAGACTAAGTTATAAGTGAAGATGTCTTCTAATGAGCCCGACACCTTCGGGAATGAGACCTAGACTATCATAGACAAAAAGATAGTCAAGAGCACGGCAGCTACTTCTTGGCAGCCGTGAGAGCCAAGAGCTCTGTATAATTAACACTTAGGACACCTTCAAGGTCCAAGACAGCAACACCTGCCAATGCCTAATGACTAGCAGACAGTCAACATCAGCAGCTAACAAAGCCAGAGAAGTCAGCATAATTAACAGTTAGTGAGACGCAAGCAAGGACTGAGGGGAGAAGCTGGCCAAGTAACCAACAGCTATCAGATAGTCAAGGTCAATTACTAACAAAGCAGAATCCGAGATGAATAGAGGTGAGCAGCTAACTGGATGAACAGTTCTACAACAGCACACAAGCATCCCTGGTTATCCCAGGAAGGACATATATAGAGTGTGTGGCCAGAGAATTAATCAAACTCAATAGAGCATCTCAGCCTCTGTCCTGTTTCTGCTAATGCCCAATAGAAATTATGCACAAAGAAAACTCAATAGTGTGTTCCCTCCAAAGGAAACCCCACCTTCCCTGAGAGTGTCTAGCACTCTCTCAAGTTCCCACCGCTCTGCAACAGGTCCTGATGAGCCAGGCTTCCCCTCTGCACACTACCATTAAACCCAGTTGGTGAAATCCAGCAAACTCAGAGCCACCGGCCCAAGTCAGTGTGCAACACTTTACGTCCTTGGAGCATATACAAGCCGGCCAGCTGCCACTCTCAGACTCTGAGCATCTCCTAAATACCCTGCCTGATGCTGATGTGAACAGCTGGCGTTTAAACCCAAGTCGTGGTCATAGTTTAATGACAATGGCTGAGTATTTTCCTCTAACTGTACTTTAATAATCCATCAATTCATGTTTAAGTTACACGCTAATTAATTAATTAATTAAATAATAATCATTATAGGTTTTTAATAGACAAGATACTTTTTCTTCATGTTTTCAAATAAATTTTTATAAATTTCTGGGCAATGTTTTAAAACGAGAAGCTAAATAAGAAGATGAATCCAAAGACAAACACATAGGCATCCTCATGAATATTAACCTTCATCAGGCGATGAAAGGAGACAGAGACAGAGGAGCACCGGACAGAAATCTCAAGGTCCAAATCAGGAGCAGAAGGAGAGAGAGCACGAGCAAGGAACTTAGGACCGTGAGGGGTGCACCCACACACTGAGACAATGGGGATGTTCTATCGGGAACTCACCAAGGCCAGCTGGCCTGGGTCTGAAAAAGCAAGGGATAAATCCGGACTAGCTAAACATAGCAGACAATGAGGAATAATGAGAACTCAAGAACAATCGCAGTGGGTTTTTGATCCTACTGCACGTACTGGCTTTCGGGGAGCCTAGGCAGTTTGGATGCTCACCTTAGGAGACCTGGATAGAGGTGGGCGGTCCTTGGGCTTCCCACAGGTCAGGGAACCCTGATTGCTCTTAGAGCAGATGAGGGAGGGGGACTTGATCGGGGGAGGGGGAGGGAAATAGGAGGCGGTTGCCGGGAGGAGGCAGAAATCCTTAATAAATAAATAAATTAAAAAAAAAAGAATGACAAGGACAAAAAGGAAAAAAAAACTTACCTCAGAAAACAAAACCATTACTGTGCTCATAAAAAATGAATGACTGAGGGTTGGAGAAAGAGCTCAGTGGACAAACTGTTTGCCCCAAAAACTTGAATTCCCCCCCCCAATAAAAACGTCCATTATGGTGGCACATAGTTGTAATCCTAGCACTGGGTGTAGAGAAACAGGAAAGTCCCTTGGGTCAACCAGTCTAGCACAATTGATGCGCTCCAGTCCACAGAGAGACCTAGCTCAAAAGAGGTAGACAGCACGTCTGAGAATAAAACAATGTCCTCCGGCCTCCACATAGCATGTACATCTGTGAACACACACTCCTCACACAAAAATACATATGTACACATATACAGTCACGGGCACAATAAAGAATGGTTAAAAGTGGCTTCAGGGTAGTCTTCACTGCCTCTTTCCTTACCTTCCCAACAGCTCGATCTCTTTCCAAGGAGGTCAGCATTTTCTCCTTCAGTAAAGCATGGTGCTTCTCATGTAACACCCTAATAGTTGGTTCATAAGATGCATAATGTAATTTCAGCCTACAAGGAAAAGGGCAGTTGCCTCATCAGAAAAGGTAAAATAGATAGATCAGTGATTTCCATCTAACAGCTAACCCTTTTTCTCTCATTCAATTTTTGTGTGCTTATGAATAAAAATGAGTGGCCATATAAAGGTCCCATGCCAGAGCCAAGAAGCACAGAAGTGTTATTTCCTGCTTAATTTCCATCTATCTCAGGTGAGGAATAAGCACAGGATGGGAAAGCATTTTTTCCTTACTCAGTTTCCTAGACCCAGCAGCACTTTTTGCTACATACAAGTATATACTCAGAAGATTGTTGTAGTTCTTTCCAATTTAGAAAGCATATATCGCCAGGCAGAATAGTACTACAAGCCTGTAATCCCAACACTCGGGAGGCAGGGGCAGGAGGATCAGGAGCTTAAGGCCAATCTCAGCCATATAGTGAATTCAAGACCAGTCTGAGATCATGAGAACATGTCATCAGTTCTACAAAACTGAAATACAAATTTTAAAAAACAACTAAATAAGCATTCTTATATCAATTCAAAGCAATTCTCAAGAAAACAAGGGCCGCAGACAATAGGTGATTAAACCAGAAACTGGAAGTTTTGTTTATATCAAAGTGAAAGAGTCCTAAAAAACATGTTTGATTGATCTGATTGATATTAAGAAAATTAAGTGTATAAGGATATATTTTTAAATTTCTGTGTCTACGTGACTGTATGCTGCATGTGTGCAGGTGCTGAAAGAGACCAGAAGAGGGCGTCAGATCCCATGGAAAAGGAGTCACAGAGGCTTGTCAGCTGCTTGATGTAGGTGCTGGGAGTGACACTCAGGTCCTCTGGAAGAGCAGCACATGTTCTTAACTACTGAGCCATTTCTCTAGGTCTAAAAATACTTTAATATTCAACAGATGATCATAGTACTTAATACATACAAATACCTTAAATTTTTTAATTAAAAATGCCTTCAAACTATGCTTTAATTTTTACTGAAGTAAACATTAAATATATGAAGTAAAAGATATAGATCCCAAGTGTCAGAGTTAACAGTTTAAATTAACATATAGATCCATGAAGATCATATTTTTATCAAAACATAGTATCCTTACATCCTAGGAAACACAGAGTAGTATACTTGGTATCATAGAATATTTTCTCACTGGGTGCTCTTTTCTATCACCCAGCACAAGTTTTTCAGGTATTCTGTATCATATACTGGTAGTTGTATTTCATTCCATTTGTGCACAGTAATATATTATCTATTATACATATTTTTTACATTAATATATTACTGTGTACAAACGGAATGAAATACAGCTACCAGTATATGATATAGTATATCCATTCTTTGCACAAAATATAGTAAGCCTATATTACAATGGAAACCTTAGGATGTTAAAGATATCAAAGCCATGGGATAGCTACTAAGGAAAGCTACAGACACAGCATGAGGCCAGCACCAGGGGGAGGATACAGCTGCAGGTGGCTGGCTTTGGAGAGAGCACTCAAGACCTTTGTAGCACAAAAACAGTCTATCCCGAACACCAGGTATAAGGTATATACCTGCAGGACTGGTCCTCTGCCCCACAAACCCCAGATGTAAGATGTGTACCTGCAAGACTAGACCTTTGCTCTACTGGGTTTCAGTTTGCTTTTGTTTGACAATGCCTTGTTATAGATCCCTTTCGGGATGGGAACATTTACCCTGTACCATTATGTATTGTAAATATGTAACTTGTCTTTTGATTTTATAAAACCTCTCAGAAAGCAATTGCCTTCAGTTCTGAATGAGTTGGGACTTTTGCACAGTGCTGGGAGTACTAATTACTGTGGGGACTTTGCAAGTTCAATGAAATAAATAAATAAAACGGTATTTGGTACAATGAGATGGTAGCCCATGAGGCACAAAAATCTTAAGAGTTTAATTGTAAAATGTCCCTCACAGCTTCGTGAACTCCCATGCTTGGCCATCAGATATTGATATTGTTAGGGAAAGTTAGGAAATCTTCAAGAGGTTGAGTCTTACTAGGAAATGTCAATCACTAGTACAGGCCTGGAGGGTGTATAGTCTGAACCCACTTCCTGTTCACACTCTACTTCCTGATGACAGATGAATATGACCAGCCAGCATCCCACCGCAGCTTCCATATCTGCTGCTCCATGGCGGCACGTATCCCTTTATCTGTAAACCCGAATAAGCCCTACCGTCCTTAAATTGCTTGTTGCCAGGTGTTACATAATGGTATTACTAAAAATAACTAGCTGAGTATGCCCCTTTTAATTGCATATTTAGTGGGTATAATATACATTTAAATAAAAATACCTTGTGTTTCTATTGAATATAAAATTTATAATGTCCATGTCAACACAGAAAGTTATATTGGGTGGTACTAACTTAAACAAAAGACAATTTTATTTAACAGTTATAAAGCTGAATTTTTGTTTTACAGAAAAAGAACACAAGGAAGCTATTGAAGAAGGGAAAGTAAATTTGAAGAATGCCTCCAAAATTACTTCTAAAGTTGCTCTTATGTATTCAAACTAATATGATATGTCTAGGATATGTCTCTAATCTCACCAAAGCTCTGTCTGTTCTTTGCCTTCCATGGTTCACCTGGTGGACATCCCATTGCCTTCATGACTTGGCTCTGCTGCACACACAGCCCACTGTCTCACAAGCACTGCCTGAGGGCTGCACTCCACCAGTTTATCCACTCTTGAGAATTCAGCTCACGGAAAACACACCCTGGAGCCCTTCTTTCACACCAGTCTTATTGAGACTCTGTCTTGACTGACAAACCAACAGTGGAGCGCTTTTTCTTATATTTTTATTTAACTTCTCAATCATATACCCCATTAGTATGAATGTTCTTTCAATCAAGGGCCTCAACTTCCTATCCAATACACTTGAAAGAACAACTTTATTCACTAAGTCCTCCTACAGTCAGATCCCAATAGCTCAGATAACTCTCCAACAACCACGAGCATCTCACCCTTTCAGGTCTGTGATCAGCTTGTTCTTCTCTTGCACTACGCGCTTATGGTGCATGCGGTGAAAGTCCCGTTCCTTCTGAGTTTTCAGCAGATCTTCTCTGGCCCTTCTGCAAAAACACCACCACCAACAACCGTCAAGACAGCTGCTCTTTATTTCCTAAAAGAGTACTCAGTGTTCATAGTCAATAATGAGTAAGTCAATGAGGACTGGGGGCAAAAAGGCGCTATGCACTCACTGGGGGCCCAACATTACTTTAAATCACTGACTTATTAAAGGACAAAGGCTGTGTTTTCAAAAATGTGAATCATACATAAAATTTTTAAATCAAATTAGAAGGCATGTTTACAAGATACGTGCAGATTATAACCCAATTATTTCCAGAGAGATTTTGACTTACAAATTTAAAATACATATAAAATGGAGTAATTTACAATAATTGGAAATAAAAGACGGGAGTGTAATCTTCACTTTCAAGACAAATGACATATTATACCATTTAGCGTGGATAGTTTGGAAAGCACAGAAATTCCAGAAAAACCAAAATTTTGTCCTGTTAAATAAGATGAGAAATACGTACCATCAGAGGATCAGATTACTATATATAATTGATATCTTTATTAGAAACTTATCACACATATGAAATTCTTAATCAGTAGAAAGTTAACTATTAAAAATGTCAGCATATTAATGATTCAATCAATACAGAAATATTATTTTATTGGGTAGGAATTCAAACCTTCGAGTACAGCAAGAAAGCAAATGCTATCTAAAGTAGAGTTCTATGTAAAGTATTAATGGGAGTGCTTGACTCACTTTGGTTATATACTAGTCTCAGTAAAGGCCAGGTTATAATGAACAAAACCAACTCTCTATCTGTATTGGATAACTGAAGCACGCTGCTTTCTTCATCCTTTCACATTCTGAAAAGTGAGCTGACTTGGGGGGCGGACATGTGACGACCTTCAGATCAGAAGGGAAGAAATCTGCTTGTGCTTGTGATAAACACCACAAGACTGAGAACCACAGAAAGTGAATGCACACAGAGAAGCCTCAGTTTTAACCTATGTCAGACTATGCTGTGAGGAACACTGTCTGGGCACGGCCAAGGAAGTTTGTGGGTTAAAGTTATGTCTCCAGGTTCCTGGTGAAGGATATGTTGATCAGTGGGACTTTTCATATTACAGGTGGTGTGTGGTCAAGGTGACATTGATACAAATTATAAGTTTTTCTTCTTTTTAATCGTTCAATTCTTTCTTGAATAAGTTTTTTGATCTTTACTAAGGAATTTTGAGTTTTCATCACATATTACTAAGCAATACCTAATCAGCACAACACTAATAATGATCATCTTCCATCCAATCCTCAACTTTATATTCATGCCAAAATTTTGGTGTGTATAATGAATTGTGGTTTCTATATTCAGATTTGAAAACTCAACTGATAAACATGGCAATAATTATTAATTTTTACAGCTTTTAACTACATCGCAAAATACGCATAATACTAGCTACAGAAAGAAATCAAAACCCAAGAAGCCATGTGTATTAGTTTCTTTCCTCATTGTTATGACAAAACAGCTTAAAGCAGGGGATTTTGTTTCCCTCACAGTTAGAAATCACAGTCACCCGAGCAGGCAAGCGGTCACATCAGGAGTGAGGGACAGCCGCTCGCATTGCAGAGACAAAGTGAAATGTTGGCGCTAGACTTGTTTTCTTCTTTTTACTCAATTTGGGACTCAGTGGCATGAGTGAGACTCTGTGTTGCTGGGTAAGCCCATCCAACAACACCACAGGACACCGTTAAAGCTGAAAAGAGTGTCTTTATTGCTGACTGATATGCTATGGGATAACCCTTTGCATGTTGTGAATATTTGCTGCTCTCATTGGCTGATAATGAAAGCTGATTTGGCCTATAACAAGGCAGAATATAGCTAGGCAGAAAAGCCAAATTGAATACAGGGAGAAAGAAGGGTAGAGTCGAGAGTGATAGAAGCCAGCTACCCAAGAAACAATATGGCAGCAGACTGGTAAAAACCACAACTACATGGCAATACATAGATTAACAGAAATGGGTTAATATGAATGAAAGTGATAGTTAATAATAAGCCTGAGCAATAAGCCAAATAGTTTGTAATTAATATTAAGCCTCTGAGTGATTATTTAGAAGTGGCTGAAGGATAGGGCAGGACAGAGAAACCTCAGTTTACAAATGGCACGCAAAGCTTGGAAAAAGGATTCTAAACACACATACACACAAAAAGACTCAAGCACAGCTTCTTGGTAACAGTCTTTTCTCTGGTAGGCTCTGTTTGCTGGCAGCTAACAGAGGCACAACTCCTGTAAAAAGTGACTTTCTGTGTCATGTTGGCCGCACAGATAGCTCTTTTAGAAAGTCCTACTACAGAACACTTGATTGGGGTTTGTGGAATGTGGATTGCATACAAGTGGGTGATAGCATGGACCCACCACTTCCCAGAGTTGGGGCTGTGAGCGTGACTCTCACTGGTACCTCCACCATGAGACTAGATACTCAGAACTGAGGGGAGGAGCCAACTACCATGTGCTAGCACCATTCACTAAGTTGAGCAGAACAGACAGTTAATATAGCAGTTTTAAGATCTGTCTAATGCAATCAAAAAAATACAGATACATAATAAGGATAGATTCAGACAAAAAAAGAACTCTAAACAGGTTCCAGTGTATTTTACAATGTACAGACTTAAGAGAGAAAGAAAGAAGGAAGGAAGGAAGGAAGGAAGGAAGGAAGGAAGGAAGGAAGGAAGGAAGGAAGGAAGGATGTATAGACAGTCACTGAAAGAAATAGTTTTAAAAAAATAAAATCTTTAAAAGTGAAAAAAGTAATAGAAAAGAAAAAACATAAAGATAGAAAATACAGAGTCTGAATTACATATATTATTGTATTTTCTTTGAATATTTTGACTGTTATTGATTTAACTGCTGAGAGACATTTGATTGTGGGAGCTGCAAAGTTAAACCAACCTATATATTTAAAAAAAAATCTTGACTTCAAACTTTGAGTCTAATGAGCCTTGGAAAAGAGGTTCTGCTTTTGTTTCCACAGAAGATGAGAATCTGTGGATTCCTTCCAGTTAATAATATGGTTTTATAAAGAAAGACCCCTGAGAAATTTCTAATGTGCCAGATGATCCAATGTTTCAAAGTTCATCTTCTATGGCTTCCTCTGAATTCTGTATCTAGAACAGCTTTATGGCTGCTGACTTACAAAACTCAGTCTCTAAGTCAGGACTTGACCATAATTCTAGATTTTCTCAGGGTCCTTCAAAGATTACCAGTGCACATCACTCAGCAGGAAGTAGTCTAGAGAATAATGCCCAAATTCCCAAATGTTTATATATTTATAAATACTTTTTTTTCATTAAAGGGGACATTGGTTAAAAATTGTTATTGTTCATAGTCAATCTTTTTCTAAAGAAGAAAGGGTGATATGATATAGAAATGATGGGAAAAGGGTAGATTACTATAATTGGAAAAAGAGTAGATTATTGAATCTACTTTAATCCCAAACAACTGATAATCTCAAAATAATTTAGATTGATATGAATTTAAACTTATTTATATAAAGTTAAGGTTAATTTTGTTATACTGCATGTATATTTCTACTCTTGTTTAAGACATGTTTATATAGCTCAATTAAAAGTGTAATGTATAATTAGGAAATACAGATTAACAGTCATACATACATAGAATCATGATAGTTAGCTTTTCTAGATATACAAAAATATATTTCAGATAGATAGGAATCTTCAAACATTGCGAATACCTACAGAATATAACATTTAAAATGTTTTAATAACTGACTTTTTATGGCAGTGAAACTCATCTGTTCAGGACAACACCAAACTACTCCAGAGAAGATAAAGGACATTAAAGAAACTGTATTGAGTTTATTTTCTTTTTGACAAAAGCTAGCCATGTGCCCTTGCTGCAATTGCTAACAGTTTCTGTACAAGCTGAATCAGCAGGATGCAAGAAAAACAACTGCTGAGCTTTGCCAAGACAAGGTAGGAAAGACCTTCAAAATTCCCTTCTTCACAGGAAAGGTTATCAGATATGCAAGTCCTGTAGGCCAAAGATGGATGCTCTAATATTACAGAGAAACCTTGGGTGAGTGTCCAGTAGTCTGGCTGTTTCTATCGTTTCTCACATGTTTGGGAAGTAGCTTGCTTGTACTTCCTGCTTACTCAGGCAATATCCTTCTCAGGTCTTTGAGGGAGTGGAAGACTAAATAGTTGTAGTTTTCCTTAGTTATGATAAAAATGTAAATTAGTTATAAAACTTTGAACACACCAAGATAGGATACTCACCAAGATAGGATAATTAAATATTGTCTGTAATTTTGTGAAATTAAATAGACTAGATATTGTAACTGTAATTTTTACTTCATTACTGTTTTATTGTCTGTAATTTTACAATGTTAAAGTTGAAACCTTCCTTTTTGATTAGACAGAAAGGGGGGAAATCCTGTGGGATAACCCTTCTGTACACTGTGAATATTTGTTACTCTCATTGACTAATAATGAAAGTTGCTTTGGCCTATATCAAGAAAGTATACAGCTAGCTGGGAAAGCCAAATTGAATACAGAGAGAAAGAAGGAGGAATCAAGAGAAATGCAAGCCAGTTGTCCAGGAAACAAGATGCCAGCAGACTGGTAATACCAAGGCCACATGGCAATACATAGATTAATAGAAACAGGTTAATTTAAATGTAAGAACCAGTTAGAAATAAGCCTAAGCAATAGGCCAAACACTTTGTAATTAATACTAAGCCTTGGGTAATTATTTAGAAGAGACTGTTGGACAAGGTGGGATAGAAATGTGCCTCTTGCTCATATCATACAGCTCAGAGTCTGATAGCCTTTTGTCTTTTATACACAAAAACCATATCCTGGTAGTCATTTAGCAAGAAGAACTATAGACGCCAAAAATCAAGGCTAGTATGCTTAGGGGCATTCCCTTGAGGATTTTCCTGAAACTATGGACTAGACCTTTGTTCCTGTTTTGGCAGGTGTTTAATTTGAAGGTCTAAATATTGTTGTGTAGGCTTTTAGGGACAGAATGGTACCTATAACATGACCTGAGTGGTGCTTAGGTCAGAAGACCTGCTGCAATAGCTACCCACATTTAAGGAGGATCTTTCTGCCCAGTTAAACCTTCCTATAAGTCCTTCATTAAGTGTGTCCCCATGGTGATTTTGAGTCCAATCCAGTTGAAAGTGGAGATGAGCCATCCTACCTTGATTTTGAAAAGCAGCAATTTTCCCAGAGAGGCTAGGGTACAACTACTTCATAGTTCCTTTAAGTTTATCCAGAGCTTTAGAACTATTGCAATTTAATTGCAAATTTTATTTCAACAAACACAAAAATTCAAGATACTAACTTTTCAAGACAAATTTTGTTAATTTGTACAATGGTTGCTGGATATTCACGGTATGCAATGACTTTGAGGTCAATTATCTCAAGAGTTTGCATGTCATGGATTTAGTTTCTCACATATTTACACAACTTACTAAAATAGTTAAAAACTTCATAAAATATACCTTTATGTTTTACTATCAGGCTATTTAGAATTTAGTGCCTTTCCCCTATTTTTTTTATTTTTATTGAGCTCTACATTTTTCTCTGCTCCACTCCCTGATTGGCCCTTCCCCCTTCAATCCTCCCCCCAAGGTCCCCATGCTCCCAATTTACTCAGGAGATCTTGTCTTTTTCTACTTTCTACTTCCCATGAAGATTAGATCTATGTCAGTCTCTCTTAGTGTCCTCACTGTTGTCTAAGTTCTCTGGGATTGTAGTTTGTAGGCTGATTTTCTTTGCTTTATGTTTAAAACCCACCTATGAGGGAATACATGTGATAATTGTCTTTCTGTGTATGGGTTACCTCACTCAAAACAATGTTTTCAAACTCCATCCATTTTCCTGCAAAATTCAAGATGTTGTTATTTTTTTTCGGCTGTGTGGTACTCCATTGTGTAAATGTACCACATTTTCCTTATCCATTCTTCGGTCAAGGGGTATATTTCCAGGTTCTGGCTATGACAGACAATGCATGTTATTAACATAGTTGAGCACATGTCCTTGTGGCATGGTTGAGCATCCTTTGGATATATACCCCAAAGTGCAACTACTGGATCTTGAGGAAGGTTGTTTCCTAATTTTCTGAGAAATCTCCATACTGATATCCAAAGGGGCTGTACCAGCTCACATGCCCACCAGCAAGGCAGGAGTGTTCCCCTTTCCTCCACAACCTTTCCAGCATAACTTGTCATCAGTGGGGTTTTTTTTTTTTTCGGTGTCATCATTGTTTTTTATCTTGGCCATTCTTACAGGTTTAATATGGAATCTCGGAATTGTTTTGATTCGCATTTCTCTGATGACTAAGGATGTTGAACATTTCCTTAAGTGTCTTTCAGCCATTTTAGATTTCTCTGTTGAGATTTCTCTGTCTTTACTCTATTTTTTTATTGGATTATTTGTTCTTTTGATGACCAATTTCTTGAGTTCTTTGTATATTTTGGAGATCAGACCTCTGTCTCAAGTTGGTGAAAATCTTCTCCCATTGTGTAGGCTGTCATTTTACCTAGTTGAAGAGTCCTTTCAGAACCTCTTCAGTTCCAGGAGGTGCAATTTATTATTTCTCTCAGTGTCTGTGCTGCTGGGGTTATATTTAGAAAGTAGTCTCCTGTGCCAATGCGTTCAAGTATACTTCCCACTTTCTCTTCTATAAGGTTCAGAGTGGCTGGCTTTATGTTGAGGTTTTTGTGTCATATGGACTTGAGTTTTGTGCATGGTGATAGATATGAGTCTATTTTTATTCTTATACATGTTAATATCCAGTTATGACAGCACCATTTGTTGAAGATGCTTTCTTTTTTCCATTTGATATTTTTGCTTCTTTGTCAAAAAACAAGTGTTAGAAGGAATGTGGATTAATACCTGGGTCTTCTATTGTGTTCCTTGGTCCTCCTGTCTGTTCTTATGCCAATACCAGCCTGTTTTCAGTACTGTAGCTCTGTAGTAGAGTTTGAAGTCAGGGATTATGGTGCCTCCAGAAGTTCTTTTATTGTACAGGATTGTTTTGGCTATCCTGGGTTTTTTGCTTTTCCATATGAAGTTGAATACTGTTCTTTTGAGGTCTGTGAAGAATTTTGCTGGGATTTTGATGGGCATTGCATTGAATCTGTATATTGCTTTTGGTAAGACTGTCATTTTTACTAAGTTAATTCTGCCTACCCAAGAGCATGGGATATCTTTTTTGCTTTCTGGTGTCTGCTTCAATTTCTTTCTTTAAAGATTTCACGTTCTTGTCATACAAGTCTGTTAAGTCCATTTGAGTCATAACCTCTGTTAGTTCCCTTATTTCTCTGTTCATTTTTTGTCTGACTGGCCTGTCCAGTGGTGAGAGGGGAGTGCTGAGGTCTCCCACCATTAGTATGTTGGGTTTAAAGTATTATTTGAGCTTTATAAGTATTTATTTTACATATGAGGGTACTCTTGTATTTGGGGCATAGATGAACAGTACTGAGATTTCCTCTTGATGGATTTTTCCTGTGACTAATATGAAATGACCTTCTTTGTCTCTTTTGATTGATTTTAGCTTGAAGTCTATTTTGTTAGATATTAGGATAGCTAGACATACTTGTTTCTTCTGTCCATTTGATTGGAATATTTTTTCCCAACCCTTTACTCTGAGACAATGTCTGTCTTTGAGGTTGAAATATGTTTCTTGTATGCAGAAGAAAAATGGGTTCTGTTTTTGTATCCAATCTGGTAGTCTGTGCCTTTTTATAGGTGAGTTGAGACCATTTATATTTAGGGATATTAATGACCAGTGATTGCTATCTCCTGTTAATTTAGTTTTCATTGTTGGTAATGTTAATTGGTGCGTTTTCTGCTTCTTTGTGATTTGCTGCTGTGACACCATTAATTGTCTGTGTTTTAGTTGTTAGCCAACTTTCTTGTGTTGGAGTTTTCCTTCTAGTATTTTGTGTAGGGCTGGATTTGTGGCTAGGTATTGGTAAAATCTAGTTTTGTCCTCTTTCTCCTATTTTTTACAACCACCAATGATTCTATTGGAAACCAATAATGTCCACTGATTCTGGAATTACCAATTAAAAATCTCACAACTATTGGTTCAAGTGAATTTTTGGAGTACCTGAGAATAGATTGCTTAATTCTTTAATATAGACAATCTTTTCTTCCATATATATGTACAATTTTACATATGTAATTTTTAAAGTTTTTAAAATTTTTATTACTGGTAGTGATTTCCTGGTAAAGGGTTGTGTATGGTCCTTTGCTTGCAGGAATCCATAGAGAGCAGAAGAGACCATGGGGTACACTGGAGCTAGGGTTGCAGGCACCTGTTAGCTGCCAAAATGAATGCTAGGAATCAAACTCCTGTCCTCGCTAAAACAGCAAAAATCAAAGAACTTTCTCTGCAGCCCCTATACTTATAAAAATTTCCATTAATGATTTTTATCACACAGTAGGTAATTTCTATTTACATACTTTTAAATTCTGATACTTAAACAAAATTCCAGTAGAATTTTTATTTCATTGATATTATGATGCTTCTGACTAAAAGTTCTCTATTATAATTTTTATTAAAGCTAATTTCCATTTAGACATGCAGCTCATTTTTCAACATTTTTGCAAGTTTGTCATATAGTTTATGTTAACAGAAGAAAGAAAAGTCAGTATAGTTTTTCACTTAACAACTAGATCTAAATTTAATACATAATACAAGCATTTTTAGTTCACTGACTTTGGATATACTAAACATAAAATTTTTCTTGTTAAAATCACCTTGAATTTCTTCAAGAAACATTTAAAGTTCCTGGATTTTTGTTTAGTTTTAGCAGCCCCACAAATCTTCATACTTGTAGTTTTAACCACTTGCTAACATTTGCTAATTGAATATTATTAACTATTACGCTGAAAATTTAAATAATTCCTGGTTCTGATTAAGATGCATACATTTTCTAAAAACACTGCTTTGTCCTAAAAACAATAGAGGTAAGTTAAAAATTAATTTTATTCTAGAGCATACCAGAAAGCTGAAGTGTAACAAACATGTAACATGAAATCAGTTTATGAGTAGGGCACACCACAGAGACACAGGGTCACAAACTGTGCTGAAGCAGAGAAAAGATGAGACATTGGGTACCTTTTAAATGCTAACTACTGTCAAGTGAAAGTCAGCAGGGCAGTCTTAAAAGGCTGGCTAGATTGAAACCCTTTGCAAGTTCTTTCTCATACTCCCTCCACTGGGGTTGCCATGGGAAAGGTAGGGGAAGTACAGGAGACCAGAGAAGCTTCTTAACTGAGACTGGAAATTCCAGGGGCATAGGGAGGATTTCACCCTTTGTTAAAATCTTATGCGGTTGGTTAACTCATTGAAACTTCTATGGTTATTGAGAGACTGAATGCTGCAAGTCTGCAGCCAAATTTCTTTGGACTATCCTCCTTTTTCGTTTTGTTTGTTTCTTTGTTTTGTTTTTTTGTTTTGTGAGACAGGGTTTCTTTGTAGCTTTGGAGATTGTGCTGGAACTCACTCTGTAGACCAGGCTGACCTAAAACTCAGAGATTCACCTGCCCTTGGACTATCTTTAGACACCTTAATGATCAGTCATGACCAGCTCTTCATTTGACCTAACATCTACCCTTGTTACTACTAGGTAAATCCATCCAGAAAGTGTAACAAGTCACTACCTTGTACCAATCCCGAAGCTAAAGTTAGATGTAATCCAATCCATCTAACTAAGCAGGGTTTATTCCACTCTGCTCTGCCTCACGTATCCTGTGTTTTCAAGAACGTGTTCTAATACAGCCTTGATTTATAATTTCCTTATATGAAAACTTCATCAAGTCATTACATTAGACCATGATATTTGGGACAACTTGAATGTATACTCTCAGGCCATGGTCACTCTTATTTGTCTTCAAAAATAAACTATCTCTTGTTCCATTTGAGACAAGATCTTTGTTTTGGTGTCGACAGTTTTTAATGGTGCTACCATGCCAAAGCAACCGGTCGGTGTGAAGGAAACATGAAAATGCCACCAACATTATAAGGCCTTAAGGGAAGGACAAGACATATGGCAGCAGCTAAGGTACTTTTCAGGTAGCAGAAAAAAAGGTAAGAAGAAAAACATTTCACTCAAGGTGAGAGGGCAAATAGACCTCTTAGACCTGGAGTTGCATCTTACCAAGTTGAGTCTCCTACTTTTACCTTAAGGACACTGAACCAAGACTAACAACAGATGAAAGGTAGGGCTTGATGACAAAGTCAGTAGGAAAGAGGAGGCTGGAAGAATTACAGTGCTATCCCCAGAACTCAAGGACACGAAAGGCCTTTCTGGGAGTGAGGATGAACCAGAAGAGAAGGAAGCTGTCTGCTGTTCCCTTTCCCTAACCCTGTGAACCCAGGGAGTAGACAGTGAAAATATAGGGAGCATGAAAATAGGGAGCATAAAAGGTCAACCAAATATTTGTGGTGAAATTTGTTGTAAAAGTATAGGAATGCACACAATCACAAACTTATTTTACTTTATATTGGAAGTATGGAACTATGTGTAGAAAGAAAGAATTGCTCTCAAAAAGGGATCAAGAATGTGATATATACATATATAAAAATATCAAAGAGCAAACTCAATTTAAAATTCTAGTGTTACATCTCCATAATTAATCATAAAATAACTCAAGTATCATAAAGAGATAAAATTCATTGTAGAAAATATTTCATAGCAATGTGACCTTGAGAGTTCTATAAACTATGAACATATCAGAGTTAGCAGTTGTAAAATGGACATGTATTAGGCCTGCATGTATCCACTTAACAGTGAAATGACCTCTTGCCTTACACACATAAATTTTCTAAGGCCACTTTTAGTGATCATCATACCAACTATGGTAATAAAAAAGGACAAAAACCCCAAATCCAGGCAACGTTTTAAATTACTAAATGTTGAGTGGAAGCTAGGTAGACCCCGGGGATGGCGAGGACGATAAACGCATCTACAAGCGCTTTCCCACAGACGTCCACTATCATCATCCTGAATACTTAGTATAATAGAACACTACCATCATCATGAATACTTAGTATAATAGAAGTTCTTTCAAAATATGCAGCATAGCAACAGATAAACACTGTCTATCTTTACACAACATAAACTTGGGGCTGGAAGATGGCTTGGTGGTTAAGAGAGTGCTGCTCTTGCAAAGAACCACGGTTTGATTCCCAGCACCACAAGGTGGGAACAACCATTCACTGCGACATTTCAGGACGATCTAATGAACACTATGGGTACTGCACACACACATGGTACATAGACATACATGCAGGTAAAACATAAAATAAAATGTGGCTGACAATGAAGACGGACTGAGAAGCCAATAATAATGACACTGGATTTTGATTCTGCTGCATGTACTGGCTTTTTGGAAGCCTAGTCTGTTTGGATGCACACCTTCCTAGACCTAGATGGGGAGGGGGCACCCTGACTTCTTTCATGTCTGGAGAGTGAGGGGGAGGGGGATTAGGGGCAATGGGAGAAAAATGAGAGCATGGGAGGAGGTTGGAATTTTAAATAAATAAATAAATAAATAAATACTAAAAAATAAAATAAAATAATGCAAAAATAAAAAGTAAACTTTCATGAAAATATGTTTTAAGTCTATTAAAACTCTTTTACTCTTAGCTACTCGATGAGTTACATAAATATATACTTTATTTCTCCTATTTGAAATACAGAATCTCAAAAGGTTAAAAATCCTTGGGCTCTCAACTACTGCAAAGCTCGCTAAAGAGAATCACAAATGTGAAGTATTGCTTCAACTCCTTTTCAGTCCACATTTAGAAACCTATTTGTGCTCATCCCAGGAAAGAAAGCACAGGAACTGATTGAAGTATCAGACTTTAAAGTTTTTCTGACCATTAAATTGGTTTTCGGGGACTTGCTCTGTGTTCGCACAAATGAAGTCTATTCGGTAAAACAATTTAAATTCATTTCATGCTGATGCTTTTCTTATTATGACCTTCCTCCTGCCCATCTGCTTAATAAAAAGAAAATAGAAGTTGGAATAAAGAATGAAATAAAATATTCATGTGAACAATTAATATTTTAAACTCATCGTATCTGTTCATCACATTAGTATAGCATCTTTGCGCTAAAAGAAAAAAACTCATTAACACCGACAGCAAACACTGAGCTTCTGTTTCAAGACGAATGGAGAGTTATTCAGTGAAACTGTCTATTTTAGCTTGTGTATCACAGAGAATATTCACGCATGCCTTGTCGTAATGAGACAGCACAGTAATCACCAAACCTCCTGGTTTAGGACAGCAACACCTACCCATCTACAATTCAGCCATATTAGTAAGATGTGTGTATTCTTTGCATAGCATGACACTCCATTTTTTAACATAGCATGAATGTGATTTAGGAGCATGGTCTTGAAATCATTCTTAAGTGAAAAACCCCAGTGAAATAATTTTATCCACAATTTAGGCAATTACGTTGGGGTGGCTATTTAGTAATGAAGTTATTGAATTGTTTCTTTATCATAATTTGGCAAGATAAAACATAGAAATATTTCTGTTTACTTGGAGCAACCAAAGCAGGCCATCGTTGCCACATATTTTTCTCACTGATAACAATAATTATATAATTACCAAGCATTTCATTATCCTCAGTTGCTGATAAATGAATTACACTGACCCTCAAAAATTAATATTGGAATAATTGTTGAAAGGCCAAATGGAATTCAGCCAGAATGAAGGAAAACTTCATTATATTTTTAACTGCAAAAGGAAGGGGTATAGCCACATCCAGAAAAAAAAATACCTTCTTAATTTAACAAGCAATTACCTAAACACTAAAGCATGAAATTTTATGGGCTTTGTATTATCTTTATTTTCACAGTGTTTGTTTCTGAAAGTCATTAAATTAAATGGGTCTTCTCAAACCCAGACACTCTTTGACCTTTTATAGAAGTGAATTTTATCCTCAAAATCCAGGCACTTAAGAAACACCTGTTTTCTTCTCCATATTAATTGCCATTTAATTTGAACTTTCTTTAGGCTTATACTTTCTGGGAGGAAGTAATAAAGTTTTTCATTATTTTTAGAACCGTACTTTTCTTTCTTTAAATTTGTATTCTCAGTATTATTTTCCATCACAGATTTGGGGCTCCTTATGACCCTTTCAGGGCTGCACTATATGTCCTTAGTGTAAATATCCAGAGATGGAAAATAACCCTCTCAATGGAGCAAGAACTAGTTTGACAAAAAAAAAATTGCTTAAATTCCCATCATAGAAAGGAAACAAAGCCCACTCCAAAGAGTGTTGCAAAGACAAAACCGTCAACTAACTACTCTAGATCTTACTAACAGCTAGCCATAAACCTAGACGATAGCAGAACAATCATAGAGTACCCGTTATGTCGAAAACACAGTGACAGGCTCTGGGACATGAGGGTCAGGAAGCCCATCCTTTGGTACAGGAAGCCCACAGATGTTAATTCAACATGAAAAGTGTCTGTTTCACGGTATTTCGCAAAGAGCTACTATTAAATAAGCTGAAATAACTATAAAGAGTACCGTGCAACGAGAAGATTCAGAGTTATCAAAGCATCAACCCGTCCCTCCAGAAACCCACACACAAGATGTACCTGCAGCTCACTACCAGGCTCAGTCTCACACTTGTTTATATGTGGCAACTATAAAACTACCAATTTTATGTGGAAAGACAAAGAATCTAGAAACAACCAAGATGTCTTGGAGAGGAACAATGTTAGAAACCACAGGTATATATATATATATATATACTTTTAAATAGAATAAATCTTTTAAAAGATAATAGTGATAAATTAAAATGTCAGGCCACAGCCTAGGGGAAAATACTCATAATATTGAAAGTATTTGTATCTCAAATAGAAAAAAATTCATAAAGTTTTATTAGGAACAAGATAAGCAACCTAATCAAAATTAGGTTAATGGCTTAAAAAAAAAAACACCAAAAGGGCAGTACCAACCCCCAAAATACCAAAGTGATGGAGGAAGGTCATTGGCTAATAAAGGAACTGCCTTGGCCCATTTTATTGGTTAGAACTTATGTAGGTGGAGTAAACAGAACAGAATACTGGGAGGAAGAGGAAGTGAGCTCAGACTTCACAGCTCTCCTCTCCGGAGCAGATGCCTCAGAGAGACGCCATGCCCCAGCTCTGACCCAGGATGGACTTAGGCTAGAATCTTCCCGGTAAGACCGGTGCTCACAGATTATTAGAGATGGGTTGATCAGGATATCAGAATTAGCCAGTAATGGCTAGAGCTAAAGGGCCAAGCAGTGATTAAAAGAATACAGTGTCCGTGTAATTATTTCGGGGCATTAGCTAGCCGAGCAGGCGGCTGGGGTGATGGGGACGCAGCTCCCCCCCCCCCCCCCCCGCCGCCCCTATTACTACACCAAAAAAGCAAAAAGCACAAAATACTGTGTTCATTATCACTTGCTCTTAGGAAATCAAACATGAAAAAACACAAGCTACTTCTATCAAATCTCTAAAAAGCTAATGCAGAAAAGACTACCAATACTGTCAGGGGCTAAAGCCTCTGGAATCCTCACACACCTCAAGGGAGGAACTAGCAAGCCTAAAGTCAATGCTGAAGAGTAAACTGTGGTTCCCTATAAGGCACATCGATCAAATTGACCCTAAGACTGTATACAAAAGCAATACACACATTTCCCAAAAGAACATGTGCGTAAATATAATGCGGGAATATAGTCATAATAGCCAGTCACTGGCAGGAGACCAGTGAAACAAGTCTGACCAAACCACTGTACCAATGATTATAAACCATTATATGCCAGAAATGGCCGATGATCCCAGAATCATAGGAATACTGCATAGACTCAGGATGCGTATGAGATAGAAAGCAAGCACATACATAAATTGCGTGTTCCACTATGTTTTTGTTTTTAATCTATTGTATGGATGTGTGTGCATATAATATGCACAGAGGAGATGGAGCATGTTATGCATGTGAGGGTCAATGAACAGCTTTGTGGTGTCCGTTCACTCCCTCTGTCTTTGTGTTCCCAGGATCAAATGTAAAGCACACTTGTGTGAGACAAACTCCTTTTCCTTGCTGGTCCATCTCACCAACCCTGAGGCTTTTAAATAGATAAAATCAATCCATGGTAGAAGGAGTCAGAGCATTGATTGTTACTCAAAAGGATGAAAGAGAAGAGACATTTCTGGAAAAATGTAAAAGTTCTGAACTGACATGGTTCATCCATTTGTCAAACATATGAAGCTAATATATGTCAATTTGTTTGTGTAAGTCATAAAAAACTATAAAATTGTAGATGATAACAATGGCATAGGATAGACTTGGAAACTCAAATGAAAGAATAAAAAAGTAAGATTTGAAAATATCTGAAAGGCCCATATGATTTTTTACATTGTACTCTTTCCTCCTGTTGTGATAAAAATACAACACACTCTAAACTATTTTGTACGTGTGTGTGCATATTTACACGTATTTGTGTATGTGTACTTGTGTTTGTGTGTGTATGTGTGGTGTAGGTCAAAGGTCAAGACTGGTTGTCATCTTTAATTACTCTCCAACTTTCTTGAGGCAGGGTCTTTTACTGAATGGACCTGCTGGTTCATTTAGGGGGGCATGCCAGTGAGACTCAGAGTTCCACCATTGCTGACTCCCTAGTGCTGGGGTTATACATACAAGCTGCTGTGCCTGGCCTTTTATGAGGGCTTTGCATTCAAAAAAGTCATTATGGTTGCCCAGCGAGCCCTTTACCAAAGGAGTCATCTCCTTTTAAAGATCTAGCCTTTTAAAGTTTAAAGTGTATAATACACTAGTGTTGACTATGGTGATTTTGACTATCATAAATTCACATTAGTATCACAAAGTGTTTATGTGTGACTGGATCATTTCACTTAGTGTATTTCCTCAAAATTCATTTGCATCACCACATATTGCAGAACTTTCTCCATTTGAAAGGTTAAGTAGGAGGATTCAGTAGTAGGCTGGTTACCACTCTGGGTTCTGAATGTCAGAGTAATATTGTATAATTGTACAATATGCGTCATTGTACAATGTGTCAGAGAAGAGTTAGGTAGATTCCACATCTTAACTCTTACCAGCTGTGAAAATAGAAATGCTAATTTTTCTTTGGGATCCTGATTTCAATTACTTTGGAAATTACTATAGCTCATGTAGGTGGTTCTGCCTACATAAGGATATTCCATATCGTTTTCTAGTGTTATTACCTCATTTTGTATTCCCACTAACAGTATATAAGGCCCAGTTCTACTTACTAGCCAATAGCTGATATTACTGGTTTTGTCTTTATTTTTTATAATGGCCATCTTTTAAAAAATTAGGTAATTTATGGTTTGTTTTCGATTTGCATTTCTTTGAGGATTAGTGGCACTGAATTTTTCTTCATAAAACTATTGCTATTATTTGTCTCCTTTTAAGAGATCCCTAGTAGGATATTGGCCATTTTTAGACAGGTTCTTATTTACTTGCCTTGATGACACTGCTTTTGCTTACTATTGACTTATATTAATTTATGAATTATATATATAAATACTGGATATATATAAATATATATACTGGATATTAGCATTTTATAAGTTATATGACTGGCAAATATTTCCCTTTGTGTTAATTCTTTTTCTCATTATGGTGATTTTTTTTAAAGTGCCAAAAGCAACTTAAAAAACAAAGAGTTCACTTTTGGTTCACATTTTGAAAGTACAGTCCTATCACAACAAGGAAGTGAGGGCAAAATGTTCACACCAAGCTGAAGTCAGAAAACAGAGAGAAATGAAAGCTTAACACATGTTCTCCTTTTAATTCAGTCCAAGATCCTATCCCATGAGAGAGTGGTACCCAAACTTAGACAAGACCTTCCCTTCTCCAATGAACACTTTTGGAAATAATCTTATAGATACACATAGATATGTGATTCCATAGTAATTCTCAGCCCAGTCAAGTTGGCAATGAAGACTAGCCATCCCATAACTTCACTCCTTGTCATCATAACACCCGAAATCACGAATTATACTATTCTATCTCTAGTCCCTAAAGTGTTATTTTCATCACATCATACAAAATTAATTAGTACATCTCTAAATGCCCCACAATTTAAAACGATCTCAATGATATTCAAAAATGCAAACTCCAAGCTCCCTTCTGAGACTGAAGACAATCTTTGCACTGCAAACTCATGTAAAATCAAGATATAGACGTCCAATGTACAACAACACAAAATAATATTCCCATTTCAAAAGAGAAAAATAGGAACTTAGGCAGCACCAGATCAAAGCAAGAATAAAGCTTGGCAGGTAAAACACCAAATCCTCCCATTCCACATCTGGCATCTGGGACTCTCCTGTGATAAATATAGAATGTCTTTCTCCATCTCTTTTGATTAATTTTAGTTTGAATTTTAGCTTGTTAGATATTAGGATAGCTACACCAGCTTGTTTCTTAAATCAATTTGTTCCTAAAATCTTTTCTCAATGTTTTACTATGAGTTACTGTTTATCTTTGCATCCATTTTGTCAGTTTGTGTTTTTTTATAGGTGAATTGAACCCATTAATATTAAGGGATATTAATGACCAGTGATTGCTAATCGCCAATTATTTATGGTTTTGTTGGTGGGGGTGCTAGTGTGTGTGTATTTCCTTTCTTCGAGATTTGCTGGTGTGATATTATCTATTGCCTGTTTTCTGGATGCAGCAAATTCCCTTGCGTTGGAGTTTTCCTTCTAGTACTTTCTGTAAGGCCTGAACTGTGGATATGTATAGTTTAAATCTGGTTCTGTCATTGAATATCTTCTTTTCTGCATCTATGATGATTGAAAATTTTGCTAGAAATAATAGTCTAGGCTGGCATCAATGTTCTCTTAGTGTCTGCAAAATGTCTGTCCAGGAGCTTCTGGCTTTCAGAATCTCCACTGAGAAGTCAGATGTTATTCTGATAGGTCTGACTTTATATGTTACTTGGCCTTTTATTTTGCAGCTCTTAATATTATTTTTTTATTCTGTGTGTTTAGAGTTTTGATTATCAAGTGGTGAGATAAAATTTTTTTGGTCCTGTTTATTTGGTGTTCTGTATTCTTCTTGTATCTTCATAGGTATCTCCTTCTTTAGATTAAGAAAATTTTCTTCTATGATTTTGCTGAATATATTTTCTGTGCTTTTGAACTGGCATTCGTCTCTTCTTCTATCCTATTTATTTACTTATTTATTTACTTGGTTGGGTGGTTTGTTAGTTTTTTGAGCCAGGGTTTCTCGATAGCTTTGGAGTCTGTCCTGGAACTCATTCTGCAGCCAGGTTGGCCTCGAACTCACAGAGATCCACCTGTCTATGCCTCCCGAGTGTTGGGATTAAATGCATATTCCACCACCACCCTATTATTCTTAGTTTTAGTTTTTAATGATGCTGCAGATTTCCTGGATGTTTTGTGCTTAGACATTGTTGGATTGAACACTTTAGTTGACAAATGAACCTATTTCCTCTACTGTATCTTCAATGCCTGAGAGTCTCACTTCTATCTCATGCATTCTGTTGGTTATGCTTGTAGTCCCTGTTTGTTTACCCAGATTTTCCTTTTCTAGAATTCCCTCAGTTTGTGTTCTTTATTGCCTCTATTTCAATTTTTAAGATTTGAACTGTTTCCTTCATCTGTTTGATTATTTTTTTCTTGGCTTTCTTGGTTTTCTTAAAGGGATTTATTGACTTCTTCCAATGTTTTGTTTTTCTCTTTGTCAATTTAAGAGAATTTTTTATTTCCTCATTAAGGGCATCTATTTTCTTCATAAAGTTATTTTTAAGGTCATTTTCTTCTGTGTCACCTGCATTGGGATGCTCAGGACTTGCTGTTATAGAACCACTAGATTGTAATGGTGCCATATTGTCCTTCATGTTGTTGACTGTATTCTTTAACTGCCATCTACTCATTTGGGTTTGAGGTAGCTATAGGTGTAGGTGTTGATTATTTCTCGTTTTGCAGGTGGAGCCTTTGCTGATGGAGGAGGGTCATACTTTCATTGGTTAATAAAGAAACTGCTTGGCCTGATAGGGCAGAATTTAGATAGGTGGAGTAGACCGAATAGAATGCTGGGAAGAAGGGAAGTGAGGCAGTCACCATAGCTCTCCTCTCTGAGATGGATGCAGGTTAAGAATATTCCCGGTAAGACACCACCTTGTGGTGCTACATTCATTAGAAATGGGTTAATCAAGATGTGAGTTAGCCAGTAAGAGGCTAGAGCTAATGGGCCAAGCAGTGTTTAAAAGAATACAATTTGTGTGTTATTATTTCGGGTATAAAGCTAGCCGTGCGGGAGCTGGGCGGGAACATAGCACGCCGCTCCACACAACACTTTACCTCACATCTGAGACTCTCAACAAAACTGTCAGGGCTCCCATGGTATTCTGTGGATCCATCTCTCCAGCACTGTCACCTACAGTCAGATCTACTCTATGCTTCTCTATATGGATACTTAATAGTTCCAGCATCTCCACAAACCTAGCGTTTTCATTGCAAAATAGGTTTCACTTTTTCAGCCTTATCTAACGACCTCTCAGAGTCTCCTTGCAGGAAGTATGCCTCTACCACACTGCCAAGGCTCAGACTTTCTGAGACTTTGGTGAAAGCCTTTATGGCCACCTTACTCTTGTGTATTTCATGCTTAAAGACAGCACCATGTAGATGATGTATCTGTGTGGTGCCAGTTCAGATTTTGTATGACTTCATGGACTACCCCGGGGAAACACTTTTCATTGGTTACCACTTTGGAGCAGGGAACCCCGTTAGAACCTTTCTCAATTAAGGATCTCTCCTTTCAAATGAATTTGTGTTTCTACAAGCTGGAACTGTGACAGATGAAGCATTGTCTTCAGGGTACCTTTCCTTTTGTCCTAGTGCAAAACACTAGATTTATCTTTGATATGGATAACCTCTTTAAATATTGTAGATGTCGTGATAGTCCCCAGTAACTGACCACGGTCGAGGGTAGGCATGAGTACTGCCCAACAGAAAACCATACACTTCCTTACAATACTGAAATTTTAGTATAACTAAATGACATAGTTCTCAAGCATGAACCTTGTAAATGACAAGCCCATGTCACATTATCAAAATACTGCCCAGCTGGGCCACTCACCATTCTTTCAACTTTAAACTGACACTACTTTCCTCACTAAATTATGTGCCATGTGTTCCAGTAGTTCCTTCCACAATAGTTGGCAGTAACTGTGACACTGTTTAATTGCTACACGGCCTTGATATTTCTTCTCAAACAAATTAGCCCATTACTTACTAGTCCAGTCTCTAAAGATCCCATGACTAAGAAGTAATACAACCAAATTCTCTGCCAAAATGCAAAATGAATGGACTCTACTGAGTTCCTGACAGAGCTCGCCTCTAGACTTCATGAGCTTTGCTCTACTATCTGGATCTCTTGAGTTTCTTGTCTTTCAAGCTCCCTATAGAATTGTTCATTAACTTCTAATTATCATATTCTAGGCCTTCTTTGGGTCAGAGCACCAAAGACCTTCATGTTCCTCTTACAAACCAGTTCTAAAGAACTAACGCTACATGGTCAGGTTTATTTCAGCAATGGCTCCACTTTTCAGGGCCAGTGTTCTCCATTGGTTACTTTTCTGATGTCTGTGACAAACACCTGCGAGTATAGTGCTGGAGTCAAGGCAGAAAAGGAACACAGGCAGAAATGGGAAGTCACTCATCACACTGCATACACAGGCAGGAAGCAATGAGAGATCAATGCTCACTTTCTCCTCTTCATTCAGTCTAGGATGCCAGCCTGTGGGATGATGTCCCCCACATTAAATGAAGATTTTTCGTGCTCATTTTGGTCATTCTGGCAACACTCAAGACCAAACAAATGTGTATTTCATGGCAATTCTAAATCCATTGATGTTGCCATGGAGATTAACCTTAGCAGTCCTCTTTCACAGTGTATCCTTTGATTGTGTGTACATTATAAGGGCATGTTGGGCATACACATGGTTTTGTGGACATACAGGTACCAAACAGAACAAAAACCATGTCCCTTCTTTCTACAACTTAGTCTCATAAGATCTTTCTTTACTTGTGTTATGGGAACCCATAATTAGTCTGGCAGTCATGATGTCTCCCAGCACCACCACTGCACTGGATTATGGTGCACATGTGGATATATGTAGCCATTAATTTTAGTCAATTCATCATTAAATGCCAACTGTATGATCAAGGATGTCATATGACATATCTATAAGCTGACTCTCTTCACCTATTAAATATTAGCTTATATCTATGATTACCCAGCCTTAACAAAGAGTCTAATCATAAAAAGGAAGCATTTGATCAAATTCCATATAGAGAGATTCATGTTTAGCACAAATATTCTCATAAATCTCATAGAAAATATAGGTTCCTAAGATTAAGTTTTGAAACAAATGTATATGAATGCTATTTCAAATCACATTCATCTTCTGACACTACTTTAGTGGAAACAGACTACAGGGACTACTCAGCAAATGGTGCTACAGAAGCACATCAGGCTGAAGATTCACTCTGTAAGCACCAAGCATCCCCTAGGGCCAAGAGGCTTTCCTTCAAATTTCCATGAGAGGATAGCAAAGCAGATACAATCTGCAGTCTGCTTACTTCCTGCCAGACTGTCAGTTCTACCAAGTCACAGAGTCAAGCAGCAACCAGAAACTATTAAGGGTGAAACCACACTTGAGAGTTCAGCAAATACAAAGAAACATTTCTATTGAGTGATGGCTGTTTTAATTACAAATTCTTTTAACATTAAAACAACAATTTGCATGAGTAAAAACTTACATAATTTCAATTACAGTTTTTAATATACTATTCAATAAATACCCTGTAATCAACAATGATTACTTGGTATTACCGAAGTAAAACACATTGCCTAAAGTGGCTGTGTCTACTCAAAAGCAAATTAGCAAATGAAAGCCATAACTCAAAGGAGATGAGGGATGAAACTGTTCCAGGCAGCACTATGAGAAATGGTCTACATCAAATTCCCATTGGCCAAACTGTCTATTCAAAGTCACCACAAGCAGAGATGCAGACGGGAAAACCCTTCTGAAATGAACAAAGTGCAGATGGTTCTAGCAGTATATTCTTGTGGAGAATCACACAAATCTTTGTAAACCATCAAATTCTACATGGAAAGTTGAGATGCCAAGCACTCCTACAGGTGCACACGATGTAAGTCAAGGAGCATGTAAACCATTTCATCTACTGCTGCTTTTGTATTTAAAGAAAGGGCTATATTAAATATTTCTTTCACTTGAAAATACAAAGATATGTTTATTTATAGTCATTTTTAGTATATATTTAAATATTATGCTTCTACAGGGTGGTCTTATTACGCTAATTGTTGTTTTATTGTGCTTAAGAGAGAAAGATTCTCCTTAAATATGTCAAATAATAGTGGATGGATAAAAAAAATTTACTTCTCTTCCAGAGTTAAAGATTGATTTTCCACGTGGCACTGTTAGACATGAGTAGATTCTTCCCAAGCCAATACATTCACATAGCTTTTTGTCGGAAATATGATGGCTGGTTCACCAAAAATCTGTGCCTTCTAGTTGAAGGGGCCATTTAGTTGAAAATTTCTAGTTGTTAAGATTCTCATCTGTGCCTAGACATTATAAAGCAAGGGTGTCCCTTCTGGAATTGTTTTTAAGTTTTCAGAATAAGATATGTGTTAATAAAATAATAAAGTGAAAAGGGTACTACTTGTATCAAGTGAAAAGTAAGTTGGTAAATATGGCATTGCCATCATGGAAGTTTTTATTTTAAAATTATGCATACACACTGGGAAAACAAGAAGTATATTAGGTGGTTAACAACAGGAAAAAGGTGGGACTGTGGATATTGACAGGGTATCTTTAAAGAAAGCTTGAAGGCCTGCAGAAAACTTAATCAGAGGGTCCTTAGAAGTCCCATGTGCGGCCCACCAGAGCAACGTATTTGTTACCACCCAAAATGCTTAGATAACACTATTCCTTGTGAGGAATTTAAAGATACTGACATTATCCTACTAAGAATACATTAGTCCCATCCTTACTTCTACTCTTTCTATTAATTTCATTATTATTTCTGAAATTAGCTCATTACACAAGAGAAAATTTCACAACCCACAAAACATCATTACACACATAGGAAAATGCCTTTGTAACAAATTCACCATCTGCTACAGACGCCTAGTATTCCACTCCGTTGGTGAGCTATGCTTGGCACAGGCTCCAGTTTCCTGCTCAGTTAACTCAATTGGGAAGCTTTCTCATCCTCACAACCAAAACTCAAATATTATCCAGTGATCCAGAATTAAATTTCTCAAACAGTACATTGCATGTATCGGTTTAATTCTTCATTATTTTTTACTTAGTCTAAACAAAAAAGAAAAATGTAATATTAACATACTCAGCTGCCTGTTTGACACGTTTCAAATCTTTCTTCAGGTTTTTGTTCTCACTCTCTAAAAACATCACCTGGCTGTAGACATCTGGAACATTCCCAAGGGCTCTGAGGTCAGTTTCTCCCTTCTGTATTAACTCATACCTAGGACAAATAAAACAACAGAGTTTATCTGTTTCGGACTTTAAAAAATGACTATGTATAATTCAAAATCTCAGCCCTGGGGAATTTGATAGAAATTAGTTGCTATATTCTAAGTTAAACCAATATTAATATATTGTTAAGATGAAATGTCAGTTAATCTAGCCTTTTAAAATACAATGGGTCATCTATGTTCCACATATCTAGTTACTAGGAAGAATGGCAAAACTCTCTCAGTCCTTACAAGCAAGGAATTTGTACTCTAGCAAAGATGGTAATATATTCTGGGAAGCAGAGGGAATGAAGGAGACAGACTGGTACGCATTTGTACTGTTTTGTACACAGTAGCCATGACCGACAAGCGTGAGTAAAAGAGACTCGAGACTTGAAGGACAGGAGGAATGATGCCATGTGGGTTCCCAGAAGAGGAACACTTGAGGTTGACAGCACGCAAATACAAAGGCCCAGAGATAGAGACATCTTCAACATGGACAAGAAACAAAGGCAGTATTCCTAGAACAGCAGGAACTGAAGCCAGCAAAGTGAGCAAAGGAGATGTTGAGAAAAGTCAGAACCAAAACAAGGAGCCATCATAAAAGGAAATATTTCACTCTGGATCAGGATGGGACCATAGGAACGTTTGGGGAGGAAGAAAACAGTGATCAGATTTAGGTTTCAAAAGGGCAAATCTATTCCAAGAAATGAATTCTAAAGGAACACGTGGCACAACCTGCAAGAGAGAATGGTAAGCAAACAAAGTGAAATAAGCAGAGGTTATAAGAGGGAACCTTCTGGACACGCTGCAAAGGCAGCACTAGCAGCAATCACTGGGGAATCATCTGTCAGGTTTTAGCAAAGATGCAGGGCAGTGATGGCATCCAGGTTTGGTGCTCAGTAATAGAAAGCCATTTACATAGTGGAAATAAAGACAGTAGGAACTGGAGAGATGACCAAATGTAGTGTGCCTAGATAAATGACGGATATACATAGTTCAGGGAACAGGCAAAGCAGGCGACTTAAACTTGCATTCCATCAGTATATAAATGACGTTTAACAATCATGACACTAGAACAGACTAGGTCAGGTAGTGCTGTCACATAAACAGTAAAAGATGCCTGGGACTGATTCATAAAATACTCCATTGCTTCAAGGCTGGAATGAGCTGGAGGAGGCAAATGCTATCATAAGAATCTATGGACAGAAGAGTAATGGCAGCTAGGAGAGTCATGGCCAAGGGGTCAAGTGAAGAAAAAGTTCCAAGACAGAAGAAATGAATGCTAATGGAAAAAATGAATGCTCACCAAAGTTTGGACCAGTCACTGGAAGGGGCAACATGAAAGTCACTGTAAAATGTTTCAGCAGTTTAATGGACGAAAGTCAATCCAGAGTGGGTATGAATAGTAAATAAGAAAGGAAAAGCCACTTTTGCTAGGAAAACCTCCCAGTGAGGGAGAGAATGGAAAATGAAGATGATCTTCAACAGGAAGCAGAGCCAGGGAGCTCTCCCCAGGTACTATGTCAGATATGACTGCACACCTGTGTGCTTCTGGCCACAATCCGACAGAGAAAAGCCGAGACAGGAGAAGACAAATGAAAACGCAGTGACCCTGAGCCGGCAGGATCTGGATTCTGGCAGGAAGAGGGAGTGGGCTCCAGAGGACAGCCTGTGTGCTTCAGTGTGCTGGCTGGAGAGACAGAAGGCCTGATGAAGGACCAGCAGGTGGGAAAGAGGGGGATGGGAGGTGTGGAGCTCCTATTTTCTCAGGAAGATAAAAAGGCAGTGACTGAGGAAGACACAACCTATGCCAAGTTGAAGAAGTTAGTGCTGACCTTGTAATTGCAAAACGGAGAACAGACACAAATCTGAGCTTGAAATCGAGACACAAGGTAAGCTCACCCAGTCAGAAGCCAGGAGGTGAAGTTAAGAGAGTGGGGTTTAAGATCAGTCTGGCCTCGCTGACTTTGCCACTTACTGGCTGTGACTTGGTGACATTTACTCAGGCAGATTTCTCATCCTCGCTAAGCCCATTTCCTCATCCATGAAATGAAAAGATGTTAGTGGCTACCTGCCACATACAGTTGTGGGAGAAATGAATGCTGAATAAGAACAGATTGCTAATAAAAACGATACAAAGTGAATTCTCAAACAATTACTCTAAGACATCACCATTTTAACTATTTTATGTCATTTACAATTAAATAGTATATTCATTATTTATATTAATTTTTAAGCTAAATATTCCCCTAGAAGGCTGACTTCTGCAAATCTTAGTACATAATCCTACCCACATATATTTAATTGCTCAGATTTGGCATACTGTGAACTGTAAGAGTGATCACAGTAAATGTATGGCATTCCTGTGTTTAATTTAATGGTGACAGGGAGATATTGCTTCCATGACACATAACCAGAAGCCAACTTCTCATCAATGGGAGAAGCATCAGTAGGTTTAAATGGTGAAGGAAAAACTGTCTGCATGGGGTTCAGTGAGAGTAGGTATGTAGTCATATGTGTACGGAGTCACACTGTACACACTTTCCACACATGCTGAAAAATGTGAGAACTGTTTCAAAGTTAATCTTAATTCTGAGCTTTGACTTTGAATAAAGCTAGTCTGATGAAATAAGTTGTAACTATATAGACCATAACTAAGTCATTACAGTACACCAAACTGTATTGGCCAAAAGCTGCAGTATTTATTTTTGTTCATAGATTAAAGGAATCCACACTAATTTATAATCTCCTTAACTGGGAACAAATTAAGTTAATAATTAAATGCTTTAAATAATTTCATGTCTTATTACCCTTGACAGGATTTTAGCACAACCCTATCTTCAGGGAAATGGGAAGAACAGAGGCAAACTGAGGTGTGTCCAGATTGAAAAGGAAGTAGGAAGGAAAGAAAGAAGACTGCTTCGAGCTGGCCATGGTGATGCCAACACAAGTGACCGAGTCCGCGAGACAGACACAGTGTGCCGGACAGGACATGTCTGCAGAGACGGAAGTTCAGGGATCACAAAGGTACACTGCTGATTTCTCATTTTACCCTCATTAGTTTCACAGCGTCAATTAACTTTACATGTGGGTACATCTAAAGGGACAAAGCAGCATCAAACAACCAGAGTGGAAGCAGGGTAGTGCTCCACAAGCAAATCTCTACCACACCGGCATACGTATATAAATACACACACACACATAGCTATATTAAATATATACTATGCATAGACAAATCACAGAAGATAAGTTGATAGCTGTTGCTGGCAACTCTGGAGTAGTAATAATTTAGAACTTGTAAAACTGCTTTCTGTTCTGCCATTCCCAGACACTCTGGTGTGCCTAATTAGTTTGGCTTTTATAAGATATTCATTTTCAGTACCTGTGAGAAATCATGGCTTTATTCCAATGAAATTTTATTCACAAACAAGAAGTAGGCCAGATGTGGCTCCCAGGTCATACATTTGTGACACTGGATTTAAAAGATATTCTGCATTTATTGTTTGAAGACTCGAAGAACGTAACTGAAATATTCCTGCCCACATTATGCTGGTACCTTTTTTTTCTTTTTTAGAACAACCAAACAACAAGCCAGTACTTTTGTGCTTCTGTACTTTTGGCTACTTTTGTTGGAGAACATGAATTTGCAGCAATTTCATATGGTTTGGGATTTGCCTTTCTGCATTAAAAAGACATTCAGTCAACATGGTTGGCTGAATCATGAGTAATTGGAGGCTAACAGGAAAAGCTCTATGTCCGGCCAGCATGAGCTGCACAGCAAGCCATGTGTCATACCTTAATTTAAACAAATGTGTCTACAAGTCTTGAATTAGAACCCTACTGTATGCAGCATAGCTACAGTTACTGACCAAATTCAAACTATTCAAGTGAAAATAATTACCCAGATATGGGAATAAGTACAAAGCAGCAGCTACAGACTGGGATAAAAATTGGGTGAACCAAAATATTACTAAGTTAATAAATATACTTTCATAAGTTTTAGCTTTTGTTTACAATATAATGCTAAATAAGTATGTTTCTTGGGAACTCCTTATATCCTAATAGTATCATAGTTTCCTGACATTTTGTCTCATGAATCAAGCTGCTACCTTAGACAGTATGATTACAATTATCTACTCTTTAAGAATATATTTGGGGCATGGAAAGGTGGTTCAAAGGGTAGATCTGCCTACCGCACACACCTGATTATCTGAGTTCAATCCCCAGAACCCACCTACACTTATGGGAATGCTGACTCCAACTGACCTCTCTATATGTGTGTCATGGCAATACATGTGCACAAATTAACACATGCACACATACACACATAATAATAACAAAAAAGAGTTTGACTTAATCTAAATAATATTTGGATCATAATTCCCTTAAGAGAGTCATTATACTTTGTAATAGTCTAACATGTTCTTGAAAGACATAAAAAATAATTAAATCATACTAATTTTTCATCTAATTAGCTACATATTAATCACCTACCTGCATTTCTAATTTATTTGCAATTATTTCTTTAGGAAAATTTGTGCAAAAATTCTTTTTAAATTGTGCACAGTTTCCAGGTTTAAAAGCAGCATTCTCCTTTTATTTCCAAACACTCCATCTTTTAGTCTGGTGAACAGACCTCAGTTCTCCTCATAACTGTACATGTGCAGTCAAAATAATGAAGTTTGAAAAGAAATTGGGGTGAAGTAGGGGAGTTGGGAGTAGAGAGGTGTGTCAATACAATGCCAATATTATTTTCAAAATTAAAAATAAGTAAATGAAATTGTTTAGTTCTAGGTGTATATTATAAGTGGACCAAGAAAGCGAAAAGTAAATCTTACATCACAGACAAATTTTTAAAAATTAGAATTCAGTTACAAAACTCCATAAACACCTTTTGTATAGAAGTCCACTCTTTATAATATGCAATATCTAGTAAAAAATAACACTCGCTTCAAATCTATCATTTACTATTTTTAAAAAAGATTAGGAATCCAAAGATGATTATTGCTATAGCAAAAGAAAACATAGCATGCCTGCTGGTTTTCACAATCAATAAGACATTATAAATTTTTTTTCTAACAAGAAAATCATATTAAGGTAATATTTGAAAATACAATTCAATTTAGTTCTAAATCAAATAATATTATTAGAAAAATCAATCAGCTGTATAAATAGAGAAAAATAATCTTTATTATAAATAAAAGGTAAGTAGTGTTAGGAATTATGTAAAGAAACAAAATGATACCATTATAAATTAAGCAAAACTAAGAGAAAACTATTTTCAAAATAGCTTTTTGCTGTATAACTCCAGAAGACATTTCATTCCCTTGATCACTTGAAAGGAAGCTAAGTTTGAATATTGAAAAGGCTGTGGAACAAAGCTTTACCGGGAAAGCTCCCCTGACTGTGATGGTTTCCACAGAGACGGGAACGATTTATCCCACACATGTAAGTTCACTCTGCTGCTGGTTCTGCTGCTGTAAACTGCCAGAATCTGCGGTCACCAGAAGGGTGACCTCTGAATCCTTTGTGGTTTTGGTAGTTGGTATGGGAAGATCCCTCTTAATGATGGACAGGACCCTGACTTGGGTGGGGGACCCTGCACAGTATACAGTGGAGAAAGTGAGCTGATCATGACCAGGCATCCAATGGCCTCTGCTTTCTGACTACTGACACAGTGTGACCCCACCACAATGACTGTAAATAACATCACCTAACTTGAACTGGCCCACAAATAAACATTTTCTTCCCTAAGTTGCCTTTGTTTTTTATCATAGCAACAATAACAGAAACCAAAGTGCTTATTGCTGCAAAGTCCTTTAAGAAAGCTAAACTTCCACCTGTAAATCTGCTGACATCCCTGAAGAACTACCTCTCCACATAGGGGCTTACCATTCGGCTTGAAAGCAGTTCAGAGTTCTGGTCATTTCCATTTTGATCAGGAAATTACAGAGAAAGTCTTCTATGGCTTCGTGTACGACATGCCTTGAAGGAAGAACTGTTTTCTGCTCCTGAAATTTAAATCCACAATTATTCATTATGCAAATGTCCAGGTTTTTATTAAGGGAACAGGTAGCTGTTCACTTACTCATTTTGTAGTAACTTTTTCCTTAAATATTGTGTATTGTCCTAAAAACTAGGAATAAAACATTAGTGACACAAACATTTCTATTTCCAATGCAATAGTTTAGTAGGTAGAAACATGATATGGATAACCATCTGTGTGTGCGTATTCCACACACTCTGACAAACAGTAAGTATCTAGGAATGTAAGGGCAGACTCTCAAATACAGGGAAATGCCAGTCTGTGGTTAATGTGTGTGAAGAGTAGTGAACTGTGCAAGAACTGTCACAGAGGAAGACTTCACTGAAAGAGTGAGATCTAGGCCATAATCACAAAGATGTCAGCCCAAATACTGAAATGACGAAAGATCAAAAGCCTTACTCCAAGTTCTCAGAGGATCAAAATCAAAATCTCAAAACAAAATTCGGTCCAAAAAGTTCTTTTTTATGTTTAAAACACATTTGAGGGACTAGTTTGGTCCTATGCTTTCTCCCTGTCTGGCTGGTGTTGGTGAGCTCCCATTAGCTCAGGTAAACTGTTTCAGTGGGTGAACCCATCATGGTCTTGACCCCCTTGCTCATATTTGCATTCCTTCCACTGAACTCTGGGAGCTCAGTCCAGGGCTCTAGTGCAGGTCTGTTGGTAGATGAAGGTTCTATGGTGATACTTTGCATGGCTGTGGCAGACTGCTGGGCCACTGACAGTGGTACCAGTTTTTATCCCTACTGCATGTACTGGCTTTTGGGGGATCCTATTCTCTTTGGATGGATAACTTGCTCAGCCTAGATATATAGTAAGGAGGGCCTTCGACATTCCACAAAGCAATGTGTCTTGTCCTCTCTGAGGACTGGATGGGAGTTGGGTGGGAGGGTATGTGGAGGGAATGGGAGGAGAGGAGGGAGTGCGAACTTGGACTAGTATGTATAATAAAAAAAACAATTTGTTTTTAAAAAAAATAAATAAATATAAAAAGGCATTTGATTGACTTGTTTCATTCCTAAAAAGAGACTTATTTATGAAAAATAAAATGTAAAACATTTCAGAGTTCATTTCATTCAACAAAGTAGGCAATATTGTATATTTCCTAAGTATGAAATTTTAGATATAATAATATCAGTTGTGTGGGTATTCATTATGAACAGACAACACATATTTATTAGAAAAAGGATCAGTACAAAAGGCACAGATGTATCTCAATAGGAGGAGTGAAGTCACTGGAATTCCAAATTCTAAACTCCTATAGTCCTTAAGACATCTGTAAAAGACAAGTTGAGTCACCAACACATCATGTGGTCAACTACAGATCTGAGACCACAAAAACCCTCCAAAAGACATCCTTCCATTTACTGAGGAGGTTCTGGAGTTCTGTGTACACACACAGTGCTCACATTCAAAATACCAATGTTCTAAGACATTTTAACAGAGTTCTATTTTTCAAAAACTCATAAACAAATTAGCCTTCTAAAGAAATTTACAGTTTATACCTCCAAGAGTGAAAATTGGGTAAAAAATGAGATACATTGGAGAGTGAATTGTAAAGTATCATTATAGTTAAAATTCTGAAAAGATTAGTACAAACTTCAGGATACAGAAAGGTTTATTAGAAAAGTAGACTGTATTCCACATATCGAAGGCCTAGTTCAGTCCCATGGAGGCCACACAGCTGTTGGCCTAATGTTCATGATTTTCCATGAGCTTGGTTCAGCTGTCTCTGTAGATGTCTCCATCATACTCTAAACCTCCCTTGTTCATATATTCCCTCTTCCCTCTATTCAATTGGTTTACCAAAGATTGGCTTGGTGCTTGGTTGTGGATCTCTGTGTCTGGTTTTATCAGTGACTGGATGAGGGCTCTATGATGACAGGGTAGTCACCAATCTGATTACAGGGAAAGGTTAGTTCTGGAGGCACCCTCTCCTCTGTTACTAGAATCTTAACTGGGGTCGTTATTACGAATTCTTGGGAATTTCCCTGGCACCAAGTTTGTCCCTAACCCCATAGTGGCTCTCTCTATCAAGACATTTCTTTCATTGCTCTCCTACTCCTTTTTGTCTCCCCTTCCTTTTGTCCGTCCTGTCCCCTCATGTTCTCATCTCCCATTCCAGTCCCTCTACCATCCTTCTTGTGTGGAGACAGTTGTAAAGCTTGGACTTCCTGTGAGGCACCTGACAGTAGGACCCGGATCTATCCCTTGAGCAAGAGCTAGCTTATTGGAGCCCATTCCCTATGATGGCATGCCATGCTCAGCCTTAATACAAGAGGAAGGGGCTTGGCCCTGCCCAAACTTAATGTGACAGACTTTGTTGACAACCCATGGGAGTCCCTACCCAGTGGAAGGAGTGGATGAGGGCCTGGCTGTGAGGGTGGGGTGAGGGGGATTGGAGGAGGAGTGGGAGGGAGAAGTGCAGTGTGGCTAGAATGTAAAATTAAATTTAAAAAATAAATCAAAATTTAAAAAAAAGTAGATTGTGGGCAACTGTAAACACTTAGTCCTCCAGAGCATCTACATATGTGTAAACATTAACTGTATTCTGAGACCTTATGTCACTACAATTATCTGCTCTCTCTCCTTCAGGGCAGAAGTCCTCAGAGAGTACATTCACATTCTTCTTTTGTATGACTTTTCTCTCTTTTCTCTTTTTCTAAAATTCATTGTGTAGCAAGATCAATATCCCATACTCCATTTTTGCATTTCCTAAGCAATGTTTCCCTGCTGTGGTGGACAGTGGAAATCCATTCAGCATGCTCACACATCAAACCACAAACCCAGCAGAAACACAAATAAGGATGGCCAGCAACACCACGGTGTAAGTGTCTTCCTGTGGTGCTATCCACGTGATTATTTTCAAACCAAGCAGTGACGTGGCTGACGTCTTCAGGAAGGTACACCTAGCATTTCGTGATCAGGAAGGAAGGCCAATGCAAAGAAATGACCCACTTTTAAATGACAGTTTTCTTGATCCATCTCATGTAGCCATTCAACCTCCCTAATATTGCTGGAAACATGCTGGGATGACCAGGAAAAGCCAAACACTGATGACCTCCTGAAGTTCGCGCTAATTTAAAATCTATCTTTAGATTTGGAGATTCATTTTGAATCCATTTTATTCTGCAAAGTCCACCAATCTACAAATTATAATTTGTAAAATGCTTCACTTTCTCCAGTTACTAACATAGAAATAAGCAGATGTGGTCTAGAATTTCAGAGTCCAGCAGGAGCATGTAGCTGACTTAAAAAGAACAATATATAAAACTTGACAGATAGTGACAGTTCTTAAAGCCCCATCTGCTAACCAGGGTAAAGCATGCACAAGTTCCTCCTCAGTTTGCAGTAAGGCAGTGTCCACGATCCTCAGCCGTCAAGTCCTCTACAGGAACAGTTAGTTCACCAGGTGTGTGCCTTGTGATGCTGGGTCAGTTTCCACTCCTGCAAGCAGCTTATATTCAGAAGGCTGCTAACCCTGCCAGACTTGCAGTTTCTGCTGGGGTGAACTTTTTGAAGAAAGCATGGAGTAACGAATGAAAGGATAGAAATTAGTACACAATTAATTCACTGAGCAACTATGTTGGCTAGTTGCTATGTCAACCTGACACAAGCTAGGGTCATCTGGGAAGAAAGAGCACCAACTGAGAAAAACTCCCTACCAGAGTTGCCAATGGGTAAGCCTGTAGGGAATTTTCTTGATTTTTGCAAATGAGCTCAACCCAAAGCAGGCATTACCACCCCTGGATAGGTGGTCCTAGTTCATTTAAGAAAGCAGGTTGAGCAAGCACAGGGGCAAGCCAGTAAGCAGCACAGTAGGCAGCACTCCCCCATGGCCTCTTCAGATCCTGCCTCCAGATTCCTGTCTTGTGTCGCTGTTTTGACTTTCCCGGATGATGAACTACAGGCTGGTAAGTAAAATAAGCCTCCTCAACCTTAAGTTTCTTTTGCTCATCAAGCTTGATCACAGCAGTAGAAACCCTAAATAAAACAGAAATTGGCTCTTGGAACAGGGAGTGGCTATGAGAAGACAGAAATTGCGGCATTTAGATGTTGGACTAAAAAAATCATTACTCAGGAGCTTGCTGTGGGTAGTGCTGCCCCAGGCTAGTGTTTCAGATGCCAGCAAGCAGCATTCATGCCTCCACGGCCTCTGCATCAGCTCCTGTCTCTAGGTTCTTGCCTTGATTTCCCTCAGTGATGGCCTGTGATGTAGAACTGTAAGCTAAAATAAATATTCTTCTCAATTTGCTTTTTGCCAGAGTTTTATCACAGCAAGAGAAACAGTAAGACAGCCAATATCCTTTAAAAAAATAGAAATTCATTAATTCCATGCTCAGAATTTAGCTCTCCATCCCTCTTATGCAGTCTTTTTCCCTACAGAAATTGTGGTTTTAGGAATTTGAGCTTTCAAGACTTCACCAGTCAGGACAGTGTCCTTCTGAACTGGGATTAGCACTGGATTAAAGCGTATCTGAACACAATCCGATATCAAAGTCAGACTCTCATCAGCAATTACAGAGGTGCTGAGGCAAGAGAAAGATTAGGTCCTCTGAGGGACTATGGAGAGGTCAGAGCTCCCTTTCAACACAGCACAGCAAAGGGCAAAGAAATGAAGAGACTGTTGATTCTTTCAAACATCATTGAATGGCACTACAACTTTGGTGCCTTGTGTTTTAGAAATACTACAAGAGGAACAATGTGTGACGTCAGTACTAGAATCTGCAATGGAAGCAAATGAGTCTATCAACTCCATAGGAGCTTAGAACGTAACCACAGCCATTTGTCACCGTGCAGTCCGTGGTGACTTTCACACCGCATGGGACAGCTGAGCAGTTGCTACCAATACTGAAGGTGTTCAAGACCCACAAGTTTAGTTATCTTCACAGAACACATTTTAGATACCTGTATGAGAAATGTGGATATAATTAAGAAAATAACAAATAAAACTAAACAAAAGTATATAAAACTGCATCGGGAAGTGTGATTATTAATTTTGATCTTCAACTTGGTTAGAATGAGAAGGGTCTGGAGATATCAAAGCACAATTTCGGCTATATTTGTCAGGGTGTTTTCAGAGACAGTAAGCTCATGAGGTCTCTGGCCTGATAAAAGTTTAACTCATTTATGGAATAAAGCCATGACTAGTTGTTGAGAGGAGGGGGAACTCTGGAAGTACCAGGACCTGAACTGAGGCCAGAGGTCACTGGAAACAGTATCTGGAGAGATTTATCTTGGCCTGTTCCCTTGTAATTATGGCTCCACTCTGCTTCCTCCCCACCATAAAGTGAGCTTCTTCAACATGCCTTCCCTTCCATGTTAGGCTAGATTTATTCCCTACTTTTTTTCCTCAACTGGAAATGTTACATAAAAAGTACCGAGAACTGCATCCAGGGTAAAAGAATCGTCATAGTTCTAAATAGTCCCTTTCAAAAGTCCTGTGCAAAACTGAACAAAGATGCTCAGTCTTCCTAGTTGCTTTGATATTTTTAAGAAATTAAAAATGAAGAGTTGGGACTATGATTTATTCATAGTGCTTGAACTAGCATCTAGTAGCACATTCTTTTTGAAGGGATACCTTGCTCAGCCTAGATATGGGAAGAGCTCCTTGGTCTTGCCTCCAAAGTGAAGTATCAGACTTTGTTGACTTCCCAGGGGAAGTCTTACCCTTTCTCAGGAGTGGATAAGGGAGTGGTGGTGTGGACGGAACAAGAGGAGGGGAGGGAGTGGAAATGGGGATAACTATGTAAAAGAAAAGAGTGAATTAAAATAGAAAAAAATGGAAAATTGAGGTAAAATTTGAAACCCACAAAAAAATCTGTCAGGGCTACAGAAATAGTTGAAGGAGTACTCACTACTCTACCAGAAGACCCAAGTTCAATTCCCAGTACCATGTGGGGTGGCTCACAACCACCTGTAACTCCACCTCCAAAGGACCCATGCCTTCTTCTGGCATCTGCAGGTACCTGCCCTCATGTGCACATACCCATACAGACACCCACACATAATTAAAAATAAATCAATTTAAAACAATTTGTTATAAATATACAGTTCAAATGATTGTGGTAAACACCAGTAACTTGGACTATCATTCCTAAAACTATTTTTAAACATTATATAACAATATCTGACCCTCCATAATTAATGTCATTGGAGATGCAGAAATGGGGTCGTGTCATTGTGGTATAGTATTTACTAGAAAAGAAAGACTGTATAATTGCTAGGTAAGGACTCAATATTATTTCTGAAAATAACCATTCATTATGTAAATGCTTCATTCTTTTTGTTCAAGAAATGTGAAATGTTGTTTTTACATAATATGTATGAGTGAATGAATTAGAAAAACAGCAAGAAAAATAGAAAAGCATACTAAAGGGAAGGCATTACCTATAGTTTCTAAAAATGCCCATGAAGGTGCTATGAAGTGTGTGCATGCATGCTCAACCCTCAGGAGGGCTTACACATTGCTAAATTATCCAAAAATAATCTACTCACTTGGACCCAAAAGCCTACTGAAAAAAAAAGATAGATTTAGATATAGTTGAAAAATTAGCCTGAAGATGAAGATTCAAAAAGATAAAAAATACAGGCCCACTCATGCCCTAGGCCCTTGGGGACCCTGGGGGTGCCACTGAGATGAACAGGTGTATGGTGCAGCAATGGGAGAGAAGAAGTCTTAAGGTTCTTGCACTGTGGAGAGAACCCATGCTGAAGACTGAAGATATAGCAACAGTGAGGAACAGGATAATTTGGCAGCCTACACTGCCACCTGATGCCATGTGACTTCCGGGCCTATGCGGCTACCAAGCACCATGTCTGAGTTTGTGACCCTACTAGAGCCAGGGTCAGTGTTAACTTCCATGGCTTTGTTAGCACCAAGGACCATACAGATGCCCGAGGTCTGGACCACCACCTGAGGCCAAGCTGATGTCCAAGGGCCATGCTGCTGCCAGGGACAAACTAATCTGGGTGGCCTGCACTGCCACCTGAGGCCATGGTCCATGCTGGAGCTGCAGCCAAAGGCCATGTGTGGTTCTATTGCCCAACTGCAGCCAGGTTCTATGATGATGCCCTTGCTATATTACTGCCAGCGGCCACAGGACAGCTGGATCTGGTGGCCAGGGCACAGAAGTGGTCCTGCCTCTCGCTGGTCAACTTAGCAGGTTAGTGGCTCCGCTGCTGGGAGAGCCGGCCCTAACTCTCAATGGAGAACTCCCCCACTCTTCACCAGCTGCCACAACTGAAGATGCCACACGCTGAATAGTTGGCCCTGACCCCTACCTGAAGGGAACAATCCTGGTGGAGGCTGGGACTGATCAACTCAGCTACCACCCAGGCCCACACCCAAGGCTTTGAGTTGGCCCACCCCAACATGTACCCCATCCCGGACCTCCTAGAGCTTGTGAAGAGAGCAGTCCTGTAGAACCAACAGGATCATTGCAATGAGCATCTGAGAATAAAGCTGTTGGGGTGAAAGAGTGTCCTGTGTGGCACACAGCTTCCAAAGCCACTAAGACAGAAGAGTATATGATGGCAAAGACAGGAAAGACAGAGGGAGGAGGCTACAATGGTGGAAGGCTGACATGAAAGAGCTGGAAAATGGTGGAACAGGTCACATAATGTGAAATACCCAAAGAATCAATTTTAAAAATGTTAAAATAAAGATAAGAGATAAACTAGAATTTTCACTTTGAAACATTTTTAGAGGAGAAATGAAGGAAGCTCCAGAGATTGTTCATATGAGTTATGCAAGACTTATCATATGAAAAATTAAAATCTGAAATATTTACTTATATGTCTTAAGATAATCACAATAAAAGTTTTTTATAGTGTATCCCAGGCGGGCTTCCAACTCATCATTTTTCTGCCTCCATTCAGCATATCCTGCCATTGTATGTCATCATAACTGACTACAATAAAAGTTTTTTGGTGGGGGAGGATGTTCAAGATAGGGTCTCACTGTGTAGCCCTGGCTGTTCTGGAACTCTGTAGGCCAGGCTGGCCTCAAATTCAAAGAGATCCACCTGCCTCTGCCTCCCAAGTGCTGGGATTAAAGGTGTGCACAACCAATCCGTCCAACAACAAAACTTTTAGATACTAACATACATTTCTTATAAAAATAAATACACTTTCCAACGCAGAATGAAAACTGGGTGGGAAGAGCGGAACTGTCCCATCTCCATTTTACCCAGGGAACTGGTAAGCATGGAAGGGGTCGTAGTCATCAGTCAGACTTCACAAGGGATATGGGAACTACTATGGAAAGTCTTAGAAAAGGAGGGAAAGAAGGAAAAGGAAAGAGAAAAGGAACACCAAAATTTCAGAAATTTAAATCTTCTTTTATTTTAATCTTTAAAAATCAAAATTCTAAGTTATAAAAACTGGAAATCATTATAGATGTTAACAGTACAAAGGGTAGTAAAATAAAGAAGAATCCAAATCTAAAATTTGCAAAATGTTACAATATACTTACAAAAAAAGTCACACTTTAGAAAAGGAAACTCAACTTAATTGTAATAAACCTTTCTTTTTATAAAATTACATAATTACCTTCTCCAAGGAATACACACAGAGGAATACATATACCCATAGATATACGTATCCCTATCTATTTATGTAAGACTTGGAAAAGACTGTAATATGAGGTATAACTAAATTAGATCAATAACATTATCTATTTTCCATGCTTTCTTAACAAAATTAGTTCACCTTCCAGAAAAGAAAATATCATGAAATTTTAACTGTTAAGCATTTCATACTTCCAGGAAAACAAAGACACAAAATGCTTATAAGGTCCACTACATAATCTATAGCTTATCCATTTAACAACAGTTTTGAACAATTTCAGTTTACTTTCTTATATGATTAATCAGTTCTTCAGGAAGGTATCATTTGTTAAAAAGTCATATAAGAGTAGACATTGTCTGGATAATGGTGCTGCAAAAAATAAATAAAGCTTACTTTAAATGTTTTATGAAAATCAACAAAGTGAAAAAGTATAGCAGATTACAGTGTTCTCTTTCATAATTTGTAGTTAAATTACTTTCAAAGCTTCATATAAAATGTATTCCTGTTAAACTGCTAGCTAAAATATTATACAAAATTCTCACCAGAATCTGAACGTCTGTAGCCTGCTCTTGAACTATGTGAATTGCTTTTGCCAGATCTTCTTCACCTTCTGGAATGCTGAAATTGTCATCTGGTATCTAGACAAGGACAGGAAGAATGGGTTGACATATTGAGTGCCTTACAGTGCTCCCCACTTATACAATGATACATCCTCAGACACGATGCAGATGCTTGAAGATGTGGTTACTTACCATCCTTGCAGATACTATTGTTCTCATATAAACATAAAATGTAGTCTATGTAGACACAATAAGAGACCAGTAATGATGACAATACTAATATAACAATCATAACAGTTATGACAAAAAGTCATTAAAAACTGGTAATTTATGGAATTTTCAGAAACAATTTTTGGACTAGATATGACAATGGGTTATTAAAAACCAGAAATAGGGTACAATATTGGGCAGGTCTCACACAGTCTGTTGCACTGAGGAAGTAGAGTATTCAACTAAATAAAAAGTATCATTTTAATTAATGTTGTTATAGAAAGAAACATAAGGAGACAGCAACATTTCATTTCAGAAGATTTCTTCCTAAACTAAAGCTTCCAAGAAATATACTCTACATAGAACACTATGTGCTTCTAGAGATGAGCTCAATCTGTCTAACTAACGAGCCTCTGCCTGTCAAGGCCTCTGCCAGGCCCACTTACACAGTTGGTTCAGCCTCTGACATCTAAATGTGACTTCATATCCAAGCTCAGAAGCAATGAATTAAAAGAAAATGTTGAGACAGGAGCATGTTTTATAGAACTACAATTAAAGTAGAAGAAACCAGTGGACTATGCTTCAACTGATGCTGGCAACCTGGAAATCCCTGTCAAGAACAAACTGGATTGATGCGGGAGAGTCTTTTGTTTTGTGTTAATTTCATTGGTTAAATAAAGAATCTGCCTTGGCCCTTTAATAGAACAGAAAATAAGGTAGGCGGAGTAGACAGACAGAATGCTGGGAGAAAGAAGCCGAGTCAGTCAGTTGCCATGACTCTCCGCTCCAAGATGATGGCTCAGCGCTCCCTGCCTGCACCTGGACAGATGAGAGAATCAGGTTTAGGCAGGCGAAAGCGCATGGTGGATTCCCGCCGCCATACAGAGAGATGTTTTTAGGCTGCACAGTGCTCTGCGTGTCAGATTTGGCTGTAACTTTGATGAAAAGAGTTTCTGTGCCGCAAGCTCAGTCTCAGAGTTAAAGTGCTGAGTGTGGCTCCTACCTGGCAGCCCCAGAGCTAGTAGAAAATGGTACATCCTTCATTTAAAAATTGAGAGAAGTGGAGCCAACATCCAGAGCAGCCCTCCGCCCTACAGCTCAGAGGCTCAACTGATTCAGTCACAAGTGGCTCCGCCATGTTGGACTGGGCGGAGCAAGCTGGCAGTACCTGTTTTTGACCTAGAAATGTCACAGCTTAGATTCTTAAGCACTTAATGATTTAAAGGCACAAAACAAAGTGCTCCTGGATAGTAAAAAAAATAAAATTACAGATTCACAATAAAACAGATTTCAAACATAAAAGACCTATAATGGATCACAATGTTGGATAAATATACGTATCCTTAAAAGAGAGAAAAAAAATATAAAAAATAAAGTTAATGGTTTAAAAAACGGGTAAAGTCTTTAAAGAGACAGAGTACAGATAGTTATAGATTAAAAAAAATAAAAAAATAAACCACGTAAAAATGGAGTCTGGATTCTTTGTATTATTGTGTTTTCTTTAAATCTTTTGACTGTGAAGGAGCTAAGTACAGAGAGACATTTCATTATATGGGCTGCCAAGCTAAACCAAAATGGATATAAGGGTGTTATGATTTCAAAATTTGGGTCTAAGGATATGATGCTTTGGAGAGGGTCTTCTTTTGTTTTCACAGAGTATGAGACCCTGTGGATTGCTTCTATCCCAATATGGTATGATAGACCACGACCTCCTAAAAGGTTGCTGTAAACACCCTCAAAAAATTACTTCGCTCAACTGCCGACTGGGATAAACCTGGCACACAGGTTACACCCTAAATGATCTGATTAACAGCGCCCCCATTCAGCAAAAAACAGTTTGAAGAAAAAACTGCACCCATGTTCCCAAATATCGTTTTTAAATGTTCTTTTACATTTAAAGGGGGATATGATATAGATATGAATAATTTACATTGATATAAATTCTGCTTTATTGGTATTAAGTTAAGGTCAGTTTTGTTATATGTATATGCACATTTCTGATCTTGATTAAGGTGTTGTGATTGTGTAGTTCATTTAAAAATGTAATGTATATAGGTTGTTAATGGATAAACATCTATAATAGTCAAATTTGTAGTCATGTTAGTTAGATTTTCTAGATATATAGAGATATATTTCAGTTAGATAGACATTCTTCATATCTTTCAAAGACTACAGAACATGGCATTTAATGTTTTAATAACTTAGGACTTTTCATGACAATGAGACATGTCTGCTCCTGGCAACACCAATCTACTTCAAAAGGAAGATGGGCATCGAAGAGGCTCCTTAAGGAGTTGGATAGCCATTTGAGCAAGAAACTGTTCTTGCCTGGACTGTTGCATAAACTGGACACAAAGAACCCGCAGAGAGAGGACTGCTGAACTTCCTTAAAGGTGAGATGGTCTTTCAGGGTTATTGATTCATGAAAGAGTCTGCGAGACATTCTGCAGAACACAGCAGAAAGTAAACTGTCTTTAAAATTTCCTACTTCATGAAAAAATCTGCTGGATACTATGGGCCTGTAGGCCAAAGATGGATGCCCCAATGGTAGAAAAGAACTTTTGGTAACTGTCCAGGCAGCGAGATGTCTCTGTCATTTCTAGAGTTTTGGAAATTGCTTACCTCTTGTTTGCTTAGGTAATATTATATCCTTCTGGACTCTTTAATGGAGTTAAAGAATAGTTAGTCATAGTTATAGTTTTCCTTAGTTATGATAAAGGATAAATAGATATAAATATTGAAACTGTAATTCTTGTTTGATAACTTTTGTTATATGTAATCTTACTATGCTAAAATGAAAGCCTTGCTTTTTTGTTTAAACAGAAAAAGGGGAAATGATGGGGGAGAGTCTTTTGTGTTAATTTCATTGGTTAAATAAAGAAACTACCTTGGCCCTTTAATAGGACAGAAAATTAGGTAGGCAGAGTAGACAGACAGAATACTGGGAGAAAGAAGCCAAGTCGCCATGACTCTCCACTCCAAGATGGATGCCTGTTAGACTCGTCCCAGTAAGCCACCCTCAAGTGGCAATACGGATATTAGAAATGGGTTAGATCAATATGTAAGAACCAGCCAATAAGAGGTTATAACTAATGGGCCAGGCAGTGTTTAAATGAATACAATTTGTGTGTTGTTATTTCACGTATAAAGCTAGCCATGCGGAACCTGGGCAGGAACACTGGATGATGGGGAAAAGTCCCCGATAGAAATGACCACCTATGAAACCACAAACAAGGGTGGTGGCAGGAGTTGAACCCAAACAGAGATGGGGCAACTGGAACAGGAAGATGTCCCACTCAATGTAGATGTTGAAAGAGCATTTTCTCAACTCCATTGTAATCAGTAAATAATTAAACTTCTGCTTAAAACATATCTTGTCTTAAATAAAGCCCTTATGTGCTTCAGGAAATAGGAAAAAGCATTCACAAGAGTAATTACCTCCTCGTATTCATACTCATCTTCAGAAGCCTCAGTCAGGGTCACCTCTGAGCAGTTGTCAAGTTTAACACAGAAAAGTAGAACAGTGTTATTATACTACAGCTGCTTGACCTCAGTACAGTATTGGATCTAATGACTTCAATATGAAATTTGTAAAGACATACAAATTAAAATTCAACCTTTTTCTCCATAAAGCCTATAAGTTTAGATATAAATTATTTCAACTAGTATTTTATACCATTAAGTCCATAAAAAACTACATTCATTTCTGCCTGTATGATTATTAGCCAGTGACTTTTAGCTTGATTTTAATAGTATTTACACAACTACAGAATGTCATTCAGGTAGTATGAATTAGAATTAGAAACTATATAAAAGGGTGCATGCCAGCAATCTGTTTTGTAACTTCAATGCATCCACATTAACTACTCCAAGGAGAAAAGTGACTACTTGTGCTAGCTATCTATTGCTGCAAAACCATTCCCAATAGGATTTCTTCCTTGCCAGCTATTTCTTAGGAAGCACCAAGTTGCTGACAGCCATGTCTTTAAGGAACTTTTCCTTCACCAACTTAAAGTTTTCTGAATATTTGTGTTCTCCCAAGTTGCACAGCCACTCTGATATTTTAGAAACATTTCTTCTTAAGGTAGCACCTCAGTTACAAAAATCTGTGTTTATTATTTATTGTTGCATAACAAACTTCCAATAACATATGGCTTAAAAGAACAATAAGGAAACACTGCTTATTAGAATGTAGATGAACCTGGAAGACAATAAACCAAGCAAAACCACATCAGAAACACATAGGAAGATAGTAAAATAAATCAGAAACACATAGGTCTCAATTATATCTGGAAACTATAAGTTGTTCAGCTTAAAGAAAGAGACAGTAGTAGTAGTTACCACAGATTAAGGGTGGAGAAAATGGGGAGATATTGATGGAATAGAATACATTTCCAATCATGAAAAGAGTAAGTTTTGGAGGCGTAGTGCACAGCGTGAAGGCCATGAGACAATAATGAGTCAGAAACTTGACATTTTCAAAGAGCTCAGCTCTTCAGTGGTTTCACTACACCAAATGAAGAGCTCCTCAAAGAAAGCAAAATTAGATCAAACACATGATCCAGCTAACCATACTTGAACATCTAACCAAAGGGACCAAAATCAGTGTACACAGAAATGCCTGTACAGATGTGTTCACTGCATCTCTGTTTATAACAGCCAAAACAAAGGAGCAGCTTAGATGTCTATTAGCATGAACTGATAAAACAATGTGGCTCATACACATTCACAACAGAATTCTGGTCAGCTATAAAGAAGAAAAATATGACATTTGTAGGAAAATGGAACTGAAGATCATTATATTAAGTACAAGAAACTCAGAAGAAAAAATGTTGCATGTTTTCTCTTGTATGAGAAATCTATGTATCTATTAAGCCAATACACTTATGCATACACAATACTAAATCAGAGTAAATGATACACATATATAAAACATCATAAAGAAGCAGATTATTGTATATACTAATTAAAGCAATCATTTTTTTAAAAAAACAAATACATTGACTTAATTACTTGTCTGTTGCTGTAATGAAACACCATGACCAAGGCAACTTACAAAAGAAACATCATTTTGTCTTGCAGTTGCAGAGAGTTGAAGTTCAGAAAGGCAAAGAGAAGACAACAAACAGGCATGTGGTCTGGAGCAGGATGCTGGAATTCACATCTTTTTTTGTTTGTTTGTTTGGTTTTTCAAGACAGGGTTTCTCTGTGGCTTTAGAGCCTGTCCTGGAACTAGCTCTGTAGACCAGGCTGGTCTCGAACTCACAGAGATCTGCCTGCCTCTGCCTCTGCCTCCCGAGTGCTGGGATTAAAGGCATGCATCACCATCGCCCAGCTTGGAAGTCACATCTTGACCAAGGTAGAGAGCAACTGGAAATGGTGGGAATCTTTAAACTCTTAAGGCTTGCCTCCTATGACATACTTCCTCCCCAAAAGACACACTTCCCAAGCCTCCCTAAACAGTTCCATCAGCTGGACACCAAGTGTTCCAATACTTGAGCCTATGAGGGACATTATTGTCATTCAAACCATCATGTGTATTACTTTCTAACTGTATGATCATTTCAAAATGTCTGAGATAAGTGTATCAAAGTTTTACATTGTACAGCTGAATGAATGCAATTTATATTGTCAATCATATTTCAATAAAGTTTGTAAAAGGAACAATTAACATTTGTTACATTGCAGTTTCTGAAGGTCAAGAATACATTAGCTACTTAGTTGGATGATTCTGAGGAGCTACCATGATGTCACAGTCAAGGTGACAGGTGGCAGTCATCTCAAACCTGAGCTAAGGCAGCAGCACATACTTAAAGGAGAGCTAACATTGTCTCAGTGTTGGATGATGGCCTTCATTCAATCTTCATGTGATTCTCTCCACAGACATAGTAGCTAAGCTTCCTTCAGAATTAACAATAAATGATGAATAACCACAACAGTTTTTATAGCCAAGCCTCAAGTTCAATATCTTAAAGGCTGTACAGGGCAAGCATGTTCAGCATATAAGGACTAGTGAAGAGCAAAACCTGATAGTGGTGTAGCCTAGTAAAACAGCTCTTGCCAAGCAGGTGCGAGGTCCTGGTACCTGTCCCTTGAAACTCAAAAACAGAACACGAAATGCAGGAGGCAGGACCTTTGCTTTATCATGTTAGGGACAGCCCAACTACCAACCAAACTACCTTGCATGTTTTCAAGAGACTTGGAGAGGAACTATATGAGAAAAATCATTTAGAATGGTCCCTAAGTTTCAGTAAAAGCTGTACATCTATATTTTATTATCCCTTTCCCCACTCTAGAAAGAGATGAGCATCTATGAAGAAATCTTTCTTCATTGGTTAAGGTGAAAGGATAAACACAAGCCATTCTAAGCCTCCTGCCAGTTCTAGATCTGAATTTTCTGTAACATTTTTATTTATTTAAATAAAATTTCCTAGGGCTTAGCTAGAGGACATTAACATCTTCTGAGAAGTGGCTATTCCAAGGTGATTTCAATACCAATCCCTTGTCAGTCAGTTTCCAGAAAATAATGTCATTCTTCCCACTTGTGCATGATAAATTCCAAAACTAAGTAAATATTCTAACATCCTCGGTGCACAGACTAAAAATTACAAATGAGCACACACTGTCTATGTGAGGAAGAGATTCCAAAAGGGATTGTTAACATGGTGATATAGAGATGAAAATATCATTTGTCCTCAGAGTACTAGCTACGTAAGGCAACACTTGGAAATCTTACCCAGAAAATGTCCTCCGCAATAACTTTTAATCATGAAAAATATACTGCTTCCTCACAATAAAAAAAACAGATTATATGAAAAATGTCATTTGATAAAGCATGAATGTGTTTCCCATGGAGTATAGCACTGTTTACTTTCAAAATGACCCTTTGAGATTAAACATCCCTGTCATATTTAAGATGAAAATTGAGAAATATAAATTAAGAGACTTCCTAGGCTATGAGTGACAGAGACATGTTTCTTGAGTTCAATGCGGAGAATTTTCCGTCATATCATAGTATTTTTACACTGCACCATAACAATACATGGTTTATTAACAGATAATATAAATACAAAATTTGTTTTCAATATCCTAGGTAATGACCTCACATATTTGCTTTCCGTGTCTCAGTGGCACCTTACCAGCAGCTAAATAAAATCGTTTAAATAGCTCGATTTGAAGAGCACGGAGGAGAAAGAAATATAAAGCAGCTAGAGGCTACAGAACTGATCATTAATCTAACCAAGGCCAAAGGATTAGTATGAAGAAAGATCAAATACAGAACAAAGCACTCAAAAGAGGAGCAGTTAGACTCCCTGACTGCTATCTTTAAGTAGCCACAACATGATCTGTACAGAGGAGTTTCCCAAAGCAACTCATCTTGAATGTGGTAGTGTAGTGTCCTTGAAAAAATGTATTGCACTGTGTGGCTATCTGTATGCATCTGTTGTATGGATAGCTAGCAACACATGGCCAAACGCACAAGCTGATACTAAATGATTCTGTGGCGATTTACAAACGTGCATGCCACTGGAGATATAGAACTCCGTGACTGTGAAAATTAGAGGAGAAAGGGGACCAGAAATACACAGTGATGCAGTACACCCAGAGGACCTCAAGACTTAAATTTGAAGCCACAGGCTCAGTTCTAACCTCCTTAGTGCTTGGGGTAAAGATGGGTTTGTAGTCAGATGCCAATCCTGATCATTCCAATGAAAACAGATACCCTGCCCAGCACATCAAAGCGTTATCTATTTCCAAAGGCTCAGAGGTTCTAATGAAGAGAATGCACTGTATTTAGATACTGATCCCCTGACCCTTGGGACAGCCAGAGAAATGAAGAAGAATCTGAGGGAGCATCACATGCGAAAAAAGAGGGGCTTACATTTTTCGGGAGAGCAATCTTGCAAAGGTGAAAGGGGCAAGGCATGGACAACTGTCTGAAAGGAAAAGCTAACTCCTTACTCTACTTCTCCTTCCACTGAGCAACTTTCTCACCTGTGATCTGGTCTCCCAGGAGAGCCTGTGTTCTAGGAGGCACCCTATAAATTAAGCTCTTCGTGGTTTGCATGCAGAGCTGTTTTCTGATGGGGAAAATAAGTGATCATTTAGACTCAAATTGTTTTAATGATGCCAAGATGGCTCTGAACAGTTAGACGTTTCTACCCTCATCTGTCCACTACTCCCCCAAAGAATATATTAACAGTAATGTTGCACTCCACATGCAAATCTCATTTCCACCTTTTCTGTTACCCTTGGCTCTAGGGCCTGCCTTTCTGTGCCCTCACATATGCAGACCCTCAGTCTACAGCCTGTTCTTGCTCTTGTCCTGCCTACAACCATGGCATCCCTCATTTCCAGGCCAGATTCTATATCATATAGCTGCAGTCTAGCTAGAGACAACGGCTCTCACTCTGTCACATCTTCATGTTCTAAGAGGAATTTAGGGGCATCAGCATTTTATGGTATGAAACACTCCCTGATACTTAGTCACCATGGCCAGTCTCTAGACTTACGGAATCTGCCCTAGCTCCTGGTATTGTGGATCCCATTAGAAGAAAGGCCGAGATTTACAATGCATGCATTGAAAATGCCATAGAACACCAAGACAGTGCCACAGAAGACACAGCTTCATGACCAGATGCCTCACGGTGATACTTCAGCTGGACTAACAATAGAAATGACAGCCCGAATGGGTCGCAAGTGGGTTCTTCTGAAAGTGGATCAATGAACAATTTGCAGCTATAAGCAATAAACAAACTTCTTCACTTACAAGACACTTCCTCTGTCATCCTTATAGGTAGCATACAGCAAGCGGCATCTTTAGAGAGGACCAGAATGAGACATTACTAATTAGGCTTTCCATAATTTCCCAGAGCTGTAGAAAGAAATCACTTTGCAATCTTTGCAAACTTCTCACAGCCAACGTTCACAGAAGCAATAAAAAAAAATCCAGCCTGGATCCACTGTCATTAACATTTTATTTACCAAACTGGAAAGGTACTATAAACAGCAAATATCCCTCTCTTAGGAATACCAGCCTAAATAAAGTTAACTGAGAAATATAGATAAGAGATGACAAATAATTGGCATGCCCGTTGTCACATTCTCGCTGCTGTTTACTTGGATGGCCTTTACCAGGAAGTCTTCATAAGTCCTCTAGGTTATTAGCACCATATACACAGAGCTAAGACCAACTCAACAGACTTGGGAAGAGTGGAAAGCTACTGACCACTCTGGTAGGAGGCAGCTGTAGCACAGCTTCTGCTCAGAGCTGAAATACCTGAGCACATTAGTTGCATGCTTCTCATAGTGTGGGTGGTAGTACATGGGTCTTTCAAAGTCAGGAGACATAAAGATGGGCTCTACACACTATTCTTCTATCTGAACATAGTTTTTGTTTTTGAAACAGAGCCTCACTCTGTAGTTTCGGCTAGTCTGGAACTACCAAAATCCCCTCCCTTGTTCGGCACTCTGAGGGCTGGGATTGTGGGCAGCTGTCAGCATGCTCACAGTATCTGAAAATATAGTTATTAGAAGTCAATTTGTCTATAAGTTTGCTGCTCCAATTATAGTCTTCAGACCTATAGCATCTTGGGAGCTTGTTAGCCACAAAGAAACTCAGTGTTTACCTGATTTACTGCATTAAAGTTAATCATTTAAAGATTCATGTGTGATTCATTAAAGTTAACATAGACTACAGGACACAGAGCAAAATAGTTGTTCTCTGTAAAGAGCCCATGGCATTAAAGCATGCAATATTGAACCTTCTGGATTTAGTACATGGCTGTTGGTCTAGAGTCTATATTCATGGTATCAAATCTTATTATTTGAATATATGTAAGAAATTCTAGCATCTAAACACAAGCTTTCTGATAATTGGAAGTACTTTAGTTATTAGTAAATAGCAATTTACTAAGTATTTCACAAACATATTTTGCAGTCATATAAAATTTCAGATTTTACAAACTCTGAAACATACGTTATCTGAGGGATTTTTAAAGAAAGGAAGAAAGAAATAAAGGAAGGGAAGAACAGAGAAGCCAGTAAGTTCATTATATTAGTTACTTTCTTTCAGTACCCAATTAATAGTCTTTCCAAAACAACATAATGTTAATAATAAAAGCAATAAACTATAATAAAAAAGCATCAATGATAGAATTTTCAAGTAGGTGAAAGCTATCAATGGATGCTTCTCCAGCAGTGAGGCACTTCATAGACAACAGGCATCTTAGGTGGGACACCAGTCTAGTGCCTACAGCCTTGTTCCAGGGTGGCTATGAAATCCTTAATTTTGCAGCTGTAGATACCAGGTCCATATCTAGAGCTGAGGATGACGACAAGCCTCACTTTCACTTCACCAAGCCATGAGAAACTGCTCCTGGGACAGCGGTAACCTTAGAGAAGGCAGCAAACTCATCTATCTACACAACCTAAGACACTAAATTCTTACTGATGAAATACAGAGACCTACAAAATAGTTAAACACCAATCAGGGAGTGGAGTTAGGAGAGGAAAAAAAACCTTCAATGCTTCTCTTTCCTAGAGTGTGCCTTTCATTTTTCTCCCTTGAAAGGGTTTTGGTTTCGAGAAACAACACCAAAATCAACTAACCTTTAGCTTGCTTAGTCCAAACTCCTCCCAGCATGTGTCTGACAATTGAAACTGGGAACTCCTAAAGCCACACCTTATTACGCAGCCCTTAGTCTCTACTACAACTGAAATGCCACCAAACTGTGACTTTAAAGTATCACTGACAACTGCCACCAGCCTTTCTGAGTTCAGTAGAAAACTACTTGGCCCAGCATGTTTTATAATATTGCAAGTATTTTCCTAACAAGAAGTTCTATGAGGAATCCATCCACTCCTTGACTAGATTTCCAAATGCTGTGGTGACCACAGAGAACCATGTCATCGTGTCTGCTGCCAGCACACCTTGAGAAAGTGTAAAACAAATAAGCAATTCCATCAGGAAACCCTTCACAGAAGAAACAAGAGTCACTGATAACAACCAGCAGGCAACAGAAAGGACTGTTGCGGCCATATCTTTCTCCTGAACACCTTCCCTAAGCCGGAACAAAAACACTGAGGCCCATGTTGGCAGAAGCATCTTTCCTGTTGTCCTAACTGGCCTCTGTTACTGTGATGGAGCAGTAACCTTTTGGTTGGGGGGAGGAAAACTTTTATTTGACTTATAGGTTACAGTCAATTGACAGAAGCCGGGGCAGGAAAGTAAAGCAGGAGCATAAGCAGAACTCATGGAGGAACACTGCTTATAGGAACTTCTCTGGCTTGCTCAGTGACCTTTCTTCTAAAGCACAGGCCAGTAGGCCTAGGGATGACACCACCCACAGTGGGGTGGGCCTGCCTGCACCAAGTAGCAATCAAGAAAATGCCCTGTGGACATGGCCATAGGACAACTGATCTAGACAATCCTTCAATTGAGTTTCCTTCTTTCCGTGTATGCCAAGTTGACAACTGTCCTAGTTAGGGTTTCTGTTGCTGGGATGAAACACCGTGACCAAAAAGCTAGTTGGGGAGGAACGGGGTTATTAAGCTTGCACTTATACATCTCTGTTTGCTTAAGGAAGTCAGGACAGGAACTCAAATAGGGAAGGAACCTGGAAGCAGGAACTGATGCAGAGGCCGGACTGCTTACTGGCTTGCTGAACCTGCTTTCTTATAGAACCAGAATCATCAATCACCAACCAAGAAAATGCCCTACAGGCTTGCCCTCACACAGCTCAATCTTTTTTTTTTTAATCACAGCTCAATCTTATGGAAGCCTTTTTTTTAATTGAGGCTTCCCCTCTCAGATGACTTTCGTTTGTAGCAAGCTGACATGAACCTATCTGGCACAGGATTGAAATTATGACACTAATGATGGGTCCTGCTTCTGTGTCTGGTTGGAGCCACATTAGTCTACAGATGTTTCCTGTGTCTCTATGTTTTGGAGGAATACCAGATGATTTCCTGGAGAAGCTAAGTGAACCTCTTTCAAAGACCTTTTACAATACTGGTGGGTCATTATCTAGTACCAGTAGTATGGCATGAAGTATAAGAGAAATCTGGGCAAAATGCACTAAATCAGAGATATTTACACATATGTGCAAGGCAAAGGACACTGGAGTTCTGATTCACTTAAGCATACTATAATTTCTGTTTAGCCACTGAAGAGCCTGAAAGCTAGAGACTTTAAACCCAAGAAAGTCTCACTTCGGCAACTATAATAATTGCCTTACAAAACAATGTCAAATAACATAATACTGTCAATTTCTAATTACTCGTGTGAAGAGAGCCCAGGGATACAAGGATAATTGGCATTAATAATTAATCCTCAAACTTCATTCTGACTAATAGTTAAAACCTCTCCCATGACTAAACCTCTTCCCTCAACACTGAATGTAGAAAAATAACTAGTTAGATGTTTGCCTTTGCTACCTTCCCCCGGCTCTCTGTTTGAAACATGAAGTAGTAATCAGTCAACTATGAAGAGATGTAAGAAGACATAAAACTACCTAATTAACAAATCTGATTGTCTTACATTTGCAACTGTGACTTAAAGTGTTTATTGGAAGATCTGTGTGTAGCATATGAACGCACAAGGAGTGTGACAGAACACGCAAGACCTATGCAGCGTCGAGCCAGTTAGGAAGGAAAAGTAGATTCAGGGTCTCAACCCTAACCAAGAAGCTATCTGCAACTGATAAGGGTTTGCAAGGGAAAAGTCAGTTTATTCAATGGTTTCACTGGGCAATATCACATTCCACATTCCAGATCAGGCCTAATGCCCTGGAGTAGCTGTAAAACACAAAATGAACTCAAAGGTGTTTTTGTAGACATTTTGTTTCATTTTGGTTTGGGCATTTTTGTTATATTGGTCTTTTACCTGTTTGTTTTGACTTTCATTTTGGGGAGGGTTTGCTGGGAAATGCTTTTGTTTTTTTACTTATTCTGGATTTTGTTTCTTATTTTTGTTTTTGTTTTAGAGGCACCACAAAATTGCGTAGGGAGGGAGAAGAGCAATATCTGGGAGAAGTTGGGGAAGGCGATAAGCATGCTCAAAATATATTGTATGAAAAAATGTTAGCAAAAAAAGATGAGTGTGTAAACTGAAACAAGTTGTGGTTTTAATTCAGTGTTCTTCTGGAAAATTCTATAAATCTGATTTTCTTGTTTAAAATTTCATTGTGTAGGAATATTGTATTTAATTTACAAATAGATCTTCAAAGTGTTATCAAACTATTAGTCTCATGTTAATAATTAAACTATTTCTAGATAGTTCATTTTCATGCTGACAAGTTTTTACAATTGCTTGATGCAGATGAATTCAGAAATTATAACATATGTTTTTTATCTTTAAAGGGAACATTCTGGGACAGATATCCTGTTTGAGCTATGAAAACAGATTATAAAGACTCAATTACAACACTAAGGCATCCACTTACTTTATTCATATTGATTTCAAGGTATTCAGACTTACATCCTGTAAAAATCATTTAGAATCCAATATAATACTACATATTTTCTTTAACTCTTTACGCACTTCTGTGTGACTCCCTAAAATATGAATATAACTGAGCCTGCTAAAAATCACAAATGGATCGCTGCTGGATCTATGAGATCTTGAATTAAGACACAAAGGATTATAACTGTGTAAAATAATAAAGGGAGATTTTTTTTTACTCTCTTTGACATCTTTGTGGATAGTCATCTTTCTTTTATCTACTGAAAGAAAAACTTATATGACTCTTACAAACAGTGCACATTAATCCAGAATAATTAATGCACTTACCTAGAGGAATGAAGTCCTCTATAGCCTTGCAAAAATTAGTGAACCTAAATATACACACAAAATTATTCAATATTTCTGGTACCCCCATTCATAAATGCTCATCATGAGGCTGCTTTCTTCCAAGCATTTGTCAGCTTTAGTAGCCCAATTGAGCAGCCCAATGGGGGGGAAAGATTTCATCAGTGCTATCACTAAATAGCCAAAACCAAAACTCCTAAAGAAGGCAGCCAGCCATACATGGGCAAATTACTTAGGACGGCACAGTTGGACAACGTCCACAACCATGTGTGCAGTCTGTGCATCCATCTCTGTGCCCATAGACACAGGTCTTCCTTCATCTCTCTTAATGATGGAAGCCATTGCGAAGGTATTCTGAGGATCTTTTTTTTAGGACAACCATTAAATCACAGAACTGAATCAATTCCCTGAGGCACCTTCATGTCGACAAGGTGTAAAGTGCTGGAGGCTTCCCTATGCTCAGGACCACGGATGAACCTACACTCCTAGGGTGACTTCAGTGGGCGCTACGACACACCACGGACACTGCGCAGGCCCCGACAGCACCAGAAGGATACGCTCCAGGTAGTAGGCGCCCTCGGTGGACACCGCCTCTGCCGCGTCGCCCGTGGGCGACAAGCCAATGCCCAGCGCCTCCTCCAGCACCCGCATCGGCGGCACCCCAGGCGGAGCAGCCATACTCGCGGCCCGGCCCACAGGGTCCTTCGGTGCCCCACGGTGTCCACGGAGCCCCTCGGTGCCCCACGGTGTCCTACGGACTGGCGTGGCAACTCTCGCGAGATCGCGGGACCCTTCACCCCCGACTAGAGGAGGGCCTGAGGGTCAGCGCCTAACCCTCTGCGTGTCCGCAGTTGCTACGGCAACGCGTTGCCTAGTTACCCCAGACGCCCCAGGCAGCTTGCAGAGGAAACTAGATGCCACAAACCCAGCCTAGCGGCTTAGATTGCATTTTTAACCCAGGCTACTTATTGGGAGTTTTGATTTTTACTTGGTTTGGCCCTGTGCTTTGACCCCGTTCTTTCTCACTTTCCTTTCCTCTCGTTTTTCACATCTAAACATCATCAGTCCTCATTTTTTAGATGTGTAGAGAACCCCAAATGTTCTAGTAGGGACAGACTTAAAGGGGAGAATACTTGTCTCTCTAATTAGAGGAAGAGGGAAATTCTAGAAAACATTATTGGCCAATTGAGGAGATGCCAAATGTCCCTCATACCCTTAACAATGAAGATTGAGGGTGCTCACCTGTATTACACGCTTTCTAGCAATCTTTTAATGCGTTTATGTGGACATCTTTTTTGACTTTGTCTTCTTACATACAGACTTGGAATAGTCCCAGTGGCCTCAAATTGCAACATTGATTTTTGCTGAGGTAAACCCACATCAATAAAAATTATGAGCTACCTATAACCCTAACATAAAGTTTAACATGATATTTGGGCTAGGGAACGTAGTTAAGAGCTAATGTGCTTCCTCTGGAGGAAAGGAACAGGGAGGAAGGGAAGGATGAATGGGACAAAGAGACAAAGAGAAGAAACAGAAGGGATGGAAGGGTAAGGGAGAGAATTGACTGATTTGTCCAGTCATGTGTTTGTTGCTGTGACCAGTATATATATATATATATAGGCATCGTAAGTATGTATATGGTATATGTATATACACATCATTAGGACCATCTTCCGCTCAGGTTCCTTTTATTCTACATTCCTTGATGAATTCCAGTTGGTAACTACATAAAAGTTTCTATTTCTAAACAGAGGGCGAGACAGAGGGAGAGTAGAGGCAGAGAAAGAGAAAGAGAGAGGGGGAAGAGGAAACAGACAGACAAGGGGAAAATTGTTAACTTTCTATTAGATGATTGAGAACCCAAGTGCTGGAAGCCAGAAGTAATCGAGAGCCTATTTCCATCACAGCATAGCTATGGACCCACCACTAACTGTCTGTAGGCCTCAGCCTCATTTGTAAGCTGAAAAGAGTGCCGCCTACCTCAAATGGTTGCTATTAGCTGTAAGTCAACAAAGCATTAGGAAGCCATTCAGAGTGTACAGCAATAAGAAATATGAGCTGAACATGACTGTCTGGGTTTTGAGTTTTGGAATACAGGACACAATGATATCTAAACAGTTCAAGTTGCTGTCATTTTCTCATATCAAACATTCTGAGTGCTCATTAAATGCGTGGAACTGGAAATGCAGGAGAGAGATTCTGAAAATGGGGGATCTGTTGACTTAGTTCGTTCTTCATTTCGAAGGAAGCATGGCCTCAGCTAGCAAGATGCTTAGCTATAAACTGTTGATGTCTAGAAGAACAGGCAGAAATGTGAGACCTGCAGGGGACAATCTCATGGTGCTTCTAATGTTTAGTATATTTTATCTGCTACAAAGTCTCTGTCGTCTTTGATCAAGCTCTTCCTCGGTTTTTTAGGTAAATTAAGTTTCCTAGACTACACTTCCTGTTCTCTTATGAAGACTTTTAAAATCTATCTACCTAGATTAAGTGGAAAAACTCAAAAGTAAAATATAGACTTCTTTACCAACACTCAGAAGGCAGAGACAGACAGATCTCTGTGAGTTTCAGGCTAGTCTGGTCTATAAAGTGAGTTCCAGGACAGCCAGAATGGTTACACAGAGAAACCCTGTCTTGCAAAATAAAAAAAAGAGTTCTCATCATCATTTCTTATATATCAGATATTTTCTATAAGTAATACAAGTAAATTTTGCCTATTTTTATTGTGACTGTAAAGACCCCAGATTGAATATTTGTTAAAAAAATACTAAAAAGCTTAATATAAAATAATTGCTAAAAAGTAAAGCACAATTCTTTTAGAAAAATAGTCAGCACTTGGACATAAGAAATGGGTTTTTATGACAGTAATGAAATACAAAGTATAGCCAGTATTAAATGTGTAAGACAGAAAAGTCAGAGATACTTGTCAAAATAAAGAAGAAAAGAAGATATTTTATAGCCCCCAAAATATGTGAGTCTCATTTTGCCAGGCTTCCAAATAACCAAGGTATTAACTGAGTTACTAATCTATTTATGTCCGTGTAATCGATTTCAAATTTTAAGCTCATCCAAGATGTGTTGCCTATTACAATCGAAAGTATGTTCACAGAGACCTGATCAGTGATGTTTCGGGAAAATTCAAATGAAAACCCCTTTTAGCATTTGTGTAATTTCTTTGATACCTACAGTGGATAAGCAATGCTTTAAAGAACAATTTGATAAAAAAATTAACAGACATCAAAAAGATAATGCTTTCAGATTTTAGAAAAAGGAATCTGTGATGACTGCTACTTTCTTAGAAGTCCTGTGTCTTTGCAAAGAATGCAGTTGAAGGCTGTCTTGCTATGTTCTGAAATTACTAGACTGTAGATCCTGCTTTAATTTAAAAGAGGTGGGAAACCCTGACTAAAAGAACACATAGGCACACAAACCTTTAGATTACAATAGTGGTTTGACATATATATTTTTATCTTATAGATGTTCTTTTTTTGTATATTTTACATGCTTCCTTAAAGTGGGGATGAAATAAAAGAAGCCTCAGCATTTTGATGAGTGAGCAGGAAACTGCTTTTTTGCTTTGCTCCCCAAAGAGGTAAACAATGAAAACAGCGAAGACACTCGAGCTGAAGCAACAATTACAAAGGACAACAAAAGTGATCTCCTCTCAGCCTAAATGCCCCATTGATGCAAAAGTGAAATTATTTTTAAAAGCAAAACCAGAAAGCAATCTGGTAGTGAATACACTCTGTGCGTGTGTAGTTTCAAAGCAGAAAATACTCACGTGCAAATATATTGCAAAGTACAATTCAATTATCAAAGATAATGGCATTCCCTTGCTACCACTACAGCCTAAGCCATTTGCTGATGCCCGTTTGATACCATTAGCTTTCTTGTTTTCATTCAAAATTTCACAGTAAGTGGTAGTCAGGTTTATGATTTCTGAGTTCATAGAAATAGTAGCAAATTGCCGAAAAATCATCATTTTTTCCACCACACACAACATATTTTCCCTGTTTGCACTAGCATCCATTTGAAAATCCATTCCTTCTGTACTTTTTTTCTCTGTAATTGAAACAGAGTTAGTCAGTTCTCTGTGGTGAGAAACACATGACACAAGCTTGACCCAAAAAAACTTCTTATTTCTTTCGGCTACAGCAAAAACCTCTGGTTTTCAATATGATTCTTGGTTTCTAGTTCTTTCCAATTAAAAGGAATGAGGGCTTCATGGGAAAAATAGATGATTCTAGGCCTTGCTCAGGTGGGTACAAAAGGACTCTGAAGAAATTTTACAGTACCAGAAGAAAAAACTCTCTCCTTCTAAAAAAAGAAAAATATAATCATAATGATAGAGCTTTATCAAAAAGATCCAGCCATCCATTGAAGGAGTTACAATGGGCCAAGTCAGGCCAACTGTTAAAGTTAATAAAACAGTGTTAGAATATAAGCCAAAGTACAAGATCAAAATCTGAGTCATTCTGTTATTAGTAAATGCTTAAATAAACAAATAAGTGAGAGAGATGAAAAAGAAGTCTATGAAGAACACTTACAAAAAAGTGAATAAATCCATAAAAACTCAAAATTGAGAATCATAAATACAACAGAAGGTCAGTAAGGGGGAAAAAAGTGTGAACAAAACAATGTAAGACAGGAAGTCTACAAAAGCACACACCATTGGCTTTGTTTTGGGTTGGCCATTTGCTGCTGGAAGGGTACCTACCCTTAAGTGTAGTTAATATACTCAGAGAAACTTCATTGGTAAGAACTAATTTTTCCATTGTGAGCTGATATCAATTGGAGGTAGCTTCTAGGTTGAGGATGTCACTGTGCACTCCTTAATTGTGGGTTAGACAAAGCAAGTCCTACTGAAAATAGTATAGAAATGTGGGGATTTGTGACTTACATTTTTTAGTTAGGATACTACTGTAAATAAATGCAGATACATACATACACAAATATATATTTTCTATATATATTATATCACTATAAATAAATGCATATATATATATATATCCTATATGTGATAAGCTTTGTGGCTATCAGATTCACTCTTTTTAAATTTAAAATTTAAATTTTAAAACATGTTCTCCCATATTTTTCTCCATGTTTATGTGTGGCATATATGGCTCCTCTGTTTAGTGCGAGGCTGCTTGTTTGTTTCCCAGCCTCCCAGACTCCAAAATAACCACACAGAAACTGTATTAATCAAATCTCTGCTTGGCCTATTAGCTCAAGCTTCTTATTGGCCAACTCTTACATCTTACTTTAACGAATTTCTATTAATCTGTGTATTGCCACGAAGCTGTGGCTCACCAAGTAAAAGTCCCGGCATCTGTTTCTGGCAGAGCTACATGGCGTCTCTCTGACTCTGCTTTCTTCTTCCAAGCATTCAGTTTAGTTTTCCCTGCCTTGCTATGTTCTGCCTTGCTATAGGTCCAACGCAGTTTCTTTATTAATCAACGGTAATCACAGCATACAGAGGGAAATCCCACATCACTCTGTGTCTTTTCAGATTTGTGCAGAATAAACCAGATGGCAAGTCTTATTAGTCATGTCCTCAGTTTCTCTAACCAGCTGCATAGTATGTAGGTGCGGCATGGTAAGTCAGAAAGAGAATCTCCGTCTACCCGTAAGCTGCTTCTCGTCACAATGCCATGTCACAGCAGCCGAGAAAGCACTGAGTAAGACAGTGGTTGAGGAACTCACAGTGTGGCTACTTAGATAGCAAGTCCTAGCTCACCGGAGGAAGAGGACAGTTCATTTTCTGTGTCCTGTAATGTTTCCTGCTTTCTCCAAAAGTGGAGGACTCTTGACCTTCTCTTGGTTTCTTCTGGCCTCTGCTTGTTCCAGTATCATGTGGCCTTCTACATCACCCTTGTAGCTTGCAGGAGGCTGTGACAAATATGTTCATGCTGCTTGCTGCTTTTCTTGCAATTTAGGTCTTTTGTTCTGGTCCATGAGTCTCACATCTTCTTCTATATCTTTAAAACTGAAACAAGTTAAGTTTGTTTCCAAATAGAAATATAACCTCTGAGTCTTTGTACTTCATAGAACCCTATCTACAAAAAGGAGTATCTGTTTTACAAGGTTGGAGTGACATATTTATCTTTTCACTTTTTTCTTTTTCATATGTGTAAATGATTTGCAGAAAATTTTTCATTGAGTTTGAATTTAAAAACATATGTCCATAAGAACTGAGTCTTATTCTCTGATGTATGCACACAGGAGAAATTGTATTTCACCTTCCCCATATAATGTAACTATGTGAACTACTACAATAAAATCCATGTATATGCAACTTTAATAGATTTCCATAATTTAGTTTATGCTTAATATTTTCCTTAACAAAGAGTAAAATAAACCTTGTCACTTTTATGCTTACTGTTACTTAAATTTACAATATTTAAAATCTTTTATCCTTTTGTTTTCATATTCCCTAAATGTATAACATTATCACAAGCCTAGATTTATCAAATTCCATTACAAACATTTTTACATTTATATTCTTGCTATTGACTTTGCTATTTTTTGCAGTGCAAAGTTTCTGTTAATTATATCTATATTTTCTCATGTATCTTTAGGAATTATGATTTTTCTATCTTGTAAAATCTCAAATCATATAAATATTTTCTTAATATTCTTTAAAATTTCTTGATTTTTAATTTCCAATTTAGGACTTTAATTCACCTGTAGTTTAGTTTTTTGTAAAAGGCAAAGTAGATCCCATTTCTCCCCAGGCAGTTTGCCAGTCATACCAGAAATCTTTTTAAAAACAAACTTACCTTCTCATTAAAAACATGATTACACCAATTTTTTTGTTTGAACTGATACTTGCTTACAGAATACTTATAGCATTCTTTCAATGTGTTTACCAGTTTCTATAAACATACCATATTGATTTGTGATCAATGATTTTTGATAGATTTTATATTGAAATATTTGGAAAGACAAGTTCTTTTCCTTGTTCCTTTCTAATGCTTTCCTAGCATTCTACTGGTGATAAGAATTTACTTTAGTTGATAAAAGCTTCTCACCACCCACCTCAGGATTCTAACTGACATCAGACTAAATTTAGATATTTATTCTGGGTAAGCTGACTTCATAATGATGTTACTCTATTCAAAGACATAGTAGATTTTTCTATTTGTTCAATCTCATTTTATGTTTTCCAATCAGATTTTACATTCCTACTATGAAATATTTCTATCTAAAGCAGTCAAAATCCCATGAAAATAATTTACTCTGTCCCATTAAAAAATATTGAACAGGAGGGGAAAGGCAGGGAGGGAGCAGAGAAAAATGTAGAGCTCAATAAAATTCAATAAAAAAAGAAAAAAACATTGAACAAAGAGATCCTCACTTAAATATTTTCATGTAGCTTTCGATTATTATGATGACTTCTTTCATTAAAATAATTTATTCTGTCCTGTGAAGCATTCATGCTTCTTAATTTCAGTTGACTAATTTAATAGTGACTAAACTTTGGTGTCCTCTCAAAACTAAATTCTATTTAGCTTTTTTTTTGTTGTTGTATGTCATTTCTAATCAATATAGCTACATTGGCTATTTCCTCTTGTTATACTACAAATTAAAAAATAAGTAGCAAAGAAATATGGTCCATTCAGATTAGGATTAACTAAATTAAGATTCCAATTGACCATGTCACATTATCTTTTTCTGCTACACAGCCATTAACTAGTCTCAATTTTTTTTACCTTCTTATGTTTGTTTTATTCTTTATTATTTCTTTGAGAATTCCAATGTGGTTTGATCATATTGATCTCCCTTCATTTTACAGATTCACATCTCCTGTTAGCGTCTAGGCACACCTTAGCCCAGCCCTTTAGGAACCTGGCACAGTAAATGCCCTGCACCCTGAATCATGCCTGAATGCATGGCCGAGAGTACCCTGTCCCTTTAAGACACAAGCTCTACCTATGTGTTGCAAGTTTTCCAATTTATCCATTTCCTTGCAGGAGTTAGAAAGGTCCCATCAAAGTTTGGGATTTGGTTTTGTGGGCCTATTTCCTACCCAAATTCCAACCACCCTTTCCAACCCATCCAACATAGTGTCATCTTTTCGGTATTTCTTTTGTACAACCATCAAGACAAATTTGTGCTGTCCTTATAATCTTGGATGTCTGGTCTTCTACTAGTGCTGTTGACCTGTCATTCAGTTTAAAGAGGGCAGGCTCTGCCTCTCCCAGAGGCTATCAACTATAAATAGTTCCTCCACTAGGGATGGGACTTCACGCCTATCTCCTTTCTCCACTCTGGGAATTGGTCTAGCTTGAGTTTGCACAGGTCTTATGCATACTGTCACAAACACATGATTTTGTTATTATAGCTTTGTTTTATAATTTGAAATCTGTGATGGTGATAAGTCCAACAGTTTTTGTATTGTTCAGGAAAGTTTTGGCTGTCCTGAGTATTTTGGATTTCCATATAAATTTAAGATTTTTTTTCAATTTATGTGAAGAATTGTGTTGAAATTTTGATGGGAAATGCACTTACCTGTAAACTTCTTAAGTTATGATGACAATTTTCACCAAATTAAGCCTATCAATCTATGGGTATGTAAGGTAATCCCATCTTTTGGTATCTTCTTCAATGTTTCTTTTGTCATAGTGTTAAAGTTTTCATTGTATAAGTTTTTCACTTACATGATTTATTACAAGTATTTTTTGTTTTGTTTTAGGCTATTATAAATGACATTGTATCCCTATTGTGTGTGTGTGTGTGTTTCATTTATACATAGTGAGGCTACTGATTTTTGTTTACTAATTTTATATCCTGATATAATGTGTTTATCATCTGGTGGGCTCTTTAGGGTCTATTTTATGTAGATTCATACCATCTTCAATCATATTACCAAAACTTTGGTCTTTGAGGGAAGGAAATAGGTTCAAAATATAGTTACCAGAGTACCCACACTAATGTCTGGCTCTAGCAGAAATGTCTACTCATATTAAGAAAAAACAATATGTAGAAAGAAATCAGGGGAAGATCAACTTGTTTGCTATTTTGGTCAAAACAGGGAAGAAGTTTTCAATCTTTTTCTGCTGTGGGGACCCGAAAATGTGAGCCGACTCCACCTTGTCTGAAGGTCAGAGGATTTGAGCTTGTTTTCTGTTCTTGTAAAGTTGTTGATAACAGGTGTGGCTACAAAACAAGATATTCTGATCTAGGGTGTGTTTACTTGATGTTCTGGATATTAAGATGGCCCATAAAGGTAGATCTGCTTCATTCTGACCAAAGGTGGAGCATACTTCTGCTTCTTTTAAAATAAGAGGTTTGACTTAGGGAGTGGCTGCCTACAGAATAGTTGGTCTAGGGTGTGCTCACTGTCCCAAACATCAAATGCTTTGCTCAGGAAATAGTGGCTTGATGCCTGGAGTATTGAAGCGAGTAACTCTTCTCATTGTCCTTTGTGCCGTGTTAAAGCAGTCTTTTGCCTTCTCCCCCAACACCATTTGTATTTGGGGTATAAATGTGTATGGAAAATAAACATGGTAAACTCAGTATTGAGGATGTGTTGTGTGCCCTCCTGTTACTATTCCATGTCTCTCTGTCTCTGGGTTTCTTTCTTATTTCTGTTTCTCCTACCTAACATTTCTAATCCTTCTGCCCCTACCGTGGAACACACAAACATGTTGTGGCAGGATAGTAACAAAAGTCACCCCAAAAGGTGACTCACGACATTCTGCCTTCCCAATAAAAGCATTACAACTTTAGGAGCAGGAATGAAGAAATATAAAGAAGATGAATATTGAGATAGTCTTTCTTCTGATGTCAAGTCTCCTTGGGTCCCATCTCCCAACATGGGATTTCTTAATGAAATCCTAATTTCTATGTGCCCATTTAGCTCAGTTCATATTTATTAATGTCTTCTATGTTGAGTGTTTAGTGTTTCACACTCATCATGGGAAAGGAATGCCAATGAAGAACTGGGATGGACAACCTTTGATCCCTGTGTCAGAAACCTAACATTCAGTTGATTGCCTAATTTAAAATTTTATTCAAGAATACACTACTCTTTTGTTAGCGTAGACATAAAATTGGCAAAATAAAGAGTACCAAAACAAGGAGAGAAGACAAAGGCATTACATTAGGAGTCTGCATTATGAGACTGGAAGGAGGTTAATAAACAATTTAAAATTCCTGACAATGTAAGAAATTCCCATTAACCTTTATGATTATAAAATTCTCAACAGTGTGTTTTTCCTACTTAGTATCAATCTAATGTTTAAATAATGTGTGAGCACAACAAGATTTGTCTGAAAAGGATAAAATATGTATTTTTTAAAAGGTGTAGTAGAGTGTCACCAGAAAAAAAATGAAGGATTCGTGGCTAGTTTATAAAATTTATTATATTGTTTCATTTATTTGCTTTCAAACTAATCTGCAGTGTATTATGCAGTCCAGCTCCAGTGCCTGTAGGGTTCTACTGTTATTATTTAGATGTCAGAAAATAGTTAATGATCATAATAAATTCAAAAAATCAATCTTTTCCCAGAAAAAGTTAACTGGAAGTGATTGAGAAGAAAATGGGTATTATGTAGAAACCTATCTACACGTGTTCCTGACGGGCATATTTCTCCCACAGCCACCATTATTGCACGGGCAAGATTCCATTTGCAAATTTGAAAATGTAATCTCTTTCTTTCCTCATCTATTCCATCTACCATGTGTCTAAAGGTGCAATTTTTTCCTTCACCTTTTCATTCATTTCTATATTCATCATCATGGTGCTAAGTTAAGCAATGAAAAGTTTTAGATCTCACTATTTCAAAGCTTTTTATAAGTTGCTCAAACACCCTAGTTATTTCCCATATGGAAGATATTGCAGTTCAGCTGCCAAAAATATTGAAAAAAGTCAACACCTTCCTTCAAAGTGACTTTGTAAAGAGACCGCCATACACAGAACCCAGACTGTTTTTCTCTAGAGTGTGGGATCATTACATGGGAGCACAAGGTATAATCGGTCTATATCTTATTTATCAGAAATGAAAGGGTTTTTGTTGAAAAGAATTTTTAAAAATACTCTCAATTTAATTTATTTCTACATCAAAAATAGACTAAATCAAACCTGCAGCATTTTGCTATTTAGAGCAGACCGACCTTTGCTCAGGGAGTCGTGTGCAAAACCATCCTGGTATATCTAAAGTGATGATTCAAAAAAAAAGTGGAAGGGAGGAATAAAGTAAAAATAAGATTGAAAACGAGGCAAAGTTTTAATCTTGCCGTTGTGAAAATGTTGTTAATAAATATTAAACATTAAAATTGAAATAAGAAATAGAATAAAACTAGAAGTAAATGAATCAGGAATGTTTTTAACATTCAAAAACTAAGGGTCTTGTCTTTAATCCCACCTATCTAGAATGTTTTTAATAAGTTTATTCTAATAGATTTTGAAAACATATGATAGTTTTATACTAAAAAAACTAGAGGGCTGGAGATTAAGCTTGGTGAGAGCTAAATCTATCAATTGATTTATATTAAGAACCCTAGTCTAAAGCCTCAAAACATTATTTTTATGTCAATTCTATTCTATCCAAATGATAACTTTTACAGGCAATGGCAGCAGGGAAGGAAAAAGGAACCCAGAGTTTGTACTTCTTCACCACAAAGCAGATCTCAGTGAGCCTGTGGCTTGGACCATAGCAGACACCCCTTCTCTCTTATTCTGCATCCATCAGCACCCTTGTGGACCACATGGTCTGGATTCCGCTTTGTTGCTTCTAATCTGTCGAATCCTATGCTCAGTGGGCCTGCATATCTTCTGGGGAAATACCGAGTGAAATGAGATGTCCAAGTTAAACACCACCTCTTCCACAGCAAGTGTTGGATTCCCCCCCCCCAAATCCAAAAAGAACTTCTCTACAGAGTAGTCCATATTAGTTGGCTATTAATGCGAAGTGAATAAAAAGCTATCATTTGAATAGAATACAGTTGACCTAAAGTGTTTTGAGACTTTAGGCTCAGATTCTTCATATAAACCAATTCATATATCAGGAAAAACATCATTTTCTAAAAGATATACTAGCCATTGTGGCCTACACAACCACAGTTTCAGCACTCAGGAGGCTGAATCGTGATCACCAATCTCAAAGCATTCTTGGGCTCCACAGTGAGAACTCAAAGAACAAAAGCCAAAACAACAACAAAGAATTCTGGCTGTTTCATGGCCATCATAGCTGGGTAGGACTGTTGACTGTTTTCCCTGATTTGGAACCTTGCATGGTGCCTTCTAGACCATGGCAGCTACTCCTCAGGGAGGAAACTTTCAGGCCAATTTAAGCCAGGGCTTCTGGGTTCTATATGCAAAGTCGATGGTGTCTTCAGCAACAGGGGTTTAGCTCTGAGAGCAGCCAAGGACAATAGGAATAACCTGTAACACTTTAGTGTGTCTCTTGTGCAACCCTAACAACTCAAAAGAAGGCTTCTGATGCCTGGTGTTGGGATTTTTGTTGTTGTTGTTGTTGTTAGATGTCCTATATCTCCTGTGGAGATTGCTGGTAACCCAGTTGGGGAATCTTCACTCAAACTATGTACCTTTGCATGCCGATTTACACATAGCGTTTGTCTCTTTTAGAGACACAGTTCAGAGTATGATTCCTTATGACTTTCAGACATGAGTACTGTTAGTTATTTTTCTCTACTTTTCTGTATTGGTAAACATTTCTGGCACTGGAAACCAGTACAACTACCCAGAGTTGGTGAAGACATGGATCTTGGAGGAGAATCTACAATAACCACTTTACTAAACCAGCATAATTATTAACTACACTCTAAATATTTGTCCTAATACCGACAGATGAGTCTAGTCCTCTCCCCTCATCTTGAAAATTTTCTTTGCTGGAGAGCTGGAGAGCAAAAAGAGAAAAAAGAAACAATGTAATTATAATCTCAAACATTTTTTTATTTATTATGTATACAATGTTCTGTCTGTGTGTGTGCCTACAGGCTAGAAGAGGGCATCAGACCTCATTACAGATGGTTGTGAGACACCATGTGGTTGCTGGGAATTGAACTCAGGACCTTTGGAAGAGCAGGCAATGCTCTTAACCTCTGAGACATTTCTCCAGCCCTCTCAGTTTTTTTTAAATATAAAAAAAATCCAGTGCTTGTAAGGGCAATATTAAGCATAAATGAAAGAAAAATAATATATTCATATATTATTTCAGTGTGTAATCGTAGCAAGAGATCAAAACCAAACAAAACAATGAACTGTTTCAGAAACCAATGTTTCTTTGAAACTTCAGAGTCTTAGAATCATAGACTTTTAGAGTTGGAAAGTTTAAAAGTGATCTCTTTGGCCCCCTTTCTTCATAGATGACAGTCTGATGCACAGATCAATTTGTGAGTTCTTGCTTGGACAAAGAGAACGAGCAGCCAATACAAACCCAGCTAACTTTTTCCCCCTAGTATCACTAATATATGTATTCAGTGCTCAACACAATAATTCTAATGTACATCAACTGTCAAATCTTGCACCAAGACCATAAAAAAATGCCCTGTTGGTCCAGCTGAATACATTAAATTTACTTTAGCAGGAGAAAATCTCAGATTGGCAATCTCTGTGATGTATCAAAGGCAGGAATGTCTGGAGATGTTCAGAGAGTGTGCTCAAGGGGTTCTAGGCAGGTCTTTGAAGAGGGAACTAGCTAGCACTGTCAAAGTTAACATCTTAGTGGTTTAAGATTGGGAGGAAGAAAGCCTTAAAGCAAGTTCCACTAAACTAATTAACACTGTGCCAACTGAGGTATTTGTTTAGGTAAGTAAACCAGCATTCTGATATTCTGACTAGATAGGTGTTTGCCCAGTTGAGCAAACTGTTTGCCTTGAAAAATTGCTTTACAGAATTTTTGAAGCAAACAGCCAAGATGTTTATGGGTTTGAAACCTGATATAAATGTCTGGCTTCAGATAATGTTGACATAAGCTGTCTCTGCTGTCTCTGATCGTTTTCTGAGGCTGCCTCTAACCTCAGGAAAATCACTTACTCAACTGAAGTCTCATGGCTTTGTTTATTAGCAAAATGAAGCGAGCGTTCTACTAAACAATCAGAACATCTTGCATGGTTTATTAGTCAGCAGTTGCTGCAAGAGTCTTATCGACTACTCCAAACCTTGGGACAGGCAATAAACATTTATTTGTGGTGTCTACATACGTGAGTCAGCTGAAATCAGCTGTAGGTTGGGTCAGCTGGCCTTGATGCCAAATTACCTGCCAAGAGGCCACAGAAAGAGTAAAGAAGTAGGCTCAGCAATTCAATCAACCAAACCTTTTGAAAGAAAACCTTACCTTTAGCCTTCCACCAGCTATAGAGATATGAGAAAATTGTCTAACAGGATGTAGATTGGCAAATAGAAACCCTGTGGGCAGGCATGGGCAATTACTGAAATATGACTGACTGATAGGGATTGTGAGTGCCTCTCCCAATCACCACTGTATCACTTCCACAAAGGACTTTATGACCCTTTATTTGAATTAGAATCTAATAAAAACTTTGGCATTGGACCAATCAAGTATAACAGAAAGTGTTGAAAGTTCAGTTATCACATGAGATGTTTTTCAGCATTAAATCATTTAGAATTTACCTTCTAAATCTATCAACTTTAAATGAATCTGTATGAATCTTAGAGAATTTTATAACTCCCTCTTTATGACAAAGGAGCTCCAACACCTCTTGATTTTTTCACGCCACCCCAAGAACCATCACTCCTTCCTGCTTTATTTCCACGTTCTCGCTTGTGTTTCCAAAGCTATAATGTCCTTTTACTCCCAAGGGAACACAATACATTTTGTTTGACTGCTTAAGCACAGTGTGACTTAGAAACTTCAAAGTAACTATTTAAAACTTGAAAGAAGCCAATTAGTGATTTGAATCTAATTTTCAGTGTACAGCATTTATTGTTTTTAATGAAGACAGTATTGAAGCTGTGGGTCGTAAAGTCAAAATGTCAGTCCAAAGAGAATGAGAAACAAAAGATCATGTACACATCAATGACAACCCAGATGCTAGACCAGCCTAACTCCTGAGCTATGGTGGTAATATATGTGTATGTATTTCCAGCAATTTTAACCCTGTATCATGCATAAATAGTAGGAACAGATAGGAGAATAAATAATATAAGTGAGATTCAAAATGCATTGCTTATTTTAACTAAAAGAAATTAAAATTAAAAGTCCTTAGCTCTAAAGAAAACAGATTAGTATACCCATATACTTCTCCTGTACATTTACAAAATTTGAGCACACTTAAAGAAACACAGTATATTACTATCACTGTGGCTTTATCCATATCAACTTTTATTAAATTTCATAAATATTCCTGTCAATATTCAATGGTGATATGTTCCAATATTCATTGACATATAAAACATAATTGCTAAGTAGGGTATTAGAACTAAGTACCAACCTATAGATACAAGATTTAAATATATATTGGGTAGATGTGTGTCTACTGTCTGCAAACATACATATGATTGTTTACAATGGTATAAACTTCAACCTTATAAGGGAAGAAAATCCTGCCATTTGAGACTATGTGTACACCTACACCAAACATTAAGCTGGATGGATAGATAGATAGATAGATAGATAGATAGATAGATAGATAGATATAAAGATAGCTTTTATTTGTCAATTATATGTCAACAAAGCCCCAAGAAAAAGATTACACCAAGGTTATTGGTACATTATCAATAACTCGTTATCAAAGCTAGCTAATTTTAGTTCTAATCTAAATAGCTAGTTTAAATCTATACGCAATTTATTACATGTAGAAGACACTAACAACCTAACCTGTGTGAAACTTTACTCCATGTAAATATCCAGTTATACGCATGTGCTGTGGCAGAGTTGGACCCAACAACCTCCGTTTCTATCTATGTTTTTAAAAAGAAAAGGATATAAACACCCTGGCTCTCAGAAGCTAGGAATATTTTTACTGACTTCCTGCATCCTGGCAACCTCTTGGGGCCAGTTTATGCACTGCCTCTACTCTTGCTAAGAGAAATGATTTTTCAGGCTCTTATATAAGCGAGGTTCTTTCTTTCTGTATCATAGTAGCCCCTTGGTCTCCCTGTCAATCCAATCCTTTTCAATACCATAACAACCTCCATTCATGCAATGCTATTACTGGGTGAGGCAGGCCTACAGCTCTGTGTATTTTATGTCCCACAGCAACTCAGCTCGGAAAACTCTCGTTGCGTCTCAGGCCTTGCCCATCTCATGTCTGAGTGTGCAGTTACACTTCCATTTCCTCCCCCAGCTGCCGGGGCTGTGCAACAAACTCCTAAACCACATAAATCTCACAGCGCAGCTAAAAATAAAAAGATCTTCATCAACGTATCCCCACAAATACCAACTAGGTTGTACAAAAAGGAAAATTCTTCATGACAGAATGATTTGACTGAGGAAAAATGGTAAACTTCCTCTTCTGAATGGAAAGTGTACCCCAACACACACATACACACACGTGCACACGCACACACACCTGCAAGAACACTGGAAGGGAGGGAAGGCAGGAGAGAGAGAGAAAGAGAGAGAGAGAGAGAGAGAGAGAGAGAGAGAGAGAGAGAGAGAGAGAGAATGCTTTTACTATATGCAGCTCGCTCAGTTTTCACTCAATTTAATTCGGTGATGAAGTTTCCTATAATGCTTGAACAATATGCCTATCAACAGAAAAACCTCAAAACACAAAGAGAATAGGAAACAATAAGGATAAAATTACTAATAAAAATATTACAAGATGCAGCACTTTCTCCATCTCTCCAGAAGGAAAATATTACAGATTAACTATGAATTTCCTGAAGGATGCCAAGCAACCACCTGATGACGCTTGACTTAAAGATCAGATGCACTGGGGCAGGTGCTGTGGCTGGAGACCTTGTTCAACTAGATAGAAGTCCATGAATAGGCTGGAAGTAAAACACTCCTTTTCGTCCTGCATGTATGAAGCAACCATAAACTCCAGTAGAGTCCCTCCTGGATAATGTCCTCAGACTACAATAGCCATTCACAGATTGACCGTTGACTGTGTATCAGCATTGTGCTATCCGCTTCACGTGACTTAGACTAATTTTGCCATCTAGTCTCCATTCTACCGACAAGGAAATGGAGCTATAGAAACATTAGTAGTGCTGCTGCGCTATTCGCTCAAACATGTGCTCTACACTGACTCCCCCTGGAGAGCAGCTCAAGGGAAATGGGAAGGTTTAGCCATACGCCCCTGCTGTGTTCGTGGTGGGTTTAGTTATAACACCCAACTGCGAATGCTTGGTACTCACGAGATGAATGAAGAGACTGTGCTGTGTGTTCAGGGAAATGCTACTCAGCTCTGGAAGAAACGATGAACAACTCTCAGGGACATAGAAGATTCTCAAGGACTTTCTGCTGTGGGGGAAAAAGCCAAAACCACGTATGAATAAAGATGATCTTAATCCAGTACAATATACCTTGTGTGGCCTAAAGTTTACAAAATAACATTTTTTCCTATAGGCCTTTTAAGGAATCTCATATTAACTCTAAGTTATAAACATTGAATGTATGTAGTAACAATAAAAAAATTTCCTTCCATTCTTTAAAAAAAGATGAACTCTTGACTTTTCTGCTTGCTTCCTTTGACTGACCAAAACTCTACTGCCTCAGCCTTCTCGTCCCTCATCATCTCCCTCTGCAACAGTTACAATTGTGTGTGTTTTCCATTAATAAAGCAGTTTAGAACCTCTCATTTGCACTTCATCCCCCAGTACATTAGCAGAACCCCTAGGAATGTATTCATTTTAATAATTAATGTTTATTATTGATTATGCATTCATGCACACATATGTGCACATGTTCTTGAATAAGTTTATGTGCACCATGTGGTTGAGAAGTGTCTATGTAGGAAAAAAGGTGGTGTCACATCTCCTGGAGCTGGAGATGCAGGCAGTTGTGAGTTACCATGTAGGTACTGAGACCCAAGCCTGGTCTTCTACAAGAGAAGTGTGCATTCTTAGCTACTGAGGCATCTCTCTAGACCCTCCTAGGCTGTATTTTTAACTACTGTGAACTAAGTCATCTCTAGTCCACTCTAACGCCCTCCCTTTTTCCATCCTGTCTGCTTGCCACCAGCAGCTCTAGCTTTCTGTATAACTAGGTCCCCCTACATAACTGGTCCCCTACTGACTTAGGACTGCACTACAGTAAGAAGGAGTACAGGCTTCCCTTATGGAAAAGGGATGGAAATGTGTGAACCCCAAAACTAGCCTATGGATAATTCTTGCATCAATCTAAACTGTGAACAAAGGACCCCATTTCATGTGTGGTGATTTGAAACTACCATGCATGTGCTCCAGTCAGAAGAGTATGGAACTTTCATTGCACGTGCTCCCTCCCTATGTTTTATCACTTTTTTATGGGAACCATGGGAAGTGGAGTCCATTGGAGTATCTCTTCAGGAAGCCATGTTTCCTATGAACCATTGTGTGTTGGAAAAACATCTGCACAAGAAGCCACGTCTTACTCACTGTAACATGTTAGACCTCTGCACGACCAGAATGGAGTCGAGATGGACTCTTCACAACTAATAGTAAATAAATGTCAGTATATATATTATTAAGATATCCTAAATTGCTCATTCTGTTTATAAAAATTAATTTTAAGAGGTGGGAGACATTGACTCGACAGTTAATTAAGAGTGTATACTGTTTTTGTAAGGGACCTAAGTTTTGTTCACAGCAACCATTTTGGCAGGCTCAAAACTGCCTGCAATTCTAGGTCCAGGGGTCTGAGATTCTCTTCCCTTCCCCTTGGGCACCAGCACACATACACACACACACAAAAAGACTTTTCAAATTAAGGTAAAAAGCAATGTTAAAAACTAATCATAAAATGAGAGCATCAAAGAATGGGCAGAATGTTACTAAAAATTAGTATTATTAAATAGCTAATTCATAATAATATTATAGGTTTCTCCAGATCTTGTGACATTTGGATTTATCACCTTGTCAAAATAAGTCATTATCACTTCTTTATTATTAAAATAATTGTTTACTGCTATGTTTAATTCTATTTTCATAATTCTACAGGCTACTGTCTTAAAGAAGCCAAAAATCCTGAGCACAAGTGATTATCAAAGAAATAGCAATCAATCTGGAAAAGTTAAGGACCGTATTAAAATGTGTATGCGGCATTGCCAGTGGAGGACAACTTTGCCCTCCAGCGAATATTTGGCTATTTTCAGAGACATGTCAGTTGGCATGATGGGATAGAAAGTCTCTGGAGTCTTGCAGACAGATGTCAAGGATGCTGCTCCAATACCCAAGATAGTCGAAGAAGGAAGAACTGGCCCAAGGCTTCAACAGTACCAAGGTTGAGAAGTCATGTCCCAGACTAAGAATGCCGGGCAGAAAATGGCATCGGTATTGTATCATCACTGACACAGGAAAGGTCCGTTCTGTTAGGAACAGCATGAGTGAAGCTAACTGTGGACCAGCACAGTCTGCAGAAGCCAGGACTGCAGAACTGGATGAGGACAAAACACACTTTGGTCAAAACCAACTCATCTGTGACCCTGCATTTGTGCCTAAAATGTTTACCAATTTCTTGGTGAGAAAAAAGAAAGTCAACACTGAATTCATACCACAGTCTTGCTACTCTCTAATTTGAAACTACTGTGTGTGTCTTTCTATATTGCAAGGCTCAGTTGACTTCTTAAAAGGTGGGAAATATCCTTTGTAGCATTATTATAAGGATTTTTACCAGTGCCTCCTGCTTCTTCCTTGGAGACTTCTTTGCACTTTGTTAGAACTGGGGCGGTACCACACTACAGGCCAACTGCCTTTGAGTCTCAAACTTCCATACATACATTGAACACTGAAGGCTGGCACTACCAAGAAGAGGGATATCAATGGAAAAGACAGAAAACCTAGGCCAAATGGTGAACTTTTCATTTTTTGGATTTACTTTTTACCTTCTTTGTAGACAGGAAAGAAGTTCTCAACAGGGCTTGGGTAAAGGATCAAAAGGTCAAAGTAAAAGAACAGCCAAGTCGTGTAGGAAGTTCTGGTTCTTAGCTGCCTAATGATGACACAAAGGCTGGGAGAGCAACACAGAGCGCTGAACAAGGCTGGCAATACAAACGTGGAAAAGAACGGACTTACTGGAGCAGAAGCCTCCACTGGAGCCTTGATACCGTGCAGTGGGGGAGAAGCGCATACATGGAGTACAGGATCCAGTTGGATAAACTGAAGCAGGCCCCCAAATTTCCCCACAGTCTCATGATTTTAAAGTCAAATACAGGCAGAAGAAACAGAGTTAAGCCTGAGGTTAGCTGGATTTGTGTGAGTTCAATTTGCTGTAGAGAAATAACGGGTGCCAGAAACTAATGAAGAAAGTTCTGGTTTGGAGATGTGAAGTAGATGAATTCACGTTCCCTTCAGCTCAACCTCTGATGAAGACACCTTGGCTAGGTCACAGTTGACGCCATCATGGTGTGACAGCATATACAAGGAGCGATCGCATACTGATCTCTAGCAGGAAGCTGGAGAAGGGAAGGGCCCGTCTTCCTAGTAATCTTACAATAGAGTGTAACTTTTTTATTTCTTTTTTATTAATTGTGTTTATTTTTTAAAAAAGAAATCAAACTATACATACCAATCCAAGTACATTGTAACTTTTAAATGCCCCACCATCTCTCATGTTCCTACAACCACAGACAATCTTCCAACAGAAAAATTCTTAAAGAAAGCACTTAAATTCTAACAGTTTATACCTCAAATGTCTGAAAGAAATCACAGGAATGTCTTTCTACATTAAATAATACAGTTGACCCATGACTGTTCACATTGTGTTCTTTATACAATGCAAATACATTTGTCTGTGCTTCTCAACTACTTTTTACATCTCTTGATGAAATTTCAAGTTATACAATAAATATTACTTTGTAGCAAATGTCTTTAGATACTGTTTAAAGAAAGGCATGTAAACCCAAAAGAAAGAACTAATGATTTCAAGTGAACTTCTTGGTCCCCAGAGAGGGTATAGGAGAATCAATGTTCTGCTTTACGACAGATTGGCTGGGTAGCCCCTCACAGATTAAATTTTGAGGAGCAGTTTTCAGGCTTATGATACAGCCGTCTGTCCTGTTTGAAGCTTGAATAAATGATTTTCTCTGCAGCACCCTGGCCTAGATAAAACACCGTGGGGCAAAAAGAGGAAAAAGGAAGTGTGTCCTTAAATCCAAGGACCATCCATGGACCAGTCCTACTTGATGTATATAGTGCAGCACCAGAACATCCCAAGAGTTCAAAGGCTGTGCAGGGCCTGGAGAGATGGCTCAGCAGTTAAGAACACTGATTGCCCTTCCAAAGGACCCAGGTTCAATTCCCAGAATCCACATGCAGGTCCAGATCTGGACGGCTGACACCCTTATACAGACAACCACGCAGCAAAACATCAATACCTAAAAATAAATTTAAAAAAAAAAATTAAAGAAAGAAAAGGCAGCCAGGCAGTGATGGTGCACGCCTTTAATTCCAGCACTCAGGAGGCAGAGGCAGGCGGATCCCTGTGAGGTCGAGGCCAGCCTGGTCTACAGAACTAGTTCCAAGACAGGCTCCAAAGCTACAGAGAATTCTTAACTCGAAAGACCAAAAATACACACAGAGAGAGCGAGAGAGAGAGAGAGGGAGAGAGAGAGAGAGAGAGAGAGAGAGAGAGAGAAGGCTGTGCTAATACTAAAAGGCAAAAGTCAAGCTGAATTGACTTGAATCGAATTAGAAATTAGGGATGGTTTTGTCTGAATAACTCTGATCACCACTAATGCTGAGTCACTCAGCCCCAGCAGTTTGGCCTCTAATGACAACTGTCACTGGAAAGAATAACTCTCATGTGGTCCTGATGCAGCAAAACCTCCCAGGTGGCAGACAGGGAGAGTGGCAGGCATCTAGACAAGCACACAGGACTTCATTGACTTTTCCTACCAAGCACGTTCCACCTTATCTTCTACCATTTTAGTCTAATATGCAATTGACACATCAGTTATTGTGAACCATTCACTTATGCTGGGCTTATCAGTGTATGGAATGCAGTGAGTAGGGGAGTCATGGGGTCTACGCTTTGTCCTCTTACTACTAGAAATGGAAGACTATGATGAAAGGCACCCAAATAAATGAGAGAAAATCCTATTCACTTAATCAGCTGTCAATTTGTTAAGTGGACAGAAGCAGAACTGCCAATCACACAGGCCATTCCCTGTGGGCTGCCCCCAAATTTCCCTCTTATCCACCACTGTTTCACACTCACACACCTAAGAAGGAAAGTTAGCACCCCAACACCGATGAAGAATGAAAACTCTAGCCTGGTAAACTTCGATCCGACCAAAACCAAAACCGCAAGAGGGGATTTTGATCCTTCATTGTTCCCGAGAAAGAACATTAGAGAAACGTCTAGAAATGCATTTGCGTCCCTCACTTCATCCACCTTTTCAGACTACTAATCCATCAGCGGCTAATGGATGCCTAGTCTCAAAGCAGACAATGGAAGCGTTCATCACGGGTGAAAGTAGCGAACTAAGGGTTTGTTGTTGCTGCTGCTGCTGTTTTTTTTTGTTTGTTTTGGGATCAAACGGTGCAGCAAATGGATTTAGGATTGACAAAAGAGTTGGTGATAGGTAATTTCAACGATTTGTAATAAAATGTAAACACAGGTAATCATCCCAGTGAAAACTGAGTTGTCTCCAGCATACATGATCACTGCCATGCCAAAGACTACAGGAGACGTGTAATATGTATCAAAACCAAATAAAGACGCTTACTAGCCTAATCACGAAGAGATGATTTTTCTCAGTGTTGTCTATGTAAGACGTTGTTCTCTTGAGCCCGCAAAAAGCACTAAAATCATTCAAAAGAAAATCCTTACACACACAAGGACATGGGCCACAAGCAAGAGCACTTTATAGCGGAGGTGCAAAACACTGGAACCTAGACTTCATTTCGAATTCAGAATGACTTTCAGGACCGATTCTCCAAAGGCAGTCCTCTTGCGTTAATTGGGAGAAGAAATGTCTGCACCGTGGAGCCCAGCCCACTCTGACTCAGCATAGTGTTGGAAAATGACAACAGCGACATCTTCTGTCGATGTACAGCAACAACCACTTCCAAAGCCCAATGTACCTTACTGACTGAAGCCTTAAAATCATGGGTAATGGGCGTGGCGCCTCTGTTTTAACGCTGATAAGGCCTAAAGAAATTCTCTTTTTGCTACGAATTACTTTTTACTCACTATTATGTAAATCCATTCTTCAAAAATTACTTTTAAAAACAAATTGAACTCATATCTTCTACACTAGCAGTAAAGATTTCAGGGGGTAGTTTTGAACTAATTACACTCTCATCCTAAATTTATGTTTCCATTAGCTTTCGGACTGTTTTCTAAATCTAATTAGCAATGAAATTTTCCTTGTTAAATTTGGAGACGTGTTTTTTGAGATAACAGCACAAGATAAGACCGTATAAGGGACACACGAATGCGTTTATAATGTGTTTCCTACATTGCTTCCAACCAATGCCAATAATGAGTTTGAAATGATAATTGTTGTTCCATTGATGTACTTTATATATTAGCTGCCCTATAGAAGAGATAAAGTTCGAAGTCCCTGAATGAATAGACTACGTGGCAGCATTCTAATTAAAAGGCACACTGATAGAATAGTGTTGCTTATATACATCACAAAACCTTCATAGCCAGAACATGGGCATAACGGAATAAGAACCAAAAATAGGCTGTAGGCAAAGAAGGCTTTTTAAAACAAACACACACATACCATGGTATCAAAGGTGGTACCCGCTCACTAAGCTAGTGATATACACTCAAAAACTTAACAGCTGGGAACAATCTTAAACAACTTGAGTTCATCATACTCTGCATAGCTTGTTAAATTCAAGAGACTCTAAGGACCCAAAACTCCTATGTGGGGTCCCAGGAGTGTCCAGTAGTGTCCCCTCCAACTACTAGTTTTTCCTTTCTTGTGGACAAAGTCACCAACCCCCCTTCTGATTAGCACCTTAAACTTCCAGTGTCATGGAGATGTCCTTACGTCAATAACCTTTGGTTATTCATGCTGTGAATGGTTACCCTCACCAAACACCACACCTACCCCTTCAGTTTGGCTAAGCTCCTATTATTTGTGTTAGACGCTAATCTCTCCATTTCACAACTGGAAAATGGAGGAATGGGAAAGCTGGGCAACTTACCTAGGACACCTTGAAATATATGGTTGCCAGGCCACCCAGTTCAGGTACCAAGCCTAGTGAAAAGAGCCAAATAAACCACACAGCAACAGCTAAGCAAGCACTTCATCCCATCCTCTTGGCCAGTTGGGTGACAACTGGCTAGCAATGTAGGAACACCTTAGAAAAAAAAGGTGATTGTTTTTCTAATTATAAAACTTTCCAGGAGCCAGGTGCCACACTTGAGAACACCATCGGCATGCAACCACCCAGTTCACTGGCTGAGGAGGTGGGCTGCTTGGGTTGTCTAGCAGTCCTAAGTCTCTTTGCCCATTTCACACGGGGTTTCTCAGGGACCTCCAGAGTTTGCTCTTCCTTTTATTTCACCCTAGCTTCATTAACCCCAGGCAAAAATGTCATTCAAGAATGCAAATATATTAACAATTAAAGTTCATTTTTGTGGGGGCTGGAGAGATGGCTCAGTGGCTAAGAGCATTGCCTGCTCTTCCAAAGGTCCTGAGTTCAATTCCCAGCAACCACATGGGGGCTCACAACCATCTATAATGAGGTCTGGTGCCCTCTTCTGGCCTTCGGGCATACACGTAGACAAAATATTGTATATATAATAAATAAATAAATATAAAGAATTCATTTTTGTGTATCCTCTCACGACTCTGCCCCAGCCTGCAGGTCATAGACGTCACCTTAAACAAGTGTGCTAACAACTCCGTTTCTGTCTTGTCTCATTTCTGTTTATCTTTCTGTTCCCTCGCATTTCCTCCCATAGTCTCCCATCTTCAACAGTCTCGTTGACTTTGTTGCCTACAAATTAGGTTGTTTTCCTTTTTTCTACTACTAAGTTAGGTAAAACTTCTCAGTTTATGGTCCACGAGACCCACTTAGATGTCAACTTCTTTAGAAAAAAGAAAAACAACTCGCATTTACATAAAACCAAAACAAACTGGAGACCTAATTCATCTACTGGCCTGGAATTGGCTACTATCGAGTTAGTAACTTGTACCTTAGATTCAAACTAGAGTAAGACTACAGAGAAACCCTGCCTCGAAAAACAAAAACAAAAACAAAAACAAAAAAAAAACAACTAGAGTAAGACTTTGAACTCCAAAAAACAACGCAGGGAAACGTCTGTCTTGAAAACGGGGTGGGGGTGTGGGGGACGGAACTAATCCAGAGGACAGGCCAGAGAAATCCCTTCTTCACAGGCAATGATCCTAGAGAGGGTGAAAGCAGAGCAGCCTGAGTCTGGGTTTTCCATAAATGGTGTCGAAAGGAGGACAGGCAATATTGGGGCACAGAGAGAATCACCCTGTGGTAGGAGCAGCCTGCTGCCGCCTTGCACACGGAGACATGGCTGTTTAACAGGTGGGTCCTGAAGACTGTGCTAGTCACATACTTCAGCAAGATTGGGAGATCAGTGCTGGCAAGAAAGGGTGGCCTGGGAAGTGTCTGCAGCCCGGGATTAGCTGAAGCCGGGGTCAGGCCTTTATCTGAACCTCCGTGGGGCACAAACAGACCGCGAGCGGGTAAGACAGAGCTGCACTGCAGAGCCGGCAGTCAGGGCGTGAATGGTATGCAGGCAAGCGGACCTGTGATAGACAGGCTCGGCAGGTGAGACCGGCTGGCTGGAATTTGCAGCCCGGGTTAAAAGTTGGGACAAAGTTCATACTACTAAATCAGCTATTGTCACAGTGTCCTAGCCCAGAGGCCAGACTCGGCGCAATGCCTTTCACCTGAAGGATGCTTCCAGGCCTGCTGTGTGAGGTCCTTCTACGGTACCTATGGTCCCAGAACTCAGAAGGTCACTTTCTGTTCCCACAACAAGATAGCTGCCACCAGCTGCCAGAAAGAAGAAACCCTCACTTAAATCCTCCACCTTCAAAGGAGACGTTTATTGCCATGGACTGTTAGTGGTGAGAAAATAGTGGTTAAACGGTGCTGATATTAACAGTTCCCAGCCTCGACTTGAAGATGCTTGGCCTCCTTTAACATCCTGATGCGCAGACCGGCCTCTGAGTGAATGCCATCTGGGACCCTACAAATACACATCCCCTCGGGTTGTGTTATAATAGGGAAACACTGTATAAAGATAAAATACAGCGCGGGTGCAGACTCTGGGGGGAAGGCTGGCTTTTCAGCTCACAGAGAAAGTCCGTGCGGGGCCTCCACAAAGAGGCCTGTGGGAAACTGTCTGATGTGGGCACTATTGGAGGTGGGGGAGGGTGGGGGCAGTGAATATGTACGGGGGGGGGGGCGGCTACATCTATTTGGGGAATGCTGAAGCAACTGGTTTAACAGGTGCTTCTCCCTGCTTTGCTCATAAGATCTTCTAGACAAGAGTCAATATTGACTAAATACATACACAACTTATGAGGTCCCTGGGCCGTAAGGAATTCTCCTCTGAAAAGGGATGGGACTTTGACCCCTCCTGTGTAGGGCGAGGGAGCAGTAGGAGAGGAAATAAGCTCGCTCTTGTTCTGTGTGGCAGAAACATCCTTGGATGCATTGACCTGCACAACTTTTAAGGCGTGGAGTCTTTCTTCATGAAGTCTGAGCACTTTCCATCTGGAAATAAAAAGCATTCATGGTGTCTTCTGAGCGAAGCTCGGTGGCGGGTTCTGCATTTGTGTACGAAGTTAAAATTCTTTAAAATCCAAATCAAGTAAAATGTTTAATCTGCTCAATTTCTGAAAGCTAATATCTCAGAATACTGTGATGGTGCTGTCTTTGAGCACACTCACTCTGCCCATCAAAAACCAGAGGCGGCAATGCAGAATTGTACCATGTACCCGGGCTCAGCATGTGTGGGGCAAGACACTGTGAGTCCGGCCGGACCATAGAATGAGAAACCGTGTCTCAACAAAACAAAAGTAAATAATTAGGATTAAGTCTTCTTAGGGACATTCATTGACATAAGAAGACAACCATCCCTTTCGCCTCTGATTAAAAAATGCAATATTTTATAGAAAAAGAATTAGGCATTATAAATATGTTTATTTATATTAGTATTACTTTGTGTGCATGTGTGTGTGGCACACGCTCATGACAATGATGAACTTTATGAAGTCGGTTTTCTCTTTCCCTCTAGGAACTGAACGGAAGTCTTCAGACGTGCTTGGCAAAGGTTTCCTTAGCCACTTCTCCAGAGTCACAGCATTTCTTAAATTGTACCTAAGAAATATTATTATTTTCCATGTAAAATATAGTTATTGAGTACTTACAAGAGTAGCAAGCAGTTAAAATGCAAACATTAAAAGATTTCTCCTTAGGAAAGTATTTCTCTGAAGAACGCACCATGTTGTAGTGTGGGCATGCATAAATCATTTATATGGCACAGAAAGAAATGTAGTTTCAATGTAAATCTTAATAGTTATTGCCGAGGAAAGTATTGATAGCAACAGCAAAGATTCAACATGTATTCATAATTGACAAATTACATTAAATTTGTAGTACATCATTGACATTTGCAGATCTCTAGCGCCTCCTTGTGGCCATGTGTGAGTATTTCTACTTCAAGGTATTAATAAATGTGAGCAAATACTCTCAAGGTTTGAAGTAATTTGTTTAGAATAGATTGTTTAAGGCTCAATTCAATTATGATATCTATCCTTGGATAAATATTATCTAGATCACATATCCATATATGCTTGCATAAATACAGATATGTAGAAGATGCATATGTATACCAGTCTCAAAATGACATGTACTTCATATCAGTGGTTCATAAAATATGGTAGTCTTGAGCAATCTGCCATGCATACCCCATTTCTCTTCTATTGTTTGCAAAATTATACACAGGATTTTTACCTCCCAACAGCCAGGATCCACCAGGATTACTCAAGTCTGACCATATGTTAAAACTGCCAATGAGATTAATAATAACGCTAACAATAATATAATTTCCAAGTATACTGGAGGATTTAAACAGAGCCCCAGAGTATGTGCCTGGGAACTTACAAGACAGCAGCTGGTGTTACAGGACTGTAATCCAAGTCATGTATAAGGACCTTCAGTTGGGAAATAATGTATATAAAGGAGAGAGCAATGAGTCCTCATTACGAGGAAGTGTGCGGCTGCACCATGTTGACGTCATTACGAGGAAGTGTGAAATGGCATCATGTTGATATCATTACAAGAAAGTGTGAGGCTGGCACCATGTTGACGTCATTACAAGAAAGTGTGAGGCTGGCACCATGTTGACGTCATTACGAGATAGTGTGAGGCTGCACCATGTTGACGTCATTACGAGATAGTGTGAGGCTGCACCATGTTGACGTCATTACGAGATAGTGTGAGGCTGCACCATGTTGACGTCATTACGAGATAGTGTGAGGCTGCACCATGTTGACGTCATTACGAGATAGTGTGAGGCTGCACCATGTTGACGTCATTACGAGATAGTGTGAGGCTGCACCATGTTGACGTCATTACGAGGAAGTGTGAGGCTGGCACCATGTTGACGTCATTACGAGATAGTGTGAGGCTTCACCATGTTGACGTCATTACGAGATAGTGTGAGGCTGCACCATGTTGACGTCATTACGAGGAAGTGTGAGGCTGCACCATGTTGATATCATTACAAGAAAGTGTGAGGCTGCACCATGTTGACATCATTACTAGAAAGTGTGAGGCTGCACCATGTTGACGTCATTACGAGAAAGTGTGAAATGGCATCATGTTGATATCATTACAAGAAAGTGTGAGGCTGGCACCATGTTGACGTCATTACGAGGAAGTGTGAGGCTGGCACCATGTTGACGTCATTACGAGATAGTGTGAGGCTGCACCATGTTGACGTCATTACGAGGAAGTGTGAGGCTGGCACCATGTTGACGTCATTACGAGATAGTGTGAGGCTGCACCATGTTGACGTCATTACGAGGAAGTGTGAGGCTGCACCATGTTGACGTCATTACGAGGAAGTGTGAGGCTGGCACCATGTTGACGTCATTACGAGACAGTGTGAGGCTGCACCATGTTGACGTCATTACGAGGAAGTGTGAGGCTGGCACCATGTTGACGTCATTACGAGGAAGTGTGAGGCTGCACCATGTTGACGTCATTACGAGGAAGTGTGAGGCTGGCACCATGTTGACGTCATTACGAGACAGTGTGAGGCTGCACCATGTTGACGTCATTACGAGGAAGTGTGAGGCTGGCACCATGTTGGCATCAATACAAGGAAGTGTGAGACAGACTGACGCCATGTTGACACCTACCATTCAAAATGGTTCAGTTCTGTTGAGCCCAGAACTGCGGAATTACAAAAATGAGGACAGGCATCCCACCTCCGGAAAGACTGGAAACTACTCTACAAATATCCTAGATGGAGTCCTAGAAACCCATGGAAGGTAGAGGTGTGTGAGGACTGGGTTTTCCTGGGGAAGCAAGGCCTGTGCTTACATTTCAATCCCTTTTCCTCAGCTCCTGAGCGTAAGAACAGGTGCTTATGTTTAAGGTCCAAGGATGATTACTCCACAGTTTCCAACACTTCAAAATCATCAACACTAGGACATTAGGCAAAAATAATATATGAAAAACTTTTCAAATGTGACTATGAGAAGGCTTGTAAACGTAAAGACCTAAAACACTGCACAGTTCATATTAATAGGGCTGGAAGTAATTGAATGTCAGTGAATCCCATGATTTATAGAGTCCTTCATGCCCTGTATATAATGGAACCCCTTGGCAATGAGTCCTGATAGTTGATGAGCGTGATAGTGAGTTTGTTTCCAATAACCAACCTGACCTAGAACCTTCTATCATTTTTATAGTGATCTATTTGGTCTTATTTCTACCTGTGCCTCAAGTTTCCACTTTAAATTAAAGAGGGAAATCACACAATGGGAATTTTAGCTTTTTACTTCCTTCAGCTATATGACAGTTGCAAAACAATAAAGTGTCTTAGCAAATACGTAAGAATTGCCTAACCCAGCCACTCACTCCTATTGTATTAGAGCCAATATGTAATTTCAGCTATAGTGCATGCACTTATGAACTTGAGAACTCATGTTTGGTTAATAAATGATTAGAATTGTAAGAAAATAAAGAAAAGATAAAATGAAAAAAAAAGAATTGCCTAACCCTTAACTTTGAGGGTTTTATTTGCTTTTTGCACTTTTTATTTTCTTGAGGTAGGGCTTCTTCATACAACCCAGACTGAGTATTTGCTATTGAGCCAAAGATGGTGTTGAACTTGTGTCCCCCAGCCTCCACCTCCACTAGAACCCCTGTCCTCCTGCTTCTACTACCTTGCTCCTCCCGCCTCCACCTCCAAAGTGTTGGGATTATAGGCTTGGGTCTCCAAACCTGGCAAATTAAAACTACTTGAGAATAACTTGGACCCTTTTTTGGAATGCCCACCTTAATTCTTCAGTGGAGGACTGGGCACCAGAGTAAAATTGTAGGACCGATGTCATGAGCCAATGAATACCCAAAAATCCAACCACTTGTCTGTTTGAAAAAACAAACAAACAAACAAAGACATTTCAGTCTAAAAACCAATGAAGTCTAGAGATGCTTGATGCAGGCACACTGCAGTACTGCACTCGAGCAATGGGTTTCCCGATGTGTCCTGTGGAGCCTTCACATCTTCCTACCTATGCTTATGTCACATGGAAATAAGTTCATTTTGAAAACGTTCTGCAACATTGGGGTAGAATAATTCCAAGAATAAAAAGATTTCACAGGTGGAAAAAGAAGTCAATGCTCATATTACAGGTTATAAAGCAATAATAGAACTATTACAGATGCAATTATCACCAGAGAGAATATCAATACCTTTGAAGCAATGACTGAATTTTCTAATAAAAAGAAAATTTATTTTATGTAAACTATTGACTCAAGGAACTTCATAATTAGGATGATTAATAACAACATTCAAATCATGACCAAAAAAGTCTCTAGCATTTTTAATGTCGTTTTGAGAACGAAAAGAAAGAACATGTTATCTGTGTGATTTATACATGGAATTATTTGTCATTGAATAATTTGCTAAAATTGATCTGAATTTTCTGATTTGTTGTAGTTAAAGTCACATAGAGCTACGTCAACAGCAGTTGGAAAATCAGTTAATTTTTAGTACTTCTGAGAGTAAAACCATGCATATTTTACTGCACATGTGAGTGAATTGTTTCACAATCTTTCTTCAGAAAGATGGCTCTAATTATTAATTCTGTTGATAGTTATGAGATACTATCAAAGTTGGATTTTTAAAAAATCAATATTAAATGTAGTAACCTATATTTTTGGTTCATTCGGAACATGGTATCAAAGGTCTGAGACTGAGAACTAGAAATATAGGCTCTGACTTTGTCTCAGGCCATAATTAGCTTGTGGGTTTTTCAATAGTAACTAGATTTGACTTACAGTATTAGAGTCTAGGACAAATCTTTGGTGATTAAAGAAAGATATGAATAATGCCTTATTAAGTTCAGAATAAAGTCTTAATTTGACCTTAAGATAGTTCAATTGTTAGGAGTAACTGTCTCTGTTAGCCACAGGATGTCAGCCCCCAGCATGAGCCACAGTACTCATCCAGGATGTCAGCCCCCAGCATGGTTGTCAACCCCCAGCATGGACCACAGTACTCACCTAGGATGTCAGCCCCCAGCATGGTTGTCAACCCCCAGCATGGACCACAGTACTCATCCAGGATGTCAGCCCCCAGCATGGTTGTCAACCCCCAGCATGGACCACAGTACTCATCCAGGATGTCAGCCCCCAGCATGAGCCACAGTACTCACCAAGGATGTCAGACCCAGCCTGGGCCACAGTATTCACCCAGGATGTCAGCCCCCAGCATGGTTGTCAACCCCCAGCATGGACCACAGTACTCATCCAGGATGTCAGCCCCCAGCATGGTTGTCAACCCCCAGCATGGACCACAGTACTCATCCAGGATGTCAGCCCCCAGCATGGTTGTCAACCCCCAGCATGGACCACAGTACTCATCCAGGATGTCAGCCCCCAGCATGGTTGTCAACCCCCAGCATGGACCACAGTACTCATCCAGGATGTCAGATGTTCTAGAAATACAAGGCAGATCCATCCCCTCCCTGCTAACACTTGAAACTTTCTTCTAAATACATTGTGCCTAAGATACCCTTTTCCCTTTGCCTTCCTGATTACGTGGACTTTCAGCTAGCACTTCTCACCAAAACTCTCTTGAGTTTGAAATTGGTCCATCTGTGTGGGATCCATCTGCTACCAAACTTCTCTTTAACAATCTGCCAGTCGGACTTAATTTTGTAGGGACTCCAGAATCTACTCAGGGCCTAGCATCAGAGAAAAATGAAGGTTTTCTTCTTTAAGAGAGTGGGCGTGGCTACGCTCGTAACATTTCTGTCACTAATGCACCCCTTTATCTAGCAAACACATTACTGTTGTAGGTCACAGGGTTTGTAGCTGGTCGAGACTGATGGTTACCTTTCTTCTTTGGTGGTATTAAAATGCCTTCCATGTTCAGAGAGTCCAGTTTTATCCCATGCTTTTTCAGTCACAGTCCAGCTGGCCTTGGTGAGCTCCCAATAGATCAGCTCCACTGTCTCAGTGGGTGGGTGCACCCCTCGTGGTCCCAACTTCTTTGCTCATGTTCTCCCTCCTTCTGCTCCTCATTGGGACCTTGGGAGCTCAGTCCAGTGCTCCAGTGTGGGTCTCTGTCTCTATCTCCATCCATCACCAGATGAAGGTTCTATGATGATATGCAAGATATTCGTCAGTATTGCTATAGGATAGGGTCATTTCAGGTTCCCTATCCTCAGCTGCCCAAGGAACTAACTGGGGACCTTGGCTTGGGCTCCTGGGAGCCACTCTATCAATGAGGGCTGATGAGAAGCCAAGGACAATGGCACGGGGTTTTGATCCTACGTAATGTGCTGGCTTTGTGTGATGTTCACCTTCCTAGACACGGACGGAGGGGGGAGGACCTAGGACTTACCACAGGGCAGGGAACCCTGACTGTTCTTTGGACTGGAAAGGGAGGGGGAGAGGAGTGGGGGGAGGGGGAGAAGGGTGGGAGGAGGGGGAGGGAAATGGAGGCTGGGAGGAGGTGGAAACTTGTTTTTTTTTCCTTTTCTCAATAAAAAATAAATAAAAAATAAATAAAAGAATTAAAAGGAAGCAAAAATAAATAAATAAAATGCCTTCCAGAACCATGAATGCTAGTCAATCTGGGTGAAGTCTAGCTGGGCACCAGCCTGATTTCTCCATGTTTAATAACACAAATAAGTGTTGTCCTCAGAAATAGAACCTTACCATCAGGATGGAAAGCAACTAACAGCCTTGGCAATAGCCTGTGATATTTGGAGGTGCCCCTTTTGCCCACAACTCAATAGGATATAACCCAATCCCAGTAATGAAAGCTTTGTTTGATGACAAGAGATGGCCAGTTGGGACTCTGTCTCCCTCCTTATTTGGAGATTGCACTAGGATCACCTTCATGACCTCTGGAGGACTCACCATTTCAAATTTGAAGTTGTACTGAATATCTATAATAACAAAAATCACATAAAAACAGATACAATAGAGAAGCACAAAAATGACTTCCGGTCGCAGCGGCGCGGGCGCTCACGTGGGGTGGTTTGGCCTGCGGGTGCACCAGGAATAGTCACCAAGACTCAGAAAGTAGACCTGGGCCCACGGCTCCCAGAGAAGAAGAAAAAGAAGAGGAAGAGAAAGAAGGTGATGGTTACAGAGGTCACAGAACCAGAGACTCAATACTCAGTCTTAAACAATAATGACTATTTTGTCGATGTTTCTCCTCCAAGAGTCACATCCCCCTCCAACAATGTGGGTGAAGGACAGGACCCTGAGACATCACTGGGCAAGAGAAATAAGAAGAAAACGTCCCCTAGTGCTCACTTGGAGGAGCACCTGGAGTCTGAGGCCATATAGAGAGGACGGAAAAAGTCCTCCAGCCCTAGAAGGCAGGTTCATGAGCAGTCAGCAGAATGCCTCAGTGGAGAGAAGAAAAAGAAGAGGAGGAAGTCCTTACTACCAGCCACCTCCCAACACTCAGTGCTGAAGACCTCCCCAGACCCCAAGCATGCTGAGGAAGTAAGCAAAACCAGTAAGAAGGCCAAAAAAACACAGGAAAGAAAAAAAGGTTCTGGACATTGAGGCCTGTCTTCCCCAGGACTCTTGGATCTGTGAGGCTGGGGATGCTCTGTGCCCATGCTCAGGGGAGAAAGAGGGTGAGGAGCAGGTGGCCTTGGGGCAGAAAAGGAAGCAAGGGAGCCCCAGAGAGCACAGCACAAAGAAAAAAAAGAAGAAGACCCACCAAGAAGAAGACATGCTCGCAATCCACTCCAAGGGCTCTGTAGAGAGCAGCCTGAAGAAAGGAAATGAGTCACTCAAAAGCGAAGCTTTGGACTACATTCCCACAGACAGCCCAAAGTCCCATGGGAAGAAGAAAGTGAAATCCAAGAAAAGGGTGGACCAGCCAGACGGTGAAGGGCTGGCTGTGAAAAGGAAGGAAAAGAGGAGGAAAGACAGGGGAGCAAAGGAAGACCACTGGCAGGAGGAAGAAGAGGAGTCGGCCACACACCTGGAGGTGGTACTGGAAAAGAAAGGAAACATGGATGAGGCCTGCATAGATCAGGTGAGGCGGAAGGCCTTGCAAGAGGAGATTGACCGTGAGTCAGGCAAGACAGAGGCTTCAGAACCCAAGAAGTGGACAGGAACCCAGTTTGGCCAGTGGGACACTGCTGGCTTTGAAAATGAAGAGCAGAAGCTGAACTTCCTGAAGCTTATGGGCGGCTTTAAGCATCTGTCCCCGTCATTCAGCCGCTCTCCCAGCATGACTAGCAGGCACAATATGGCCCTGGACAAGAAGTCTTCAGACACACTCCAGCAGAATCTGCAGCAGGACTATGACTGGGCCATGAGCTGGAAGTCCAGCCATGGGGCTGGCCTGGGCTTCTCCTCTGAGGCTCGCAAGGTCTTCTACATTGACTAGAACGCCTCCAAGTCTATTAAGTTGCAAGATTAAACTTTATTTCCCTGTTCCTAAAACTGCGTTTCTTGATCAGTTTTCTATCTGCCAAGCTGGCTTGGATTAGTCACCTGCAGATATTGAGGACCACTGGTGATGAGTTTTGGATGAGCAGGTGGAAGCTGCTTATGTCAGGAACCAGTACCAGTGGCTAAACTTCCTATTTTCTGTTCTAAAACTTCCACCTCCTTGGGTGAAAGTGTTTTAAGTAATAGTAGCTAGCAGCTGTTGGCATATGCAGGGCCCTGACTAAGGTGTTTTCATTACATTGATGTATTTAAACCTAATTATGGAATGGGTGCTATTCTCATCACCTCTTAAGTTCAGGGATAAAGTAATAAAATGCCCAGGGTCACCTCCGCTAAGTGCCATCAAGAGTACGTCACACAGCTTCACTCAGTGATCAGTGAATGGAGAAAGCAAGTGTTGTGCCATGTCTTCCATGGGGAACCAACAAATTTGTTTCTCCTCTGTGGAGACAGACCTCTGAGCTGGAGGCTTTCCAGCTGCCGTCCTTCCGTCTGAGTGCAGTGCTTGGATCTGATGTGTCTGCGCATGGATTGAATGTCAAACACGGCATTTTGGACAGCAGGTAACCTACATGTGGACCCATGTGAGATCCTCAAGAGTGAGTCCACACAGCCTTAGACCACTTGTGTGAAGTCAAACGTAAGGACTAATGGGAAGGAAGGTGCTTCATCTGCTGGCGGCACCAGCCCCACCCTGAACTGCACAACAAGCTTCAGGACGCTCCAGGTTCAGAGAGCCACACGATGGGACTTTCTTCTACCAGCCCTTGCAGTGTGGCATTGAGACTCACATAAGGACATTTTCCAGTCTCTTGGTGTGGCACTTCACACAGATACCCCATTGCTGGCCTGCTTTCTCTCGCTCAGGCAGAAGTCCTAGCAGGGGTGGGGAGTGGAGGGATTGATGCTACACTCAGCCGGGACCTCCATTCTTCAGGCTCCATCTTCAGCGGTTGTGTAATTGAGCTGTTGGGAAGCTGGCAGAGGCAGCTCCAGGCTGCCCCACGGTATTCTGGAGTTGGGAGAAAACCCTTTTTATGGCCAAAGAAACTTCATCGGCCTCTTGGGAAACCTTCATGGCTTCATTCAGTTTTGTGTGGATGGTCCTGTATCAGCCGCTTTGGTAAGGGAGATGCCCCTCAGACCAGCCACAAAGAGAGTGAGGTGTTCCATACCACCACATGGGCAGCAACGAAGAGACCGCCTGAAGCAGCTGCCTCTCCCCACCCTGTCCCGACCCATTGGCATGGGCCATGACACATCTACGTGTGTGTCTGTTAGCAAAGACCTGTTTAGGCCACTCCCTCAGATGAACGTGGTCTTTCATAGATTCAACCACAAGGTACAAAAAAGAAAAGCCCTTCATTCTCAGAGGACAGAATTCTGATTAAGTCAGCCTCTAGACCAGTGGTTCTCAACCTGTGGGCCATGACCTCTATGTGGGTCTCATGTTTACGTCACAAATCCTAACACCAACGTTACAGTTATGAAGTAGGAACAAAATAATTTTCTGGTTGGGGGTCCCCATAACACGAGGAACAACTGTATCAAAGGATCACAGCATGGCAGAGGTTGAGAACCACAGCTCTAGATCAGTCTGGCCTTGCTCAGGACTGGGAACCCGCTGTGTAACTCCAGTAGTCACACTCCAGTTTGAGCATGCCTTAGCGCATCAGAATCGTGCACATGGCCATGTCTGGGTGGGAGAGGGTAACTGGGTTGTCATCTCATGCCACATATACCTTGGTAGCTGTCACCCAGATCTTGTCCTTACCTGTTACACACGTCTCAGTGCTGAAGGGCTGACTCGGGTGCTCCATTTGCTCACCCTTCTCTAGAGAGAATTGGAGTCTGTAATCAAAGAAGGCTGTGGGCCTCCTCAGGAGTTCAACCTTGTCTCTGCCACTCACAGTGTGGGCACTGAGGGCTGTGCTTCTGTTACCTAGGCTCCTGTCCTACCAGTAGTGGCTTGAACCATCCCCCACCCCCACCTCCATGTCTTGTACCTTCTCCAGAACTTGAGTCTTCTGCATAATGTCCCATGTGAACATGGGAGGTCAGTGCCCAGCACAAGCCTTGAACTTGGCTATTTCTCAGGCATTTCTCACCAGTTACTGGTACTCTATAGCAACATCCTTGTCCTTAGTCACCTGCCAATGGTCACCCAAATATCAGGCCCTGACCTGAGCTACTTTCCACACTCTGAATGACAAAAGTATTTCCCAATTAGACACAGCTGTTGCCTAATGGAGGGTATGCACTCAGCTCTTCAAACTTCATACTACTCAGGTTGTGACAGGCAGAACGCCGCCGTCTGTCCTTCCCCCATCCCAGTACCCTTGGCAGAAGGGAATTAAGGTTTCTATTCCGATAAATTTGAAATAAGACTTGGATTACCTGAGTAGGCTCCTCACAAAATCCCTTAACTGGAAGGTGACAGGGTTCGTGTGGAAGAGATGTGGAAGCCATGGAAAGTCACTTGGGAAGGAAAAGGCCCCAAGCCTTTAGGAGCTGTGTAGACTTCCACCAGAGTGCTCACAAAGCAACTTAGCAACTAGCCCAGAGGACCAGTGAGTTGTGACCAATAATTGTCAGATGATAAAAACCACAAGAAGCTACTCTGCATGTAATTTGTTAAAAGTAGCAATAACCAGGAACTTAGGACATGGAAATGTCCCTGTTTTTCATTTCCTAAGAATCTCATCGTATGTCCTTCCTAATGGGAGTAGATGCCATCACATGGAGATGGGCTCTCAGAAACCAGCCTGCCACTACCAGGAGGGAAGCTGCTCCAGGCCAAACTTCTGCCCAGGTCAGCAACAGGATTCAGAGGCCCTGTGGTGTGTGTGCCTAATGCAGGGCTAAGCTGGGGTTAACACAGGAGCCCTGGGCATTTTCTGGACCAATGTTGGGAGCTGATGCCGTCCAACACGGGCAGCTTTGAGGCAGATACCACAGCGCTTTCTGGTTCTGGTGTTTGTTCACAGCACAAGAAACATTCTTCAGTATCTGATAATTATTTTTGAGACTGGCTCATTTATCCCATATTGGCCTCAAACCTGTAACTGAGGACCCTGAACTATTGATCTCCCTGTCTCTACCTCCTGAGTACTAGGATTAAAGGCCTGTACCACCACACTCTGGTTATGTGGGGCTTGTGCATGCCTGGCCAGCATCCCACCAGCTGAGCCACGTCTTCAGCTTCATCTGATATTTTGTTTAGTTGGTTCTTTTTTTTTTAAGACAATTTTCTTAATTCCTTGGGGTGGTGGGGACTGTTGTCAGATTGGCCCCAAATATACAATAGTAACTCTAGCCTCATAACAAATATGCATATGAGTTTATATATAAATGATTTTTAATTTGTACTTTTCTAAAGTTAGTCATGTATAATGTTTTAGAGTAAAAATGAATAAAATCCATGCCTTGAGCACACACACAAAAAAACCAGATACGATAAATAGAATCAAATTGAAGACCCAGATATAAATCCACACACCTATGGTCACCTGATTTTTGATAAAGAAGCCAGAACTAGAAACTGAAAACAAGGTAGCACCTTCAACAAATGGTGCTGTCAAACTGGATGTCTGCATGTAGAAAAATGCAAATAGATCCATACCTACTACCCTTTACAAAACTCAACTCCACATGGATCAAATAAAACCAATACACTGAACCTGATAGAAGAGAAAGTAGAAAATAGCCTTGAATGTATTGGCACAGGAGAAGACTGATGTGGGAGTGTCACCTATCTATCTGTTGTTTTCATTGGTTAATTAATAAAGAAACTACTTGGCCTTTGATAGGCCAGCCCTTAGGTGGGTGGAGTAGACAGAACAGAATTCTGGGAGAAAGAAAGCCGAGTCTGGCAGTCACTGTAGCTCTCCTCTCCAAGATGGATGCAGGTTAAGATCTTACCAGTAAGTCACCACCTTGTGGTGCTACACAGATTATTAGATATGGGTCAATCAAGATGTGAGAGTTAGCCAGTAAGAGGCTAGAGCTAATGGGCCAAGCAGTGTTTAAAAGAATACAGTTTCCATGTAATTATTGTGGGTAAAGCTAGCTGTGTAGGAGCTGGGTGGCGGGAAGCTTTCTGCCGCTCCACACTACAGAAGACTTTCTGAGCATGACACCCATAGCACAGGTACTGAGAAAAGCAATTAATAAATGGGGCTTCGTGAAACTGAAAAGCTTCTGTAATGCAAAGGACACCGTCCTTTGGACAACGGGGGAGCCTATGGTATGGGAAACTATTTTTATGAACACCACATTTGATAGAGGACTAGTATCCAAATATATAAAGGACTGAAGAAACTTGATATCAAAAGCCAAATAATACGATTTAAAAAATGGATACAGATCTAAACAGAGAATTCTCAATAGAGGGAACTCAAGTGGCTGAGAAACACTACAAGAAATGTTTAGCATTCTTAGCCATTAAGGAAATGCAAGTTGAAACTACTTTGAGATTTCATCTTACACCTGACACAGTGGCCAAGATCAATAGCATAAGTGACGTCTCATTCGAGTGAGGATGTGCAGCCACAGAACACGCCTCCATCCACAGAACACGCCTCCATCCACAGAACACGCCTCCATCCACGGAACACGCCTCCATCCACAGAATACGCCTCCATCCACAGAACACGCCTCCATAAGTGACGCCTCATTCGAGTGAGGATGTACAGCCACAGAACACGCCTCCATCCACAGAACACGCCTCCATCCACAGAACACGCCTCCATCCACAGAACACGCCTCCATAAGTGACGCCTCATTCGAGTGAGGATGTGCAGCCACAGAACACGCCTCCATTCCTGGTGGGAGGGCGATAGAGTACAACTGCTATGATAATCAGTATGGCAGTTCCTCGGGAAGTTGGAAATTGATCTTCCTCAAGGACCAGCTATTCCACTCTTGGGCAAATACCCAACAATTGCTTTATCTTACCACAAGGACACTTGATCAACCATGTTCCTTGATGCACTATGTATAACGGCCCAAAATTTGAAACAAGCTAGATGTCCCTCCACAGAAGAATGGATAAGGAAAATGTGTTAAATTTACACAATGTAGTACTACTAGCTGTTTAAAAAAATGATATCATGAAATTTACAAGCAAATAGATGAAACTAGAAAAGTTATCTATACTGAGGTAACCCAGACCCAGAAAGATAAATATGGATATTGCTATTGAATATATGATAACCAAACTACTATCATAGATCTAGGGAGGAAGGGACAAGAGACAGGAAACACATGGTTCTCCCTGGGAGATGGGAAATAGAATAGATTTTATAGGTGGATTGGGGGATGGGCAGGAATGGGAGAATCAGATGGGGAGGAGTTAGGAGGAGGAGACAATGAAGGAAGAGACAGCTAATGTTGAGGGACATTGAAGGAGTGGTATGGAATCCATGATGTTTGTCAAGAGGCTTTCAGTGTTAGTTGTTCTCCCCACATTCCTTCCATCGTCCTGCTCCCCCACTCCTCTCCTCATTTAACCCTCCATGTCTAGTTTCCCTTCCAAGTCTCCACAACACTCTGCTCTATTTCTCCTTCCTTGGAGACCCTCTCTGCCCCCATCCCGTTAGTAGGTGCCTAAACTTTGTGGTGATTTGGATTGTAGCGCACACATGGAAAGCTTAAAAGCTAGCATCCACACTTGAAGAAAATATTCAATATTTGTCTCTGGGGTCTGGGTTGCCTGGCTCGGGATGACTTTCTAGCCCTACCCATTTAACAGTTGAACAATAGTGAACCACAGTTTCACTACCCGTTCCTCAGTTAATGGACATCAAGACCGCTTCTAATTTCTGGCTATCGTGAATCCAGCTGAACGTGGATGAGTAAGTATCTCTGCAGTAAGATATAGAGTTATGTGGGTATATATCCAAGATTTAAGGCCTAGGGGAACACGTAGCACTATTATGCTGAAGAAACATATACGTAAAATGACTCCCAGTGACATATTTCTTTATTTCTATACTCATAGATAAGTGTCTTGCTCAACAGTCATAAGAGGTTTTTTTTTTTTTAAAGAAGATGGGAATTAACAGGAGACCCACATCTAGACAATGTTCAGAGAGTAAGGGATGTTGAAGCCCTCAGCCCTCAGCCCTCAGTAGTTTGTCTTCATCAAAGCCCTGTCCTTAAAACTCGGGCACCAAAGCAGAAAAGAAGACAGATTTTAATGCCGGGGTAGAAGATGGCTGTAAGGAAAGAATGTCTTCTATCCACAGCACGATGGGGCACATATGAACTCATAGGCACTGGGCAGCATTTACAGGTCCCTCACAGGTTCAAGACAGACACTACACCAGCATGGAAAAGGTAATGTGTGTATGCGGAGTCCCGCCCCTAATCAATTGATCCCTATTAGGAATGGGAAAAACACTATCCTCCAATGGAGCGTTGCTAGTTACATCATCACAATTCAGGGAAAGCCCCAAGCCTGCGAGTAGTTGATCATCACCCATGCACACGCACATGCACACACACACATGCACACGCACATGCACACACACACACACACACACACACACACACAATCCTCCATGAGATTGGCTGGCTTATTTTTGTTTTGCTTCAGCATTTTCCCTTGTTTATTGCTTTTTAGTTTATTTTGATTTTTTGTTTTTGTTTTTGTTGAGATACAGAGAAGGAACATAAAGTTGGATGGACAGGCAGGGAGGATCTGGGAGGAGATAAAGGAGAAAAAAAGGCAATTTAAACATATTATCTGGATAAAATTTTAGTTTTTAAAAGAAAGAGGGGGGATAATGAAGTCTTTTAAACAGCGGTACCCGAAATGTCAATGGCTAGCTTTGGCAGTCTGAGGGTGACAAAGTGAACTCACTGTACATGAAAAGGTCTGTGGAAAAAAACAAAAAACCGAGATGAGTATGAAGCCTTATTTTAACATAAAATTTTCTTATTTCTTCCTCTTCCTCCTAGCCTCCGAGCCCCCTCCGTTCTTGGATAGATTATTACTACATACCCCAGACTGACTGCAAGATTTCTGTGTATCCAAGGTTAGCCTCAAATCTATAAGCTTCCTGCTTCTGCCTCCCAAGTGCTGAGCTTGCCAACACACACCTGCAGACTTAGGCCACTGGGCTCACCAAGCATCTCAGGGGGAAATGTCCACTAATAATCACGCTAAATTCGTATCCTGTGGACCCCTCTCTGTTAGACGTAACTAATATCTCTTCTCGGAGGGTACCATTTAAGTAAGGAGAAATACACAGAAAGAAAGAACTCACTTCAGCCACTCGAGATTTATTTGAACTAATTTACTTCCTCAAATCATTTCCTGCACTTCATCCGCCCCATGTCCTGTGTGCGCCCATCTTGTACGAGCAAAAGGCAACCGTGCAGTAAATTATGAGGCAGCACAAATGGGAGCAGCTGACTTGTCAGCTCAGCCACACCCATGTCCCTAATTACGATCATTTTGATTATTGATTATTAAAAATAGTTACCTGACTTTGAGCATTTGCTCATTTTTAACCAACTTGAAAGTGTGTTAAAACACGAGCTCCTGCAATTGTAGAACTGCTATTTCCAAGTGAGATCTAGACTTGACCATGTCCCTGAGAGCTGCCTTTCCAAAGAGGCTACCGGAGAAAGCCTGCTGTGGACTCTGCACTTGGTCTTGAAGCTGCTAGGACATCGGCAGTGACTGTGTTTACTAACAGATTCGGTAGGGTGAGGGAGCCTCATCCCAATTGCCATTCCAGCGCCTGGCAAAAATTCTCAGTGCCCGGCCTGTAATGCACTGAAATTCACTGCTCTTGCCTAAGTTATCTGAGAAAATTACCATAGTACTTGCAGATCGACACCGAGCAATGAGGGTGATGACAAAGTATAAAGACCTATGTCTATAACTTCAACTAAGCTTTCCTTCCCCCTGCACTAGAAAAATCCAAAATTGGGAAAGTCAACAAATAACGCTACTTAAATATGAGAATAATAATCTTTCCTTTTAATTAAAAAAAATACTATCATCTAATGTATATGCATCATGGAGAGGGCTTGCACGTGGAGGTCAGAGTTCAACTGTGTGGAGTCTGTTCTCTCCTCGCTTCTCTTCTCTCTTCTCGTGGGTCCCAGAGATTGAACCCAGGCTGTCAGTTTTGCAGGGCAAGTGCTTTCCCATGCTGAGCCTCCTTTTGGTCCAGGACCATCAGTTAAAACATTTTTTCTAATTGTGGATTGACATGCTGAATCCCATAGGCACAAACGTGTTATGTAATCAACGTGAAACACCTGTAGAATTAACTATGTTATCTTTAAATAAGTGAAAATTCCCTAGCACACTGGGCACTATTTTAAGTTTGTGTAACAAGAAAATTTGAAACTATGACAAAATCTACTATTTCCCCCATAGTCATTAACCAAAATAGGGTGGTGTTTCCAATATCCCTTGAGAGACTGCACATAAATATCTTCAATATATTTTCATGTGCACATAAATGCACATATGCTAAAAAGTCAGAGCGTCAGATTCCTTCACATTCAACATTCATAAGCTGCTAGAAATTAGACAAACGACTGTGTTTCCACTGTGCGTGTTTCTGTATGCCGTGAGCACTTTGTGCCTGTAAGACCAGGAGAGGGCAGCAGATCCCGGGGAACTGAAGTTACAGAAGGTGGGAGTTGTCATGTGGATCTGAGAATTGCACTGAAAATCTCTTCACCCCTGACCCATCTCTCTAGTCACACATAAACACGTCTCCAATGACTACTGAATTTCAGTTAACCTTGAAAGTACTGAGTTTGAGGCTGGCCTGGTCTGCACAGAGTTCCAAGACAGCCAAAGAAACGAAAAAAATTATTTATTCATTAATAATTAGAAATATTTGTAATGAATATTAAACAGTGCTCTTTCTAAGACAGGTCCCAGTGCTGAACATTCCCTTATTTTCCAGGCTCAGCATTTTTAAGGTTAAATAACAGCAGACCCTACAAAAATGGAGCTAAAAACAAATAAGCATCATCTTTTCTTATTTTTCTTTTAAATATATATTTATTTAAAATCAAAACTAAACTATCATTAACATTGTTCCAAAATCAGCTATCAAGCAAGTCCCTGTTTGTACCCCCAGTGTAAGAACCCCACCCTGTCTGTGATTTTATGAGCCGTTGTTATCTGTAATGTTCCTTTCCTTTATCAACCTCATTTCTAGTAGAAGCAAATGCTTGTCTTCCTCACTGGATAATCCTTTATAATTTGAGGAGGAAAAAGGATCGTTGTATTCTGTCACATGACCTCTCGGGTTTAGAGAAACTGGACTGCACAGTTTAGCGTTATCTGGAGAGAAAGCGTCATTTGTGGGATCTCTTGCGGCTTGTGGATGTTGAATGTGAATGAGTCTGACATTCAGACTCTAACATTGTGTCACTTACTCGAGAGATCCTGGTGGCTTTGACAACACAGAAGCCCTAGTGCCAGAAGGTCGCATGTTTATCCTCTAAATCATGGACGGGTCAAGCAACAGAACTGCTTTTGTTCAAAGAATAGCTAAGAGAAATGTAAGGAAGCCACCTATCTAAAGCCAAATTCTGTTATCAGAAAGAGATTTAGACTGCACAGTTCCAATTAACAACTGTGCTGGAATTTACCTTTTCTAGCAGAAGTCAGAAAGTGGCTGCTCTTTAGTCTAGACCCATTGCACCCACCACGACCTTTTTTCTTTCTTTCTGGAGAATGTGATCGGCCACCCATGATGTACTTTTAAGTGTTTGCGGTTCTTTTTCACAGGGGTTCTACTGTAAGTTTAACCTTAAAAGAAACAGGCGCTCTCTCGGACAGTCTCAGGAGAGGGTTGATGTTGTTGTGTCTTTAGTAGCATTGAAAAGTCATGATGGCTTCTGCATATGCATCTCCTTCTGCTTTGTTTAAGCTACCCTTGAAAGACTGTGCTTATTGAACAAAGGAATCAGAGTTAACAAAGAAGGCAACTCTTTGAGAAAACTTGACAAACTTAAACTCCTGTGTTGCTACTCTGCTGTATAAATAATTTTTCCCTGTGGCGTCTTGACTATAGTTAGGACCCAAGCTCTATCAACCTGAAGAAATTCCAACCCAATGAGAAATATACTTCATAGATATTAAATGCTGAGGTATTCTTTCTATCGATAGATAGATAGATAATATATATATGATATCTATCATCTATCAATCTTTCATCTATATATCTATGCATCTGTCTGCCTATCTATGATTATCATCATCTAGTTAGCTATATATTATCCATCTAGCTACATATTATCTCTAAAGAACTGTCTATCTACCTATTTATGGCCATGTCTATCAGCCTGTCTATCTTCTCCCAAACATGGGAGTGCTAACAAAGTATATTTTGACCTCAAGTTCTATGTACCATGTTGGATGGGCTCCTCCTACTTCCACAGAATCAGGTATTTCTTCTAGATAAAGGAATAAAGTTATTAAAATAAAATAAATAAAAATATGCCCTTTTCTCTGTAATGGAAATATTCACAATTCTGCCCATGGAAAAGTAGGTTATAGACATATTATTTATAGTACATATATGCACTGTTATCTTGAGAATTGGTAATGCCCCTGCCACAAGATCAGTCCTTATCACCAAGGCCAGCTGGACTGAGACTGAAAAAGCACGGGATAAAACCGGACTCTCTGAACATGGCGGACAAAGAGGGCTGCTGAGAAGGCACTGGGTTTTGATCCTACTGCATGTACTGGATTTGTGGGAGCCTAGCCTGTTTGGATGTTCACCTTCCTAGACCTGGATGGAGGGAGGGAGGACCTTGGACTTCCCTCATGGCAGGGAACCCTGACTGCTCTTAGGACTGGAGAGGGAGGGGGAGAGGAGTGGGGGATAGGGAGTGGGGGAAAGGGGAGGGAAAAGGAAGGCGGGAGGAGGCAGAAATTTTTAATTAAAAAAAGACATTTCATTAAAAAAAAGATCAGTCCTTAGCTGGTCATCATATATATATTTTTTGCAGTTTTAAATAGATGTTTGCGCTTATATTTACACATTTCTATGATTTTTCTCTGAATTTTTTCAGAAATCATTTATTTTCTTAGCAAGTTTTGACTTTCCTATGATTACATCAGTTTTCAGTATCAAGTTTTAGTGAATTTTCATTCTTGTCTTTTTTCGTGCTTCAACTTGCCTGGTGTGGAGGCTCTTGGTCTCTGGAAACTGAAGCTCAACCCACCTTCTATTGTATTAGCGTGTTTTACACAGTGCCCAGTAACTAAGAAGTATCTATAACATGGCATTTTAGCATCAACAAGAAGTGAGAAAATAATCGTGTCTTAAATCCATAAATACTTCCCATGCCAGTACAATGGAATAAACACTAATGAAATTTACATTAGTGAACCAATTGCAATAGACTAAAAACAGAGGCTTTTCTTTCCTTTGATGCTGCTACTGTACCATTAATTTAGAAGTTTTTCTTTGAACCTTCAGATAATGACTATAGTTAAGGACAGGGTACTGAGTCATACGATTGTCTGACTTATTGTTATATGTTGTATTATATATATATACATATATGTACATATATAATATAATACACACATACATACACACCTATATATATGACAGAAAGCAAAACTGGAGGCAACTGTAACAGAAAGCTTTCCTTAATTTATTGAGATTCTAATCTGCCTTTTTTCATGCAGTCTCTTCCAAATTTATTGAAATTCTAAGCAGTTAGTTAAAGTAAAACCCTGCATTTGTGTCTACCTTCTGAGTAATTAATTAACTAAAGTGAAAACATGTGTCGCTAATCTTGCATGCTGTGATTAAGACAGAAATAAAGGAATCCATCAAGTCGGATTGCTTCTTCATTGAGGCGACTCAGAATATCTCTATTCTATACGGTTTTAACTGTATCAGAACTTCCCCTTTCATAGGTTTAAGTGAGACACGGTTCCCTTCCTGTTAAAGAGACAATTAAAATATGAGACTGTGCTAATCGACATAGGAAAACAGCTGCAATTCACTCAAAGGTTTTTATACTAGTTAAATTAGATTAGCTAAAGAGAGCCGAAAGGCGTTGTGTGTTTACGGATGTCTTTTCCCACTATGTGCACAAACACAGAAGTGGAAGGGAAGAACACCTGGACCCTCGTTTCCATTATGAAACGGGCTCTCATGGTTCTATCTGGTCCCTGGAACTTCTTTACTTGAGAACATGAAGGGGAAACAGGGTATCTACCTCACGTGAAAATTCAATCTAACTGCCGCCCCAGCAAAAACGGATACTTAAGATCTGTCCCTCCTCCTTTACATGGGAAGTCTTTAAAGCACCTAATTATTTCAAACAGACAAGATTAAAGTGCACACAACTATATTTCTTTTCTTTCTTCCTTCCTTCCTTTCATCTTTTATTTGTTTCTTCATTTATTTCTTTCTTTCAAAAACATTTCCTGCTCAGGTGTGTCTGAATCTATTTAATTACATAAATTTTTTTTATTTTTATACTTTATTGTTTTTGTTTGAGCTATACATACATTTTCCCCATCCCTCTTCCTTCATCCCCTCTCCCCTTCCACACTCCTCCCCTGCTCCCCAATTTACTCAGGAGATTGTGTCTTTTTCTCCTTCCTAGGGGCATTCTTGTGCTTCTCTCTTAGGGTCTTTGTTGACTAGGTTCTCTGGAGTTGTGGACTGTAGCTACTCGTGATCATCCTAGTAATACAGCCTTGGAGGTGGTGGGTGACTCAGCAGTACTGAGCGATGCCAGAGGAACACTAGTTGTCTTGAAATAATGACTGATTTAACACAATTTTTTTTAAAGCCAAAGTACTATTACAGAAAATTCATACTCAACTGGTTCAGTGATCAATGAGAGAGTGAATGAAAGAAATTATAATAAATTGAGCTTGGACGGTTTTAAGGGTAGAGAGACCTTTCTTTGGATAGCTCAAAAATGCAGCCTAAGTCAAAAATTTACATGAATCTACTGAGTTTCATCTTAAGAAGTAACTCGGGGAGAAACTGTCAACGTGGTGATTTAAGACAGAAATACAGGACCTCAATCATAATAGACTCAGCTAGTAGAAGTACCTTCCGGTTTAATTATAATTGCTTCAGTAATTAGCTGTGCAAAAGAAAATTTCAGTTTGATTAACATTTATGTTTTTTTTTTATTTTCTCTGTTTTAAAGATAAGGATTCATGCAATTTCTTCTCATCTTAATAAATTTTCAAGTTGAACTCTGAACAATAGGACTCCAGATGAGCAGACTTCAGGACTCAGAGTAATTCAACTGAGAAGGCAGAACTATGGGGACAAATGGCCGAACATCACACTTCATATAAACTGGACAAGCAATTGTTTACCACACAACGCTGAAGAAAATATTATGTCATTATACTGCAAAGGCACATATGTACTGAACAGAATTTGGAAATTAATAAAGAATATTTGCATTATTATAGTTGCTGAATTAAATGACAGCACTGATCATAAAGTTAAAAACAAGAAACTATGGAAATTGAAATATTCTAAAACAGCTGAAACTCCCTCGATTAAAGTGAATTTATTGAAGTTGGTTCTGTGGGTATGCTAAATATTAAAGCAATTTATAAATCAGTTTCTGTATTCTTCTTATAGTATATAAACAATGTTTTATGATAATATATACATCCAGCAAATAATATTATTTGTTATCGTGCTAGCTACTTATATTCTAGAACAATGTGCAATAAAGTTTTAATGATAGCCATATGAAATGTGGGGAATGTATTTTTGACTTCTAAACATTTTTCTTCTAATTTTTTGACAATAAATATACCTTGTGTTAAGAATGGTTGCTATTGTGGGATGATGGCAGTGCATGCCTTTAATCCCAGCACTCGGGAGGCAGAGGCAGGCGGATCTCTGTGAGTTCGAGGCCAGCCTGGTCTACAGAGCTAGTTCCAGGACAGGAACCAAAAGCTACAGAGAAAGAGAGAGAGAGAGAGAGAGAGAGAGAGAGAGAGAGAGAGAGAGAGGGAGGGAGGGAGGGAGTGAGGGAGGAAGGAAGGGAGGAAGGAAAGTTGTTGTTATTTAATACTAAACTCCTCATTCTGACCATTAATTAACCATATAAGGCTCAGCTTCTCCCATCTTTTGAATAAAATATTTCCAATGAAGTTTTCACAGAAATAGCTGGGCATAGTGGCCAGCTTTAATCCCAGCACTTGAGAGGCAGAAGCTGATGGATCTCTGCGTTAATAGCGAGCCTGGCAGGCAGTTTAAGGATAGTCAGGACTATACAGAGAGACCTTGTCTCGAAACAAAACAAAACTAAAAAATTCACAGAAAACAACAAACAAGGTAATTTCCCAGAAGCATAGAAGATAAAGACATTCCCTTAGCTGTGGAAGCTTCCCTTGAACTCTTGAGCCGATCACTCTGAATTTCTCTATAGTACCAATGAAATCTTTGGAGAAAATATGAGGAGTGGTCACCTCTTTCCACACTCCGCTAATGCCTAGTGCCAAGAACTCTCAAGGCGGAGATGTGTGAACCTAGATCATAACCTTATTACTATACAGTTCACTAAGCTCCTACCTAAATTGCCAAAAGCCATCCAGCTGTTGCAGCTTCTCTTCTTATCTTAAGGTAACTTGGAGCCCGGTGTGGTGGCTCCACGTGAACCAGCAGGAGCAGCAGCAGCAGATGAGGAAAATCTACAGGAAGCAAAGAAAGACAGAAGAATCAGGGCTACCAGCAGGGACTGTGCAGGAGAGAAACCCAAATCCAGCAAAGCACCCGGGGGCTTGGGGCCAGGAGCAAACGTGAGGACAGAAGCTGCCTCCCCGAGGATGTGAGCCCAGAGCTCTCTTCTCTTGCTGACAATCTCCATTATTAGTAAAGCTGAGGAAGAAACAACTGCATGTCTTTCCGGGAAGAGCAAAGCTCAAGAACTTATTTAGCCCCCCAAATCACTTACACAAAGTCACAAATTGTGAACTCTCATAATTGACCATATTGTCATTGTAAATAAAAAAATCCATAGTTACTGACAAACGCCGGAGATAAAATTTATCAAATGGAAGCATCAGCGGGCAATATATTGAGAGCATATGCTTCAATTTAGTTTTCAAACTGATAGTTTGAGTATTTGGTGACTCCAGTGGCAGAATTATCATTAGCTTTTTTCTAATTTCAATAACATTCCAAGGCTTATGGTTTATAATATTGCAATTTGTTAATAAGCACACAATAAGAAAGTGGTGCCCACAGCCCACAGAAGTGCTCCAATGAGAGCCACCGTTGCTCTAGCAGTTATTGCTGGCAGATTCAATTTGTCTCTTTATTAGCTACTTAATAAGATTAATACCTGTAACTACACAAATTTTCAATATTTTATTTTGCATATCATTTGAATTTTAAAGAGTGTTTTAATGGAAAATTAATTCCTAAGTTGTGAAGGGTTCATGGCTATTAGAGCTATTTTTCTTATATAATCCTTACTTGTATTTCTCTTGCAATTTCCACTTTCAGTGGAATTTACACTTAAATTCTGTTTGATAAAAAAATCAATATTCTCAACTTAGCACAACATCCTTTACATTATTAGGAGTCAGAGTACAGTTAGGTTCCCTGCCAACTAACGATAAGGTGGTGTCCACTAACAGAGACTATTTGTATTTGAATCTTTTACTGATAATCTAACAATGCAAGCTTAGACTCTGATTGAAGCGATTATGTCACTAGTAAATATTTAGTGCCTTCTCCAGAACACCTCATATGCCTCCTACAGCAATCAGCAAGCTGGAAGACCATGAAATCCTCTCTCCGTGACAGAGTAGAAAGGCTAATTAATCTGGCTTCCGCATCACACAGTCTTTGGTTTGATACTCAATATTAATTGTTTTTAACTGTGTGAATGTTATGTTATTTAGTGTGTCTAAACCACAAATGGCTCCTGGCAAGACCTCATACCATTAGAAGAAGATTAACAGAGGAGATTTCAAAAACCCTCACGAGGATTGTTTGTACTGTATTTCTTTCTTTTCATTCTTTTGGAGCGGGGGTTCTCTGTGGGACAGAACACAGTTTAAGCAACACTGCAGCCCTGGTTGCACAAAGGAGCAGCTGACCACAGCTTCTAAACGTGCTTCGGGAAGCAGAGGTGTCTAGAGCACCTCGGTAGAGGAGAGGTTTCTAACGGTCTCCTGCTGACTTCAAATGTGTTCACAGCCTACACGCAACAGCCACAGTGGAAACTTACCCGGGTGATAAAGATCACTTTGACTGAGACTGTGGTGCAGACCCTCTTCCTCCAACCAGAAATCCCCCAAGTCAAGGCGTCACCCCGTGGGGAGACACAAAGATGTAACGAAGCAAAAACAGGTGTCTTTCCCCCTGACATTCAGAAGAAAACTGGCTATGTTAAGCAGTTTGATCTTCATATACCCAGAGTACGAAAATTAGCAGGAGCAATCGCAGGGCTATGTGAGCTTTATGCACCCGGCATGGAACGGTCCTAAAGCTGCCTTGAGATTGTTTGGGTGCATAGTCCTGGAATAAAGCACAAGTCCGTATTTACTACCATTGCCTCAGAAGCCTGAGTCCGGGATAGGGCCAGGACCATTAGTTTGTTTGATCATCTGTTGCCATAGCCGTATAACACTTTCTCAGATACCATCAAAATCTCTTTTTGTGGCTGCTTTGGACAGTTTGTTCTGATGAAGAGGAGCTGTGCTCTTTAACCTTCTGAAGGGCGTTGTAGAAATAAACCGATGTAATAAAGGATCCTTCAAGGATCAACATCTCAGGCATCATTTAGCCACACAAGCCTTTTTCAATCACACTCAATTTTTTTTTATTGCTTTGCAGATTACAAAATGCTCAGTCCTTTTTTTGGTCATGTTTTATACAACAGCCCCTGAGGTTGATATCAGACTTAAAACATTGTGACACAGGAAGATATTCTTATATTATTTGCATTTATGAAATATAATGAAAGCAAACCTGAAAATATCCAAATCCTAGAAAATGTGGAATATCGTAAGTGTAGTTTTGCCATATTGAACCAAGAGTCTAGCTCTTTAGAGGAAAACTCACTGAGCGTTTATTTGGGACCAGGGAACATTACTTCCCACACAGGCAGACTGGGGGTTCCCCTCACAGAGCTATATGTTTCATTCCTTCTTTTACATACCCTTATTTTGGACACCAGTCAACTCAAATCAGCAAACAAAAATCCGAAGAAGTCAATAGTATGTTTTCCCCACAACCGTGGCTGCTGGTGCCAGGGAAAGGCGAGTCTTCCCTTCAGATTGAAAACCTCTGCGGATGCAAAGAAGGGCAGGGCAACGAGGAACACATTTCCAATCACCCAGAGAAGAGTTTCCCAGAGCAGGTAAATTTTAACAGAGGGTAGAGAAAGAAGCTCTGGCATACATAAGGGTGAGATACATGATTGCATTTAATTCTCCACAGATAGCTAGAATATCCTGACTATGACATATTTGTACAGAAATCAAAGATAATAAGTAAATAAATAAATAATAAAAGATGGGAATGTAGCTCAGAGGTAGGGTGCTTACCTGATATGCCCAAGGCACTGGCTCAATCTCCAGGTTTGAGAAGGTTACAAGTAAAAGAACAAGTTGCAAAGTAATTTAAAACTCAGTTCTAAAGTTAAGAATTCAGATTACTTATCAAGGTTTAATAAATACATAAAACAATCAATTTGTGGCGTTGCATTATGTTGATCAAACTTGTTAAAGTTCCAGCATTAGGCCACGAAGACAGAGCAAAGTAGCTCTTTGCTGGAGTGAATATTTTTTAATTTAAAATATAAGATACTGTAGACAAGGAAGCAAAATTGCTCATCGGAAAGTCTTTTCTAAGTAAGCAAATGAGTGTTATTTCTTCTTTATAAGCACAAAGAACCCTCATTTTCTAGCACTGGGGACTTTTGTAATCTAAGCAAGTGTGAGCCACTAATATGAACTTTACTTATTTGTGCTACGTACTTCTCACTCCAGAGCATATGCGTGCTGCACCCTAATAAATTTCCTGCAAGCAGGAGAGAAAGAGTTAATTCTATATATACATATAAAAATTGAGGCATGCACATATTAATAAGTTAACAGGAGTCTGTAGCTAGGCCAGGAATAGAATCCAGGTTATGTATTTTTAGACAAGTGCCTCTTTGATTTTTCACACACAATATGATACTTACCCATATGTTTTTAAAGGACACAGCTTTCAGCAAGCAGAGTAGTAAGGAAGCAAATTTGAATTACCCTAGAACAGAATACAAATCTGCATGGCATGAGTGTAAGGGGGTTTGGAGTCTTCTCTTCAAACTACATTGGCATTCCTGAACTTTCTTTTCCTCCCTTAACCCCAGTCCTCCACTTCCTCTTGCTCGAAGGCAACTTCTTCCTCTCAAGGACGCATCAGCAATGACACCAGCTGCTGCCACATTCCAGGCACTTTGGCAAGCACTTGACACAAACTGTGTCATGTGAGGCGTTGCAGCAATTCTGTAGGAGAAATGTTATGCCCAGTTTATACATAAAGTACCAGGGGCTCTGTGACTTTGCAAATGAAAACCAGAATTCTTTGGACATTTCCCTGGGGCTAATGAAAAGCTTTTATTCAACTTTTGTTGTTGCTTATGTTGGGGTTTACTCCAACTTCCCCAGCACAAAAGGCGTGGTCCTGTGGGTGTGGGACTGTATGGTGGGCAGCGGTGCCCAGGACCAACTTAGGCACAAGCTAGGGAGGCAGTGGCCTTGAATGGCCGGTACTCCGGGCTTAAAGAAACCTCGCTATCCACCGCTTCCTTGAAGCTCTTGTGTCTAGTTTTCCGATTTAAGGATGGTATTAGTTATCACTATCTCACAGGTTTTGTCGAGGGTAAAAAATGGTAAAGCATGTAAATATTTAGTTTTCCACGTGGCACATAAACACTGCCTACCAAATGCCAGCCATACCCATTCTGAGAAGCTGCCAGAGATCCTGGTTGGGGCCAAATGCTCTCTCCGTTCTAAGTAACAGCAGGGGGAGAGCTCAGAGAAGCCCCTGGTCACTTACCTGTCCTCAAATGATAGAACAATATTTAGTGTGAGAGATTTGCTGCCTATTTTGTTGGGGCCTAGATAAACTCTACTGAGCACCCATCAGTATCTATTAATATATGTTTGGGACTAAAAATGTATTGATTTATTTCATTCTCAGAACAATGCAGAAGAAAGATGTTATCAGCATGGACAGGAAACAGATACATGAACTTGTTAACCACTCTTTAAATGAATTACAGACGAGAGCCAATGAAGCCGGTACAGCAGACCCACACTTTCCCGCCTGTATGGCAGGCTTTCTCACGGTCCTGTGTGTTTGATTATTTTATTTTATTCTCATCACTCCACTTCACAGAAAGCACCTATAAAATGTGTTTTATTGCTCCCCATTCCCAGTCTTTTAGAGCCTTGGAGGGCTTTGTGATATTCGATAGGCAGCATCCAGGCTGTGCCGTTCATGAGAATGAAGGGAGGTCTGATGTCTTATTACCTGGCAGGACCTTTGCTTTGGAATTACAGCACACGGGTTCCACAGTTGATCACTCCATTCGTGTCTGGGTGCTCCTCATGTCAAGTCAGCATATTACCGATGTCCTTTGAGTATTAAAAATTGAAAAACAGTGACCATAAAATTTGATACCGCTCATTAAATTAAATGTAAAATGAAAATCTTGCATGAATACAATTTAGTGTTAGCTCCTTTTAACATGAAGGGTAATATATTAAAAATCATGTGTTTTAATGCCCTGATAAAATTTCAGCAGTAACTAGTCAGGCTCCTTACGACCATATCCTAGGAACATCAGTGTACAAATTCTTCAGGAACAAACTTTGTGCATAGCAAAGTAATCCAAGTTTCCAGTCTCTCAGACTACATAGACCAAGATTTGTGCCATGTCTTCCAATCACATCGGGTCTTTCCTTTCGTAAAGCCTGAATGGACATACATACAGCAAAAGAACCAGAAAACATTGTTTTCAGTGTGTGTGTGTGTGTGTGTGTGTGTGTGTGTGTGCATTTAGGTTTGATATTTGTTTGTTTGCTTGGTTGGTTCCTGGGTGTTGAAGTTATGGATATACACCACCACACTATTCCTTACTATGAGACCTTCTTTATGAGACACCCTGGGTTTAGGCACATTTTCCTCCGTAAGTTAAGAGGTATGTCTCAGTATTGGGGCAGTCAGCCTCGCCTGCAGTGACCTCTGCAATCTATCTGCTCTATGGTGTTGGGTAAGGATAGTCACTTTCAATATATAACAGATATCCCAAGGACTGAAAGTAGCACCTCAGATTCGATTGTGAGCTGCAGTTCAGTTGGGTAACACCCTATATAGCTATCACCCATACACACTTTTCAAGAAACAACTAGTCCATTTTGTAATCAGGGCTTTACATGTGAGCTGCCTTTGCTTCGATTTCATTTTTTACTTTTTCTTATTCCATTTTCTTATCCTTACAAGCTATCTGTCCATGACGGATCCGGGGTAATGTTCCTTCAGCACAAAGAATGACATGCAATGGGCAGTATAACTTCCATAAGAAGAACTGGAGTTTTCAGTCCGGTGCTCCAATGTGGCAATGGGTTTTTGATCCTACTGCACGTACTGGCTTTGTGGGAGCCTAGGCAGTTTGGATGCTCACCTTACTAGACCTGGATGGAGGTGGGTGGACCTTGGACTTCTTACAGGGCAGGGAACCCTGATTGCTTTTTGGGCTGACGAGGGAGGGGGACTTGATTGATTGGGGGAGGGGGAGGGAAATGGGAGGCGGTGGCGGGGAAGAGACAGAAATATTTAATAAATAAATAAATTTAAAAAAAAAGAAGAACTGGAGTTTCTTGACTCGTTTTCAGTGCTGGATCTTCCCACGTCCTTGTTTATAATTTAGAGGGTCAAACTTCATCCCATACTCTCAACATCCGAATACAAATGCGTGATAGCCCTTTTAAGGTTGTGTTAATCATCATCACTTCTTGATGTCAGCTGGCTGCACTGACATCTGCCGCCATGATCCTAACAGTCGCCAAAACCAATGTGCTGATGCTATCTGTGAAATTTAACTAAACACGGAGATGCTTCCCCTTGCTCTCACACGGCTGATGTTGAAGCATTTTTTTTCTCTGTCTGCTGATATCCTTCCTACCAGGCTGCTTCTGACAAATTCATGTCAAAAACATAGACACCATGTTCTTCTGAAGCTTTAGTGGGCAAACTCTTCACTTCCTGTTATCTGAAATGTCAGTGTGTGCTTCCCATAGTGTTCCCCGGAGTTGATAGGGACAGCCCTGGGATTGCATCACCTCATGTATTCAGACTCACTCTTCCTCTTCTGGAATAGCAATCAGCCAGCTCAGCACCCCCATTTTTTCCTACCATCATGGTTGTTTACCCTTAGACAGAAATGGTCTTCATTTACTGAAATTCCAAGATCAAGGGTATTCCAATGTACCCCTCAAAATTTCAATAATTTTGAGCCTCATGAGTTAAGAGTTCCATGCCTTGAACCATTCCCTACATAGTAGCAGTTTGGCTTCATCACCTCCTTTTGTGAGCAAGCTTCAAAATTTCTCTCACTAATGGTCTTTGCCCAAGAAAGTGCATCTCATATATTAATTCTGCTTCTGTAGGAACCCCGTTACTTATTTTAACTTTTGTGTTAACCTTAACATTTTGTAATCATCACAGTTCATTTTTGACTTAGCACCTCTGGCGCTACCCTGACAAGCAGGATCATCATAATATTTAAGTAAGTGACCTTTCTTCTTATGTCTCACCAATTTAAAAGTCTGATCTTGTCAGTAATTTTCTGGGGAGTTACACTTTTCTCCCAGTACTTTGTTCTTTTTCTATTGTTGTTATCACCTAACCAATATGCGAATGGCTGAATCTGTAGTGACAGTTTCCCTAGTAACCTCATTTTTAGTTTACTGGCTGAGACTATCAAGTGAGCAAAGGTCAGATTTATAAAATTCTATGCTTTCTCGAAAAAAGATTTTCAGATGAATGTGTCCTTATAGTTCAGCTCATCCAGATGACTAGACTCCATCCCTCTCAAATACTCCCCTATGCTTATTACTGTTGAACACTCCGTTTAGGCCAGGGAATTGTGTTTAAATGAATTCCACAACTACAACAACCCTGTGAGGTTAGGTATTATCCTCACACACAGTCTCCAAACGGAGCACTCAACACAGGTAGCAAACCTTCCCGAGAGCCTAAGAAAGCCAACCTCAAGTTCAGTCAGGAAAACGCTGTCATGTGTGCCCTTACTTTGTCTACTTCTTTTTAGTTACTCCACGGTTCTACGGAGTTTTCGAGATGGAATGTGTCTTTTCATCATCTAAGTCTCCCTCATCTTTCTTAGTAAGAGTTTGGTTTCTCTTAAATCGAGGATTGTCGTATCCTTTCTGTGTATCTTCTAGTGTTGACCTTTCTCTTTCAGAGCCTTTTGCATCATAATTACTTCTTGAAAAGTTCAGTCTCGCCTTATTTATGAATCCTTTTCCATCTGTTTTGGCCACTAGGCAGTGGGGTGTGGGGACCAAGAGAGAAAAGGGGGGCTCACTAGATCAACTTAATGGATGTCTCTCAGAAGTGTATTATGTTTGGGCAAATATCAAGAGGAGTGTGTTCCTCTACTCCTATTACTTGTCTTTTTGGAAACATTGAGAGGAAGAAGTCACTTTGGAATTCATTGAGCTCAGTGTCTCAATGAGTTTCCTTCCTCTTTCCTTCTGGCTGTGATCGGTCTCTCTCATCCTAGTAACGCTCTCTTGGTAAGGGCTACAGCAGCCGACTGTTGTCCCTTAATTCACTATTTTGCCTTAATATTCTTACCTTTGATAAAAACGATGCTGTTTTAAATGGAAGCATGGGATTAATAAAATTTGCCACAGTTATAAAGAAAAAGTTTTCAAAACCTCGAGTTTTTTTGATAAAAATCTTCATGAGTAGGGTAAACGGGAAATCCTGGAGGGCAAAGAAAATTATAAATTCTGAGAAATATGCAAGTCTCAAATGTGTGAGAGCTGTAATTATAGCCAAACTCACATCCTCCCCTAATCTGATATTCATATCAAAATCAAAACTCAAAGATAATGTGGGAACTAAATTCCGTGGTACATTGCATGCTTCAACCAGGACATCGCGAAAGTATTTCAAACAAAATTGCAGGAAGTATTCTGGTCATTATAACCTGCCTGGCTGCACTGACATTGTCAGGAAGCAGGATGAAGGAGGTAGAAGTTTAAAAAGAAAGCCTGGGTCACTGATCAGAGTGTTTATGCTGTAAGTGTTGAAGTGCGTTTAAAATACCTGCTTCATGATTGCACCAAATTTGCTTCTCAGCCTTATAACCTTCCTAGCCTGAAGTGGTGCCCATTGGTACTCTTCTCTCATAATTTTGTTCTATCGTCACATGCACCCATTCTTCACCTCCATCTCAGAAACAGATCTGAGAGCATTTCTAAGATAAATAGAAGGCTGTGGAGGGGTGAAGCAATGGGTAAAGGGCTGTGACACCAGCAAAGGCTTGAGTTCAGCTCCTGACACCCATGCAAAAGCTGAGTGTGGCAATGTGCATGCCAGCAACCGAGAGTTTTAGAGCTAGACCCCACTGCTTATTGGTCAGACAACTTGGCTGAGTCAATGAGCTAGGTAAAGTGCACTGTCTCTGAAAGTCAGCTAAAGCATAATTGAGGAAGAAGCCTGACAGAATTCTGGCCTCCACACACACAGACAGACATGTGCACGAGAATCCCTGTGCAGTGTACACCTGCACACAAGAATATGTACATACATCACACACTCACACACCAATAATAAATAAATAAATAAGAAAAACTCCTCAAAAGTTGAAGTGGAAACACAAACATGACCTTAAGTGAAGGCAGGAGAAGGGCTAGCAGCTTGTGCAGCACTGAATTTGCATTTTCTACAGCCTGTGACTGTCATCTTCCCATGAATTGTGTCCATGACATCAGAGACAAGCCCCTTAGCAATGGGGAACAATAGAGAAAGCATAAGAACCCCAAATGCCTCAGGACATAGGACAAGCCAATGTCTTCCAATTATTTTACAGTTGCCTCCAATGGAGAAAGTCTAAAAGACGGACCAAATACCTAAAACAGAATTCTGGTCAGCATCATTTAGAGCTGGAATGCTTCCAACTCATCATCTAAATTTTAAATTAAAAATCTCACCCTTCCGGAAGTTCTATCTTTTTACATCGGAAACAATGTCACTTTTCTAGTACTGTCCTCATTAGCATGCGTACACTCTTCACATGTAACGAGCCTTTCAAATATTTGCTTTCATTTTTTTTGTCCCTTTCCAGACCACACAAGCAGTCATCGATGTCTTTCAGATGCACACCCTTCTAATTCAAAATGAGCCTTAGCAATGTCAGCAATAGAGACTGGCTCCATAGCAACTGGACAGGGACTTCTGCATAGACACACGTTTTTGGATGAATTGTGCTTGTTACTCACAATAACACAAAGGGCTTGCAGTAACATTATCTTCTGTTTCTGGCAGGAGAGATGAGGACTTCAAAGAGGCTAAAGTTGTTTCTTAAGTGCTCTCCTTGTATCGGTTGGGTTGTATTATTTTGCAACCAGGCTTCTGCCTTTTGGAAGCAAAGGTTCAGAGCCTGAAGAGACACTAACCTCTTTCAGTAAAGTGACTGAATTGACTGTGGCTTTCAAACTATATATATATATATTTGTGACAAATTTTGTCACAAAATTTTGTAATTTCCCTTTTCATATATGAAGGAATTTTCGTCCTTTAAAAAAGCCCACTGAGTTACAAGGGAAGTCATTCCTACTACAGGCTCTAAAATATCAGTCACTCTTACGGTTCATAGAAAGAAAATCAAATTCTATTTTAGTGAAGTTTTCATAACAGCCTTTTGATAATAATGTTGAAGAATCATGATATATTTAAGAGATAGTAATAGTCATTTATCTTTGATGTCAGAGAGAGAAAAAGTCTTGGGGAATAGAAGATTTACGATGACATATTATAGACTCACTTTCTAGATCTTAGATTTTTTTTTTACTCTTTCTCTCAAATGACAGATAATGAAGCTTTATCAACTTCCTTTTATTAAAGCTAAAAATATATCCCTTAATAGGATCATAAACATTTAATGAAACTCACAGCTGTACTGAATTTTTAAATTAGGTGAGAATGGCCAAGTAGTTCATAGAAAAGTAAATCAGCATAACTCATACGGAATAAGTTTACAACCCTGCTTATTTTTAATTTAATAAGTCCCTGTGCCTGACATCTCTCCTGAAGTCCAGACTCATATTACAAGCTTCCAGAATGAACCTGTTATCCCAAAGTGAATCCATTTTCTTTGTAAGCACATCAGATACAGGTCAGTCCAGTAAGCTCAAATTTGAGAAGCTAGATGAAGGATGTTAGATACTCTATTTCTGCCTACTGTTTTCTGATAAGAATGTTGAAATTCTTGTTATCACCCTGTATTCAGCCGGGGTTTCCAGGAAAAGCCTGAGGTGGAAGTGAGTGTGGCTTGCACGAAGTGTTCTCCAGGACAAGAATGGCGAGGAGGCAACATAGCCATCTGTGCCCAACCACGCTCATGGTGAGCGTAACTCTGGCTCTATCCCAAAGGAGAGGTCTATAACAGGTCTATTCTGTTTAGCCAGCATGGGAGAGGGATGCAAACCCTTGCCTCTCATGATGGTAAAAGATGTATAGGACGATGCAGAAACTTAAGAGCAATTCCACAGTAAGGAGCCAGTTTGTACATACAAGAGGGAAGCATCTGGAAAGATGCCACGTTGCCTGTAGATGGTTAAAGGTAGAAACAGGTGTAGGTATGTCTTCATACAGGACTCTCCCCCCCCCCCCCCCGCCGCCACTGCCGCTGCCTTTTTGAATTTTGGAGACAGGGTTTCTCTGTGTAACAGCCTTAGCTGTCCTGGAACTAGCTCTTGTAGACCAGACTGACCTCCAACTCACAGAGATCCGCCTGCCTCTGCCTCCCGAGTGCTGGGATTAAAGGCATGTGCCCCCACCGCCCGACACAGGTCCCCCTTTAAAAGGAATGCTTAAACAGGTAACTGCCATTCTTTTTCTATTTATTTACTTTTACATTACTCTTTCTTCCTTCTCTGTGCATCCTTGGGGTGGGAGTTAGGAAATCAGTTGCTGATGGTAGAGTGCAACCGTATGGGTCAAGGCCACAGTTCCTTCCTCATTGTACTGTGTTTCACAGCTTAGTAAGATGCTGTGTCCTGTTCTGGTCAGCTCAGAAGTTCAACAGCTTGAATGGGAACAGTTTCCCTAGTTTCCTATAATTTCTGTATATCTGGAATTTGGTGGAGGCTCATGTAACAAAGAACACAAAGTTGACAGTAGTTCTCCACACCATTGGAGGCAGCATAAAGTGCCGCTCTTTCAAGGACCTGGTCTCCCGCCGACTGTCTACCATAAGAATACGGCTTTAGAAGGATGCACGACTTCCTCCTTCCAAGCAACAGGCATTCAGGAAGGTACAAAGATCAAGCAAGAGGCTTAAGCTTGGCATGGCTGCTCACCCTGTGCGTACGGTAGAGCTACTTATGTTTATAACAGGCCTGCCTGAAAACTCCCTCACACACATATTCACAGTCCTTTCTCCTCGATGATTCCAAACTCAGGCAAGATGATAAGATTAACCATTGTAAGTCCATCCTTTACCACTTGACATCCAGAGGCATTTTGTTTGCAATAGCTACAAATGTCTTTGAAACTAAAATAATAATTACATGTTTTCTCTCTCCCTTTCCTTCTTCCAAACCTTCTCATACACCATCCCTCATTCATTGTCTCTATTTCTTTACATTACCTGAGTATGCAGAAGACGAGGCGGAAAGGGTGTTAGAGCCAGTGGTGATGGAAGACTTTAGACACAGCAAGACTGATAAGCACATGAACTCACAGCCTGCACAGGCCTGAGTTAGGTGGTGTCCCACTGTTGAAAGGCAAAGTAGACACAAGCCCCATCCCTAACCCAGAGCTACCTCCAACTGATAACTGGTCTCAAAGAAAAATAAATCAGTTTTGCCAGATTCTCACTGGATACACAAACCACACTTCAAGACAGGCCGCATGTTCTGCAGCAGATACTGACGAAAAAGGAACTCAATGGCATGTCAGGAGGGGTTTGTTCTTGTTCTGTCTCATAATGCTTTGTTTGCTTGCTTGTTTGCCTTATAGATCTTTTGCTGATGAAAGTCACAAGCAAATCACATATTGCTTTAGCCACACATCCCACCTCAGTCCTCCAAGGGCCATTACAGCATCACAGTGCAAATGTGTTCAGTGTGTCTATAAATGTGCCCAAAATTTTTACACTTCTAACTTTGTTCAAAATATCAATGTTGGGCTGCAAATGTAACTCAGTGGTAGAGTGATTGCCTAGCATGTACCAAGCCCTAAATGAAGCACCGAAGAAACGAAAACAACACAAACCAAACAAACAAAAGCTCAGGAAACAATCACTTTTCAGACTGGAGAGACAGCACAACAGTTAAGAGAATGTACTGCTCTTCCACAGAGGCCCAGAGTTGAGTTCCCAGCACCTATGTAGGCAGCTACTGATGTATGCACCTCCATCTTCTGGGCAATGTGGATTCCAGCATTCACAATTAGACAACATATGTGGCCATAATACAATCTTTAAAAATCCATGTCCAAAGTATCTTCTGAGACTAAAGACAAAGTGTACTTGGGTTTGTGCTGGGGGCGGTGATAGTGTATCTGCATTTGTGCAGGAGTGTATACCCATGTGGGGGGCTGTGGACCCCCAGACCCTGAATTTCCTGTAAACAACTTGTTTTCCAATGCTTGCAACTGCTCTAAGCAAAACAACTCGTTTTCCTGTGTTTGCAGCTTCTCTGAGCAGGAGACTCTCAGAAGTTCCTGATGGCAGGGGAGTGGTTTCTGGTGGGTTTGACTGGGGCGTAGCTATCAGTTAAGGATCCCTATATAAGGCGCCCTGGAACACAATAAATGGGGCCTTCTTGGGGGATTCAAAGACCACCTGTGTCTCCGTGTCTCTGTTTGTGTGTGTTTCAATCTCCAGCCCCCTGGCCGAGACTCATGAACCGTCATGTACTACAGGTGCGTACCATACCGTAGTGGATAGTGTGAAGAGCAGACGTGGTGTTGTGCTTTACTTGTGTGTGAACATTTAGAGCCAGAAGTCAGCATTAGATGTCTTTCTCTGTCACTCACCACCTTATTTTGTAAGTCGGGGTCTATTACTAATCCTGGAGATTCAGCCATTGGTTAGACCAGTGCAGCCAGGCCAGTCTCATTTCTGACACTTAGCTCTCAGATTGCAAACATGCCCCACTGCACCAACTTTTATGTGACTGATGGTGATTCAACCGTGGATCCTCATACTTGTGCCGCAGACACTTCTCGCAGTGAGTCATCTCCTCGACCCTTAAGACAAACTCCTAACTGTGACCCCCTAGAAAATCAAAATACAAATTACATACTTTGCATACAGCATACAGTGACCTGAAGTAAACATTTCCATCCCAGAAGCGAACATGAGGGGGATAGCAAAAAAGAGAGGAACCAAAGAAAGACTGAAGGACAGAAGGGATAATGCCGGGCTGGAGAGATAGCTCAGTGGTTAAGAGCTCTGACTGCTCTTCCAGAGGTCCTGAGTTCAATTCCCAGCAACCACATGGTGGCTCACATCCATCTGTAATGAGATCTGGCGCCCTCTTCTGGCATGCGGGCATACATGGAGGCAGAATGTTGTATACATAATAAATAAAATCTTTAAAAAAAAAGAAGGGATAATGCCAAACCCATGTCCAACATACAGGGCTTGTGGTAGCATCAACTGCTTCCATGTCCAACATACAGGGTTTATGATAGCATCAGCTGCATCCATGTCCAACATACACGACTTGTGATAGCATCAACTGTGTCCACACCTCTAGTTCTGGAACATGCAACATGCAAGGCTTCTCTCTCTTGAGCCTGCTTTACCTTGTGCCTGAAGTTTTCCTTTCCACAGCTCATTGTCCTGGCTACTCCAACATCTTGAGGTCTTCATTAAAGCTTAGGCTTGACCTCCTGGCACCTTGAAATGGCTCTTCAGGGTCTTCTTGTAAGAATCTGACCCTTCTACACATGACCTGGCCTCCGCAGTTTTTTACAACTTTGGTGCAAGCATCTGCGATACCATAACTCTTAGACATTGATGGTTTTGGAAGCCAACACCACATGGGTTTTGTTGCCAAGTCTGATGCCCACTTCTACGACTTCTGTATCTTGGAGGCCAAGTATGGGCAAACACTTCCTGGGATGGTTGATCTGAGGCAGAAATTCCTTTCGGGATGGTCTCTCTTCAAACTTTGTGCTTTCTTTCTTTTTTTTTTTACCATTTTGTTTTATTTTATTTTTTTATTGAAAAAAAATTTCCGCCTCCTCCCAGCCTCCCATTTCCCTCCCCATCCTCCTACTCCTCTCCCCCTTCCCCACTCCTCTCCCCCTCCCTCTCGTCCAAAGAGCAGTCAAGGTTCCCTGCCCTGTGGAAAGTCCAAAGTCCTCACCCCTCCATCTAGGTCTAGGAAGGTGAGCATCCAAACTGGCTAGACTCCCACAAAGTAGGATCAAAACCCAGTTCCATTGTCCTTGGCTTCTCATCAGCCCTCATTTTCCTCCATGTTCAGAGAGTCCGGTTTTATCCCATGCTTTTTCATTCCCAGTCCAGCTGGCCTTGGTAAGCTCCCAATAGATCAGCCCCACTGTCTCGGTGGGTGGGTGCACCCCTCACGGTCCTGACTTCCTTGCTCATGTTCTCCCTCCTTCTGGTCCTCATTGGGACCTTGGGAGCTCATTCCGGTGTTCCATTGTGGGTCTCTGTCTCTATCTCCATCCATCGCCAGATGAAGATTCTATGGATAGAAGAGAAAGTGGGAAGTACCCTACAACAGATGGGCACAGGAGACCGCTTCCTATGTATAACCCCAGCAGCACAGACATTAAGGGCAACATTGAAAAAATGGGACCTACTAAAACTGAGAAGCTTCTGTAAAGCAAAGGACACTGTCACTAAGACACAAAGGCAACCTACTGACTGGGAGAAGATCTTCACCAACCCTGCAACAGACAAAGGTCTGATCTCCAAAATATATAAAGAACTCAAGAAAGTAGACTTTAAAATGCTAATTAACCCAATTAAAAAATAGGGCACTGAACTGAACAGAGAATTCTCAACAGAAGAAGTTCAAATGGCTAAAAGACACTTAAGGTCATGCTCAACCTCCTTAGCGATCAGGGAAATGCAAATCAAAACAACTTTGAGATACCATCTTACACCTGTCAGAATGGCTAAAATCAAAACACCAATGATAGCCTTTGCTGGAGAGGTTGTGGAGTAAGGGGTACCCTCATCCATTGCTGGTGGAAATGCAAACTTGTGCAACCACTTTGGAAAGCAGTGTGGCAGTTTCTCAGGAAATTCGGGATCAACCTACCCCAGGACCCAGCAATACCACTCTTGGGAATATACCCAAGAGATACCCTATCATGTTACAAAAGCATTTGTTCAACTATGTTTATAGCAGCATTATTTGTAATAGCCAGAACCTGGAAACAACCTAGATGTCCTTCAATGGAAAACTTTGTGCTTTCTAATACATTTTCTTCTTTACAAGTTGAAGCCTTTGATGAGTGTGCCCCTCCCTTTGGACCAGTGAGGAGCACATGATTTCTCTTCAATGGCACCAATAGCTTTAAAAATTACTATTAAGATTCACTTTCTCTGCATCAACCTTGGCTGTCTTAAACTCACACACCCTTCCTCTCCTAACTGCACATTTTCCATCTCTCTTCCTCCTCTAACTATAAAGCTAAAAACAATCTGAGGTTCCTGTCCATTCGAGGGTCTTATGCCACATTGATAGTGGGTCTTCTCTTACTTACCTTCCCTGGAAACTTCCTCAGAGAGCTCAGAGGTATGTTTCCTGCTGATTCTAAATCCAGTCAACTTAATAAAACAGATTAACATGACACCTTCTTTGGCTGATTTCAGAATAGCAGCTTAGCCTCACTCTGCGGAGACAAGGAGACAAGTGAGCACAGGGGTCTCCCAAGCCTGAGCAGTTCCAGGAGACTCCTGTTTGAAGTGCTTCATCCAGTCATTCATCATGAAAAGGGAAATTTCAAATGAAGGCATCATCTCATAGGATCATGATCTCAGAGTAAACGTTAAGGCTATCTTGTTAATGATGGAAATGAGAATGGGTACCATACTGGCTCCCTCTGCCTCCTCATCCATTTCTTTTATCCCATACCCCTTCATCATATCCATCCTGCTTGCATAATAGAGAAAGAATCTCACGAAAACTAAGCCATGTATTGTTTGAGGTGTCAAACAACTCAAAATAGATTGCAGTGATAATGCATGAAGAACAGCATGTATCTAGTGATCAAAGTTCACTCGGTAACTTAAAATCATCTTCCTTACCGAGGAAACGCCAGTGGCGTATGGTGTTGTCCACTTTCTGGTGCAGCAATGAGCCAGGTGTTGCACTGGCAGTTCCAGTTTCTAATGGCAATTCTTCCACTTGGATGCTAGGAAAGTTTATGCATATTCGTGAGGACTATATCCTCACCTGTAAGTGTGTCTACTGGAATTCTAATTTGAGTTCTTCGAGGGACCCCTTATGTGGATTTGAAGACTCTATTTTCCTACAGAAGTGGACTTCACATGTGCTCTGATTCTTCACATTCATAGCATACTGAATGTCTGCAGCTGGCATGGGGAAGAAACAGCTTTTTGAAGGAATACTACAGTTTTCTTCATGTGACATGTAAACAGAGAAAAATAACCTTGCAGGATGAGCTGCTAAAGAAGCCTCCTTCCTCTATGTGGAAGGAAAGAACTGACCCCCATAAACTTCATCTGACCACACAAAAATAAACACATAATAAATAATTCTTGGGGCTGGAGAGATGGCTCAGTGGTTAAGATTACTGCCCAGTGAAGATTACTGGCTGACCTACCAGAGGACCCAAGTTTACTTCCCAGCACCCATATGGTATCCCACAACTGTCTGTAACTCCAATTCCAAGGGATCCAATATCTTCACACAGACATGCATGATAGTGCATATAAAATAAAATAAATTATATAACAGAAAATGATTGTACTGAACAAGAGACGTCCTCCTTGCTGACTAGCTTTCATAGCACCAGAGGATGCCTTCGGGCTACAGGGGGAGAAAAGTCATCAATAGTGTTTCTTATGCAGAAATAAACTATGAACTATGAATAATGACCAGAGTGCCAACGACAGAGAAAGGGAGAGTCACTTTTCTTTAAGGGTTGACAGGAATATATGGACATCACAAACTGGATTCAGTCAAATACATATGTGGAACACACACTTTGAGGGAATGGAAGGATGGATGGGTGGATCTGGGAGGGGTTAGGAGGATGAGGAGAAGAGACTAAATATGATCAAAATACATTATAGTACATATAAAATTCACCAATAATTAATAAAAGAATGCATTTTTAAAAAGAAACTAACTTTAGTATGAACTCCTGTCAGGAGGTAGCAATTATGGTAATGTGTGCACCAATATTTTCGATGGGAAGATAAAATGTTCTAGGAGAGGTAGTTCCATCTTGCTTCTTGGAATGTGGAAACTCTACTTGACCTCAGAACTAATCTTAGTGGAAAACAATCAGTTATTTAAGAAAAAAAAAAGAAAGAAAAAGATTAGCGCTGTAGTTTCTGGTGACTCACTTAGCAGTCAGACTTGCCCAAACTGGTTTTGGCTGTTCCTTTACCTGCACCAGACAGCAGAATCAAAGCTGCTCTTGACTTCTACCTTGTTCTAAACCTGCTGCTTTTTCCAGTTACTGAGAGGAACTTGTGCTCTTTCATTTCTACTTTTTCCAAGATCAAAACATCTGCATATGTAACTCACACACCCTCAGGATATGGATGAGTGCTCTGTCGGCATTTTATACAATCAATTCGTAGGACAAGCCCAAAAGAGAAACAGTCTTCATGAGGCTCCTAAGAAAATCCATGTCAGAAATTTCCATCTACTTCACTGTATTTCTATAATTTTGTTAAAAAGTCTCACTTATGTTACTTAAATTATTAACTTTCTATCTTACGCAAATGTTTGAAAACACAAGTTTAGCTAGGAACAGTTGTGAACAATTGAGTTTATGTTATCATTCTTCATTGGGCAGTGCATTAAAATAAATTTTTGCTCAATAAAGAAAGTGATTCGTAGTACAACAAACTGAGGACGAGTGCTATTTCATTCAACTGACCTTTTGATAGTGGAAGAACCGTGTCATGAAAAAAATTCACAGACCCAAAAATAGAAATGTAGAGTCTTATCTACAAAAGAGTAAAAGAAAAAAAAGTAACCAACTGTCATTTTGGTTTACCATACCAGTGATGGGGTGACTTGATGAGATTATATTTTTCATAGTCTGGAGTCTGTAAGGCCTAAGATTATGTGCTCATAGACCCAGCAACTGGTGAGGACACTTTCTAAACTTCAGGTGACAATTTTCTCATTGTCCTACACATGGAGGAGAAGAAAGACGACACATGTTCTTTCCTCTTCCATAATGGCACTAGGGCTCCCCCCCGCCCCCATCATGACCTGCTTGCAGTCAAAGACCTAATGTTTACATCATGCTGGAGACTAGGATTTAGTATAAGCATTTAATGTGGAATGGGAGCAAGAATCCATCTGTCCTTGCTGGCGTTTGTCCTTCCGTCAATTTAGACTCTCAGCAAAACCACATTAAAACTCAGAATTTTGTAAAACATTTGAAGGTACATCAATACTCAGCACTGATCTGCATGCCTAAAGCATCGGCTGTAGTTTCAGGGGCCAAGCACAGAGTCCCCTGCAGAGAACCCAAAGGCTCTTTAAAGTTTCAGAGCAAACACGAGGCCGGCAATGACATTAAATCTAGCCCAAGGCCTACGACTATTTTTTTATTGTATCATCACATTGAAAACTCATATGTCATTCACTCATTCTAGTTATGATCCCTTTCCAGGCTAAACACTTATTGTTTAAGTCTTTTGTTTGGTTTAAAATAAATTTTGCCAATCTTAACTCATTTCTAGAGTTTTGTTGTTCTATTATTTTTTCCAAAAAATATAATTTGTTTCACTAATTCATTTACTTGTTCATCGTTTTCTATTTAAACTCATTTTCCCATCTTTTTTTGTTTTCTCTAGGATATACAGAGTACAGAAGAGCTATAGATGCCTCCTTAAGAACATAATAAATTGTTGTGGAAAATTACTAATTTCTAAAGCTATACAGCCACTGAAACCAGTTCTAATTATTCCAGTTTCTGACATTATTTCTTCTCTGAACCATAGATTATTTGGAGTTCCGGTTTTTAGCTAGCTAACACAGAAAGCTTTGCTCCTCGATTATTTTGTAAGCTAGTTCCATTTTGGCCTGGAAGTTCATTCTACGTGATATCAATTTCTTGTTTTATGTAAATATTTCCTCTAAGCCTAATAAGTGGATTATTTCATACAAATAATCTATATGCACTTGAAAGAATATATATTCTCTACTTGTTTGGAGAGCTTGCATTGATCAGTAGATCAAGGTTTTAAATTTTTAGTTCACACATTTTTTTTACAATTACCTTTTTGCTTTGTTTGACATTCTTGCCTTTCAAGGAAGATCTTTAATTATTTAATTCTGATATATTCTTGTAAATTGCCTGTTTTCACTCTGTAGAAATAGATATCCTATTGTTTCATGTCAACAGACTGAGAAGTGTTTCATTTGTTTGATGAGTTGCATTATAATTGTATATACTACTAAACACAGTAATTTAGTATGATCCCTATGCCACAATGTATCTGATAAATATCACGTGATATCTCATTTTCAATTCATATATATTCATCTTCTGTGAACACCCTGTTAATGTAGCTGGGCTTTAAAAAATATGAAGTTTGAGAATATTTTCCTTTAAAATATTATCATCATATTTCATGAAGAAGATACATGAGGGATTTGCATTTTTCTTGCATATTATTCAAACTTTGTTTGCCACACATTTTCTTCCCTTCTTTTTTCCCCACATTTTTGCTTTCTAAAGAGTTGACTGCTTTTCCCCTTCTGCTTTCCCAAAACTAGTTTAGAAGTTTATTTATATTTTGAAAAATTGCCTTTGTTTGGTTAGTAATGTGTAAGATAATCATACCATGTTAGTGGCACTTAACTAAGTGTTTATATTATTCTAAATGATAGGTTATTAGGCAACTCTACATGTGCTAAATGTCGGCTCTACTGAATATACTGACCAAGGACCATCTCAAGCTATGCATTTTAGCAAGAAATCCAAGGATCATCTATCTGTGAATATACACAATGCACTACCATTTTCATATACACACACATCAACACACAGGTAAATGAAGACATGTGTACAAAGAGTCCCTTCAAAGGAATCTCTGAAACTGGCAATAGCGTTTGTTCTTGAAGGAAAGAAGCACATGTAGAATAAGAAAAGGTAGGAAAACTTTGCTTTGAACACCGTAGCATGCAATGTGTGCATGTGTGTATAACATGAACATGTGCATGCATTATGCTTAACATGAATCAGTGCCTTGTATACAAAAAATAATCAAGAAACTTAAAATGTTTTAAGCCCAGTCTCCTTGCTTTTACAACCTTGGTGTCTAATATATCACTTAGGTTTTGTTACTTAGCTGACAACGAAAAAAACTCCCAAGAGCATTTAACAATAAAGGATCATTTCTTAGTTGTGCATTCTTGAATAGAGCAGTTTATAGTTGGCTGGTCTGGACACTGGCTCTGCTCTGGGTATCTCTCATCTTCCTGACGAGAGCATATTCTTGTCATAGCGGAAAGCAAGAGAGAAAATGCAAGAGGTCTGCACACCTCAAGCCTTTTGTCTCAGTACATCTGTCAACACTCCATTGACCAAAGCCAGATCCACATCCAAATACAACCCAGTTCAGTAAAACAGTAAATCCCACCTGGATATTGAGTGTGGAGACTGAATGAATACTTACTAAGTAATAATCAGATCTATTACACCTAGTTTTTCTTTCTATCTCTGTTTCTTTGGAACATTCCCTAGTTGAGCCTCCTTCTAAGCGAGTGTTTACTTTGATTTTCTGAGTTTTCCCTGATTTCTTCATGAAACCCTGCTCCCTTCATTCCATTCGTGAATAGTGAACCATAGCAGAATATGAATTCACATCCTTGCCAGGACTTTTATACAACAGCTGTAATTGTGAAAGAAATGGGCTCTAGAACAAGAAAAAAATGCCAATTTAGCATCCCTCAGATGAATCTGAGAACTGAGTGCAAAAGCTTCCTGCCATCAGAAGCAGTCATCAGTTCCGCAGTGTGAGAAGACAACTGTTTGCCTCCGTGTCGAGCTCACAGCATCCTCATTACGGCCTCTGCCTGACAAAATAATTCCTATATGCTGCACTTACCTACAGCAAACCTTATTGACCCTGTACACTCATAGCCAGTATCAGACCCAACTACGCATCAAGAAACAGCATAGTCTCCCCGCACCTAATATGCCACAATGTTTTACTTATTTAGATCAACAACTTTCTGAGGAATATGGATTCTAATAATGCTAGATAAGGGTTTAGAAGGCTACAGTGCACCAGGCCAAAGTGATCAATGTGATGGGCCAGTCGTAAGTAATGTCTGAATTCACTCTATATACGTCAACAATTAACTCAAAAGCTTAGAGATTAGGCCTCACTGCAATATAGAATCGTAGATAGATGGTAGTTGAAGGTGAGAGTCTAGGAGTTCTTCTGGGAATATGAAAGAAATAAAGTTTAGGGAGATAAGAATGTCAAAGTAAATATATGACATGAATTTTTCCCATCTACCTTCTTATCAAGTATCAGGTGAGGCCTTCAAGTGCAGTCATTAACACACGGAGGGGCCACCAGTGTCTCTGAAAAGTTAACTCTATAAAATCTGACCTAAGCAAGCTGGAGAGCGGAGCGGAAAATGTCATCACTGAAATAGACTTGCAATAGGCCTTAAGTGGCACTGTCCCTGTTAGTTACCCAGAACTGGTAACTAAGCCCAAAAGTTCAGGGAAAAGAGTCTTAAGTAATCTTACTCTCTAAATATAGTAGCAAGTAATTGAGTAAATCATAGAAGCTCGAGATAAAAAGGCAGCTGGACTGGCAATCCTCTCCCACTAACTGCCGTCCCAGCTGTACTTTGGTTCACTGTCTCTATAAACAGAGAACCAGCAGAGTGAAGCAATGTGGGTTTTTATACACCCTCCTTCCTACAGCTAGTATAAGACAATGAGGTAAAAGGTTTATCACTTGTAAAAATTTAGAAGCACCTGTCTCCACTTTAATCATTGGATGCTTTGAGTTTTTTTTTTCCCTTAGCTAACTACAGGCAAGAAAACCTAATTGAAAATTATGACTGTGAAAACTCAGGAAGACACTGTATTCATCAGCCCTATTGCCATTTATCATAGTAGGGACATCTAAATATCCAGTAAGTCAAGGAAAATAGATACAGGTTATACCAGACTTTACAAAAACCCACCAAGGAGAATAACAGCAGAGAGTAGCCGTGGAGGACAGCAGAGGTAGCTGAAAAGCACAATTATCATACAAAGAGACCCATGGAAACAAAGTGTTTGCCAAATACCATCCCAGAATGTGAAAGTTCTGGCTGTGAGCTGAAAAAAGTCACTCAATAAATTCATTCTTTCATTTATTCATTTTGTATATGTATGTGTGCTGTGTCTGCTTGGGGAGTAATGTTCACGTATGTGTGGGTGGCATTTGTGTGTGAGTATATAACCACATATGTGCATGTGTGCTTCTGGAGATCTGGGGTTGACATTAGGAGCTTTCAAGGTCACCTTCCACCTTGGATACTGAAGCAGGTTCTCTTCTGAACTCAGAACTCGTGGTTTGAGCTGGACTTTCTAGCCAGCATATTCTGGAGAGTCGTCATGTCTGCATCCAGCTCTCTGAGAATACAGGTTGGCCACCACAACTCCCTACCCCCTTTTACATGTGGTCTAGAGAGCAAAACTCAGGTCCTCATGCTTGTGATCAATCTCCTTCCTGAAACTGCCGGAAGAACTTTTTTAAATGGCTGTTTTATAGTCAAGTCAAAATATACAGTGAACAAGCTGATTCAGTAAATAGCTCCTAAAGGACTGAAGGTGGGTGAGACAAAGAAGGGGAGAGAAGGAATATCATAGACTGACAGCTTCCCATAGCACTGACATTATCATTCTGGTCAAAGGAAAGGGGGAGTGTTAGAAGGAAGGAAGCCTCTTACACCTGTAAGAATGACCAAGATCAAAAACACTGATGACAACTTATGCTGGAGAGGTTGTGGGGTAAAGGGAACACTCCTACATTGCTAGTGGGAATGCAAATTTGTACAGACCCTCTGAATATCACTATGGCAATTTCTCAGAAAATTAGGAAACAACCTTCCTCAAGATCCAGCAATACCACTTTTGGGTATATACCCAAAGGATGCTCAATCGTACCACAAAGACATGTGCTCACCTATGTCAATAGCAGAATTATTTGTCATAGCCAGATCCTGTAAACAACATAAATGCCCCTCTACTGAAGAATGGATAAGGAAAATGTGCTAGATTTACACAATGTAGCACTACACAGAAGAAAAAAATAATGACATCTTGAAATTTGCAGGCAAATGGATGGATCTATCAACATCATATTGAGTGAGGTAACCCAGACCCAGAAAGACAAATATCATATGTACTTACTCATAAGTGGCTTTTAGACATAGAGCAAAGAAAACCAGCCTACAATTCACAATCCCAGAGAACCTAGACAACAATGAGGGCCCTATACATGGATCTAATGTACATGGGAAGTTGAAAAAGACAAGATCTCCTGAGTAAATTGGGAGCATGGGAACCATGAGAAATGATTGAATGTGAAGAGAGAGGAAGGGAGGGGAGCAAAGAAAAATGTAGAGCTCAATAAAAATCAATAAAAAAAGGAAGGAAGCTGATTCAAAAAATGGCTGGGTTGGACTTTAGACTTTTAACTTTTGTGGGAGACTGGAATTTCCAAGTAGGAACGATCTGGAGATTAATGGAAGTGCATGAAAGAAGGTTAAAGGGAGCCAAGGGTGACAGCTATAGCAGCCTGTTGGAGCAATAATCAGCAAATATTCTATATTAAAAAATAATGCATTTTCCACAGCAAGGCACTTCTTAAGGTCATTGAGGCATTTTACTAAGTCATTATATATAGGATTCTCTTTGTCTCCTTTGGAACACATCAGACATTTTACATTTATGTATTTCCCTAAAGGTAGTTTTACTATCTCATTAATGAGACAAACTCGTACATTGATGATCATCTCTACCTTTTATAAAAAGGACATGCCTCTGCTTTCAGGAAAGTCAAGCTGTTGAAAGTTTCTGTCACTCAGTGACTCTTGCTTGGCTATTTAACCAGTCTGGATTTGTCCTTAATGGCCAGATAAGTTTCTGCCACTGTAAAATTAGGCAAGTTAAACTTCTAAACTTTAGAGATTTGATGGATATGCTTCACAAGAATGGGGAAGAAAAAAAATAAGGGGCTAACTTCATAAGTATATGATCTTTCTCAATTACACAAAAAATAAATGTTACATTTATTTTCTGGGAATGTAACAAATCACTTCAACAATTTAAGTCATATAAACTTAGCAATTTGAGTCATATAAACCCAAAAGATTAAATTGTTCATTTCAACAGGACACATATGTATGTCTGTCTGTCTGGGCTGTTTAATAATAGGAGTGAAGAGTAAAAAGCACCTTTAGTCTGAGAGCAAGGGTACCCCACCCCCATGGCACGATGTGACATTTGGTGGCTCATTATCACAGTTCACAGAATCGCGTGTCAGCATGTCAGATTTCTCTAAATTTTGACGGAATTAAAGTAGTACCATTTGATATAATTGATATTGTACAGTTAATCAGTCAGCGGCTTTACCACAGAGTCACATTCTCAAAAGGCTTAATTACTGAACTGGGAAGATTTGCTGCCATCTGGAAGATCCTTCCCAAAGTTCTGTTCCTGAATTTTATGTAGGGTTCACAAAAATAACTTGGTCCATTTAGAAATCATGCCCTCAATTTGGAAATTAAAATTGTTATTTTTGGAGTTTCATTTGGCCTAGAGATCACAGAAACCTTATGAAAAATGAACGAGCAATGGCAAAGGAGAAACATGAAAAAAAATGGATAGATTTCATCCTTTAATTTTGTCACTCACTAATCATGTGATCTTGATCCAGCTACTAAAAGGTTCTGTGTCTCAGTTTCTTCTTCTGTAAAATGAGGATATGAATATCATCATACTCTAAGATTAGAATAATGATTAAATATCTAAACTATTGAAAGGCATTTAGACCTCTGATGGACACAACACATATCTAGTGTAAGTGCTCGTTATTATTACTCTTAATATTTTAGGATTAGTTTAACCTCAGGACTGTTATCATATAAAGAAAACACACCATTAAAATGCTGACTTGCGGAAGCAGCTCACTAATATGATCGAAGATTGTAGATGTATGCACTGAATGCTGTACTTTAAAAAGTACTAAAGCACAACATTAAGTAACTTCAGTATCCCTCTCTAGGTGATGCAACTGAAAAACAATGAACCAAGAAACCTCAGAGACCAAAAGGACCTGATGGTTATCTACAGACTATTCAGTCTTACAGATACAGAATTTATATTTTTCTTCTCAAACCAAAAACTTTGTCTGAAATATATCACAGTGCATACCATAAAGCAAGCCTTAGCCAATGTGATAATAGAAATAATTCATTATATAATATGATTTCATGTTAGAATAGAATTTGAAATGAATAGCAAAAAACCTCAAAAGGTGCACAAGTATTTGGATATTGAATAATGCACTCACAATGGACAGTGACCATTGAATTCAATAGGGAAAAATTAAGGTTCTCCAACTAAATGGATATGATAGCACAATATATCAAAACTTTTGGAACACCATTGGGGCAGTTCTAGAAGGAAATTTTATAGCTATAAACAGTTTTACTTTAAAAAAAAATCTGAGAACTTCTTTATTCCCAGAATTCAGAAGGCCAAGGCAAATAAATCTCTGTGAATTTATGTAGCAAGTTCCAGACCAGCCAGGATTTCATAGTGAGATCCAGTTTCAAAAGGAAAAAAGTCATAGCTATATAAAAGATATGATCTAATGGTACCCCTCAAGAGTTCAGGAAAGCAAGAACAAACTAAAACCAAAAGCAACAGGTATCAAGAAATTCAAAGGCTCTGGGTAATCACTAATGAACCATACACAAAAGAGAATACATAGACTCAAAAGTTGATTTCTTGTAAAGATAAACAAGATTGACAAGATCCAGCCAAACTAACCAAAATAAAGAAAAGTATTAAATTAATAAAATTAGAGAAAAATATTGTAATAATCTAGAAGCAATCTGTGGAATTATTAAGGAATACTCTGAAAACATATTTGAGAATAAAGTAAAATATGGAAGAAATTGATACACTTGGGACATATTTGACCTACCAGAATTAAATCAAGATGATCTAAAAGTTTTTTTCTATAATAAGCAATAACATTGAAATAGTAACTAAACGAAAGACCAGGACTAGATGGAGTGACAACTGGATTTTAATTAATCTTTTAAAGAAGAGCTTGCACCAATACTCCCAGAACTATTCCACATAATATAAAGGGAAGGCACACTCCCAACCCCAGTTTGTTAACACCAAAACTATCTACATAAGAGGGGAAACTACAATCCAGTTTCCTTTTTGCACACAGATTTAAAAGTTTTAGTAAAACATTTGAGAAATGAATTAGAGAATACATTAAGATGTTATAACATGTCTAAGTTTCACCCCAGAGCTGCTAAATCGACTCAACATATGTAAATCAATGAATGTAATATTGTACATAAATAGACTTAAAAGCAAAAACCACATATTCAGCTCAGAGAGATGTAAAAAAATCTTTGATGAAGTTCATGATACCTTAATGACAAAATTCCTTAGTGAACAAGAAATGAAAGAAATACATATAAACACAATAAGGGATACATATGACAAGTCTATAGATAACATATGAAATAATGGACAATTGAAGTGTTTCCTCTAAAATCAGGAATGAGACAAAGGACCACTCTCTCTATTCTTATTCAATATAATATTAAGAAAGAAATGTATAAAGGGATGCAGTTAGGAAAGGAAGAAGTCAAAGTACCATTAGTTGTTGACAACACGATTCAATATTTGAAAGACCTTAAAAACACCACCTGAAATCTCTTACATCTCATAAATATTTTTTAGCAAAGTATCAGATACGAAAATCAGCAAACAAAAGTAATTTTTTCTGTATACCAAGAGAAAAATCAGATGGGGGCAGAATCCCATTCATAATATATTTAAAGAAAGTAAAATGCCTAGAAATAATCCTAATCAAGGCCTTGAAACATCTCTACAATGAAAACTTCAAAACACCAAGGAAAGAAATTGAGAAGATATAAGAAGATGAGAAGATCTGCATTGATTGTAGCTTTGTAGAATTATTATTAAAAAAATGCTGCCCAAAGTAGTCTACAGATTCTATACAATCCCCCTAAAATTTTGAAGGATAGTCTTCACAGAATTAGAGATAGCACTCCTAAAATTCACTTGGAAATACAAAAGACTCTGATCAGCCAAACCTTACTAAATAGAAAGAGCAATGCTGGAGAGGCTGGAGGTGTCACCAAACCTGATTTCAGATTATAATGCAGAGCCATAGTAACAAAGCTGTACCACTACCACAAAACAGATGTGCAGACAAATGGAAAGGAGGACCTGATGCTAAGCTGCACAGCTACAGGAGGAGAGTTTTGATCAATGGTGTTAAAACGTGGAACAATAACACCGCAATAAACAAATGATATGGGGAAAACTGGATATTCACACCTAGAAGAATGTAGCTAGATCCATAGCTCAAATTCCACAAAAATATCAATTTAAAGTGTATTAGCCATCTTAATGTAGCATGTAAAATTTTGAAATTGCCTGAGGAAAACATAACTGAGGGATGGCTAGGCAGAGGAAAGGAGATTTTGATGAGGATTCCAATGGCATAGGAAATAACCTTAAAAATCCAGAAATGCAGTTTATAAAACCAAACAAAAGAAGCAATCACCACAGCGAAGACACAGCCCCTAGATAATGAGGGAAAGGTCAGCTACCATCAGAAATGGAAGGATACCTATCATATGTAAAGAAATGCCAAGACTAGCATCAATAGCCATCCATTCAACAAGTGGGTCACTGAACTGAATATGTAGTTCTCAAAAGAAGAAAAATAATTATAAAAAGTTTTCAATATTAGCAGTCATCATAGAAAAGCAAATCAAACTGTTCTCAGACTCCATGTCACCCAGTCAGAATGGATATCAAGAAAACAGACAACAAACAAATCCTGGTGAGTCTGTGAGGAAAAAGGAGCCTTATACAATGCCAGTGGGGCTGTAGGCTAGTCCACTTATTATGGAAGTAAATACAAATGTTTATCTAAAAACTAAAATAGGAAGTGGAGAGTAGCTCCACCATTAAGAGCAAACAGTGTTATTGCAGAGGACCCAAGTTCATTTCCTAGCACCCAGGACTGTTTGTACACGATCCTTGTAGGGTGCTACAAGGATCCAGGGCCCCCTCCTGGCCTCCTCTGGCACCTGCACTCACATGCCCATAGCTACACTATTCTGAGTATTTAAGAGGAATATTCCAAGTCAGAATAGCACAGAAGTCCTCATATAACCATGCTCAGCACTACGCAGTAACTCAGAACTGCTCTAATGTAGATGTCCATCAACAAATAAATATGTAAAAAAAAGGTGTGGCATATGTACACAAAAGAATTTTATGCAACTACAAAGAAATATGAAATTATAGCTACTGCAAGAAAATGGATGGAACTTAAAATCAGTTTACATAAAGTAAGCCAGAATCAGAAAATAGTTCTCTCATATACTTAATCTGGATTTGTTGGAGGGGGGGGGTAAATCCTGGGGAGAAGACTATTACAGGGAAGAAGGGGTCTTCAGTGATGGGAAGGTGAGGGAGTAAATCAGGAAGACTATTTGACTGGATTAAGGAACCAGCTGGAAGGCAGGATGAGCAGGAGTTGGGAGTGAAATATTGGGAATGAACAAGAGCAAACTGTATTGGTGTTATGTGTGAAAATGTCAGACCAAAACTCATTACTTTGCATTCTGTCTTAATTCATTAAAAACTCAACAAAACACAACAAAAAACCCACAAAGCTCCTAAATTTGAGGCTTCTTTTGTGAAAAAAAAAAAAAAGAATTAGATTCCAACTGTACTCCATGCAACTCTAAGGAAAAGTGATTCCATATAAGGTAATCAATTGTGTTGTGACCCAGAAGTAGCAAACTCGCCATCTCATATGATGCAAATGATAGAGAACTGTGAAGAAGGATGAGGAAAACAGAGGAAAGAGACAGAAGCAGGGCAGGAAGTCAGTTTACAGTGGAAGAACAGGCAGGAAACAGAGGACTTCAGAAATGATGAAATAAATACAGGCAGGGAAGTTTTGAGTTTCATAAGAACAAGAACATTGTTGTTTAAAAGAATTAATTTTATAAATAGTTTACATTGACAGTATCACCTGATTTTCTAATCAAAAATTGATTGTGAATATTTTGTATCGTTTTCATCATTCTTGAAAAAAACAAATACTAGACTCTTTACTTTGTATCCTACAATGACTTTGAACTCTTCATTCTTGTACCTCGGCCTCCTAGGTGCTCACACTACAGTCATCATCACTATATTGGGCTTCCGTCATTGCCTTTTGTTGTTAGAGACACAAGGTGTATTTCATGAGGTATCATCATTTATTCATCAAATGTTGAATGAATATTATTTAACACTGTTAAACATGACTGAGAACATTATTATGTTTTTCCTGAGCCTGTGATACCTCACTTAATATATTTTTGAGGTGCACCCATTTTTTCCTGCTAATTTTATAATTCTGTTTTCCTTTATAGGTAAATAAATACAATTACTCTGTGTAAATTCCTTAATTTTCATTGTACTTTCATCGCTGATGGACATCTAGAATGCGAGCACTTCTTTTTAAAATCATTTTTAGGATAATTTATTATTGTATGTGCATTGTTTTGCTCACATGGCCATCTATGCACTTCATGTGTGGCGGGTACCCACAGAGACTAGAAGGACATCAGATGTCCTGGAACTGAAGTTACAGATGTTTGCACGCCTCCATGTGCACACTGGGAAATGAACCCTGGATAAGCAGCCAGTACTCATAATCACCCAAGCATTTCTCCAGCCCCCTGAGAGCACTTTTTAAAACCTTCTTCAGGTCTCTCTTGGTCTAGTGTGTCTTTGTGGGGGTCCACAGATGTGAACCTGTTCCAACCCTATGACTAAAAGTCAGAGAGTTTGAGTTTATTTTTGCTCTTTCAAAGTTTCTGACAACAGGTGTGGCTATCAATGGGACCCTGACCTAGGGTATGGTTAAATACAGAGGTAGATCTCCTCCACCTAGACCAAAGGTCGGAGAATTCAAGTCGATTCCTTATATCATGCTAATGAAGTCTGTTTACCCCCATCTCCCCTTTTGTAGTGAAGTATATAAGCAGCCAGCCTGTGGAAAATAAACATGGACGGGTTCATTATTCACTGAATGGACCTCCTGGTGCTGCTCTGTGTTTTTTGCCTCTTATTTCTCTCACATTTCTGTTCCTATTGCTTAATAATTCTCATCCTCACGCTCCTACCCTGGAACACACAAATTTCATTGAGGCTGTACTCCTGACTTCTCTTTCAGAGTCTTCTGTAGTAATCTGTTTTGCACACACACTGATCAGAGAGTGTCATGGCTCACACTCCTATGATAAGAATCTCTCTTTCATTTCAAGAATTCTCCATTGGATTTAAGGTATTTGTCAGGGAACCACTTGGCAATCACACCTAGGTGAATTTTTAATCAATGAGGACTTGAGGATTAAAACTGATATATACCTATCACCTTCTCCTCCTGTGTGTACAGACCTGTTATACTTTTTATTTTGCAGGTGATGTTTACCATTAAACTTAACAACCAGATGTCCATAATCATTTCCCTCCCCTTCCCTTTTTTTTTGATTGGCTTCTCTTATGCCTCTGCTTCTCCAGGTACAGTACATACACACTCATGTGTATACATTTTAGGCTCTGTTCTCTGCAGAAACAATCATGAAAGATGGTGCCAAGGACAACCTAGGAAAGTTGGCCCTAGGTTATTCAGTAATCAGACATTAGTCAGGTCCCCCTTAGCCCCACCCTAGTGGTTAACATTTCTCTTATTAAATATCATCATAATCAAGGCTTTCTCTTCTGATTGAGATGAGGTAAGGGTAAAAGACGAGATACCAGAATGTTGTAGGAGTACATTTAGTTACTATAATTGCATGGATTTGGCCATAGACTAGACTTGTGTTAACTGTGTAGGGAATTTTGAGAGAGAAAAGATGTCTCCCTATAGTTAGGGCTGGGGATTGTGGAGTACTTGTCTAACAAGCATGAAGCTGTAGGCTCAACCTCCAGCATCTGGTAAAGCTAGGTGTGGTAACGCCTGTAATCCCAGCACTCAGGAGGTAGAATCAGTAGGAATAGGAGCTCAAGATAGATCATACTTGGCTGCGTGTGAGTTCAGGGCAGTCGAGGAGGCTCAGGTTTCATGAGATACAGTATCTAAAACAATAAGAAGGAAATAAAGATATTATCCAATTGTTAAATCAGGAAAATATGAATTCTGAAGGCCTCGGTGATGTCATGAAAGAGAATCTGATCATGACAAGTCCTGAGACAAGCATTAGCTGGTGATTCGATAATGTACACATGTCAGGATGGCAGAGCATCATGAGTCAATGAAGAGCATCTTGGAAGGTCTTCCGGATCATTCGAGGCCCAATGACAGAAGCCTGTGCTTGAGGGTGGGAATGAAGACATCTGAGTGGATAAACCCGGGTCACCAGCCTGCACCTTCAGAACCCTCTATTTTGCTGAATTTGGCCCTTTGACAGAAGAGCACTATCTTCCTTTGTATGCAGTGTTTGCGAGGACCTCATCTGTGACTGGTACCTTGCAAAATGCACAACCTGCCTGTGCAACACATCACTGCCTCTGGGCCAGACTCCCTGAATCTCTGAATAGTTGCAATGCAGTGTCTGTCCTGGGAAGAAAGAAGCACAAAGGAGTTACCGTGACTAAAATGTATTCACAGGATTCAGGAAAACTTGTAGAAATGGATCATAAGCATAGACACGATCCTGTTGGAATTCAGTTCTGAGAGTATAAAGTTTTTCGATGTAAGAGTTCTTATCTGTAATTCGGGATACAATGTCCAGTCAAAAGGTACAGACAGGATCTGATACTCTACAGGGATGATTCCTTAAAACTTAGAACAAATAAGAAAGCTTTAAAAGCCAGAACATTCTTGGAACAATATTGAGAAAGTGGTCTGAAGGGTTATGTAGGTGAGAATGGATTATGTGAGCATAGAGACTGCATGGGGAGATTCTATTTTCCAGGGATGACCACATCATCTTCTTGCCATCGGTTACTTTAGAAACTAAGTACACTCGGATCGGAAGGTAGTCTACCTCCTCTTCTGTTGAGTCCAGACAGTGTTGATAGCCATTTGTATGGAAAGAGCACAGAGCAGCAGACAGTCCAGGAAATGTGAGGTTAAGTTACCAGTTAATCTACTGAAAAAAAATGACAGTATGCTAACTAGACCTGGTAAGTAGCAGGTGGTAAACATCCCATATTCCTTAAGAAAACCACAGAAGTCAAAGGGTGAATGACAAACTCTATAAAAATGTATGGACTGGCTATATTCTATAAACACAATAGGGCCACTTTTTATGTAAAGATATGAACATATGACCCAGGCACTTCATGGTGCACATTTGCCTCAAAGGGGAAAGAACTGACTTATCTGCAGGTACTTGAAGGGCATTGATCAGCCACCAGACAAGTGCGAACAGACAGGGCTGTATGCCACATCCACACACACAGCCCTCAAACACGTGCCTGAAATACTGGGCAGGGGCATGGGGGCAGTGTCAAGTGGAACCTGGAGAGGGTGTACTTTTGCCCAGTGGAAGATAACACCATGTACATGAATGTGTTCCTTTCCCTCAGGAGTTTCAGATGGCTTTCCAGAAGGTTCCACAGTAACTAGCAGTCATAATGCTCACTGAACTGATAACTTGACTCCGACCTTCTTTCTTTTCTCACTGTGCCCCATCTTTCCATTCTTACTTCCTAAGATAACTCTCTAATTGCAGACTCATCTGAAAACCTAGGCATCAAGGTCTATTTGAGGGCTACATAGGGTAATAAACTATATATATTCACAGATTTATAAGTCCTTGGAAAACTAGATTTGGAAATGCTAAATTCAAAACACAGGTTCTCAAAAAGTAGTCAAAGATGGCCTGGAATTTGGGAGGCCTTACAGGTATTAAGACTACTGGTCTATACCTTTTTGCTTACCTGGTTCAAAGAGCATTTTTAAATATTAGGCACATGTTGTTGAGATTATTTTCCAGGGCCAGGTGTTGGTGGCACACACCTTTAATCCCAGCCCTTGTGGGTAGAAGCAGTTGAATATCTGAGTTCAAGGCTAGTCTGGTCTACACAGTAGGTTCCAGGACTATCAGGTCTTCTTAGAGGCTAGAGTTACCTTGTCTCAGATAGATAGATAGATAGATAGATAGATAGATAGATAGATAGATAGATAGATAGATAGATAGATACATACATACATACATAGATAGATACATAGATAGATAGATAGATAGATAGATGATAGATAGATAGATAGATAGATAGATAGATAGATAGATAGATAGATAGATTTTTTGAAAGATAAAAAGAAAAGAAATTTTTCCCAGGAAAATTTTGAACTCATTATGGATTCTCTCTCATAAGAAATATGTCAATTAGTCATTCCCCACATGCCTCTTAGCACTCAGCACCATTCTCTTCCCAATCTATGCGTAAATGTAATCTTTTTGCAAGCTTTGGATTATATAAGAATAAACATGAACGTTATTTAGTAAGCATGTGCTAATCACTTCCTTGCTTACATTTAGGGGATTTGTATATTTTGTCCTCATTTAACTGTTTCATGTAACCTTATGTACTGTTATGAAAAACTCATTCTTTCAGCCATACTAAATGTCTCTTTCCAATGTGCTAGTCACCTGCTATTTTTACTTATATTTTTGAACTTACTAGGTCTTTTGGCTTTTAATATGTTTATTTGATCTATCTATTGTTTGAAACCTTCCTACATGGATATAATATATCTTGATTGTATCCACACCCCTAATCTCTCTCCTCTAACTTCCCTACATTCCTCTCCTTTTAATAAATATATTTAATGTTATTTGTATGTATGTCCATGATATGTAGCTACTCACTGGATCATGAGCAATCTAGAAAAGGCCACGCCCTTGTAGAAAAAGAACTCTTCGTTTGTGTTTCTTTTTTGAAGGCAATTTGGAGAGTTTCATTCTGCCTTCGTTTAATGTAAACTTCCCATTTCTTTTTTTTTTAATTTAAAAAATTCCCAGGAATTCCTATGTGGTCATTCTTTCTAAAATTCTGTTGGTATGTTAAATTTTAAGAAATGACTCCAGCCACATTTTCATCTTGACTTGTTTACATTAGGAAATTTGACACATTTTCCAGATTAAACATTATATTAGTCTCTTGAATAAACCAGCTTTGCTAATCCAGATATGTAGCGCGCACCATGGCGCTGTTATGTCGTGGGCACAGAGCCTGGGCGCCGTTTGCTGTTCCACGTCAAACTTGAGAGAACTTGTGCGCATGCGCGCGAGCTCCCCCCCTCCAGCGCGGGGGAGTCTTTCGATCTGGCCATCCGATCTGGCCAATCATTATTTAGCACGTTTATCGCTCCATTCTGGCCTGAGCCATTGGGTTGATGACACGTCAGGGCTTTGTCTGGCACCGTATATATTCTTCTGCTTCCACGGGGACGGGGTCTTCTTGCCTCTTTCAAACCTCAAGTGTAAGTGCTCCAATAAAGGGCGTTCTGAGAAGGATCCTGTTGCAGTCGTCTCTTCTGCTGGCAGTAGCGGTGGACCACAGATATCCAGCATGCTGTGTCTGGTTTGTGACAAGAGCCCCTTGAGAAGAGTTCTACCTTGCCATCTCACCTTCTTCAGCTTGTTTAATAGGATTTGATCTAAATAACCAAACGTGTTTCCTTGGTCCCTATCTCATGGTGTGAAGTCTAGACAATAAAGAAGACCAAATCCTTTGCACATCTTTGCTACTTCATTCTCTGCTACTTCCTCTGCCTTATCCCATTTCTACCCCGAAGCAGTCTCTATGATCTGTTCACTGTTCCCAAAAGGAGCAAGTCACTCTGCCTTGGCACCTTTGCCCAGGCTACCCCACAGACACCTCTCCCCCTCCTGTTGTTCCTCTTTGTTGTTTGTCTATCTTTTCATTCAAGACGTCCATCAGGTGAGCCTCCACCCCAGAGGTACTCAGAGTGACTTATATTTTATTTCTGTCACTGTGTAATCTCAGTATCTTCAGCAAGTACTTCACAACCCATGCTCCATGGATATTGTTAGTAAACCCTTAAGATAAGAATGGAGCCCAAGCTTGAGAACCTGCAGGCAGATCCTGATCTAGCTTACTGTTTGCTGCTGTGGTGACCAACAGCAACCTGGAAGGAAAGGGTTTCTTTTAACTGACTGGTTCAAGTCCCACAGCAAAGGAAGTGAGGGCAGGAACTTGGTTGCAGGAACTGAAGTAGAAACAGTGGTGGAATGTTACTTTACTGATGATGTAGGTGGGTCTTCTATGTGTTGCTTTCATTGGTTAATTAATAAAGAAACTGCTTGGCCTGATAAATCAGAACATAGGTGGGTGGAGTAGACAGAACAGAATTCTGGGAAGAAGGGCATCTCCGAGATGGACGCAGGTTAGAATCTTCCTGGTAAGCCACCACCTCATGGTGCTACACACATTAATAAAAATGGGTTACTCAAGATGTGAGAGTTAGCCAGTGAGAGGCTGGAGCTAATGGGCCAGGCAGTGTTTAAATGAATACAATTTGTGTGTTGTTATTTTGGGTGTAAAGCTAGCCATGTGGGAGCCAGGTAGGAATCCAGCCAGCCACTCCTATCACTATACTTTACTGGCTTACTCCCAGAGTCAAACTCAGTAATTCTCTCAACCAGTCAACCTTGGCCCACCTGCCAAAGAATGGCACCACCCACAGTGAGATGGGCCCCTCTGCTTTAATTAATAATCAAGAAAATGGCCCCAAGCTGTTCCCTGGTCAATTTATATAGTAATTCTTCAATTGACATTCTCTCTTCCCAAGAGAATCTTGGTTCTATCAAGTACATGCATACACAAAGAAAGAAGGAAAGAAGAAAGGAAGGAAGGAAGGGAGGGAAGGAGGGGAGAGGCAGGGAGGGACAGAGGGAGGGAAAAAGGGAGGGAGGGAGAGAGAAGGAAGAAAATCTAATTTGAATCACATGTCACCTCTGGATTTCTTCAATTTTCATCTGTGTAGACATCTTTCCACATTGAATTTCATCTTTAAAGTGCTTCTATATAAAAGACATCATGGCTCACATCTTTAATCCCAGCACTTGGAACACAGAGGCAGGCAAAACTCTGTTAGTTTGAGTCCAGCTTGGTCTACATAGAGAGTTCTAGGACCGTCAAGGCTGCATAGAGAGACCCTGTCTCAAAACAAACAAACAACAACAGCAAACAAAATCAATGAAATATATTTGAAGGCACAACTTTTATCTTCGTAAATGCCACATACATAAACAGAAATTTGGCTTAGGTTTGGCTCACATCACCATGAATTAAGACACTTTCCTCCCAGTGAAGTTCTGTTACGAGTTTGGTACAGGAAAGACTGGTCAAATGCTGCCTCAAGAAACTTGGCAAATACCAAATATCCTTGGCACTTCCCTGTTCTAAGCCTAAATGCTTTTTCTCTTACTGTCTTCATTTCTTTGACTTTGATACCCAACTTTCCCAGGGCCTGTATCCTTTTTCACAATTACCTGCCCAGCCCTATCTTGGTGTGCTCTTACTGCCAGATGCTTCATCCAACAGATCCAAAGTCAGACTTGACGATGTGACTATATCTTGACATATACCTTTTGTATAAAGAAAAACAAGTGAGGCAGGATCACAGGTGTATAATTTGTAGTTAAAACCCATTAATCCTTCCCATCTTGTTGACAGTCCCTTTCAACACCAAAGGAAGAAGTCATCCATGCCAATGCTTAAATGCACTCATGTTCAATAAAAGTGTATTTATGTGTATCATTGGCTATATGTGGTCGGATCAACCAAACAGATTAAGTATTGAATCCATAAGAGGTAACCTTTGAAATATACCTCCTCCTTGTTAGGAAGCAGAAAGATAAAAAGTAAGGTTGACAAAAATGGTGTAATAGCAAGTCTTACACAGATTGTCAACAAGGAACTTGTCACATAATATTTATATTGTAGGGACTTAATTCATCTCTTATAATATGTCCATAAAAATCATATGTCTGTTTTAATACATTGAGCAAACAAATCAAGGTGACATTTCATTTTGCAAATACGCCCAGAGTTATAGAAGAAACTACAGCTTAAAAAACTTTTAACAGTTTTTAATGACAATATCAATGGTGTCATTGATATTGAAAATCTGCTGCACCCTTCTTCACATTAGGGACACTCCCTCACTTTAAAAGTGCACTTTTAGGACAATCCCTAGGTCAGTATCAGGGTGCCTCTGTCTATCATTCAGACATCCTTCTCAAACACACTCAGGGAGTCAAAAGCCTTCTCAGATGTAACACTTAACTCATCAATAGCTTCACAAGAAAACTTCTAAGTCTGTCTCCCAAGTTTTTAAACCCATATATTTTAAGGACTTTTTTCCTCTCTACTTTTGGAGACTCTTGATCAAGCAAAAATATTTTATCTATTTACATTTCCTGTTTTTTTCCTGTTTCTTTTAAGTACACTTCCCTGTACATAGAATGTGGTTTTTTATTTCTGCAAATGGCTGTTTTTAAAACAAAACAGCTTTCTTTTTTAATTAGCAAAATATTGTACATTCAGTGTAAATAATTCAACCATATCTAACATATAACATATGTACTTCTATTTCTGCTTTGTACATAAATGAAACCTGTTTTGCTCACTTCACATCTTGTCTTAAAGATTCTATGTCCATATCAAGAAAGCTTATCGACTTACTGTGTATATTAAAAAACAAACTCACATTTATCTCCACGTATAATTGACCTCCTAATTGATTTCTTCAATCCTTTATTTACTAACATCAAATTTGGTTCTCATTTTATTTTCTGAATCTATCCAAGATTAAAAAATGGTTGGAACATGGGAAACAAATTTGATGTTAGAAATTAAGGAACTGAATAAGCCAATTAAGATTCTGCTCATAAAATTGAATGTTCTCTAGTCATTGAGAAATGATTAAAAAGTTTTTACATGCATTTTGCTCACTTGTTAGACCCTTCTTTGTTTCTCTGTGTGTATTTGTGTGTGAGTGCTTTTGGCTTTCTGTAGGGAGGTGAGGTATATGAATTTGTGTGCACATGTATATGGAAGCCAGAGGCCAACCTTGGTTGTTTGGGTGTTGTTCCTCAGTCACTGTTTACTTGGATTCTCCAGACAGGGTCTTTCACCAACAGGTCTAGATTAGCTGCCCATAAACCCCAGAGATGTTCATTATTTGCTTCTCAAGACGGAGATTGCAAGTACACTCAATAGACCCCACTATTTTCTTTATAGGATCTGGGTTTGCACCTTTAATCCTTGTGCTTATAAAGCACACATTTTACTGATTGAACTATCACCCACAACTCTGAACTATTTCTTTATGATAAAAATCTATTGCTATATAATGAATAGCCTGTTTGCCCAGTTCATTGTTCTTAATACATGAACTCTCTACCACCAATGATGAACCTTATCAAGATTTTTTTAAATTAAATAAAAGGTGCTATATTATTGCTTTTTAAAAATATATTCTATTTCTTATGAGATTAGTGGTATTTCTTTGAAATGATACTTAGGAAGTACTTTCCATTATAAATTAAACTTATTGCCCAGTATTTATGTGTTGAATGCCTGGTCCTATGTAGCTATATTTGAGAAGAAGACCTTCAAAGAGGTACTGAAGGTTAAATGTGACTTAGACACTAATCAAATATGACTGATATCACTAGAGGAGGTAGAGAAAGGATGCTCTCCTATAGGGAAGCATGAAGACATGGCAAGAAATAGGGTCATGTGTTCTGCTCTACCTTCACCTTGAACTTCCTGACCTGGAAACTGAGAATATAGACTTCTGTCTATTAAACACTCAAGTTTTGTGATAGCAGCTCTCACAGAATAATATCCTTCTCAATCCCAGGATTATGATGCTACTGACCTAAAATTGTTTTGCTACTTTATAATTTCCTTTTTTCCATTGAAGTCTCTTATTTCAAATTTCAAAGTATAATTCAATGGAAAATAGAGTTTCAACAAAACATTTTTGCAAATGCTAGCCTTTTGGTTCAAAATAGTCTGGAAAATCCAATCCACCTATTGAAATGTCACCTGTAGAGCTTACTAAATTCCCACAGATTTTACACTTGGGTTTGTTTCTGGGTTCCCGGTTCTTCTACTGCCCTGTCTGTTCATTCTGAGGCTGGAGCGCAGACTATGACACTGTTTTGATTGTCAGACCTTAATCATACAATTTAATGCATCATGGGTGAATTAAACTGTTTCTTCTTGCTTGTTTTCTAGACCATTTCTGGATATTCCTAAACATCTTGGCTTCCATATAGATAAAAATTATATTGTCATGACAAAAAAAATAGTGTGTGCTATGCTTGCCAGTGAAAGCTCACGTCCTCACAGGATGTTTTGTCGCAACAAGGTCATGCAATCTCCATTCGGTGTCTTATTTGTTGGTGTCATCCACTTGATTAGTCCCTGTGCTTTATCCTCAGACAGATTCAATGCGTTAAATGCATTCTTAGCACCTTTATATTAGTGCTGGGTTCCTCCATAGCGGGAGGCAAGATATCCTGCTGTGCTGGTTTGAGTCTGAAACTCAGCCTGTCTCCCCATCAACCTTTTTCCTAAAAATGCCATCCTTGAAGAACTTTGATGGGTGTCCTGCTCATTTTGGTTCTGGAAATTCTATGGCTTAAACGAGGAACCAGAAATCTTGAAATGAGAGGTCCTTCTCAGCTTCGCAACATCCACCTTGTCACTGTTTCTCAAAAGGAGCAAATGTGACCTGGCTAAGCTTTAGTCGCTTAGCAACAAATGGGACTAGCTCCTCCTCTCCCCATTCTTCTAGAAATAAAGGATTAAGCCTCAGGGCCCTGAAAGGAAACGTCGTTTTGAACTCACAGTAAAGAACCTTTCTTCCTTAATCTGCCTTTGCTTATTTTCCACAGCCCCGTCCCCTGAGCTGCATTCCAAAGGTAGGTAGCAGGACGAATTTACAGAAGGATGTCTTATCGCACACACGGGGTGAGGAGGTTTAGTGGAAGGTGCGCCAGAGAAGACAGGGTACCCAGAAATCCCCAGTTGATTTAGGCTTCAGCTTCAGGATATCAAGGAGAGGACTACTGTCAGTCAGTGCTCTCAAAGGAGGGACCAGAAACCAGGCTGCTTCCTGAGGCTGTATTTCCCTATCTATTTCCCATCTGACAATGTGTTCTGAGTGTGGATGTGTGTGTGTGTGTGTGTGTGTGTGTGTGTGTGTGTGTGTGTGTGTGTGTGTGTATCCTCTACTCTTTTAAGGTTACTAGAAGCTACCAGTTTACCCAACATCACTCTTCTCTTAAGGCTCCTCTGGTTCATTTCCTAAATAGAAAACTTGCACCTGACCCCTCCTACAGCCCTTCCACCCAACACCAAGCAGAGGCTGCCGGGGGTGGTCATTTTCTATACTGCAAGAGTCAGCTGCTGCCGAGGATGAGCTAGACACGTGCTTAAGTGTTTTAGACCTTAGGCGGGGACACACTACTGCAGACAGCAGCTGCGACTGGACAACAATTAGCTTTTCTAGCACTTTGTCCTTTGTCGTGAATTTGACAGCTGTTTATTTCAGGGGAGTCTTTTACTCACCTTACAGACTGCTTTTTCCCCCCAATTTAAGGGTTTATCTGTTAGCTAAACTAGTTTAGTCCTGTTTTCACTTTTGTCTACTAATAGAAATACATAATTTAATAATTTGAATGCATGAAAAAGTATTAGTAAAGGGCATCAGCACTTAGAGAATAAGGTCTGTGGGAGCGCCGTCGCAATTCTTTAGCACATAAATGACGCGTTATCAATTAATGCCTCTGTATCGGTTGATTGATTGTCATCCCTGATTTGGAGATGAGGAGCCTGAGGCCCAGATCCCGGCTGACTTCATGGCAGAGGAGGAGCCCATCCCCTCTTCTTGGCATCCATTTTCCCTGCTTTGTTTTCCTTGCTTCGGTTTTCCCTATCTGCTCTTTTTGCTCTTTCATTTTTCATGTGGTGAAAAATCTCTTCTGCTCCCTTCTCTGGCGTACCCACTGTATTCTCGTCACTTTAGACCCAGGTTAGGAAGATCCTTTCCTTCACCTGAGGGAATTCACTTAACTATCAAAGACACAGGGTGAGCCTGGACTGGGCTCTACATTCCAGAGATGCCAGCATGGCCCTGGAATGCAGCTGAACCGCTCCGGAAGGGGCCTAAAAGCCCCCTTCCTTTCTCAGGGCCTGTCTGCTGCACCCACTCTTCGTTCTCATATAGTAACTGTTTTTTTTTCTTCCAGAATGTTCTCTGTTTCCCCAATAATAATACTTACTCTAAAGATGGCATTGTCCTTTAATTTGGTACTAAGCACTACTGTATTCGCAAGAAATCCCTATGACATTTGCTATCTGTGTTCATAACCATCCCCCAATATCAGCAAGTCTTTCCCCTCTCCTCAGCCCCCACTATCCTATTGATCTTACTTTAGCTCTGCTCCTAATTTGATCTGAGTTCCTCTTCTGAACCTGTTCTATACTGCCATAATTTCATAATTATTTACTTTCTTTTCATTCACCCCAGTATAGATGACCTTTTATTTATTTTATTAACATGAGGAAAATATTTCATCTCTCCATTATCAACTATAAACTATGAGGTTTAAATAACCAGGGAAACTGCTGTTTTAGTATAATGGCCATTTAACTGGGATGACTAAAATGTAAATCTGAAGGAAAATAATAGTAATATTAATATTTTATACAGTAAAATCGCTAAGGATATTTATATGTTATAAATTAATATTTATCTACCAGGAACCTAAATGTCTTTATAAATGGCACTTATTCATCAAAAAGCCCCACCGAGATCAGGAAAAACATTAAAAGGATATTACCATGCTATATGGCACAAAGTTCTCCAGTTTCTCGATTGTAGTTCGTATTCTGGGATGTAGCAATGAGTTAGACTCTGGATGTCTGACAAAATTTCACTGACTCCAGTAAAAGTCAATGGAAGTTTTGCATGCATCAGATTGTGTTCCTGACGTTATTCAAACCTAAGTATGGATTTGGACTAATAGAGAGAATTGATTAAGCTCAGGTACTTTATAATTAATGTGTAAGTCAAAAAGCATTTCAGAAAGTTTAATTACAGAAGTTATACCAAAGTAAAAGAAAATAATTTAAAAATTAATGCATATACAGTAAACTCCATCAAGGTATGTCAATCCTGAAAATCATGAGAGAAAGACCAGTTCCACAATATGAGTAAAATTTGAAACATGCTTTATTTAAATACTGTCCAGGTTGATGGTCCCTGGCCAGGGTCATCCCTGGGTTCTCAGGAAATGGCCAGGCGTCACATTTTGCAGAGGCTTAAAAAGGCAAACCTTCATGACCACTGAGTTTCCCATCAGGTCCAATCATGGAGAAGCATACATCCTGACCTATTTCTTACCTGCTACCTCCTATCCACATCTAGCCAAGCAAATCCAGTGCAAACAAACTTGTTTAGGGGACAGAAAACCCGTGGCTTGTTATTTCCCAGTGTTATGCCCAGTTCATGACACCCCAAAAGACCATGAAGGTGACTGACTCACCGAAATGCAAAGGCAAGGTTTATTGGGTGGGCAATTAAAAGCCAGCAGGGATCTCATGGGCACAGCAGCTAGAGGGGGTACCCCCACCTTTCTAGAGGTCACTATTTAAAGGCAAAACCCAGAAAAGTTACATTAGCAGCACCTAGGGTGATGGGTTCAATCTTGATTGGCTGACATTTGTCTAGGAGTGTCCTGATGAGAAGTGATAGGTGTGTGCTGGCAGGTGATCCTATCTACAGTGGAATGTTAGGAATTTCCTTTGGATGGTCTGTTCCTGGGTGGTGCCTAGGTAGTCTTAGTTTGTGGTCTTTCTCTGAACCAGGTATTCCTTGAGGGTAAACTACTGAGACTCAGGCCTCTATTGAGCTTGACATGGCTTTGTCTTAACACCAGGAATCACAGCCCTCAAAATTCCATGAAATAATCTATCCTTGGGCAAGTGAGTCTTCGTTAACTTTGATTCTTACATGTACTGTACATTTTAAGGAAAGAATTGCATGCAGAAAGTGGGATGGTGCTTCCTTACAGAGGTAATGTAGGCACTGGCTGAAAAGTGCTCATTCTGCAAGGAGTCATCAATTGCACTATTCCTGGACTTTTTTGTTTCGTTTGGTTTTGGTTTTGTTTTGGTTTTTTTCAACACGGGTTTTCTCTGTGAAACAGTCCTAGCTGTCCTGGAAGTAGCTCTTGTAGACCAGGCTGGCCTGGAACTCACAGATATCCATCTGCCTCTGCCTCCCGAGTGCTGGGAATCAAGGTGTGCACTACCACTGCCCATTCCTGGAGTTCTACTAACAAATGCAGTGGCTGCTTTTCTGTTCATGTGCCAAACTCTCCGACCAAGGCAACTTATGAAACCAGTTTATTTGAGCATAAGCATTCAGAGGGGCAGAGTCCATGATGGTGGAGCAGAAGCATGACAGGTGGGGAAGCGAAGACTACATTTTGAACTTTGACTCAAAAGAAAGGGAGTAGACTGAAAATGACTGGAGTCTTTAAATCCTCAAAGGCCACCCACACTGCCATACTTCCTTCAGGAAAGTCACACCTTCTAAGCCTCCCCAAATAGTATTGCCAACTAGGGACTAATTATTCAAATATACAAGACTATGGGTGATATTTCTCATCCAAACCATATCTCTCATATATATATATATATATATATATATATATATGAATAATATAGGTGTGTGCAAGTCTGTGTGTGTGTTTCATTAATGCTTCATGAACTAACGTAAGGGGGAAAATGTCTTATTTCTGTTATAGAAATTTGACAGCAAAAAATAACTAAACATTACATCCATCAAAGCAAATAAAATAGATTCTTTTCTCATTAATAGAAAATTCTAAGAGTTCTATTTCTGGCTTTGCAAAGATCAATTATGAAAACCATTAGGATAAGATTTTTGAAGCAACTTCTCATCACATATCTGGGAACATGGTATGCTTTTCGTGAATTGGCAGCTAATGTAATTTTATTCTATATATCTTACATGTCTCTCAAGGAAGACCCTAGGTCTTGAACAATGAATACACCATGGGACATTATGCCTGTTCTCTTCAGGTAAAAAGGATGGTCACAAGGTTTGTCAACCCAGAAAATGAGGGGATTTGGGCCAAAAAGAACAGAGAGCAGAGAAAGGCACTTTATTTTTAAAAGGGAGAAATTATGACTGATATAGGACTGTAAAGGGGCTGTTCTGATTTTAATGTAAAATATATTTCATTGCTTTTTAGATATATTATACATCCTCCAGAGAAGAAGGAAACCCATCATTTAAAAAAATGGCAGCATATGGCTGAAAGCTGACCTCATGCCCGCAGTAAGAGGGCAATTAACTCTCTGTTCAGCATTGCATTGTGATCCCAGGCTTCTTAGATTCACCTTCTCACAAATCTGATGTCTGGCTATGTAAGATATAATGTTCCCATACTGTATTATTTCCATAATAAATTATTTTTGTGGCTCTTTTATTGAAACTGAGATGATTTTTCCACATATGAAAAATTATGGTGAGGTAACAATGATGGTAGACCATATTTTGGTAAGATTTTGTGCGTGTGTGTGTGTGTGTTCTGAGATTAAAGGCATGTGCCACTGTCATTTTTAGCATATTCTCATCTATACCCCTGCTCAAGTATCCTCAATTCTTCTCTAAACTTAAAACCATTATCCATAAACAATGAAAAACGTTACATCTACTCCCTACTACTAATTTGAATTCCACCCTATCATATCTAACTTCCTTTTTGGTGCCAGGGCAAGACAGTACAGGTTCCTCCATCGTGTGTTCTTGCTAAGACTATTTCAGGTTTACCTAGATTTTGGTCCCCTTCATGGAGAATTACCCAACTCTGTTTATTCTCGGAACCCGAGTTCAAGATGCCCCAGCTAACCTGCCTTAGCCTCTGTTAAATTTCCCGCTTGTGCAAACCACCTCCAGTTAGCTGCTTCTGTCAAATTGCTTGCTTGTGCAAAGCTCACCCCTGCTGATGCCAGGACATGATTTTTGGCCTTCAAAAACTCTGGACACTCTGGGGTACACTAAGATTCAGAATACTCAAACATAGTCTTAGCTAGCTGGAGAAAAGACTTTCAATTGGCTTTAATCTGAGACAGAATGGTCATCTGTGGTGGACTTTCCATAATTTGGCAGTTTCACAGTTCCACATTGGTGTTTCCAAACAATAGATTCTTAATGCTCCCCTTTTAAAATTAGAGTCTCAGTAAATGACTCCATCGTTTGTAGTCCTTTAAGTGAAAGTTGTGACTCACTCTTGAAACTTCATTTTTCTGCCCTTGTATCTATGAGGAAGAGCTGTGTGCCCTGTATTCAAATCAACCCAGAGCAAGGTAACTCCTACCATACCCACCTTTGAAATTGTATTTCTGCCTCTGCTCTGGATGAGTTCTAACAGCTTTTAACTCTATTCATACTTATGTTCTGGCTTCCTTTTCTAGATTTTCTACACAAAATGTGGAGTTTTTTTAGGTAATAAATTTTGTAAGCAAAAAATAACCCTAGAAACAAGATGGTTATATTTAAAAAGAAAAAAGAAAAAAATGGTCTCTTCAAAATTCTCCTATTTTGAAGTTGCACCATCGTCTTCTGCTTCTGGGATATAGAACATGTCATCAAAAGGTCTACATTCCTTTATTGACAGTGCCGTGCAACATGCTGAGTCTATCCCTTTGTTAACTGTTCATATTTCCTCAACAAAAGCCAAGTATTGCAGGTGCTGCTCTTTATCTGCAGGACATGGACAGTTGCAGGCACACAGTTGCTGCTAAAAAATGAAGGAAGGTAGCCTGAAGGAAGGTAGCCATGCTCACAATCCCACCACCAATGTGCACATACGCATACACAAACATGCATGCAACAACAGTTAACAAAAAAAAAAGACCATAAACTTGTTGCTTTGGAAAAGAGGTTCTTTTGTTTCCACAGAGGATGAAAACCTGTGGATTGCTTCTAGACTAATATGGTTCGATGGACCACGACCCCCTGAAAGGTTGCTTTGAACAACCCCCCCCCAAATTACTTCACCCACTGCCGACTGAGATGAACCTAAAACACAGGATACACCATGGAAGACTTGATTAACAGTGCCCCCAAACGGCAGGAAGAAGTTTGGACAAAACTACACCCATATTCGCAAATGTTGTTTGTAAATGCTCTTTTACATTTAAAGGGAGAGATGCTATAGAGATTTTCATTGGTATGGATCTTGGCTTATTGATACAGATTTTAAGATCAGTTTTGTTATATGTATATTTCTTTTCTTGATTGAGATATTGTGTTTGTGCAGCTCATTTAAAATGTAGTATATAATTAATAAATATAAGTTAATAGATAATCATCTATAAGAGTCAATCTTGTAGTAATGTTAGTTAGATTTTCTAGATAGACAGATATGTATTCCAAATGGATAGGGATTCTTCAAATCTCTCAAAGGCTATAGAATATGGCATTTAAAGTGCTTTAAGAATTTAGTACTTTTTATGACAGTGAGACACATCTGCTCCTGGCAGCACCAGTTACTTCAAGAGGAAGCTTGTCATTGAAGAGGCTCCTTATGGAGTTTGTTAGCCATTTGGGCAAGAAACTGCTCTTGCCTGGACTGCTTTATGAACTGGACATACAGGATCCACAGAGAAATGACTGTTAAACTTGCCTAAAGGTGAGATGGTCCTTCAGGGTTCCTGCTTCATGAAAGAGTCTGCCAGACATTCTATAGGATACAGAAGAAAGTGACTGACAAACTGCCAATATAGGCAGAACTGTCTCTGAAATTTCCTGCTTCATGGAAAAGTCTACTGGATACAATGGGCCTGTAGACTGAAGATGGATGCCCCAACGAACCAGAAGAACTTTGGGTGACTGTACAGGTAGTGAGATGTCTCTGTCAATTCTAGAGTTTTGGAAGTTGCTTACAATGTATTTCCTGTTTACTTAGGTAATATTATGTCCTTTTGGAATCTTTGATGGAATCTTTGAAGAATTTATAGTTATAGTTTTCCTTAGTTATGATAAAAAATAAAATAGATATAAATATTGTGACCGTAATTCTTGTGTGATAACTGTTTTGTTATAGGCAATTTTATTATGTTAAACTTGAAGCCTTCCTTTTTTAAACAAAAAGGGAGAAATGGTATAGGATGTTCTTTTGTCTATGTGTTGCTCTTATTGGTTAATAAAGAACTACTTTGAGCCTATGGCAGAGCAGAAAATAACTGGGCATGAAAAACTAAACTGAATGGAGGGAGAAAGGACAGAGTCAGAAAGACACCATGTAGCCCTGCTGGAGACAGACGCCAGAACTTCAGCCAGTAAGCCAAAGCCACGTGGTAATACACAGATTAATATAAATGGCTTAAATTAATATGTACGAGTTAGCCAATAGGAAGCTAGATCTATTGGGCCAACCAGTGATTTAAATAATATGGCTTCTGTGTGATTATTTCGGTTCTGGGAGGCCGGGATGAACAATCAGCCCCCTCCTAAATAAACTTGAAAAGGAACAATGACAGAGGAGTTTATGAGACAAATGGGAAGGAGAAAATTATACAATTATATTTCAATTTTAATATTAAAAGAAAAACAATTTAAAAAGGATAAAATATATGGAGGTTGATGGGAGTGTAAAACTAGCGCAACCACTATGGTACTGATATGGAGGTTTCTTATAGAAACTAAAGGTAGAGCTGCCATATTTCAATGGACTCGGCAGAGATATCTGCTCAGCCATGTGAGTTGTTATTCTCTTCTCAGCAGCAAGGAAACGGTATCTGCCTAGATGCCAATTAACTAATGAAGGGATAACAAAAGGTGTTCCATATAAACAGTGGGACTTGATTCAACCACAGAGAAAAACAAAAACGTTCAGGAAAATAGATGGAACTGGAAAATGTATTAATTGTGATAACCCAGAATTGGAAAGATAGATACCACAAACTCTATTTTATATGCAGATCCTAGCTTCCAGCTGCCAACCGTGTACACCTAAGGGAGTGGAGTAAATATAGAGAAAGGCCAGAAAGTTGTAAAGTTGCCCAGGAAGGGGAAAAGGATGGGGAATATGGCTGTCCATGTAATATATTAAAGTGGAAGGGGGAATATCTGGATGGGGAAAGGTGGAAAGTACAGTTGGAAAAGAGAAGGGAAGGGAGTGGTGGAGGAAGTGCAAAGGAGGTATGAAAGAAACGAAGTGTGTATGAAATGCCTTAAGGTTTTACTGTCATTCTGTAAGCTATTTTTTTTAAAAAATTAAAATTTAAAAAGTGCGTGAGTGAATAGATGGCTAAGATTTAAATTTAGTTATATGGCCCTAGAACTTCAACTATTGACACTAAACTGGCTGATTTATAGAATTCAGGTAGTTTGCGAAAAGTCTTAGAAACCACAACAAAGAGTAACAATTCTACTGTTAGAGTAAGAAAGTTGTCAAAAAATTATGTAGGAGATACAGCTAGATTCATATTTAAGAAAGATGCTTCGACAGCACACTGAACATCATCCTCCAATGAAGGGAAACCTTACGAAGATCCACCTGTCTCACTAATAGATGCTGGTAGCTGAGACTAGACATTAAAAGAAAGGGGCTAATCAATATTGATTTATAGGATAGATTCATTAGGACTGATGGGCTGTGGTGGAGGATGAATGGAATAAAGCATTAAGGATAGTTCCCAAGTACCTATTTACAATAGGTACCAGCAGGTTTAGGAAAATGGTTACATTGATGAATTTAGATACTAGTATGATCTGCCATAACGACAGTTAGATATACTTGATATAGAAATGTTAGGGTTAGGTTATTGAGTCACTTAGTAGAAGCTTAGCACTGGAACTGTTGAGCAAAGATAATCCAAGCAACCATGGAATTAGTAACCAAATAGAACCCATGATATAATCATAAAGAAAAACACAAAAGAAGCATGCAGAGAGAAAAAGGGATATCATAAGGGAGAGTAAGAGGAAATAGTTAGGAAGTATAAAAAATGTATTGCTTCTTGCCTAGATAGACCTAAAGCAGCCTACTAAAATGCCTAATATATTTTCAAGAAATAGTATGCACCAAGCGATGCTGAATCAAATTACATCATCATTCAAAAGAGCTAATGTGTAAAGCCATCAGAATAGCGGATAGACAAGCTGAAAAGACATAATGGGTTGATCAATACAATGTCATGTTTGGTATTAAATATGGTATATGATAAATAAGCAATAACAGATGGCAAGGTGCTGGGAAATGTCAAGGAGAGGAATGATGAAAGATGAAATAAAACGAAGTGAAATATCTCCTGAGGCTAATAGCTTATATACCAATTTCCCTTCAATCTCCCTTTTATTCAAAATTACCTGTAAAATTTTTGCAACACATTCAAATCTCTAGATACTGCTTGTTGTTAACATATGCAAAAGAACTCCACTATAGCTATCACAGTTTTTCATGAATTTCATCAGAACTCAACCTTGCTTCTGTTAGCTATTATGATAAGGATAAAGCAATGTTAAGGGCAAAAATCAATTTTTAGTAGCTGGTTCTGAGAAGCAGTACAAGATCTTTTAGATTATTGTTTGGTTCATTGCAAATGTGGTACTTGTTTTCAATGTAATTTTTATAGTAGGGTACTTGGGGTAACAGTAAAAACTAGTACTGAAAATATTTACTAAAATAATAGCTCACATTTATGGATATTGTTTTACACTTTCAAATGTAATACACATATCGGTAGTTTGACTCCTTCAATGCTATAGGAGATTATTGTTCTTATCTTCGCAGTTTTACAAATGGAGAAGTCAACACCCAGAGTTCACATATTGTCCTCGTTCAGTAGCAGATCCTGAAACTTTTTCATCCTGATGCCAGAACCCAAGTCATGTTCCTTTTGCTGTTCTACCTCCAATATTTCATTATCCAAGCCAGTCGCTAACCAATGTTCACTTTGTGGTTAAAACTAAATCGCATAGCAAAAGAGGCCTCTCCATCGCTTTATATGATGCTGTATTCATGTTTTTATATTTATAGTTGGAGCAATCCTATTGTGTTGTTATCTAAATGAACAATTACACAGACACTAAACTCAATAATGAGGCACTTACATATAGATTTTAATATGAAATAAATATAAAATTGTGATCAATATTTAATCTCTTACAAACAATGGGCTTATTTCCATTTCCTGGTGAGAAAACCTCTGGAGGCCCAGCCAGCCAACAGCACCAGTGACTAGGAAGAGTACGCAGCTTGGTCAGATGTCTCCGAAGCAGTTCCTCAATGTTCACTCTGTTCCTACCTAGGTTATTTAAGCTGTGTGCAGCACACCTGAGTTCACCTTACAGTTTTCCCCTTTACAGTCTTCTGTGATTTCTTAATCACGGATGGGTGTTTTAATTGACCCAATGGCATTTTTAACCCTTTAATTCTTAGAAGGCGTTAAGAGTCTACATAGGACTTCTTAACATTCTATATTTAACAAACAGTCTTTAATATGATACACAGATGATAAAATCAGGCGATATGCTAGCTATGAAAGGTGAACTAGAGTGTGGCAAGATTAACCCAAGTAACTAAGTCACTGGTTTGATATTTTTTTAAGGAATAAATCTCTAATTCAATGAAAGATAACGGAGTGGGAGTAAATACATAACAGAACATCTACCTTCAGGTCTGTTCTGCACAGAGGTAAATGTATGAAGACGGTAGAGTCATGCACACAGATTCAGGAATCATAGTCAGAGGAGGTTGTGAGTGTTTCTCAGAGAAACTGGGAGCAGAAATCTTGAGCCCAATCCAACCTTTGCGTGCTAGTGGAAGCAGGAGCTTCTTGATGCATAGAGTTGTTTAGTGGCTGAAGGTCAAGCGGGAGAAAGCTATGGTGTTGGAACCATCCAGTGTTTTGACTGCAGTGACAAAGATGGGAAATAAAATATATGATAGAGAACTTCACGCATGCTCAGATGCACACCACAATTTCCTCAAACTTCACACATGCTCAGATGCGCATCACACACTCCACAAACAAGACAAATAAAACTGAGGCGTCTGAGTAAATGTGTCAGATAAACAGTTCCATCCCTCGATTACAATATTGCATTCTAGCGTTGGCAAATATTACTATTTGGAGAAAAGAAACAAAGCTCACCCCTATGGGTTTTTCTGTTTCTTTTGCCACAATGGAATACAATTACTGCCATGAAATTTTCGATTAAAGCTAATCATACGCTTTTAAATTAATTTTGCCAAATAGTGAGTTAAAGTAAAATTTATATTAATTTTTTAAAAGCTTATTTCTAAGATTACAAACCCATGCCCAGTCCTGGTCTCCAATCATGTGGCCAGGCATCATTTTGTTTAAGTTACAATGCTGAGCAAGCAGGGTGAAAAATGGGATCGAGTTATTCTTACCAAAACTTCTAAGAATGCGTGTAGTGGTCACACTTGCAGGCTTTGGAATCAACAGAATATGGCTTTGCATGTCCAGTCTTATTAGATGTACATTTCTCCAACACTCCACGTCTCACCATTAAACTGGAGATTATAATGCTACAAGTGGCATGAGTTTTGTTGTGTTGGTTTTGTAAAGAGGGTCTTCTATGGCTCCACCCCCATGCAGCTGACGCTGAACCTGAGCTCCTCATGCTGCTGCCTCTACCTCTCAGGTGCTGGGATTACAGCCTTGTGCCGGCATGTTTGAGTTCACTCTTTCTTGTTTGTTTCCCCAAGCTGAGGGCTGAACCTAGGGCCTTGCAGAGAGCTAAATCTTAAATCCTTTACTGTTTTTTTATTTGCTTTTTCCCCACTTTAGTGAATAAAATAGAGACTATATATTAGTAGCACGAAATTTGTAATATAGAAGTCTATTACTTTAATGGGATGATATGAAACTATCGGCTACCTAGAAACTGAAAAAGATTCTCTCTAATGGTGCACAATAACACCCTAAAATATCAATCATTTTTATGTGAAATATAAACATATAGAAGTTCCGACAAGTAACTTGCAAATCATAAGTCCTATGATGTTATATAATCAGTTTTCCAGTGAGAACAGATTTTTCATCTCTCTCTCTCTCTCTCTCTCTCTCTCTCTCTCTCTCTGTGTGTGTGTGTGTGTGTGTGTTTATGTATGGCAAAGCACATGTGTGCATGAATTGACATGCATGCATGTGCATGTGGAGGACCAAAATTGACATCAGAAGTCTTTCAGAATCTCTCTCCACTTTTATCTGTTGAAGTAGGCTTTCTCAGTTGACAGTTAAGCTTATCAGTTGGCAAGTCCAGCTAGTTGATTTGTTCTGGGTATATCCCATCTCTGCCTACAGGTGACAGCCATTCCTGCCAAGGTTTTACATGGATTCTGGCAATTTAAACTTTGGTTCACATTCTTGTATAGCAAAAACTTTATACACTGAGCCATTACTTCAGTCTGAGAAGTATAGATAGATAGATAGATAGATAGATAGATAGATAGATAGATAGATGGATAGATAGATAGATAGATAGATAGATAGATAGATAGATAGATAGATAGATAGATAGATAGATAGATACCAAGATCTGCTTCCTTCCAAAGTTAGTGCTGCCAGAATGTGCCAGGTAATGAAAATCCTGTGTGGAGATAATTGCTCAATACTGTCCAAATGTATGAGCATCACTATTACCTCTGTCAACAAGCTTTTCCACCTGGAATCTGTCCTTTGTGACCAATCTCAACTCCACAGTACAGACCATCATTTGGATGCTGGAGAATCAAATAATTAATGCTTTCCCATGTGCTGTGGATGAACTATTGTTTGTTTCTTGGGCCATTGTGTAGGACACATACATTTAAAAATATGGCACTTAGGGTGGTGAATCTGAATGAGGTGAGAGATGCACCATAACTGGAAAATCATTCTGAGTATATGTGGGTAGATGAGGTAACTAATAGATGTATGAAAATAGAAGATATGGATGGATAGATAACTTTCTAGGAGAGATTAACAGTTAAACAAGGAAATAGGATCATTCTCGCCTTTCTAGACTTGAATAGAGCAAAGAGCACACAAGACTAAATTCTCTCTCTTACTTCTTGGGCTGAATGATGGTCTGAATGAGACTGGCTCCATGGGTTCAGATGTTTGAATACTTGGGCCCCGGTTGGTGGAACTGTTTGGGAAGGGTTAGTAGATGTGGCTTTGTTGGATGGAGTATATCACTGACAGTAGGATTTAAGGCTTCAAAACCGTATGTCTGCATGCCAGGTCCTATCAGCCCCCCCCACTCCCCCCCCCACACCGTCTCTCTCTCTCTCTCTCTCTCTCTCTCTCTCTCTCTCTCTCTCTCTCTTCTCTCTCTCTCCCTTTGTGTGTGGGGAGGTGTTGGGGCTATGGTATAGTGTACTTTGTGTCTGGGTTCTGTTTGTTTAAGCATATTGCTGGATTGTGAGTTTCTTTTTGGTAAGTCTTCTCTCCTATCTGCAACTTGGTGGCCTTTCATACTCCCTCCACAGAGCAGAAATCATCAAAATTTCAGAGTTAATTTGTCAAGGAATTTCTCTGAGTGCTACTTCTGTGCTAGGCAGTTTTTACATGTAAAATTGAGATTTCTGTTGCGGAGGCATTCATATTCCAAAGACAGATAATGTGACACACCCCCTTCGGATTCTTAGTTAAGTTGGAATCCCTCTCGGGATGTTGAGTGATAAGTTTCTAAGCTCTTGCAAACTCGTTCTAACTCTAGACCATTCTGGTCTTTCAGATATGTGTCTATGCCTCTGAATGTGTTTCTTTTCTTGTCCTAGAGTTGACAAGGAGCATCAGTGGACTCCAGGCTCAGTCTCATTAAACAGTAAACAGAAAGTGTCGGTGGTTTACATATATTGATAACAACTTGTATCTGAAATAAAGCCAAAACCTCCTAAATTATTTCCCAGAGGGGAGCTGACCTTTTTTATATTGACTTGAGGAGGTAAGAGGTCACACCCCTAGATTCTTATTCTAAGTAGAATGCTTTATGTCCTAAACTCCTAGCTAGAGCAGTGATGTCACCTCTCACAAATGTTGTGATGATTTGCTTGACTATTGGAATAATGCTAAATGCATGTTATTTCAAATATCAAAGACTAAAACAAGGCAATCAGCCAAACAATTTCTGGAAAATTATTTCAATTATACAGTCTATATATTAAAAGTCATTTAAAATTTTCCCTATAAATATAAAACTCTTTTAAAATCATGTTGGGGAAAAAAAGACAAAAAAGCACAGGTGTAATTTGTCTTGCACTTCAAAGTTTTTTGTTTCTTCAAAGCTCTCTCCTTCCTGTGAAGCTATTGGCCAGGAATACGAAATCCTATTCATTGTGTTGACAGAATTTAAGACAAGTCTCCTTTTCTTTTTTTAAGATCTCTTGCTTGGTTTGTCAAGAATCAATCAGATTAAAAAGTAAACATCATTCTAAGCTTCATCTCAACTAGAGAAGAGAGTTGCTCAAACACACAAGATGCGCTGTCTTCCATCTGTAATCATAAGGCTGACATCCTGTCAATATCACTCAGCATGGAGATGAGCAGCCATGGCACTTTAATGGTGAGCCATGGGCAAAGAGTCAGGGAGCATAGTATGTGGGAGATGGATCTGAAGGTGTGAGATTCCTCCTGCCTTTGGGATGATCACTGAGAGCTAGCATGGTCTGACTATGCTGGCCAATAGCCAGGCAAAGTCGTCAAGACAGTAGGTGTGTACAGACAATGGTCTGCAGAAAAATCTCTTAGGGCTAAAGGGAGAAAATATTAGAATCTTCATGCACATTTATGTTAATCTAAAAATACATGCATTGAAAGCTATTGATGGTGAGTGCGAGTGGACCCTGATACTCTCATTAGACCTGATGTTGTGTGTGCTTTTCCACTGAGATAAAACTAGATTTAGTATACCTATTTTTATAGTAGAGAACATCCTAGGCAACTTTTTGCCCCACCCCAACCAAGGGCTGTCAGCCTTTTTTCTTGGGTATGACTTCTTTATTGTAATAACACTTGATGTAGGTGATTCTGATAATTTGAGAAAGTTTCCCACAAAGTCTACATTTAAAGACTTGATTCAGTTGATGCTACTGGGAAAAGGTTGAACTTTCAAGAGGTACATCAGAGTAGAAGGTCTTTAAGTTGCTGAGGCACGCCCTCAGATGGGCTAATCTTGGTCCATTTCTCTTCCTCGCTTTTGCTTTCTGGCCACGAGGTGAGCACATATTACCACCTTGATGCATTTGCTGCCTCTCTACAGCCCAGGGTCACGGGTGAACTGGCAGACAGCAGCAAAGTAGACTACAAGACTGCATAAAATGTTGATTTCTCTAAACTAATTATCTCAAGTTTTTTGTTATCGTGATGGAAAGATGATTGTAATACAAGATTATCTGGCTCGTTTTACATTACGCTGCTTATTTATTTGTTTGTTTGATTGTTTTTGAAACTGAATTTTGCATATAGACCTGACTATCCTGCAAGTCACTGTATAGACTCACTATATAGATGTTTGGACTTGTGTCAATTCTTCCGCTGAAAATCGCATTTTTATAAAATAGATATCTTAGCAAGACAATGATGATTTCTACTCACATACAGTATGGTACATTTCCAGTTTGTCTGGTGAAGAGGCGGCATTAGACACTCTTTTCTCACATGTAATAATCTTGAGTTTTCTGAGAAACCAAGTTCCCCACCTGAAGAGGTCAACAGAGATATCCTCGTTTGTGCCTCCATTGTCAGACTCCTAGTTTAGTCTTGTCGTTCTCACAATTTGCACGTCTGTGGGAAAGTGGTTTTACGAACATGCCAGGCTCCTTCTATTGCTTTCTTCAGACCTGTATCTTGTCCCTTTCCATTCTCCTTCTCACCCAGGAGCTTGAGATCCAGGGGTTTCCTTCAGGGTCTGGCTCTCTCTGTCAACTTCTGTGGTGTTTTGTGCTAATCCTGCTTACACTGCCAAAGAGATATCCGCAGAAAAGTAAACAGGTCCTTCCCTCCATGGTAGAGGTCATGTTCTGACCCTCCGTGAAATAGTAATCACTTTTCTAAAGAATCACACCAAAGAGGGCGTCCACAAAAAGGAAGCTTTGCAGTAATATCTACTACCACCTTTTAACATTCTTTTGTACTTGAAGCAGTATAAATGAATTAGCTACATCCCATGTTCCTCTTTTTGGGTCTGGCTTACCTCACTTAGGAGAGTGTTTTCTATTTCCATCCATTTGCATGCAAAATTCAAGAAGTCATTGTTTTTTACTGCTGAGTAGCACTCTAATATGTATATATTCCATACTTTCTTCATCCATTCTTCCATTGAAGGGCATCTAGGCTGTTTCCAGGTTCTGGCTATTACAAACAATGCTGCTATGAACATAGTTGAGCATATACTTTTGTTGTATGATAAGGCATCTCTTGAGTTGCTGGGTCCCGGGGTAGGTTGATCCCGAATTTCCTGAGAAACCACCACACTGCTTTCCAAAGTGTTTGCACAAGTTTGCATTCCCACCAGCAATGGATGAGTGTACCCCTTTCTCCACAACCTCTGCAGCAAAGGCTATCATTGGTGTTTTTTATTTTAGCCATTCTGACAGGTGTAAGATGGTATCTTAAAGTTGTCTTGATTTGCATTTCCCTGATCGCTAAGGAGGTTGAACATGACCTTAAGTCTCTTTTGGCCATTTGAACTTCCTCTGTTGAGAAGTCTCTGTTCGGCTCAGTGCCCCATTTAAAATTTGGTTGATTAGCCTTTTGCGGTCTAGTTATTTTGGAGATCAGACCTTTGTCAGTTGCGGGGTTGGTGAAGATCTTCTCCCAGTCAGTGGGCTGCCTTTTTGTCTTAGTGACAGTGTCCTTTGCTTTACAGAAGCTTCTCAGTCAGAGGAACATGGGATGTACTCGCTCATATTTGGTTTCTAGCCATAAATAAAGGACATTGAGCCTATAATTCATGATCTTAGAGAAGTTAAATAAGAAGGTGAACCCAAAGAAAAACATATAGGCATCCTCCTGAATATTAACCTTCATCAGGCAATGAAAGGAGACAGAGACAGAGACCCACATTGGAGCACCGGACTGAAATCTCAAGGTCCAAATCAGGAGCAGAAGGAGAGAGAGCCGAGCAAGGAACTCAGGACTGCAAGGGGTGCACCCACACACTGAGACAATGGGGATGTTCTATTGGGAACTCACCAAGGCCAGCTGGCCTGGGTCTAAAAAAGCCTGGAATAAAACTAGACTCGCTGAACATAGCGGACAATGAAGACTACTGAGAACTCAGGAACAATGGCTTCCCATTTCTCCTTACCCCCAGAAGGGGAGAATGGGAGGAACTTGGGGAAACGGGATGATTGGGAGAAAGGAAGGATGGATAGAGGAGCAGGGAATCACATAACTTAATTAAGGGAGCCATCTTAGGGTTGGCAAGAGACTTGAACCTAGAGGGGCTCCCAGGTGCCCAGGACGATGTCCCCAGTTAGCTCCTTGGGCAGCTGAGGATAGGGAACCTGAAATGACCCTATCCTATAGCCATACTGATGAATATCTTGCATATCACCATAGAACCTTCATCTGGCAATGGATGGAGATAGAGACAGAGACCCACACTGGAGCATCGGACTGAGCTCCCAAGGTCCCAATGAGGAACAGAATGAGGGAGAACATGAGCAAGGAAGTCAGGACCACGAGGGGTGCACCCACCCACTGAGACAGTGGGGCTGATATATTGGGAGCTCACCAAGACCAGCTGGACTGGGACTGAAAAAGCATGGGATAAAACCGGACTCTCTGAACATGGTGGACAGTGAGGGCTGATGAGAAGCCAAAGACAATGGCACTAGGTTTTGGTCCTACTTCATGTTCTGGCTTTGTGAGAGCCTAGCCAGTTTGGTTGTTCACCTTCCTAGACCTGGATGGAGGGGGGAGGACCTTGGACTTTCCACAGGGCAGGGAACCCTGACTGCTCTTTGGACTGGAGAGGGAGGGGGAGAGGAGTGGGGGGAGGAGGAGAAGAGTGGGAGGAGGGGGAAGGAAATGGGAGGCTGGGAGGAGGCGGGAATTTCTTTTTTTTTCTTTCAATAAAAAAAAAAAAATCCCCAAATAAAAACGCAAACAGAATAAAAAAAAAGAAAAAGAAAAAGAAAAAAGAACAATGGCAATGAGTTTTTTATCCTACTACACATACTGGCTTTGTGGGAGTCTAGGCAGTTTGGATGCTCACCTTACTAGACCTGGATGGAGGTGGGTGGTCCTTGAACTTCCCACAGGGCAGGGAACCCTGATTGCTCTTCGGGCTGAGGAGGGAGGGGGATTTGACTGGGGGAGGGAGCGGGAAATGGGAGGTGGTGGCTGGAAGGAGGCAGAAATCTTTAATAAATAAATAAATAAATAAATAAAGAATGAATGAATGAATGAATGAAACAAGAAAATCAAAAAAATGAACTGGCTATATTTTTAAAAAGCAAATGACATATTCTGGTAGCTGGATCATTTAAAAATACAATTTTCTAATGTGGTTAAAATATTTCGGTGGATTTAAAGTGTATTTATGAGTAAAACAATGGTCAATCTTTTGATTACTCTTTGAGAGCTACTTGTTAAGATCAGGAAAGACAGAAATTTAAATTTACAAGTGACACTTTAACAAACTCTGAGCATAGCCTCGGAGACAGGATTGAAGCTCATGAACCTTTCACGATAAGTAAGTTCATTTTCCTTCATCTATGTTTCTAGTTGTTTGGGGTCTTTAACAATGGTGTGAATCAGTCCAAAGTATTACAATAAACTGAATTCCAAACAGATTTATTTATTTCTTGAAGAGAAATATTTAAATCAGGAATTTTAAAAAAATACATTTGGTAACAATAAAACTTAAGATATTGGCAGCCTACCTCTCTGGTTACAAAGTTGTAGACTAAGGTTCTTTAGATCACTGCATTAAATTATATGAGTAAAAATATACTTTTATATATTGGTCCACTGTGATTTTGGTGTTTAGTTACAGTAGCTATTTTGTCTTGATCAATGCAGAAATTGACACTTAAATCTGGTTACAATTATAACAGCCCACCCCTCACCCCAAATTAGTGGCCCTGGTTTAGTTTTTGGTCAGCAAAAAATATGAGGCTAAAATCTAGTAAACTGGATGTTGGTAAAGTTCTACTGTGCCTCAGTAACTCTGGTGGTGCTCTTGTGAGAAAATGTAAAAGACAAACCACACAGCTACTGAGTTCCTAGCTGTAGGGGATGTACCTAGAAAGGCCAGAATAATACTGTGTTGACCACAACACCAGCAAGAAAGAGATGTGCCCACGTGGGCTTGGGTTAATTTCTGAGCAGAGAAAGGGGGAAGGAAGTTCCGCGATCAAGGATCTCACATGGCTGAAACGCTGATGGTTCTGAGAAACAAGGGGCTAGTGAGATTCCTCCAACAATTCAGTCCTTCAGTAAACACGAGATCCTTTCCTCCCTGGCGTATTGTTTCAGGTAGCCTCAAGATGATGCCTTAGTTGAAGGAAAAGCACAGGGATTTCCTAACAAAGAGTAAAGCAAATTTAATAACTGTTCAATATAAAGCTTGGCCACTGGGAAGGATATGGAAGCAAATAGATCCATCCCTTACCACAGAAACACCTAAGAAATAACAGTGTTAAAGAAACTCCAAGCCAGGGTCAAAGGAGCCTTCAAACAAAGCTTGGGAAAAAGTAGAAAGATGAAGGCTGCCCAACTGCCAAGGAGATAACATTCCTAAACAATCATTTCCAGTATTCCCTTGCAAGACCCTGATTAAGAAGATACTCTCAGATGGGCAATGGTGGCACACATCTTAAATCCCAGGACTAGGGAGACAGATACAGGCAGATATCGGTGAGTTCAAGGCAGCCTGATCTACAGAGTGAGTGTCACAACAGCCAGGACTACACAGAGAAACCCTGTCTCAAAAAACCAAACAACCAATCCAACAAACAAAAAGAAGAGACTTTCCAGCCAGAGAGTAGATCAAATAAAGGTACTTGCTGCCAAGCCTGAGAATATGAGTTCAATTTCAAGACCCAAGTGTTAAAAAAGAAACCAGACTCCCTCAAGTTGTTCTCTGTTCTACACAAACACCAGGTGGCACCCAGCCTCCTCCAGTGAATAAATAAATGCAATTTAAAAATAAAAGAAGAAAAATATACTTGGTAAGGGCAGCCAAGGGTCACAAGATCAGAGGTATTTCTTAAGCTGCTCAGGAATACTTTAAAAAGAAAAGTGTGCTCTATTGGGCATACAGCTATAGGATGCTCAGTCAAACCATAAGGACACTTGCTCAACTATGTTCGTAGCAGCTTTATTTGAGATAGCCAGAACCTAGATGACCCTCAACCAAAGAATGGACAAAAAAATGTGGTCCATTTACACAACGGAGTATTACTCAGTTGCTAAAAACAGTGACATCAAGAAATTTGAAGGCAAATGAATGGAACTAAAAAAAAAAATCATACTGAGTAAAGTAACCCAGACTCAGAAAGACAAATATAGTATGTACTCACTTATAAGTGAATATTAGCTGTAAAGTAAAGCATAACCATGTTACAATCCACAGCCCCAAAGAAGCTAGGTAACAAGGAGAGCCCAAGGAGGGATGCATGGATCTCCCTGGGCAGGGGAAATAAAAGAGAGCTCCTGGGCGGACTTGGGGTGGATGGGGATGGGAACTTTAGGGGCTGGAAGGGGAAGAGTACTGAAAGAGATGACTAGAAATGGTGGTGGGGGGAGAGCTTTTTGGATCAGGTAGAAACCTGATACAAGGGAAACTCCCAGGTATCTACAATGATGACCCTAGCTAAGACTCCTAGCAATAGTGGACAGATAGCTTGAACTGGCTCTCTCCTGTGATCACACTGGTGACTACCCTAGTTGTCATTGGAGAGCCTTTACCAGTGACTAAAGAAAACAGATGCACAAAACAAGTATGCAATAAGTTTCTTTTATGGATTGCTTGTTTATTATATCTAAAAATTGATAGTTTTGTGCTGGCGAGAGGGCCCTGCAGTTGAGAACACTGACTGCTCTTCCAGAGGACACCCGCATGGTGGCTCACAATCATATGCAATTCCAGTTCCTGGGGACCCAGTCCCCCTCTTCTGGCCTCCAGGTGTATCAGGCATGTATGTGGCACAGAGATATACATTAAGGTAAAGATACACCTACACATAGAAAATTAAAGCATAAGAGATTAAAGTAAAACTTACAGTTTTGCAAAACTTAATGCACTCAATCATGCCACAGTGTCTTCCCTATGTTCTCTTAGCAGCCTTGGCTTGCTACCCAAATGGTTGTGCTTACAGCCCCTCATTGCCACATCTCATCACAGTAGCAACAAAGCTAAAGGGGCTGAGAGAATGCAGTGCCTGCTCAGAAAACCATTTCAAGTAAAGGACTCCAAGTTCCTTCCAGCTGTTATTCAAATCTCTGCTGTTATTTACAGCAGAGCAGAAAGCACCAAGGTCCGAACTAGCATTGTCTGAGCTGCATGGCAGGGCACTGACATGCGATAAAGTTAGTCATCACAGAACTCCTTTACTCAAGTGTTCTGTTCTCTCTCTCTCTCTTTCTCTCTCTCTCTCTCTCTCTCTCTCTCTCTCTCTCTCTCTCTCTCTCTCTCGCTCGTACACGCAAGCATGCGCGCTCTCTCTCTCTGTATGTGTGTGTGTGTGTCTGTATCTCTCAGTGTGTGTGTGTCTGTATCTCTCTCTCTCTCTCTCTTGCAACTTTGCATGATTAGAACTTGCAGTTGTGTGCATGTTCAGAAAAGTAAACACAATAGGCTAAAGCTCCAAGACTGTGAAGGTATGTACCGCATGAGGTGGATGCAGATCTCTGAGAAGTTGATACATACCAATTTGAGACTGAACACTTTGCTGCCGCGAATATTTTATAATTTTCTAAATCATTTTGTAAAACACCAAGCTGGTTGCCATGGAAATGATTATGATGTCACAGAGGATGATGACTTCTCGTAATCTATAAGCAGCGAGAGCAGATGTGCTTGTAAGAAACAAAGATCTTGTTTCCATACAAATGTTCTCAAAATAAAACACAATGGGAGAAAAATACCCCGAGCACACAATGTGCAGGAAAAGAATCGCTTCTAAATAGAATGTTTTACAAAGTTTTCCATAAAGCCTCAGCTGTTACTCAAGCACAACCAGCTTGAACATGGATAGCAGACCTGAAATTGCAGTGTTCACAGAATTAGCATTCAGCCTGCATAATCTCCGCTTTCAAAGGCTTCATGCATACTTTATGTGCGCACAATCATAGAGGCAGGTAATGAGGGCGATTCTGATTCCTCCTTTGTTATTGTTGTACTTAGCTGCATAAGACTTAATAAAAAATGCTTTGTTAAAAATAAATCTAAGCAATAATTTATTAATTCTCTTGAAAAGATCTTTTGGCTCTGACGATGAGTCACATTGAGATGCTTTCTCTAAAGCACACATCTGCCCGTAGATATGGAACACAGCTCCGTTTAGTAAGGAATCAAAACTTAGTGGCAATCTGTAAGTGACAGTAACTTCTAATTTTTTATTATTATGCACTACAGTTAATTTCACTTTAATTATTAGAGTTTTTTAAAATGGTGATCAAACTCTTTGACTATCAGCTTCTGAAATGCAATATATGTGATAAAATATATCAAATGAATGAATTGTTTCGAAATGTATCATAGTATTTCCATTACATTCCTTTGGGTTTAATCCTAATACCTTGATGATCATGGATACTCTACTAAATTAACTCCCTCAAATTTCTCCTTCCTTCCTTCCTTCCTTTCTTTCTTTCTTTCTTTCTTTCTTTCTTTCTTTCTTTCTTTCTTTCTTTCTTTCAGTATGTTCAATTTATTTCTTAAAAGTAATCAAAGTTATATAATAAAATGGGTTAATTATAATAATGTCCTTAGCCCTTGCAATAAAAAAACCACTACATCTGACTTTGTGACATGAGTGTGCCAATAAAATTTCAAGCTCTCATAAAAGCTAAATGAAAGCTACGAACAGTAGAGAGTAAACAAATCAGCTGTTTTCATCATTTTACTTATAAAAAACTTCCACAGAATCCCTTTTTAATGGCAAAGTGGAAGATTAAAACCAAGGCATGACAAGTTAGAGTTCTGTACTGCTATTAGATATCTGTACACTTTACTTCCAATTATGCATTTCAATAATTTTTTTCATTGAGAAACACAAAGAACTAGAAGAATTACGTGAAAAGTAAAATTAAGAAAAAAGTAAGAACTAAGTGCTTACAATGTTTTAACAGTCTGATTTAAAGGACATCAGGACTAGTCAGCAAGAGTTTCTTGAAGGCTTAACATCAGTCCTAGTTAGTTCAGCGGCCATATAGAAGTCATACACTATTTTAAGACATAAGCTCACTTTTAAAAGACATATAGTCTGAATACAGTGCCCTAAATGCCTAAACCGACGTAGCATCTGAGTCACGTGCTGTGAACCTAAATACTGAAATCAATCATAATTTTTGGAAAAGAGGACGAATATATACAGTGGTATTTTGATTTTTTTTGTTTTGTTTTTTGAGACATGGTTTTTCTGTAGCTTTATAGACTGTCCTGTAACTAACTCTGTAGAGCAAGCTAGCCTTGAACTCACAGAGGTCCGCCTGCCTTTGTCTCCTGAGTGCTGTAATTAAAGGTGTGTGACACCAAAGCCCAGCCAACAAATGAGATTTTTATAAACACCAGAAAGATTTAGGAGAAACTACACAGATGTTTGTTTCAGAGATGCAGAAGGAGGAAATAATGGACTGGTTTAAGGAAAGTACAGAGGACAACATAAGAGATAAAATAAAAATTCTGAATATAGAAAAGAGGAAAAAAATGCATCAGATAAGTTGTTTTAACTATGAACTTCAAATATTGGAATATTGTGTTTATGAAGAATTCATCTCTATGAAAATTTTGATTAACAGAGATAGTACAAAATCCATATGAAGACTGCATTTAAAGAAAGACTCACAAGCAAGATGAGCCATCTGTCTCCACAATGACTTTTACAGTACAAAAGAAGACACAAAACATGAAAAAAAATGTATTTTATTGCCAGCTAAGGAGCAACCCTACTGATATGGACAGCAACTACTTAATAAATTGATGAGCTAGCCAGGTCCACATTGGCAGTGTCTGCTGTCAGCATAGTCCAGCTGCAGAAATGAGAGTGTGCTTCAAATGACCCAGGGGAATGAAAGCCACAGGTGAGCAAGGGGTGGGAAGCGATGGGGCTTGTCTGTAGATACTTCTCTCTCTCTTATCTTTGCTCTTCTCCTCTCCTCTCCTTTCCTCTCTTCTTTTCTTTCCTTCTCTTCCCCTCCCTTCCTTCTTTCTCTCTCTTCCTTTCTCCCTTCATCTTCCCCCCTCTCTCATCTATGCTTTGACCTCATCTAAAATTCTTTTGACAAAACTAGCTATTTTAGAGATTCATAATAAGGACTAGCAAAGAAAAACCAAACAGTTTTTAGTCTAGGGTAATGACAACTTATTTGACAAATTGTCCCAAACCATGTGATTCCTAGGTCAGCATAAACTAATTTAGTTCATTTTTGTCACATGAGGCTTTCCTAGGCCAAAACCTGACTGAAGTCTAGATTTAAAAAAAAACCCAAAACCAAACCAAAACAACAACAACAAAAACCCTCAATGTGATGTATTTTATTAGAAATACTGCTTTTTGAAGTTGAATCGAACAATCAAATATGCCCGATTCATGTAGAAAAAATATGTTTTTCATCTTTCCATGTTATCTTTTAAAAATCAACAGAAAACTAAGGGACAAAACAAGGACCAACTTTTATGCTGCTGCAGTCATGAACTATGGTATCTTCATATCACACGAATTTAAGGCCATTCACCTAAGTGCTAACCAGGCTGTCCGCTGCCTAGTTTAAGAAAAGATAAAACCCCCACAAAGGAGCATGCTTATGTTTAAATTCCAGCTTACAGATATACTGATTCGCCAAGCTCTACATGGTTGAATCTTTTCTTTGCTCTGTCCGTGCTCTCCATCTGATGTGAACAGATGTTTTTTGACATCCATTCTGGAAAAGTCACGCATCATGGGTGCCTGTTAGATTGGACTTGAAATTGCCTTTGAGCCTGTGGATGTGACTTAGAGACATCAGAGGATTTTGTGTCTAACAATGGTGGTAATTTCTACTTGCATTTTCTATTTTCGTGTGGTTTAAGTATGATCATCCTTTTGTCGTTGGCTCTCAGCACACAATGGTTGGCAAATCTAGTGACTTGATGAATAAATCAAAGTCCTGGTTTGATCCAGAGGTTTTAAACTGCCTTGTTTTCTTATTCTAATTTTAGAGCAAACAATGGAGTCGAATTGGTAGAGAAAGCCAAATCTAGCCTAAGTTTAGAATAAAGAACACTTAACATGTAAGTACCAGGGCAAGTCAGTGTTCTGAGGCTGTTATCCCACTCAGTGACGTCATACAGTGATGGTTTGTGGAAATGGAGAGTCTGGGGAACATGGGGCTGGGAAATTCTCTAACCTGATTCTTCTTGTACTGCAACTGCTGTAACCATAGGCTATCAGACTAAGATTTGAATAATTCTGGTCATGTTTAACCTCAGATGGCTTGACTGCCCATCTGACTCTAGATTGCAGTAAGAAAGTTGATCTGAACAGAAAGATGCACTATGGTAGAGCCTGCTCAAGTCCACTCACTTTTCTGAACTCTCAGTCCCCACACTGTCTGGTCCCTCTCCTAACTTGACAATGCTCTTGCTCCTAACCACCACCCTCACACCCAAATTCTCCCAAGAGAAACCATACAGAAAGCACATGTATCTCCTCCTTGCATTCTCCAACAAGGACTTTACCTCCCAAATGAAAGAGCTCTCTCTCTCCTCTCTCTCTCTCTCTCTCTCTTTGAGGCTGCCACTTCCTTTTCCACTAGAGGGAGGAGGTTTCTTCATACAAGCATCAAGACACTTAAGCTGTATCAGTAATTCCTGTAAGACTGCAGCTTTGCCTCAGCCTTCGCACAGCCATCTCCTGTGGGCCATCTTGCTCTGGGTTAGAATCTGGAGTCAGTTTGCCCTATGAACCTAGACAATTGTGGGAAATGCACGCTTCCATAAAGAGCCCTGCTGCCCTGATGCTGGTTATTTTCTATACCCTCCCCCCCAGCTTCCTTCTTACTGTTATGTCAGTCTCCCTCTTCACCAGCTTTGGCACCCACCTGGTTCAGTATTTCCTCAACCAATTACATCTTCTGATTAGTCTGTCATTTTGGTTAATATGACTTTCAGTATTCTGTCTTTTCTTTACTTCTTCATTCTAATGCCTTGCTCTCTATCAGAAATGTAAAATCTGGTTTTCATACTATTGAATCTTTTATTGCCATTCCCTTATACACAAGCTCATCGAGACCCGCAGGCTTAGTCTCTGTCTCCATCTGTTCTCCTCGCTCCCTGCTCTGGGTTTCTTGGTGTCTTTTACGCAGCTTACTCTGTGCCACATCGCTCCAATATTCTTCTTATAATTAAACTGAAGATTCTTGATTCGATGTCTTCTAGCTCCCCGTCTAGAAGACCTCTTAGTTTCTAACCTGTAGCTCATGTGTTTCCAGACTATCCTGTTCTTTGAGCTCAATGGTAACTGTAGCACTGCACATATTTTTGGTTTATTTGTGCCAGCTTTAGATGAGTCTTCTATGCTGATTATATTTCTCTATATCTTTTTAGATTTGGAATCCCCTTTGTGTTCTTCATAGTAGTTATTTCAAATTAATCTGGTGCTCTTCCATTTATGATTAGTAAATAACACTGATAACATCTTAAAACTCTTTCTCAATTTACCATTATGAAAACTGACAAATTAGCTTGCCTCTGTGCCTATTACTCTTTTCAATCCAAAGAGGAATGCCCCTTTGCCCCTTTCCTGTATTTTTGAGACTGAGTTTATCTGTGTTGCTCAGCAAGGTATGATCTCTCTCTCTCTCTCTCTCTCTCTCTCTCTCTCTCTCTCTCTCTGTATATGTGTGTGTGCGCCCCCCCCCCCGCTCTCTCTGTGATTTTTAAAGGCATAACCATGTGAAGCCCTGGCTGACCTGAAACTCAAGAGTTGACCAGCTAGATGGAACTCATAGATCCCCCTACCTCTGCTTCCTGGGTGTTGGGCTTAAAGATGTGTGCCACCATGCCCAGCCTGGTATGTCCTCTCTTACCTGAAGTTCATCCTGCCAGCTGTGTAATAGAGTCCTTTCTATCCTTGCCCAACAGAGAATCCTCTTCATCCATATTCTACTACCTTCATTCAGTCCCTTAGTTGCTGTTGAAACATTTACATTAGTATTGGAAATGATGAAGTATTCTTTTAAAAGAAAAAAAAAACAAGCAACCAAACATCTAATCAACCAACCACATGTTCCTTTAGCCCTGCATGATCTTCTAGATAATTCTTTATCTTTCTTTGTGTTGCTAATCATTTTTTATTGTTTGTATTCATGCCCTCTACCACCTCACTTCCTATGCTCTCCTTAATAACTACTCTGCCTTCTGCTTTCATAATTAAGGGCAGCATTTGATGTCATTCATATCTCCTTCCTCGTTTTTAACCTCACTGGGCTTTCCCCTCCCAATTGTGAGGGGCTGTATTTAGACAAACTAGCTCAAGAAATACTGTGACCTCTGTAACTCTCCTTCAAAGGAATGACGTGATGGAGGCAGGACAACCAATTGAGGTTCTAAAGCAGGTAACAGGGAAAGCTCATCATCTCAAGGATCACCTTAGAATGCCATAGTCTTCATGGAATTCGGAGTCAAGCATTTGGCTATTAGCCATGAATGGTTGACGAAAACGCAAGTTGAAAGATAAACTACTATACTCTTCTTAGAAAGGAGAACTATAAATTTTCAAACTCATATGAAAAGGATGGTAAAAAAACCCCATAAACATCGTTTATTTATGGAAAAATATATGATTTTCAAGTATTCTTTGTCCTCAAAGAGGAGTCATACAGAAAGTGAAAATATGCAATAATTACTACTGTTGGTATTACACTTATAAAGCAGTTCTTGGTAGGCTAACCGTGAAAGTTCTTACAGCCTTGGAGTGTCCAACTCCGTAGTATCATTTCCACAGGTGTGCAAGGAAGCTACCTCCCTTCCACCCATATTATGCTGTTAAGTCTGATTTTTGTCTAAACAGTTGATCAATTTACTTTATTCTCTAAAATAAATATCTGGAAATTAAATTTTATGAAACAACCTTATGAATATACAGATATATTAATATTATTTCTTGATTACTTCCAGATATTTGGGTAGCTCTTTTGTATATGGGAATAGGTAATTCAGTATGTCCTAAATTTTAGCTGCTTCCCCCAAAGCCACTGTAAGCCTCCTTCATAGTGTCTTTATTTTCAAATAAAAGTCTCATTTTATTCTTAATTAAAAATAAACTCTGCTTTAAGAAAGCTTATATTCTATTTTGTTTTACTATTTATTTAATTGGTTATTCAAGACAGGATTTCTCTGTATAGCCTTGGTTGTCCTGTAACTCATTCTGTAGACCAGGCTGGCATTGAACTCACAGAGATCCACCTACTTCTGCCCTCAAGTGCTGAGATTAAAGGCATGAACCACCACAGCCTATGTTTTTATTGAGGAAAAAAATCTATATGCAGAGTCTGTAGCAACTTACTTTACTTGTTTTGTTTTTGAAACAAGTTCTTGCTTCATGTAGCTCTGAATAGCACAAAACTGACTTTGCTGACCAGGCTGGCCTCGAATTCACAGGCATTCACCTACCATGACCAGGCTGGCCTTGAACTCACAAGTTTTCACCTTTTGTTGCTTAGCTAAAAGTGACTTAAGGGTGGGGCATGTAGTTCCCTTGGGGGAGAGCATGCCCAGTCCTTACATTCCTTTCAACTAAGCAGAAGCCTCATTCAATAACGAATAATAAAGCCTTGATTCAATCTCCAGGACTATGTAAACTCAGGATGGTGGCTCACACCTGCAATCCTAGTACTCAGGAGGGGAAGGCAGGAGGATCAGAAGCTCAAGTTCATCCTCATCTATATAGTGAGTTCAAGGCTAGCCTTAGACACATAAGACTGCATCAAAAAAGAAAAAAAAATCATATAGTTTCATTCATTTATTCCTGTGCTCATTCTATTTGTAAACCAAACATGAGATTAAAATCCTAAACTGACAGCTGTTTTCATTAACAACAACAACAACAAATCGTCTTTCTCGAGAAATCCAAAGTATCAGTTAACAATTTCATAACAATTTAAAAGCTCAGTGTTCATCACCTCCACCATCGATTGATTCCCTGTATGCACATGTGGCTGGGGCCTAGAGCAGGGCGAAATATCGCCAACCTATTTCTCCGGACAGGGAAGCCGAAGTGGTGTGCTTTGAAATGAAATGTACAGACAAGCATGCCAACCCAAATTTAAATTTTGTTCTTGTTTTTATCATCATCGATTTAACTTGCTATGAGGTGGTCGCTGCTTCACTTTATTCCCAGGAGATCTTCCATGTCCCCCACCTGTCCAGTAGAGGGCTAGCAGCGAACACCTCCACAGTAGCACACCACTAAACACCAGTTAGGTTGCAGCTCATATGTAAGTTAGCCCTGGGGTTGCCAGACTTCAACTTTGGTTCTATATTTGATTCACCTTCTAAAGATGCACTGGGCATGCAGTTTTCTCTTACTGGACAGTTACTGGCAGGGCAAGATTTATACAAAAACAAGAGTGTATGAGTAAAGAAGATAGAGGAGATATAGGTAGAAGAAATTTGAGTATAGCTGTTTTAGAAATTATCTGAAGCCATAGAGTTCAGAAATATCAATTAAATCTCCAAGCTGCAACTTCATGTGGAAAAGAACGAATATACTATATTATAAATGATAGTGGGTTTCAAATGAGATGATATACAGAACATGATTGCTTTACCTGAATACTTGGGACAAAGTAAATACCTATAACAATGATGGTTTACGTGACCTTTCTAGTCAAACTGATACTCCAGCTTATTGGATCAAGTAGTAGCATGAGTCTAGGGTGCAAGCCACCTATGCCAGTGTACCCCTATAATCCCAGCACTGGAGATGCAGAAGTTGGAGGATCACTGGGAATTTGAAGCCAGATTGGTTCTTCATTAGTGTGTTCTAGCCAGGTGGTGGTGGCATACAGCTTTAATCCCAGCACTTGGAAGGCAGAGGCAGATGAATCTCTGTGAGTTCAAGACCAGCCTGCTCTACAGAACGAGTTCTAGGACAGGATCAAATCTTTTCTCGAAATAAATAAATAAATAAATAGTTCTAAGCCAACTAACGCTAAATAACAAGTTTCAAAAATAAAATGCTATAAATTCTGCATGTATTTTTATTTCCGTATAGTTTTACATTTTAAACAAAGCAGTGTACCATGTGCAGAAGTGTTTGGAACAGGGTTTATAGGACCTTTAGTGATAGTCTACCGTGTGGGATTTCCCCAGGTGTCGAGCACCTTACCATCACATCAAATGTGAAGTACCCTTTGAAGTTTGAACGCAGCTGCCGGGGAAGGTACTGATGGTATTATTCTCCCTTTCTGCCTCAGATCTTTAGATAGACAGTTCAGAAGGCCACACTAACTCCTGTATTAAGCTAACCTTTCTCTAAACCACAGCCTTGAAGATGAGGTGGGGGTGACATTTGACTTTATTACCTGGAGATGACCTTTCTTTGAGTCAGATCCTTTTTCCAGTGTATGCCTTGCTGTTTAGAATTGTCTAACAACAAAAAGCTATTTCTCCCTAAGACTCTTAATTACTGAGGTTGCGACCATCTGACTATTAAAAGCAGGAGGTCGAATCCCTGGATATGTGAGATTGACTAAGCAAGGAATGAAAGAAGTTGGTTCAGAAGGTGTTGAAGCTCCTCACAAAGACTGGGCAGGGACTTCCATGGGTTTTCCACGAGTCGTAAAAGACTGCATGGGGTTGCTATTGATACTGCCTTGGCTGGCAGACATTTCCCTTGAGACGTAACCTGTCAGTCTGCCAGCTTCCATTTAACGGCTCCATACAGCAGAATCCACCCTTTGCTATAAAGAACTTTAGTCCAGTCTTTTTTTTTTTGCATTTTCCCCTTCAAATTCCACAAGTATAAGTTCATTTTGGGTTTTTCCTCCAATTCCTGGCAAACTAAACTTTCCCACCTCTTGAATTAGGTTGCTAAAAATATTCTGGGCTCTTGAGGGTGGTTTTCGTTTTGTTTTTGTTTTTTAACCTGTGTCTAATGCAATTAATGTCGTGTTCACTAGACTTTCTTTTTCCATTTTATTGTTATCCTCTATTTATAAGATAGGTTTCTAGAGAATTGATCCTTTTGTTTCCCTGTGCCAATACTTTATCGGGCACTCCAAAATCTTTTCTGTACTTTTGTGTGCTAACATTTAGGTTTCCTAGAATGTCTTTCTGATGGCATTCAGACAGGGTTGGTTTTACACAGTGCCCCTTCCTGTGGCTTGAAATTCCATTTTTGTACAGATAGAAGGCCTTTTCTTTTTTTCAAATCCAAACTTTTGCATTTTAAAAGCAATTATGATGGATTTTAACGACATCTTTAAAAATACATGCTTTCATTTGTATTCTGAAACCTGCAAATTTTTCACTTCCCTTGCTTATCACCCAGCTTGCAACCCTCATCTGCCATGGTCATAGTTCTTCAACCACCTGTTCTGCCAGGAAAATGCTTCCTAGAAGAAAACAACATCTCAAGGTACAAATGCAATTGTGTTATCTCTTCTAGGGACATGGATATTTGCACGAGAATCTTATCTCTAACTACAAACTAACACTCTTGAAGACTATTAAAGGAACAGTGTTTAAGGTAGAGAGGGTGGGAAGCGCTTCCTGATTTAAGCCTCACAGATCAAGCAGCCAGACCTAAGACTCTTCCTATACCTTGCGAGGCCAAGCTGGGAGGTACAAATATGTTGACTTAGGCACTGGATTTGGGATCTTAGAATGCTTTCATTGAAACGTGGGAAGCCAGAAACCAAATCAGAGTTTTGAAGAAAGCATCCCCAGTCTCTGGCTTCCCACTCCTTCAGTGTCCAGCTAAGTGGAAAGAACAAGACAGCATCATCCCTTCTCCTGCTTAAAAAGATACTATTAACAGTAGCTATCTATGTGTGCATTTTAAATTCCATTTTTCTAGAGGCGATGCTCCAACATGTACTTTGTCAAACTGTTGCGGCAAGCATGAGAAAGCCGTCAAACATAATGCAATGTAGTTTTAGGAAATTCTTCTTTGATACTAAGGCCAGCTGGCCTGGGTCTGAAAAAGCATGAGATAAAACCGGACTCACTGAACATAGCAGACAATGAGGACTACTGAGAACTCAAGAACAATGGCACTGGGTTTTGATCCTACTGCACGTACTGGCTTTGTGGGAGCCTAGGCAGTTTGGATGCTCACCTTACTAGACCTGGATGGAGGTGGGTGGTCCTTGGACTTCCCACAGGGCAGGGAACCCTGATTGCTCTTTGGGCTGATGAGGGAGGGGGAATTGATTAGGGGAGGAGGAGGGAAATGGGAGGTGGTGGCGGGGAGGAGGCAGAAATCTTAAATAAATAAATAAATAAATAAAAAAGAAGAATACGGAAGAATCACAATGATCTAATTCTTCCTCCTATCTCACATACTGAAAACAAAGCCAAAACTGAAAAATGTAGAATTAATCCCTTGAACAAAACAATAAAATGTGAGATTTTTATCCTCGTTCCTTTAATGGGAATTGTCTGTAAAACTAAAACAGTTAGCATGAAACCATTCAGGAGAAAAAAAAAGTGGTCATATTTTATAATTCGCATTTTAGACACACTGCCTTGTAAAATGTTTCTCTTACTAATTGCACTTAGTGGTTATAAAATTAAATGGGCTGCAAGGGCTAGTCACCCAGTTTCCTGAATTGTCAGGCAACCAGTAATAATTTGTTATGAAGTTGAGGAATCGTAGAACTGAATTTCAATCAACACTACATTTATACAGAATTTTGCATTTTGCATGCAATTTAGCTCCCTTTGCAATTGATACCTGTGTAATGTATTTGATAATATCTATAAAAACATCAATATCCTTCATGTAGATAAGGGGGAACTAACATGCTAAGGACACCTGTAACATGACTTACCAGCTAAGAGCAGTCCCATCTCATTAAGGAATCAGAATTTATCCTTGTTATGTGTGTTCCTTGACAATAGCTTAACACATGGAAGGAGATAGGTACTTCATTCACTCATTCATTCACTCATTAGTGTTTAATATCAACGTAGTGCCAAACAGTGAACTCATAAAACACAATCTCTGATCATTACAAGAGTGAACTCTAGCTGAGTGGTGGTAGTGCATGCTTTTAATCCCAGCACTCCAGAGAGACAAGTGGATTTCTGAGTGCGGGACCAGCCTGATCTACAGAGTGAGTTCTAGGAGAGTCAGGGCAGCACAGAGAAACCCTGTCTCAAAACACCAGACCAGTCAAACAAATAAAGTTCAAGAGTGAATTCTAGCTGTGGAGTTAAGTTTTATTTTAAAGAATCAACACATGGATAGAATATCCACAAGTTTCCTGTACAGGACATATGCCAGGTTCTAGAACGATGCTCACTACAAGGATCAGCTTCCATAGCTCGAACAGAAAAGATGAGAAGGGAATGGCGGTGTGAGAAATGGCAGAGGAAAGGGATGTTTTGCTCCGTTGTCATACCTTCTCCGAACTGAGCATCTTATTTTCCAGCAAGATAAAGTGAACTCTCCTCTCCTGGTGGTAGCTTTTCCTACACAGTTCAAGTATATAGCTGTCTAACAAATACAATACAGTGTAGCTATGGCCAAGGACACAAGGAAATCCATTCTTCAACCACTATCAAAATATCATGGAGGGAAATCTTGCACAAAGCCAATTGCTACAGTTTATATACGGTTACTTTCTCATGAAGGAATTTCATTGTGAGTCTGAACACCGACTTCAAAGGCAAAGCACAGAACCACCCCATTTAGTTTGTAAACACGTTCATGACTTTTTCAGACCAGTTGAGTTCATCTTGGCCTGCAAATGAGAAAGAAACATGGGATGTTAAAAAGATGGCCTAATTCTCACACTTCAGAATTTTGGCCCCCTAAAATTTGTGCTTCCTAATTAGTCCCTGTCTAATTATCTCACTCTTGGGGAAGCCGGTGACTGCTAGTGAGCCGCCTAAAGGTCTAACCACTAGAGGGAGAAGGTGTGCCTCTGGTGACTAGGGAGCCAATGACAGCAGCTCATTAACGGGGTATGTTTGGAAGGCTCTAAATTAAGCAGTAGTCAGTTAGGGGCGAGGACAGTGTCAGTTAGCTCTTTTGACCACGGATCCTCCTGATTTCATCATGGATTTTCTCCCGCTGATGAAGACTGTTGCTTTTAACTATGAAGACATCGCCTTTCAGTCCTGAATGTTTTCACCTTTCTGAGGACCACAGAGCATTGAAACCTGCTTCAGGAGAGAAGGAACGTTTAGAGGGCGTCTTTCAGTTCTTTATACATATAATTTTCTTTATAGTATGTTACCCGTTATATACTATACAGTCATACATTCCGATTTTCTGGATTTGCTGCCTAATGAATTGATTGACTCCTAGGTTCTGTTTAGTTTGGCCTTTCCAAATCTTACTTTAGGGGAAAACATTTATTGAAGGAGTAGAGAAATAGGTTAAAGATTTAATTTTAACAATGCCACAGATATTGCAACTTTAAAAAAAAATCAGAAACATCTGAAAACCTGAGGAAAAGAACAAGTGACTTCTTTCCAATAAAATATTGTATCTTGTTTGCTTTATTTCAACATTTGCCCTAACTTAAAAAAATAAAAATGAACTGAGTCTACAAATACTGTTACTTAATAACTGCAATGCAAGGAAAAAGCTTTTAAAAAGTAAAAATAAACATATTAGACATTATTAGGGTATCCACTGTGTACCACTGTGAATGAATCCTTTGCTCACACCGAAATCCAAGCTCAGGGCAGAGTGGTGGTGCTTCAGATGAAAGTTGATTTTATTTTCAATGTGTCATATCGCTTGCTTCAGCGGAAAGGGGGGAAGGGAGAAAACTCTCAGCAACTATTTCTGGGATTCTTTAAAGGAGTGGGAGGCACAGCGCCTGCTCCTCTTTCAGCATTGATTTTCTACACAATTTGCGATACGGTTTCTCAGAAATGCTGTTTGGCAGTCCTGATAATTTCATGTGTTTTCAAACTTAACCCACCCAGACTACACAGTTCAGTATTTTCAGCTCCTTTCATTTTCCTTTTCCCTTTAATTATAGAAGTCTCTATTCCCTTTTCTGTGGTCTAAGAAAGATAGTAAATGCTGCTATTTGTAGACTGAACATGCATTTGTTTTCCTCAGGACGATTCCTATACTTTCCCATCCACCCCCACCTCCCATCCCAAACGCAAACGTCGTGATTGACATAAGGCTAGGCAACACTCCCAGGCTAACAACTTTTCGAACCCTCAAGGTTCCTTTGGCTCGGGTGGCTGTGGCACACGCCGGGACGGGATTGGATATAAACGGCAAGTAAACACTCTAATTTTAAACTTGCACTGGAAAGCACTTTCACAATGGGGACAGTCGCTCTCCAAGCGCACTCGCGAGGGCCCCTCCGCCGGGCTCCGTGTCCCGGGTCCTCCAGACTGCGTCCGGGAGGCGGCGGGCCGAGGAGAAAACTTCCCGCGGCCGAGATGAGCCGGGGGAACCCGCGATCGTGCCTCCCGCGCGGCCAGCGGAGAACGTGAGCGGGGCGCGGGGGAGCGGGGAAGCACGGAGCGGGGAGCGGGGAGCGGGGCGGAGCCGGCGCGGGGGGCGCGCGGGGCGCGGAGGAGGAGGAGGCGCGGAACCGCGCGGCACTTGTCCTGTAATCGATTGCCGAGCGCGCCGAGCGAGCGGCCGAGCGCGCAGACCCGCGCAACCGCCCCTCCCGCCCGCGCGCTCGCTTGGCTTTCACGGACCCGGGCGCTCGCGCACGACCCCCCCCTCCCCTCGTCCGCGCACGCGCGCCCCCGCCAGCCGGCGCGCGTCCCCGTCCCCGTCGCCGCCGCCGCCGCCGCCGCCGCTGCCGCCGCCGCCACCTCCGCTGCCTGCCCTCCGCCCGCGGGTGTCTGCGCGAGCCCGGCCGGCGGGGGAGATGTGCTCGGGCTGCGCCGGATCGGTTTCTCGGGGTTTGACCAGCTGTCCCGGGCTAACCCTGCTCCTCGCTGAAGATGGAGGAAGTAAAAACAGGATTACCCTTAGCTACAGATCCACTGCCTTAGTTTCCACCACCAACTGCAGTGCACAAACACACGTTAGGCACAGGAAAGAAAGAAAGAGAGAGGGAGAGGACACACTAACAGTAAACACAAACAAAAGGGTGATGGGATTATTTTACTGCATGCACTGCTGAGGTAAATCTCCGCTTGGCTTTTTGCGTGGGGAAGAACCGCTCTTGTTTTATTTGTCTTCTGATTCATAGATTATATATCAATTTGTGTATGGTTTGCAAAGGGGGGAGTGTTTTCAAAGTTAAGGGTAATTATGTGGAATCTTGTTTAGCAGTGTGGTGTGATCGAATGACTTGTTGCTGTTAACCAGTAATAATAATAATAAGATAGGCGCTTTTCTTTGGGGAGGGATGGGTTGTGGCTTTGATTAGAGTAATGCTTTCTGTAAAGGACGCACAGGGAATCTGGTTGAAGATGATGTCCTTAATGTATCGTCCCCTTCTTGTAATCTGCTTCTGGGATGTTAATGGATTCATCAGTTCTCATCTCTATAGCTGTCACGGATTTGGACTTGTTTTTGCTTTGTTTTAACTTGAATTCCAAGAGGAGAGCTTGGATAGCCTGGCATAAATTGCAGCTGTCTAGATAGAAGGTATTATCCTGTTGAGATTCAAAACAAAACAAAACAAAAATAAATAAAAAATAACCCAGGGTGACACATGTTTAAAAGCGGCAGTTAAATCGCTTTGACAGGTTCTGGTATGGGCGAGAGATGGAATGAAGATTTAATTTCTTTTTCTTTTTTTCTATTTCGCCAGAGGCCACAAAACAGTCCTGTGAAGTTGGCCTAGGTTCCTTGCTGGGTTCTGCCTGACTGTCCCTCCCCTCGTACCCCCTCCCCTTTTTTCTTTCAGTTTTCTTGTCTTAGCTTTTGGTCGATTCTTAAGGAACCGGTGGATCAAGTTTTTTCTCTTCTTGTTAATCGCATTGCTGTAGCACTGACTGACCTCTCTCTCTCTCCCTCCCTCTCTCTTTTTTTCCTCTTTCCTGAAAGTACGTGGTGCCATTCCTGAGTGACTTTTCCTACTAGACCATCCCAAAGGGACGAGGGGGCGGGGGAGGGGGAGGAGGAGGACAAGGAGGAGGAGAAGGAGGAGGAGGTGGGGGGAGTGTTCCTTCTCTCTCATTTCTTGGTTTTGTTTATCAGCCGATCTGTTTGCTGGATTCGGGCTTGGAATGACCCACCTGTAAAGTGCTTCCCCTCCTCCTCGCCTTGAACTCTGCGGGGGGCTTGGCCTGGAGGGGGCCAGGGAGGGGAGGGGGGGGGACACAAAAAACTTCTTTCTTTCTTTCTCCGTTTCTCTTCAGCCCGACATTGTCACCTCCTCTTTGAGGGGTTAGAAGAAGCTGGGATCTCCCGACAGAGCTGGAAATGGTGATGAATGTTTTTTAATCAAAGGACAATTTCTTTTGTATGTACATTTCGTCTCTCTTTCTCCTTTTTTCTTTTTCTTTCTTTTCCTTCTCTGAGGGTTTAATAACCATTTCACTGATGGGGTAGACTTCTTTTGCTTCTAACTGACGCCTCCTTTTAGTGTGTGTGTTAAATGTGTACATTTTTAAAGAGATAGACGCATCTGTAAGATCTCCGTAGAAACTGTTCCCCTTTAAACTTTATGGATCCCTTTCTTTAAAACCTTATGTAATCATAATTGAAAGAATTTGATAAGAGTCGAGCAGGTCGGGCTTTAACTGCTATGTAGTTACTAAGGTGAGAATTTGATCTGATTATTCCATAAAGAAAGAAAGAAAAGTTTTTTTGGGGTGGGGGGGGTAGGGAGGCTGGTGGTGAAGGGGAGGGAGGGAGAAGGGAAGTGGTTTTGGAGACAAGAAGCGAAGCTGCCTGTTTTCCAGTAAGTAATGGAGAAATTCCAGGAGCCAGGGCTAAATATACTTGGCGATCAATACAGAAATGGCTCATTGTGAATAATTTAGCTGCTGGTGCTGTGAGAGTTTTGAAACTAAAGGCAAAAAGGACCAGGGCCAAAGAAAAAAAAATAAGTAAAAAAAAAATCTCTTTAGGACTTGTCAATTCTTTAACTTTTCCTCTCAAAGAATACAGTTAGATTATCGATCTTTCCTCTATGGAATCAAAGCTAGGGGCTGTCGTCTCTTGGAGTTAACTTTTGTTTCTGAGGATTAAGTTCTGTTTTGTGTTGCTGGTGCCTGAAAACCATTCCCTCATACTTGGGTAGAAAATGATCCCCTCGTGCACAGCCAAAAGTTTCTGAAATGTTGGAAATCCGAATGTCTTAAGTAGGCTTGGCATTTGTCTCCAGCCGAGGTCTGGCAGGAAATTAAGGGTACGCTGAACAGGTGCTTACGCAGAATTTGGGGTAGGCTAAAATGTCAATACAAGCCGGAGAGTTGGCCAACTGCTGCACAAGTCTTCAAGATACAATCTAGCACTGAGTAGTTTTGTTTTGTTTTGTTTTCTTCTGTTTGTTTGTTCTCCCCCTCCCTATTAGAACATGATGAACCAACTTGCAACAATTGTGAATAGAGCTGTCTGTATACGAGGGAAGTCCTCAAAGAGCAGTGTGATTGGGAAGTAGGGAATGGTAAAATACTTAGATAGCAGTGATAGATGGCAAATTTGAGGTATACCCCCTCTGCATTTTTTTCCCCTGCTAAAACAGGTAAATTTTGGTTAAGAGAGGCATTCTTTTCTTGCTACAGCCCATCTCACAGCACACTTAATCTTCCCTATCCTATCTCCAGCAGGAATCAGATCATTTGCAGAGAGTTCAATGACTTGCAAATGAGCACGCACAGTACCCTGTAGTATGTTTCTTGGGCACAGGTTGCAGGAGCAACATGGACTAAGTGCTTGGGCCTTCAAATAAGTTAAGAATTTAATGGCAGATCCAAGGAGGACTCCTTGGGTTAAGGTCATAATCTTTTGTTTTACAGCTCTGCACTTTGACTATGGAAGCAGAGGCTATTGATGGCTACTTAACATGTGAGTATTTACTTTCATTAATTTGCCGTGGGTAATAAAGTTAGCCTTGTGTTACCTGCATGTGAATTCCTGAGCCAGGAGCTTTTATTACGAGTTCTCTAATTTTATCTGCTCGTCACCATTTTATATTAAAGAATATGAGGAAGTTCTAACAGAAGCAAAATAAGAAGGGGACATAGAAATATACTCATTTAATAAAAAACATTATTTAATAATTGTAGCTTACAGAGCTTTACTTTACTATTTGATTGGTTACCATTGAATTTAAATTTAGAATACATTCCGTTACAGATATATCTTGTGGTGTGGTGTGTACTAGAGATTTACTACTAGGTAGCCTAATTTTCCAGACACATAATATGAAAGAATTAGCTTCTTAAAGTCACAATTTTTTTTTTTAAAGCAAGCTCTTTTTGAACTATCCAGCTAACATTTTAGAAACCATTCACTTTAAGAATTCTATATGGAGGAATTAAATTTGATTCTTAAAGAAAAAAACTTACTGCTTTCACTAGGATAATTTTGGATGTTAAATACTTCCTATTCCCATTGACCTGTAGGAGTTTATTGATAATAAAGTTTGTTCATTTTATTTTTATTATGTGCTAGTTGTGTTTTTGGTTTTTTTCATTTCATTCATTTACTGTATATTTTATTTCCTAGTAGATTCTCTTAAAAGACAAGCTTGTTTCTTAAGCATTCAATGTAGCATGCTCTTTGAATCTGAGGCAGTCCGAGTAATTACATGTTATGTGACAATGAACAGAAACCAAAAGATTGTATTTTTTGAAAGCAGGTGACAATGAGCTTTCACCTGAAGGGGAGCACGCCAGTATGGCCATTGACCTCACCTCAAGCACACCCAATGGACAGCACGCCTCGCCAAGTCACATGACTAGCAGTAAGTCTTCGTTTTATGTTCTTTTTTTTTTTCTTTTTTAATTCTCAAGTGAGAAATTTGAACTTGTCCAGTCTGTGGGGTCTGCTCACTCTGTGGTGTGACTACTGCTGTAGCGTTTGCTAAGAACAACTCAGATTTATTTCCGTTCATTCTAGTATCATAAACCATGAGCCTACTTACTAGTCTGAACTATCCCAAGGTGGCGTTTGCGAGCTGGTGCTTACCTGTGCCAGGTAAGAAATGTTAGGATTTGCTGACTATTGTTTCGACTTCCAAGTCCTTACCTAGCTTTGTTGTTGCTTGATAAAAAAATTATGGGAATGTGTCGTTTTTCCAAAGTCTTCTTCATAGTTCTTTTTTTCTAAAGTAGAAGGAATTTTTTTCTTGTCTTGGTATGAAGCTAAAGCACCGGTGGTAGAACTGAAGTGTTGCTTGCTTTTTAAAAAGAGATGAGGCAGTGTAAAAATCTCTCTCCCAGAGGATTAGAAGTGCAATGTCATTGACACTTTGTGGGACTCATTCACATCCCTTCCTGTGGCAAAGTCAGAAGCAGCTTGTTTTAGATCGTCCAGAAAGGAAGGAAGACTTTTGCAAAGCATGTTTTCGGTCTGCAGGCATGGCAGTTTGGGCTCTTTTCTAATATTAGTGTCTTCTAATATGGAATGGAATATTCATTGTTGGGTGTACCCAAAAGGCAGTTGGCATGCTGTCAGTGTCTGAGGACAAGATGCTTTTATTTGTTAAGATTGTAGTTTGCCTCCTAATTAAAACGTTTTATCAGATTAGTTAATTAAGTGCCAATGGTCTGCCACTCCTTCTCAGAAAATCTTGAGAGGCCCTTTCCTTTGTACTTGGGTTATATGTTTCAGTCTTAAGTAGAAAGGCCATGGTTTATATTAAGTTTAGTTCAATTTACGACTTTTCTATTTGGGTGACATGTGAAGGAGACTTTTCTTTTTTGAAGATTTGATAACTGAATAACCTACTTAATTATAAGCATATTAAATCAGTTCTGGTTATCTGAGAGAAATTCACCTTTCATGTTCTCTCCTTAACCCGACAAGTTCTTGTAAAGTTATAAACTTTATAATTAGTGAAGACTTCTGAATTCTAAGCAAAAGTTTGTCAATTCCTCTTGAATACATTTTGCACATTCATTACCTTCAAATAATTCTAGCAAACGACTTGAAATTGTGATTGAACTCTTTGACTTTACTTTGTTTAAAAATTTTCTTTCTTTTTATGAATGAGGAAAGCTTATTCAGAAAATTTCATTCTCGAGGCAGACTTTGAAATCCCACTGTGTTGTAGAAGGGAAAAATAATGATGTTGTTGAGTGAATTATATCATTACTTTCCTGTGATGGATCTTGTAGCGCTCTTTTTTTTTCGCTTATTGATTTGAGAAAAGTTATATTCCTGTAATAGTATATAGAGATTTTGCACTTTAATATTTAATGCTATTAGTACTTTGGTAGAAGATGTTTTTATTTGTCAGAAACAACTTTTTCATAAAAATGTCTAGTAGGTCAAGTTAGATTTACAGGGAGTTCCTACTGGATTCTGGTTAATTTTTAGCTACTTTCAAAACCATAGAGAATATAAAAGAGAGAGTCCTGTTGGTCAGACTAATCTGTCACCATCCCTAGTAACTGCCAGAAAATTAGCATGCAAATCTTTGCTTTGGGATCTGCTTTTCTGATTTCTTCATTCAAAGAGGAATCTCTCTTCTTTTGTAAAATAAACATTGCAAAGTATGGCGATGATTAGTTTGAACAAATAAGAATTGCTTTTTTTCCTGTTCACACTAGATCTTTCCTCACCCAGCAACAGTAAACGTAAGTTTGATAGTTTTGTAAGTTTTTTTTTTTATTTTTTATTTACTAGGCCGTGGCAATTCCATGTTAGTAGAGTTTTTGGCTAAGCTTTCCATGTTTTTAGAGTTGCTGGTTAAATATTTGGGCTCAGACTTCAGAGCTGTGTGTTGCATCCTTTCTGTAGCCTCTCTTTGCAGTATCTAGGTTACCCACTTAGGTGTTAGATGGAGAAGATACCCAGTTTTCCTCTCTGAGATCTGGGAGAATATCAGCATTTTAGATGGCCCAAGCAAACAGAGTTCGAGAAAGACTCTTATTTGCTAACTAGAAGAGAGACCTATCCCTCAGATGTTTGTAACTTGGAATACATTTTGTATGTGGGGCCTGAAAATCCACTCATATGTAAGATCACTTGCTTCTTTATCCGTTTACACACGCCGTTGACTTTGATACAAGAAAATAACATGTTCTCTGCATTAAAAGATAGTCTTCCAGTGTATTTCGTGCAAGTCCGCTTCTTCCAAACATGGAATTAAAGTTTGGACTGGAAGGTATCAAAGCTGGAAGTCAGTGTGAAAACTTTCTGATAGGATGAGACAGCGTGTCGTAGTGGGAAAGAGGGATCTGTGTGTGTGTGTGTGGGGGGGGGATCTTTTTATAAAGCTTAAAGAAGAAAACAACAACACCACCACCAACAACAACAATGCATGGCCTTTTAAAAACTAGCATACTGCCCATAGTGCCAGTAAGGTATGATAGCCCACCAGCTCTGCCTTCAGGGAAGGGATCAGTATCACTATAAGTAAGATACCGGTCATCAGTTTAGTGGCCTCGGTGACTATTCTAAGATGAAGGGCATCTGTACACTGGGTGCCAGCCATGGCGTAAAAACAGTGACAGCAGCTATCGTGATTTGACAGTACTAGAATAGAGCAGGGACAACTTGGGAGAGAATGAAGAATGTTATCACGTCTGACAGTTTTGAGTTTTAAAATTATGACTAAGACAACCTTCAAGGAAGTAACAGATATTAGTGATCGGAATGTCTTTACTGATACCATCCTATGTTTTAGAGTGATTTTTTATCAAACGCTTTAGATTTTTTACTTCTGGAATAAAAATCTCTTTGATAGGCGGATGAGCATTGTTGCCTGAGATCATTAGTGTCCCTGTTGAGTTTGCTGACAATCTTTGATGTCAGAGTGACAGTATGTACCTTGATGGCCACTGGAAATCCACAGTGTTTGTGATTTTAGAAACAGAATCTGGAAGTTAAGAATCTGAGATAGACAGCTCAGACAGGGTGATATAAAAATAATCCGTATTGTGTTTTGGCCCATGAGATGAAACTTCGCTTGTGACTCAGTCTGTTTCTGGGTTAGCTTGTTCCCAATTCTGGTGACCTTGCCTGAGTATCAGTTTCAAATAGTCTATACTTAACAGCTGACTGGCTTTAACATTTCATTTAAAAATGTATCTACTAATTAATCAGTGTGTATGTATGTGCACATGCTATGGTGAGGCCATAGGGGAGTTGGTTTCGGTCGGTTCTTTCCTTCCACCGTGTGGATTGTTGGTTACTAAACTCAGGCTATCAGGATTGGCAGCAATCTCTTTTGCCCACTGAACCATCTCATCAGTCTTTGAACATTTGTTTTAAGGTTAAAATTCATAATCTACTTTCATGCCAATAAATTGCATTTCGTAGCAGGTTATAACTTAAGCAACATGAAAATCCGGTGGGACTTAAACTTTGTTTCCGTCACTGCAAAGCCCCAGCTGTGCAGTGACTGCGGTTGCTCAGTCAGCTTGATGGCCAGGTGGCACGTATGGAATCGGAAGAAGTAGTCATTCTAGTTCTGCAGGGCTCTCCTCAATAATCAGGTCAGAGAATCTAGTTTATTCTTTTCATAGCGTTTTACATTCCTCCTTTTCATAGCTAGTTTCTGTTTTTAGAACACAGTGAGGCAGACATGTATCCCGAGTTCTATTTCTTGCATGTGAAAATTGAGGCTGGAAGAAGTCAGTTGACCTCTTAAGACACCGGAGGAAGACAAAATTCTGAGTTGGGATATTGCCTTGGGGGTTGGTTAGCTAACTGTTGTCACCGCCATGGCAGCCTGTGATGGTGTCTGCTGTGTCCAATGTTGAGCCATGGTTTAGTGACAAAAGGCCAGCATTTAGAAGTAGAGGAGAATCTTTGTGAAGATGGAGAGATGTCACTGTTCCTCTCAAGCTGCCTTCCAAGGTGATTTGTTCAATATGGCTTCTTATGGGACTCCCTGGCTTTCTGCGTTGGCTTCTACAGCTTACTTTTGGTAGTCATGCTCAGCTGTGTTTCCATGTTCCTGATGAAACACCGTAGGTTTGGACTCATAGCAGTGAAGTGTGTGTGTGTGTGTGTGTGTGTTTGTGTGTGTGTGCGTGCACGTGCACGGTTGCTCATATGCAGGTATATATGTTGACATTTAGTCCTCATTTGCTAATAAATGTAAAGCAACAAAAAAAAGCTCTGGCTTGCTGTCTTCATAGCTATCAGAGTTAAGTGTCATAACTATGAAAAGGAGAAAGGAAGGAACACAGTTTAAAAGGAACAATTGGAAGCGTATATTTGCTGGTAATTGAAGCAAAGCTATTGCGTCTCTTTCCCTGCACCTCATTTTAGCCTGGTTGTCCCCTTTCTTTCTTTCTTTCTTTCTTTCTTTCTTTCTTTCTTCCTTCCTTCCTTCCTTCCTTCCTTCCTTCCTTCCTTCCTTCCTTCCTTCCTTTCTTCCTTTCTTTCTTCCTTTCTTCCTTTCTTTCTTTCGTCTGTTTAGAGATGAGAATTAAGGTCTTTCTTCAAAAACAAGACAGCTTCCTGTTAAAAAGGTTATGTATATGTCAGGCTCTGTCTCTCCTACTTGAAGGACATTTTCTCTTTTTAAATGTAACATGGTTGACTAAGTTCACTGGGATTCTTTCTCTAAGCTGTCATGCAGGTAGACCTCGGGAGCCAATGCTTCTCTTCCCTTTTGGTACATTGATATATTTTGAATATTGATGTATTTTTGACCTTGTGATATTAATGAAAATAAGTGGCAAAGTCCAAAAAATGAAGCAAAAATACCTTGCTTTTCTTTTTTATATCTTATATATGTATATGTACACCATATATATATATATATTATGTATTATATGCATCTGATAGTATTTTCCTTTGTCAGCAGATACACCAATGTCTCTACTTGAAACTGACAAGGGATATTTAGGAATTTGTTTTTCTTTACAATTCTTATCAGTGCTGGGTTGGGAGGGGTAGACATGCGCTGTTGTTGAGGGTACAGCAGGTGCCCGGATGATGCATTCATGCTCTTGACTTAGTCTCCACAGTAACTCTCTGAGGAGGGAAGGAATTTCTTCACTTGATGGCATAAAGCTGAACATGGAAAGGTGTGCGTGCGTTCACTGACTTACGCTTGAACGCCTGCCTTCTCAATGACCTACTAACTTCTGATCTATATGTGAAGTACAGTGTTTCACTTCACGTCCCTGGGCTCCAGTTTCTGACCTGGAATTTGGGGGCGACTAAAACCTACCTGCTGTTGCAATAGTTAGACGAGAGAATACTGATCAGCAACACTGCCAGCAACTGGTCGGATCTGATTCGGCGTCGTCACGGAGGCTGCTGCTCAGAATAGTCCAGTCATTTATTTATTTATTATTTATTTTATGTACTAAAGACTCACAAGGAAAAAAGGATTGTCTCCAGATGCAGACTAAAATCTGGGTCTTTTTCTCTGGCTGTTTACTGCATGGGGCACAGAACAGAGGCAGTATTTCTGATAATTTGGTATAAAAATAGAAGAAAAATATTATCTGTTACTTAGCGCATCTATGAAGTGTTTGACTAGAAAAAAGGAGAGTTTGCCTAATTACTGGATTTTTCTTTAGTGTTTTCAGTGTTCATAACTAAAGGTTTTTCATTGTGGTATATGTCGAGATCTTTGCGGTGTGTGTAGAGGCCCTTGCCTATCGTTTGTGCTACAGAGACATTGGTTGTTAAGACAGCAAACAGAAAATCCTAGTGGGGTTTCTAGCCATGGTGGCCATCACTTCTTTTCCTAGAGTCCCCATCTTAAACTTAATCTCATTTAATGCTTCTGAATTTGGTATGATAAGTTCTTTTATAAAAACTTAGTTTGTTTTCCATTATATTTATGAGTATGTCTACAGGGGATAACTGTGCCGACGTTCAGATGCCTGCAGAGTTCAGAAAGGAATGTCAGGTCCCTGGGGAGCTGAAGTGGCAGGTGGCAATGGGTTCTGGAATCCAAATTCAGATCCCCTACTAGAGCTGTGTGTGATCTTAACCACTGAGCCATCTCTCTAGCCCAGAGTGCCATAAATTCTTATCTTGTGATCACTTTGTAGTCCACATTGTACATTTTTGGTATGCTGTCTTAATTGTTTGAAGTCAAGTTAGAATATGATTATTAGTATCAGATGATTGCCACTCTGCTGTATTATCCTAGTAGATTAAGTTGGCAATGTTGGCCTGCTAATCTCTCTACGGTGAGGAGGATGAAGAGGTCTGCTAGCTTTTCTCCTCACGAGCTATACTCTGATGGTACAGACAGCAACTTATGCCCAGTATCATACTGTAAGCTGAGTGGATTCTAGGAGGTGAGACGTCATACTGACTTCAGAGGGAATTTTCTAGAGAGAAGCTGTTTTAGCTGACATGGAGTAAGCATGAAGGAGTTAGGAAATAAGCGAAAGACTTCCTCTAAATGGCTACTCCCAGTGAGGGGTGAAGAATAACATATAGCATTCTGGGAAAGAGAAATGAGCAGGTTGGTATTTGTTGTGTAAAGCTGGCCTGTAGAAATTTGAAGGCACAGATGACCCTGGGGAGTTAATCAAGGTAGGACGCTGGAATATCGTGTATGACAGGAAACCTGGCTTTAACTTTGAGTGGAGCCCAGGGTGCTAAGGAAGCAGGTGACTTTGTTTTTTTTTTTTTTTTTGATTGACGTGGGTTTAAGTGGCTGTAACATGGAGGTGGGGGTGGGGAGCAGGCTGTGGATGGCCAGTTGGAGGTATCTCTAGCAGGCTGCTGTAATGATTAAGTGACGAGCCTTGAGAGCCAGTGGTAATAAGATGAAGAAGGCGAGAAGGATGTGGGTCACATTTTAAAGTGTACAGGACTTTGATAGGAGCGTTTAGGAGATGGGAAACTGAGTGTGATCCGTAAGTTGCTGGTTAGACTGGGCTGTGTCCTGTCAGTCAGCAAAGACAGGAAACACTTAGAGCCAAGTCACTGGAAAAAAAATTCCTAGTTTTGAATTTGGGAGGTGATGGCAGTCAGTGGGGGACAGGCTAGATTGACGCATAAGGCCCTTGTCAGTGGCAACTGTGCCCGTTCATTTCATTGTCCTGTCCTGCATCGCTTCGACGCCACTTCAGTGTTCTTAAAAATTCAGTCAGCAGTAGTTGTTAGAATTTTGACCAGTGGCCTTATTCCCTCGATTATCCCATTGAGTAAAAATTCTCTGTTGAAATGGATAAGCATATGACTATGTAAACTCTTTGCTTAACCGAATCCCTTTATTCTATTTTGAAAAGTTGAGTTAACTTATGGAATTGACTCACTCACTGGTTTTTAAATAAAATATCTGAGTCCTTTTCTTTAAAGTTTTTGTGGAATATTTATTGTTATAAATTATATGTATTTAAAAACTCTAAGCCTAATATGTACCATAAATCCAAATGTTTATATTCTAATGAATTACCATTATCCTGTAACCTGTATCTTTCTTAATAAACATGTAACTTATAATACATGAATAACTATTAGCTAGGTGCCAGTCAGTTCTGCTACATAGTCAAGGAATTTTAGCATTCTAATTCAGATTCTTTTTAAGAACTTTGAGATAAGTATGTAGGTACTCTTATTATTTTTTAAAAATGTATAATATTACCTAGGGAATGATGTGTTACCATTAATACCTTAATTAACATACTTTTATTTAAAATATGTATTAGAGAATTTGATTTTAAAATTGTAATTTCCTAAGATGCCATCATATTCTATATGAATGTTAATAGCAAAAACACCCGAGACTTCCGTTACGTAATACATTCAGAGATCTCTAAAGTGAGCATTTAATTGGTCTAGCAAGCATTTATTGAACACTTACTTTATGTGATACATGGCTGCTGTTAAGGGATGGAGAGCTAGGTGTCCTTAACAGGGCATTTCTAAGGGTCCGGTGAACTGCTATTTCATTCCACAACATAGGGCCTGCACCACCCCCTTGGCTTCATCAGATAATTTCTCTCTTGTGAACTGACTGCATGGGCAATCGTGAAGGTGAGAGGTACAGATTCAAGTATTTCAGGGCATTGTATTCAGCCCACCACAGAGGTAGTGCTGCCCCTGGGAGTCGAAGTTCTTTGAAATAGTTCCTTCTCCTTTAAATAGTAATAGATGTAGGTGCCCAGCTCTGGTTTTAGCCAAAAGTTCCAAAATAATATTAATAAATAATAATAATAGCATAATAATATAAAACAATAATTTCTTCCTCCCCCTTTTCTGCTCCTTCTCCTCTTACCTCTGTCACCTTCTCAGTCAAATTCTGTCTGTTATCTACATTAACACATGTAATCAAGTTATAAGCAATACTTGGGATCTATTCATTTTCTTTAATGTGATTTATATCTGTCTTAAATTTGTTAAATGTTGACTTTAAACCTTAACTCAGTAAAGGCCATCTTACACTGCCTGTATAGGCTCCCTCATCCGTTTCAGCTTGGAGTCACAGAAACACTGAGAGGTGAATGTGGTCAGCGGTGTAGCAGGCGTTAGTGCTGCTTTAGGTGAAGATGAGAGAGAGCTCCAACACTCGGGAAAGTCGCCTGCAGTGAGCTCAAGGTTGAAAGAACAAAGCCAAAGGACCACTGACATAATCTGACCATTGCAAATGAGATTCTCTCTCAGAATCATATTATTTCATGGTAGCTATTATAAAGGATATTGTAAGTATTGTGTACAGATGACAGGATATTTTTGAAGCATATATTTGTATTATGGGGTCACAAGTTGATTGCAAAGCAACAAGTCTGAGATTTCTCCTGCTGCCATTGGGGCCATGGTCACATTTTATCCGTCTCCCTAGTCACTGTATATGCTATGTCCTGTAGAAGGCCAGAACCCATTTATTGAGTGAATTAAGGTCACCATATTACACACCTACTTAAAATAGGTACTTTTGACCAAGTCGATGCAATTTGGAATTCTGATGTTAAATGACTTTAAATCTTCATATACCTGTGTCTTTCTAAGTATGTGTTTATTTTTATAATACCTCATTCTAAAAGACTTATCATTTTGAGGGCCGTCCCGTAAAGATGCTCTGTTAGAATCTATGGCTCTCTTTAAAGTTTTCCCGCCCCATCATTTTCAGCAGGCCCTAAGATAACGATGCTGTAAGGGCTTCCGTGAGGTATCATCGTCTCCAGTACTATTGTGCCATCTTTCCGTAGAACATTTAGAGTTTACAGATTGAATTCCATATGTAATTTTAAAGGCAGTTCTCTGTCACTTATGTGAAGCTGTTTTTAGTAGCGTGCACAAGATGAAATGCTTCAATTAACTTTTCTTGTGCACTGCAGATATTTTGAAGAGCATGTAATTAATCAGGGAAAAGTCACGTTCTAATAAATTAACATTCATGGTGTCGACACCCTTGACATTTTTGTCATTTCTTTCTTATTATCATTGAAGCTGTAGATCTCCTTACACTTCAACATATCAGCTCTGCCTTCTTCTTACGAAATGTAAGGCTTGGGAATGTTTTGAAGTGCTGAGGGTACTGCATTATTCTCTTTCAGTTGAATTAACATGGAGAATTTCCAGTTGAGTTCTGCAAGGGCATGTTTTGTTTTTTAACTATACTGTATAGACATTTCTACTATGGCTGTTCTCATAAGGTTTCATGTTTTACGTTTGATTTTTAAAATATATACATTTTTGAATACATAATATTTGTTTGTACAAATAAGTTTCTCTTATAAAATGCTTATATATGATCTTTATTTAGACTTGGATAAATATTTATCTTTTACATTGTCTGATATTTCTTAAGTTTCAGTATATTGATTACTGTTTAGGTTGAGAAGTTGCATTTATGTAACTTTTATGTCTGAGAATTTGCTTAGTTACCAATTACAAAATATTTTACAAAGCATTGCTGAGATCACTTATTTATTATTTGAAAATTGGAAAGTAGGCCCTTTAATAGAAAGTGTAGCTGCTAAACAGTAAGTAGGCAGTTGCTAATCATTTGGGGGACAGTTTTGAAATTACACAGAGTAAGAATACTGATGACTGTGTTATTTGAGAGATAAAGAATACTGATCATTGTGTTATTTTGAAAGATAAAGTGAATTCTATTACAATATTAAACTTTTATAAAGTACTTGAAAACAGTAGTTGATTTTGCTTTATAGACTGAGAGCTAGGAAAAGTATAATCTTGTTGCCTGTAAATCTAAATTCTCAAAGTCTAAACTGTATGCTGTTCACCTGTCTCAAATTTACGACCCAATGACTATTTAGGACCAGAATCTGGAGAAGAGGACACACACACACACACACACACACACACACAAATAGATCCCCATGTCTCAGCAACATGAATTCAAAAGATCGCCTTTATGCAGTCTATCACAGCAAAGCTAGTTCTGTACATGGTTAATGAATTTGAGTGCCTTTAGTTTGAGTACAAATCAACAAATTAGAGAGCCCATTAATTAATTAGATAATAGTCCCATTTTATTTTTTCAAGAAAATGCTAGATATATTTTAAGACACATATATGAACATGTGTATAAAACCACAACCACGATGAAACCTATGCCCTTTATGTAGCTTTATGATTTGTGTGTAGACAGGTCTTTTTTTTTAATTGTAAAGAGATTTAATTCTTTGAAACTCTTATAAAGAACAAATGCATTTGTTACTTGTGTAATTAAAATGAAGTAGGTGAATTTAGTTAGCATTCTTTCAAATAACTGAAACGTGGAGCTGCTCTGTCAGAGAGCTGGTTGCAGCTCTCCTCCAGGATCAGCCTCAAATGGCAGTGCTGTCGCATCCTCTGAACTGGTCAAGTGCTACTGAGGGTAAATACTGAAAGCCAAGGGCACTTCTGGATGCAAATATTAGCCTCACACTTACTGGATACTGTTTTAGTTGTCTGTAAAGTATTTTCTTAGTTCTTGCAGCTAAAATTCCAGGTAATGTGTCGTACTCTTACATGTGGGTGCTGGTCATTCATAGATTAAGATGTTCTGTGTAATGTGTTGTACTTCTACATGTGGGTGCTGGTCATGCATAGATTAAGATGTTCTGTGTAATGTGTTGTACTCCTACATGTGGGTGCTGGTCATGCATAGATTAAGATGTTCTGTGTAATGTGTTGTACTCCTACATGTGGGTGCTGGTCATTCATAAATTAAGATGTTCTGTGTAATGTGTTGTACTCCTACATGTGGGTGCTGGTAATTCATAGATTAAGATGTTCTGTGTAATGTCTTGTACTCCTACATGTGGATGCTGGTCATTCATAGATTAAGATGTTCTGTGTAATGTGTTGTACTCCTACATGTGGGTGCTGGTCATTCATAGATTAAGATGTTCTGTGTAATGTGTTGTACTCCTACATGTGGGTGCTGGTTATTCATAGATTAAGATGTTCTGTGTAATGTGTTGTACTCCTACATGTGGGTGCTGGTCATTCATAGATTAAGATGTTATGTACTCAATAATGTACATCAAGATGCTAAAATGATTTCTGGCAAAAACAAGGGAGAAATTGTAGCAGAAAATGGGAAAAGAAATATGAGTAGGAGTTAAAAATTATACATAGATTTTCTGTTCTGTTTCATATAGGACAAACAAGTCTTCCTTCCTTCCTTCCTTCCTTCCTTCCTTCCTTCCTTCCTTCCTTCCTTCCTTCCTTCCTCCCTCCCTCCTTCCCTCCCTCCCTTCCTTCCTTCTTTCAGTTTTTTGAGACAAGTTTTCTCTGTTTAACAGCTCTGGCTGTCCAGGAACTTGTTTTGTAGTCCAGGCTGACCTCAAACTCACAGAGATTAACCTGCCTCTGTTTCCCGAGTGCTGGGATTACAGGCATGCACCACCACATCCTGGCTATAAGTTTATTTCTTATAATAGCCTTATCATTCTCTTTTTAATGCTTATCAGTTTATGACTCCATTGAGTGTTGATCTGTGTTTTTAAATTTTATTTTCTGTTTTTATTTCTGTGTGTAGCATGTATGGGCATATGTGAGACCAGAGGTCAAAATTGTCGTCTTCCCCTATTTTTCTCTGCAGTACTGGTTCTGAGAGTAGCTCTCTCACTGAACCCAGAATTTAACTATTTGGCTAGACTGGCTGGCCAGGGAAGCTTTGGGATCTGCCTGTGTTTGCGTCCTCCAGAGCTAGGATTACAGGTGCATCCTACCACAACTGGCTTGTTTTATTTTTTAAAGTGAGTTCCAGGGATCTGAACTCAGGTCCTTCTGCCCTCACAGCAAACAGTTTATCCACTGAGTCATCTCCCCAGACCAAGGATTGCTAATATTTTGTGTGAACATGTTTAGACAAAACTTGTTTTTTGTAAGATGACTATGGTATACTATTAATAGGGTAGGGCCAGTGAAATAAGTTGAGACATTTGAAAAGGAAAGGAGGGGGGGATAAAGAGTAGAGGTGTGAAATATGAGAAAAACCAAAGACAAGTCAAGAAGAATTAGAATAGCAAACTTGTAAGTGAGGGAGAAAACCCTCCACTGGAATTGGTAAAATAAGAGCTAGTAGACAGTCAGATGGCAAATGAAATAGAATCTGTATCTCCTGTTCGTTTTTTCTCATAAAATGTAAACAGAAGAAAATCAGAATTTATTAGTCTTTTAAGGATCCTTCTTGCCTGAGTGAGGAATATGGCCATAGTGTGGTTGTGTGGAAGGCGAATGGGAAACCTCTGGATTTGGTGGGAAGAAGCAGGCTTCTTCAGATTGCCTGAACTGCAAGCTGGGAGGGTGGATGAAGACCAGCATCTTACGTGTTTGACCTAAATCACTAGCTAGGAAAAGCAGCATCAACGTTAAGAGTGCAAGGGTTGCAGATGGAGCTATTGGTGGACTGCTTGTCTTGTATGCGCAAGGCCTTGGCTCTGTGTCTAGTAGCACATAAACCAGGCACGGCAGCACTCGCCTGTCTTAGCTCTCAGGAAGGGGAACGAAACTCTGGAGGGCTGGGTGGAGGTCGTGGACATGCTTGCCTTTGATCCCAGCACTCGGGAGGCAGAGGCAGGTGGATCTCAGAGTTTGAAGCCAGCTCGGTCTACAGAGCCAATTCCAGGACAGTCGGGACTACACAGAGAACCCCTATCTCTAAAAACCAAACCAAAAAGATCAGGAGTAGGTCATTCTTTGCTACATAGCTAGTTGGAAGCCAGGCCAAGCTATGAGAATGGTGTGTGTGTGTGTGTGTGTGTGTGTGTGTGTGTGTGTGTGTGTGAGTAGCTAGCAGTATCTACAGAAGATTATCTAATGGACTGAACTGGTACTGTGACCAGAGGCCACCTTGGACTCATTGATTGGCTTTATCTTTTTCATAATGTGTTAGTACTATACTCTGTATATAAAATATCCAACTAGTGTATTCTGAAACTGACAGGGATGCCTTAGACATTGGTCCTGTCCCTCAGCTGCCATTTCTTCTCACCGCAGCATGAGAAGACTTTCTGGGAGCCCCAGGCTGGCTTTTACCCGTTGAAACATTTTTTTCTGAAATTAACCCTGTGTTAATTCATTAATAAAACTTTATGAGATATGAGATGAAATTTATGTGTTTTATACTGTGTAAATTACTGTGAAGAAGAGGTTCATGAGGCCCATAAATAATAAGGCCAAGTGGGAGTGATGGTCCAGGGCTTTAATGCCAGCACAAGGGAGGCAGAAATATGTCGATCTCTGTGAGTTTGAGACCAGCCTGCTCTACAAATTGAGTTCTAGGCTACCAGGACTACGTAGGAAGACCTTGTTGCAAAAATAACAAGTAAACAAATAAAAAAGTCAGGGATGTGCTTAACATGCTGAAGAAAACAATTTTTAAAAACTATTAAAAGTAATTATTTTATTTGTAAGACACATTTTGCAAAATCATTTCACAGTCTAAATATGATGTCCAGAATAGATTAAGCCTGATACTTTGCCCATCTCAGAAGACTCTACAGTTTTTGGGTGATACCTAAACAGCCTGTAATTTGTTACTGAAAAATAATTTAATCATATTTCTAAAAACTATAGAATTGAGTGTGTTTTCCTCTTTATCTTGATTCTTATTAAATGTGGGTATCCTGGACTGATATCATAGGGTCTCAGTTTGATTGTGAAACAAGGTAATAATGAGCATTAGAAATTATGGGTGGGCATTTTCTGGAGCGGTGATTGGCATTTGACAATTTAATACAGAACGATAGTTATTCATGAGTTGCTTATAAGAACTGTAAGTCGAGAAAAGCTGAATCAGGCTGTTGCTAAGAAGGACCTCATACCTCTGTTGGATTTGTATTATTATAAATGCTCTTCTACGAAAGAAGAGATTTTTGCTCTCTGCTTTTCATTAACATCCTTTTTTGAAAGTCTAAATCATATCTAAGAACTTTAACAGTATGCCTGTTTTGCTTTACATCTGTATGGGTGTTTTCAGGTAAACAAACTCAGGAATATTGTTTGAAACTAAATGCGAACGCAGATATAAAGCAGTTATTAATGCTGTTGTATTCAAATCAATTATTGAAGCAATGAAAACAAAATTAGCTAATTAGAGCAAATCACAAGCAAACCTGCGGTATTTGCATGGGGAATAATTGAAGGAGTAATTACGCAGTAGTAATGCGTTTCTTTTCAGGGCGGCGACTCAGAAGCTGTGTTTGGGGACAGGCCAGGGCTGCCAGACTTGTGGACCCTCTTAGCCTTGTCCACAGAGACTCACTTTTCTTTGCCTTTTGTTTTCTTCTTTACAGTGAGCTTGTTTGCTTACATACTGAGAAGTGGCAGGGAGTGAACTCCTGGCGGGACTCTGAAATCTCCAGGCTTTTCATACTAAGCATCCTGTATGCCTTGTCATCCCTTTGTCGCTTGTCTCAGAACTTTGTGTCGGACAGATGTCTGGTCTGGTTTTCCTCCTATCTTCTGAGGAATCAGGGACAAGATGGGACATCCTTCCAAAGATTTCCCAGCAGAGTATAGGTAGAGGTTTTTGGTTTTTTTTTTTAATCTGTAGACATTAACATGCCTTTGGTCAAAGTTACCAAGCACACATGTGATTGGTACGCATTGTCCAGCCTTTTGTTTTAGCGGTGACCTCTCAAAAAGCTGGGAAGAATTTGTCATCTCCTATTTTCTTACTCTCTTTATTTGGTGACTGTGGCAGCAGCTTATCTCTTTTGAAGGACTGGAAACCGTTTGAGGGCAGGGAAAATGGCCTTCTAATTTGTGTAGTTTGAGGGCAGCAGATGGAGTCGGGCTTTGGAGCTGGGGTCTGTATCTGGGCTGTGCAGTGTTCTGACTTCATTCACTGATTTGTAAAGTGGGACAAGCTGATGCTTCTCTTCTCTGGCTGTAGGGACTCATGAAGGGAACTTAGAAAGCTTTCCGTACAATGGCTAGTGCATTTCAAGACCCCCCCCCCCCCTTAATAAAAATTAAAGGAAATATGCCTTTTTTTTTTTTTTTTTGGTTTTTCGAGACAGGGTTTCTCTGTGGTTTTGGAGCCTGTCCTGGAACTAGCTCTTCTAGACCAGGCTGGTCTCAAACTCACAGAGATTCGCCTGCCTCTGCCTCCCGAGTGCTGGGATTAAAGGCATGCGCCACCACCGCCTGGCGAAATATGCCTTTCTTATTTACACGAAAGCTAGGTAACATGGTGCCCAAGTCTCTCAGGAAAGGAAGCTGTCTGTGGACTTGGTAATACTTGCAAGTTCATCTGTGTGAATTGGCTCAGTGAATTAAACACCTATCCTAGTTAGTCTAGATGCCACCTGATAAGTTACTTGGTTTGGTCATTTCAATTGCATTCTCTGTGGAGGACATCAGAGATCACATTATCTAGTTTGAAAATGAATGCACTCAGTGAGTGCCAGCTCAGCCTATCTTCTTCACACTCACCCAAGCAGAATACTCCATCGGAGTAGAAGTCCGGGTGTTTGGGAGCTTTATGTGGCTTCAAGAAGTCTTGCCGACAGCATCACTGGTGTTTAGAGAGTATCCAGATGCTCACACCCCTACTAAAAGAGCTAAATCAGCCCCCCCCGACAGTTTGGTTATTTATGGGTAAGAAGCATGAGTTAAGAGGTTGGGATTCTAAAAGTTAGAGTTCTAAAGTCATTGTTATTAGTCTTCTTTCCAGTGGTATTTCTAATCTCTCTGATTCAAGTTCTTCCCAACATAAATTGGCCCTTCAGTAAATACATGAAAAAGGCATGCAATAGTGCTGTTTTGGCTCAGTTTTTGTCTAGAATGTAGACATGAAAGATCACTGTAAAGCTTATGACTCAAACAGCTCTTCCTTGAAACTGTTGGACAGTTCTGTTTATGCTGGAGCGGGAGGCCAGACCTCAATTTTCCTCTGGCAATTGTGGTAATTATCACATCTGTCCATGATGTCATTATTATAATAGTACCTGGAGTGAGAGACACAGCCTTTCCCGAACATTTCCCCCATAGTTTCATCTTTCCTTGAAGTATTCTTTAAATGTGTCTAAACAATATCCAAGCGGTTTGTCGGATGAGCAACCATTATCTAGTCTGTCAAGATTCGCTAGAGTCGAAAGATCCAAAGCAGTGTGCCTCATTAGTGTAGAGAATATCGAATGGTGTCATTGTATGTTAACCGGGCATCTTTTCATTACATTTGTGTGTTTATGAGTGTGTGTGCTTGTGTGTGTGTGTGTGTATACAAGCACATGTGGGACAGTCACTGAACACCTTTCAGGAATGGGCTCCACTTCTTTCCTTCATCATGGGGTTCTCAGAAACAGCTCAGGACTTCAGCATCCATATCTCCCAGCCATCTCCCTGCCACGGGCTGTCTTAACCCTGAGTCTTTTCTACTCAGAACTTTTTTTTTTAAATGTTACAACAAAATTGTATGCTATTTGCAAGCTCATAAAATGTAATTTGCTTGGCATAAAGATCTGTGAATTAAGTCTTTAATATTTAACTGTTAACATTACATAGGAAAACAGCATATTTAATCCTAACTGAAGATTCAAGTTTGAGTTTGTAAATCTTTTGTAAAGCTGAAGTAGCAATTTAATGATAGTGGTTGTAAAGAACCCTGTGCACTAATAAATGTGTCATTTTCTGCTTGAGTTTTTTTCCTTGTTTTGATTTTGAGAGTACATTGAGTCACTATAAAATACTTTTAGCCACCATCTAAGTTTGTTTTAAATTATAATTAAAAAATTGGGTGACCCCTGATGACACTGACCAGGTTTTAGTGGACACTTCCAGTTCCGTGCTTACATCGACAACTCTGATTAAATGAAACAGAACCAAAAAAGATTGGGAAAGGGGCAGGTCTGGATGGGAGGTGAGTGTTGGTAAGGCCAGAAAGGAGGTAAGAGAGAGGGTGGAAGAGAGGAATCAGAATATATTATATATACTTGTATGAAATTGTCCAACTACAAATTCAGCTTTAAAATTGATTCAGTTCGATGGGCAAAACCAAGCAACTAAGAATGACTGGATAGTTCAGCATGCCCTTCCTGCTTTTTTTTCATTGTTAAGTATATGGATATTTGGGGTTTTAATGTGTCTTCAGGATCACTTGTCTGAATAGTCACAACTCTGGAAACTGATGCTACTTATCATTTTATTGCAAAACACGTATTGTTTTAAAAGTCCTGAGTTTCTGTTCCTACTGTATCTGTTGAAAGTCAAGGGGGTCATCCAGGAAGTTGGCATCAGCAATGAGAAGCCTTTGGTAGAAGTACGTGGTGTCATCTTCTCTAAGAGAAGGAAATGAAGGAATCTCCTCGCTGGAGGTCTTGTAGTCAGTGGGATAGAGAATCTGCTACTGACTTTCATCTACAGGCAGGCAGCCAGTCTGTCTCCATCAGCCGGTCCTTTCCTCTCATGGTTTCTATAGAGACTTAGGAAGGATTTAACAATGTAATGACCTCTCGTACCATTGCTTTCTGCAAACTAACAGTCCTGCACCGCCCAGTGAGTGTTTCCCAAGTAGCTCCTGAGTGGAAGCTGTCGTACCCTGCCTTGTCCTGTTACTTCAGTCTGCAGTCATTTAAGCCTACCATGGTGTGGCAGATTATGACTTCTGACTTCATTTTGCCCCGTTCATCACCAAGAATGTCAATAGTCCATAGACCTGGACTTGCTGAAGCCGGAGTCAGGTTATAACTCCACTGCTATAAATAAAGAGCAAACAAACTTTACATTGAAACAGAATAAATGAAAATCGGTTTTCAAAGTCTGGAAGATCCTCTTTACATTCATTCTTTTCTGGTTTGTTTTCCTTGACTTGGCAAGTCAGTTTTCCTCTCAAAACTCTTCCTGCATCTTACTTGAAGGTATTCTTTTCTTCACTCATTCCGTTGGTTGCCTCTTAACTGAAGCTCAACAGTTATGAATCCCTCTCTAGACATTCTTTACTAGCTATCCATTTTATTGCCTTAACACTGTCTGAAATAATTGAATTTATATGTTTTTTTTTCCCAAATTGAGGAGTATTACTAGTCTTGTTCACTGTAGTAACCTCAATATCTGCAGTACAGCAAGGGACACAGTAGAACATAAACATGGACTCATGGATTAGTTGGCTTCCTATCTTGACCCTTCGGTGAAAAGAATTCTCTTTAAGTCAAGCATGGTATATCCACTGTGAAGCCTGCACTGTAGAAATCTCTAAATAGGACCAATATCTCATGAGGGGAGAGTACACAGTGATAAGATGTCTAGCCTTGTGGCTTTAACCGAGCGTTCCTTTCTCCCATTTATCTGTGCATTTGCTTCATTTATAACACAGAGTGGGTACTTGTATGGACCATGGCAGTCCCTGTAGGTGTAGCTGCTTGGCGTAGTTTTGTAGAAGTAGTTAATACTGACTTTCAAGTTGTTCAGAGCTGGATTCAAGTGTTATTAGTAGATGAATTTGAGAATTTTCTAAACAGTTCCTTCAATTATATAAATAACAGTAATAATGATACCTATCTATCACATTTTAATAATTGTAGTGATTTGCATAAGTTTCGCCTATTTTCCAGCACTATTTTGTGTTTTTGCTTATAATCTGTAGCCATTTGCATCTGATTTTTCACACTTAGTACATGGGGTTCTCCAGGTCTGAAAGTTAAGCAAGAACTACTCAGTCTAAAGCACCATTTGTATTCCAGAGAATATATTTTTTCAGAATTGATTGTTATAATATTTAGACAATTCTTATTTGTTAACAAAACAAACGAGAAGCCAAGTTTGCCTTCTCTAAATTTCACTCTCCCAAACCTGTTCATCACAAACCCATTTTGTTAACTTTACACTGGTAACTTTATTTAGCTTTCCTATTTGATTTTATTTTATACTTAATAGGATTTTAATTATTATGGTTGATTATCATTGTAATTTAATGGTCTCATAGTACTTAGGAAAGTAAAGGCTTCATTAAAACAATCAAGTCTCATTTCTTTAGTTCCTTGGATGTTAGAGAACTTGCTTTTTTTAAAGTTAGTTAATTCTATGAAAAAATCTTTAGCATTTTAGAAGAGTGAATGTATATAACTTAAATTTTTTGATTAGGACATGAAAACAAGTATACTGTCAACTGTAACTACTGTATTTGGATTGAATTCTCTCTTTTCATCATATATATATATATATATATATATATATATATATATATATATACATGTTGCCCATCATAGCGCAGAGTGGGATTAACTGTCCAGAAGGAGGTGTTAGTATCTAAACCCCACAGCTGGAAAATATGAGCATTAAAACATTAATTGATTAGTACTTTTTCACAGTGATATCAGTGATTAAGGAGTGTTGGCAAGAAGTTTCTTAACTGTAATGGTGTCCCACTGGGTATATACTAAAAGCAATATTTAGCAAGAATTGTTTTGGGTTTAAACAGAGACCTACCTTTGTATCTTAGTTATTTCTAAAGCTTCTTATGCAGATCTGGAGAGAGGCTTGGTGCTAGACATGAAGCATAACTCTTGTCAGGGTCCCATTGACACTGTCTCCACAAACTGCCAGTAATGAAAGGCCTTTGGTAATTAATAAGCATAACTGTCTTCTACCTATTTTATTTACAGTTTTCATAGCCAATGAATTATAAGGAAAAGTCCACAAGGACTTGATTGTTCACCTCTCTAATAGCAATTTGCAGATGATAGGTGCTGTGGCTCTTGCAAACCAGGTCCTATAATAGCATTCGGTGTCAATAGCTGTTCCCCATTCTGTGTTGTGGTTGGGACCAGAGAAATAGAAAATTGGTCATTTCCCGGCAGATAGCAGTAAGTTTCAATTCAGGCAAAATGCCGCATGTACTGTGATAGGTTTATAATTATTACCTAAAGATTGATGGGTTTTTTGGTGAGTGTAAATTTGTGCAGCAGTAATCCATTAAGAAATCAATAATCAGTCCACTCTGATGTGTGGTTCCTATTCACAGTTATAAATGTGTGCCAGAAGCTGAACCTAATGTTTTTGTTTTGTGTGTGTGTGTGTGTGTGTGTGAAAGAGAGAGAGAGATCGAGAGAGAGATGATAGTTTACACCAACAAATAAAGAAATTTATGTATATATACATCAGTCTTATTTTTATGTGGTATGTGAATATGTTCATGTGTATGCATAAGTATTCATGTGCTTGTTCAGGACAAAGTGTGACATCAGGCATCTTCGTCTTTACTGTTTGAGACAGCGAACATGGAGCTCACTGATGGCTCCAGGCTGGCTGTCCATGGAGCCCCAGCAATGCCTGTGTCTTCCTTTGGCACCAGAATGACAGGCACACTCACGACGCTGCACCCGGCTTTCTCTGGTTGTTGCAGATATGAAGTCAGGCCCTGCTGCTTGGGCAGCAGACATTCTACCCACTGAGCCCTCTCCCCAGTCCATTATACTCTTCTTTTTTCAATCAAATGCCCCCAATCAACATACTTGTTTAAAAATTGGGTATTTTCCCAACCTTTTGGGATAGTTCCTTGGAATTCTTAAAGGTTCGTGTCTTTTTTTACTGTAGAGTTGCTTTGCTTAGTGTTGGAAGTAGTATTTCTATGCTTTAATTAAATTATTGTTTCTTTAATTTGGAAGTAATTTATAGCCACATCTACATGGTCAGGGAAGTTGAAGATTCATGTTTTTTATGTTAAAATTCTAACCTTAAAGCTCTGATCTCACAACAAGCAATGTAGTTTGCTTATAACCAGTACTGTTAAAGCACTGGGCTGGATGCCACTGAAGGAAGTGAGGCGTATTGCTTAACTGACCCTGCTCAGGGAGAAATAAGAGAGAAATGGGATGGGCCGAAGGCTCTGTGTGTAGCTCTGATCTGGAGCTAGAATTTTGATGTTAATGTGTGATCATGCTGGACATGATAAGGTGTGTGGTCAGCTTCACCCCACAGGCGATTGCAGCGTTCTACAGTCGGGGGTTCAAGAGCAATCAATTTAAGTAGAGATTATAAAACCAAGTGCTGTAAGAGCATACTATTGAGTTAAAATAGTCGAGAAAGATGTCGAGTAAAAAATGAAATTGGTCAGTTTCTTGCATTAGCGGTACTTAAGTACCCATCCATATCTTTTAGAGTGTTGTACTGGTGCATGCAAGTGTCTGTGTGTATTTCCCTTTTCTAGTGATAATGCCTACAGGGTGTGTACCAACTCATGCTTGATTTTTTAGCTTGTATTTTCATATTTGCCCCCTATTCTTTTCATCGCATGTCCGCTATACACTGAAGGTGTACGGTGGTGCCCTTCGCCCGCAGGCTTATTTGTTACTTATCTGATCTTTACCCTTGAGTATCTAGGTTGTTTCCAGCTCTCATAGGGACTGTCCGTGTCCATTCTTTGACGTACACCCATAGGACAACGTAGCTCAGCACTGTCAGGAAGCTGCACTGTGCCCGGAAGTCTTGCCATTTTGGTGGATTGTCTTGGGATCACCCCAGCAGTGGATGGAGTTCTGGCTCTATTGTTGTCGTTCTGAGCTTTGACCGCAGTGTTTCTTCGCGATTTTGGTGGATCTAGTAGGGAACAGTGATGTGCATGCATAGTGCTTTTTAAATTGATGTACCTAAAATCAATAATCTGAGATAAATCATTTCAGGTTTATTGGCCAGAAAGTCTTTGTTTAATTTCTGCCCTAGACAAACACTTCTGCCTTATTGTCCAGGAGAATTTATAATTTGGAACACGATTAAGAACTAAGAAAAAAGAAAGTACTGGTTTTCTTGGGGGGGACATATTTATTAAAGATATTTAGAGGATCTGAGTTACTGGATTAAAATTAGGTGAAGACTTGAATATCTCACACACTGGAGCGGGAGGGGCAACTAACCACACCCCGTCTACTTTGATTCGCTTGGTTCATCCTATAAATCACATAAGAAATCATCCTCAGGTACTGAGCACAGCACTTCAGGGGAGTTCAGCGGTTAATGAGAGCTTCACCATTAGACTAAGAAACTGCCCATCCCCTCTAACTATTCTTTTAGGAGAGCATGCCTATCTAGAAAATAGAAGCGACCAGCCAGGAATCCTGAAAGAAAAATAAGCTTTTCCTTAAAAAGGCGCCCAACTGGCGAACTGTGAGGAGTGTGGCTGGCTGTGTTGGGGCGAGGCATCGTGGACTTGCTGTCTTCTGCAACTGTCTCGAAGCTGCTGGCGGCGGTCTGCATCGCTCCACCGGTGTTTGTTGAGTTGTCTAGAAACTCACAGGCTAAGCCTGCTCCTGAGAAGAGGTGAAGTCCACATGTTGTCCTGTGTGAACTCGTTCAGGAAGTGCATTCCCTCCCTGAGAACCCCAGTCTGGTGGAGAGCAGGGCCAGTTTTTGGTGCGACATGTTTTTACACGAGTGATTATGCATGGTTGTGTGTGGTAGCCTTTGCTTTCCTCTCAGTCTGTCCCAAGAAAAAGATGGCTGTCAGACTGTTACGGAACGTTCTACAGACCCGGGTTTGCTCTTTAACGTGAGAATCCTGAGATAGGAAAATCCCGGGTGTCCTTCCCTTCTCCTAGAATGCCAATTTTTGAGGGAATGATTGATCCCCCTTTGCTCCGTACCTGTGAAATCATGTTTTAAAACATCAGACTTCCAAGTTCTGGAATACAACTTTGTGTGTGTGTGCACGCACGTGTGTTTGTGTGTGTGTGTGTGTGTGTGTGTGTGTGTGCATGCGCATGCACGTGTGTGTTAATTATTTGTCTCCACTGAAAATAACCCTTGAATGAGACACTTGGACACGACCCCAAAGGTCATTTAGAACAACTTCCTAAACAAAACAAAAATGTCCTTGACAGCATTGGTAGCAGGTGGGCACTGCAGTTTTACTTGAAGGTTTCCAGTGTTAGCAGTAGTAGATTGTCACATTGTGACCAGCTGGGATTCCTAGAAAGCCCTTTCTTATGGCCTGCCCTCCTCTGCCTTCCCGAATGCCACTGTTTGTGGTGGTTGTTGTTGATTTGTCTGTCTTAGCGCATGTGAACCAGGTTGCCCTGTAGATTTTTTTTTAATAAGTTTGAAATAACCTTTGTGATTTAAAGACTTATTTCTTTATTAATTTCTTAAGAAAATAATAAGATAATAGCTTCTTATGATAATAATTTCTTAAGGAAATAATAACACGTAAACCCTGGTTCATGTTGTCTCTTGGCACCTTTTTCCATATAGTTGCAAGTAAGTCAAACCAGTATGGCAAAGAGCAAAAGCTAGATAAATTCTGCATGTTTTCTATAATGTATATATTTATTTATATTTTATTTATGTTACTCTTAGGGATTTTAAACTTAAAGTTTTTAGATCTTGGACTTGACAATTCAAATTTAATTATAGCTAAAATAATCTTTTGCTTGAAAGCTGTGCATGTTTTAGAGACAAATGCCATGTTTTTATTTATAGTGTAGCACCTCTGTCTGTAGATGGGAGTTCTAAAACCAAACACTTTGTGACTTAAAAGCAGTACTTAGAAAATAAAGGGAGAAACCACGTGGTGGTGGCACAGACTTTTAATCCCAGCACTTGGGAGGAAGAGGCAAGCAGATCTCAGAGTTCTAGGCCAGTCTGGTCTACAGAGGGAGTTCCAGGGCAGCCAAGCTACCAAAAAAAAACGCTGTCTTAAGAAAATTAAGAAGAGGAAGAAGAAGGAGAAAAAGAAGAAGAAGAGAGTCAGAGACAGTGACGAAATGTTCCTCCCTGAGGGCTTCCTTCAGCATAAGATGTGGAAATGGACCACACTCTTCCAGCTGGCATTTCTTAGGGCAGATTCCCAGGTGAAAAACGTTAATACCAAATTTCTAAAAGGCTTCTGGTCACAGACTTCTGTTCCTCTGAGGATATCAGCAGTGTCTGAATTGGCTTACCACTTCGTATCTCTCTCTCTCGCCTGACTGCCCGTTTTACCGATCCCTTATTTGATTTGCTCTTGTCATTTGATATGGAATTGTGCTGGGAAGCGTGTTGTGTGCTCAACTTAGCTGTCTAAATCGTTATTGTGGTGACTTGCTCACATTTTCCGCCCGCCTTCCTGGCCACCTATGGCAGAACCCAGTGCTCCGCAGGGTCCAATCTCTTTTGATTAACCAGGCTAAGTTTCGTCAGGTGTATTTTTGCTTTAGTTTGGAGAATTGTATCCTTTGGAGATTCACTAGTTAGGAAACGATCAGTTGCACACTCAAGAGCTCCACTAGCCCCTTGAATTATGCCACTGCAGCGTGCTGAGGATTCGTGTGTAAGGTAGATGCTGTCTGGATGCCTCCCAGCATGAAAACATTGTGGACTCTGGGGAAAGAATGACTCTCACAACCACGCTCTTTGAAACAGTTATGTCGGGCTGGAGAGATGGCTCAGTGCTTAAGAGCACTGTTTGCTCCTTGAGAAGACCCCAGTTCAATTCCCAACATCCACATGACAGCCCATAATTGTCTGTAACCCTGGTTCCAGGGAATCCATGTGGTACCAAGCATGTATCCACATATATATGCATGCAGCCAAAATGTTCATATACATAAAATAAAATAAATACACTAAAAAAATAGTTATGTCACGAAGCCCTGTTTGCCATTTTGCTAGCTCATAAGAACCACCTAAGACAGATGGCCCTGAAAGGTGAGGGTTCCCAGACCTCACCCCAGGTATTCTGAATCAGAATCCTCCAGGGAGGAGCCGATGACTCCTACCTGGATCATCAGTCAGACGGGTTTGAGAACCCTTATCAAGCAGCGTTCCATGTCCGGGATGGGAAAGAACCCGACAGCTGCAGTTGCTGGAGACTGTAGCATGCACCAGAGAGCGGCTCTGGATTTGCAGCAGTCAGTGGTAAACCATGACTGAACTAGGTCTTTAGAGTTCTCGGTAGGGGGTTTATACGTCTTTAGTAAGAAAAAATAAATTAAAATGTAAATATGTATTGCCTGTATAGTTTTTTGTTCTAATAAGCAAAATCTCTCCTTTTTCCCCTCCCTCCGTCTTCTCCAACTCTGAATCTTCCTTTGCCTGCCTTATTCTTTTTTGGTTTTTGTCTTTTCCTGACTTTTTGTTTGGTGTGTTATCATACTGTCCTGTGTAATATTTTCCTGCTGAGTCTGATGAGACTGAGTATTTTTTTCTCTCTACCTCTCAGTTGTTGATGAAAAACGTACACATGTTCCTGTTTCGGCAAGGGGTGGGGATGAGGGAAGTGGGGGCCGCTTGTGCATCTGTTGACACTTCAGAAATAATCAGTTTAGATTTCAACAGCTGATTAGAGCATGCTTAACCAAGCTGAGAAGTTACCCTTGAGAATGACAACAGGGGTTATTCTACTTAGATTTCTAAACAGCAAATGCAATAATGGCAATTTTAGGCCAATTCTGAGGGTATAACTGGCCTGCTATTTTTTTCTTTATTGGACCATATAGCAACTTTTAAAACATTTACTGTCCCGTAATATACAAATCATATACCACAGTCAGAAACTACCCAATGAGGTCCCTCATCCATAGCAGCTCTACAGATGTCAGGAAGAGTGCCGGTAGAAGTCTAGGAATGTCTTAGACGATCTTCTGCAGCTTTGGGGACTCTAGCTTCCACATTGAATTACTACTGAATGTAAGAAATACACCCCATGGTGTCAGCGTGGCACCCAAGTACTGATTAGCCCAAGATAGGAAGTCATAGCCCCACGACCTGCAGCCAAAAGGAAAGGAGAGCTGCGTGGTTTAAATGAGTGTCTGCAAACACTTCCCTGGCTGACCTTCTCCGGTAGTCCGTAGAACTAAGTTAGAAATTGTATCAGGGAACCGAATCAAATTGATAGGGTGGAAAGGCACTTAGGAAACGCCATCTAGAGAAAAGAATCTACAGGGTGATGGCCACAGGCTAATTAGCAAGGGCTTTTGAGTAGCTGACAAAAATAAAACACTGTATATAGGCTAGGGACATTGAAATCGCCCTTTAAGTAGAGAGGAATTTTGCAGGATGAGATCGCAAATTAGAAAATTAAATATTTGAATATTTTAGGTGTGGGTTTGAGACGTTCAGGCAGGTGTAATGGTTTGCAAATGATACCCATATAATTAAAGCGCAAGATAATACCGACTGCTGAGGAGGAATTGGAGGCTGTCTGCCTTCTAGTTAAATTCATAGAATTACCATTTTCCTTCTATAATCTTTTCATCATCTATAATAAAATCTGTTTGCTATCCCCTTCCTGAAAACGTTAATGACTCCTTTCACGTGTGACATGAAGTCTGATACTCTCCTTTGTGTTTTGTTCCGCGCCCCCTGTTAAACATTCATCTTTATCTCCTGAAATTCCCTCATTCTGTGCTTCCAGCCAGACACTTGCCATGCCTCGTACATAATGTGTTCTTTCACGTTGCTTTATTGTTACCCGGACCTCCTCCTTTCCCTGAATTTCCACCCCGTTTCCCATCTGTGTAAACTCCAGTACTTCTCTGGACTATTAGTCACCCCCATGGTCCTGCAGCACCACGCATGTGTAGTCGCCATTATGGTATTTGTCATGGTGTATTGTTATTGTTTTATGGTTTTGCCTCCTGGGATGGACTTTGAGATCTCCACGGTAGATTCTACCGTCTTCACTCTCTGACCTGAGTCTCCCTGCCTGTGTACCTCGTACCGAGCGGGGACAGTCTTCTGTAGTGCCTCTGCCCAGAGTGTACCCAGCCTGGGAGAGGGACTGAGGTCGGGACTATTTGAGGAGATAGTTGGAGTGGCTTCCTTAAGGGAGGAAAAGAAAGAAAAGGGTGGGACTCGGGCTTCTGTAGCACGGTCTGTCTTCAACAGCAAATCCTTTTTCCAAACAAATAGCTGCCCTATCACTTAGGTCAAATGGGTAAGGTTTCTCCTTCCCAGGTTAGGCTGCTCCTTCCTCTCTGGAGGCCTTCCTGAGTTCTTGGCACTCCTGAACTCATTAGCAAAGTTTTCCTGCTTTGTCATCTTAGGGAAGGTGAGTTCTGATCTGAGTTGATCTGCCCTTGGGGCCACAGGTTCCAGTAGAGAGCCATAGAGTTGGTGACCCTTGGATCCTGATCACAGTGCAGACCAGTCTTGCCCTCGGTGCTAAGAGCTTGCTTTGCGTTAAAGTGGAGCTCACCAAGATGGGTATGTCTGCAGCCGCATCTCCAGTAGGCTAGAGTATTAACAAGCAGATTCCTACAGACTTCCTTCTATGTGTCATCTGTAACAGAATCACAGTGGAACACCCTTTCTTCTTTGTCCTTCTCATGTTTCTTCTCTCCCACCCTTTCATCTGTCCTGTTTGTGCTGGCTCATGGCTTTCGTCGTCTAGTGAAACTTCCTCTGGCTACACTTAGGGAAATGGTTCAGCTTAGTCATTTGCCCTTTGTCAAGCTGACCTATTTCATTAAAAACAACAAAACAAAAAAAAGGGGGGGAAAGAATAAAGAGGTTGTGGTGGGATGAGTCCTTCGAAAGCAGGAAGGGGCATGCCAGGTTGCCCCAGCTGAGTGCCAGCATTGCCCTAGCAAGGGTTATATGTGGAGTCCTATATAGAGGAAGCTGACGCTGATAATTCTGTGAATTTTCTTTGGGTTGCTTTTAACATTCTAATTTTTCCTCCTTCCCTCCCTCCCTCCCTCCCTCCCTCCCTCCCTCCCTCCCTCCCTCCCTCCCTTCTCTCTCTCTCTCTCTCTCTCTCTCTCTCTCTCTCTCTCTCTTTCAATAAACCCACTTCCCCTCAGGCTAGAGAGATGGCTCAGTGCTTGATGTAGCCAGGTGGTGGTGGTGCATGTCTTTAATCCCAGCACTAAGGAGGAAGAGGCAGGAGGATGTCTGTGAGTTCGAGGCCAGATTGGTCTACAAGAGCTAGTTCCAGGAAAACTGGGGCCATTACACAGAGAAACCGTGTCTTGAAAAATCAAAGAGAAAAAGAGAGAGGAGAGAGAAAAAAACTTGATGTTCTTCTAAAGGGCTGAGTTTGGTTCCCAGCACCCATACTGGGTTGTTCACAACCACCTATAACTCCTGCTCCAGGAGATCTAACAGAGGCCAGGAGACGATGCAGACACACACCCACACAGAGGCATAAACAAAAAAAAAATGTTATTTATTATTATTTTTAAGATAGGGTCTCACTATGTAGCTCTAACTGTCCCTTTCAAATCATGTCTGTAGGTTCTGGGCACTCTTCTCAGCTTTTGATTATGTCTTTGAAGATCTCAAGGCGGCTGATTGAGGCTGGGGTTATTAGAGATAGACATAGTTTATGCTGCTTTACGGTGTGTGTGTGTGTGTGTGTGTGTGTGTGTGTGTGTGTATCTGTCCCTAGAACTTTCGGCAACCCACACCAGAGTAGTAAATCTCAAATAATAGGAATTTCGGTTGGCATATTATGCCAAGGTCTTGAAAGAGATTTTATGGCATTGAACAATGAATAAAATTAGTAAGATTAATTCCTTCCCAGTCCAGAGGTGGCAGTACCACATCTGAGTTCAGGTTACAAAAGTGTCAGATAATCTTAGGATCCAAAACGTGAGTCCTTGACTACTTTTTGACCTTGTACAAATAACCATTTGTTGGAAAAAACAAACAAACAAAGAGCAAAAATTAAAAGAAAACAAGAAAGAAATGAAAGGTGTGAAACAAGAATTTTGAACTAATAATCAGATTAACAGTTACTTTCCTTAGCTTGTTTTGTTAGTGCTTTTTATTTTTGTGAATATAAGAACCCTCGAGTTATAGTTTTATAAATACAGAACAGACTTCTTCAAATATTGTATGACTATAACTGAATATTACGTAAACAGGTCCTTAGCACTGTCAGGAGGCCTCCTTTAGCCTGTCGCCCACGCCAAGCAGAGCCCAGTCTTCTCTACTGTTAAAGATATGTGCTTAGTAAGAATTGTCGCTGGCTAAGATTCTTCCATAGAAGAGAAGTTTGACAATTTTGATAAGTCTCCAAAAGCCAGAGCTTCTAAATATCCTTCAAATATAAAAAAAAGCCACAGTTATAAAAACAATAGATCGTGAGAAGATATAGCTCCGTTTTCTGCAGATATCCAGTGTACCAGTCCCAGGGAGGCGGGAAAACCTGGTTGATGGGACCGGTGTACTGAATAGCCTCTTAGTTACTTATAAGCTACGCTCAAATACGTTTTCATTTTGTCCTGGTTATGGAGGTACGTGCACCGACCCCTAAGCGTTAAGACTGTGCGACAGATGGTTTTGTGTTAGGGCCTAACCCCTAAATTTAGATGCTGATGGTGTTTGAGCCTTCCCAGAGACAAGTCGGGTTGCCAGAGAGTTCATGAGGGTGAGACCCCATGAGGGAGTTCGGGACTACACAGGGACACTGAGGCCTGAGCTCTCCATATTCAGAGCATGTGATGTCTCCCAGTATTCTGTGATGGCCTTAGCTCTCGCCACATGCTGCTCTGTGTGGCTTCCCAGACTCCAAATGAAGACAACTACATTTATTTTTTTGCTAAATTTCCAGATTCATGGTTTCTGCTTTAGTAGCATAAAATGGACTTAGAAAAACTGTGCACTAAAAGGAAAGAATAAAAGCCCAGTTTCTCTCTTGAATATTAATAAACAAAAAAGAACAAAGAAAAGATTTTTCCATTTCAAATATTATTAAAGTGGCTTTACTTCCCAAATAACCAAATGAATGAATTAATTCATGTGATAATTTTCTGATTGGTGGAAATAAGAGAATTATGCAAATCAGCACTACTTTTTTAGGAACTTGAGAAGTATATTTTTCTCTATTCACAGTCAAGTGGAGAACAGAGGTTAGGTAATTGGAATTCTGGTCAAGACTGGCGTGGTGATGCACACCTTTAATCTATCCACTTCGGAGGGTGTGAGGACAGTGGGTTCTACATTGTGAATTCTCTCTCGGTCAGCTAGGGCTACATAGTGAAACCCCGTCTTAAAAGGGTAATTCTGGTCAGAGTCGCGGTGAGTTGTCAGGCGCAGAATGATACCTCCCAGACAGACAGTGTGAGAGTGTGGTTGGATTGGGAATGGGTGGTGAAGTGTATTCAGTTGCAGGGAGAAGCTAGATGTTCCGGGAACTGTTGCCCCTAGCAGGGGGACTGTGAAGTACTATGGTGCACTGTATACTGTGAAAAGCTAGACTAATGTATTGCATTTCTTCATTCTTCTTTCATATATTATATCTTGACCACAGTTTCCCCTCCCTTCTCTCCTTGTGGGAATGATGTATTTTTAATGTTTTTCTGCATTAAAAAAAACCCCACACCTTTGGGGGATAGCTATGCATATCTTGACTTAAAAATTTGCAATGTATACAAATATCAGGATATCACATTACCATTAATATGTATAGTTTTCCCATTAATATAAATTAAATAATGACAAAACCAATAATAATATGATGATGATTGGTGGGCGTAACTGTTAGGGACTCTGGCAAAGTAGACGTCTTCATTGTTGTACGTTTGTATTAATGTGTTTGCTACTGTTATCATAAAAGTATTTGAGGCTAGGTAACCTAGAAATGGAAGGAGTTAGTTTACCTTCCAGTTTTGGAGCTTTGGGTTCCGGGCTTGCTGTCAGCTCAGGTCTGATGATGGCCTCACCTGCTCCATCGTTTCATAGTGTATAGTATCTTGGCAGGTGGGTGTGTAAGCAGGAAAGGTCACAGGGAGAGATCTCGTGGTGAGATAGGAAGCCAGAGACACCAGGGAGGGGCAGTCTTTGAAAACTCTCCCAGGAGAGCAGAGCAGTTCCATGAGAACTGCCTCACTAGCTTCTGAGAAATGCACCCCCCATGATGTCCCGACTTCCCACCAGATCCACCTCTTCATGGTTCCGTTGCCTGCGTCATTGGCACACCAGGCCACACTTTCTACTTGAACTCTTGGCGGTAGATCAAAGGTAATCCATAGCTAAACGATCTAAACTCTGCTCCACTGACATTTAGTCCTGAGTAGGGTCTCAGGAGTTCTGGACTAGAAACTCTCATCTTTCCCGTGCTTAAATACAGGCGCTTACCAGTGCGATGATTTTGACCAGTTGCTCTACAGAGTGCACAAGGCTCCTCTTGAGACTTGGGAGGATTGATTAGCATGAGGCACTAAAGCTGATAGCAGCAGCTTTGGGGCATGCCATGGTGGCACCCAGTAGGTGTTGCAGGTGAGGCAGTTTGGAGGCTGCTGGAAGCACATAGCCACTCTGAGGGCTCACTGAGTTCTGGATGCAATGTTATAGTATTTGCTTATCTTTTTGTTCTCAGGCTCTTAGTCTTCCCATGAACTTAGTTTATTTCATAGTAAAGCACAGATTGTCAAGATGCTTAAAATTTTGTCGCTTAATCCTTCTCCATACATCTTTTTGATGATTTTGAGTCATTTTGAGCCACCCCAACTCACATCGGGCATTGTGTGGCATGTACTTTCACCCACTAAGCCATCTCACCAGCCCCCTAACTTGTATATTAATGATGCAGACGTTATTATTAGTATTTCAGTAAGATAAAGGTATATTAGTTAAGGAGTAAGACTTTTATTTTGTTAACAAGTGTCACTAGCAGAAGGATAGCTGTAAGTTCAGCACCAGCCTGTGTTCTGCAGAGATTTAGGATAGCCTGGGCTACAGAGCGATCTGCAGAATGATAAGTGGAAGTTCTTATGTGCTGTGGGAGGCGTGTCCTAAACACTCTCCATAACATTCCTTTAAATGTTCCAGGGATGTCCATTTGAGTTATTTTTCTATTCCCATGTAAACACAGGACAGGAAGGGGATATATAAAAGAAAAATTTCATGGTATGATTATTTTTCTTAACATTCGACATTCTAAACATTTCTTGTTTTGTTGCTAAGCATGTGTATAAACAGCTGCAGATTGTTGTTCTAAGATAATAAATCTAGCCATACATAATTTTTGTGCTCCTGCAACTAAAGGAGCTTAACATTTAATGTGCTGTTAATGTAATATTGTTCTGTACATGCAATTTTAGGAACTAGAAAGACACTAACTATGATCTAGTGTTTCTTCATGTGCAGTGAGGCCCAGCTGGTCCTAACACTTCTGAGAGTTTTACTTTGTTTTGCATATGGCCTTGATATTTGTTTTGCCATGAGAATACTTTGACTTTTACATTTATCAGTTGTATTTTAAAAGATGGCTTTTGGCTTGTATGGGACAAATAGCCTCATAGCAATATGCATTATCTGTGACAGTAACTGGGATGGCCTTGTTGAGATGTGCCCGGTTTGAGTCACGTGGTGCCTTCGCCTCTTCCCTTAACTTATTTTTAAGGCAGGAGATTTGAGCGACGGATCAGTTTCAGGGTGTGAGCACAGGTCTCTGATTATAATTCAGGAGATATGTGGATCTGAAGTTGATGGGCAGGCTGCCTGGCTAGCCAGGGAAGCTTCCAGTATGTCAAGAACCTGGACTGATTAGTGCTATCATTTGGAGAGACCTCACTACAAAAACAGGCCCTTTCCCAGGGTGGCAGAAAACAAAGGGAAACATGCCACTTGAGTTTAATGCTGTCGTTGTTTCAACCTTCTAACATTCGGTCTGAGAACCTACTTAGGAGGATTCAAAGAGTTTATTGTCTCCTCTAGTCACCACTAACTCCCCCCTTCCAGTTTCAAATTAGGACCATTTTATATTTAAGGTATTAAAATATGTACGTTTAATTCCTTACACCAACGCACTGGCTAAAACTTCAGGGAGCTTATTGATGATTCTTTGAGTGAATTAGGTTAAGGTCTACACAGCAACACGAAGCATGACTTACTCTGTATGATTTAGCCAGCCGTTTCATAGTTACCATGCTCGTCACTGTGACTTTGCCTTCATTCAGCCAGATGGGATGCTTCCCTTGCGGCTTTGAAGGCTTACCATGCATTTGTGTTCATCTTGGAACGCTTTCTCCGTCACGTTTATGCTTTTGCTCCTGAAGTGGTCCATGGGTTGACCAGTTGCACTGAATCAGATGTTACAGAGGGCCTTTGCATTTTCTCAGTGAGACTTTTGGGAGAATTTCTTACTTGACAACCTGAGTTTCATATTCTTTCCCACTCTACTGTGGGGAATACATACAGTGTCAGAGACAGAACAGATCAATGGATATGATCGCTCTCACGTTTCTCAAGGCTGCCCAACAGAGACTGAGGTGGCCAAAAGGAGAGGGGAGGCTGGGTTGTCTTAATATGTTATTTAATTAAAACTATGGTGTTAGTGTAACACTTTATATTGAGATTCTATCAAATGTAAACTATTAGAGCATCTGTTCAAATCAACAAAACAAGCCCATTACACCTAAAGCATGCGGTATTTTCTCTCCCTTTCTGTTTCTGACACAGACAGTGTTCACTTTAGAGCAGTGTTTCTAAGTCTGTGGATCACGTCCCTCACAGGGCTCTCACATCAGATATCCTGCATATCAGATATTGACATTAGGATCCCTAATAGTAACAAATTTGCAGTTATGAAGTAGCAGCAAAATAATGTTATGGTCATGGGTCACCACAGCATGGGAACTGTCCTAAAGGGTTACAGCGTTAGGAAGGCTGAGAACCACTGCTTTAGAGGAAGGGTAAATGTCTCTGAGAAAGAAAGCACATTTCTCTTACAGGAAACTTTTGTTTGCCAATAGGATTTACTGAAAACCCATTGGAGAGTTTCATTCTGCTGGCATTTAGATTCTGAGACTTGGGGTTGGGTGTTGGAGAAATTCTGGAAGACACCCAAGGGCAGAGAGCATGGTTTAACCAGATGTATTAGGCCTAGGTGGTATTGCAGGTATATTAGGAAGAGGCACCATGTAGTATTACAGGTATATTAGGAAGAGGTAGTGTTTTGGAGGCAATGAGATAAGTGTTCTGCCAACTTTGCTGGCACTCCGTGTCCTTGTGATAAGTATAAAAATACCTATTTACTTTTATTTCTGTCAAATATATGTACCTCTGCCTCTCCTTGCTCAGTGTGTGCCAACTTCAGGAATATAAGTCCAGTCTGGTTTAGGTACATGGTAAAACAAACAAGCCCCTGCTTTCACCCAGTGTCTCCTATAGAAAGGGAAATAAATTTGCCAAAGTTCGGTAGATGCGATTAAAAACAAACACATTTCTCTACTCCCAAGTAGGTTAACTTTTGAACATGACTTAATTTTTATAGAAATAGACCTTTGTTTTATTACATATTTATTCTTTAGATTGTACCTGGAATTAGAGTAGTAAGCATACACGCCAAAGGCAGCTTACATATCAATACTGCTTGATACATACTTAATGGGTAGATGCCAACAAAGAGACACAGCAGTGAAATTATGTCAAATAAAACTTGTTTCTGTCATCTCTAAACTTCGCTTTAGGCTAGAGCTGGGATATTGGAAGTTAAAGTAGAAATGAGGTTACCCCCTTTCTCCAGGCTGGATTTGAGGTTTCTTCATCGTTAAATACCATGAAGATTAGGAATCTCCCACCCCCATTTCAGGACAGATCTGGAAAGCGACTCGGTGAAGCTGTGGCAGCAACACGCTTGGGTGTGGTAGTCTAGGGAGACACCTAGGAACAACTCACTTTCTATTATTGTGGGAGTGATCACTAGGTCCTGGTTTGCCTGTGCTCTGCCCACCTTGTGCTCGTCTCTCTCTGCTTCCTCTGGAATCTTCTGGGCATCTGTAAATTTGGAGAAGTAAAGCTTGCTTCTGCCTCCCACGTGGGCTGCTGACCTACTCACTTCATGACTCCAGCCATTCCGGTGGCAGTTCAGGTGAGGGATGGTGAGCTCATGGATTCCAGGAATTGGATGGATACTGAGTTCCTTACACTGTTGCTAATGGCAGTCCCTTCCACTACTAAGTTAAAGTCTGAAGGGTACAGGAGCAGTAAGGTTCCGGCAGCCGAGCAGACAACTGTTGTCTTATCAAGTGTACAGATTTGAAATCTGGAGTATAAAATTCTCTCTGCGATGCCAGAGAGCCTTGTTCACTACTGTGTAATAGTTAACAAGCACACGGTGTAGCTAATCAAAAAGTATGCAATGTTTTAAGAATGAACAGGTAAATTAATTTCTTAGTATGTTTAGTGGTTTTCACGAAAGCTTCAGATAAAATGACTCTTCTTGTGCGGAAAGGGGGAAAAAGAGGAGGCCTTGTTGTTTATTTAATCCAGCAACTGTTCATTCCTTAGAAGAAAGGTGCAGTTCAAGTCTAGCTTTAAAACAGTCAGACATTTGGATCTTGTTGGCATACTTGCAGTTACTTTTATTATAATATGAATAATTTCCATTTTTTAATGTTTTGTTTCTTTCAGAATTTATACTTGAGGAATGTTGGTTACCATTTAACAACTGTAGACATAAGGGATTTTTTGTTTGTTTGTTTTGTTTTATTTTGAGACAGGGTTTCTCTGTGTAGTCTTGGCTGTCCTGGAACTCACTTTGTGTACCAGGATGACCTTGAACTCACAGAGATCCTCCTGCCTCTGCCTCCCAGGTGCTGGGATTAAAGGCGGGCACCACACACACACACACACACACACGCACACACACACACACACATACACACCTCCTAACAAATTCTCTCTGTGTTCAGTAAATGAGAAGAAATGAAGGAAATGAAGACTTTTCTGTTGTATTAAAATGTATTTACAATCTATCCAAAGGCTGCAGTATTTATGGGAAAACACACAGGTATGTTCAATAATGTCAGAAACAAGACCAGTGGTGGTCATGTTCTTCACTTCCTTTAAATGCTACTCTGGCAGAAATTGCTAAAGTAGTTAGAATTAAAATAGCCCTAAAATATTGAAAGGCAATGGTTTATAAAATATGTTACAAATGGCAAGGTTTTGAACCCATAAACTTCAGATAAGCAGTTGAGTGACAGTTCTTAAACAATAAAACAATTCAGTATAAAGGGAATTCAAAATTAAAGAACATCTCCTGCAGTAATTTATTTTATTGTATGAAAGGATTCTTAAGACTGTGGAGTAATGGTGTATTATTTGACAGGTCAATGTGCCTGCATCCAGATCTCATAATGAACTTCAGGATAAGTTCTGAATTGGAACAAATGTAAATGAAAAATCGTAACTTGTTTTGTGAATAAAGAAATAATCTTCATAATGTGTCCCATTTCCTAGTAATTAAGAAGATAACTAAGGGAATTTTGGTCAGATTGTACTAACACACAGTTCAAAGAACTACAGAATTGGCTTTTACCCATGTAAAGAGACACTTGGCTTCATTCAAAATAAGAGGAGCCACGCGCCAGTGTACAGCACAAACGAAGGCCCTGTCGTATGGAATACCCTGTTGGCAGAGCTGCAGGGCACCAGGGATTTTCACACACGGTTGACTGGAGTCTAAACAGATGCAGTGTGATAGGAACACATGCACACAGTTTAGGTGTTCAATATTCTTGTTAAATGTTGGTTGTACAAATGTATTAAACAGTCAACCTCGGGCATTGTGTGGGGTGTACACAAAGAGAAGAATCTTACAAGACTGAAAAGAGTTCCAAAATATTCCTAAGTCAAAAGAGAGCCCAAAATAAAGGGGAAGAAAAATTTAGTTATATTTATGCAAAAGAAAAAGGGAAACATTTGCCTGAAAGGTCTATAGAAAATGTGGAACTATGCACCTGAAAGGGCTTCTCTGGAAGCTCAGTGTCATTTCCAACCTCGAAAGAGGAAAGAAAAGGCCAAGTAAGGAGTGACTGGCGTCAGCACAGAGGGAGCATTAGTGTACCTCGCCGTTCCTTGCCAGTACCAGCTGGAAGGATTTGGTGAGCTACATGCGTTTGCCCCCGACACTCACACCCACTTTAAATGTACATTCTTCTCAATCAAACCACTCACTGATAGTTTATTTCTTTTGTGTGTTCAGTGGTTCTGATTACATTTTATGTCTTGAGTCCTTATATTTGCATGCAGCAAGCAACTTCTCTCTGTGCACAAGGCGTGGTCTGAGAACAGTATCTGTGGGAGGGCTTGGGATGCAATTCAGTGGTGCAGCATGTGTGTGCACAATGTGTGCAAGGCCATGGGTTCAAATCCCAGTATAACTACTTAAGAAGACTGGAACAGACTGTTTAGCCAGATGCCGCCTAGTGGCTTGTGCTTGTAATCCCAGCACTCGAGAGGTCATCGAATAAAAACTACCTCAAATTTGAGGCCACCCTAGGCCACAGCATGAGACCATGCCTGTAAGATTAAAATCCAAACCCAATAACACCACTACCATAAAACCTCAGCAGCTATGTAAAAATCAAGACAGATACTCATTTTCCAAAACCATGAGGCATTGTTATAGAGTCTGTATCTTTGGAATCTAGAGAGTTCAAAATCTTTATGAACTTGATCACACTCTGCTTCATCTTGCAAACAGCGTTGCTGGGTTGTTCTGTTGTGATGTGACGGCAGTAGTGGTTGGTGTTTGTTAGAGTTATAGTACTATAACTCGCTCTCTTTCTCTCTCTCAGCTGATAAGTATGACTAGATATTAGGGACTTTAAGTGAGACTGTTGAGTGTCTATTCAGATATAGTCTTCTTAATCTAAAAAACATACTAATGTTTAGTTTACACAAGTTGAGGTCAAGATGGAGTGTGGTCAGACATACCTAACACAGTGTCTTGGACATAAGGAAAGCCCGGTGCCACCATTGATCATTTCGTCAGCTGTGTTCATTGTGGTCTGTATCCTTGTCACTATAAGGTGCATGTTTACCAGCCTACATGCAGTTGGTTATAGCTTACATCTGATTTTCTTGAATTAACAGAGGTGTTGATCATAAAATTTTCACGGCCATGATTTTGTGTTTGCTGATATTCTCACTGACCGAGAGCATGTGGTTTCATCTGTTAAAATCCATTAAAAATAACAAACTTAGAGTGTTTTGTAGGAATAGTCGACTGTTACTTTAAGTGTTCTGTACTGTAAACAATGCATATCTGTCAAAAAGAATAAAAAGAAGGTATTAAAAACCATGTGCTGCCAAAAATGTAGCAGAAGAATTTTCCAGAATGTATAGATTTCCAAAGTCTTGCAGGTTTATATAGAAGAATCTCAGATTTGCAAATGAGAGGCTGCCATTCACACACACACATGTATGTAAATACATATCCATATATAATATATGTTATTCAAAAGGGGAGGTGTATGCCACCGTATATTTCGTGTTGAGGTTCTTAGTGATTTCTTTACCTCTATCGTTCTTAGATGCTATTGTCGTTACTATACTTTACAGTGAGCAGACACTGCCTCCTTAGCAAAGGGAAACATGGTGGACTTGCATATATTCCTTGAGACTGCATTCAGGATGAATCATCTAAATATATGAGCTCCTTTGAAGGAGAACAGTTCCCCACATTCGACCAGTGGAATCTTATTCCAGAAGAGTAGCAGCTGGCACCTGCAAGCACCCTTGGAACGTGTTTCTATTGGGGGGGGGGATTATTTTGGTAAAGTAACACTACCACTGTAGCCCGAAGGCCGTGGCAGTGGAATCAGATCTCAGGTCACATCAGTTCAGTAGCTCAGCGTGTAGCTCAACTCTCTGAAACTGTGGGCCACCAGTAGAGTTTCTCAGAAACCCTGATCCCGATGTCTTTCCATGCGCATGATCTGCTGTTCGTACCACACAACACTGAGGGTGGCAGTGGTAGTGACGACACCAATGTGAGGGTCTGCTCTACGGGTACAGAAGAGATTGGTAAAAATGTGTGAGGTGGCCCTCTGCCCCTGCTCAGCACAAATCACCTGCTACAGTCTCCATTACCTTGCTTACCTGGTGTTATCTTGTGGCACTTAGACAAAGCACCCATTCCAAGGCCTTGAGATTTCAATAAGATCTCCACAATTCAGCCTGTCTTTCTAAAAATTCATGATGTCATTGTTTCTTGTCCAACTTAGCATCTTATTCCTGATTATTTATGTTTCATTTAATCATATTGTTAGTACAATCCTTCCTTTTAGAGGAGGGAGGGGGAGGAAGGGAAAGATGGGGAGGGGGGAGAGAGGGATTGGAGGAAGGCAGGAGGAAGGAAGGGAGGAGGGAGAGAGAGAGAGAGAGAGAAGACCCAGGAAGTATTAAATTAAGGAACCTCACCAAGTTACTCACTCTGCACACTTCACGCCCTCTGACATCCCAGTTCAGGGCTGCATTGTGTTCTGCTGCATCCAGAATTTACGTTTAATTCTCAAAAAATGTCATCACCAATCTTCTGGACTCTTGTGATATTTTCAGGGAGTGATAAGTCCGTCTGTCTGTCTGTTATCTGTTCATTTAAAGAGACATATCTAGATTAACGCACAGAGAAACAAAACAGCAGCAGAAAACAAGAGTTATTTACTTTCCCCGGAAAGTTCCATTCAGGCTCTCGTGAAATTTGGGCGAATCTGCTCTTTCGTCAGTGAAGAACATTCAGAAACAATTTTTTGACATAAAGCAGTGACACGGCTCGTCAGGGCGTCAGCAATCCCACTCTCCAGATGCCACGGCTGAGGGTAGGAGACTTTAGACTGAGCCTCCTTCGTAGGAATTCGGTAAATCTTGCCCAGTTAAGAAATACTTACACTTCGTCTTATGTGTCAACTTTCTCATGGACTAGGGTTAGAAAACCCTATGAAGACCATTACTGCCTTGTCCGGGACCTTCTGATGGTCCTCACCGTTGTTTCTGGGGGAGTCCTAAGTGTTTCTGAATAAGGGTGGCTTAGTGTGGTCATTTCATACAATTGGGGCTTTTGACAAATGTTAGTCCATCTAGTCCCAGACACCAGTATGTGATCAATTTAATGTAAAAATTAAAGATTTTCTCCCTTACCAACTTCATAATATATCTGTTCTGTACCATTTGACAATTTTCTTTATGAGTGACATAATTTGAGTAATAGTTATTTTTTCTAACAGCTAAAATTTTGGAGACTCTTTTTGTTCTTCCGGCCAAGTGTTAACATATTAATCACATCCGTGCCTTAGTGTGTTCAGCTCATAGTACTAAATGCAAGAGATGAAGAACGAAACCGCTGTAGTTTGCTTTTAGATTTTTTTCAAGGCAGAAAGGGCTTTTTAGATATTAGTATCAGAAATGAAAAACAGGATGAAGGTATAGTTGAGTGGTGGGTTGTTTAGATTGTGTGATTTAATGTGCTAGACCCAGAACCCAAAGGAAAATCTACTAGGAAGAAATACCAAGGAATTAGACCATGTTTTCATTTTTCTTTTAAAAAGACTCTCTTAAACAGAAAAATTGGTCTTTTTCAAACCACAGAAGAAAAAAAAAGTATTTGATTAATTTCCTGAATATTTAAATACTAATTACTTTATTAATTATTTTGAGCAATTATAGTAGGGCTAATTTTAAAGATAAGTCGTCACTTAGTACTTTAAGTAAAATTTATATCCTACAAGGCAAAAAAAAATTAAGCCCTTTATTCTTATTACTGTATTTCTGCTTATTAGAATTCATTGATTGAAGAGGTTTCAGATAGAGTATAGAGTCACCTTTTGCCCCAGAGACCTTGTTATTTAAAGTAGACAGAAAGTTGCCACAATGTCCAAGAGGTTGTTTGGAGATGCTCAGCTCTTCGTGCCAGTGTCAGTGAATCTCTGAAGGCTAGAAGACGCAGGAGCGAGAGGGCTGGCTGCTTGTGAGGGACGGTCGGAACTGAGTGCAGCGCTGCGAGCGTTGGGCTGAGGGGTTTTGTTGTTGTTTGTGTGTTTTCTTGTTTTTTTTTTTTGTCGTTTCTGTTTTTAGGTATTTCAGGTTTCTAGGGCTTGATAGGTAGTTTAAACGAGTGTTTGTGCTTGCATTTTAGATTGGCTACGATTTTCTAAGTTTTGTAGAAAAAGAGGTGTGAGCGTGTATGTTTGTGTACACACATATGCACATGTTCTGCATTTATTTAAGAACTCCACCTGGTACCATTTTATCAAATAATTTGGGAATGTGTGAGTGAGTGTACCTGAGGTAGTAGGATGTATCATACATAGAGCAAAGTAGGAACACACCTCATGAATTATGGTGCCGTGTGTGTGTGTGTGTGTGTGTGTATGCGTGTGTGTGTGTGTGTATGCGTGTGTGTGTGCGTGTGTGTGTATGTGTGTGTATGTGTGTGTATGCGTGTGTGTGTGTGTGTGTGTGTGTGTATGCGTGTGTGTGTGTATGCGTGTGTGTGTGCGTGTGTGTGTATGTGTGTGTGTGTGTGTGTATGCGTGTGTGTGTGTATGTGTGTGTGTGTGTGTGTGTTTACAGAGATGGGAGACAGGCGTGGGGATGGTGAGAGCTCTGTTCTGCTTCCTTTGCTCTTGTGGTATTCTTCCCCTCCTCAGACTCTATAGAGGATTTTCAGTCACGGTGATGTCAGGTTAGGTTCCTCTGGGAGCAGGTGGAAAGGAAAACAGCCAGGGAGAAGAGGACTGGATCTTGAGGGAATGCCTGGGAGGAAGGCCCTCTGGGGAACTGGTTTCTATGGGAAGCTCATGGGAGAGAGCTTGGCAGTAGAAGTCAAACCTTTTGGGAGTTTCGGGGGAAGAGAAGATGTCTTAGTTAAGGTTTCTGTTGCTGTGATAAAATGCCATGGGTATGTGACTTGAGGAGGAAAGGGCTTCGTGTGCTATCTTTCACTTCCAGGCCACAGTCCCTCACCTGGGGATTCAGAAGGAACTCACGGCAGGATCCTGGAGACAGGAACCAAAGCAGAGGCCATAGAGGAATGCTTCCTACTCACTTGCTCTTTAAGCAAGCCTGGAGCGCCTACTCAGGGGTGACACTATCCACAATGGACTGAGCCTTCCCACATCAATCATCCCACACAAAAAAAAGTATTCCTCAGATTTGCCAATAGGCTGATTTTGTGAAGACATTGTCTGTTTAAAGTCTCTTTCCAAATGACTGTAGCTCATGTCAAGTTGACATAAAACTGACCAACCCAGAGGATCAGGAACTAGATGCTTTAGGGAGTTGCTGTTCATAGAAACAGAGAGTGCTAATACAGAAGGAAGCGTCCTTGGGATGCTCTTCCAATAAAGCCAGTGAGGGAAAAATTCCAAGACAGGATGAGAGAGGAGAGACCCTATTTTCTCAAGCATCCTGTTTTGAACTCCAGTTAGGAGCCAGTGTTTGGGGGTCTGCAGAGGTGCAAGTATAATGGGCTAGCTCTAGAAACATATTTCCTTTTGGGAATCTGATTCTGATTGCTTCCCCTTCTGTTCTTCAGGCTTATCTGAGTATGGGAATAGCTGAGGGCTTTATTGCTATCTGCCAGTTGCATGCTATGCGGATCTTTTAAGGCGCGACCTTATCAAAGCTGCCATCTAAATGCAAAGGAAAACGCAGGGCAAGCTTATTCTAGTCCAGGTTCCCAGCACCAGACCATAGCAGTGTGGAACAATGCATGCATTACCTGAATCGACTAGTCGAGAACAGAGTCCTGTTCCCACATACCCTACCAATGTTTCAAATAGTATCCAGTACTGTGAGTACTATCCACCAAGAGAAACTCAGCCACCCAACCAAAGTCCCCAGCAGCCTCCTCCTCATTCTCTTCCTTTTGTTTTCGTTCTTTACAAATATTTGGGGGAAGGCTTTGGTTTGTACTGTTAGGAAATGTGGAAAAACAAGATTACAAAGTCAGGGCAGAAGAATGAAACTTTTCCCTCACTCAGTAAAACGATACCTTTGGCTCAAGGCCAGGGACACCTAGGAGAGTTAAGGATGGTGCAGACTGGACTAGCGACAAGTTTGTTAAAGAATGGGCTCAGAATGCCTTGTCTCTACCCTGTGGTTTACTGATGCATTCTGATTTTTAACTCTTCGTTAGATGGAAACAGTGCAACACTAAAGCCTTAAAACTACAGCAGAAGGAACTTTTTAAACGCTTGCTGCATAGCCTAAGAAGAAAGCTCGCAGGCTTTGTTGTTACGGTACCAAGAATGGATTCGGAGGGCCGGTGACACCTCCATGTGTGGGAGTGTTAGCTGCTTTCCTCCCTTGCCTTCTCTACGATGCAAAAAGAATGCGAAGTGTGTGGGTATTTTATGGAAATGACAAACCATTTTCCCCACAAGCCATCCCCTGATCATGTTTATTATGTAGTTATCATCACTGAACATATTTCAAAACATGCAAAATTCAGAGTCATTTAAACACTTCCTTCTAACTTCAGTCACTGTATTTATAGCTAAGACAGATTGTATGAGAATTTTTGAACTTCATATATTTTTTTCCAATAACTGTTAGAGTATAGCATTCTCAACACATCCATGGACCCCTAAAAATTGCTAATTCTTGGTGCAAATTACCTTTTGATATTGTATCTTTCCTAATCACGCAAAGTTTACAAAGCAAGCCCTTTTGGAAAGGCATGTACATAGTTTTCTATTGAGAAGATGTTTTCTTGCACAGAATGGAGAAAGAAGAAGGAGCTAGACTTTTTGAGAGGAGCCTGCTGGGATGAGGTTGTAGGTAAGCTGGTAGAGGACTTCTCTAGGGTACAGTTAAGCCTTGTGTTGGGTTCTAAGCAGTTTGTAAAACTGAACCTGGTGGTACAGCACTTGGGAATCAGAGGCAGGAGGATTGGAAGTTTATGGTCATCCTCTACTATATGGTGAGGCAAGCCTGAACTACATGAGAACCTGTTTCAAAACACACGAAGAAAAGCCAAAACAAGAAAGTCATTAAAAGTCCTGATGATTTACCACTTGTCACCTTTAGATTTCTCATCCTTCAAGACACTAAACCTCCATTCATTGTTTCTCTTTTAGTATATTGATTTGATAAACTCAGTTGTTGTGTAAGCATCAATAAAATATTTTATTAACCTTTTATAATTGTTTATTAAACTATCAGTACCAGATTTAGGAGACAGTCAGGCTGCTCTAGACTCAAATCTAAGTGTTACCATTGGCTGTGCTGTTCAAGATATGTGTATCTGTTCCTCATTGTTTACGCAAATGAGTAATTAGCTACTGAGTGACCTTGTATGAATAAATTGATATCCCTTGGCCTTGGTTGCCTATACATATGGTAAGAATACTTATATTTGCAAGGACTGTTAGAATTAAATGAAATATTACTTCACATAGTTGCAGTTATCATAATCACCCACCATATGAGCTTCAGTACCTGTTGTTCATTGATTTCATATTGTCTTCCATCTTTTATTTATTTACTAGAGCTTGTCCCACAATATTCTCTAGTTAACAATAACTGTATGTGGGGTGAGGAGGAGGCTGTTTCTCATTCTTCTTTCTTCTGGATGTCCCAAGTGTCTTTTGTGCCCATTTGTGACCTGGAGTTATGACAAGAAGATTGTAATGTTTGATCATTTATTTGTATCAATAGCACGTGCCTCTGTAGATTGATGACTATCAACATCCACTCTTTTAGTATTGTATTTTTTAATAGCTCATCTTTATATAGATTTTTATGCATTCTAAATTTTCAGTTGGTGTTATCCTATAACTGATATATTATTTCCTTTGAAATTTCTATATTGCTCATTCATTGGAAGCAAACAAGTTAGAGGGTACAAACAATCTTCAAGTGTACGTTGGTGACTGGTGAACTCTAGCATGTTTTTGTTTGTACTGCCCATTATGGACAAAGACTGTATGCCTATTCATTCAGTCCTGAAAACAATGTCTATAGGCCTTGACTTTTTCCATTCTCTCTTTGTGCATCGAGAGCTTACCACCTTTGCTCCAGCTGGATAAAAGTTGGGCAAACAGATACCTTGACAACTGCCAACAACACCACGCCTCACCTTCCTGGGTACAGAAAGTAGTTGGTATTTCTGAGAGTAGATATCGTTCCCCTATGGAAAACTCAACCCATAAAGGTCAGTGAAAATATAGTATAATAGGACTGAAATTTTAAATTAAATATGGAACATGATTAAAAAAACATATATTCCATGCACCTCTTTTATGGTCTTACCAGAAACATTGAGAAAACTCTAGGTAGCAAATTCAGGTCAATAGCCTGCAAATTGCTTCCTGTTGGCTCCCATGGTGACACTGCTCTGCACGCCAGTTTTGAATACTAGTAACCTGTCACGGATCAGCTATCCGAAATGTCAAGCTTGTTTGTTAAGGGAGGAAAAACATTATTTTGTGTCCTTTTAGACAGAACTGAAATGAGAATCAAGTGGTAAGAATGTTCCTTTGCACTTTAGGTGTGAATGTATCATCATTGTGCTCCTAATTTGATGACCACAGCTACAATCATTCGCATCTTGGATCCAACATGGAACAAGCTGTACCGTGTTTCATGTATGAGGGAGCACAGAGGCTGATTCAAAATACTTGGAAAGGCATAAGATTAGTCACCCGATAGCTGAATGCGATCTGACAACTTTGGAGACTAGGTCTTTTTATTTGTGGACATTATGCATTTTAAACATTGCTTTTTTAAAAAAATGGAACTAATTTGGATCCTAATATAAGGATTTTAATTACTTGAAACATTGTATAAATTAATTTAATTTATATAATTTGAGATTTATCTGAATAGTTGATGTAGCAGTTGCAGCAAACCTCAGTATGAAGAGAATTCATGTATCTCTATCTTCTTTTGCTGGTGTAGTCTTCAGATGGATTGGAATTAAAATTCTGTTTAGACTCTGGAATTTTCTGAGTACTACATAAGGTAAAGATACTCTCAGTATAATATCTAAAGGAAGAAAACCATCTTCCAAGATGGAGGAATAATGAGTACTTGCAGTTAAGAAATTGCCCCTTGCCTTCCTTTCCAGTCCCAGTCATTCCACAGTGTTTTCAGTAACAGTGGAACTGATTTTCATTTTTTCTGAGATGGATTTTAGTCAAGCTTGAAGGTAAGAAAACCAAGCTTTGGCTAATGTTTCTGTCCATCTTGTTTCTTGTATTACATTCTCTTAGAGATAATGAATTTAGGAGATTTTTTTTGTTTTGTTACTGAAGTTTGTGTCTATATGTGTGCACACATGTGCATGTGTACATATATACGTACACATTTATGTAGAGGTTGGCCCTCATGGGTTCAGCTCTATTGGTAGGTCTGTTGCTAATTTGCACTGATGCCAGAACTGATGGGGTATTCTGTTGGAACAAGTATTATATAGAAGACAATACTGAATAAAATTTCTGTTTTCCAAATAAAACTTAAAAGCCAAACATTAATATATGTTATAGATTTTTGTTATTTTATAATACCAAGGGTTCTCTTTATAAAGGTATGCCTCTCACATTCTTTTCATACAACCTAAATTAATAACAGTTTACCATATGTCCCCGAGTTATTTTTTAAGTAATAACTTAATATGCAAACACATGTGGTTACTTATTTGTTATGTTTTATAGTGATTATATACTCTTTGTATATTTAATTACATTGTAGTTGCTTTATCAAATAGCTTTCTTTGGCAGTACATTCAATATGTATTTGTTTTTGGAAGGAGCCAGTATGGTATATTGACTGTCTTGCTTTTGTTTTATTCTCTATGTAGTATTGAGGCAAATCTAAATAAATATCACTGCTAAGAGATTTTAGCTTATTATTTAGTTGTTATCAATTGTGGTGTCAAGTATACTTTTCTTTGTTTTTTTGTTTTGTTTTGTGTAGCTTTGGAGCCTGTCCTGGAACTCCCTCTGTAGACCAGGCTGGCCCCAGAGTCACAGAGATCTATCTGCCTGCCTCAGCCTCCAGAGTGCTGCAACTTAAGGCGTGTGCCACCACTGCTCAGATGTCAAGTATACTTTTTAAAACTTAGTTTTCTAGATTTATATGTTTGTGCCTGAGTGTCTGTACATGCACTAGATGCATTCAGACGAAGAAGCCTTTGACGATCAGAAGAAAGAATTAGGAATGGAGTTAGGGATGGTTGTGAGCCACATGGGAATTGAACCCAGTAGATATAAGTGCCTTTAACTGCTGAGCCATGTTGCCAGTTCCTCCAGAAGTGTTTAGACCAGTTCCGCTACCCATTCCATTGTCTAAGGAATAGAAAGTGTTTGTTTCCAGTTTGCCTTGACATAAATAAAAAAGTTTTAAAACATTTATGAAATGTTTCATAATTTTAAAAAATTGAAGCCTTTGGGCTAGAGTTGGTCAAATTTTCACAGTTATTGTATTATAAGAATGCATTTGTGATGTGATAAGTTTAAGATTTTAGAGACTGAACTTTTCCTAAATATCACTTGAAGAGTGCTGTTTTAGAATGCACGAGGGTTACTTGTATTCATTGCTATTTAACTTAAATGCTATGTGTGAAAATGTGCACATATTTTAAGCCAAATCACATTGCTGGCCTGTCTGTGCAGATATCAATATATTCTTTATATTTGTACACGGAAGACAAGCGTTTACTAAGTGTGTAGCATAGCTTCTGATCGTATATTTAATAATATCATATATTGAGTGCATACAATGGGAATGTATAGCAGAGTTTGTTCTTTTAGTCTCAGTTTATCTTCTGTTAGCGGAGTGGGGTAAGTCTCACATTCCCTCGTATTCTAAGTGCGAAATTAACAGTTAAATTAATGTTCTGGTGGTCATTCAGCTAATGAGCAAAGAATACATTAATACATGGCTAATAATATGAGTAGGCTTCTGTACTTACTATTTTCCCAAGACGAAGGAACACAGCAGAACATATGAAGAATGTTATTGGTACACATAGGTGAAGCTTTGCTTGTTTTAATTAAAAGAAAAATATTTGTTTAATTTTTAAAATGTGATGTTGTAATCTAACTACTCTGCATAAATTCTGGCGTTATATATTTGTAATTAGTTATTTTAGGGAAAACATTTTGAAGCTGTTTAACATAGCTATGTTGAGTTATATTAGTAAGTTAAAATTGATCATGTAATTGTCATGTTGATCATACAGTGGATAATGACAAGCCCTAATGGGTGTTTTACAGATTCACCTCAAATGCCCTAAATGGCCATTTATTTTTTCTAAGAAATGAGTTATGATTTCTAAATGGAAGCTTCAAAATGCTTCTGGTTATAAAGAAATTTCTTCCTATTAAAAAATTACTAGAGAGCAATATGGAAAAATATTTCCACCTTTGAGTTAACCTTAGAGTTAAATCATATCGTAGGTTTGTACCAAGGCTGGATGAACATTGCCTCCCTCATTTCTAATGCTTCTGTTCATTCCATAGCATTCTAGTCCACAGACACATATCGGTCTCTGAATTAGTTATCTGAATTCTCTCATTACAGACATCTGTTAACATTGGCATCAGCAGATTTTTAAATGAGGTACAGGTACAAACAGAATAATATGCACTGGTTTTTCAATATTCAATTGTTGGAGGAGGCCACTTGTTCATCCCGGCCACCCAGAACCAAAATGCTCACACAGAAACTGTATTAATTAAATAACTGCTTGCCCTATTAGCCCTAGTTTCTTATTGGCTAAGAAATACATATTAAGGGGGAGGGCCTTGGACTTCCCACAGGGCAGGGTTCCCTGCTCTCTCTTAAGGAGGGAGGGGGAGGGAGAAGGGTAAGTGAGGGAGCAGGAGGGGAATGGGAAAAGGGGAGGAAGTGTAAATTTTTGAATAAAAAAAGAAATACATATTAATTTAACCCATCTCTATTAACCTGTGTATTGCCACGTGGCTGTGGCTTACCAGGTAAAGTTCCATCCGTACTCTAGGGGGCTACATGGCTTCTCCTTGACTCTGCCTTCTTTCTCCCAGCATTCGGTTTAGTTTCCCCTGCCTACCTAAGTTCTAACCTATCAACAGGCCAAGGCAGTTTCTTTATTCACCAATGGTATTCATAGCATACAGAGGGGAATCCCACATCATTACATGATTGAGCCAAATATGAGCCTTTGCAGATTGCTTTTAGTCTGCTCATAACAACTTCCTGTACATAACTTCCCAGTGGCAGTTCTGCATTTTATTTCACTATCTTCTGTGGACATGTGTTTCAGCGATTTCCAGCTATGTACATTATAAATATGTTTACTACAAGTAACAAAAACCTACAAGTTTTAGTGTCCTTATCAAATTACGATAAACTCAGCAATGTAGAAGTATATCATCAAATGGTTGTAAGGATTCGGGTATTTTAGAATTGCCCTTTGGAGTTTGTGTCAATTAATAGTCTCTCTGGGACCATGTGTGAGAGTGTCTGTTTTCACACACATGCTAATTTCTTTTTACACACATGCTAATTTTACTCCTTAGAATGAAGGGTCTGAGAAATCGGTGATATTTAAATTTCAGATATTCTGCAGGGATTTGTAATTTTATTAGAACATACTTATGAAACTGGAAAATGAGAGGGTAGATTGTTTCCTTCTCAGATTTTTCAAAGGAATGAAATGAGTACCAAGTGTCTGTCTGCCTTCAGTGAAGATAGGCAATTCTGTTTAATGCTTGACAGTGCTGCTTTGATGACATCTCTATCTTCCAGATGGGAAAGCTGGTGAGCTCAGAGATGAAGTAACTTATTCTCATCAGATGTTAAAGCTGGGAACTAACCGTCTCATCGAATTCTGCATATCACATGCAATTATCTTGTCTTGCATGGTTTTTCTTTCTTTTGTGCAAGAAGTTGGGGATTAGTTAATTTTGTCTGTTAGGGTGAGCGATGGCAGTTTCAGATGCACATTTATTTTTTATTTTTATTTTGTAATAGGAAGAAAGAGATTATGTAGTATTTGGTGTGTGTGTGCAGGGTTTGATATTTTTTAATGTGCCATGCCCTGACATCAGGAACTGGCGAGAGGTAAAAGGGGAAAGGTGAACAAATGTTTGCAAATCTGCAGTACTGCGTTTTCTTGAGGCTTCTTCATGTACGTGTTGATCCTCAGCTGATCCTGACCATATAGTGTGCTGATCCAGACTTTAAGGTAAATGTGCTCCAATGAGAGAAACACACTGCTACACTGTTAAGGTGGAATACATTTTCCTGGCAGAGGAGGTGAGTCTTATTCTTTCTGTGGATGTAGATACTCACCTTCCTTAAAACATGCACATAGTACCTAAGATCGTTTTTCCTCCAACTTCTGTAGTTGTCTCTGCCAAGAGAAGAGAGGTAAGGGAGGACCAAGGGGGTTAGTGGTAGATAGAGCAGTGTAGGGTCTTCTGCAAGACAAGCCGTCAGAGCCTCGTCAGTGTCCAGGCAAACTCAAGGTGGCTTACTGAACACTTTCCTTTTGTAAAATCATGTAGTTTCACTGCTAGTACCTTATTGGGTTTATGTTTTGTTTGTCTTCATTTGATAAGTTGTGGAGCCGAGCATGTCCCTCCACCCGATTGCCTCCGAGCAGAGTTTAAAGATTGAGAATAAAGCCTGTTACTGTCACCGGCAGGACCAGCAGAGGTAACTGACTCCCTGGTTCTCTGCTGCCCTTCAGGGGACTGAAGAATGGAGAAACAAGTGCCTGCGTGTGTTGGATTTTGTTAGTTGGATCCAGCTCCAGCAAAGAGACACCCGAGGTCACGGCAACACCTTGGAAGGCTGGGAAGCGGGAAACGGGGCAGCTGAGCCAATCCCTAGACAAACAGGTTTTAACCAGGACAAGAGTGAGAGAATGCTTGGCTTGGAAGCCTGTCTGCCCATCACCTCAGGCGGTGGTTCTGTTTGTATTTGTTTTTCTGATGTTTGCTCATTTTTATGGAGACCTACTTCCCCTTATATACAAGCTAATTACTAATTTCTGCATTATGCTGTAATTGGATCTTGTCGCTGTTTGTTTTCTTCAGTTTAAGAACAAAAGGGAGATTTAGAAATTAAGGTAGCCTGTTCTGGGAGGACCATGGCAATAGTTAAGGGGTGATTGTTGACTCTCAGTGTTTGTGTAAGGTTAAATGCCAAGTAACCAATTAAGCATGGTAGCTCCCTCAGAAGTGGCTTCATCACTTCCAGGTTATGTCTGTGACACTGCAGTCAGAGTGTTTTCTGTTCTTCCCAGCGGAGTCCTGAATCCTAGTCTCTGTACTTGGCAGGGGTTCATTTTGTACATTTTTTTTTAGTTACTCCAGACCCCTGTAACTCAAGAATGTGAGTCAACTGTGAACATGACGGCCACCTATGCTTAAAAAGTGGTGTTCAGGCCTCCCTCATACTGGTTTAATAAAGATCTGTTCAGCTTGGGCATTTGTTACGATTTTGTATTTTGCGGGGTAATTATGATGTATTTCCGAGGCCCAGCACCGAGGATCTGGAAAAGGAGAGCTTGGTTTCCTCCTGTGAGCGTAGTAGGTTAATTGGCGCTTACCAACCCTCTGAACACCCCTGCAAGGTCTGTCGACTCTTCCCAGTATTGACACGGTAAAACATCTTGAAAATGGACATGCACTCAGAAAATACTCATTAGTAGAGTATAAAGGTGTTTGGCAATGGATATTATAATACATGATTATATCATATTGTGCCAACATTTAATTACAAACACTTTTTCATCCTTAAGTACATACTAATGGGGGATTGAAAGGAAAGAGACAGGGGATGTTTTAATTCGGCACCTCTGTGTGCTGTGATATACTCTGTAATTGATTAGCCTCTAGTAAAGAAATCAGGCCTCTCATGAACAAGGAGTCAGTACTTAAAGAGTTGCTAATTAATTGAATCTTAGTGTCATAGACTCTCTAGAGTGTAACCCTAGAGTCATCTGAACAGCTCCTCTGCTCATAACCACCATGTGAACCTTTCTGCATAGGACCAGAGTGTGAACTTGAGGGCTGGAGGGGCGGGGCATCTGTTATACGGACATACTGCTTTTCCAGAGGACCTAAGTTTGTTTCCCCATCAGGTGGATTGGACACCTCTCTGGCCTCTGTGGCAACTGTGTTCACATGCACAGCCTCCCCCCCCCACACGAGTTTTAAAATTAACATTTGGAATGTAATATTAGGAACAAGTCATGAGGTTTAGGTAAACAGAGAAAAACAGTCCTGCGCAGGGAAATGTCAAGTAATATATTTCAGGGTTTGCATAATAATACTTGTCTAACTGTGTAGCTTGTGTGTACTTTATTTATTTGGTAATTACTAGATAGAATTTTTACTTTAATGGTTTGAATATCATTATTCACTCATAAAAAGGTTTAAAATATCATATGCCAGTTTTCTGTTGTTCAAAGGGGGCATGCTCCTAGCTCCTAGGAGATACTAGAACCATGGGCAGTATGGAAGCCCTATCCACATGCTTTTCTTCTGTGACTTACCTGGATAGCGGTTTGTTTGCGAGTCAGGTAGGGTAAGAGACTAATAGCAATCAACAATAACAGAGAACAATATACAGTATGCAGCAAACGTTATCCGAATGATGTCTCTCAGTATTGTATTAAACATCTGGCTTTCCCGCTGAAGGAGTCTTTGCAGCTTCTCCTTAGCCAAGCAGATGGATCACTAGCATGATGTGCTTTGGGGACTGCGGTGCAAAACCAAAGGTTACTTGGGCACAAGTACCGCAGTAGGATGGCAGTTGATGGAGTAAGTAAGACAGTAAGCAGTTGACAGACTGGTGGCAGGTTTCACCAGGAGGTGTGGAGCAAGACAGTGTGAGATTTAACCATTCGTCTCAGACCATTTACAATTTAAAACTTAATGATTTCTTTACCTAAGGAATTTTCCATCCAGAATTTCACACTATGGTTGACTGACCTAAAATCACTAAAATATTGCCAGTAAGCCCTTAGATTAGGGCACAGCTGTATCTATCAGTTCTAGATAAATGTGATGGTTTCTAAGTACTGCATGGTTTTGAGAAGCACTGTGATCAGTGTGACATCCAGGATGACTCTTCCGCTGTTGTTTATTAATGCAGGACGCTACCTGTTTTAGGAGAAGGTACCGTCAAGCTGAATGCTATTGCATTGTTCCGTTTTTCGGTGACTGATAAATTAGCATTTTTCATAAAGTGTTCTAATTGTAGGAGCTAATGAACCACCCAGTGAACTCATATTTGCAATGCCTTGAAAGATAAAAAAATGTTTCTCTCTATTTGTGATCAGCAAAATGCACAAAAAGATAATTTGCATTTCACATACCTGTGATACTTAACAAATTACTTTTATAAGATTATCTTACATCTATGTGTTTATTTTATAATATGACATTATTATATTACAATACAATAGTATTGATATTTTTATGCATTGATGATAAAATACAAATTGATGCTTTGTTTCAGATATGAATTATATAAATTAGTATCTGTATATTGTTTCATTTAATGAGGCTTCCTTTAATTCTCTAACCTAAGAAACTAATAAAATATTGACCAAAGTTTATGTGTGTCAGATATTAGATTAGTCACAACTTCTTGCTTATTTTCATTTCTTTGGAATACCTTTATTCTGTCCCTTTACCCTACAGTGGTAACTATCATTGAAGGTAAGGTGTGTTTCAAACAAGTAAAACCAAAGTAGGCCCTGTTACAGAATCTAATCTGCTAATTTGTGTCTTGTTATTGTGGAATTAAACAGTTAGTGTTGAGACTTGCTGCAGGATGGAGTGGGAATGGGAATCCTATATGGAAAGTTCCCACGTGGCACAGGCAGACCTCAGAGAGAGGTTTATGAGGAAGTACTGTAAATGAAACACTAATAGAAATTAGTTTGAGAGTCAGTATGTAAGTAAATTCTGGTAGTGTTTTATAATTATGATGATCAAGAGTTCCTTAGTGACATGAGAAATGCTTTAAGATATTTTAGAGGAGTAAACTGTATTTACAGTATGGAGTATATATGTCCATAGTTTATTAATAAATACTGTCTCAACTTTCCTTAAAAAGATACAACAGAGAGATATAGTGTATCAGATAATTTTTCTCCATGTGGCTAAAACACTTGACAAAACTAAATGAATTCCTTTTTAAATTTAAATTCTTGGATTTTTAAAAAGAATTTCATACATGAGTATTCTATATCATTGCCACTTTTCTTTTCCCTTCTCTGTGTCCTCCCAAACTCTCTCAATTGTATAACCTCTTTAATTTTTAGTATTGAGTATATACACACACACACGGAATTGGATAGCCTAGTAGGAAGCTGGATTAAACTGACTCCCCCTCTTTCAGCAGCTCACTTTCTGTAACCCTTCATCTAGGTGTGGGGAGTTGCAAAACTTACCCCATCCATGCTGGCATGTCAACTGATGGTGTCATGATGCAGGTCTTGCTTAGGCAACTGTACTGTTGAGATTGCATGGGTGCAGCTTCCCTGTCATAGCTTGAAAACACTATCTAGCATGTTTGTGTATGTATGATGTGTTTCTTAAGTGTGGGGATGCTTGTGCCACGGCACTCATGTGGAGGTCAGAGGACAACCTCATCTTTCCCCTTTTGCTGTTTGCTGCTGTGCGTGTTGGGCTAGTTGGTTTATGAGCTTCTGCAGATTCTTTTCTCTTTTGCTTTCATCTTGCTAGAAGTGCACAGGGATTGCACCTGTGTTATTGGCCCTGGCTTTTTATGGGGTTCTCAGGATTCAAACTCAGGTCCTCATGCTTACACAATAAATACATTACCCACTCTGCCATCTCTTACCCCCCAATTTTTTCATTTCACCCTGATTTCAGGGGTCTCAGAGGTCCATGTGTGCTTGGCACATATCATTGCAGGACTGTGTCACACAGGACAGGGCTTCAGTTCATGACTGACTAGGAGAAAGACACTGACAAAGTGTAGCTGAAGGTAATATATCTTCAGGGACCCACTACTAATGACCCACCTCTAGAAGTTTCCAGAACCTCCCCGAATAGCACCACTAGTTGGAGACCAAGTATTCAGACCTGTCTGGGGGGCCATTTGGGATTCAAAGTGTAGCACAGACTAATGTGTTGAGTCCCAATGTGTTTAGATGTTAGTTTATGTAGGTCTCTGTAAGCCAGTGTTGTATAATGAGACACTGTTATACTGATTTTTGGGGGGAAGTGGGGGCAAGGAACAAGAGCAAAGTATATTTTCTCTTGGGCTCTAATATTGAGACCTTACTATCACCAGACAATGGCTTACGTGTGATTATCAACTACTATTAATGACCCACCAAACCAAATGTGTGTAGAGTTATCTTCTTAAATTACTCTAGATCGGTGGTTCTCAACCTGTGGGTCATGACCCCTTGAGGGTCAGACAACCCTTTCAAACGGTCTTCTATCAGAATACACAGATATCTACATTATAATTCATAAAGGTAGTAAAATTGCAGTTATGAAGTAGAAGTAAATAACCACAACATGAGGAACTGTATTAAAGGGTCGCAGCATTTGGAAGGTTGAGAACCGCTGCTCTGGGCCAATCTGAAGATGATGTTTCAGCCGCCTATATTATTCAGCTGCCTGTATTATCTTTCTGTCATCTAATGGAAACAGTTTCTTTAGGTGAACCAGAAATTTTAAATTAGAATCCCCCCCCCCGAGTTTTGCTTCCTGTGAAGTATATGCAGTAGCTTATTTTTCTTTAGAATTAATAACAGTAAAATGTGCTTCTTTGTGTGAGCTGAAATGTTAGTTTGTTCTACAACTTTTTGTTGATATATATTTCTACCAGAAGAATCATCTAGAAAACTAAAGCAATCTCAACGGTATGTTCATTTATATGAAAACATTGTTATTTTTAACATTGATTTACCCAAAGGAGTCTGCTATGCATCTTGCATTGAGGGCCATTTTTTTAAGATGAATGTAGGTGAGTTGGAGAGATGGCTCCACAATTAAGAGCAACTGTCACCCTTGCAGAGAACAGGAGTTCAGTTCCCGTAGTTCACATCAGGTGACTCACAACCATCAGTTCCTCCATCTCCAGTAGATCTCCAGTAGATCTTAGTGCAATGAAAAAGTGTTTCAAGAGGTTTGCATGAGTTGGTAGAATTTTATTTATTTGGAGGATATGAAAAAGAGAGAGCTGATGCAGAGGCCATGGAGGGGGCTGCTTACCGGCTTGCTTCCCATGGCTTGCTCAATCCACTTCTTATAAAATCCAGGACCAGCAGCTCACGATGGCATCGCTCACCCTGGGCTGGGCTCTCCCCTATTGATTACTACACGAGAAAATGCCTTACAGCTGGATCTCATCATGTGGCATTTCCTCGGCTGAGACTCAAGTTGTCACATAAAACCAATCAGTGCACTCAGTGCTAAAAGGAGAAAAGTTCTTGTATCTCCTATGAATCCCTCTGCTGTGCTGTGTGGATTTCACTTGTGCATGCTTACTTCTCTGAGATTTAGTTTTAAAAATTGTAAAACTCATTTTTAGTGTTCTGGCATCCTTCTCAGAAACAGTTTCTCAGATGGTTCTCAGAGCACTTTCTTGCTCAGCCTGCATCCCCTTTGACACTCCTGATCTGAGCTGTGTTGATTTCCTGCAGCTCCCATAGCAAGCCTGTGCCATGCCTCTCTCCTGGCTTCTCACAGGTTGCTGGATGTGCTTTCTGGATCTTTCTGGAAGTTCATCGCTCTAATCTTTACTTTCTTATTTCCATGACGTTCTCTGTATGTCTGTGTCCAAATTTACCCCAGTAAAGGTAGGATGCTTTCTACTCCAGCATGGCCTCCTCATGCCTTCATTTTTTTTCTGCTCTTTTTCTAAAACACTAATTTTAAATTTGGTGTACTGTCTTGGTGAAAACAGAGTGATATCATCTGGTTGACTATGTATGGCTAAAGCATCAAAATATGAACGCCAAAGTAAACGAGCCTTGGGCTAGCAGCACTAAGATGACATGTTTGTTTAGTGTACATTAGAAAGCTTAGGAGATGGGAGTATTTTCTTACGTCCCTATAGGCTGAGTGTCCATGCTCCTGACACTCAAGGCTGTGGCTTCCGTGGAAGACCCGTGAGACCTTTATGAACTGGAATCCGGTAATTGCTGTTTCCCCCACTGAACTAGGATGTGGACATTCTTCTTCCCTGCCCTGATTCTAATAGCTGAGCATCACCTCAAATCTGTCCATTTTCTTGACTGTCACCAAACTTGGCTTAATTTTCTGCCCTGGATCCCAAGTGTCTTCCTCTTCAGCCTGGGAATCCCATTCCTAAACTCCAAACCAGCACACCTGTCCAGGATACCATGGGTGGCTCTGGGTTTAATAGGAGTCCTTGCCCCAGCCTTTTGCCGAACTGTTTCATATGTGCTGGCACTTCAACTACTAGGACATGCCTCTTGACCAGTTCTGATCGTAACTTTATTCTAAAATTCATTTCTTATGAAACAGCTCTATCGTTTTTGACCCTCAGTTTTAAACTCTAAGCATTTAATCTTAAGCAAACAGTCTGATGAAGATCAAATGATTGTTTGTATTTTCTTCTATATGCTTGTATTAGTCCCCCTCAGTTTGGTTGCTTCCTCCTCTTTACCTTATAGAATAAAGCTTGTTGTGCACAGAAGTAGTTAGTAACAGCATTGAGCATTGAAGTTAATGAGTGGATATTAATTTGAAGGGAACCAGATCTTTCAGCTAAATTTGTATAATTATACAAAGGATTAGATATATTAGTAGAATCATTACTAGTGATTGTAAACTTTGTATATTTGGTATATTTGAGAAGCAACGATCCTTAGTCTGGTTAAGGTGGCTTGAAGGAGGGAAAGGGCAGTGTAGTAGAGGGTAATCTGTGTTTCATAAGGGCCAAGCCCAGGACTTGGGAGACTGGACAGACAGAACTGGGTGCTGTATTAGAAGGGCCTGCGGGAAGATGATCTGAGTGCTCCAGCTAGGTTAGAGCAATGGAGGGATGGTCCCAGGCCCATCTTCTGGCGTCTTTTTGTTTTCGAAAACTTGTTGCCTGTGTGTCAGCGTGGAGATGTGTGCACAGGAGTGCAGGTGCTCGCGGGGACCCAGGGAGGCTGTTGGATCCGTGCGGTTGGAGCACAGTTGGTTGCCCCTGGTATAGGCGTTGAGAACGAAACTCGGGTCCTCTTCAAGAGCTGGAGGCATTCTTTAGATTCATCTCTTTGGCCCCATGCCCAGCTTCTTAAACTGTGTAACTGAATATAGGTTCTTAAGAAACTTGGCAGTAGGGTTGGAGAGATGGCTCAGGTGTACAATAATGAGGACCAGAAGTCAGATCCTAACACCCATGTAATAATAAGTCATGTCCCCAAACGCCTGTAATTCAAGTTCTAAGAGATTTTATGTCCTCTTCTGACCTCTCTGTGTATAGGTGTACAGACATGCACATATACACATGGCAGACATTCACACACACACACACGCACACACTTCTTAAAAAACAGTTTTTAAATGTGTAATAATGAAGAACTGGTTCAGAGTCAAGTGGGTAATGCATCCAGGGTGTGCCTGGCATTGCTCACCAGTGTTGCCTGCTGTGACTCCACTTCAGCTCGGCTGGGGAACACATTGTATGCTCACTTCATTTTGCACATGACCTCATGCTGTGAGATGCTTGAAACACTTTAGCTTAGACTCAATGTGTTAGAAATCACATTATCTTTGTATATGATATTTTCTTCTCTGAAGGAAACAAGTTTACAGAAAGCAAAACTTACTACTTTTATCCAGCATGTATCACATTATCAAACCTTTGCACTGTAGTATTAACTGTTTGATTTTAAAAGTTGCTTTTAAAGTTGCTGATGGAAGTTTCATTAAAAAATTGCCTGATAGATTTTGTTTTAGGATTAGAACAAAACTTCCAACAATTTATCAAATAGTTCCGGACATACTTCTGCCATTCTACACTCCGTATTTATACGAAGTGGTGTTCTCAGCTCTGCTGAGTATAGAATCTAAGTATTCGTGTTAGATACTTTTCTATTGCTCTGATAAAACACCATGACCAAGACAGCTTACAAAAGAAAGCTTTTCATTGATCTTCTAGTGCCAGTGGGTTAGAGTTCATCACGGCAGGACCTGGCAGCAGGAATAGCTGAGAGCTCAGGTCTGGACTGGCAAGCAGGAGGCAGTGAAGCACACTGAGAGTGCTTTCAGTCCTTCGAAACCTTAAGGACTACCTCCCTCGACAAGACCACACCTCCAACCCTTCCCAAACAGTTCCACCAACTAGGGATTAAATAGTCAAATATGTGAATTTTGAGGGACTTATTCAAACCACCAGAGTGGGTCAACTCTGAAAAATGTTGAAGATGGTCTACATTCTGTAGCACAAATATTCAGGCAAGACTTTATTCTTTCTGCAAAATAGCCACAACCACTTCATGATGCAAACTTGCTTATCCGTTTAAGAAGTGGTATGACTATCTATATACTAAAATTGTTTTGAGGTAACTCTGCTGTCTCTTTCCCCTAAATATTTTTGAATTATTTTATGTAACTGTGTATCTGGGTTACTGTCAGTATTTGTCTAGTGAAGGGGGACACAGAATAGAAAAACTGTAAGCATCAGTGCTCTAGAGCCTGGCACTGTTGGATTGGAAATAGCGAAGAGCTTAAATGACCCAATGAGTAATTGTGTGATTTCTTGAGCTGAGAGGAGTTTGACAGGCAGAACTCTATTTGAAATAAGTGAATTTTAAGATTCTTTCTGGAAGTCGTGCAGATGGATGTGTCTTAATCTAGTGTCTAAGCCAAAGGATTAGAGAGCCAGGTTGCTCTTGCTGAGTGTGGCCTTGTGAAACTCCTTCACAGTATGGTGGAGGACCAGTGGTGCCAGGAGTTTTTACGACTTGGCAGTCGTCATGTGCGAGTCACCATATATTGCTTGTTTCACTGGATTATTTTGAAGATTAAAGTGGATAATGTTGGTGAATCTCTGATAGTGCCTAACATGCAATTAACACCCAATAAACATCTTCAATTGTTTTTATTGTTGTTGTCATTGGCAAAAGGAGTATTATTTTTTTTAAGCTGAGATTAAATGTTTTGGAAAGTGATTAGGATTTGAGCCAATAAATTTTAATGGGCAGCCCTTTGCAAGTACATAAATACGTGGGTACATACATTTATGTTATTTGAATTGCCTTGTTGTTTTACATAGAAGTATTATAACCCATAAATGAGAATTTTGTAAGCATGTGGGGCTTGGGTTTATCTTTATGTGTAGTGCGGTGAGGTGGTGTTCATGGTCTCTTAAGTAGGGCCTACAGTACTTTATGCAAATCAGAGTTCCCAGAGAATTATGAGTCAAACTGCAGTCATCAGGTTGTCTTTGGATTGCCATTTTCATCTCTGCTATACTTGGGTTAATCTTATCATAGGTTGAGCTCCCCAACTTTTGATTTTGCTCAGGGTTTCCACTGACTAGACTTTCCTTTACCTCTTGCCTTAAAAGTTAAGGTTACTACTTTCAGAGGACTCATATTCTAAAACTTCTGTTTTGTCTTGATATTTGTAGAGTCAGTGCGTACTGCAGAATCTTGAGACTCCCCCTATTGCATTAACAGATGCTTGAGGAGCAAAGGCCAGATCACTTAAGAAAACCACAGTCTCTTTGGCAATAGTGTTGAACCTGGAGGAAAGCCAGCTACAGCCAGTATGAAGTTAGATTCCATCCCATCCGCATAATAGTTAAGAATAGGTGACCGATAGGGATGAATGTGAAGAGTGCCCTCAGTCCTGTCCCCCTGCCCCTTTGTGCCCCCCCCCACCATGCCAGCATCTCCAGGGAACATGCCATTCCTATCCCTGCTCCTAAAATGCACACAGCTAGGGGCTGCTGAGCTGGCGCCTGCTGCGAGAGTAGGGTAGACGTTCTTTCTGGACGAACTGATAGGTGTCTCTAGGAATGAAGATGAAAGCCTCCTCTGGTTGGTGTTTATGTGCGGAAAAATAACCCCAGGCCTGTCACTGCCCTGTACTCTTCCAGGTAATCAGGATCACTTTTCTTTTCTCCAGGCCAAGTGGGGAAATGTAGAATTATTTTAATGAGCTTAAGTCTTGGCAAAAGTAAATAGGTTACATTTGTGGCCCTTATCCCCTCCCCCCACCTCCTTTTTGGATGCAGGTATTTGTAGTGTCTGAACTGTTCAAACAGTTACAACATTCCAGGAATTCTTTCCCTGGATTCTGCAGGCTCACGTGTGGAGTTAGGTTTAAATACTGAGAAGCATTGCTGCCTGTAAGATTCACTAGTGTACTGTTGACATAAGAATTCCAAAGCATGTTCCTGCTTCTTAGTGGAGCCATGTTCCAGCAGTGAGCAGCCTCAGGTTGTGTAACTGTGGAGGTGCATTAGGGCAGCAATCCTTCTTTACCCTGCATCTCACCGCGACACAGCCACTTGCTAACTTTTAATCACCGCCTTCTCAAGTTTAAGGACTTGGCCAGAGTGATGGCGGAAAGTCTCCACATTTTCCAGTGAGTGAGGTCCATCTCTTCTGGAGATCTTGACACCTATCTCCAGATTAACAAGCCTGCAGACCTTTTACAACATGGGAACAAGGAGAGCTGCCCCCCTGAATGTATAGTAAAGCATAAGCAGGGTGTACCGGAGGATAAGGTATTCCTATGGAGAGCATTGTGCCGTCTGGGCGGCTGACCCAACGTCTCGTTGCCTCCTTCCTTCTACAGATTATGTTGTGGTTTCGGGTGTTTTTCTCAGGTCACTTTCCTTGTCATTAAAGCTGCAACACCTCTCCAGAGTAGATATCTACTCTCTTGTTCTTTTATTACAGTGCTGTGTAACCAGCACTGGCCACTCTCAGGGGCCGACGCTGTTGCTAAATAAAACTTTAAAAATAGTCCCTGGGATAAGGAGGTGGAAGATAAAGTCCTATATTATATTTTTAAACAAAGCTTCATGTGTGTGGAATGACAGCAACCTATGCCAGTGGTGAATGTTGATAGTGAATGTACCATCCACGCGTTAAGGTGCCGGTGGTGTTACTCAACTGCACTAGTAAACGAAAGCACGTGTCCAGTCTATTTAATAACACAAGTAACTAGCAGTATTTATGCTGTCTGCAGAGTCCTTTTAATAATAGCAAATTCTTACCACTTGGCTTTTAAATTATTGCCATCATTTTCTAAGTACTTCTTTTGCTGGAAAGAAAAAGATGGCCTGGGAAAGGATTCAGTTTGATTCAGTAAACATTCTCTGAGCATTGCTGTGTGCTAGTCTCCGAGTTAAGTGTTTGGACCGCGGAATGAATGAACTTGTCCCTGGGTCACAGTGTACAGTGTAATAGAAGAGGCAGCCGGGTAATTTCGTGCCCCTTACAATTGGGGTATAGAGTTGCTCTTCTGTTAGAAGCTATTAGTGTGGTCAGAATTGGTCAGAAAGGGTTATTATCCTAGGAAATCAACATTGGGTCTGTGCCGTGAATGATGGGAGATGGAAAATCAGGACAAATGGGGACGTCCGACGAAAAGGAGGGCCACCCAAGCAGACTTCCAGCAATGCATGCTGGGGAAATGGGATCACTGCAAGGTGGCAGAATGACTTCCACTTAGGTCGATGTTCTTCTTGTCTAAGACGGCCAGATGCACTTTTGGCATACATGAAAACCTTCAGATAATGCTGGGACTCTAGAGTTGAATTTACTAAAAGCATGCTAAAGAATTCTTGCAGAAGATAGATTTGGGGTTTGATTTTTTTAAATTCCATGTGTGTGTGTGTGTGTGATAGATTATTCACAGACACCAGAAGAGAGCGTCAGATCTCTGACAGCTGCTGTTACTGGTGGTTTTGAGCTTCCTGAAGTAAGTGCTGAGAACTGGATTTGTGTCTTCTGGAAGAGCAGTGCATGCTCTTAACCCCTTTGCTCTCTCTGCTGCTCGACAGATTGTGTCCCATGAAAAATGCAAACTGCAGAAGTTTTCCAATGAGTTAAGAGGATTTCCTGAGCTTGAAGCCCTTCTGTTGTTTTTGTTTGTTTTGTATTTTTTATTTACTCATTTTTTAACTTTTATTATTTTGTGGAGAGTATATTTTTATATGACTGCACATTCATCTACCCATAGGATGCACTGTGTTCTGTAATGGGACGTTAGGTGGCTAAGAGAGACATGTTATCTGCCAACACGGGACTTTGAGTGTGTCGAAGCCATAATTTTTCTCAAGCATATTCCTATTTTTGAGTAGCATAGACAATGCTTAAATTCATGTGTTTTATCATTGTTTCAAAGGGATTTTGTGTAGACTTTGGTACTTTTATAAGATCTGATATATGTTTATTTCCTTGTCCCTCATGAAATAATAAGTGATTTTCTAACACTGACCAAGGAAGTGTGTGAATATGGCTGAGTGAACCCTAGACTACAAGAACCATTCTGTAGTGGGAAAGGGGGTGGAGCTGTAAGCTAGACGCTTTGTAAGGACTCTTCTTGTATTTACTTCATGTATGTGTGTCATTTACTCCTTAAAGTACCCATCTCTGGAAAGAGTGGTTACGTCTCGAATTTCAAACTAAAGAAACATTCAACAGTAGGGAAACTGAGGCTAACACACACTGTTATGCACAGGTGCTAAAATCAGACTTGGGCTTTGAAATGAAGAAATGCAGGTCCCCCCCCCCCCGCCCCCGACCCAGGTGCTTGCTTCTCTGCAGTATGGGTGTGCATCCGTAACCGGTGAGTGACAGTCAGTCTGAGTGTTTAAAAAGCAAGGCTTGACTTACTCCAGTGTTTGTTCCCCTGACCTGACACAGGCTGAACTTTGAACGCCATAAAAGCGAGTTTTCACTGCTTAAGACATTGCTTAGTTCTGGGCTGTTTTACTACTGCCTTAGGCTTTAGTACTCCCCCCCCCCCCCCATCTACTTGCTACATTTTAACAAAAGGATTTGAGAGATCATTGTTTTACATCACAGGTAGAAAACATTCATCATTTGAGCAGAAAGGAGGACAAAGTAAATGCATAATGCTTGAGTGTGACCCTGTGTGCTTCGCTGCTACCTGCGAAGCCAAGCCTCTCCTTTGGGATTTTATTTTGCAAGCCCGTTTTGGAATGGAAAAAAGGAAGGTTAGAGCTGTCAGAAGTTGTAAACTGACCCAGCTTTTATAGATGCTATAAGCTAATCAGCTGAAAACCCCAAATAAAACAATTATCACCAAATTCGTGAGGGGCTCCTCTTGGTACTTACGCAGGGCCGACAACACCAACCACGTTCCCATCAGTCTTCGGAAAAAGAATTTTGTAACTTCTAAAGACGGCGCTTAGGTTTTTCTTGCATTTCAAGGACAGGGTTTTGAGCAACTGTAGTGGCAATGTATGTCTGCATTCATGTTAAGTTCCAAATCTTACAGCCGTAGCCATAGTATTGTCTGCGTCAGAAGACTGGCCTCATTGCCCCCAGCCGCATAGACTTGGTGAGGAATGGTTCTCCATTGCTGATGCTCTCACAGTCATCATGGCTGGCCGTCTCAGCACCACAGGGCCCCATAAAAAGACACTGGTAAATAAAAGAGATAGCTTAACTTGACGATTACCTAACTTTGTATAAATTCTCATCTGTTTAGGTAGCTGTTTTATTTCCTTAATTTGGCTGTAAACTCTTGAGGGCAAAGCTCATTCTCTGTCATGACTTCTATTCTGCAGAGACATCACAACCATTTTATATGGCAGACCTTCAGTATATATTTTTATTGCTGCTGGATTTTATAATCAGTTGTTTCAGCATCCAGTGCACAACACCAAATAGACTAGCACTGTGGAGTGTCTAAATATCTGACTTGTGTAACGTAATATCTTCGGCTTTAACCTCATCATCTGTTCCACTTGTCTTCATGACCCTTTATTGGGTGTAAGCAATTCTTATAAAATATAGCTTGTTATAGTTCCTAAGAACATGCGGTTAATGACATGTCTGTTATTTTAGCCTCTGAGCCTTGCAGCCAAATAGCCATAGCATACTCTGCTGTGACCCTTGCCAGGGAGGATGTTGGGAGCAGTGAGATGGCTGGTGGGGTCCCCATCTAAATCCCTGTGATGTTATCCCTGGTCTCACCTTGGTATCTCACTCCCTCTTGGTCTGACTTTGTGCTTGCTCATGGGGTTCTGGTTCTCTTGCCCCAGATGAACATCTTCACCACCAGCTGTGGTACTTGAGCCTTCCATACTCATCTGTATTTATTCTTAGTCCGCTGGCCAGCAAAACTGTCCAATCCCTTTTTATGTTGAAGGTGAGGCTTATTTCTCTTCGGCAGGCCCTCCTTCCCAGCCCTGCAAACCGCCGTGGGCTCTCTCTGCTCGATCCCTGTTGACATAAAGTGCTCATCGTTCTGTATCGGCCTCATCTGTTGACTTGTTGTCTCGATGGGATATTGAGCTGTTTGCACTTATGTAAATATTCAAAGATATGAGTGATTTGTGTTACCCCATTTTGGATCGGTGCAGATCAACTGGCCTGCACTTAACCGGTGGCATACTCCCAGTTTTGTTCTGGGTCCCTGCCCCTTCCTCCCTCCCTTCTTCTTTTCTCCTTCTTCTCTTTTCTCCACCCCTCGTCTCCTTCTCCTCCTTTCTCTCTGTTTCCTTTCACATCTGGTTGATATGTGAGTTCTGTGTACCTCTGCATCGTTTGCTTGCTGGGAGAATAACGACTACATCCTCCTGACCTGCCTCCTGGGCTCCCTTTTGAGCCTTCCTGTCCATTAAGACTTTTGAGTTTGTCTGTCTTGACAAATAGTAGAGAGATTAATAAAATAATGATCTTTATCACCTTTACTAAAAGCAAATCAAGCCCAATACTTTATCAAGGGATATTTAATGATGAGAGGTAAATCAGCAAGAAGTCAAAACTACATACTAAGCAGTGTGTTTGTTAAGTGGATTACAGGAAGAATTGAGTAAGTCACTCCCAACATGTGTAGTTCAACTATCAAGACTATAATTAGGACTTTAAATTAGTGACATTTGGTATCATGTAGTTTAATCATCATAAATATATTTCTCCAAATATTCCATTTTACATTATTACAGTTTTTAAAGCAAATGTTGCTTCTCTAAACTATGCATCAGAAAGTGAAACATTATTTGGCCTAAGAAACTATTTGCAAGCATTTATAATCTTTTAGCTTTCTCATATGTATACCATCTGAAATGTCTATCACGTAAGAGTTTTCACATACTGCTTATTGCGATTATTTTAAGTATTTTTTCCCTCTTGATCTTTTATATTGCAAACATTTTCAATTTTTTCTTTAATTATAATTACTGGATTTCCATATCTCTTGCCCCTGAATTGATTGACTGCTCAGATTATTTGCTATTCTGTTGTTGTTTTTTCCTCTTAATATGGAAAGCTTGGTTTTGCAGAGAAGTCAAATGACTAGCTGCTTACCTTCCAAAGTTATCAGTTTATACACAGATCTTTTTCGTTTTATTGTATTTGAAACCTTTCCTCTTCTAGATTGCTTTGAAGCAAACCCCCACCTTCTTTAGAAGTTCATAATAAAATAGTTACAAATTACTAGTTCCACAAAACTCCTCTTTTTCTCATATATCGCACTAGAACCAACTGTTACAAGAGTCCTCTCTCATTTATGAGTCTGTCTTTAAGCCGCTTCACTGTGCACAGAAGCACATGCTTGCTGCATACGTCTTTTTCTTCTATTTTTTTCTTTTGTTCTGTCTGACTTTCTAATTGTAACTCATAGAAACTGGCATTGGGTTATGCATAGATTTTTAAGTATAAATCACATTCTTTACTAAAATTTCTTATCAGTTTATCAGATTAGGTAATTGGTTTCTTGAAAAGTTTTTGGCAGCCTTCCAGACAGTAGGAGAAATCCTGTGAGCTGACAGGGAAGCGTGTTCAGAGCATTGCTCACTTAGGGTTTGTCATAGGAAGGTTGAGCTGCGTGTCCAGGTGGAGGGCTGGAAAACATATGGGCAGTAATTAAATGTCTTCAGGGTGCTCACACTTTAGAGAAAATGGAAATGGGAGAGAGAGAGAGAAAGAGAGAGAGAGAGAGAGAGAGAGAGAGAGAGAGAGAGAGAGAGGCAGGCAGAGGGCAAACTGTCTTTTATATTTTTGCTCAGACTTGGAAGAATTTTATCCAATTATAACGGACAATACCAGGCTCCTCATAGTGGCATGTAAGATCTTTATGGTAGTGGCCTATGGTGGAGTATGTTCCTCAAAACAAAACATAAAAAAGTGTGGTGTACTAGTCCCCTTCATCTGTGTTTTCACTCCGGTGTTGGTTAAATGTGTTTTAAATTGCACCCCTTTTGAAGATTCCCAGCATCTGCTCCATCTCACTCTGGGACTCAGATCAGTCCTTTTCCAGCATATTCTTGCTAGGAAACTACCTGTCCACTTAGCCACTGAACAGCTGTCTGGATTGTCAGGTAGACTGTCCCAGTGTCAGGGTGCTTATATTCAAGTGGCCCTTATTTTACTTAATGGCTCCAAAGCATGGTGGTGACAATACAAAGGAGGCCCTAGGCGTAGGCGTGGATGGAGAAGTTTCGGTGGCACTGTGGCAGTGCTGCAGGGTCTATGGGGATCAACATATATGCCTGGTTTGGTGCTGTTTAGTTTAGAGCAGAGGTCTTGGGACGTGTAACCTGGAAATAAGCAGGAGTATTTCAAGTTCTTTTTCGGTAGAATTGATCTTAAAATCATGGATTAAACTTTTCATTCTACCCTGATATAGCAGACAGTAATACCCATCATCCAAGCTTGTTTATCAGAGATCTGGTGATAGAAAATGTAAAGAACGCCATTGATCACGAGCCCAGTTGGTTAGAATGAATGCAAGGAATATGCCTTCATGGCAGGGAGTGCTTCCAGTTCTGGTGGGCGGGATGAGCTTTCTGTCTGGTCTGTGCCCCTAGGACAGAAAACTGAAAGCTCGGTGATCCACGTTCACTTTATTTTTGCCAAAGTTTAAATTACCATTCTAGACTGAGTTTTCAAATGGTTGAGAAGCAGTGATTGAGGGAGGTGTGTGTGTGTGTGTGTGTGTGTGTGTGTGTGTGTGTGTGTGTTGGGCGGGATCTGAGCCCAGCCTTTCCAACCATTAATTACGTGATTTTGTGCAAATCATTTGAGTTTCCTGGGACTCAGTTTCCTTATATGCTGAAAGAGGATACTATCGCTGCCAAATCATGTTCTGGTGATATGTAATAAGATGGAGGATTCGAAACTACTCAGTTTACTTACTCAGAATTGCCTAGCTTACATTTTCAAATAAATTCATAAGCAAATAGTGTATCTCATAACCTCTGTTGGAAAGCACAACAATTGATATGCAACAAATAACCAATAAATGTCACATAGAAGGAGACAATGGCCGTTAATATATCTGTCATATTAACATATGTTAACTGCACACATTAGTAGGTTTTTCTCTGGTTGTCTCATGAGTACAATTAATCAACATTGATCATCTCCGCTTCCTTTTGTCTCCTCTCCCGCAGTTAAGACAACCTCTATTTTATATATTAAAAAAAATATGCTATTACTATTTACCACTGGTGAATTGCTATTTACACTTTATTTCTTTACTAATTTCAGCCATTTTTGTCTTCTCTTCTAAAATGAGTAGATCTTGCTAAATAAGTCCGCATATCCATGAATCTTTAAAAGGTACATGGATAGATATTCTGTTAGAAGATTTGAGGACACAAGCATATGTAGATTTATTGGTTGGATCTTTAATGAAATCATAGTTATTTAAAGTTGAAAAAAAGCATAAGCAATTAGATTTTAGAAAGAAGCATTTTAATTAAGGTGAACATAATTTTATTTATTTATTTATTTATTTATTTATTTATTTATTGCAAATAGACCTAATCAGAGAGGTCAGTTAAAGGCTTGCTAGTTGAAATGCTAAAGTTTCCAGTTTGGGCCATCAGATTCTTTCTTCTCTTCTTTCTGTCTTTGACAAGTCTTCCCATGTGAGCCAGGCTAGAAGGGACTCAGTTTGTCTGAGTAATCACAGAAGGGTTACGAGTATGCACTGTCAGGCCCATCCCACACATCTCCCTCTTCTCTCTCCCCTTCTCTTTGCTCACATTCGTTAAACATAAGAGATAATTTAGGACAGTGGCTTAATAGAAATGCTAAGTGAAAATTTAAATTTATATAGTTTAAGAAATTAGTATTTATAATAACAACCAACAAACAAACATTACTATTATCTTGGAGCTACAGAAGTCTCCATGGGATGTGTGCACTTCTCAAGGATACAGTTTAAGAACCACTTACCTAAATAAACACTCAGCTAGCATTCCTATTTTTTTCCCTCAGTTTTTCATGTACATTTGCTTTGAAATTCTAGCAGTTAAGAATTGGTTGCTAGGAGATTAATAAGCCCCTCTGCACTGACATCAGTGAATGTCATATACATAAGGCACATATTTATAATGGTAAGCAGGCTACCTAAAGATACTCTACGGTCCTTTTGCTCTATTTTACCATTGTATGACTGTTTTTTGTTCTAAGGAAAACAAAATTTTCCTTTCTAAGTTTTACATTAGTCGTATGCCTACCAACTTTCTAAGTTCATATACTTTGATTTCTTAAAGTGAATTATAGAATCAGGGTACATTTATCAGTCTTTTTTAAAAAACTGTTAATAAACCACTGAAATTACCAATCCCATAGTGTTGAATATAAGGAAATGAGACCATCCCGCTTCTTTTAATGTACATGTTAAATATTTAATTCAAAAATGTAATAACTGTACTTATACATTTGTATTAAGTGCATTTGACTTTGGGGTTGAAAGGGTCTTCACACCAACATTCGGTTTCAATAAATTACAGGCAGGGGGTAAGTGCTGAAGGTGAGAGAGGCTGTGCATATAGTGGTCTCGGAATTAATTAAACACAGTCAATTCCCGCAGTAAGATTGTATTCCTAATTTATATTTATAATAGCATGTCTCCAGTAGATCTTGCTGATTTGTATCTTGTTTTGTCATACACATAGAGATATTATTATTATTATTGTTATCATTATTGAAAATGAGGTTGTATTGTATGCTAACATTTCACTATCACTATTTTATTGAAACACAGTCAGTATTTTGAAATAAATCTAATACCTATAAATAGATTTTTTTCCATAAGAGTAGAAAACTATCTGATATGAGAGCATTGATAACATTTGGGAAAAGTTAAGTACTTTAATGGAATTTTATGAGGTTCAGTTCAGCCCTTTTAAAAAATCATGTTGTTGCTTGTTTTCATGATTGCTTTTAAAAATCCAGCTTATGGCTCTGGAGAGAAGGGATGTAGTTCAGTGGTTAAAGAGCCTGCTGTGCCAGCCTAATGCCCTGAGCTCAGGTGCCCAGACCTGTGTAACAGCTCCCACAGTAAACGTGTATCTGTAACCCCTGTGCCAGCCCAGTGCCATGAATTCAGATGCCCAGGCCTGTGTAACCCCTGTGCTTCCGTGGGAGTCCACAGATCACCACGGGCCAGCTAGCCTGGTGCACACACAGACTGTCTAAACAAGGTGGCATATGAGAACTGACACCACAGCTTGTCCTCTGACCTCCACTCCTGGCCCCTCCACAAATCCAGTTTTCTTTAAATGATTCCACTTTTTCTAAAAGTGACCTGATTGTATGATGCATCTATGTGCTTTAAATTTGCATCTACTCTCAGCGAGGCACCATTTGCTTTCATCTTTGCCATGTGACTCAAATTTAATAAAGAACCATCTCGGTGGCTCTCCTCTTGCTCATTGCTTACTGTGTGACAATGCTTGAATTACATCAGGACAGAAGTGATGTGGAAGTGCTGGGGCTGCACTGTTTTTAACTGGAAAGCAACCAGTTTAAATATATGCTGTTTAAATCTTAATTTAAATTGTAATATAAATCTGTTAATGATTATGATGTTGCTAGGTAAATATTTTCAGTAAGGGTACAAGTTTCAGTTTTTTTTAAAAAAAAGTTATCTAGTACCCGGGGAAAGAAGGATTTGTGTTATAATTCTCAAACGAGGGTTTACAAGGTTTGCAAATGGCAGGTTGTAGCCAGCTAGCATTAGGGAAAAACTAGCTGGCTGCCACTTTAGAAACCTCTGACAGATCCTCCGCACTGAGACCCGGCGGCCTCACTGCATCAGATGTACTTCCTGCTAACTGTCCATGTAGTCAGCATCATACTTTCTTCTTGATTAATGTGGACTGTGTCCAGCAATGTGTCTTATGTGTTTGGCTGATTGACTAATCCATATACATTTATATAGCATACATAAGTGTATGTTATCTATACATATGCAGCATACATAAAAAAAACTTGTTTCACTGATGCATACAGTAACTTTCAGAAAACTGCCCCAAAGATTCAGCATTTTATATTTCATGTGAGTGAGTGGGAATGGGGCATATTAAAATGGAGATGAGGACATAGTTAAGGCTGACATAACTGAGCACAGTAAGAACTAAAGTGAGAAGTTACAGGAAGCTCTCAGTGCTGAGGCGTTTGTCTAGTGTGTGCAGAAGCTGCAGCCTTGGGCTCCATGCTGCTTTGTTTTGCTGGTAGAAGAGTTAGTGTGCCAGTGCACAGGGCATAAGGGTACAGGGCACAGGGATCACGTGTCCACGGGCAGCCTGGATTACATAAAAATTTCCAGGCTAGCCTGCACTACACAGGGAAGCAAAGATCGGGAAAAGTCTTAATTACGTTAAATAAACAAGGTGATACACTTTAGAAGAAGAGGAGGACGAGGAGGAGGAGGACGAGGAGGAGGAGGAGGAGGAGGAGGAGGAGGAGGAGGAAGAAGAAGAAGAAGAAGAAGAAGAAGAAGAAGAAGAAGAAGAAGAAGAAGAAGAAGAAGAAGAAGAAGAGGAAGAGACTTCACTGTTCTAATTTACCTGAGATTTATGTTGGTTACACCATGTAGTGCTATTGGCAGCAAAGGAACAGTCGAATGTCTTGCCTTTTTAGCATGTTCTGGAACATATGTGGTATAATCTGAAATCACTGAAGGTTAGTTTTAAGAAAAGCATTTTTGTCATTAAGATCCAGGCCTATCTCTTCATCTAAATGTTTACTTTTAAAAATTTTAAAGACTTTGTGTATGTGGGTGGCTGTGTGTGTATCTGTCTCTGTGTCCATCAGAGGATAATAGTCCTTTCCCCTTCACGTGGGCTCTGTGGATTGAACCCATGTTCCTAGACTTGTCTGACAAGTGTCTATACCTACTATGCCATCCCACTGGCCCTGGGTATTTACATTTAATGAGATTTTAAAAATGTAACAAAATTTCCTTAAAAGTCTTGTTCAGGAAAGGTTTGCAGAGTGTATAGGGGACGCTTTCTTCCTAATCGACATAGCTCTAGCACACAGTGGCAAATATTGAAATAACAGCAAAATCGAGTTTCTCAATGAAATTTGAATTGGCTTCTATCTAGTATCATAGAACTTTCTCCATGTATATATACTGGTATCTGTAGCATACTGGTAGATCTGAGAATAAGAGTTCATTCAACTTAGGTACAAAATAATATTCTATACTGAATATTATTTATTCATTATATATATAATCATTATAATATATATATTATATATTCATTATATATATATATATATATATCATTATAAACATGCCAGAACAGTCTGTTTTCTTTGATTTAATTTTATATTAAGTTGTCACCAAAAGGGAAAACATAATGAACCAATATGGGTGCTATGTTCTGGAAAGTTCTGTTCTTACATATTTCCATTTTGTTCACTTATCACTTTAAATGATCTTTAGATGGGGCTCCGGACTTTTTCAGCAAAATCATGAAGCATTTTGAAGCTTTCATAAGCTTGTGGGAATGTTAAAATTCATGCAGAGGTTCCAGGAATATGATTATAGAGACCAGATCAAATAGTACAATTTTCTACACCTCACATATTATGAAACTAAAATTCATTTTTCTCAACCTGTGGATTTTAGGAGAAAATTTTCGTGTGATTCTGAGTTTCCTTTATTTAGGTTAATGATAAATTCCACTAGACCTCTTGGGTCCCTTTAGCTATTCCGCTTTCCTGGTTTGCATGCTCTGCAATTCCTTTTCGGGGACCGGAAGGCTTGCATTGGTTTCTACTGCTCTTCCTACGGTGTGGAGACCCTCCGAGCAGATGTGCGATCTGTTACCCATTAAGCATGTGACTGTTTCTGTCCTAGCGTAGGACACGGTCATGTTTAAGAGAAAATCAGTGACCCTTTGTTCTCTGCTTACCTTCCAGAGAAAGATCGTTAGGGGTAATTAGTGAAGTTAGTTTATTTCCATTAACTCAGTAGCAAATTGCAATACTAATATTTAACCTGTTTTTACTCACCAAATTTTATCTATAACCAACAAATAGATGGATATCCTATACATAGTTAGTTCTTTTTGGATTTTTCTTAGTTTCCGGTACCACAGTGACTGTTGGTTTCTTTTGTTAACTTTTATTTTGATCTTTCTTTTTTTTTTTTTTTTTTTTTTTTTTTTTGGTTTTTCGAGACAGGGTTTCTCTGTGGCTTTGGAGCCTGGAACTAGCTCTTGTAGACCAGGCTGGTCTCAAACTCACAGAGATCCGCCTGCCTCTGCCTCCCGAGTGCTGGGATTAAAGGCGTGCGCCACTGTCGCCCGGCTATTTTGATCTTTCTTAAGCAATAAAAAACAGTTATCATTTTCCCCTTCTGTCAGTCAAGATTCTACGCTAGAAGATTCTAGATTTTTAAGTGTTTATATCTGTTCCTTTACACTTCCTGCCATTTTGTGCCCAGAATGACACTGTGCTTTATTGTATGGTAAGTATTCTACGTTAATACTCTCTGACTTATTATACCTTAGTAAGTGAATTTTTAAGATGAGAAATTGATTAGGCATAATTTGAGGATGTAGTATAACTTTAAAGACTAAACAATTAGAGAACTGAGTATAATTGAGGCTCCAACAACTGAAACTTGCTGTTCATATACCATTTCAGTTGAATTTTCATTTCGTATTCCAGCTCATACTTGAGGGTTTTGTTTTCTGTTTTGTTTTGTTTTGTTTTGAGACAGGTTTTCTCTGTGTAACAATCCTGGCTGTTCTGGAACTTGCTTTGTAGACCAGGCTGTCCTCAAACTCAGAGATCAACTTGTCTGCCTCCCAAGTGCTGGGATCAAAGGCTGTGACACCACCACCGGCTTCATACTTGGGTTTTTCTTGGATGTGTGTGTGTGTGTGTGTGTGTGTGTGTGTGTGTGTGTGTATGTGTGTGTGTGAACACTTTTCTTTAGAAGTTTGAAATAAGTATACTAGTAAATATAAAACCTGTACCTAGGCTTGATAATTTAACCCACATAGGAAACAGAAGTAAATAAATCCGTTTCTTCTTCTCATCAGACTTACTCTGAGAGCTCAGGAAGTTGATAATTAAACACGAGACTTGGAGACTTGTCTTTTGCCTCCCCTACTTTAGAATGAGGTATGTGGTGACATTTCAGCTGTAAGACAGGTTCCCTACCCGATGAAGGATAATGACAGTAATGTCCACGGACCGCAGGCTGTCCTCCACACTGTTCTCTACTGGCTCACAGTACCACAGACCTTAGCTAGTTGTACTCGGAGCACTGCCCGGTGCACAGTGATTTAGAAGACACATAGCTGACTGGCAACCCTCAGGACGATCACTGGGGAAGACAAGCCCCAAGAGATCTGAAGACGAATCTTTCCTTGACCAATTAGTGACAGAGATTTCTGACTTACTTATTTCTTATTTTTCATCATTAGTTGATTTGATTGGGAAAGAGAAGAGATTTTAATTTTACTCTTGTCATTCAGCACAAGAATTCACCATTTCAAAATGGAACTGACAGGTGAATTTCATTACGATGGATAATAGGCAGCACCGGCAAATCTTGTGACTAATATCAGCGAGGAGAAATTTTAACCAAGCTATTACTTTTGGACCAATGTTCTATTACTTGTCATGACAATCTTGTATTTAATGATGGTGAATATAATGGGTTGAGGAGCTTTCATTTTAGGTTTTTATTTTAACTTCCTTGTGTGTATGTGTCTGTGTGTGTGTGTGTGTGTGTGTGTGTGTGTGTGTGCTGGTTCCTAGCACCAGGTTTGTATTGGGGTACTACTTACCTAGTTGGAAAAAAAATTAGATGCTTGTGTTTATATTTGTGATGGAGACACTCTAGGAATTATTAGTGAGAACTGCCAGTTGTTAGAAATATTCTGCCTCGCTTGTTTATACTGTAAAAACTAAAACCATCATCAGTGAAATACGAATAATGTGAAGGTTATTCTGAGGTGTGGTAGGCCTAAAAGTCCTTAGTTACCGGGATTTGTGCATGCCTCTGAGCCCTTCCCCAGTCTGGGCCTTTATTCTGATGGTCTCTTCCTCCCCATTTGGCAGAGATTATGACGGCATGACCATTGTTGTTGTAATACTTTTGATGCATAGCAGAGTGTCTGGAAAATTTGTTGTGAACCGTCACCATCTCTGGGTGGGACTAATATGACTTGTCCCCCTGGAGCCAGGTGAAAAGCACAGTTGTAGAGTTTCTCACTGCTTTTGCTTCCTTCTCTGCAGAGTTTTGCATTGTTTGATGACATCACATTCAGTGCTATTGCATGTTAGCAAGGAGCTATGTTTCACATTACACATCTAAATTTATTCTTCAATATTCCACCATTAGTTGTTAATAAATATTTTTCATCTAGTTTCTAGTACAGTGTGAATGGTTCTTTCAGTGCTTCATGAATGTTAAATTCCCATCAGCTGGCTCCCTTTGTACCGATGAAAAACATTATGCAGGTGTTTGACTGGCTCGCAGACATGGGTATGTAGCTTTGTGATGTTGTTCTGGTCCTTGATTTCTACCAAACTAAAGTCAGTACCTCCCAGACAGGTGGACTTAAGCATTAAACATGCCTGTTGGTACAGCCCACCCACATGAAAGGGCCTTTGCAGGATATTAGTTTTTTCCCATCCTGCTCACTCACCCATTCCATTGAAAGCTGATGTTTTTCTAAAAGGATTCGCAATGAATGAATCATTATGGCTCCCATGGTGCTGGTTTTAATCGTAAAGGACCTGAATCTTTGTTTCCGGAAATGCCATTGAGACTTTCCTGAATCATTTTCCTACTATCGCACTTGATGATTCTTCCTGCAGAGGCCTTGACTCTCCGGGCAGGACTGTGTCCTTTCCAGGGAGCTAGTTTCCTTGTTTGGCATCTCTGTCTTCAGGTAGATTATACCTGGGCCTGTTTTGCTCACATGGGGTCGCTAACAAGTGCCTGGAGAGTGGATCACATTTTGTTAATATGCATTAGGCTTGCCTATTAATTTGTAATTTTATGGGGAAGGGGTGACAAGAAGGTCAACCATCCTGAATGCGTGCGGATTGCGAGGCCCTAGATACAGCCTCTCCGTGCACATCCTCTGTGCATTTGACGTAAACAATAGTAAAAACAATTTGTTTGTTCTTGAGGCGTGATCTCCTGTATCCCAGGTTGACCTAAGATTTGGTGGGGAGCAGAAGATAACCTTGAACTTTGATCCTCCTGCCTTTGTCTCCCACTGCTGGGATTATAGCTGTGTCCCAACAACACCCAGTTTACAGTAGGAAGAATTTTAATACAAGGAGAAAGAAGCTGTTTTCCATCGTCGAGGCCTTTGTCACTGGTTTACAGCGTTCCATCTAACCCCTGTCTGATCTCTTGATGGCTTGATCACATTCTCATACTATTTCGAAAATAGTCAAAGATAGGCTTTTATTTTCTTTTGCTTTTTTTAAAAAACTAAATTATAATTTTTTTCTATTCCTGTTCATATTGTAGTTTTGTAATTCTAAACTTATCTGGGCCTGTAAGCCTCATGAAGTTAGGAAAGTTAGTTTCCTGTCTGGAAAAATGGCTCAGCAATTGAGAACACTTGCTGCTCTTTCAGACACCTGGTTTCAGGATCTACACCACCTCTAACTCTGACTCTAGAGGATCATCCCTCAGCCTGCATAGACCCCTGGCCTGATGTGCTACATCAGAGAGAGAGAGAGAGAGAGAGAGAGAGAGAGAGAGAGAGACAGAGAGAGAGAGAGAGACAGAGAGAGAGAGAGAGAAATACTCATGTACATAAAAACTTAAAAATAAATGAATAAATTTTTTAAAAAGTTAATTCAAAGTTTGGAGAGGTTTTTGTCCCCCTCTGGTTATAAAAGTTGAGCCAAACATTTGATAATAAATCTAATACTGAATGAATGAAAGTAATCATCTATTGCTCTGGCATGGTGGAACAAACTTTTAATCCCAGAACTCCAAAGCCAGCCTATATAGAAAGTTCCAGGTCAGTAAGAACAACAAAAGCAAAAGTTGTTTTTGCTAGTGGTGATGGTGGTGGTGGTGTGTGTGGTGTGTGCTAATAGATATATGCAAGTATGTATTTTAAAATTCTACTGTTCAATGAAAGGAAAGCTACCTTGCCATTGGGTAAAGGCATGCAACAGGTTCAAACTACTTAGGAAGGGGGTAATATGAAAGAAAAACGAAGATAATTTAAAAGATAGTGTCTGATCAAGGGGAAAGATAGGTTTCTGGTGCCGGGCACATGGTGTTCTCTTTGTTCTGGTGGCAGTTCCCGTGGTTTGTTTAGGTCTCAGCGTGTCCCAGAAGGTGTTGCTACACTGTGAAGGTGTTAGGCAGTGCAGTAATGAAAAGGGAGATGAAATAGAAGGCTCATAAAGCGTCTCATCATTTGGGGCCTTCCTGGAGAAGCCTCGCCGAAATTTCTGAGTGGTCAGCTTGACATTTGAAAGCAATGAGAAGTTGTGTCATTATCTCTGGGCTGCCGCAGTCGTTAGAGGCAGGATTTAAAGTTCACTGCAGTAATTGCTGACAGCTTCCTCAGAATGAGAGCTGCTTTTAGTCAGTGTCTGCAGCCTTTGGAAAAGGCAGCCTGCTAGGGACCTGAAAGGGAACTGTGGACTTTGTAAGATGAGAGGAACAAAAATGTAGATTGAGGTGTGTGTGTGTGTGTGTGTGTGTGTGTGTGTGTGCCCTGAAGTAATTACATTCATTTTGTAGATGGAAAAGAAGTGAGATGACTTTTAATGGTTGTTCACGTGTTTATGGTTTTTAAGCAAAGAATAATACCAGACTTCTGAAATGCCCCTATATGTTTTCAGTAACTAAAAATACAATACCAAGTGCCCAGGTTGTCACGGGGAGCCAGGCAGGTAGTGTCACCGGACTTGGCACAGTTCACACGAAGCGCTAAAGCGGTGATCCCTGCTGTAAAAGCATTCCCCTCCCTGGAAACCTGCAATTTGCCTCAGTCCCAGATGGGGAGGAAGCTCACAAACAGCCTCGAGCCATACATAATGGCAGGGCTCACATCCTGACTGAGACAGAGTAAAAGAAAGGAGAAATTCAAGAGTGTCCATAACTATTTGAGAATGCTATGCTTTTAGTGAAGGTTGTGGCACTTTTCCCTTTTGTTAAGTTGAGCTTGTTCTGTTTGCTTAGCTTCTCCCCTCTCCCTTTCTGGATGCCATCCAATATTCCACTGAAACAAACACAGGAGGGTGACATTCTAATCACACTGCAGTCTCATCTGCTTAAGCCACAAACATTTATTGCTTAATAAAGAACACCCTACACCCGTGCCAGCCAGGTTCCCTCTGTATATGCCATACGTATACACACATGCGCCTGCCTTTCATTTGTTCTCAGCGTGACCTTCAGAAACACAGTAAGACAAGAAATTAAGAATACTGTGTTTAAGCCACAAGTTTTAAATATATAAACTGAAAGTTGATTCTTTCTCCAAACACTATACCTAAGAACGTATTTTTGTAGATAAATTCATATTGTCATACCAAAGGATCATTATAATTACTAATTTTGTAACTTGTTATTTATAATGAAAATTTAAATACTCTGGTATATTCTGGAAATATAAATTCCACACATTAGAGGGATGCTCAACAATCCTATTCTTCAGTGGAGAAGTATGGCATACTAACTTCATCCATTTCTCAGGTAAGGAGTTTTGGCCTCTGAGAAGGTAGCCTGTGCAATTACAGGTGACCAGGATCAAAGCTTCAGTGCTAAATGACAAGTTTTCAAAAGATAGATTTTACTCTACTATGAAGCATTACTCGTGGAATCAAGTACTCTCTTACATTTGGTAAGCATGCTAACTTACCCTTACCAGCTGAACTTCAACTGCATGAGGACTGCTTCCCTTCAGACATAGAACTATATCGTTACTTCAGTGTTCCATGTACTTCACTTGCCAGCTCGGAATGCCGGCTAAATGGGTGTTTGCAGAAGGAGACAAACAACTCATGAGTAATCAAAACACCTTTAAAGTGGCCCCAATTCAGAAGTTTCTTGTTCTTTTCCACTGATGGTGCATTTCTCGGTCTTTGTGCCTGATGTTTTGCACTGGCCTTTTGTAGTAGTTCAGAACACTCAGGGAGTTCTGATTCTCTGTGTTCTATAGCACACAGCCACTCACATATAAAGTGGGATGCAGGTATATATATATATACATACATACATAAATTTCAGCTGAGAGCATGTCAGATATTGCCCTGCAATGCCACTGAGTCTGGTACATATCTGTAGGACAATGTAATGAATGTTTCCTATACTCATACATGGAGTGATATTTAAGTTCAGCTAGAATCTTCTATCTCCTTTGAATTTATAATTTCTTCACTGTGTAAACATTCAAAGTACTGTCTTCAGCCTTTCTGAAGTATGTGGTGTCCTATCATACCTATAATTACTCCCCCCACACGAATACACCACAACTTCCTGTTCCTATCGATCCATAACATTGCACCCATCGGCAGACACTTCTTATCTTTCTCTCCCTCCTGCTTCAGGTGCCTGCTAACCACATTCTTGGAGGTCGGGTGTGTTAGATTCCATGTATGAATAACAGCATGCAGCATTTGCCTTTCTGCGACTGGCTTTTTTCACTTAATATAATCATCCCTAGTTGCTTCCATCCCATAAGGGACAGGATTTCATTTCTTTCTTTTATAGATGACTAATAATCTATGATGAATCTTCTGTCTTTCCTTAACCTATTCATCAGTTGATTGGCATATAGATTTATTCCATATCTTGGCTATTGTTACTAGTGTTGCAGCGAACATGGGTGTGTAGTTGTTTCTTTAGCAGATGAATCCATTTCCTTGGATTATCTGAGTATTAAGATTGGCAGTTCATACACTAACATATTTTTAAGATTTTGAAGAACTGCCACACTTTTAGCCCAAAGTCTATCCTAATTTGAGTAGCATCTAGGGTCTCTAATCCACTTGCTTCCCACTCGTTATCTCTTGTCTTTTTGATAACAAGCATTCTTACTACACAGGTGATATTTCATGTGTTTCTGAATTGCACGTCCCTGATGATTAATGGTGGTGGACGTTTTTCATGGACAGCTGTTGGACATTAACATGTCTTCTACGTGTTAAATGTTTGATTCTTTGTGTACATTTGGTGTGTGTATACAGAAGGCATGACGGTGACTATCAGGTGTCTCCCTCAGCTGTTTTCCACTTTATTATTATTTTTGAGGACTATTTTAGAGGCCTCTCATTGGACCTAGAACTTGGCAAACCTGGGATTGCAGGCATGCATGGACACATTCAATGTTTCCCCAGGTGCTGGGTGCTAACTCAGGTCCTCATGCTTACACAGCAAACCCTTCACAAACTGAGCATCTCCCCAGCCCCTAACTCCATGTCAGACGTATAGTTTACAAACTTGTCTCTGTAGTGATGTCTTCAATTGGTAATGCAGAAGCTTTGCAGTTTGGTAAACCCACACTTGCCTATTTTTTGGTTTTATTTCCCTTGACTTTGAGGTCTTACCCTGCAAACTCCTTGCTGCGTTTAATTCCCTAAAGCATTTCCCTTGGATTTTTCTCCTAGGCCTTTCATATTGGCAAGTCTTGAATTTCACTTTTTAATATTTTAGGTTAATTTTGATTCATTCTTATAACCGGTATGAGGCAGGGTTGTAGTTTGATTATTCTGCACACGGATGTGCAACTGTCCCAGCAAGGCTTGTGATCAGGACTGCCTTTTCCCACGCTTGCTCTTGTTGAGAGCCAGGTGTATATATAGGAAGAAGGGTCAACACCTGACTCTCTGTTTTGTTTCATTGTTTCATACCATTTTCTAATGCTTTGCCATGCTGTTTGAGCACCAGAACTTTGCAGTGCATTTTCGAGTGTGACAATGGAAGGCTTCATGTGTAGCTCCTTTTACCGTTTCCTCTGGCAGTTTGAGAACTAGAATCTTCTATCTCCCTTGAATTTATAATTTCTTCACTGTGTAAACATTCAAAGTACTGTCTTCAGCCTTCCTGAAGTATGTGGTGTCCTATCATACCTATAATTACTCCCCCCCACACGAATATACCACAACTTCCTGTTCCTATCGATCCATAACATTGCACCCATTGGCAGACACTTCTTATCTTTCTCTCCCTCCTGCTTCAGGTGCCTGCTAACCACATTCTTGGAGGCACCAAGAATGTGCCTTTGTGACTTTGTTTTTGTGACTTCTTCAGTTTTTTTTAAAACAGTATTTATTTATCATCTGTTGAACGTGAGCAAGTTTTTATACACAAACATGCATGCCATTGGCATGGGTGAGATCACGGCCTGACTTGCCAGGTCCAGGAATCAGACTCGTGTACACAGGCCTGGTGGCAAGCACCTTTTCTCCCTTGAGCCTTTTCGCCAGCTCTAATTTCTTATTTTCTTTGAGGAGATCTTTTGCCTCTTTGGCTAAATTCATTTGTAGCAATATTGTTTGTTTATTTCTTTGCTTGTTTGTTTACTTATTTATTTATTTCAAAACTTTTGTCAATGGTGTAGGTTCTTTATTTCTGTTCCAGAAAATTAGCACATGATACCACTGATATCAGCTATATGTACATATATATTCTATTTTATAAAAAGTGTTCATTCATTAAGATTAGGAAATAAGGTATGTTCATAGTTAATAAATATGATGCTGTTACTTTGAAAAAAATCTGTATTTGTCACAGATATGTTTATAAAAATTGCTTGGTAAATTTTAATCACTATTGTTTTTCTTTCTCACTAGTCACAGTGCTTTATTGGCTACACATTTCTGATTGAACAACCTTGCATCTTGGGACCACATATAGACTTTTAATTTGACTCAATATTTGCTAAAACTTGCAGAGAACACTTCCTTCCCTTTGTAAATGACAAAAAGAGCCTAAACTGGTCTGTGAGGGATGTCATTGGCTTTCCATAGGGGTTATGTTGAACCTGTGGTTAGCTTAGGGCAGGGTGAACATTTTAATAGTGTCCACTCTTCTCATCCGTGAACACATGCCTTCTTCTCAATCTGTGCGTGCATGATCTACAATTTCTTTAACTGATGATTTATAATTTTTGCCATAGAAATTCTTTTCCTTTTTGTTAAGTTTATTCATAGGCAATTTGTGTACCAATTATGAATGGGATTCTTGTCTTGATTTCTGTTTCCCATAATTGGATCCTACTGTATTGCAATGCTATTGATTTTTGTATGCTGATTTTGTATTCTGCGTCTTTGCCATACTTATTTTCTAATAGATTTTTTATGAAGTCTTATGATTTTTCTGTCTATAAATTACCATGTCATCTGTAGTGCTAACAACTTGGCTTCCTCCTTTCCAGATGATAATCTTTATTTCTTTCTGTTGCTGGATTGCTCTAGCTATCACTTCTCGTATTGAGTTGGATAATGAGGTGGAAGTGGACATTTGGGGTTTATTCAAGATCTTTGAGAACGAGCCTTCTTTTTTCGGTTTGGCATTATGTTAGCTGTTGGCTTATTATTTATGTTCTTTAGTGCATACTGACTTATAAGTATTGTATGAATGTTAAGTCACCTACCAAATCTCCCTATTCCCTATTACATGTGTAGAGTGGGATACTTGTATGTTATATGTATATAAGTATTGTCATAAGTGTCACCACGGGACCTTCTTACCTTTAGTAATGATATGCCAAATATTCATCTTATTTGGTGGTATACACTTATGAAATGGATTTGTTTAAAATTTTTAATAGGTAACATATCTTTCTGTGTTATATATACTATTATGCCTAATACTCAGAATGTAATATCTTGATAGTTATTGCACAAGAAAGTCGAGACAGGTTTCCTAGGGTCCTGTGGCCTTAAGCTCCAGGATCTAGCTCATGCTCAGAATCTTTGATTGCTCTAATTGACCATGTGGCACAGTCTTGTGGTTTTATGTAGAGAATATTATCCCGTTGTATACATACAGCAGAAACTGGGGGAACTGACTGGTAGGTGACATGGCATTCACACACTAGTAATTTAGACAGTATTCCAATCTACCTTTCCACTACTTCATATGTAGTTTTGTGAGGGTTTTTCTCCTTTTAATGTAGATGTTCTGTATGGCTGCACAGAGTGTTCTCTCCGTAGAACCAGAAGCCAGGCATGAAGGCTGTGGAAAACGAAAAGAGACTTAGAAGTACTAAGATTTGCATGGCAGCTCTCCAGGTTACTGTCCCTTAATCATGGGCTTTCTCTTGGTCACTACTTGATAGGTTTCGTGGGCTCTCATTTATCGTTGACCGGCTACATTGCACGGGCCGTGTGTGGAATCTTTGCCTGCTGCAGACCTTTGGGGGACCTTCTGGCCTTGGTCTTCATGTGTATGACTCCCCCAAGCAGGGTTGAACCCAGAGTATGGACAGCATTGCCTTTCTTGTCACTTCAGAGACTATGCTGAGCTGCCAAAGATCCAGGGACTGGATCTTCCCTCTGTTGGAACTGCTCCATACTAGACACCCCCGCTCCATTCCTTGCTGCCTTCTGACCTGGTTCCATATCCTTAGTGGCCTCTGGTGATCCTGTGCTGTGCTTCTCTTTGGGAGCTTGCCCACTGGACTGGATTGTATAGTAATGATTTTCCTTCGTACACAAGTTAGGTTAAGAATTTTGTTCTCCTCTTATTAAAATTATTTCTCAATGTAATTTGTTTTGTAAGCCTCCCATAGTTATGTTAAACACATGATTGCCAAATACCAGTTCAAAGTCAGTTGCTCTTACATGAGATGAAATCCATGCTCAGAAAATTTGGCAGTACGAGCGGCTCTTTTTTTTTCAAACAGACTCTCACACATTTTTTTCTTTACTCCAAACTGGCAAAGTAATCCCCCATATTAGACGTGGAATTATATATGTACGCACTGTGCTTAGTCACCATTTCCTAAGGAATTGGCATTTCTTTTGCTATTCACTAATTACAAGTCACTGTCCTGCAATATCGCAAGAGTTCAGTACTCAGTGAGTGCTGGGTCCCAGCGTTAGCCGATTCTGAATAGCTGTGCAACTCAAACATGACATTTCACCCGTATCTTCATCTATAATGTGAAGCTGAAAATATACCTTAGTGGTTATTACTATTAAACCTCTTAGTAGCCTGGTAACTCTATCTTGTCCTACAGTGATATTGATGGTGTTTTGTGCTTGAAACTTACCTCTATAAGTTTCTCAGATGTGATTAATTTTTATAAATTGTTAGTAACTTAAGAAGTAGAGTCAAATGCCTAAATCAGCAGCAACAGTTTAGCAAAATATTTGGTAAGTGGCTAGAGTGTTTGAGATCATGTAAGGATAGCCCTGTTGCATCTCTGAATTTACACTATATTTCCTTTGGTGACTGTAATGTTAAGCATTGTAAAATTAAAGCTTATACATTAATGAAATCAAGTGTCAGGCTAACATGAGTTTTGCTAAAAGCAAACTTTGCGGCCTGAACACTTTCCTGAAAATGGTAACAACAGATTTGGCCTTAGTGTTGTACTTATTTGGATGGAGAAGGCTTCTTTAGTGCCTGACGCATTGTCCTAAGGACCCACATGTGGATCTCCAGCAGAAGTCAGGGCTAGGGACACATATCTGCAACCCCAGTGCTGGAGTGGGGTGGGGGGCATGAAAACAGGTGGATTAATGGAGCTCTTTAGCGAGCCAGCCAGCAGAGCCAAAGGGTGAACTTCAGACTCGGTGAGAGACCCTGCCTCAAAATTAAGGTAGAAAGCAACCGAAGAGTGCACTCAGGTTGGAAGCCCCCACACAAACGCACAGACATGCATGTGTGTATACACACACACACACACACACACACACACACGTGGGGAACATTTTCGGGTGTTGTGAAGAACAGTCTCAGAGTGCTGCCCACAAACTGCTCAGCTGCTGTTGGTGACACCAGTGTCTGGACTTGTCCAACCTTTCATAAAACAAATACTTGAAAGATTTGTGAGGAAGCTGCTTCGCAAGATTTATCCATCACTTACTCACACTCAACAGGATTGAAGTTTTCATATCCTTTGAAATTACTGAATAGTTAAAAATGATCGCATAGACGTTAAGATAACTCTGGATATGATCATTTCTGTTTCCTTTGGCCTATTGGTAGGTTTGGTAAATAATTGTGATTTTCATAATTTTGAAGTTATTTTGGTTCACTAACACTTTATTGAACCAGCTGTTGGATTTAATAGTAACATAGATTTAATCAAGTTTAGTGTGTCTTTTTCTAATGTTTAAAAGAAAGTTACATTGGTATAGATTCAGCTTCAGCAGATGATTAGATAGAAGTTTTGAATCAATTAGTGTGTTTAACACCATTTCATGTAACTGAGAGAAATTGTTTCTGAGTTTTAAAATCCCTTAAGTGCCCAGTTGAATTCTTACACAGCAGAAACCGAGTATCTAAAAATAGATTCACACATGATAACTGCTTTAATTTGGGAAGAATGACATTCTAGTCTCCTTTTCTTCTTCATATGAAGCCAACATTACTTGAACTCCCTTAGTATTTGCTTCCACTGAATTGTTTTGTGTTAAATTTAGTGCTGGGGAGGTAGTAATGAGCTTGTCATATAAGAATGAGAACCTGAGTTCAATGTACAGAACTTATGTCAAAAACCAGATGTGGTATCCTGGGATGTAATCCCAAGGATAAGAAGCAAATATAGGTGGATCCCTGAGACTTGCTGGTCAGCTAGCCAGTGTATTTGGTATGTCTCCAGGCGACTTAGAGACCCTGTCTCAGAAAAAAGCAGAACCTGTTTGAAAAGGTGTCTGATACTAAGCTCAGAGTTGTTCTCTGACATTCACACACAACCATTAGACAGAAAACAATCTGGAAAACTTATCCTATGTTCTGCAAGATTAATCTATACATGATTGCAAGTGAATGAAACAAATCACAAGCCCCATGTATTGTTATCCATCCAGAAAGCTTAACTAATCTGCGTGTGTGTTAGTAGAATCCAGTCACACTAGTAATAAAGTTTTAATTTGTATAAAGTTTATATGATCATAATATTTTGATAATTACACTTCCTGTTTTGGTTGCTATTGTATTTCTACAGCTTTTGAACTAAAATTTAGTGATATTATTTTTCAAAACCAAATTTCCTCTTATGGAAAGTAAAGTTTATCCTCTTAATTCTGACAATTCAAAATTAGCTTTATATATTCCATCATGCATATAAAAATTTACTCGTTTAAAAAATTAATTATTTCATATTTCTTGAAGGAACCAATTACCAGAGGTTGCAGAGTCTCCCATCTTGCAGAAATGGGTGCTTGGTTGAAATTTGAGTTATGGATATATAATAAAATATCCAATTTATCCAAAATGTCCAAAGGAAATTCTCCTTAACCTTTGTAGTATTTCATCAGTAAATTCGTTGTGTGAGTAAATTATATTAGTGGAATTTTTACTGTTCTTAGGCACAAGCTCCTTCTTGACTTCTTTTTATGAATATACTGCCTTGCTAATGCAAGTTTCTTATGAAGCAAATGAGTTTTATTTTATTTTTAATCACCAACCTCCAATAAGGGTTAAACACAGTGGAAGCAGCAGCAGCAACAGGTATTTTAATATGTTTTTCCCTTTCTTGTTGAGAAGGTCATGCTAGGGACCTAAGCTAAGTCTCTGAATATGTTCCTCAAGCACTTGGCTGGGGTTAGACTCCTCCTGGTCTGTGACCTTTCTTCTTCTTCTTCTTCTTCTTCTTCTTCTTCTTCTTCTTCTTCTTCTTCTTCTTCTTCTTCTTCTTCTTCTTCTTCTTCTTCTTTTTCATAGTATATTTTTATTACTTAAAACAGTTTTATATTTAAAGTATTTCAATTAAAAATATTTATATTTTTATCGTGTTTTTTCCCCTTCCCCCAATTCCTTCCTCTCCCCTTCCCTATTCACCCAAATTTAAGATCTTCCTCAAAAACTAAACAAAAAAACCAACTTCTAAAGAAAAGTCTGTGTTTGTCTCCTGCTCTGTGAGGGAGACGGTTCATGCGAGTGTCACATTCACGTGTGGGTACATTACCGCACATTTGATGGTTCATGCGAGTGTCACATTCACGTGTGGGTACATTACCGCACATTTGATGGTTCATGCGAGTGTCACATTCACGTGTGGGTACATTACCGCACATTTGATGGTTCATGCGAGTGTTACATTCATGTGTGGATACATTACCTCACATTTGATGGTTCATGCGAGTGTTACATTCATGTGTGGGTACATTAGCGCACATTTGATGGTTCATGCGAGTGTTACATTCATGTGTGGGTACATTACCTCACATTTGATGGTTCATGCGAGTGTTCCATTCATGTGTGGGTACATTACCTCACATTTGATGGTTCATGCGAGTGTTCCATTCATGTGTGGGTACATTACCTCACATTTGATGGTTCATGCGAGTGTTCCATTCATGTGTGGGTACATTACCTCACATTTGATGGTTCATGCGAGTGTTACATTCATGTGTGGGTACATTACCTCACATTTGATGGTTCATGCGAGTGTTCCATTCATGTGTGGGTACATTACCTCACATTTGATGGTTCATGCGAGTGTTCCATTCATGTGTGGGTACATTAGCACACATTTGATGGTTCATGCGAGTGCTCCATTCATGTGTGGGTACATTACCTCACATTTGATGGGTCATGCGAGTGTTCCATTCATGTGTGGGTACATTACTGCACATTTGACGGTTGATGCGAGTGTTCCATTCATGTGTGGGTACATTACCTCACATTTTACTTTCTACTTATGCTTGTCACATGATCTACCTTTATTTTATCATAGTTTCAAAGCAAAATTGCATTGTTACATACATCAAACTGAATTAATTTCTTAATGGCTGTGAGACTTACTAATGTTATTTTACTATTTGTTTATAGATGCTACCATGTGTGCATGTCTGTATGTGTGTGTGAGAGAGAGAGATAATAATATGTATCTATTTACATGTATATAAACTTAAATTCAGTGTACCCCTTAATGTCTCACTAAGGAATGAAAGGCAATTATAGTATGTCTCTCTACTTGTAATACCTCTAGACACAATGATGATTTTTGAAACTTTTTTGTGTAGGTAGCCCAGTATTGTGAAGCTTCTGAGTGGAGGTAGCCCAGTAAGGTGCAGCTTCTGAGGATAGATACCCCAATACTCTTACTGGAGAAGCTTATAATATAAGATCGTTTGACTGAGAAGTCAGTTTTTCCAAACGAGCTTCGTTATAGCTTTGAATTACACAATGTGGAAGAACACATTAGACTTACATAAAATCAAATTGGCTTCAGACTTATGTAGAGTGAAATTATCCTGTTTATGAGAACATATTTCTAGACCACATTGTCAGAATAAGTTCATACAGTGAAGGTTAAAATTCCAATTTCAAAATTTAATAATATTATATTTAGTGATTGATAGTAGTATTAGGCTCTTTATGCTTTAAATAGTGATAGTCAACTCTTTCTTATTATGGAAATTTGAACTTTTACTTTTTCCCCTAACACTTAAATTTTATCATTAAATATTTAAAACATTATTGCTCTGTTATAATTAGAAACATCTTATATTGAAAATAAATCATGCCATAGTTTTTTTAGAGCTAGAAATGGCTTCTGTTTAATAGTTAGGATTTAAAGACTGTTTTATTTAATTTCTTGCTTTTTAATATAGAATTTAAGATTACCTTTAGACACAGATGTCAGAAATGAGTTATGATGGGAATATTTTGGTGGTTGTGTTGTGAATGGGCTTCCATTTTCGGTGAAATTAGTGAATGCTATGTATATTGAAATGTGTTGCGTTTTACTAATTTACTGTCTAAGGACAACAATGGGACACAAATTTACAGGTGACAAATATGATTTCTTAAGCACTGGTATAAAAAACCCATATTGTAACTTTATCAGGGTTTTTTTTTTTTTTGTCTCAGTTACAGCAAAAAAAAACCTTTCTCCAGTGTTTGCATCCAGTATACTCTCTTGGGAGAGCAGACCCTGATGAGTATATTTTAATCTGACAGTGGTTTTCTTTGATTATTTTGCTTTGTTTTGTTTATCAAGACAGGTTCTCTATGTGTAACAGCCTTACCTGTCCTGGAAATCTCTCTGTAGATCAGGCTGGCCTCAAACTCAAAGATATCCACCTGCCTCAGCCTCCCTGAGTGCTGGGATTAAAGACATGTGCCATCATTGCCTGGCCTGACAGAGGTTTTTGGTTTTGTTTTGTTTTGTTTTTAAATGACATTTTATCCATGTCCCTTGTTGGGTTTGGATATCCTCATTTAAATGTCTTCTCACTAAGAAAAAATACTCTGTTGTTTAAAATCAAACCATATTTTTTATAATTCTGTCCTATTTTAATATTTAAGAGGTCTATACTTTTATGCTAAAAATCTGCACATGCAGGAATATATTTCTTGAGTTCTGCAGAGAATCTCTGGCAAATTTTATGCTGGTTAAACATGCCTTACCAAACAGTAACTATTTCATGAATAAAATGGAAAGTCAGGATATTTGCAAATACACCAGCAGTATAGGACTAAGATCCTGGGTAACCGGGAACAAGTCTTGCAGACATTTGGGCATCAGAGTTCCTAACAGAGTGTATTTTTTGTCAGACTTGGAATGTTTGATATACATAGGTATCTTGGCAAGAGATCTGAGGTCCAAACAGACATAACTCTATATAGTATTTCCAACATGCACCCTGTTGGATGCATACTGTCTTGTATTGTTGTTGTGAAGTATTCTGCTTGTGGTGTTACATCAGTCCTAAAAACAGTTTAGATACTAGAAAATTTTTGATTTTGGTTTTCAGAATAAAGAACATTTAAACTCAGTGAGAAAAGCTTCACAACCTGATAGGAAAATGGACAAATAATGTTAATAAACATTTTCAGAAAGACCATTTAAATTTATAACAATGAACTTCACTCATAATTTTAAACACAGGTAAAAATACAAGACTTCACACTGATCATTCTATGTGAATATCTATATATTTAATAACAACAAAGAAGGGACGATCATGAATCTCTGCTGATAGTCTAGATATGAAATTTATTTTTCATTTTCAATGTTTTCAGATAGACTTCTAAATGCGAGCATATGATCATGATTTCTTTAGAGACAGGCTAGGAGATTCTGCACATTTGCTAAAAATGACTTAATTTTCACATTGGATCCTTCATATTGTTTTGTCTTTCTTCACAATGGCATGAAGTCTATAACATTTAAAACAGGGTTGGAGAAATGGAACACAGAGTGATTTTAGTAAAACTCATGAGTTAATACTGCGTGAACATCTCTTGTATATCACAAGGCCTGTGGGCATGCTGGGGGACATAGTGTTGAGTAGAATATTGTCTCTTCTAGTTTCAAAAACCAATAGGATCATATCACTTTCTAAGTTAATAGATTCCATATGAATGGTTTTCCCTTTGTGGACTACAGAACAGTTTACATGGTTTAAATTAATTAATCTTCTCCAAGGTCCTACAAAGTAATCATAGCACCATATTGCCTGAAGAGAAAGAGAAGCACGCTGACTCATTAAATGAGTTTTCTCATTTAAAGCTCAGAGCAACCCTACAGAGTGGGGACATTGTCATCTCCATTTTATGGATGACAGGGAAAATGCTAAGCTCTTTAAGATGCCTAACAACTTGAGAATGTAAGTCTCTCCACTCTCCCCAAATGGTTCTGTCTGAACCTTAGTCAGCAATTTGAGTTTTTTTCCCTTTTCAAGCGCACGATGTAAGATTCATAGGTTAAGTAATTAGTTTAGGATTATGCCGACGGCAGTATGCAGTTCACTGCCTCTGATTAGAGAAGAGAGTTCTGCAGAGAAGGACAGAGAAAGTCATTGTGATGGCACCCAGTCCTGATAAGCACGAGCCATGAATCCAGGGTTCATAACTTCGCCAGGCAAACAGCTACAGTAAAAAGAGCGTGCTTGCCTCTCCGAACTCATTTCCTCTATCCAGATAGTAACCAACTTACTTGTGATATCAAATAGATTCAGTATGGATTCTTGAGTTCTGAGAAACTTTGAAGATCGTGGAACAAAAACCTGATGCTAATTTAAAGCCTGCCTCTACTTTGTCAAAGGAGTGAGCCATTTAGATCAAGGGCTGTGCGCAACTTTTCTGGAGGATGATCCAAAACCAGCAGACAGAAGGCCTTACACTTCTTAACGGTCGCAAGTGTGCACATGCGTGTCCTGCCGTTCCTGTCACTCGCTGCTCCTTGGTTTGCAGACCTCAGTGTTCGAGCACGCTGGTTTGTAGTCTAGTATGTTCCATAGAGGCCTCTTTTTGCTGCACGTACGAAACAAAAGCCGGGTAGTTTAAGATGGCAAGGTTTATGCGCCTTCCCTCACATTGACACAGCTCTCAACTGAATGTTTGTGTTTAGTCTGACTTGGGGACATTGGCCTCGACGATGTGCCTTCCCTGTGTGGCAGACATCTGTGGGATTAAGAGCTCGAGTTGTTTCTCTTGCTGTGTGCAGAAGCAGGTCGACACACGTACGCTGATGTGAAGCAGACAATGTGACCTGAACAGGATTGTTAAACCAGGAGGAGGCGTGGCTTAGTGGGTTAAGCAATACTTAACTTGAGTTTTCCACACGTGCTCTTCGTTCTCATTAACTTTAGTGACGAACTTTAAAAGAAATACAGGGGCTCGCTAATGGCAAGAATGAGTCAACGCAGCAAAGCTGAGTGAAATAATAAGTGTTTGCTTAAGTGAGGGGTCCCTTGCTCACCCAGAGGGCTCCAGAGCTGTGTTCCCTCTCACCAAAGCCTGGCTCACAGGAAGAGCAGGGGATGACTTAGTATATCCTTCCCGTTCATTCCATAGAGTGACAGCGGGCAGGAGAGAAACGGAGGTGGCAGCACCTAACCAATGTCTTAAATTCCTTTTAACTTGCAGCAAATTCCGTAAAGCTAGAAATGCAGAGTGATGAAGAGTGTGACAGAAAACCCCTGAGCCGCGAAGATGAGATCAGGGGCCATGATGAGGGGAGCAGCCTAGAAGAACCCCTAATTGAGAGCAGCGAGGTGGCTGACAACAGGAAAGTCCAGGATCTTCAAGGCGAGGGAGGAATCCGGCTTCCGAATGGTAAACTGAAATGTGACGTCTGTGGCATGGTTTGCATTGGGCCCAATGTGCTTATGGTACATAAAAGGAGTCACACTGGTAAGCAGCTGAACGAATAACCTGATGACTGCCCGTGCATCTGATGTTGATATGACCTGACATCGACTCTCTTTCCTTTTTATTCAGGGGTGGCAATGTGAAGTTACCTTTTCAGAATTCTGCTAGTATTGGATTGCTGGGAAGCAGAAAGTAGCCTGGGTCTTGACTTCCAGTCTTCCAATCTGAATAGCATGTCAGAAAAGAAGTTTGGGAATCAGTTTCCACAGTTCTTACTATAGCAATAATATGATAAGGGTTCAAAAGGTATAGGAGAATTTCATTGAGTAATTTAATCTTTTTATATTTCTATACGTATTTTACCATACCCATTGGGCAGGTAATATAGTTTGCTTCCTAGGACCTTATACTACAAAATAGCATTCACACATTTATATAAGGATGGACTATTTTCACTTTGGTTACCTCTGTTAAGTATTATTTCTGGTCAGTCTTGCCTATCAAAGGTCTCTGCAGCAGGGGTTATTTCTCTAGGTCAAGGAGGTTACTATCCTCTTACAATTTTTAGTTTTATCTCTGTAAAAAGATGGTTAGGGTGGGTACGTAGGTAGAAATATTGAATTGTGGGATGAGGTGAGAAAAATGCCTGTGGATAATTTAATATATGCTTCTAGGCATTGAGAGCTACAAGTACTTCATAAAAACAGGCCAGATGAGGAGGGGAGAGACTTATATAAGTCTTCTCAAAGCTTTTGATTGAGGGAAGTAGGAAAAAAATGACAAGAGGCAAGGAAGGGAAGAGTGGGTAAACGCAACACAATGAGGTTGTGTCTGTGTTTAAATGGATAACAGCTAATCTTTTATGACGTTTCAAGTTGAGCTGTGCATGGTGGCATGCACCTGTGATTCCAGTGTTCGCAGTTAGAGGCAGGTGGAACACAAGTTCAAGGTCATCCTAACATAAAGTTTGAGGCCAGCCTGTGCTACATGAGACTGTCCCCAAACCAAACAACAACAAAATTTTTAAGTTAGGATTGGTGGCACACACCTTAGCCCCAGCACTTGGGAGACAGAGGCAGGAGGATCTCTGTGAATTCAAAACCAACCTGGTGGTGTACATATTGAGTTTCAGGATAGTCAGGGCTGTATAGTGAGATCCTTTCTAATAAAGAAGGAAAAAAATAAAGGAATGTATCTTTCAACAAAATATGATGGTATTCTCTAGTAAAATATTAATAATTAATATTATCAGTTGTAAACTGCGATAGTCTTTGGAAAGAATGAGAAATCACAGGAAAGTAATTTATTTTAAAATTTTAATTCTAAATCATCAGTTTAAAAATTTTATCCTAAAAAATATGCTGTAATTACATACTAAAACATTTTTAGTTTAGATCTCTCATGACACACATTTGAGGAAAGTCAAGTTGTCTGACTTGTGTCCCTTACCTAGAAAAAAATCACCAGCGAGACTGGAACCATGGTACTGTGATTTCTAGGCTAGTGTAGTGTGAGCACACACGCTTGGACTATCACTACACCAACGTCTTATTATAAAGTGTCCCTGGAAACTAACTAAAAACTGGCCCAGTAGAATTTCCACATTCAGATTAAGGTAATCATATCATCACCTTCCCATCTATTAATTTTCTATCATAACTAGTATTGTTGCTTTGTTATGAATATTTTTAAAAACAACATTATGTTTAAAATGTTTATGTCACTAATGAATTTTTCCTTTAATATTTTAAAAGTCTTGGGGAAAGTTAAGATATACAAAAACTTTGGTTTCTCTTCAATAAGAAAGTAAAAGACAAGACTATAAAATTAATCTACTTTTATTTCCTGCCTCGGAAATAATACTGGTTTGGAAAAGGAGTCTACAAAACTCCCCATTTATTATGTTATGTTAGAGTGAGTATTCTGTAGAACGTAACACCCATTTAATTTTCCTTTGCAATATTAAAACAGTTCAGTTACTTTGTAGTATTTGAATTTTACTTACTGATATATTTAAGACTGAAGTCTATACTAAGTACTAGTTTGGGAAGATCTTTAATAAATCTTTTGTGTTCTTATTTAAGAGAATTCAAAGAACACAAGAACTGTTTTTTGAAGATGAAGTTTTAATTTGTATTTTATTGTATCTGTTGTGAAATTCACTGGTTTTTTTTTCAAAATAAAATAGTCAAGCACATACTCCACTTTCCATTCCATATTTGTTACAAAAGTGGAATAGAATTATTTGAACATTGAAAATGATGTAACTTGTATAGGACTTGATTATAAATTATTCCACAGATTTGTACAGGTCCTAGAATATGAGGCTCACTAATTAGGACATGGATAAAATTACTAAGCAACCATTTGAAGTTCACTCAAGAGCACAAACTCCTTTGCCTTACTGACCTATTTTGAACACTAGAATTCCTCCTTCAGATTTGGGAGACTTTTATTAATTTCAATAGATAGTCATAGAGATACTTAGGATACTGGGATGCTCTGTTCGAGCTGTCATCTTAAAATAGGCCTTCACTATATATTTCTGATGACTGACTGAGTTGATCCCAATTGACTGTCATGTTCTCACTTCTACTGTGATACTGTTTGGTGACAGGCTTCTTTGGGTTTCTTTAAACTAACTGGAGAACTGTGTAGTCAGAATCTAGTCTTTAACCGAGTGTATTAGGAAATACTGCCTCATTTTAGTGCTGCCCACCTTTAAAACATTTTATGTGTAGCTAAACAAAAGCCACTCTCTTAAATCCTTGGTGATGCCCTTAAGAAGCTTATAAATTATCTAATATACAATTAACAGTGAATAGAAAGTATAAAACCACCGAATTTTTTCAGTTACATGGGATATCAGATCTAATGCATCTTTCTTCTATCTCTCCTGTTCTCTACTAAAGTGCCAGTTCCTGTGTCTTTAATCGCTTGCTGTTACTTCTTTGGCATTGTTACTTTAATAAATAATCAGGTAATATTTTCATCAGATACTTCAGGCACTCTTCACTGAGAATGTAGGGTACAGAAAAATAAATAAGCAAGCCAATAAATAAATGAATAAATAAGGGTAGTGACTTAGTTCACACATGGATATGAATGTGTGATGAAATTATAAATACAGACAATCCTTAAGTTTGATCCTTTTGGGGATATAGCTCTCCTGTCTTTGCAAACTGTGGCATTTTCTCTTCACTCTGGTGTTCCAAGGTTCTGTTCTGTTCAGTCGACAGTAACTCGGTGGGCTAGCGTTAAAGACCAATGCCAGCTTAGCATGAAAGCACACATGTGATGCATGGATACAAAGCAAGAAAGAGCAGGGGTTTGAGACCAGTCTCTCTTACAGAACAAGTTCAAGGCCAGCTTGAGCTTCGCAACACCTCACATCTAAAAGTCACGACACACAAGCACTCATAATCAACTTTAAAAAAAAGATGCGTACGGTGACATCTCAGGTAGATGTCTTTACTGTTAGTCCAGTCTTCCGTAGCCACCAATGGGAAGATCAGTTGTCACCAATACAATAACCTACTTTGGTTTTGAACCAGATTGTTCTGCAATATTAGCGCTGTGAGCAAGGAATCTGTTGGGATTTTAAAATTTTTGTTTCCATTTGTATATGAAGAATATAATACATTATATAAAATATAAACTGACTCGAAAAGAACCAACTGACTCTCCATTTGGTTTATAAAACAAATTAAAATAATTATGCATTGTTTAAAGCCCTTATGACAATATATCATTGTTTTGCATTTATATAGAGAAAAAGTAGGTAATTTTTTTACCTAAATTTAAGATAATTCTACCTGTATTTCCATAATGTTTAGCCTGGGGCATATCCTACAGTATCGAATATCAGGATTCCTAACATTTTATAGAATTTTTTAAATTATTTGATTAATTTTTTTATTAATTAACTATGAAGATAGATAGATAGATAGATAGATGATAGATAAATGATAGATAGATAGATAGATAGATGATAGATAGAGATGTAGTGTATTAAGTAGTCCTAATCTTTAATCATGTATACAAAGAACAGTTAATCTGCTTTATCCTCTAATAGTGGTGTTATTGAGAGTATCACTCTAATTATAAGTTCAGTGTTGAAAGCAGTAACACAACTGTGTTGTCAGAGTGTTAGCCAGTTCTCTGTAGTCCAGCTCCTAAGCGTAGTTAAACAGATTCCATCCTAAGATGAGTAAAGCCTGGAGCTGGCAGCCAAAGAGTAGAGAGCAGCGCTGGGGAAGTAATACTAATTCACCCCAGTATTTCTCTGAGTTTAGCTGTTGAAATCACAGTAGCCTGCTGCTAGAGCCGGTTCTGTTTTCAGAGGGAGCTCCAGGTTAAAGCACACCTTGCCTGGTTCTTTACATCTCATGCCTGTGGACGCAGAGTCCTCCTTACCCACACAGCAACAGAGCCATATACCAGATGTCCATGGAGTCCCTGTCATTTCATCCCCTCTCTGTGGTGTTCTTAGTAAAAGTTTCGAAGCTATCTGGGGCGTTTGTAACTATGAACTCTGTTACTCCATCATTAGTCTCAAAACTTGACTACATTACTCTAGCCTTAGATTAAAATTTTTGAAATTTGTTCCTCTGTAGTATTATTTCCTTTTCAGACTAGCCTTATTTTAAATAGTGAATTAATTACTTTAATGTAGGGATTAAAACCATCTATTCAAATATTAGAAATGATTTGAAGACAGTGTCAATCTGCTTGCTGCAAAAGCAAACACAAATCTAAATTTTTAACAGACCTATTATTTAATTTCCTTTTAAAGTTATTGTGTCCCAGTTTGTCACTTTACTAGGAAAAGCTTACACACAGCGTCCAAGAGTAAAATCGAACAATTGAAGTAAAAAGTATATTTTATATTTGCTCTTTTATTCATTCACAAAGCCACTTTGTTGAGTATCCCTCTCAACATGTCATGTCCATGTCAGGGTGGAAGGCAGATAATTATGATTTTTAAAATTGCACTGTGTTATTTCCTTGGAGAAAAAAATCAAAGAATCAAAGCTAAGTTGCATATGTGTATAAAATTTAAAAAGATCTTAAAAACTTAGGTTTAAAAGCCCGTCATTGCAGCACCCACCCAAGAACATGCGCTTGAACACTCTAAGGCAAGAAAACCGTGTGTTTTCTTGGTCTACACAGAAAGATCCCTCTCAAAAAACAAGACAGAATATTTGATCAGAATTAGATTTTTGAGACTGGATATTACTATGTAGATCAGGCCGGCCTTGAACTGACAGAGATCCCTGTCTCTGCCTCCCGAGTGCTAGGATTAAAGGTGTGTGCCACCACTGCCAGCCAGAATTAGATTTTAAAACTAAATGATAAATCTTCTTTGAGTCATTTAGGTTTCAACAAATGAAACTGGTTAAATAAAATTCAGTCTAAGCTAACTTTGATATGCTGAGTTTTTAGCATAATACCTTTTTCAGGACCTTTTGTAAGTTGCAACCCCATGTCTAAAAGAGTAAACCACCACATACAAGTCTTTTGGTGTACTTCATTAACTTTCCAGAGGAGTGCATGCTGTAGAATTCACTCTGCTTGACCTTATTTGGTTATAAAATCTTTAGGTTTTGTAACAAACCTGTGAATATACAGAATATACAGGGGTGGCTGCCAGAAGCGACGAAAGCTTATCTGGTTATTGCCTCCAAGCTTTCTTTAAAAGAGAAACCCTTGGTTTGCATTGTGTAATGGGCCAAATATTTTCTGAGGTTCACTTCACTCTTAAGATAAATTCTCTAGCTAAAGATACATGAGCCTGGCAATTCAGTGTACAAATTATGAAAGCTATGGAAATCATACCTGTCACGTGACAGATACAGAAAAGGCCCTGGCAACTGTAAGGAAGTGTTTCATTTGGTTCTCTCTAAACTCTGAGCTTCCAGGTGAGTTTTTTTCACCGTATTTTTATATGTCAGCTTATCGCTTATTTCAACTGTGCTTAGACACAGGCAAATGAGAAGTCAGAGTATTTTCCTCACGGTTTGATAATACTATATCCTTTTGATCTTGCCAGTGTGAATTTTGTTGCCTCTGATGCCATTGTTGGCTGCCAGTTGAGCGTAATACACAAAACTGATAATGAAGACTTGTGTAACTTTTTGACAGTTTCACTGTAGAGAACCATGAAAAAGGATTCCTGCTAAACAAATGTTTTCTCACAAAACAGCATGCAGAAAATATCTGGAAATATAATATTCTCTGGATTCTCTCAGGCATCCTGGGGATTTTTGCCACAGGTTTCATTGTTAATGGCCAAGAGAACAGAAGTGCGTCTCTATCGAGAGATTTCCTCTGTGCGCACTGAAGGTTTCTTTGTTGTTTATGCCTGTTTTGCTTCTGATCTCAGTGTCAGTATTATCAGATACATTGCCATTGTTGACTTCTGGTTCTTACCTCACCTAGGAGAAAGGGAAGATTTAGTATATATGGAAGATGTTCATTGTGAGCCTAGGGAATTTTCTCTGGTTAACTGTGGATGGCATACTATTCCCTCACGATAACCTGCTTGGTCTTTCCCACTCTGTCTTCAGGTGAGCGCCCCTTCCACTGTAACCAGTGCGGAGCTTCTTTCACCCAGAAGGGCAACCTTCTGAGACACATAAAGTTACACTCTGGAGAGAAGCCGTTCAAATGTCCTTTTTGTAGCTATGCTTGTAGAAGAAGGGACGCTCTCACAGGACACCTCAGGACCCACTCTGGTAAGTGTCACCAAGTCAAAGCTGAAGTCAATAAGGTATAACAGCATTACACTAAGCAGCATGTAGCTTTGGCCTAGAGAATCCTGTACGTTATTGGTGGCATTTCTAGGATGCACATGAGTATTCAAAGATCAACAGACATGAAAAAAGACACTGCTACTAAAGAGTGTCTCACAGATAGAACAGAAAGTTTCAGGTTTTGTGATTATCAAAGCAGTAATCATGTTTAATACTGGGTTATTGGAGCCCAGTGAAATGTTACACTTTTTGATGTTTCTAGAAAACATGAAAGTTGTAGAGTTTCTTAAAAGTCCAGTAGAACTCAGGCTTAGATTGCAGTGAGGAAATCAAACACTTCTTTTTAAACTTGAAAGCACTGTACTCATTAGAAAATTGACTGTTGGAGGAATTTATATTTCATTTAACTTGGCTTATTTTGCTAGCTTTCCAACTGTACTTATTGGGAAAGAGCTGAGCATTTTATCTGCCTCATAAATGATTTAATGATCTAGAGTGTTTGATGTGCTAAGAAAATACTAGCATAGCAATACATAAATGAGGAAGAATAACCAGAAATCTGAATGACTCTCTCTGATTCAACCATGAACTGCTATTGCTGAGGAGTTAATTGTAGAATATTATAATAAAATACTTTCAGAGCAGTTGGATATGCCTTGTTTATCATGGCATGTTAAGTTTTCATGTCAACGTGGAGATCTGAGAAAGCGACATGCTCATGTACATTGAAAGACTGTAACCCAGACAACTGTGGCATGTGACGGGGTGCATGCGCATATTAGCCTTCTTTACACCCTCTTGATATCTCTAAGGCTGAACTTCACTTTCTAATATGTTATGTATTGTAGAAAGCAATTTTAAACATTAACTATTAAATTTGGGACAATTATAAAAGTTAAATTAACATGCATATGAAAACAAAATATTCTAAGACAATATTTACTTTCCTTACTCAGAAATAATTCATTTATTTACATCTCATGTATGTTTTGAAAATTATGCCACTCTATTTATCAATTGCAGTGACATTTTATTATAAAAAGTATTATAAGTTGAAAGATATTTTTAAGAGATGCAGGTATTTCCATCAGCTACCTATATGTTCTAACTCATTGAGTGCCACTGAACTAAGGACTATGTATCTCATAAGAGTTTATGGATATGACTTTTTGCCTCACCTTCATTGTAAACATCTTAACCTCTTTGTTCTCAGATTCATGTGTTCTTTCTGTGGGAAGGATATCTTTATCCATTTGCTGTATCTACAGAACACCCTAAACCTTGCCTTGATGGCAGCCACACAGGAAGCCTTGCAGTGGTAGACCATTTGACCTAGCTCCCCTTAGCCAGCTGAAAATGGCTGATGGAACATGACAAATGTGGATGAAGTCTGTAGGTTTGAGTTTGCTGTATTTCTTTCCATTAAATGAGCTTCTTGTTGAAGGCAGTGTGTGACAAGGGATATCATAGTAAGTGCTAAGCTGTTCTGTTAAATCCACTCAGGAAGCAGCCTAGGAAGGAATGGTAAATCCTCCTTAAACATCTTTCAGTTTCTATGAGGATCAATTTATCTGTTTTCCGTGTTATAAGAAGTCCAGTATAACCTCCCTGGCTCCACTTGCTGGTTGATCGCTTGGGGAGTAACAGGGGCTCAGAACTGAAAAATTCTGAGCCCAGCAATGATAGTAGCGAAGTCAGTTACAGATGGGTAGGGAGCACATGTAACTGAGTTAACAGTATCTTTGAGTCTATTATCATTTGAACATGGGTCCATGAGCAGACACCAGGGTGGTAAGGTAAGCACGTTGACTGATGTCAGTAGATGTTTTACTCTGCCCAAATTACTAAGAGCCTCCTCCATAGTGGATTCCGTAAAGACAAAATTCATGTAGGATACTGTGTCATCGTCTTCTGTATCAGTTCTGAGGGGTACATCTGAATAACTCTCCCTAGACCCCTATCATCAGTCTTTTGTTTTGCTGGCCGTATGGCCATGCCATGTGTCATTTCCTCAGGCTGTCTCTTCTGCCATGCACAGTATGGCTTGGTGAAATCCGGGCTGCTGAGGAATCTCTTTTCCACTCTGTCAAGGCTAGCTTCTCTAACGTGGTCCTGAAGACACACTTGTCATAGCTAGCATCAAGTGTTATGCAGTTCATTTGCAAACTAGACCCACCACAATTCTTCTCTATCAGCTGCTCATTGATAACACACCACAAGGTGATTGGTATAGGATGAAGAAGATTGTGTAGTACCAGTTATTATGGACATCTGAACCCCTTGCTCATGAAGCATGTTTGGGGTCTCCAACTGTTTGGTCCAAGTTCATTCAACAGTGAAATGCTCTTATATCCCCCTTATGTTATATGATTTTCAGACAATACCTAGTTCATAAAGTGTGGTTTGGGTTAGCATAATCAGCATCTACTAGTGAATTAAGGGCAGCTTTTTAAATCGAGATTAGCTATTAGTTCAAATCTTTGTGACAGAATCGTTAGAGCTTGGCACTCTGAGCTCTGCCTGACAAAAAATGTCACCTAGCACCTCTTTGCCATCTATTTTTCCAGAAATAATTGTGGTTGCTGGACCTTTAAAAGCCAGGGCTGGGTGATTTTTCACCATGGGTGTATATTTCAGCCCCCTTTCCCCCAGACTCCTCTCAGAACTCCAGTCTAGACTACTTAGGGCATATGTCGAAGCAACAATGTGGCCTCTGCTGCTTCCAAAATTCAGAGGCCAAGTTTTGTGAGGTTGCAAGTTACAGAAACTTATCACAAGGTGTGGAAGATGTGTTTCAGCAAGCCCAACCCCTGGGTTTATAATATTTCACCAGAGAAGAATGTCCGTGGACTCTAGTGGGACTTTATCCACTGTCCTCTAGCGTTTATCTTAGGATGCATCTTGGACGCTTGATGCTTCCTGGTCACCAAATCCAGCTGCTGCATTGTCACACGCAGTCCAGCTTGTCTCATGTAGGTGACGATAACGATTTCTCCAGACTTTATTATTGTGAGGAAAGGGAAGCATGTAAAGTATGTTGTCCCTGCAGTGAGAAGGCACACTGCTTCCAATTAGGTGACAGGAGCTGTTTCACAAAGAAATCCTGGTAGCTGCGTGAGTGGAGTGGAGTGGGGTGGAGTGGAGTGGCTGTGGTAACGAGTTTAGCGTGAACGGCACTAGATTTTGAGGTTACGGTAAGATTAAGTCTCCATTCATCCACAGACCCAGCTATACAGCGGTTTGCTCTAATAAACAATTTACTAGGCATATAGCGTGATCCCCTACTCCTACTCTTCTCATTTTCTGATAGTGTCACTAACATCTTAATCCTCCCGTAGATGTAGCGTGTCTTCCCCGTCATTGCGCCATGAAGAAGAACTAGTCTGGGTGTTGCTCCTCTTTTACAGCAGTGCAGTTCCACGGCCCCTCAAGTCTGCCTTTCGGATTGGTCTTTGGCCTTATTTGCTCTAGGATTAGCTAAACAAGGGCCCCTTAAAGCAGATAAACTCTGTGAGACCCCACCTTTGTCTTACTGGAGCCTTTAAGACTTTCCTTTCTCCTTTCATTTTGCGTGTCCCTTCAGCCATTAAAACTCCTAGTCACAAGGGAAGCTTTACTCTCTCTTCCATGACGGTGCCTGGAGTATCATAGAGATGCCGCAGCTTCCCAGTCCTTCCCCTGTGCCACACTTCATCCGCGCTGCTGGCAGTGACAACACCATACTAACGAGTGGCCCACCAAGGTCCAGCTCTTGGTCACTCTTCTCAAGCCTTGGCAACAAAATCGAATTCTGTTTAGACTGACTGGACAGCCTTAGGCCGTTCTTCTACCCACAACTTTTGCTGCTCTAAGGATCCTAATGGTAAAACAAGGGAACACTCAATGGGGACCGATAAAGGGCAGGTGTTTACTAGAGCAAGGTTAGGCATGGAGACCAGAAGAGAGCTGTTTTGAAGCTAGCTTTTTCTGGTGCTCTGCCCACTAGTCTGAAAGGCAAGGGACCAAGGAGTCACTGGAATTAAGTAGCAAGGACTTGAGTGCTGACCTTAGTGGACCTGTGACATCAACATACAGACTCTTCACCTGTGTCCTTCTGGTGCCTCACCGTGACTCGGTGTCACCGGAAGTGAGGAGAGGGGAGCGTACAGCAGCAATAGAAATTAGCGTTCTGTAGGAGCAGCATGGAGGAAGAAGCTAAGAAAATGGCCATGGATGCCAAACCGTTTAACTAGCATTTAAGAATTTAACTAGTGACTTTTCACCAAAGTCTGCTTTTAAGGATATTGTTCTGGATAGGAAGACTTTGCTGCCCTTCCCTCTGGTGCCAACCGTCATTGTTCTGCTGTATTCAATAATCATATCAGATATTAGTACCCCGTATCTGCTTCCTGTGTTGTATACTTGAAACTTTTCTGTGTTGACTATTGTGAGTAGTTGGTAGCGATAGGCCAGCACTAGGAAACATTATATAATCCTGCCACAAATATTCTAGGTTAAGAAAGCAAGCACTTAAAAAGATGTCTGGAATGCTTGGAGTAGTACTATTATTAATACACGGATATATAAATGTCTTCTATGATTACTGTATAAGGTGGGTACTTGTCAATGTAGGACTCGGGTCGTCTAAAGGACACAGATCGGCCGTGGGTTAGTTGCATCGGCCCAGCAGTGAGGACTTGCAGGTAGTACGTAGCATTCGTGAGCTGTCACACTGCACAGCATAGTACGAGGTCCTTTCCATGGATTACGTAATTAGTGCAAACTCTGCTTTCTCACAGCAGCAAAAGGAGATACTCACATCAGCAAGTCTAGTAACAGAAAATGTTTTTAATGAGAAAGTTTTTGCATTAAAACATGAGTGTTTCACGTGTGTTTAACGATGTGTCATTAAGTGTAAAGACAGACCCCTTTTTTCAGGTAGGAGCTTAGGTTTAATTTTTAATTTTTCTAACCTAAATACACCCTTAAAGCATCATCTATAATTATATACATTTTTTTTAGTTTTTCAAAAAGTTTAAGAGCTCTGGGAAGCAATCAGTTTTTGATGTGTTTTCAGTAATCTTTATGATTGTCTTTGTCTACCATTCGTAAGCATTATTTTTATCAGGTCATCTTTATTGAATCTTTCCAAAGTGGTAAAGTGCATTTTAATAGAAACATCTTTTTTTGTAATTATTGAAAATTGAATGTATGGGTGATTTATATGATCATATTTACAGATATGGCTGACATGGGCAGGCCGGCCTACAGTCATATGGAACTCATTTGTGTGTGTTTAGGCACAAGGGCATGGTAGTGCGGTGGTACTCATGACATGCCAGGCATGTCGATGTGAGATAAGAGCCTCAGGGCTTAATCCCCACCTTTTACCTTGTTTGAGACAGGGTCTCTCTTCTATTCTTGAGAGCTACATGTGCTCGGCCAGGCAATTGGCTTGCCAGTCTGTCTGCATCTTGCTTGAGGAGCTTTGGGATTTTTAAAGTGCACTGCAAAGCCAGTGTTTTTGGATCCTAGGGTCTCTGGTCCTGATGTTGTACAGCAAGTGCATTATCCATTGAGCTCTGTCTCCCCAGTGAGATTCAGGTTGCTCCTCAGTGTGTCTACAGAGAAGACAGAAAGGTAGTGATGGGAGCTTGACTAAGAGAACTTCTTGCTGTTATTTCTGTCATGCAGGGGAATAGGCTGAGGCAGAGAGAGGGCTCAAACCAAGGCAGTCAAATTCCAAACTATGTCCTCTTTGCTGCCACGTGGTCCACGGAACTGCCCATTAAAATGCCCTTAAAGTTACTATTTATGGGAAAGGGGGGAGGGAGGGAGAAGCCGGGGAGCATGCACATGCCCTATTAGACAGTAAGTCGGGCACTTGGGCCTAGGAATGAGCTTGCTGCAAGTTAGCTGTGTCGCTTTGTCAAGGTGTTGCATTCGTCTTTACAGTCTTCCTGGGCTGCTGTCAGCCACATGCTAAGTGTGCTGGGTCAACTTCCCAGACTGTGACCAAGCGTGGAAGAGCATTCTCTGTGGTTCCAGACTTTGTTGTCGTCGTTGCTTGTTTGTTTTTTAGCTTTTCCAGTTTATGTGAAATTTTAAAATGAATATATAGAAAACATTAAATAAAGGTTTTCTCAGTGACCATATTATTTTTCTGCTATTCCCTGCTACCCACATCTAAGAAAGAAAACCTTCCCGTAGAAATCCAAGCAACAGAATGAGAAGTGAAGCAAAGGGCTGGAGACAAGGGTCGCCGGTCAAACACTCTCTGCTCTTCTGCAGGACCCGGACTCAGTTCTGTTTCTGACTCTGGCTTCTGAGGGTACTTACTGCATGAATACAGTGTGTAGACATAAGCAGGTGGAACACCCATATACACAGTTTCATTTTAACAAAAGAAAAAGAGTATGAAGGGGAAAAGGGGAAGGGAGAAATGAAGAGCTGACATGTGTTGTCCACAGTGTCACTTAAATGTTTTGGAAGGCCATTTTGTAGTGTATATCTGCTTCATAACCCTGACTACAGCAATTGGAGGGACCTTCCAGAGTTAAAGTTCCATGACTTACAGTGAATAGGCCTGTGTTCTGAAGAAATGCTGAACTTATTTCTAAACACTCTAAAAATGTTGTTTTTTGTTTAAACAATGCTTTATGGCCTTCCAATATTTGACATTTTTTTAGCTCAAGAAATGTGTTATTTATGTCTAATTGTCAGTTTAAAGCAATTTTGTCCTATAAAAGGGAACCAGACCAGATGTGTCACATAAATACCCATCTGTTTAAACATCTTTCTCCCTATTGTACATTTTTCAATTTTTCTAAGAACTGTCTTGATTACCCATGTCCTTGTAATTTCAAGGGCTACGTGTTATCCACACACACAAAAAAAAATAGTTTAGAATCATCAGATGCTTATGTATGTTTCAATATTGATTTTTTTAAAAAAGCAAATAATGCCATAATTGTTGAAAACTCACTAATTTGCCTTGTAAAAACCATCTAATTTATACAAGTTGTGTAATTACACCTTTATTATTAGAATTCCCCATGGAGTTAAAGCTATTGACTTATTCTTCCTTTGAATATATTTGCACATTTTCCTATGTTGGGATGGTAAAGGAATCCATGGGGATTTTAGAGGTATAGGCGTTGTTCCCTCGGAGAGTTTCGTAGAACAGATGGCCTTTTTCACTTACTTAAAATGTTTAAAAATTCGTAAGTATTATCTGTCTTTAATTGAAAAGGGGCAACCCTTGTCTATAAGGATACAATGTCAATTGCTGAAGTTATAAATGTCGCATGAAACAATGTGTTGACTATATCAACCATAGTTGGCACTCTTTTTCTCATGTGTGTATGTGTGTGTGTGTGTGTCTGTGTGTGTGTGCATATAAGCACTAAGTGGCACCGGGGATCACTGATTAGGCTAAACTGCCTAGCCAGCTTCTTCCGGGGAACCACTTGTCTCCGCCACCATACCAGTCTCCAGCACTGCGGTTACAGATACGCACTGCCATTCCTGGCTTATTACATGGGTGTTGGGGATCTGAGGTGAGGTCCTATTGCTTCTGCAGTGGGCACTTCGCCAACTGTACCACTGTTCCAGCCCCAGGAGTTCTTTCTGTAGAGATCCAAAGGTCAATGCAGTGGTAGTCACATTAGAATAAATGATGCTAGCTCATAAACTGAATCTAGCAGAACTCTTGCTAGTGGTGACAAAATGCTTGAAATTGGCAGAAATTGTCTTGCTGGTTTCCCATGAGAACAAACTGTGTTAAATTGCTCTTAGCCCAGCACCTGGCCCATTTTCTAGGTTATCTCCCAAGTGTGAACTTTCCCCACCCTCACACCCTCCTTTCCTTTCTGGAGGTGGCTGATAGAACTGGATTACACTGATAAACACACAAGCAGTATCAGTTGCACACATACTTTGCATAACCGAGGAGTGCTGATTCCACCCATGCAGCCCTGATAATGACACCTCAGTGCCTGTGCCCTCTCCACTGAAGAGAGGGGATGCGATTAGGCTGTTGTTGTCTTACTGAAGGCTGTGACCACCAGATAAAAGTCACTTTGAGTCATACCAGCTTGTATGACAATCTGCCAGTGTTTACTGAGTAATATCCATTACCTATCTGCTTCACCTCATAGTTCTTTATATAAAACAAATCATAACTTTATCAGCATATGCAACCTTGTCTTATACAGGTAATGCTTGTTCTTCCTTAAACTTCCTATCCATTTTTAGAAAAACATTTTTGAAGAGAGGTTTCTTCTGTGGTATATTTTCACCTCATGAAACTATTTTCATTTCATTTTAGTGTAAGCACATCTATTACATCAACTTGGACCTTTTTCCTTCCTGCCTTTCTCTGGTCTCAGGAGCTCTAAAGAAACCAGCAGGACTCATGGACCACCTTCTCACTGTTTTAAGCATTCTGCAGACATTGATCTCATTTCAGGGTTATCTAGCAATTTTGAGCTTCTGTGGATGTTGACATGGACATACTTAACCTTAATTTGGTGTCAGTTCACATTTCCTTGTAAGACTGAGTCTTCAGGTATGATCTGAACAGAAGTAGACAGGTTCCACATCAGCCTCAACTCCTTATGAAACACGTAGCAGGAGACTGTTTGGGATTATTGATTGATTGATTGATTTTTGTAACCTAACCTCCATTCTTGCTCCATTATGCTTCCCACTTGAACCATAGCTGTCAAAGAACACTCTTCATCTGTAGCCAGTCATATCTTGCAAATCTCAAAAGAAGACTTCTCTGGCAGAAATCAAGCAAATAAAAATACAGCATAGTTTTCACTATCACCATTCAAATGTTTAGAATGTGACCAGCATTTTATTTATGCTATAAACCATCAGTCAATGGTATCCCTATAAATTACAGTATGATGATAATAATACATTCATAGGGTTGAGATGTACTAAACCTGGCATCCCAAATGAAGAGATTTTGTTATAGTCATTTTTCAGCCCATCAGTGGAATAAATGGATGGACTTGTTCGGACAAATATTCTTACTAGAAAGTTTAAGATGAGTGGCTATCAGGAGCAGGTGGGTGTATTTTCCAGGCTCATTCTCTCCCTTACCTCCCACTGCCCACCCCGACACACACACCTTTTATGCTTGGGATTCAACCCAGAGCCTGGACCTTATTCAACAGGTGCTCTGCTACTGAGCTATGTCTCAGCCCTGTTTTCTAGAATGTTATAGCTACTTGTTCTTTGAAAGGATTTGTCATAGTCAGTGTTTCATGGGTTCTTACTTTTATGGCAAGCCTCATCTTTAGGGCTTTATTTTACAAAAAGAAAAATTAAATTGAAAGAAATCAAATTGTACTTGCACATGTATTATTACTTATCATATACATTATATTTAAATGTAGTATTACCCTTTCCTTTAAGACAATATGCTTCTACCTCGCTTCTCCTTCTGTTTCATTTGGCCAACAGTGCATTATTTAGCTGAGACTTCATAAACTGCAGCCTAATGAAACTAAAGTGTTATAATAAAGCTATAATAATGAAATCAAATTTGTTCATTGAATATGAATTTGTTGGCCATCTAGGTGCTAGGAACTTTTCCAGACAAATTTAGGATAAAATAAGTAAGAACAAGAGTTATCCCATGAAACTTATGTAATATTGGGATAACAGTAAACATAATAAATAAGAACAAATTTTAACTGCGTATGAGAAACTTAAGACACATATCATGTTGTTGATTCTCAGTGAATGATAACTCTTATTCTATAGCCTAAGACTCATTGCACTCTAATATAGTACATGATTTGCATCAACATTATTAGATGTTGTCTGTCCCATGTGTAATTTTATAAATTTCTTAGAGAAATGTTGCATGCTAGATTCAACTTTTGCCTCATCTAAATTAACCTAGGATTCATACATCATCTGTATTGAGACTAGATTTTGAATGTGTACACACACACACACACACACACACACACACACACACACACACTTATAATGACTTAAATGAAGCATCTTCCTGCTTCCAGATAAATTCTCCTTAGACATCTGTGTTTTCCAAGTCTGTCGCTTTCTCGTTATGCCAGTTAGTATAGCACTGCAAAGTGAGATGCAAAAGAACAGTTCAAGAAGAGAAATTCCACAGGATCCTGCTCAGTTGATATAGAGCTGAAGTGTTCTAGAGCCCACAGAAAAAGCTAGGCATGGTAGCATGGACCTGTAATATCAACACCGAGAAGCAGAAGCAGGAAGATCCCTGGGACTCACTGGCCTGTAACACTATCCTGATCCGTGAATCCTGGCTCTCAGGGGGAGACCCTGCTTCAAAAAACAGTGGATGGCTCCTAAGAAGCAACACCTGAGGTTGAGACCTAGTTTCTAAGCATACACTGTGCTCACATGAAGAAAAATAGGAAATACATTAAAGAGAGAGTTTATGTTATTGGGTTATCCGTTTGTCTGAGTCTAGAAAGTTCCTAATTGGCTTACTTCTTTGTTTCTTCAATGAATGTTTAATAAATGAATAATAATAAGAAGGATCAGATCTATCTCCTTGTTTCTCAGATTTTAATATCGCCCCTCCTTGTTGTGTTATTCCTTTCTATACCGATGCCGTTTCTCTAGCCCCTTTTTTCTCCTTCAATCAGAGAGTCAATCTATACTATAACTACAAAGAAAATGCGGGCATTCCTCTGAACTCCTTATGGTTAGCAATAGTAGGATAATTTGACAATTCTGTGTATGTGCTTTAAGCAGCTGTAACATTTGAGATATCTAAAGTTATCTGGTTATTATTTAGGTAATTATTTCATTGCAAAATAAGAGTTCAGGAAACAGGACATTTTATGTCGTAAAGAAAAGTGCAGGTAGCGTGCTTCTCAGAGCACTTGGCGCCTGCATTTCAGTTCATTTTGCTTCCTAATCGAGACATTCAGCTCAAGGAATGGGGGAAAGTTGTCACTTAAACAAAGCAATTATATAAATTAAATATAAAAAAATCGAACTTTTCTAAAAATGATATTTCATTAGTTTATTTTTATTAAATCATTCTTCTTTATAGTGGACCAAAAACAAAAAAACAAAAAAACAAAACAGATAAGTTCTTAATTTTCCAGAATTCTGTGATTTGTTTGGTTTCAAAGGCCGGGCTCAGAGTTGTTTTATTTCCTAGTTTGCATTATTGCTCTGTTTTTCTTTTCTTGGTCTCTGTGGTTCTGTTTGGTGGTGCTGAAAATTGAACCCAGGGTCTCAGGCATGCTGGACAACTGCTCCACCTACGAGTCATATAGCCGGTTCAAACACCACCTGTATTTTTGGTACAATTTCCCCTGGGGAAATTGTCTTTTGTAAGGTTTTTAACTGAGTTCCAAAGTCGATGTTATTATCATTATTATAAATGAAAATGTTGGGAAGATAAGAAGTAGTTAGCTTTGTCATCTAGCATATTCATAGTTCCATAACGTGTATTGGTGGAGTGGTGAGGGAAGCCTAGTCTCTACATTTCACCAGAACCTACATATGAACTACATATGAAATATAAAAAGCATCAATGACAGCACCCTGAGCTGTCCATTATAAGATAACTCCCCAGAACATCTGCAAAGGCACATCTATTTATTAGGGAAATTAGTCGTTGCCAAAATAGAAAAGTATGTTTACAGTAGTTGGGAGAATATTGGGTTAAAAAATTTTATTCCTCTACTTTCTTGCGTTGTTATAAAAACTCTAAACATATCTTTTTAAAAAATCCTTTCACACACACACACACACACATACACATTGTATTGTGAATCGACCTAATTTAAAAATTCCCACTGAAACATTTCACATTCTTTTCTCCAACTCCCAACCACACTAGTAAACTTCCTGGAGACTGAAAAATTATTAGTGATAAATTTTGCCTGACATCTAATTGTACTGACATGATTTAATATAACAAGGATCCTCTGGGGGAAAAGCTTGCTTTTCAGGTATAGACCTGCTTCCTTTCTTATTCTCTTCCCACTTAATCATTTTACTAAGAAACATCTGAACTCATCAATACTTGTAAGGCTAAGTTTTTTTAAGGAGAAAGATATGAGCATTCTGGGTCAGGCAATATTTTACAGATTGTATCCGAAAAAATAAATCACAGATGGAAAAAAACATCAAGTTTTTGACCGCATGAAAGTAAAAATCCTCAATCTCAAAAAAAAATATTTGTTAGACATTTATTAGAAAATGGATCAAAGACGGACCAGTAATTATATACACAGAGGTTAAGTTGATGAGAAAGTTATAGCATTGAGACTTAATTGATAAATAGGTAAGGAACTGAATAATTTAAAAGAGTAGCATATAAAATGGCTAAAATTCTTTAACTATTGTTCACTTTCATGAGTACAAGAAAAAAAGAAAAACAATGTATACTGTTCAGCATAGAAGTTTCTGGACTTTCTTGGTTTACTTAGTGTCATTGTTTTTGTAACTTTTTCAGGCTAATATAAATAATCAACAGTTTATTACATAATCAGATTCTAATGAGTATTTGCATCCTAACTACCTAAGAGCCATTTACAGTTTTATTATACTATGTAAACTCAGAAAAGAAACAATGTTATCATGCTGTTATTGTATAGAACCAGGGCATAAATGTGACTGTATTCCTTCATGGGTACAACTTTAGACCTAGGAATCACCTGGACTGAAACCACCACATTCCTATTCCGTATTGATTTGGACAGAGGACTTCCTTTACACTAAAACAATGGGTGAAGCCAAACTCCACAAATACTTTCTCGTTGAATAAATGGAGTGTGATAAAGGCCATTGAAAACTGAGCAAGTAGATTACATCGTCTCTGGCAGGGTATATTATTGTCTACCTCTGTAACAGAATGTCTCGTATGGACTTCCTAAGTCACAGCTTTACACTCCAGTGTCCCTTACTATAATTTTGGGAAATAGATTTAGCTCCTTAGTGGAAATTTTGCTATTTTAATAACAGCATTCCGTCGTCAGTGGCAGGGTAAGAAAATGCCTCTTTCATAGACTGCTAGAGTGAGTGTAAATTTGTAAAAGCATCTTTCCATCTATTTTGTAGCATTAAAAGCTCAAAACCTCAAAACTGTGGGCCAGGGAGATGGATCAGTGCATGAAGTGTTAGCTGCACAAGCAGGGGAAAACGAGTTCGGATCTTCCACACCTACTAATAAGCTTTGCATAGAGGCATGAACAGCCGGGAATCTATTCATTGAGAGTGACTACAGAGATGGGCAGTTCTCAGGGGCTCGCTGACAGCTACAAATGACGAAAACAGGCAGCCTCAGGTTCACTGAGAGACTCGGCCTCAAATAAACAAACAAATGAATAAATAAGGTGGATTTATTCGATAGAAGCAGACACCAGGCAACAACCTTAGTCCTCCACATGTACGTGAATGGACCAATACACCTGCACACTCGCAAATACTGCACACACACACACAAGCAACACATGTATGCACAAGAACCTTAAAACTGTTTAAGAGTAGAATCTATACAATATAGAAAACCACTAATTCAATCAAAGTGTAACTTAAAGATAAAGACAGAAAAAAATTAATGTCATTTGTACCATGTTAGTAACAATCTTTCTTTGGGTTAATTTATAAATCTTCAAGCAATTATCTAATAAAATCATATTAAAATCTCTTAATACTGCAACTCCTAAATATATTTATAAGTGGATATATTCAGTTTTGTTACGGGAACATGAATATAAAATGTAATTAATGTGTTTTTGATGATTGTCTCCATCTTAAAATGACTTAAAATGTACTTTCTGCATACTAGATGTGTTTTTTGTGTGTGTTTCTACCTGTGTAGACATAGTTACATATCTGCATAAAGAAAAAGAAATTTATCAGTGAATTACTATATTGTAATTTGTTTTATGCATTCATTAGAAAAACTGTTGAACTGGCCTATTTCAGGAAAATATAAATGAACAAAACTTGGTTGGCTTTGAATTTACCATCAACATTCCTACTTCAGAAGATTTTGTGGGTGTTTGGCTTGCTCTTAAATGATGTAGGGCTAAGGGGATTCCAATACACCGGAACAGGTAATTATTTCTAGTCCTTACCAAGACACCCAGAGAAGCACTGTTAAAGGGGAAGCCATTTCAAACGTTTGCTTTATTTCACTTTGCTGAATCTTCAATTTCCTATCAATTCCTCAGGTCAAGAGTTTGCATTTACAGCTCTAACTGGTCAAGTCAGGTTGTATGTTTTGATAGGATTTTCGACTAAGTGTAAGGTATTCAAAGAAAGACTGACAATAACTTTCGAAGTAGTTATAAATGCTGGCCATATTGTTTTGTCTGTACGAATCCTAAGTGTCACAGCTTATCTTCTTAGAATTACGTTCATGAGAAATTTGGTGCCAATTACCTGAATTGCATTGGGACTAAAATTTGCAAAATTAGCCTGACTTCTTGGTATGTATTTGCATGTCTTCTCAGTAGTTGTCAGTTAAAAATGCAACTTTTGCTTCCAACTGTGGTGAATGTTGGGGCCAGATTTGCCCTCCTACCGCAATCATCTAGAATACCGCAAGATCTATTAACTGAATTTTCCATATAACAATAGGCTGTGTAGGACGTCGATGCCTGAGTGACGAACAACAAAGATGTCAAGTACTGTAAATTGTTCCAGCTGACTTCCTGCAGGCAATTTTCCTACAACATCTCAGCCAGACAATCCAGCTTGTACCAGGCGGTTGAGCTGAACACAGAGGCAGGGATCTGAGCTTAGGAAACTGTCCAGAAAAAGACATTAAGTTTGTGGTTGACCCATATTTAGGCCAAATGGTGATCAGTTTTCCTAACACTGGGAAAACAACAAGCAGAAAGCAGAAGACCAAATACTTTTAGAGTTTACAGAAGGTTAGGAATGCTTAATTCTCACCAATCAAAGTAGAGAGACCTTCTACTGAATATCCTGAATGAGTCTAATCTGGCCTTTTCTGTGTGCTCTGGGCCTTCCTTAGACGACAACAGTGAACCTCAAAAGGACCACATTGACTCTAAGCAGTGTAGATGAATATGGAAACATGTCTACAACATTATAAAGGCAACAAAATCTAAAATCCACTAGCGCATAATCACAATATCCAGCTTCCCATTATAATTTGATAGACATGGGAGAGCAAAAAAAGTCCATAATTAGAATAATGATTACATAAATTCAGATCCCGAAATGACTGAAATTCTGGATTTAGCAGGGAAAGTTAATAAAATCGATACACTAAATCTCTATTGTGTGCTCAGGGATGGAGAGGAAGTATGGAGATGCTGAGAACAGTAGAGCCGAGAAGGAAATGTGTGCCATTAATGCCTGTATTAAATACAAAGAAAATGCTCAGCTCCTTCTCCACTTCCTTCTTAGACATTATGAAAAGAACACGTTCAAACCAAATGTATATTAAGAAAGGAAATAAAGAACAAGACAAAATACGTAAACCAGAAAGGAGAGAAAAACTGATGAATACAAAAGCTGGTTTGGTGAAAGGGACAATTTTCAAAAGAGCTGAGATGAATCAACATTAAAGAGGGAACGCACATCTGACCAAACTCAGGAATGAAAATAAGATTTCTGTGTAAGCACAATACAGAACTAGCATAAAGAATTCGATATTGGTACAATCAAGCTGCTGACATAATATCTGCGTTTCAAGGAATTTGTCAAACCTCACTCATGAAGAAACAGATACTTAGGCTAACCTTTATTTACTTGGGGAACTGAAACAGGAATATAAAACTCTTCCAAACCAAAAACCCCACTTGATGTCACTGGTAAGTTCTTAATTATTTAAAGAAACACAGTGTAGGGAAAGCATCAGAGAAATAAACCCTTCCAGAGAGAAAAGAGGGTCGAATTTGTAGTTGAATTTTGTGAGTTCAGCTTCACCTGTTATCAAATCACAGTGTGACAAAGGCCGAAGGTTATGCAGCAGTAATGCTGGTGATCATAAATGCAGAATCCTTCTATTAAAAATTCAACAAGTTGAGTCTAGAAGTAGAAAAGACAACATATCACAGTTGGGTGGGATTTATTATGAGGGTTTTTAAGTTGGTTTAACATTACTACTAATTCATTAATAGAATTTTTCCAGTTAACTCATCAATACAGACCATATAATTATCTTCATAATTTCAAAAAGGAAGTTTGTCTTAATGCAATGTTAAAGCAAAATAAAAGTTTCCAGCAACAGCATAGAAAGAAATTTCATGACATGAAAGTTGGGCGTGCATAACCTTCTGCTGGTATCATGCCTAAAGCAAAACAAACCAACAAAAAAAAAATACACCTGATCATGAGACACAAGAAAACTGTCTCTCCAAGCTCCATCAACATCATCCGAGGTCTCTTCAGTGTAGTAATGGGAGGGGAAGAGAGAAGACATACAGAGAGTTACAGGGTAGAAGCAGACCAGTAAAATGGCCGGAAGTGTTGGTGATAGCGGTCATCATCTGTCGTAGCAGTGCCAAGGAATGTACTAAAAGGTGAGAAGTATTAATTGATTTTGTTCAAAATTTAAGGCCAATATGCCAAGTTCATTTTTCCTAAAAGTTAATTATTTTAAAAGATAAAATCTATTTAACATTGCCAAAAAGCTGTTCTGATATGTGTGCACATTGTTGAATCACTAAGTTTAAGCTGTTTTGCATTGCTCAGAAGTCTATGTTGTTGGTTTTTTTCTGGTTAGAAAACTTAAGATCTACACTCATAGCAAATTTCAAAAATATATTAAACTACAGCCATCACATTCTACAGTAGATGTTCTGACCTTACTCCTTCTAATTTACAGCAGTTTTGTAAAATTTAACAAATGTTTTTCTAACACCCAACCCACACACAGCACCCAGCTATGCTGTGGTGTAAATGATAAATTAGCTCTCTGCTTAACAATACTAAGAAAAAGTCAGGTGTGTTCATATATGTGATAGGAATGGACAATTGGCAACTTGAATTTAGAATGGATTGCCATTTATTATAGCTTCCAAAAATTATGAAATACTTGAAGATAAATTTAAGTAAGCATGCATAAGAAAGGATACTTAATTCTGAAACATGTGACTGCAGAGATGGCTCAGAGAATTTGATGCTCTGTACAAGATGTGAATTTGGGTTCCAGAACCCACATCAGGTGGCTTACAAGCATCTACTCCAATTGCATAGGATCCAATACCCACCCCCATCTCCCTCTCTCATATCTCTCTCTCTCTCTCTCTCTCTCTCTCTCTCTCTCTCTCTCTCTCTCTCTCTCTCTCTCTCACACACACACACACACACACACACTCCAAGTAAATAAGGAGATAGAGTATGATAATGTTTGAAAACATTTACTGCTCTGATATTAATTGGTGGGAACAGAAGAAATATCTCAGTGGTTAAGAGCACCCATCGCTCTTCTAGGGGATCTGGGTTCTATCTCCAGCTCCCACCTGGTGATTCACAACCATATATAGCACCTCTTCCAGTCTCTTTGGGTTCCAGAAGTAGTGCATAGTTGGACCTGCAGACAAGACACCCGAACATAAAAATACAGTAAGAATTTTTAAAGGATATTAGTTCTCCTAAAGTTAAGCCTGTCCATTCCATGAAGTCTCAGTGAGCATCCAGGCAGGGTTTTTCCTTTTTGATTTTTGTTGTTATTAACATTGGCAAACATACGCAGAATCTTTTGGAAATAAAAAAGGACCTCAGTTTTTTCAAAGAATTTTGAAAAGGAAGGCTGTGTGACTTATGTAAAGACTGACTCTATTGGTAAATATTAATTTGATGATTTATGGACAGAGATAATGGAATCGAATAGAGCCTAGAAATGTACTACAGTAAGTAGCCAGTTGATTTTCATGGGCAGAATGGATATTATTTTATAGAAGTGACATGGAACAATAGCTATCCCTATTTTCAAAAGAAGAGCTATTTAACATGCATATGTAAAGGTTAAAAGTCACATACTGTTTTCATCTTTAACAATAACGTGTATATAGCTACATGTTTATGTGCTATCTATGTACATATATGTTGAAGTTTTATAAATATTATATATGATGCACATACATTTATTAAAAGCTAAGGGGCATGCATTAAGTTCCAGATTAAAGGGATGCAATTCTTATTTCAGAAACGGGCCAACATCAAATACAAATAGATGCTAAGAGCTTTGCAATGAACATGCTACATTTAAAACCACGTTCGTATCGGGCATTTGAAAAGAAACTAAAGATTACTAGATCAGTTGAACAAAGCCTTCAAAATGTAAAGGGAAAATTATTTTATCTCCAACCTAGGAATCCTATAATGAATAAAGGGAGAGAGATTTAGGCGGTCAAAGAGGCCAGTCTTAGAGGAAAAAATGGGCGGTGCCAAGACTACATGCATACAATAACTCAAAAAGCTCCATAGGCTCTGACGAGTATGAAGTATGCCTAGCTGTAAGGAGGCAAGAAATGAGGGGGAGGCATGGCAAAGACCCGAGAATGGGTTGGGATAGGAATGTTTAGAGCAATTATTATGAGGTCAGAGACCTCTGTGCGGGAAGAAGGATCACTGAGTACAATACCACAAAGAAGAGTTTGAAACAATGCAGTTTTTAAATAAGAAAACTTAAAAACTGTACAAGAACTGAAATGGAATTGGATTCGGCTATATAATAATATGCTATGATTAATATCTCCGTTAATAATGGATATTTCCATTTTTATACTATTAATTTGAAATTGTCTTGTAACTTGAAATCAAAGAAGGCTTGAGAAGATGTTTGTGGGGCTAAATTCTTACCAAAAGACAACCTATCACCTCTATCACTGTTGAACAAAGAAAACAGGTACATTATTTAATGGGATAAAATCACTAGACATTGGAAGACATTGCTTTGGGGATTATGGTTAGATTTTGTTGGCCACACAGGAAAGGTTTAATGTATTTCAGTGGCACATGTTTAATTTTTTAAGTTTTTTTTACACATGAGTGTGTATAACTGGTAAAAATAAAAATAATCATTGAATTAAAAATAACATAATCTTGCTGGAGAGATAACTCAGTGGTTAACGGACTTGCTGCTCTTCCAGAAGAGCCAAGTTTGGTTGCCAGCACTCACATGGAGGCTCTCACACCTCCTGTAAGACATGTTCCTACCGCAGACACACCTTCCCTCCCATTACCTTATGCTAAAGATTCCATATATTGTACTAGTCCCCGCTGTTTTACACTGCAGACCCCATCACAGTCTATAGTATACATTGCTAGTAAATAGAGTCTCAGTCACACGGGAACCATAAGAATTTGTTCTGCGCCGTACAGGGCAGTTTCAGCATGGTATTGTTACCTTCTTTTCTTTTTGATAAATATATGTTCAATAAATGAGAGCAGTAAAAGAGAGGGTAGACTATTTCCAGAGTAGCTTCCTTTGAGATAGAATAGTATTCTAGTAAGACACTTCAGAATCCAAAATATCACCAGATATTTGTTTTATTGATATAAAGTGGAGATGAAGAGGTGATGAAATTGAGGTTATACTAGTAAAAGTCAGTTTTAAAAGTTAACTACGGACAACTTCATTGATCTCACTGAGAACCTGATGGGAGGCAGAGGAAGAAGTAGTATTTTGGAAAATAAATAAATGACAAAGTGGGAGATAGGCTCCTAAACCCACCCTAAAATTCAGTGGCACCGCTCCTGGGGCTTGCATACTTGACTGCATGAAAAGAAGAGAGAATGGCAAACACTCCCATTCCTTGCTCTCTCCTTTCTGATTGTGGGGTATGTGACTTCCCGCTGCTTTAAGTTCCCAGCCAGGATGGGTCGTGAACTGAAATAAGTTCTTCTCCTGAGTTGCTTTATCAGGGAATTGCATCACAACAACAGGAGAGATACTCAGACAAAAGTCTGTCTGTCTGTCTGTTGTCTGCCTGTTTGTGTGTGCGTGTGTGTTTGTTACTATAGCGAATAAACTGGGGGGTTACAGAGGTTAGAAGCCAAGAACAGTAACAGATAGTCATACTTTAGTTAAGTTGACATGATACGTAGATGCTGAAAGTAACACGGAGAAAACATGCGAAAATAATCAGAAAACAGAACTCAATAGTGTCCGGTGCAGCAAACTAACACAGAGGATGGTGGGGGTGACTGAACTGACTCACAGTGGACTATCCTTGTAAGTGTCTGGTGAATAGTAGTGGTTAGTAGACTTATCCAGCATATGGTCATCTTTGTTTCTATGGTAATAAAAAATGAAAACACTGTTGGTAGGGTCACATCTTACAGTGTACATACATGCAGCTACATAAACTACATATAATTTAGTCTGGTTTTGCTTACATTTTAATGTTCCCAGGAAGACTATTTTCTACACATGTATTAACAGCTACTTACCAGAAGTAAAACAATGAATACCTGGTTTTCAAAAAATGAATTTCCCCCCAGTATTTTTAAATGGCTAATCTTGCCTTAGATCACTTTTATCTAAGGTGCGTTATTAAATTTGCATTATGAAACAATCGATTTGAATGTGTGTGTGCATCAGATAGGATCCACAGTTTGGGTTGATTTTGCTGTTGTTGAGCATTTGTTTTTCTGATCATCAGTGCAAAGGTTAAGCAACTTTGAGTGCTTCTGCTTGCTACAGTTCTACGGTTTCTAGCGTGTCAACACCTGGGTTTGTAAGGTTGCTGGCAGTGAGGATATTACTGTGAAAACTGAGGCTGCTCTTTGTTCTCTAGGCGAAGCTAAACGATTCCTCAGGGAGTCAAATGAGATTAGCTGGCCTGATTCCCACTGTCCTTCAGGGGCTCTGGCGCTGACCACTTACTGGTGTCTGTTGTTCTGGATCCATGTCAAACCAAGAAGCGAAGTGCTCATGACAACCTTAAGGATAATCCTGTCTCAAAATATCCCTCAGTCCGTAAGGTTTTTTTCTATGAGTTTTTCAAAGTTGTTCACCAGAAACATCACAGTACATGTTTTAGTAACTGTATTGAGATAATGGCTCCATAGCTATTAGGAGAAATTCCCTTCCGTGATATGAGATGTTGTGGAAGGCACCATTTCCATGGTAACTAAATATGTTAGGGCTCTAGTGGTCCCCCGCTCACAGCACTTTGGAAGGTAATTCTTGGCAGCACAAAGGCAGGATCTGCAAAAAGAGCGTACCCACTTGTTGCAAAGCTCTGGTATGTGGACAATTACTAACCGAGTGCGGGGAGATAGACAGACAGACAGGCAGACAGACAGATAGAAAACCCACCTCTCTCGTTATATATCTATAATTTTTCAGTGCTTGAATTCTTTTTAATTTTCTTGGTACTCATGAATAATCTCTTTTTATTTAAACAGTGACATTTCAAGCTGTTGCATTTATAGTTTTTCTTCAGAAAAATTCTCAGCTCTTACTAAAACTCATATGTGTATGCAGGATAGCCCTGACAAGTCTTTTTAACTGTAAAGGTTAATGGGTTAAGAGTCACATTATGTGCAGACCGATCATCAGCCCCGAGGATGGGAATGCAGACAATACAGTCAGAGCACGAGTTGATTCAGTATTTCCCCTACTCCTGGAGGTGCGATCTTCCTATCTTCTTGCTGTCTTTCGTTTTAGTAGACAGTTTATTGTTTTTGCCTAAATTGGAGTGTGGAGGAGGAAGACTAAGTCTGAAGAGCATATAAACGATTCTTCCCAATATCAGAAGTTGAGCTGTTCATTTGCCGAGGCGAGGAGCACACTAACCGTGACTCTCTTCACAGTGGGTAAGCCTCACAAGTGTAACTACTGTGGACGAAGCTACAAGCAGCGGAGCTCACTGGAGGAGCACAAGGAACGCTGCCACAACTATCTCCAGAATGTCAGCATGGAAGCTGCCGGGCAGGTCATGAGTCACCATGGTGGGTAACAATGCATTTGTGATTCTTCTTCCTCCTAGTCTGCCGGGTCTAGGCCTTCTCGTGGGTTAAACCGTCCCTTCTCTCTTTCGACAGTTTTCAACCACATTTGCTTTGCATGGGATTATCTTCCTCAGCAGTTGACACGAGCTGTTTTGGAACACACGACGAACGAGATTCTTGAGTTTCCGTGGCACTCTCAAATCAGTTCTGATAGCATGTGTTTGAGTTAGCACAGTAATGACAGCCAGCATTAGAGCTACATTAGAAATGCCACGGGAAAGGACTGTTCAGTCTTCTCTTGTATCTCTCTATGGCAGTGGCTCCACATAAATCTCTGAGTTCCGTACATGGATGCAGAGGGGCTTAATCCTCCTCACTGGGTGTTATAGCTTCTCTCAGAGGTGCATAACCAACTTGATATTGTGCCTAATAATTTATTCGAGGAATTGGTAGTTTTACTTTATACACATGCAAAAGATAACCTAGACCAAAATTTGACCCTTCTCCTTCCTCGTAAAATACATTCTGTCAGGACAGCATCCTAGCAGTGTGGAAGGTGGTCCCAGTGGTGGGACAGGTCCAGTGAAGTTAGTTAGTTCAGCAAATCAGTCTTCTTACAAAGGTCATCTTTAAATTCTTAGCGTCTCTCTTATCTACTTATACCAAGGGATTTCATACAAATAAAAACAAAAGCCCTTACATCTTATTGGTATATTTGTGTTTTTTATTTTAAAAGAATTGACTAATACTAGATGGTATAATTTCCCCCAGTCACTTTAAAATATATAAATATTAATTGATTTAGATATAGACAATCAAAGATTGTTTATCAATTTTTTAGTTTGCTTTTTTATATACATAATATACTGTGGACGTGATTTTTGTGGGTTTTAATTTGGGTTTTTTTTTCACAGTTTTAAATATTTTAGTTATTTACCTTAGTTTGAGCCCTTACATAAAGAACTAATTCTGTCAACTAAACGGATGAGTGAGGTAGCATAGGACCCAGAGCGTGGAGGCTATACAGTTGTGGGCATTGGACCTGAGGAATCTGGTTTGACTATCTTGTCTATGAATATGTGGGTCATAGGTATGTTGTGAGAATTACATGTAATAGGTTATATGATAAGTGTCTTAATTGATTATTACATTTTATTAGATTTTACAGCTTTAATACTAAGAGCCAGTAAATAGGCCATTCTTTTTAATGTTATCACCATTTAACTTTGGGGTTTGCATTTGCCTCCTCGGATCATAGGTTTGTTTTAAATCAATGGCTTTCAACCTTCCTAATGTTGCAGCCCTTTAATACAGTTCTCCTGTTGTGCTGACCTCCAACCATAACATTATTTTTGTTACTTCCTCATGAGTGTGATTTTGCTGCCCTTATGAATTATAATGTTAGTATTTTTTGAGACAGAGGTTTGTTTGAGGTTGAGAACAGCCGTTTTAAATGGTTGGTTTGGGGGCTGACTAGAGACAGAGGGCTGAAGCGGGTTCAGCTGCATGCAGAAGCTCTCCAAAGATGCTCCGTAATGTCCTCATTGGTTTCTCCTTGTGATAGTCCCCCATTGCAATTCTGGCCTTTGGTTAGAGGGCATATGCAAATTCTGTTAATTTATTTCTATCCATTCATTTACAGACTTCTGAATTACATGTCTACAGAGATAAAAGCCAGAGCTTTTCATAACTTTATCTCATTTCAGAGAATTATATGTATATGGACCTATCTCAGAATGTGTGTCATATATTCGGGAAAGATAGCTATGTGGCTTCTAAGTAATTGGGGCTTTGGTACTGTCCCATTTCCCAGGTTTTTAGTCCTTCTCCAGCGTAGGCTCTGGTGATGATCCTAAAATGCAGTAGGAATGAGCTTGAAAGAGAAGGCAAGACGGTGGGGACAGCAGGACCGGGCCAGGGAGGAGTAAAATGATGACAGGTTTTGATGTTCAGGCTGAAACATTCGTTCTTAATTATTAGATAATGCATCAACCACACCCACTGCATGGTTAACACCATTTTGTGGCTGTGCTTTTCTGGATTCATAGTAATATTCTGAGAGCATTGTAAGTCTCCTTTTCCTTCCATGAACATATTTAATAGGGAACTGTATTGAGCGTGTGAGGAAGTAAACGACAGATGTCGTGGGGAAGCAAAGGTGGGATGCCATTACAGTTGTTAATTGTCTCATATGCATAGCTTGCCTTACATCTCAGAAATTCCTATTATTCTTTCTTTCTCTTCTGTCCTCTTACCTGTTTCCCCCTTTCTGTTAGTTGTATGAATGGACATTTTTGTCAGTATTGCTGGCCTCAACTCCATGTCTGACATAGTTAATTTTCTTAGCCTCCCTTTTCCAAAACTGGCTTTTCATGAGAAGAAGGATCTGAAGAAAAAGTGATATTCTTCCACTTCATCCAGAAAAGACTCTCAAAGACCTGCTATGGAGCATCCTGGAAGTAGAAAGATAAAAGTTTGCGCTTTATATACCTTTATTAATTAGTGAACAATCCAGGTTAAAAATAACCAAATGAGCTGAAGTGAACACTGTAGTAATGATGTCTGTGAAGTTCTCCAAGGCCACAGCTCTTCGCTGATGGAGAAGTTGAGGAAAGCTTCAAACTTTCATAGCATCAGATCTGAGAATGAGAAGAGAGACAAAGTCCATATATCTGACAGCTGACAGACTGTTTGTCCCATGCAGAGAAGAGGTGTGTAGGCATCAAAGGAAATTAGCAGATAATTCAAGTTAATTGAAAGAGCAACAGAAAGCAAGGGTGAAGTAACAGGTTGGGAGGCAAACCTGTTACTGTATGCTGCGCCAGCCTGTGAATGTCATGGTTTAATCGATAAGAAGCCACTGGGTGATTAAAATCAGTGTCCACCAAAGGGAAGCATCATCAATGTGGAGAAAGGTTTGATGTCTCCCTGGGTCATCGGAAAGTATGAGCAGACTGGTCCCAGTGATCCAATGAAAGGAGGCAAAGACAGTGTCAAGACAAGGAAGTAGGGCGGAGTACTGAAGGCATATTTAGGAAGAGAATTAAATGTTCTTATAAATATCAGTTGAATGGAAAGAAAATGAAGTTTTCTTAGAATTTGAAATTTGAAGTATTTTTGATAAAAAGAAGCAGTGTTGGGAATACTCTTATTGATCTACATTTTGGTTTATTTGTGTGATGAAATATGATATGAAAAGTTAAATACACTTTTATCCTCCATATTACTTCAAATAAAATCAAAAAAGATGAAGATGCTGAGTTCTGGAATTTGCTCCAACAAATGAAGCTATTATCATATGTATATCAAATGTATGTCTAGATAAATCTCTTGTCATGTAATTAATACAATTGAGACATGAACTACCTTGAAAATTTGTTTTGAATTCTAAATAGTATAGATCCAGAAACAATATGTTAAGTTGCACCACATTTATGAAGGCAAATCTCAGATTATGTAATTAAGGAAAAAAGTGTCAGGTCTTTTCCCCAATGAATTTACAAGGCTGTCGAGACGTTATATACGATGGCAGTATTCAAAATATGTCTACAAAAATATTATAGTGCAGTCCAGGCATTCTCTAAAGCAAAACCTCTCAGGATTAGCATTCTGACCTGATAGTGATGCACAGCAAATACTGCCTCCAATCGTGGTGTCGTCGATTCCCTGCCTGTGAAATGAAGAGCACCTGCTTCCTGAGTATCGTGCAGACTGTTAAATGTAAAGCCTTGAAGTAGTGCTTACTACCAAGTTTCTGTCCGTCAGTATCGCTGCCAGGGTGGCAGAAAGTTCGTCTTTTGGCATGAGGAGCTGTTGTGAAATAGAGAATAGAACAAGCTCTGTTATAGTCATTGTTTTCAGTTCACATGAGCTTCATTGAACTTGAGACAAGTCATCTGAACTGAGGTGGATGTGGTGTGGGAGAGTCCCCACCCAGGTTTCATTTTGAGCATTAGGTGTGTGCAGATATGAAAATTCAGTGTAAAACCTAAAGCAAAACTGCCGCTCTTTAGACTACTCATTTCAGAACCAATTAGCATATTCAACTTGGAGGGCAAACCCCATCGACTAGTTTTACTGCCTTTGGGGCAAACTTTACAACAATTTTTTGCCTGCCAATATTTTTCGTTTTGTGTCTAGGCCCGTGATATGTATGTTCTTTGGTTCACACGTGGACTACTTTGTAGTTTGGTAGATTGTTTTTGGTTTTGGAACAGACTCCTGGTACCTGTCCCAGGCTAACATCCAACTTATGGCACTTCTCCTGCCTGAGCTTCCTAAGAACTGGGGTTACAGGCATGAGCCGCCATGCCCAGCGTGTCATTATTTTATTACGGTAGTAAGTGCTTATGAATTTACTACTGAAAACACAGGTCATAATCTTCATCCCACCGCCTCTTTCCTTGCCATGCCAATGCCATTACTTCAGCCTCCTGCCTCCTGGCTCTCTTACTTGAGGTCTGTGATCAACTTGGTATTGTTTTTTTCTTAACCCTTTTGCTTAAAAAGTTTTGCTTTTTCTTCCACGTTATTTATAGTTGTTAAAAGATCACATAATATCCTATGTGATCCTTTGGGAGAAATTTTTCTCTCGATAGTATCATAAACAGTATCCGTGCTTAATGCCCTTACTTCTCATTCTCACCTTGCCTTTCTTTTCCACACTGGCTGACATCCAACAGCTAGAGAATTCCTTGTTATTCAGAGCCAGAGGGTGCCTTCTTAAATGTAGATTAAAGTTTAACTTCTCCCGGTGGAGCCACTAAGTTACCCAGACATTCATGGTTGATTTTTTAAAAATGACCCGGTGAAGAATGGCTTCTTGGTGATCTCTTTCATTTAAGATCAGCAACATGTATTGATAATCAGTAAGTCGTGTGACATGTGTTTTCATTCCAGCTTTGCTTTAAAATTTTTGCTGTCCATCAGCGGGATTCCCCCCTTGGAGACTAGAGCGCACTGGGTTTCATGCCTCATGTAGGTCTGTCCTCTACAAATAAAAGGACCTGGGTGAATCACTCAACAGTGGATGCTGAATGAGGAAAGAGCACCCAGGAGGTGTAAGAACCTCTGGTCCTTCCTCTGATCTGTGTGGAATGTTGCCCTCTTCTTAGCTAAATATCCTGGACAGGATTCTTACTGAAAAGTGACTTTTCTGAGTCCCTTGTCTACCCTAGCAATGTCCATACTGAGGCCAGCAGCAGCCGAGACAAGCACGGGGAGTGGAGCCGTGAAATGAGTTAGGGCAGCAGTTCCGAGAACCAGAGAGCCAGGTTGGAAATGGGTTCCTTCATCCTCCTCCTCGAGAGCTGTTTTTAGAGATGAACCACAGCCTGGAAGCTCCTACAGTTAACTCTGCACAGACAAGCACAGAGCCGGACCCCCTGCGTGAGGGACCCTGTGCAGGTGGTTATGTAGCCAGGAAGGCTGAGGCCTCATCAAATAGAAGGCCGGCTGCAGGAAAGCACGTAGGGGAAGAGTCATCCATACCCAACCGCTGCTGAGCCTTCCTCCAAAACAGGGTGACAGATGTAAATTATTTTAGAAAATTAAAGTCAAAGTCTTGGTAATAGTGCAGTCTAAAGAATTACCAACTTTAATCTACACTACACATACTTCAGAGGAATAAAATGAAGAAAAAGAATCAGATGAACATGTTGGTCACAAGCAGTGGTAACAGTTTGTGTCACTGATCTGAGAGGGATTCATAAAAATAAACTGTGTGTGTGTGGTACTAAACAATATTTTTTAATACTGTGTTTTTTCATTTCCTTTTATCTGAGTAGACAAAGTTATCTTATATAACACATATCAGGATAGCATACATATCTGTGTCTCTCAAATGTTGAAGAATTCACCAGCTTGCCTTCTTATTTGGTGTTATGTAGTACCGCCCATGGAAGATTGTAAGGAACAAGAGCCTATTATGGACAACAATATTTCTCTGGTGCCTTTTGAGAGACCTGCTGTCATAGAGAAGCTCACGGCAAACATGGGAAAGCGCAAAAGCTCCACTCCACAGAAGTTTGTGGGTAAGCAGCACAGACGGATGATTTGGTTCTGTACCTGGGGACGGCGATGGAACAAGACAGTTCCGTGCATTAGACATGAGTGGTGTGTTCCATGATGTGAGAACAAGCATGTCTTTGCTACATCGTTCTCTCCCGCTCTATGACCTACCGTGTGCGGTGTGCATGCACACTGCGTGTGCACAGCCTTAGGCCTATGGGAAAGTATTAAAGGATGATTGCTAGATAGTAAGCACCATCTCAGCATGCAGTGATATGTAAAGTGAGATCATGTGTTAAAGCTAACGTCAATTTAATTCATACTGAGTAAGAGATGGGATCGACACTACTGGCCACATTTGTGGTATCTTTTCGTTTCTATTACTGTCAGCTTTTTTGACTATTTTAATTTCTAATGTTAAGTCTCTGAATATTTGATCTAGAATTCAAAGGCATGTTAGGTGTTTCCAAACTTTGCCATCAAAAGTTAATGTAGCAGTGTCCGTCTAAAACATGGATCTGTACTCTGTGTTTTGATCCTTATTTTTAATCCAGGCTTTGATTTTTGAGCTGAAAAGATGAAAAATCATATATTTATGTGGATATTATTATTCATTTCCAAGTCTTTCGATATTCCCTGGTGTTCCCAGTGTTGGCATCTGTCTTTTTCTATGCTGTATTTTGGGGGTCACCTTTTAGGAAGAGGGCCTTGCATTTTTTTAAGAATGTATGGATGATCGAGTTTCAGTGGGAAGCGTTATTAAAGAACTATTATTGTTGTACATGTAAAATCTTCTTATAGTAATATGGTTTTAAAATAGAGGTAAAACTAGTAAAAAAGATTCTCACCTTCTAACACCAGAGAGCAGGGTAAGAGAGAGACTCTAAATTGTACTGAGTAGAGCTTTTCATCCCGTTCCCCTTTAAAGGTATCTATGCATGGAAGAGAGGTGGCAGTTCACTTACTTACTTTATCTTTTGTTTTATTTAGGCTCTACTTAGGCACTTTTTCTTTTGTATTTTTTAGACTATGCCTCACCTTGCTGCACTCTCATCCACAGCAATCCTCCTGCTCTGCCCACTTCATGCTGCTGTTGCAAGCAGGAGATACCATGTCGAACCCTTCATTTAGTTTAGAAAGAGATTCCTTTGTGAGGGATAGTCATATCTAACCGACTACTGATGTAGTTGGAAAGAACAAGCTACTATTATTTCTAACTTCTGAATTTATGTAGCCAATTTTTTGTCACAGTTTGTGTTCCCTTTGACTCAGAAATGCTACCTTTTGTTTGTTTGCTTTGCTTTCTTTCTTTTTGTTTTTTGTTTTTTGAGACAGGATGTATTTTTAGCCCTTGATGCCTGGAACTTGTGTGTAGAGCAGGCTGGCCTTGAACTCAGAGATCCATCTGCTTCTCCCTTCCAAGTGTTGGAATGCCTTAAAAGAGAGGATTTTATAAAAACCACAATATGATTTTAAAATAACATTATATTTTTATTTAAACCTGATTTTTTGTTTTTTTTTATTTGGAATATATTCTGGTAATATGCAGCAAACAATAGCTTCATCAATTGAGTAACTCTCTATTTGACTGCTCTTAAAATGGAAATTTTCATCATTTAAACTTAGCATGAACCCTTTTCGCATGCCCTTCAGTTAAACACTGCTGTCTGACCTACTGCATTCTCCAGGCAGTGATTCCTGACCTTCTGTCTGTCTGTCTCTTCTACCCTACTTTACACAGCTGAGATTCACACTTCATCCCTTTTACCACGGCCTGCCAGTATTTTTGACTCTCTTGCCAGGTCCTACTCCTCCTGGGGACATCTCACTGTCCCATGAGTTGAGCACAGCATCTTTTTCCACACTCTGTCTCAGCTGCCAGTAAGTATTTCTGGCAAAATTCCTGTGAATGACTGCCACTATAGGTAAATGTGCAATTGATCTGAAATACCAGATCGGCTACCCGAAGGATGTAATGACATTCTTTCAACATATCCTGGAGTCTTCTCTCCTACTCCCACATGGCCATTTCCCACATGTCTCTACTGTCCACACACTTCGTACGTCTGTCCTTGAAAGTCTTATGTCTATAGTCACAGGGAGCAAATGAGATGATTGCATTATACCGTCACCAATGCTCTAGGTTTGTGGGCGTCCATGCAAATACCTCATGTCTTTGGCCTCTTTTAGTGAAAGCAGCATCCCTCTCTCTGATTGAGGTTAATTCCTGGATTTTGTGCTCCTTAGTTCTCTGTCCTGTCCTCATTTTGTTTCCATCTTTCTCACTTTGCTATCTGGACTTCAAGGGCAATTCTGTTAACTTCAGCCCAAGTCTCCATCTGCTTTCTCCTCTTCAAAGATGGAATTCTTAGTGCCTCCTTCTCATGCTTTCCTTTGTTCTATTCCTTTTCCGGAGCATGCAACCTGGCTTTCTTGCCTAGGTTCCCCTGAAAGTATTCTCTTAGAGGCTGCAACCCATTTGCATGATTCTGAATTCAATGAGTCCCATGGAGGCAGTGTCCGACACACACATCCTAAGAGCGCCTGCCACTGTTGAAATCTTAAACCCATCTGAAAAACACTCTTCTCTTGTATTCTAGAACATTTGTCTTTCTCCTTTTCTTCCAGCTTCTCTGTTCTTCCTCACTGAACTGTCCACATGTATAGAATTCTAAAGAGTCCCCACTAGACTCGGGACTGAGTACATAACTGCCCTATGGAAGACCCATTCTTGGTTCTTTTCATTTTCAAAACCACACACACATACACGCATGCACACACGCACACACTCATAGGTGCCCCTATCTGTACATACAAGTTCTTTGCCTATTGAACCACACAGATAACATGTAGAGAATCAGATGTTTTTAGGGATCGGCCTAGGCACCTGCTCTCCATAGCACTGCTGGTGCATAGGATGTACAGACCCTAGAAACTCACCCAGAAGCTGTTGTTGGAGGATTCTGGGGTCCTTATACAGTGAAGAGTGAAGCTTTCATTCTCTGGCCTTATGAAATCCTCGTTCCATGAGAAAGAGGGCCAGTGTTCTAGATACACTGCAAAGTGTGAGAATCCAGCTTGGCTCTGACTGTTGACACAAAAGAATTTCCCCAGCACTCTTCTTGACCTTTTCTTCAGTTCACCCACATCTGAGTGATGCTATCAACTGTCAGGCTTCTAGAGCTGCCCTCTACCAACCGAGGCTGTCGCGTTTGTATCTCCCACCCAGATACATCTTCTGAGTACTCACCAGATGTACCTGTTCTTCATCTTCATCTTCAAACCGAAGCTATCCCCTTTTCTATCTTGCTATCACCCACTCCGTTTCCCAAGACTGAAAACTCACCTTCATGCTTCCTTCTTCTCATTACCTCTGCCTAGAGAATCGCACAGGCCGAGCTAGCAGCAGTACACGCAAAGGCACTGCCTGATCCATCAACCTTTCTCCATTTGTCCCACCACTGCTCTAGCCCAGGCCTCTCACGACAGCAGCTTTCGGAATCCTCTTGTTGAGTGAGGTGGTGGCGCACACCTTTAATCCCAGCACTCGGGAGACAGAGGCAGGTGAATCTCTGTGAGTTCCGGGTTAGCCTGGTCTACAAGAGCTAGTTCCAGGACAGACTCCAAAGCTACAGAGAAACTCTACCTTGAAAAACAAATGAACAAGAGAGAGAAAGAGAGTAAATATTAAAGGAGAAACAATATACTTCAAACAAGAAAAGGATTTTGAAAAGTCACCAATCCCAAAAAACAAAACTTAAATACTTTCCAACTTTGTGAACAAGTGTTTTTAGAAACAATTCTTAATACATTTTAATTACATTTATTTTATCAGCTTTTAAATCACTTTAATAATGATTGTTTGCATTCTACTGACTGATGTATATTAACTCGGTAGCTTTTCTTTTCAAGTAGTAGTTAATTCAACCAAATTATTCCTCCTCGAATAAAACAGCACAGTCTATGACCACATCCCTTCTGCTCTCCTGGGCTTTGTAGTTCATTCCTGTGTTTGAGATATGCAGAAATGAGCACAGTCTCTGATTCATTTTGACCTGGAATTTATTCTTTCTCCTAAAATCTTGAGTGTCATGCAAATGAAATTTTAATAAAAGTTAAAATTTAAGTAAAAAGCTGTCAGGCTGGGCATTTCCGGGACGGCATTAGTGCAAGTGGAAATGGCTCGTTACCAATTTCTTTAGCATGATCACAGTGCCTGTGCATCTTGACAGAACGAAAATGCCCAAACACTTGACCTGTGTAAAACGGACCAAGTGTTTAGTTAACTTGTACCTTTTTACGTTTTTAATTCAACCACTAATTTTGTTGTGTTTTCTCCTTTTCTTTTCTCTTCTCGATTTTTTTTTTTAATTTTAGGGGAAAAGCTGATGCGGTTCAGCTACCCAGATATTCATTTTGATATGAACTTAACGTATGAGAAGGAGGCTGAGCTGATGCAGTCTCACATGATGGACCAAGCCATCAACAATGCAATCACCTACCTTGGAGCTGAGGCCCTTCACCCTCTGATGCAGCATGCACCAAGCACAATCGCCGAGGTGGCCCCGGTTCTAAGCTCAGCTTATTCTCAGGTCTATCATCCAAGCAGGATAGAAAGACCCGTTAGCAGGGAGACGTCTGACAGTCACGAAAACAACATGGATGGCCCCATCTCTCTCATCAGACCAAAGAGTCGACCCCAGGAAAGAGAGGCCTCTCCCAGCAATAGCTGCCTCGATTCTACTGACTCAGAAAGCAGCCATGATGACCACCAGTCCTACCAAGGAAACCCTGCCTTAAACCCCAAGAGGAAGCAAAGCCCACCTTACATGAAGGAGGATGTCAAGGCCTTGGATGCTACCAAGGCCACCAAGGGCTCTCTGAAGGACATCTATAAGGTTTTCAATGGAGAAGGAGAACAGATAAGGGCCTTCAAGTGTGAGCACTGCCGAGTCCTTTTCCTAGACCATGTCATGTACACCATTCACATGGGTTGCCATGGCTACCGGGACCCACTGGAATGCAACATCTGTGGCTACAGAAGCCAGGACCGTTATGAGTTTTCATCACACATTGTTCGAGGGGAGCACACATTCCACTAGGCCTTTTCATTCCAAAGGGGACCCCCATGAAGAACTGCACATGAAGAGATACTGCACTTACAGCCCCACCTTCCCTCTGAGGGTGACCTTCTTTCTCCTTAAATACTGTCACTGTCCTTGATTCTTATTTTGTGGACAAAATGTCATTTGCTCTGCCTGATTATAGTAAGAAAGAAACCTGAGGAAAGGGATGGGATGCTCACTGGTAACCTGGCTTGTTTATTTTGTGGGTGTTTAAAGCGGTCTATTTCTGCCATGCGTCCAGATTAAGGCCTGTCCTGCTTTGGGAAATCCTTTAGGGAGATTCACCTAAAATAGTCTGGTTTGCCCTTGATGTTCAGGATCATGATGGAAGGTAGGGAAATTGAGAGTTTTCTGGATAGGACTCTGGCAATTTGAAATGCTCTAAGTAATTTTACTCTCCAAGATGCTTCAAAATGTAAGTCCGTTTTATTTTCTGTTCGTAGAGATGATGGAACGCAAACACATTGTTTTTCCCAATAACTCCTAGGATGAGTTGAATTGTTGTGGGTTCTGTGTTTACCTCCCCTACGGAATTTATAATTCAGTATGTATTACACTGTATCATATAGTAAAACTTTTAAACTACAGGTAGTTAGGGGCCACTGTGATACACCTGAGGTCCTTTAATCTTATTTTTCTAAACTTGTGCACTGTTTTTCCATAGTTTTGATGACTGGCATTTTATAGACACCCTGGCAGCCTTACTTTTAACACCTGGAACAAATAGTATTTTTATGTAGTTTTCAGAATAACATATGGTGGGTCCGAGAGTGGGTAGGAGGCAGTCAGCAGTTTCCAGGAAGATTTCTGTTTTTCACAATTTGGGATTTTCTTTTAAATTGTAATGTGACAGCAGCCTAATATCCGGTTTTGTTTCTAAAGATGTGTTACGATTGTCACTTTTTCCACACTTAATCAGTGTTAACTGGTCAGCAAAAGTGTAATTAGGCTAACAGTCGGGGAAATCCCACTCTGAGAACCCTCGCCTGGTATTTTTCTTCAAGCTGTGACCACTCAGTGTTCCGTTCATAGTCCATTCCTCTCTGACTCTTGGAATAGAAGGTCTTAAGAAGCCTGGCTCCTTCTTTCAAAATCTTGGAGCAACTGCTAATTGGACCTGAATGTGGTCAGTTGAACACTGGAAGGTCATTTATGAGCTAGGGCTCTTTATTCCACCATTTCTTCAGTAGTAACAGTTACTACCTTTGCTGTGGACAAAAGGGAACTTCTTTGTAACCTGAATATCACACCGCAGGTCAAACAAAAGAACAACAAAGTTTTCTTTTACCCTTCTTGGAGTTGAGAATGGGACAGTCTTCAGGTGAAAGTCCTGCACTTTAAAAAAAAATTAAAAATTCAACTCTATAAATCCTTGTCAGAAATTAATCTCAATCCCTTAGTAGATTCTCTGTCTTCTCTTTATTTGCACAAGGCATATACTTCCATATGTGTAGGTTTTAAGTTGATCTCTGTGAGTGCCTGGCTTTTTCTCTGGAGTTCACTGGCATTTGTGGGTGGAATTGGAGCACACTATCCTAAGTCATTTGGGGGAATGCATTTGGCAGACATAACTCACTGCTTGTGTTTGAGGAAACAGTCTGACCATGACTGGATTATCTGATAGTCATTTATGAACGGGGAAGGTCTGATACACAGTAATAATTGCTCGAGCAGACCCTTGAATAGGGTGCAGAAACCTTGCAACTGCATTGTGCCGTGGGTAGTATCGAGCCTAGAGAATGAGGCACCAATGAGCTATGTTCTCATCCGTTCTCTTAAGCCACCTTAGCTCTAACATAGCTAGGTTTAGGTGAGAAGGTTCTGACTGAGCTCTTTCACTAGCCCTATCTTGGTTATTTCTGGAGAAATGTCCAGAGGATTCCTTTACATGTAAGAGAACACACCCAAACAAAGATAGAGCTAATGCCGGATGTTGGGTTTTTCATATTTTGTTGTCATCCCTTGGTAATTTGTGAAAACACAGCTTACTCAGGGACAAAGGGTCTTCTCAAGACTCCCTTTCCCCTCTTACTCTGTACACTCTCTCGCGAATTATGATGGAAATGCCATTTCTGTGTGAGGGAGGTAAATAATGATAAGGCTCATGATTTTTTGTTTTTATTGCAATTTAACAAAGCTTTTGGATGCCTGTCCAAGTGTTCGTAATTTTGGCTGTGTGAATTTCTGCTGGCATCCTTTATCAATTTCTTCATTCTCTCTCCTCATACCTACTGTATTAAGAACCATGCATCTCCCTCTGCCCTAGGACTGAGCTGAATTTAAGTGTACATAAAGATTTGTGGACCCCCCGCCCCATGAAGATGGCACTAACATACTCTCTACCTTTCTAATTTTATCTTGTTGGAAAACCTGATTTATTCAAAGAAATTAGCTATGACAGGATGTTTGCTATGCAGATACACTAGCAGTTTTTTTAAAGATGCATAACACAAGGTACAGGAAAATGCATAGATGGCCTCATAGGGACAAATAAGGACAAGGTGATCTCAGAATTGTATGTCATAGTGAATTTTGTGGACATAATGCTGTCTGAGGGACTCTCAATGACGTTTCCACCGAAGAGAACAGGTGACATGGTAGTGCCTAAAAATAAGTGAGGGGGTCAGATACCAAATACATCAACTTTGCAGAGCAGTTACAAGCCCAGTTTATTTAAGCAAGATTTTACAATTCAAAGAGTATTTGAGGGGTGTGAAAGTGGGTTATCATCTGTATTTTCCAGTTGGGCAGAAAATTATCAGATGCCTGTCCTAATCTTGCCCAGAATTTTTTTTTTTATCACCAGTTCTTTCTGGAGAAGCAGGCTGCCCCTCTGCAATAGTGATGAATGGCTGCTATAAAGGCTCTCTAGAACAGTGACCAGCATGGTGAGCCCTGGGGAGAGGCGGGAACACTGCCATACAAACATTCCGTTGAGAAATTTCTGATTAGAATGTGGAAATGAGAGTTGACCGTTGAGGTTTCGGATGAAGTAACCTGGCTGGCTGGTATACACACAGGTGATTGAAGGCATGACATTTGCGGGCACATGTGTATCGCACATTCTCATGATGAAGAGTCCTGAAAAGAGACGGTTAGCATCTCCAGATGTGTTATGAAGCTTAGAGTTAGAAGTACAGCTGATCCATCAGCACTTAGGTCTGCTTTACCAGGTTGTATTAAGAAATCCCAATGTTATCAGTGTGTCTTTAGGGCTAGCAGCAACTTAGATCCCAAGTCTCCATTTTCTACATCCAGGGGGAAAAAAAGTGAAACAATGAAAAGATATTAAGTTGACTGGCGAAAATTTAAAGAAATATGTATTCTTTTTATGAGAGGAAGAAAATGCAGGAAATGATTTAGCAGCTTGGTCTTGTATTTGTGCTGATTATGTCACAATTCCACACTTCACAAGACCCCGACTTTTGTGTAGTCTAAATTTTGACTTTGTATTTTCCAAGTCTTACTTCATCTTATCTCCAAAATGGTAAGTTATGGTGGAAAGCTAAACAGAGGAGGCCGTGCTGGACCAGGAAAGCTGCCTGTTCCTAGATTCAGGACAGCGCTTGGACTATCAAGGATACCTGGCTACACATTTTCCTTAGCCTTGAGTTATTTGTTTATTATAAAATTGTAGATTTGTGGTCATCGTCACTTATATTTCACATGTTATTTTTAACAAGTACTGCCTTTATGTATTCTACAGTTAATATTTCCCCGTATTTAAAAAGGGAAAAAAGCAAGGGGTAAATTTAAACTTTGTATATATAAAAGTTATTTTATAAATATTTTAGTCTTCCAGTTTCTGCAAAATAATTAAAATATACAGTAACTGGTCTCTTAAATCCTGAATTTAATGTATTAAATACTTATAAAATTTTATATTGGTGCCTTTTAAAAATGCATTGAGAGTGTTGGTAAGCTGTTTTAGCTCTACCACACTTTTACTGTGTATTTTTTAAAAAAAAAAATCACATAAAATTTAAGTACTCTCTAATTTACCTTTGTGTTCTTAGCAAAAAAAAAAAAAAGAAAAGAAAAGAAAAAAGAGAAAACCCTGCTAAAAGAATTTCCATTTCCAAACTTTCAGTTGAGCTGGCAAAAGTGAGAGGAAACTTTAAAATCAGATTTTAATCTTTTTAGTTTGATAGTATATCTGAACACTATTATATGATAGAGGAAAAATAGAAGGCAGAGTCACAAGTTAGCAGCGAATTGAATTGTTCTGTGTGTGTTTGCTTTATTCTTGAGGTAGAATATGTTTTACATCACACAAGGTTTTTTCGTAGAATTTGAGGTCAATCATGACAGTATTGTTTTGCATCTTTTTTTTTACCCGACTAGTGTTGTTCTGGTCTTGGATCCTCTATCTTCTAGCCAGTGCTTGGTTTATGAAATAATGTGGAAATGCAGATCCTCGTTTCTCCTTGAACAAAACACTCATCATTCATGTGACATAGCTGTTCTACAAAGCACCATCTCGGATGTTAGGACAGGGCTGGCTGTCACTTGGGAGGGTGTCTTAAACTATAAAAGCTTTCTGAAACTGAGCTGCTGGTTGTATAACATAGACATCATGTGACCAAGAAGCTGTACTATGCTAGTGTTTCTTTCTGTCATGATGCACTCTTAGGCCAAATTAATGACACCTTGAACATTTTTACATTTATTATAGAGACCTAAATTTTTGGAATTTCCACAAAAGTTTTATGTAACATTCTATTTCTATTTTGTTTTCTCTTGCTGTACTGTGAGTTTGTGGATATTTTTTCATATGCACTTAGAGATGAGTTTTAAATTCTATTTATGGTGTCTTTCTCCCATAATACTCCATTTATATATGTTCTGACATGTTTGTTATAAATTCACCTTTATCCCATATAGACTGTGGTACATAAACATCTAGTTTCCTAAGATGACTTTTATATTATGAATTAATATGAAAATTTAGAGGTCATGTGCTAAAAGCCATGTTAAGTACAGAGTAAAAACTTCCTATAGGTACAAATAAGCCAGTTTGCAGTACATCAGGCCTTCGGTTTACCTCATGTAACGCATAGTAAGGAAAGCTTGTGCAGATGGAGGTCACCAAATCCCCTGCTATGCACATGCTAGGATGTCACTGAGTTTCATTTACTGGAAGTGGATTTTAAAAAGAATACACTGTAACTAACGAGAAAAAGAATCTAAGGGTTGCTGATATTTTTGTTGTTTTGTTCTGTTTAAAAAGTTGTTCAAATTACAAAACTGTGATCTAAAGAAAAGTTTGACTGTGGAGCACTTGAGATTTTGCGCATCAATCGCGTGCCCTTTCGTATGACAAAGATAGGTTTTCATCTCTTCAGTTGTAAGTTCTCACATCTTTGTCTCCACGGTTCACAGCCGTTCCTCCATTGTCTTGGGTGTTTTTCCTGATGCTCCTAATAGAAGAGGAGGTCAACTCTGAGCTTCTGATTCATTAAGTCTTAATTTTTTTCAGTAGTATTTCTTAGCTGTATAATCTGCTGGTGTATTTTTATACTCAAGGGTAGTTTTATATTTTTTAAAGCGTGGTTGCGTTGAAACAGTAAGCTTTGTAGTCCTTACTTTGATTCATCCTCAAGGATGAGACACCCTGTGTGACTCCAGAGGTTCTGTAATCAGAGTGTCTGTCTGACTCCTTTCTGCTTGGTTGTTAAATTGTTTGGCTTTCTTCTAAAATACAAGTCATAAAAGAATAGACACCCCCCCTCCCAACACTTAGAATGAGAATAAAAATGTAAAGCAAAGAGTTAACTTTCTTCCAGCCAGGTGGACAAGTGCTTTAACAGTTCTTTGGTAATATTCCAGGCTCGGAAGGGGTCCCCAAGTCCCGGGCTTGTGCAAGTAGTCCAGCCTTTTAAACCATGTGTTATTTGCAGTTTCAGAAGGCTTTGCTTCTGTTTAGTTTAACAGATATTCGTTCTTTTCATAAAAGTGCAATATCACTCACTCGTGAAGTCTTAAAAACTATGGTAATTTTTCTTTGTCTGACATTTCTTCTTTGGCAAAAAGAAACCGTTGGAAATTCTAACATGTCAAAGGACACAGCAAGCAAAGATGAAAATCACTCCACTATCAAAAGATTAAAAAAAAAACGTAGAAACAAATGACTTTCTGAGTTTCTGGAAGCTTCGTTTAGCCTAAATAACCTTTGAAATTATGAGTGAGAAATATACTCTGAAACTGAAATCCTAACAGACTGGATTTTTTTCTCCCATTCTTGTATAATGCTCTTAAGTTAAATAACTAATATTTAATGTTTTTATTTCTCTTCCTTTTGGAAAACAAACATCAAAGCACTTAGGTCAGGTTTAAATACATATTACCTGTTGAAGAAAAATTTTTAAATATTTGAAGCAGACCTGTTTTCGTGCAGATTGAGGAATAGCTTTTGTATCATCCATATTTATATGTAGCGTGCTCTTCTTTTTCCTTTTTTTAAATACCTGTGTTCCTGTAGTAAAACTGCTGTAATGTAAATACATGTTTTGTTAAAAAGTAACATTTTTTGGCATTTCTTTCTAAGGCATTTGCTGCATTTGTACAGTATGTGTCTTGGCTACTTACCTTTCTTTTCTTTAACAATACCAAAGGTAATTAGACTATTTTAAGGACTAATTGCTTGACAGTTTCTAGAATACTTTGATTTTTTTTAGAAGAAAAAAAGAAAGAAAAATCAAACCAGTAAACCTCATTTTTTTTTCAACTAATAATTTGGGGAAATAAAAACTATTGTTTAAAAAGAAATATATCTATAAATATCTGTAAAATTAAAATTCCAGACCTTGTATGTCAGGTTTGCTCAGTGTAATGTAGGGTTTTTGTTTTTGTTTTTTAAGGCTCAAATACCTCAGCAAATGGGGTTTACTGTGGAAGCACTGCCACAGCCTCTGCAGCTGTGTGGGCTGTCCCTTTGCTGCACACCGACTGGGAGACCTCCACTAAACAGTTTCATCACTGCAGACTCAAGTGTGGGACTTGTGTTTTCTTTGTTTCTAATGCACACACATGCACGCTCTGTGCGTGTCCGTGGGTACTGTGTAGGGGATGTGTGAGTGTGTATATGCATGTGTGAGTGTGTGTGTTTGTGTGTGTGTGTGTGTGTGTGTGTACGACTAAAGAAGCTGCAGAACCTTTGTAATTCTTTGTGAAAGGGTTAATATTATAAACGTTTGTACTGTCTGAGTGCACAGCTACTGGAATAAACTTAGCCAATCTCAGGAACAAGCATATAATTTGTCCAAGATTTATTTCTTTTCAGAAGTGTAAGTGCAGTTTTTAATTCTGTATATTATTTAATATTTTACCAATAAAATAAACTTCTGACAGAAATGGTTTGTTATAAAAGCTTTCTGTGGAGATTTCTGTACACCAATCCATTTCTCCAGCCCCTGAAGACTAAGCTGTGAATAATGGCTTGGCCATTGTCATTGTGTTTGTCTCAGTCCTGTCCCGGAGCACGGATGTGTATGAACTCACTGGGCCCCCATATTAGTCATTCGCTGTGCCCCAGCACTTTTTAGGGTCCGCTGTGGCAGAGAACAAGGCATCACTTTTTTTTTCAAGGGTTAAAACTATACTTCGGATAATTCTCAAGTAATCCTGTCTTTACCTTTAAAATTAATCTAAGGTACCTCCATGTCAGAGTCTCTTCCTTTTCTAAAAGACATCATTTATGAGGAAAGAAAAATGTAGCTCACTCCAGATTTCCATGGAGTAAACACAAGTGCTTTGGCCAGTAATCATATTATAAACCAGCATTTTTTAGTAACCAGAACAGAATAATAATTTTAGAAATAATGAAGTAAGTCATAGCTTGGTGGTAGCACTGAGTAGATTCGATTGCTAGCTCTGCCTCCTATTGCTCTGCCCCATATGCCTCACATTCTACAAGGACTATCTTTTCCATGAGAAGATTGTTCTATTACAAAGATAATTCCTGAGTAGAAATCTAAAAGGGTCCAGATGACTGACATTTTTTTTACTCAGCTTTAGTTATGTGCTTAGCTCTTGTGCCAATTTATAAAGTCCCACACACATTTGAGATAGCTGTTACATTTTCATTGGTACATATTTATAGAATCCGTGGATATTTGCAATAGTTCTCAATAAATTCATTTCCATATGTCACACAAATGAGAGATAGTACAAATTCAAATGAACATGTATAACCTCAACCAGAGCATCTTTCAAAATAAAAGCCCATGGCTGGACAAGGGTGCATGAAAATAGCAAGCAGAATAAACTTACCAAATTACTACTAGTATTAGGTTTAGGAAGGGCCTTTCTTCATCAGAAATGTTAAGCTCTGGTTTATCGATTAGCAAGAGCCAATTTTTTTTTAATTGAACATCCCTTATGCTCTTGAATTTCACTGAAAATCCTGTCAGAAGCAAGATGGTATCTTGCTATGCTAATATACTTTATCACGATGCTCAAGCCAAAGGCCCTGTCTTGAAGGACAAGTGCCTTGATGAAGCAATTTCATAGACTGTTTTAACAATGCCCCCTCCTGTTGTTTCTTGCTGTAAATGTCAACAAAACCCCATAGTAGCCCTAAGGGAAGTTCCCAGTGTTCTGTTTTTTAATCTTAATTTGACAGGTAGGCTTTCACAATGCCTAAGGGAGGTGTTTGCCTAAACTTTCTAATGGGCAAAAAGGGAATAAAGTCTTTGGAAGCCCACAAGCCCATGTAAAATTGGATAAAGGTGGGGGAAAATCCAAAGAGATGGTCACTCCAAGAAAAATCTACACGCCAGCGTCTTTTCTTCCCATGTCATACACTGGGATGATGCCTCCCATCAGACAAAAGCCCCTCCAAATAGTAAAACCAAATAGTGCCCAAACTGGTGTTGAGATGTTTATTCTAGAAACCCTTAGAAGAGCTGTTTGAACATGACCTTCAGACCAACTGGAATGTCTATGAAGAAGCTGGCTGCTTAAATGCTCTAGGAAGATCCAAAGGTAAAAGGGAAGTAAGGGAAGGGTGTCGGGGCAAGGTTCTGCTGCAGCTTGAGTGATCCTGTGGTACAGGAGGAGGGTTCCGTTCTTCATTGTCCTTTTAATTTAGCAGAAGAAGCTCTGCCAAGATTGCCTAGTGAATGACTTAACGTGTAGGCAGGGATCGGCAACAGTGGCCAATTAGTATCAATGACTTAGACCCAAGTATTATTGGTTCTGAGGATAAAAGCCTACATGATTTTGATTCATGAGTACTTTTTTATGATGCTCAAGTCTCCAATTCTAATACTCTCTTTTCAAAAGTACCAATAAGTAACTCGGGATGCTGGTTTGTGGAGGTAGTGAAGGTGAATGCATGCCTTGGAAACGGGATGGATATCCATAGCAGGAGATGAGTGGCTGTCTTTCTTTTTTGTCTTTTCCTTTACTGTTTTCACTTCTTTTTCTGCCTTTTCTCTTTATATTGTAGTTTTTCCTATATTCATTTTCTCTTTCTCTTTGTTTCTCTGCCTCAAACCAGTTTTTCTGTTTCCCTCCTCATTTACAGAGTCTGTTGTATCATTTGCTGAATGCTCTCCATGACCCTGACACCATTTTGAAGAATTACTCAGAAATACAGTCCATTTCGATATGAATGATTTAGAGCAATTAGAATATATGTTAGTTCTAACCAGATCCTTTCTGGTGAGTGCTTTACAAATAAGCACAATTGTTGCTGGCTTTTTCTAAGTCTCTTTCCCATTGCTTGTGGAAACTATATACTATCTGCTACTTAACTTCCATTTTATTGGCAAGGAAACAGTTCAGGTCAATTTGGGTTTGTTTGTTTGTTTGTTCATTTTGTAAATATCCAAAATCAGTCACCAGACTACAGCTGATTCTAATTCTAGACACATTTAGTACAGTGTTTTGTTTCCTTAACCGATTTGTTCAGTATTTGATGGTTAAACTCCACTAATAAAGGGAAGGAGACAATGTTGCACAGTAGTGGCCAGCAATATAAAGACTACTAAATTATAAACAGAAATACCTTAGTGTTCTGCTCATTCTGAATTTTCAACTTGGTGTAGTCAATGTGGAAGGTAAGGAGGGGTACTAAGAAAATCAGTACTAAGGTGTAAAAAAACATCTGAAATTAAAATTTTACTAAAGATGATTTTGAAATTTAAAATCTTGAAAGTTTTACGTTATTCAATGGGCTTTCTAGAAGTCCTTTTACTTAGTTTTAATGAATGTGGGTTTTTAGAATTACCTTTGAAATCCCCTTTCTAGTTTATGAAATTACTTATCATTGAATTCCTATCCCTAAACTCATTTTGTTTATTCTTTTATCTCAAGACTTGAATTCCAATGCTTATGTTTGGATGTCTTACTCCTTTCTCTGTAAAAACCTTGAACCTAACCTGTTAAAAATATAGGACTTCATCAGAAGCTGTGGCTCTGAGACCCAGATGTTGCAGCAGTATAGACTGCAACCAGGGCATTGTGGGTAATCCTCACAGGTGTTAAAACTTCTCTACCAAGTTCTCATCTTGCTGTTAGTTTAGAAGCATAAAGTTTACCAGCATCCACCTCCATCTGTTTGCATTGTGAAGTGAGTGATATATTTATCATTCAAGTCAGCCTCCTGTTATCTCTTCCTAGGAATGAGGCATCCACTGCCACTTGGATCCTCATGGCTTTGATCTGGAAATTGCTGCCATCTTCCAGGAGGGCTGCTGGAGCCTTGCCTACCGCTGCGTCCTCCTTGTCTTTTACAATCTAAGTAAGTAACCTCATTTTTGGCTTTCAAAGAGCCTATTCTTTTTTGACACCTCCCTGCACTGTTTATTTATTTATTTATTTATATCAGATTGCAATCTGCATGCATATCACTGTCGTTTGCTAATACTCAAAGGGAAGAAGGGGGAAAACTGGGACACATATGAGTCATGTTTTTCCAGACACTCGGCCAAATTGCCTTTTGATCATCCCGACAAATGGTAGTTTGGTTATACCATGACACCAATGTATTTTCCAAGCTACAAGCACACGCCCTAAGTTTTCTACTTTCTCCTTTAATGTTTTGACAAGACTGATTACAGCTGAGTAAAGGATAACTTGGTCATACAAGAAGCATAAAAACAAAAACATCTTCCACACATAGAAAGGGAAAATGGCACCCCCCAGAAGAATTCAAGTCACTTTCTTAGTAGAGAATGTATCATTGCCCAATTCTCTATAGTAAGCATGCACTCCACAGAAAAATACCTGCTAATTTCTTATTTTTACTTGAGATTCTAATATGTATATGATATCAGTTTAAACTATGGCATGCGAGAAAACAAACCTCTTCTGCCTTACTTATACACTAGTGTACTTTACTTTGTAAAATGTATTCAATATCTGCATGAAAGACTCTCCACGCTGTGTGATATGTCTTAGTTTTAGTAAATGCTCATTTTTGCTAACATTTAATTTAATTTTAATTCTTGCTAACTTATCCTAGTCCCTATCTTCTTATTTATAAAGAACACTAAAGACAATATATTGATAAAATGTGGTAACTTTGGTGCTGTATAGAAATTCTTTTATGTGTCTTTTAGACTGTCTTAAAGATGTTGTTTATTTTTTTGTTTATTTTTATTATCTTATGAATGTAAAGATGTTCTGAATGGATAAACTATATTATATTTCTATTATCTATGACTCAGATAAATCATGGCACAAGTATCCTATACAAACTTAAACACTTAAAATAACCCCCCAAAATGAAGAAGATAATGAAGGACACATATTTTCCTTTCTGAAATTATATTTCATATTGATATCAACATACCTTGTTAGCCACATTTTCAATGTGTTCATAACTCAATTAGGATAATTACTCACTATAAACACATTCCTAAGTAGCAATACTGGTATCTCATGCATTTCGGCCCACTGAGTGTCATATACCAGCAGTGGCATTCTGCCAATCTGCTGAAGGACGGAGAGCATCATCCATCACTCACCCGGACAGGGGTAAGGTGTAGCTACCGTCACTGATACACTGCTACCTCATCTAAAACATGTAGACTGTGCTTCCTGCTTACCTGCTGTTTGTTCTGCAGTTTTCTGTGGGCTGAGTTATAAATTATCCTTGTATTTCTCTGAAGCAGACCTTTTTCTATTTTTCCTATTTTTAAGTCAGATTTATTTTCACTGTTTGGGGAACCATGTAAATCATAAATGCAGTTGTTTAGGGGGTTGACCTAACACCTGTTTTTCTCCTCTAAAATTTCCTTGATCTATGAGATCTGAATTAATTCCATTTATCCAGATGATTGCTGCCAAACTGCATAATAAAAGTCATCTGTAGAAACAAGGACAGCCACATCATTGTCTGGATGACAGGAGAAATGAACGACTGAACCCACCTCATCTATCCCAGTGTACACAACAGGTCTGATTTATCTGTAGAAAAACCTAATCGGGACCCAGCAAGGCCTTCTGATATGGGACTGTGAGTAAAATAGCCCCAGGAAAAGTGTAAACGTGAAAGTCAGCCTTGATCGTCTGACTTACTGCTACTCAACAAAGAGTATCCAGATATGAAAATACACACATTTGAAAACCTAATTTTAATTTTAACCCACCGTTTAGCCTAAATTCAAGATGAAAGAAATAAAATGCCATCATCCTTTGAAAATCACGGATTGCTGCTTTTTGAGAACCTCATACAAATTACTTGGTATATAGGCCCAGGAGTATTTAAAAAAAAAAAAAAAAGAATAGAAAGTGCCATGTCTCCACTTCCATTGAAGGACTCAACCCTTCAGAACATTGTTTACTGTAGGATCTTCAGAAAGGCTAATTTGTATCCTGGGGAAACCTGAGCAGGTAGCTCTAGAGCTAAACTGTAGGGCCAGACTTTCAGGGAACAGAATGTTGAGGTGATTTTTGTTCCCAGCACTGAAGTGCTGCTCACTTGGAAAGCTGAAAAGATCATAAACTCTACCTCTATTATTCCTATACGCTTCCTTTCTTCATGATCAGTTCCCATTTCTGTATTCATTAGAAAATCATCCACTACGCTCATGTCTGAAAAGGAACCGGCAAGCTGAGGAAACGCATCTTCTGAGTCCAGATGTAGAGGTGGGGATGGGAGGGGGCAAAGAGGAGCAGACAGTGAAAAAACGGAGTGTTCCTTGCAGAGAACTGGGTGCTTACTACAGTTTGCAGATGGGAAGGAGGCAAGTTCAGTAGAGATGAAACGAGAGAAGCTCAATGCCAGGTAGGGGCTGTAAGGATCTGAAGTTTTTATCTATCGAAACAGGCCCATGAAGGTGGTTCAGGAGTAACTGATTAGATTTGCAAATTTGCCTGAGTTTCCATGTGAGATCAGATTGCAAGGGATGCCAGACTGGAAGTCAAAGCAACTGCCATGAGTCTAGGGTAAGGTGATAGCTTGTGTTGTGGGAGTGGTATGGAAACGGAGAGGGATGGTGAGATTCTGAAGATACCTAAGAGGTAGAATGTGCTGGACTGGTTTGTGCTAGGTTGCATGTAGGTAGTGTGGGAATGCAGTTAGTTCAGGATAAGCCTCTAGTTTCGTACTGGGAAGGGTAGATGCACGGTGATGCTGTTTATTTTCATCAAGAACACAGAAAAGGAAGCAGGTTAAAAGTGAATGCTGAACTCATCCTACATGCTGAGTGTGAACGGCCAGTGAGATAGCCAAGAGGAAACATGAAGTAGGAAACCAGAGATGCCGGGTTAGTATCTGAACAGAGTGCAGAGACAGAGACAGGAGAGACAGAGATTAAAACACAGATTTAGTGAGGTTATATCATGAGACTGCACGACAAAAAATAGAAAGGCTAAAGTCAATAGAACACTGTACTTCATTTAGTTAAATATGAGATTTGTATAAATGTCCTATAAAAAAAGAAATTTATCAAGAAAAGTCATCAGTGAGTTTCTGGAATTTTATGGTAGAGGAAAGTCTGAAGGGCAGCAATCTCCTCCTGAGGAGAGGATGGTTCTGAAGAGAGGGTGGTCCTGAGGAGAGGGTGGTCTGAAGAGAGGGGGTCCTGAGGAGAGGATGGTCCTGAGGAGAGAGTGGTCCTGAAGAGAGGGTATCACTGAATAGAGGGTGGTCCTGAAGAGAGGATGGTCCTGAAGAGAAGATGATTCTGAAGAGAGAATGGTCCTGAGGAGAGGGTGGTCTGAAGAGAGGGGGTCCTGAGGAGAGGATGGTCCTGAGGAGAGGGTGGTCCTGAGGAGAGAGTGGTCCTGAGGAGAGGGTGGTCTGAAGAGAGGGGGTCCTGAGGAGAGGATGGTCCTGAGGAGAGGGTGGTCCTGAGGAGAGAGTGGTCCTGAGGAGAGGGTGGTTCTGAAGAGAGGATGGTCCTGAAGAGAAGATGGTCCTGAAGAGAGGGTGTCACTGAAGAGATGGTGTCACTGAAGAGAGAATTTGATTTTCTGGTTTTGTTGGGAAGAGTTTGAATAGACAACATAGAAGTTGGGTGGGAATAATACTGCAAAAAAATCTTAAGTGCAATGTCCCTGCATTTTCATTCCCTTGGAATTTGAATGTGCCTACAAAGGTGAAGTGGAGAGCAGAAGCAGTGAGCCCAAGCTTTGGCTCATCCCTGTTGTATTTCAACAAGGCCGCAGGGAGTCTAACCATCTGCATCTCTTGTACCAGGAATGTTTCATGGTTTGTCTTTGAGATGCAGGGTAGACTGGCATTCAGTAGGATCCTCCAGAATCCCGTACAAGTTTTCACTTACATACTCCCTGCTTTTCTATTCTTCTTTGAACTTTATTAGACACTATATCCATTTACAGAGATTAAAAACCGAGGCCCACGTCCTGACGCTTTTGATAGATTAATGTAAGGTTTTCTTCAGAACTAATTACCTAGAACAACCCTGTTTCCACACAGAATTTCAGACAACCTCTACAACCACATTTTATTTTATTTTATTATTTATTTATTTTTGTAATTTTGAGACAGGGTTTCTCTGTGTAATAGCCCTGGATTTCCTGGAGCTAGTTCTTGTAGACCAGGCTAACCTCAAACTCACAGAAACCCACCTGTTTCAGCTTCCCGAGTGTTGGGATTAAAGATGTGTGTCACCAAAACCCAGTTGTAACCACATTTTAAAAGTCAGGGAATTCTAACCTTCTGGTATTCCAAAACTTTTGAGTTAAATTAACAAGGCCTTCTATAGTATCATATAGGAATTCAGGTAACCACACCATACTAAAATTAATGAGATTCAGGAATATATATGCTCAAGTAAATTCTTATCATTTTTGTAGCCAACCTAAGGAGAGCATCTTGTGGAAATGATTAAAATCACCTTTTAATATCAAATTATAATAAAAATATATTATCTTTCTCAGCGTCAAAATATGTACAACCCCAAGAGAGAAGTATATATATGCTCTATACATAGCATGATAAAAGATATTAAAATATTCTCAGTATCTTTAAAAGATAAGCAGAAGTTTACTCTGCTATGTAGAGAAAAAAAGTTCATTCTAATGAATTTTAAAAATTTAAAACATCTCATCAGCAGCCAGAAATAGCTTAGGACAAGACTTATGAGTGGATCTAAGTTACCCATGGATTGGTCGTGATCATTTTCTCCAGCAGGGAGGGAATGGGACACACACCATAAATACAAACAACCCAAGGAAATAAAACCCTTTTAGAAGCCATGGTAAAACATATATATTTTTTAAATGAATGAAGTTAATTTCCTGTATTTTACTTATGTCAAAGTGTCTAAATTATTCCAACCTGTAAGTACACTAATAACTACTTCACTAGTGAACTAATTAACCCATTTAAAACCTGGCATGTGTTTTATATTTAAAGTAGTTTACATTTAAAATACTCAGTTTGTATCTCAGTTTGTAGCTACATTTTGCTGATTCAATAGCAGATCTACGTATGTACTCCTGTGTTATAGTCATGACCATAGCTACCTATGGAATAGTATTCACATGGCAATCGCTATAGCGATATTTATGTTTCAAAGCAATGCTATATGCTGCCACCAGTCTTATTTTCTATACAGAATGACCAGATGCTTCAAAAGATTTCAGGTCTTGCCTAAAGCTGCCAAGTTAACAGATGACAGGCCAAGACTCTAACAGGAACATATGCAAGTATATTCAAATGAGATTCACAATTATTTTATGTTTTTACATGTATAGCTTTCAGTAAACATAGTTCATGTTAGAGGAAAATATACTCTTAGGGAAGATAAAGTGATTAAAATGCTTTCAAAGTTGGAAAATCCACACACCACTTATCTATGTCACTGTGGGATAATAAGATAATTTGTAAATAGCAAAAAGGAAAACTAGACGAAAAAAAGGGAGAAAGTAAAGTAAAAGAAAATGATGCAGAAGGATGAAGTTGAAGGGATTAGCCCTCTATGACACTGTTGGATAAAGCAAAGCAAATTATTGTAGGAAGGGCAGTATGTACTGTGGACATTATATATATAATATATATGCTTGTTTATATTTAATATATATAAATTTATTGATTGATTTATTTTACCTCCAAGCTGCAAATTTCTTATGGTGTCCTTGACCCCTGTGACTCCTACAATCCTTTCTCGTCCTCTTCTGCAGGATTCCCTGAACTCTCCTGTTTGTCTAATGTTTGCTGTGGGTCTGCATCTGTTTCAATCAGTTGCTAGATGACGCCTCTTCATTGACAATTGGGTAGGCACCAATCTGGTCTCAGGAGATGTCCAGTTAAAGCTGAGTATCTGCTATTGCCAGGGGTCTAAGCTGGGGTCTTCCTTGTAGATTTCTGTGATGGGGGAGAGTCTTCTGGCTTGTGTTAATTTCATTGGTTAAATAAAGAGACTGCCTTGGTCCTTTAATAGGACATAAAATTAGGTAGGCGGAGTAAACAAAACAGAATGCTGGGAGAAAGAAGCTGAGTCAAGGACTCGACATGATTCTCCCACTCCAGACAGAAGCAGGTTAAGATCTTTCCTGGTAAGCCAGCTTGTGGAGCTACACAGATGATTAGAAATGGGTTAGATCAATATGTAAGAGCTAGCCAACAAGAAACTGGAACTAATGGGCCAGGCAGGGTTTAAAAGAATACAGTGTTCATGTAATTATTTTGGGGCATAAGCTAGCCATGTGGGCGGCCGGGTGCCGGGGACGCAGCCCCACCGCTCCTATTTCAACATTTCTGGGCAATTCCCTTACCTGACTCTGAACAGCTCCCCCTCTCCAGTAGTTTCTTTCAGGACTTTCTTCCTCTGCTCTGTCCAACCTGATTGTTTATGTTCCCTTTCCTGCTTGTCCTCAGTCCACCCATAAAATCTCTTCTATTTCCCCTTCCCAGGGAGATCTGGGTGTCCCCCCTATAAACCCTCCTTTTTACCTATCCTCTTCAGCACTATGGATTGTAGCATGGTTATTCTTATTTTACAGGTAAAATCAACTTATGAGTGAGTACACCATGCTTGTCTTTCTCGGCCTGGGTTAGTTCTATCCATTTGCCTTCACATTTCCTGGTGTCCTTGTTTTTAACAGCTGAGTAATAGTACATTGTGTAAATGTACCACATTTTCTTTACCCATTCCTCCCTTGAGGGACATCTAGGTTTCTCCAGGTTCTGGCTATTGCAAATCAAACTGCTATGAATATAGTTGTGCAAGTGTCCATGAGCACGTCTTGATGAAGCATTAGAATAACAAGTGTCCATGGGCATGTCTTGATAATGTGTTAGACAAATGTCCATGGGCATGTCTTCATGAAATGTTAGAAAGACAATTGAGTTTGTGGGAAAATCCAAGAAGTTTTGAATCTGTATTATTGGAGATTGGCAAGAAAGTAGCAACAAAAGTGTTTTTAAAAAATCAGCCAATTGATTTGAATTCTAGCTTATAAGCTAAAAAATGACTAAATGATATATTGCATAAGGAACTAAGATGTGTATCAGGCAAGGATTGATTCAAATGAAATCCAAGATGAATGTGAGAACCACTGCTATAGAGTTGGTGGCCCAGAAGTAATTACTAATAAACCCTTCAGGGATTCTATGGTGGTAATCTTCCAGTCACCCTCTATGCAACATTGAATTTGCTCCTTTTTTATTTGTATCAATTTCTTAATCTTTGTTTTGAAAATCATAAATTTTATGTGTTTATTGTGTATGGGCATACTTGTCCTGTGGTTTGTGTTGGTGTGTATGTTGTGTGTGTCTCTGTATATATTTGTGTGTGTCTGTGTGTGTGTGTGTGTGTGTGTGTGTGTGTGTAGGTCAGAGGACAACTTGTGAGAGTTGTTTCTCTCTTTCTCCACGTGGATTTCCACAGTTGAACCCAGCGCGTTAGTCTTGGTAGCAAGTGCCTTTACTCAGCGAGCCATCCACTAGCCCAGCATCTTAACCTTGCTGTCCTTTCTACCTTGTAAATTAGATCTCTTTCTGAAAACTGAGCTGTATTTTCTCTACTATTCAAGATACCACCTGGGACCAGTTTCTCACAGGAAGTCTTCCCAAACCACACACAGGACCTACAGTATCCTCCACAGACTGGAAGAATGGCGTGGATAATTTATCCATGTGTGCTCATCCCATGAGTTAAAGAAAGCCCTAGGATCAGTCTCTAGCCTGTCCTTGGGTTTGCTCTCTAACCTCTTCCCCCACTCAGCTTCCTCTTGACTGGTTCAGACCATATAATCTTCCTTCTTGCTTAGGTTCAACTTCCTTGTCCCTAAGCATTTATCCCCAGCTCCTTGCTTGCTTGTTTACCTCTGAGTCCCTCAGGGGAAAACATATCAAGCAAAGCAAATGTAAATACACACAAGCAGCTATTGGTAAAAACAGAGTGAGGCCAAGAAGTACTTTCCTCCCTTCCCTACAAGAGAGTTTATCTTCCTAGCTGACTAAAGGAGACAGCACAGTTGAAGGAAAATATGAGCTTTAAAGCACACAGAGCAAGGATCTAAGTGTGATTTGCTTTCTTAATCCTACTTATGACATTTCATCTTTGGAGTCTCCATTCCTTGCTTACAGTCATGACATGAATATGAGGCAGGGTTAGTTTATGTATTCTTTTATTTATCAATGAACTGGGGGGAGGAAATAGCATATATAATGTATATGTTAAACATAAAATACTAATTTTTATATTTTATTCCATTCAAGAGGTATGCCATAGATTAATAGGAAACAAAATAAAATGTTAATCAGACTATTTCAGAATGGCATGTTGGGAGTAAGTAGTGAGTGCATTAGCAATAGGGAGCAGGGAACTAGGAGTTTGCCATGGAAAGCCAGGGTCATAAGCTGCTAACACCTGAGCTGCGATCAAAGGATGGAGGAGGGCAGGTAAGTATGGGTTGCTATTAATGTATTTATTCACTCATTTCCATATTTCTAAGACATCCATATTTCCCCAGGTTCACAGTGTCTCTACCACACGTGGAAAAGAGACAATTTAATGGGCAGATGTTCTCCTAACAGGATTGACTCTACTGACTTGGCAAATTAACCAATACTCTCCATTTTCTTTGGGAAAATAATCTGATTAACATTCTGAACCAAAAGAAAGCTTGCAGTGGGTAGCCATGCCCCAGTAAGCCCACACACTGCTCTCACGGGATCAGCTGCATCCCTGCCAAGAGTTAGTTGTGTTTATTCCCAAATTGTTGATGCCAATTGACTTATTATTGTAACCATATTATATAATTAAACATCACTTACATAATTCAATGAAATAGAGTGTAATATGAATGAGTTGCTTCTTTGAAAATAAATTGACTATTTTGGAAAAAGCCAAGAAAATAAATTGCTAAAAAATTATTTCTCTCTAGTTGGGTGGAGGAAGCATAAATGCTATATCATTCTCCACAATTTCACATTCAGACCGGGTTGTCAGTGTCTTATTTTTTACTCCACTCAGAGAAATGGAAGCGAGATGTTACAAACAGTGCCCTATGACTAAGAAAAGCTGTGTGGGTCATCAGTATCCAAATTGATGACCATTGACCTCCATCAACTAACTGGTGCATAATTGCATTTAAATGTGTTAAGTGAAATGGTTAAATAATTTGTTCTCTAACAGATCTCTCATTCTAGATCCTATATATTCTTTGCTTCTCCTCATGGGATAAGAAGACTTCTGGTAAAGAATTGGGTATTATGATGCAGATGTTAGAAATCTTTGATGGAAAGAGATGGTCCCTTTTAGTGAGTAGGAAATCTGAAGTAAAAAGGGAGGCAAAGGAAGGTGGCAGGGACAGGAAGCAGAGCATTTACCTCAAGCAAAACATGAAAAAAAGTGAGACACAAGGCTATAGGAAAGAGATGTGGGTAGCCTGGACTAATGGGATAACAACAGAACTGGAGATATATGATAGGCATTAGAATCAACCAGTATAATCTAATATGATACAACTGTAGTCCAGATATGACACCAGTAGATTCGAACAGAGAAAATGTGTCTCCCACTTTCTGGTTTAAGAAATGCATTGTGTGGTGCTGTTTGTACAAACAGCAACTTTAATGGAACAGCAAAGAACATGGAGAAGATAAGGCATTCTCCCGTGGAATCACTATACTTGTGACCAAAGACATATAAAGTGGAAAAGTCCTGGGAGCAACTGTGCATATTGAGTTCAGGAAAGAAGAAAAGCAAGCTGGGAGATAGCTTAGTTGAAGTACTTACTTAAAAAAAAAAACGGGGACGATGGCATGCACTGATAATCCCAGCACTGGGAAGGTGGAAACAGACAGATCCCTGGGGCTTGCGGGCCAGTTACCCTAGCCAAGTGGGCGAGCTCCAGGCAATGGAGAAACTGGCTTTTAAAAAGGTGGTGGGACAGCTCCTGAGGAACACCTGCCTGAGGTTGTCCTGTGGCCCACACACACACACAAATGTAGGTACACCCACCAACATATACTCATCATAGAAGAAGAGGAGAGGAGGCAGCATCTGAACACATACAGTAGTTGAAAATATAAAATGTACATAAAGCATATCTCCCAAGGACAGTGAATAGAACATGAAGAGAACCAAAGGACAATTGCTACGGAGGAGACTGAGGAGAAGTGTTAGGGAACAGATAGAAAGGGAAGGAAACCAAAATTAAGATCATTAAAGGAGCAGTAGCAAGAGGGTTTCTAAATAGCCATTGCTGCCAAACAAAACTACCCAGTAAATCGCACAGAATCGCTGCCTGTAGATGTCTCCAACTGAGGTCACTGTCTGGGGAGTGTCTAGTAGCCCCGAAGGCACTAAGACTGAAGGCTATATTGAGATGAGGCAAAAGAGGATGGGAGTGCCAGTATTTTGCTATTTGAAAAATCATTTGCGAAGTGGAATGGAGAATGAGGAAAGCCGAAAACACTTGAGAAGGACAGATCTGACCACCTTGCATTTGAAGGTAGACCGGGCTGAATTTTATGTCAGAAGACACTAAAAGTGCACCTGTGAGTGTAACAGAGATTATTCTACTTAAAGGAAGCTAGCTGGCTTGGAATATAGAACCTACAATTAACACATGTGAATTAGAAAGGAAATAGTTAAGTTTCCCAAAGCTTGCACGCAGGTGTGTCACAGCAATTTGCTACAAAAAACAGCACTCAAATTTCTCCAAGACTTAAGGAGATGGAGGATGTTCAAGTTCACTCCTTTGCTAATGTCGTTCCTGCCTTCCTCATGCAGTACTTTCTAGCTGGAGGGGAAGAGAGGAGTTGGAGCCTAAACTCTAGGATTGTGCTTAACACCAGATTTGACTGAGCGAGGGATTTCCACGTATTGAACATCGTCCTTCCTGTTTACTGGCATTGGGAGAGAAAACCGAGAAATATCAGGTTAGCGGACATTGCAGTGGCTTCGAGTTCGATACTACCAATAGAGATGGTAAAGAGAAAATGGACTTGTAGGGTGAATCTCAAGCTCAGAAACAGCAAGATTCAGCGGCTGTGGAGAGATGGCTCAGTGGTTAAGAGCACTAGCTGCTCTTCCAGATGACCTGGGTTCAATTCTGAGCACCCATAAGGTAGCTCACAACCTTCTGTAACTTCAGTCCCAGGGGATCTGATACTTTCACACAGACATGCATTCAGGCAATATGCCACATAAAAATAAATCTTCAAAAAATAGATTAAAAACCTGATTGGTTGAGAGAAGTTTTGCATCATCTACAAAGTCTTTTTTTAATATTTCTTTATTTATTATGTATACAATGATCTGTCTGTGTATATGCCTGCAGGCCAGAAGAAGGCACCAGACCCCATTACAGATGGTTATGAGCCACCATGTGGTTGCTGGGACTTGAACTCAGGACCTTTGGAAGAGCAGGCAATGTTCTTAACCTCTGAGCCATCTCTCCAACCCATCTACAAAGTCTTAATACTCTTGTTATTTTGGTTTTTGAAGCATGTTCTCTCTTGATTCCTGGCTGTCCTGGCACTTGCCATGTACGTCAGGCTCACCTTGAACTCATGGAGATCCTCCTGCCTCTGCCTCCCTAGTGTTTGTATTAAAGTGTATATCACCATGCCCCACAATTTAAAATCTTTTTTTAACTTTATCTTTTTTTAATTTTATTTTTCATTCTAACCACAGTTCTTCCTACCACCCCTTCTTCCATCCTACCTCGCCTTCCCTCACCCAGCCCACCTCCCATCCACTCCTCCCAGCTGGTAAGGACTCAAATGGGGAATCAACAAAGTCTGGTGCATTATTGGAGCAGAACCCAGCCCTTGCCTCTGCATTAAGGTTGACCATGGCATCCCACTGTAGGGAATGGGCTCCAGTAAGATAGCTCATGCACCAGGGATAGACCCAGTTCCTACTGCCAGGGGCCTCTCAGGCCCAACTTCAACACTGTCTCCCACATATGGAAGGCCTAGTTCAGGCCCATGTAAACCCCACAGCTGTTGGTCTAGAGTTCATGATTTTCCACGAGCTTGGTTCAGCTGTCTATGTAGATGTCTCCTTCATGATCTTGGACTCCTTTGTTCATTTATCCTTCCTCCCTGTCTTTGACTGAATTCACAGAACTCCGCCTGGTGCTTCATTGTGGATCTCTGCATCCATTTTCATCAGTTACTAGATGAAGACCCTATGATGCTATTTCGGGTATTCACCAATCTGGTTACAGGAGAAGGCCAGTTTTGGCACCCTCTCCACTATTGCCTGGAGTCTTAACTGGGGTCATCCTTGTGGATTCCTGGGAAATTCCCCAGCACCAGGTTTCTCCCTGACCTTGCAGTGGCTCTCTCCATCAAGACCTCTTTCATTGCTCCCCCACTCCATCCTTCTTCTGCCTCGGCCTTCCCATTGCCTCATCTTCTCATCCCACTTTGTCCCCTTCATCATCACCCCTCAACCCCAGTTTACCCAGGAAATCTCATATAATTCCCCTTCCCAGGACCATCCATGTGCCTTTCTTAGGGTTCTCCTTCTTACCTAGCTTGTAGTCTGGTTGCCCTTTTCTTTGTATCTCATATCCACTTATGAGTGAGTACACGCCATGCTTGTCTTTCTGAATCTGGGTTACCTCGCTCAGGATGTTTTTTTTCCTAGTTTCGTCCATTTGCCTGCAAATTTCAGGATGTCATTGATTTTTTTTCTTTTTTTTACAGCTGAGTAATAGTATGCTGTGAAAATGTACCACATTTTCTTTATCCATTCTTCAGTTGAGGGGCATCTAGATTGTTTGCAGTTCTGGATATTATGAATAATGCTGCTAATGAACATTGTTGACCAAGTGTCATTGTGGTATAATTGAGTATCCTTTGTGTATATGCCCAAGAGTGGTATCTATGAGTCTTGAGGAAGATTGATTCTCAGTTTTTTGAGAAACCACCATACTGATTTTCAAAGTGGCTATAAAAGTTTGTACCAGTTTGTGAAGGAGTGTTCCATTATTCTACATCCCTTCCCACATAAACTGTCCTCAGTATTTTTGATCTTAGTCATTCTGACCAGACACTCTAAGAAGAACCAACAATATCCATTTCTTCTTTTCAATAGCTTTGTATCCTAAATATCTTTATCCACATTTTACAGATAATAAAACTAGAGTTTTGAGAATTAAACCATTTTCTATGTTTAAATCACATGGCATATTCACAAATCAATATCATTCCTCCTTTTCCAAACATTGAGTGACTGACACATCAGGTACTTGGCTTGCTTGAGATTCTTATGAATGCAGATTATATACACGGGAAGAAATTTAGGTGCAGAAACGAATTGATGAGTTCGGGTTTAAACATAATTTTTCAAAAGCCTTGAGAGTATATCTGAGAATCTCAATGAGTAGACAATTATGTATATAAGTGAAAATTTTAGGAGAGATGTTTCAGGGGAAGCAAAGAATTTAAATAGTGACTAAAGTCGCGGGACTGAATGAGATTTTACAGGGAGCCTGAAACATGAGGAGAGACCCATTTGGTGAGCTAAGAAACTCCAAAGTGAAAAAGGAGGTCAGAGAAGCGTGTCAGCCAGGGAAGAAAGGGAAGATACAAGATAGAAAGGGAAGTGGCAGAAGATGATGTTACACCACAGGACAGAGTTCCAAGAGCAGGGTATGATAAAACCTCACCAGCTGCCATAGGGTGGCCAAGCAAGATAAAGACCCAAAAACCATGTAAGAGATTAAGAATAACTGTGAGAAATTTTCATTTACAGTTCCCAACACTGTCTAACCCAGGTCTGGCATTCCACACTATTTGGAAGAGAAAAATTCAGAGCTTTAGAATGACTATTGTTGCACATATAAGGTCATTAGGTTAATCCTAAAAACTTTGAATTCTCATCACAGCGTTGTTATGACAACATCCCCATCACAGGAGTTGGGAAGACAATCTTTGTAGGATGGCATTCTGAGTTGGAAGCTCGGGTTCACTGCTTGCTGGCCTTGCAAGCATGGGCAAGGTGCTTAACATCCTTTTATCTTGGGTTCTGTGTCTGGAGATTAGGAACAAGAAGAGTAATAGGGATTGCAGACTAAGTGAGTTCAGTCCAGGTAAGAGAATAAACATGGTAAGTATTCCTAACAGTTCTTAGCACAACCTAAAATAGGTGAGAATTTGTTAAATTGATAAAATAAATATAAGCTTGATTAAAAGAAGTCATGTGTTCATGCTTTGGATACTACACAGTTTGCAAAATATATAGTTAAATATTTTGCAGTATAGAAAGATATTAATAGATTAGAAAATCATAAATCATGTGAAAAGAATGATCCCATTGTTGAGTGAAAAATATGTCCCAGGTATTGAATATATTTAAAAAATTAGAAAATTATAGATTTATTTTTATTTTAATAATTACAAATTTCTACATTACACAAAAAAAAACATTTTTATGATACAGTAAAGTGCAAAATACCCAGAAGGTCATTGAATGGTAGAGTAAGCAATTATCTTTCAGCAGCCTTTCTATGCAGTGCTGCAGAGTGAGGGCCTCGAGGCTGCCACACCCCTCTGAAGGAACTCAGATAGAATGTGCTGTGGGGTGCTTCCAGGCCAGCAAGGCTGCTGTTTACCCTTACAACATCTTTAAAACCATTAAAGTTTCTGAACTGACTGAGATCAGCAGAATAGCCAAGCGCAGAAGGTTAGAGAAGGAAAGTTTTAAGGGACACACACTATGGGAGAAGTATTCCCCAGAGCCTTCTGAGCAGTGCTGCGGGGATCAAGGAGGCCCCCAGAGCCAACCATCTATGGGAATTGCCTCAGGATCATGAAGAAGATGAACCCATATGCCAGGCAGTACAAGGAGCAAGATAAGGAAGGATATACTGTTTTAAGATGGCCTCTTCCCACTTCTCATTCATACAAATTTGGTTTTCTGTCTAACCTAAAATGTCTTGGTTATCTCAGAATTTTAAGTATAAACTGTTAGCTCCAGCCCAAGAGTGGATAATACTCCCAATATTCAATAAAATTGACTTGAATGACTAATAGCTTGAGAAGTATAAATCCACAACAATGAGAAAAAAATATTTTGACTAGCTGCAAATGATTTTCAAGGCCTGTTTATAGACGAAGTTTCATTTTGAATTGATGAATTCTATTTAGACAAAGTTCTAAAAGTAGTTAGGAAAAAAATCGCAAAGAATAATGCTATCTTTGCAACCAAGTGGCAATCTTAAATCTTTGTCGTTTTTTATTTATTTATTTATTATTTATTTAAGATTTCTGTCTCTTCCCCGTCTCCGCCTCCCATTTCCCTCCCCCTCCCCCAATCAAGTCCCCCTCCCTCCACAGCCCAAAGAGCAATCAGGGTTCCCTGACCTGTGGGAAGTCCAAGGACCACCCACCTCCATCCAAGTCTAGTAAGGTTATGTAAAAACACCAATTGTAAACAAGTTACAATTCCAGATCACAGGATGAACTTGGAAATAACCATAATCTATTTTTTTTTATTTTTAAAAATACCTAAAATGAAAACCCAACTTTAAGGGAACATGGAGTATATGCATCAAAGTTAGAATAACAGCACTTTAAAAAGACCTTAACCTCAGCTCTCATTTCCTTCAAGTTAAAAGTCTATGCCACCCAGTTTGTCTGAAAATTTTGCAGTGATAATGAGCCTGTTCAGGCCACCACAACTCTCTTGATATTTAAAGTCCTCACAACTATCAGAAACACAACCGTGCTATCAAAATAGCCATTTCTAACACCCCAAAGTTCAAATACACATAAAACACAAAAGAGGCAATGACAGCTATACTAGCAATGTGCCACTATGCCTTAGCACTCCCCCCATACTCTCTTAGATTTCCCTGTCCTCCTCCTTCTGTCCTCCCACCCCTCCTCCCCATCCTAGGCTATAGACAAACAAGCTCTCCAATCTAATCCTTATCAAGATGGAAACAAGGCCAGACCTGCTCGCTCTTTTAGATAAAATGCTTTGGCTTCTAACTGCCTGGTTGCTTATCTTTCATCTTGCAGTGTTCACCATAACCCTTTTCCTGACCCGCTCTACTTCTTGGTTTCAGATGAGCAGCAAGAGCTGGGGGGAAACATGCTTAAATGGACAAATTCCCTCTCCCACGCTGCTCCCTCATGCTCTCCTGCTTTTCAAGTCTGTACAGACCTCTTCATGTTGAAGATGTCATTTTGAAATTAACAGAACCACATAGCAGGCTCCCTGTCATTTGATGATTTTCTCGTTCTCCTTTTCTGACTTTTACTCTTCCATATTATTAAACTGTTTATGTCTTTTCTTTAGTGTTGATCCTCCACCCCTTGGACACTGGAGGAATTTCCTAAGGAACAGCAGATTTTATAGAGTTACCTTCACCTCACATTATCTGCATAGTGCAGTGGCTCTCAACCCTTTAATACAGTTCCTCATGTTGTGGTGACCCCCAACCATAAAATTATTTTCTTTGCAACTTTATAACTATAACTTTGCTACTATTATGAATCATAATGTAAATATTTGATATGCAGAAGGCCTTAGGCAACCCCTATGCAAGGGTTGTTCTACCCACAGGCTGAGAATCACTGACTTAGAACATAGACTAAATGGTTTTCTCATGCAAGCACTTTGTCTTCCCTAACTTCTTACATTCTCATACAAAGCACTGCACTTCCTGACCTTTCTTGAGCAGAGACAGTGGGTGATATACAGACCTGAGCAGTCAGGCCTTGTAACTGCCCCTTGTGTGTTGTCTTACTATGTATCCAGACCTCATGTGGGTCTTTGCTGTGTAGTCAGACCATGTAACTGCCCCATATGAGTTACCTTGCTATGTAGCGAGGCCATGTAACTGCCCCGTGTGGGTATCTTTGCTATGTAGCCAGACCATGTAACTGCCCCTTGTGGGTTGTCTTACTGGGTAGGTTTAGATGTGGCATATCCTTCGTACACCCTCATTCTTCATATGTGAAATAGAAAATGAAATTACTCTCCTTTTGTCCTTAAGAATCCTGAGAAGTCAATTCTCCATCATTTGAAACAATACTGAAGGTGAACTGTGCAATAGTGCACAGGACCCTGGTGTTGTAAACACCATGCCCTAGGTTATGACACTTTTACCCCGTACAAACTCAGGTACCTGAACCTGCATGTCCTTGACAATAAGGGAGGCTTTCCAAAAAAAACCTGGAGCTCCTTGGAAGAAAGTATTCTAGAAGAATGCATTTGTTTGGTTTTTCTCTTTACCCTTTAGTATTTCAAATGTAATTCTTGACATGACAGAAAATTCCCTTCTAGAGGCCTTGCTCTCAGTCAAGCCTGTTGTTTCATATTCTTTGCTTAGGAAGCATTGCATCTTAGAATCTTTAAGTTTTTCATTTTCTTCTTTGCAAAGTAGGAATCATATTGACCTCCTGATACTGTTGGTTTGCATTGCCAGTGTTGGCTCCATCGCTGAAACAGTGTTACTAAACCCAGTATGTAAATGGAGAACACATGCTGGTCTCAGGAAACTACTTTATATTGTCCTGATGGGGATAAAATACCTGCATTTAAAGAAATCAGACTATCCCAGAATAACAAAGTGAGATATCTCTAGCTGTCTATGGTATCCATATAGAATGAATTACTCCAAGTCTAAAACAACACCTTCTTGAAAATTGGGAGACAACAAACATACCTCATAGTGCATGTCTCTAAGGAAGGTTCTGAGGATTCTTTAATGTTAATTACCAAATTTATTTATCTGCAAGCATTATTTTCATTAGTGGAAACCAATTGTTAATTAGGAAAACGTTGTATTTTTTAACTTTTCTACAAAATACATAGGCAAGTAATGTGCATATGTCTTTCTTCTCTCTCTCTCTCTTGCTCTCTGTCTCTCTCTCTCTGTCTCTCTGTGTGTGTGAGTGTGTTTGTGTGTATAAATGTGTCTGTGTTGTAGAAGACAGAACTGTTGGCTTTCCAAACCTGCTAGCAAGTGCTCTGTCCATGACCTGAGCTACACACCCTCTACCCACATTTAAATTGAATTTCCCATGAGTCTAACCTGCCCCTAACAATTCCGAAGGATGATGGAATTTGTTGGACTTTAAAAGGGGATCAGGTGGGGGGCTTCTTAGTAAACTGCGACTTCTAAAAATTCTTCTTCCTTTGCCTATGGTTGTGAGATGTCATCTTTCTTACAGGCCAACTTTTCTTTTTTTTCTTTTCTTGTTTACATGTTTTTGTTTGTTTGTTTGTTTGTTTGTTTTGGTTTTCCAAGACAGGGTTTCTCTCTGTAGCACTTACAATCCTGGAACTCACTCTTTAGACACGGCTGGCTTCAAACTCAGAGATTTGCCTACCTCTGCTGAGATTAAAGTGTACACCACTATAGGCCAAAATTTCATTGCAGATTCTTTTCCCATGTTGTTCCTTACAAGAGTATAACAGAAATGATAGGTTTAAACTAAATCATTTACTGTCAAATAATTGAATACCGTTTCAGTTCACCAAAACTCTGAAAGTACAGCTTAGAGTAGTAGCATGAGGATCCAATCGAGTAATGATTCAGAAGCCGGGCGGTGGTGGCGCACGCCTTTAATCCCAGCACTCGGGAGGCAGAGGCAGGAGGATCTCTGGGAGTTCGAGGCCAGCCTGGTCGTCAAGAGCTAGTTCCAGGACAGGCACCAAAGCTACAGAGAAACCCTGTCTCTAAAAACCAAAAAAAAAAAAAAAAGAAGAAGAAGTATTCAGAATCAAGTAATGATTTCACAGCCTTGCTAGAACATCTTTACATGTTCCTGAAGATCTCCTCTTATAAAGGAAATATTTTGGGATTTAGTATTGTTTGTTTTGTTTGTTTGTTTGTTTGTTTTTTGAATAGCCTGGGCTAGTTCTGTAACTAATGCAGTTGTAGAGCATTGCCTATCTCATAGAAGGCAGAAAGTGAGTGTGGAAATCAATTTGACTGAATAATAAGGAGAAAGAGAAGACAAAGCAAAACTAGAATTGGAAAACTTTAGGCCAGAGAATGACTTAAGAAATAACTTTGGTGTAGAGTGATAAATCTAAGAAGAGGATTGAAGCAGGCACCAGTCTGAAATGGGTATTCAGTCAGACTTAGAATCAGCTTATTCGGTAACAAGAAATGGCCGTGTGGGCAGAGTAACAGCAGTAATAGAACACGGGAGCTTGCGTGCATGATCGGTAAGTATGGATGAAAGAGCGAACGGCTAGGATGTGGTTATTGTGGATCCAGAGGACAGAGTTCAAACCAGAAAGCTGTTTTAAGTCTGAGTGACAGAGAACAGCAGCAGGACAAACATTTTAAATGTCCCCAAGTATACTCAAGAAAGATAGCACTTGAGGGGAGGAGACAGCCAAGATTCTCTTTCCTGTGATTCAGAAGAGCTACAGACCTGGGGCTCAAAGGAGAAGCTTGAGCATGATTAGGGTATTGCAAACATCAAAAAAAACCGAACATTGAAAACACTAAGGAAAATCTCATGTGGACAGCTGTGCATACTGGGAAAAGCACAGTTAGAGGCTCAGCAAAACCAGCGGCGCAAGAACCAAATTGGAGGGTTTCTGAGACCTGATTCCAAGATGCACAATGCTTTTTATTGAAGAGTGTGGCATCCGTGTGTGGTAGACACTCCGCTGCAACAGAGCAGAGAGAAACCCGCTCATGCAGAAGGATGATTTGAGCCTCGTCACAAGCATGGTGGGATAGAGATGGGACAGAAAGTCTTCTCAGCAAGTCCTAGACTAACTGGATAGCCATACACCATTTAATGAATTTTCCCCATACAATAGAAAAATTAACTTCAAATGGACTACAGACCTAAAACAATTTTTTTTTAAATCTCAAATTAAGTGTTTCTTTGGAATAACACAGACATGACCCAAAGTGAGGATATGAGTTAATTAGAATCCACCCAAATTTAAAACTGTTTAGAAAACATAAGTAATAAACATAATACAAGTTGATCATAACATTGAGGAAAAAAATCCACACTACAAACATTCAAAATATAGTGAATTTTCTAGAAGAAAGAAGCGTCAAAGTCAGTACAAGAAAACAAAGAGGAGGCCCACCCACCCCAAAAGAGTTACAGATGTTAATTAGCTTGGAAAAAAAACAAAAAACATGTCCAACATCATTAGTAAATAGAGGAAACCTCCTGAAACTACCACAACACCTCTTTACGAATAGCTAACGTTAGTATATTGGCTAACAGAGGGCTTAGGAGGTTTGCGAAGAGCTGGGCTCCCATTGGTTTACAGTCAAAAATGTAACCTGTTCAGCATCCATGTTTTTTGAAAGTAAGTTGTCAGGATGTCGTATTATTATTATTGTTGTTTTCATTATTGTAATATGCTAACATATAAGCTAACATGTATGTTAACATGTAAATTATGCAATAAACAGTAAAAATAAAAGTAGGGCTGGCAAGATGGCTAAGCAAGCACAGGCAGTTGCTACCAAGTCTCTGGGAAATAAATGGTAGAAGAAGAAAACCAATATCCACAACATGCACATATGTCCTTTGTTCTCCACATCCTCTCTCTCTCTCTCTCTCTCTCTCTCTCTCTCTCTCTCTCTCTCTCTCTCTCTCTCTCTCTGTGTGTGTGTGTGTGTGTGTGTGTGTCTCATGCCTATGAGCACACAGACATACAATAAATAAAAAGGGAAAAATGAAAGTGTATATATGTATATATTCTTAGGGAAACTTGAACAATTATTTATAGAAATGTTTACATATAATAACCAATTCAAAAATAACCTAGCTGTTTACAAACACCCATGACTAAATTTTAGAGTCACAATTATGTTCATAATTGTAGTGATGTCATACGAATATGTCAAAACTTCAGTAGTACATTCTGAATATGTCCAGTCTATCAAGTATCAGCTAGCTGTTGGAAAAGAGCAAACGGCTCATTAAGTCACTACCCCACAGCAGATGTAAAACAAGTGAGAAGTTTAAAAAGTGAATAAAGAGAATCCGTGTGAAGCTGTGAGAAGAGACAAAATGGAATCAAGAATTCAGCAGGGTTTTAAGATAGGTGCTGTTAAAAATCAACTATGACACGTACCAAGAAGAGGGCAGAAAGAATTCCAATGTGTATATCAAAAAAAAGAGAGAGAGAGACAGAAACTTGGTGCCGTGACTTTAAAGGACTTGTTTAGAAAGCCGTGAAATGAAAACCAGATAAACGAGGCAGTTAGCTAGAGGGGACAGTGCAGTGAGCTACAGGTCTAATGATGAAGTCTGAAAGAAGAAAAAAAAAAGTAATGAAGAAGATAAAAAAAACAAAGATTCTCGAGATGAAGGTAAGACGTGTGGGGACAAGACTCTTGTGGAATTTGGAAGGGATGAGATGGAAGGCCAGGGGCCAGCCCACGCCTCACAAAGGAGAAATCCTTAATTATTAACCCCTGAACCTCCTCAGGACTGACTTAGTCATTCGCTGTCCATCCTTCCCACTGCCACAACTCTCCTCACCTCGTCTTCTCACGAGGATTAGGGGGCGACTGATTCCTGACCACAAAATAGAAGCAAATTTGCCTTGTTCTACAATGGATTAGATGAAAACTGGCAATAAAATAAGTACAATTGCCAGAGGAGATGCCAGGGAATAACCAGGATGGGTTCATCAGGCATAGCACTTTTAATAGGGACATTTATGCTGTATCAAAGACACTACCATCTACCAAGTTAACTTTCCGATATCACTATTGTCTGCCCAGAGTGACATGCTTTATAGGGAATCTGATTTTTCATTTTGTTTATATGCCATACACTAGAAGGTTGGTTCAGAAATGAATATGTTAAAACATTAGGAGGGGAGAAATCGATTTCTGATCAAAGAAGTCATACTAGTCAACATTTCCAACCCCAAACTGACTCTTCCACACTGTGATCTACTGACCACAGCCCATAGGTCTCTGCTCCAAGCCCAAGCTTTAATAATACTTCCGTTTCATTTATCTTAGTTGCTCACTGCTTCAGGAAGATTACCCAAGACAGATGTTTCAGGAGGAAAAGAGAGCAGGGATAAACTGTGGGTTTCTGTGTACACAGAGAGGGCAGACATCTCCATGGAGATAAAAACAAGTATAACCAGAAGGCTGGGAGGCATTGCTCAGGCTCCCAGCACAGTGAAAGTGGATGAGCCTTAGCATGAGTTTGTGTCAAATCCAACCTCCTCGTCTCATTCTTGCTGTGCGGTTTGCTGTGTTGCCTTTTTCATGTAGTCAGGGCTTGTTCAAAGAATTGATTAATGATGGTGTTAACGTCACAGAAAACAAGTGAGCAGTTTCGAGTAGCCATAGATTCTGTATAATGTCATATACAATCTTTTAAATTCGTTTTTTAAATTATGTGTATATACATGTGCCTGAATTTATATATGTGCACCATATGGGTGTCAGTGCATGCAGAGGTCCGAACTGGAGTTGCAGGTGGTTATAAATGGTCAGATCTGAACTCTGGGGACCGAACCTGTGTCCTTTGCAAGAACTAGTGCTCTTGACTGCTGGGTCATCTCTCCAACCCTGTAGTAAATATTCTTAACTAAAAAAAAAAAATACACCCAAAGTCTATTGATTATGTTATTTGCTAAGCAGGGATGTCCAGTTAATGTCCTGTTGATGCTTCAGTGATTTTATGTAGTCATCCCAATTATTAAAAAATGATGGACGAACTGAAGATAACAGATCACCAGGCAAGGATGAGGTCAAAGGGATAACAGACCCTTCTTCATATCAGAATGCTCCCTTCTCCTTTGATTTATACTTGGGCTTGATACCATCATTTTACCCGCTTGTCACAGGGAAATTCTACAGTGAGAAATCAGTAACAGTGATAGTCCCTCTGACCCTAGAAGATAGAAACCCAGGAAGACATCTTCAGTGGAAGTGCTGGTCAGTCTCTTACAAGGCCATGCAGTTGGGCCCATGGTCTACAGAAACTTATAATTTAGATTTCTGAGTATAGATCCTTATCCAAAAGTTAGACAAAGTAACTCAACTATTTTCTAGGATCAAAGGGAACATGGCTCTAAAATAAATGCTTCAAATGCCTCGAACCTGGAACTCCCTTTAGCTGTAAGCCTACGGATGAGTTACAGCAGCTAATACAGTGAAGCTGAACTTCTAAGTACAATTTGTTATATATTTCAGACACTAGCTGGTAAGCTGTTAAAAGGCTCTGGAATTTATGGGTGGCATCTATTGTCCATTTATCAAGGCAACAATGAAATGTTTATGATAAGTCCTCAGAATAAAGCACAAACCGATAAGATCATGACTGGGAATTCAAATCTGAAGCACTGTGATAACTGGAGTCATCCGGGGTTTGATGGAGAGCAATCTGGTCTTGAGTTCTGCACCGCCATCAAGCAGTATTAGTTCAAGTGCGAAGTGGAATGTGGCTGTACTGATCAGGATACATCTGCTAAAGATAGCACTCCCCTTTCCCATCTGATCCTCCTGGTGCCAGGGAGCTGCATGCTGAGTGCTATGACTTAAGAGCTATAAAGGGTCTGGCAGGACCTTTTCCCCACATTATATCACTACTAGGATGAGCTGATCACCCAATCCTGGCCTTTGGCTTGGCTCTATGCACTACTAAATTAAGTTATCTATTATTTCAGGAGGGTCTGCCCACAAAATATCCTCTTTGTGTTTTCTTCAGCTTTGGAGAGGAGATGAATGGGTGGAATATCACAGAAGCCAATCTTTTCTTAGAGTCAAGAGAGGTGTGAGTTTGGCTCATGAGTCAAACTTTACAAAAGCTCTCCTAGAGCAGGCTGCATAGCAGTAAGTCAGTGAAGCTAATTTAGCACTTGTTTAATGATACACATTATTGTACTACATGGTAATTAGGCATAAATGGCAAGCAATTAATATATATGGCTGAAATTAGAAGTTTTATATAGTCAAACCAATTTGAATTGATCTTTTTCTTCTTGCTTCATTAATTTTCCATTTTCTATAAACAGCATCAATGTTGACAGCTTCTCTGACACCTTACCTTAAGAATCTTGGTAGGAAATTATGGTACTTTTTAAAAGATGACTTAATATTTGAAGAGACATGCCTTTCCTTATTTGAACATTATACAATCTATATATGTATCAAAGCATCATTTGCTGCCACATAAGTATGTGCATTTTATATGTCAATTAAAGATAAGTGTAAAATGTACTCAAAATCACTCCTTCAGTATGGGTCTATACTGCTTAACAATCCCATGGTGATGACATAAATATTTATTACAAAGTCTTAAAGGGATGTTGGACAAAGTCATTAGGATACTTGAATTTTGAGTGCGTTCTTCCTCCACTATGCCCAGAAGCCTGGATGTCTGATGTGTGGATTCCATAGAAAAGTTTTCTTGTTTTCTGACTTCTAGGCAGCCTAGAAAACACAGCAAGTCATAGGCATGTGGTCAGGTACCCATTCCACAAGCTCTAACCTCTGAGCATTCAAAGCTTTCCTCTGTGTGCTAGCATCTTTTCTGTAGTCCCTAGGTTCTAGTACCACCACCGGTCCCTGCTTCCCTTTCAAACTTAGGAGGTGTGCAGAACTCTGCTATCTCACGGGTCATCTCAGTGGCCTGGTTTTCTTAAACCCACCTCCTAAAGGTGACATTGAACTGTTCTCATACATTCTGAATCCATCTGTTTCCTGCTTGGACCCTGACTAATTTGAAAGGTATGTGCTCACCTATAAGCATGGTTGACAAAAAGCAGTGTTCTCATGGCATGCTAGTATTTCTTGTTTTGCTTGTATAGTCCTTTATCAGTCTGGGTATGTGGAATGTAGTAGGTACGGAATTGATGTGCTGAAGTGATGAATGGATTCATGCCATTATATTGTTCTCTGAGTTACAGTTTCTAACACGCATCATAATCTGCGTGCAGAGAAGCGAACTCTTACTACTATATGCTTGCTAGTAAAATAATGAACAAAGATCTTGATGTTGCAGGGAGTCACCCCATAAACCACCTGCCTGTTGTACCAAGACTTTGTTTTCTTACTCTTTAAATTCTCATTTTTTGTTATTTCACTCAAGCCTGATATAACTGTTTAAATCATAAATGTAATTGGTTTTCGTACGTGGAAATGCTTAGTAAATGTAGGTAAACAGCTAATTATTGAAGTGCCCACATATTAAGGTCATTTGATTGGCCACGTGTATAGTGGATAGGATAACACAGATTGGTAGCAAAGAAACCAGTTAGGAATCCATTGCGGTAGTCAAAGATAAGCTGAGTGGAAGAGCTCCGCAATGCCCTTGCTTTGGCTGTCTCCTCCTTGTTTGTTTAGGGGTGCAGCTTGAGTAAAGTAGATTTTTGCTCCCCTGGCAAATTCGTTAGAGTTACAGTGTTTTGTTTTGTTTTTCCTTCATTACTTTTGTTTCTTTCTTTAGTCAACCAGTTAATTACACAAAACAAAACCTTCCATGAGCTTTGAACTATTTGCAATCCAGCACGAAGGTGAAATGGGCCCACGGGAGCAGTATAACAGACAGAACAAAGCTGAGGAGTTAACTTCTGGGAGAGGCAGGGCTGTAAGAAAGTCAAGTTGGGGGTCAGAGAGCTGCGTGGATGGTTAAGAGTGCTTGCTGCTCTTCCAGAGGACCTGAGTTCAATTACCAGCACCCAGTTTGGGCAATTTAAAACTGTCTGTAACTCAAGTTCCAAGGAATTCAAAATCTCTTCTGTCCTCCGCAGACACAACACATATGTAGTACACATAAACCCATCGGACAAACACTCATATGTGAATAACAAAACAAATCTGCCGGGAATGGACTGGATTAAAATGCCTTTAATCCCAACACTCAGGAGGCAGAGGCAGGCAGTTCTCTGAGCTCGAGGCAATCTTGATCTATAAAATAAGTTTCAGGACAGCCAAGGCTACACAGCGAAACCCTATCTCAAAAAAAAAAATTCAGTTTGAGCTACGGCTGTTGGGTTAGAGTACTGGGGATGAGGAGATTCCACCTTTTCCTTGTATGAATTTCTACTCTTCCCTTTAAGTGGCAGAGTAGAAAGCTTATCTAAGAGTAGGGGAAGCCATTCATCTCTCTCTCTTCCCCTTCCTCGAGGCTCTATGATACTTGAAAGGCTTGTGCAGTGTGTTGAAGAACTACATGTCCTCCAGTCTGACCATACACTCATACTGAAGACCCACTTAAGTGACAGACAGTAACCAAAACCAAATGCATTTTAATTCTGAAATCCATAAAAATGTGATTTCTTCAAAGAATAGCATATCAATAGAAAATGTATCCTCTTTAAATTATTCTGAAGGTTATAAAGAAAAATTAAAATTTCCTGGGTAAATAATTGTGAAAGAATTTTATTATGTGAGTTGCACTGAAATGAGTAGTTTAATATCTTTAATCCGTGCAGAAGAGGTGGTTCTACAAACTCCTGATTCCATAAATGGAGAAAACTGGTAGAGACAGATTAACAGAGGAGTGCACGTAATGCCCCGCATCTTAGCAAATGCCAGGCTGGTGATGAAACCAAAGTCATCGTATGACTCCTCAATTTTTGCCACTGGGATGCTTGAGAAAGCTCGGCTGGATTGAACCTGCTTGCTCGTAAGCTCTGGCGGGCTGAACTAGCTCGTCCCTGAGGCCTCTGCGGCTCTCACATTCCCTGAGTTCACCTTTCACAGTACGTACCTTGACATTTCCTTATGTTTTAAAAATTAAGTTGTATTCACAGCTATGCTTCCTACTCCACTTACAAGGCTCAGGTTTGAGCTTTCTGTCCTTGCTCCCAAAGGAACACTCCCTTCACAGAAACTGACACCAAGTGCCCTGGGTTTTGAATAACATCGGAGGATAAGATTCCAGGTCTTTGATCAGCAACTCCTGTGTCGGATTTGCAGTTCTCCTAAATGTTCCCTGAAGTGAAGGACCTATTTTAGGGATGGAATTGGAAATTGTCCAGTGTTATGACAAGCCTGAACATACTATTGACAAAGAATAGATATACTGTTTTAAGGAAATTAAGCAGATAGTCTAGATCGAAAGAATTTCCCTACTCACCGCAGAGGGAACTGTTTGCATGTTGAATTGTTTTTAGCATTGTCTTTTGCCTAAATCGCGCTCAGTAAATAACTCTCCCTGGGACTATCTGATAACCCTAGTGGGTCAGCATTTCTATAGGATACACCCGGATTCCAGAAGATATCTGAGGTATCTGAGGGAGAAAGGACATCACAACAGACAAATAAGAAAAGTAAGACTTAATACTTGGACAGAATAGGCCATGCTGTTCACCTTGAACTCCATAGCTCACAGTCATGGCTCATATGTAATTGTAAACAGATTCATTATTACCTGTACCTCCTGGATGAGTGTACATCAGCTGTAATGGAGTTACCTTTTTCTCAAGCACAGTGAGCAAGGGAGGCAGCAGGTAGAGGCCACCTTACCTACCGCTATCAATTCTTCCATCTTGAGGGATGTGTCCTCTGAGAACTTGTCTCTCAAGTAAACATGGCATCGTGACCCAAATGTTCTAGAGACAAAGGGTTGGGAGAAGAAGGGGCTTAAAGCTTTCTATTGAAAGATCCAAGAGCTGGGGCCGTGTTGGCACACGCCTTTAATCCCAGCACTCGGGAGGCAGAAGCAGGCCGATCTCTGTGAATTCAAGGCCACCCTGGTCTAAAAGAGCTAGTTCCAGGACAGGGAACTGTTGTGCAGAGAAACCCCATCTAGAAAAAAAAAACAGAAAGGAAGGAAGGAAGGAAGGAAGGAAGGAAGGAAGGAAGGAAGGAAGGAAGAAGGGAGGAAGGAAAAAGAAAGATCTAAGGGTGGAAGAAAAAGGACACAGATTGTTAGACTGTTTTTGAAGTACAAAGACACATTCTGTTCACTTGATTAATGTATTTAATAGGATGATTCTATGCACTGAGTTGCCATAAACAGCAATGAAGAGCCACCCAAAGGAGCCACTGAGCAAAGCTGTGATTCTGTACCTCATTGTCCAACTTCCTCATAATAAATGTGAAGCATTCAACTTCAGAATAACACCCAGAGTGATCGCTACTATTTCCTACGACTGATTGTGTATCACATAAAAGCTTGAGATGGGGAGGTAGACCAATGAGGATGGGAAATGTCTATTTTCAGAATTAAAGCCCATCTGAGCAACAACACGGTCTGTGCATGGTGTTGAGAAGAGGATCTGCTGGGGAGTGTGGCCTTGGGAACTCTGGTGTGCTCCAAGAGGTAGACTCTCTTTCCAGGCATGGCCCCACGAGATGGCAAGGGTGCTGCAAAACACACTGAGGTGTCCTGTGACCTCCCTCCCCTTGGTCGTTGTTTGTATCAACCTGTAATTCTTAAGCAATTTCTATCATCTTTATCCATTCTTTTATCTGTAGTATAGGATTTAGCCTTCAGTTTTCAGACCCAGGCCGTTTCTCTTCTGTATTGTATTAACTTTCTAAAGCAAATTTATGAGGCTTGACCGTCTATGCCACTTTGGTTAATGTCTGTGTGAACTTGTTTCCAGCTCCCCAGGATGACATTTCCAGACTTGCCAGCAGCTGTGTTTGGGAAAACCATAGTCCACATCAGTCCTAGTTTAAAAATATCTGATGAACAGTAAGATAATTAATATTTTTCTACAAGACTTCAGGCATTAGATGAACAAATTTACAGTGTTGAAAAGGACTTTTTAACTTCACTACAAAGCAAGAAGTTTGAATGTATTGACAAAATTATAAGTTAATACCCCATACATGGGGAATAACTGTGGTATGCTTACATATGACTTTAACATGGTGTAGAAAATTTAATTAGCTTTGTTAATGGTAAGACAGAGATGGTAAGAATGGATTTGACTATCCATTCATTAACATTAACAATTTTTATTTATATACATATATCTATCATTCTAAATATTTTGAATTGTAGCCAACATCCCATAGTTTTACCCAGTCATACTCCAGTCTCTGCCTAAGCCCCTCCAGGCCCCATGCAGCTAAGGTAGACCTGCAGACGGATGGCTGAGAGGAGTGGCGGACACTCCTGTGCTGGAATGGCAACAGAGGGACAGCCCAGCTCTGAGCATCCTCTGTGAGCAGATGGAGCTGGGCTTTTTTTTTTTTTTTTCAGATCACCATGGTTTATTTTTTATTTTTTGCCAATTTTTTATTTTTTGCCAATTTTTTATTTTTTGCCAATTTTTGCACCTCATTTTATTTTTTTATTGCTTTATAAATAATTCCGTTCAAAATTTCGACTTCCTCCCCCTCCCATTTCCCTCCTGCTCTCCCACTCACCCTCCCTCCTCCTGCTCCAGCTCTAAGAGAGGGCAGGGAACCCTGCCCTGTGGGAAGTCCAAGGTCTTCCCTCCTCCATCCAGACCTAGGAAGGTGTGCATCCAAATAGACTAGGATCCAAAAAAGCCAGTAGATGCAGTAGAAACAAATCCCAGTGCCATATCAATGGCTTCTCAGTCAGCCCCCATTGTCAGCCACTTTCAGAGAATCCCGTTTAATCACATGCTTGTTCAGTCCCAGTCCAATTGGCTTTGGTGAGCTCCCATTAGATCAGGCACACTGTCTCAGCGGGTGGACCAACCCCTGGCAGTCCTGACTTCCTTGCTCATCTTCTCCCTCCTAAAGCATTTGTTCAACTATGTTCATAACAGCATTATTTGTAATAGCCAGAACTAGAAACAACCTAGATGCCCCTCAATGGAAAAATGGATAAAGAAAGTGTGGAATATATACACATTAGGGTACTACTCAGTGGTAAAAGACAATGACATCTTGAAGTTTGCATGCAAATGGATGGAAATAGAAAACACTATCCTGAGTGAGATAACCCAGACCCAAAAAGATGAATATGGTATGTACTCACTCATTAGTGGTCTCTAGCCATAAACAAAGGACATTGAGCCTATAGTTTGTGATCCTAGAAAAGCCAGATAATTAGGTGAACCCAAAGAAAAACAAATATAGATCCTCCTGGAAATTGGAAGCAGACAAGATCACTGAGCAAAAGTTGGGAGCATGGAGGTGGGGGTGGAGTGGGGAGAAGGGGAGAAGGGGAGAGAGAAGGGAGAAGGGAAGGTTTGGGGATAGCTTGGAGGATTGGGATAGTTGAAATGGAGGAAGGGCAGATATAGGAGCAGGGAAGAAGATATCTCAATTAAGGGAGTCATTTTAGGGTTGGCAAGAGACTTGGCTCTAGAGGAGATTCCAGGTGTCGATGAAACTGGTCTTATGAGGTGCCCGTTGGTCTGATCAGCGGGCAGGGCTGTACAGCTAAGGACAACAGAGAAACCGAGTTTCGTGCATTTTACTCTCACTTACGTAAGGACAAACCTAGCAGTCCAAGGGCACTTTTAGGGCCTTCTCCAGAAAGTATATCCTCCATAATCTTGCCATTACTTTTAGTCAACCTGTGGGGTATGGTGTCGACCTGAATCAAGTCTTATAAAATCTTGAGCGATGTTAAAACTCACATGTTGGGTGGAGCTCAGTAGTAGACAGACAGAAAACACATAACGTGTAGAGACATGATTTAGACTGCTACCAGATAAGACTGTTTTAAGGGTGGAAGGGCCTATCTATAAACAATTTGCAAACAGAATGATAGGTACACTTGGAAGAACATAAGCAAACTGGATAGAATTACCATTCTTATTGTTGGTGATGTTTTAAAGGAAAAAGCAAGTCTCCAGGTAGCTCCTGGTGTCTGTCCACACCAGAATTCTTCAGTGTTGTAGTGGATTGTGGACTTTGCCCTCCACAAAGCTTTCCTTCTGGGTTTTTTCTTTACATGACGTTTGGACTCACTTATATAAGTTCTACTAACTATGGCTCCAGGCCCCTGGTTCTCCCAGCATTAGAAAGTACCTCTCTGCAAAAATTACTCTTGTGTGAAAATACATTTGAGAAGCCTTCTTAGAGATAGTTTGTGGACTATTAATATTATAACTATTCTTTGTATTAAGGAATACTTTTAATTTCTTTTTCACCTGGTCTGTTAACTGTGTTCATGTCTATGTCTTTTCATTCCTTCTCGTCCTAGTTGCTGGATTTATAGGAATTACATACAAGTCTCATTGGGAATTGTAACAGATCGCTGCGGACTGGCGGAAACAGAATAACAGAAGCATTCCCTCTCATTTTTAGCACAATGATATTTCCACTGATCTGTTTGGTGATTCCATATTTATTACCTTAATTATGAGTTAACGATCATGGAGCTGTGGGAGGAAATTTACATTACTTCCTTAAGTAGGACAAGTTGTCAGTTTAACCAAGATTAAAAAGAAATCCTCTATCTTTTGAGACCCTTTAACTCATCCAAAGAGATACCTTCATGACAGCTGAGTTAAGTCAGCTTTCCGAGAACAAGCGCTACAGCTGCTTTAAGAAGTTGGCTTGTCACGCTACAAACATCTTTGGGAGCTCTTTTATATTCTCATTTAGTGACATGTACATGCTTCTCCTACTATTTTTAAGTCAAAAGAACATAAAAGGGAGTATTTTACAAACTAAACAAGATATAGGAAGGACTTACATTTAACAATATAACAAGGGCATAGACTTCTTTAATCTCAAGCAAGAAAACTCCTTTTTCTTAAAGTGCAAGCTATTTCCCACTATCTCTGGGAAAATAATAGTGGAGCACATTGTACTTTCATTTTTTCATTGAGCGACGTGACTCGAGGCTTGTGTTGGCGTTAGAAAACCATCTTTTTATTAAAGGAGATAAAGGTCTTCTTTTAACAGTTCCTCTAGTCGTACTAGTCTATTCGGTATTATTTGGACAGTTCTGAGAAATATTATAAAGCAGCAGACCCCCAAGTGCTCCCTAAGAGATTAAGAAGAGATGAGTAAGCAAATTAGTCAGCGAAATGAGCTAATTGCTTCAGAAGGCAGGCGCGCTCTGCCTCCATCACGGTATGCCGATATGCCTCGTTAGTTCCATTACTGCTCGTCAGCGCGGTCGTTACCCTACCCACTCCTTTCTATGCAGTTCCACTGTGTCAACTTTGATTCTCCCCCCACATACTTATTTTTTTCCAGCTTACAGCTATTATATCACCTTCCAAGAGCATTGATTTTAAGTCAAGTGTCACAAATTTCACAGTCATCATTTCCTTGCAAGCCCGAAGCTTCGTGCTTTCATTGTTTCAGAATTAATCACTTGCCCCAATTGGCCCGTTCCAGCAGCCTCCTGCCCTGTTAAACTCAGTGTTTGATTGTTATGTGTTTTAATTGACAGATGCGAAAGTAACACCCTATCCTTGTGCATTAGCTAAAATAAGTAATTAAGAGGGGTAGGGGAGAGTCTGACAGTACATTTTTTATTATAATGGTTACAGGTTTGTAGGGGATCTATTAGTGTCTAGAATTATAACAGGTTACATTGGAGACATGACAAGAATACCTGCGATGACAAATCCCAGTCCTTGAAGTTCTGAAAGTCTTCAGATATGAAGCTATGGACAGGTAGGTCTGAAACCCATGCTATGAAGCTAACTTAAGTTTAATTAATTTTACATTTCCTTACATTACCTTAAAATTTCAGGAAAATTCAATAATTCATCAAGGGGTAAAGAATTTCCCCCCCCGAAACATGAATAATCACTAGACCTTTGAACACTTACTTGAATATTTGAAATAGAAATACATGTTTGCAGTTGAAATTTTAGACTAATTGTGACTAAAGGAGATTATGCCACCAAACGCTACAGTGCATATCCGTCACGTCACCACCTGCTCATCGTAACATCATTTGCACATGCAGATCCTTTGTTTTTCTTCTGCAGAATCACCTTTTTTTGCAAAAATTCCGACAGTTATTTAACAATATTGGATCTGTTTTAACCAGTCGAAAGAGCAACACTTTAAGAAGGGATGGCACAAATCTACATTGCATGGTCTCACTGACGTCATAACATCTGTGGGCAGTGTGTGTACCTTGTGTATTGGAGTGTGTGTGCATGCATGGTGTACACACATAGTATATGTTCATTTTCATGGGAGTATTTGCATACATACATGTGGTGTATGCATACACATGTTTACATGCCTACAGAGGTTAGAGTTCAATTTCTAGTGTCTTCTCTGAAGTCTCTCCACCTTATTTTTTTGAGCAGCGACTCTCACTGACTAGCTCATCATTCAGCTTGTCTGATTGGCTAGTGCGTTCTTGGGATCCACCTGTATAGACAACGGCCATAGATATGGTGAAGTATAATCATTTCACTTTTCAAATGTTACAAATCTCCAAGTAGGACATGATTTAAAATAAAGTGTGCTTCTCTTTTCTCTTAAAGAGAAAGACTAGGATAGGGATACGGAGGAATTGATATTCTGACCAAGGGAATTTTATGTTTTAAATTTTTCTTTTGAAGTATGTGGGATATGATACTTTGAAAACCAATGTCTTTTTTTTTAAAATAGTAAGTGAAAATGTTTACTATCCAAAGCACAATGAGGAGTTAAACTCCAATAGCAGCCAGACTCCCTCTGAAGGCTATGTCGTATCTGTTTGCCCTCCCGGCTTCCACATGCGTAGGGAAATTTTCAGCTTTTATGTCAAAGTCCATCCTTCGGCCTCTGACACTTAACAACCATTCTTAGAAAGAATTTCAAGATGATTGATCTGTGTGCTAAATACAAATTTCATATCTGCTTTCCCTGGGCAAATACTGACCGTGTTTCTTACAGTAAAATGTGGATAATTGTAAAGACCAAATGTACCTGTGTCACATGATGTTATGAAGTTAAAACAAGTCAGACTGAGTAAGACATGTTTGCTGTCTTACTTAGCAGTGGATTTGAAACAGCAGCATAGGAGCGCATCACATCCAAAAGCTGGGGCATCTGCTCTTTGTCCGTAATGACGAGCTTCTACTTGTCTTTATTTTCCAAGTCATGAATTCAGTGTTGGCCTATTGAATCTTTAAGTTCAATCAAACTTAAAGAAACTATGAGAAATGGCATTGAAAAGTTAATAGAGGCAGCTGAGTCAGAACTGATTTAAAGAACTTTTCTGTGCAGTCACTGGGTACCCCTAACACTTGATAAGGCTTGTTAGGGTGTTTCTCTAGTCACTGCTCTTGGAGATGCCTTTGGTAGTTCTGATGATCCTGAGTCTGGCCTTCATTTTTCACTGAACTGTATTGGTGGTAAATATGCCCATATCTTATCTTAAAGCTTTCCTGTCGTTCTCAGGTCAATACATTGCTGAGGTCACAATGGCCAGCTCCAAGTTGTGTCTGGTTTTCCTGGTTGGTAAGGACCAATCCTTTTGTCAGCTTCCTTTAAAGAAATTGCCTGATTTTGTACACATTCTCTTATAATTCATTCACTATAATATCAGACTACCTGGTGCCTACCATTGGCTTTTCTCAATCATGCCTACCAATGTTACAAACTCCAATAAGTTTGTCCTATTGCTTAAGACAAACTGAAATGTAACATTGAGCCGACAATATGCTATTGTATCGTTTTCAGCTATAATATGTGAGAGCACTTGCTAACTGTGGTTCTGTCGTTTAATTTGAAAGACAGAAAATATGTCTTACTTAGCCTGACTTGAAATTAGTCTTTTATCTGTGCTCTCCACTAGAGAGAGATACCACAGACAAGCGTAGCATGCCCAGAATCATCAACAACGTAGTACTTCTCTCCTGGGAAAACTACCTTCAAACTTATTTTGAAGAAATATACCCATCGGATTGCCATTTTCTGTTCCTTTAAGAATGTAAACAGTGATGTGGATTTTGTAAGTAGTACTTGCATACTCAAAACAAAGTCCTGGTAACCAGTGAATCTTCAAAAAGTAAAAAAGAAAAGAAAAGAAAAGAAAAAAGCCTGCCTTAAAGTCTTGGTTTTCCTAACAATGTTCTGAAATAGGAGTCTTGCCTCAGGTGATCTTGAATCTTTTGCTTAAGATTCTGAATCATCCACAAAATTTGTAAAGGTTTCTTTTTAACTCTGCTGAATATTTTTCCTTTTTTTAAGAAAAAGGAAAATAACGAGTAGTTACTTATGTTTTTTAATGTTATACTCCATTTTTAAAATTAAAAAGCTTTCACTTTTCTTAATATACCATCGTTATACCACTGCTAATTTATACTCATTTTATCCTGAATCATTCCTTCTTTTAAACAATTAAGCAGATGAAAAGTATTATATATTATGTAGATTGCCTTATTATTTAAGCAGTAAGAGATTAACTAGAATATCTATCAACATGAAGAATGGTGATAGAATGTAAGAAAACAAATGTAATTCTCCTAGTACAGTATGAAACATGGCCGGTAACTATTGGCCATTAAATATTCTTTTCCCATTATTCTCCACCATTCAATGTCAGTATATGTGATGAAAAATACCTAAGGAACTGTTCCATTTCATTTAATTGTGAATTCTATGTTTCCGAGTTTTTATTGTTTTGCCCTCTTTGTCCTAGAACTCGCTCTACAGACCAGGCTGGCCTCAAACTCAGAGATCCACCTATCTCTGCCTCCCAAGTACTGGTGAGTTCACACCCAAGAAGGGGTGAACCAGCTTCTACCCACCTCCCTGGTCCGAATTCTGTGTTATTTTGTGTTTTTTTTTTTTTTTTTTTTTTTTTTGGTCATTTAAGGGAGAGGAAGGAAGAAGGATGAACATGTTATTTGTTTTATGGTTGACTGGGGGCAGCTTTTACTTCCCTAGCATCAGTCTTTCCTGTTTCCAGGAAATTAAGCATATCTGGGCTCCAGCATCCTAATCCCCAATAATGCCCGGGTTCACAGTTATTACCACACTTTGTTCCTCTGTGCTGTATTGACAGTCCTCAGTAGGGCTCTTGTCTTTTGCCTTAGCTACCAACCCCAACATTCATATACAAAACTTCCTTCTCTACAGGGAGCCTTATCTAAATACCAACTAGTTTCTATTATCACGCCCATGTAAATCTTTGCTGAAAATCCTCTACGTGCATAAATTGGGTTTTAAGTCATCTGTCAGTATTTTCTTTGTTGTCCTCAGGCTCACTCCGTTGATCCTTGGCTTCCCACGACCTGCCAATCAGGTGCACGCTCAACCGCTCAACCTCATTCATTTCTCAACTTTCTCCAGTATCCTCACAAAACACAACCATTCACAGAGCCTTCACCATCCTAGGAGAGGCAAAAGGAGCTCTTTCTAGAGAAGTTACTAATTTGGTTCCAGCTTTGCAACTTTACCCTTTTCCTTGGGTGTGTTTGGGGGTGGTCGTGTTAGATGCTGCACTCAGTTGCGTTAGTATGATTAAATGATTTTCATGGCCTGTGGTGTTATCAGAGTACCTCAAATGTAGAGGCAGTCCAGCACTACACATATTTCTAAATCTCATACAAGTGCAACAAACAACACTGAAGTACATTTTGGGTGGATGTGTAGCCGTGATAGCTAACATTAGTGTCCTATTGTTAAAAATTCTCTAATCGACTCCACAATTCTTAGTTGTACTGTTTGTTTTTTCCTAAAGAACTGGCTTTCAAAACTGTGAGTGACATGTAACCGTTCAGACTGACAAATGGAACACTAAAACATGATTTTAGGGAAATGTTTGGGGCTCTTCTTTTATGTTACTTTGGTTACTTGTTCTGTAGTAGATGGAATCTGTGTGTAACATTGCTTTACTTCTATGGTCTTCCTAATCTTTAGTAACAAAGTCAGAGCTGCTGGATCACCAGTTTCTAAGGTTAGCCAAAGGCATCTCAACATCAGAGCACAGCCTGGAATCCGAGCACAGTCTAAAGCCGGCAGGAGGATGTCGTTTAACTCGGAGAGAAGCACAGCAGGATGACAACATCGTGTCTTTGCACGGGAGGAAGTGTCTATATCCTGCACACTCTGTAAGGTGACTGCTTGGAATTTCTGCTTAATATTTTAGGTGGAAAAGAATTTCACATGAGGCAAACTCAACTATTCAAATGAATAAATGAACAGCCCCAAGTGGCTGTGGGATTGGGAAACAGGATGTCAACGTGGAGTAATTTGAAATGACACAAAGTCTCTGGATAAGCAAAAACGAAAGTTCCCTTTTTCAGTTCATACCACTTCTGGGGTGGAAAATGACACCTTACTGTGGTCAGTACTTATTGTCTACACAGCCTAGGACCTTCTTATCTGTGGTCCCGCAGTGTGAAATCCTTTGAAACTTGTATTGCTCAAGAGAGTGCTGGAGCGCAGCAGAAAGCAACGGTGAAGAAAGCTGTGTTAAGTGGTAGCTAGTGTAGAGACACAGGGGTATTTCTGGGTAAATTGTACTTATCCAGAATAGGAATGTTGGGTCCTGTATACTTCAAATTATGTATATAGGAAATGGTTTATTTCTTTAAAAATTAAGATATGGTGGCTTTGAAATGAAAGTCTCCGTATCAAATAAAATTTAGAACTTTGTTAATACATTTTTTTCTCCCAGTAAGTTGTATATAATTCTGCTGTTGTTTTTAATGCATGTATGTGTGCCTGTTCCTGAACAGGTGTGGGTGCACAAGTGTGTGCATACATGTACGTGTGGAGGGCAAACGAAAACCCCAATATCAACCTTAGAAATGACACCATCTATCTCCTTTCAGACAGGGTATCTTGCTGGCCTGGAGCTCACTAATTAGGCTAGACTTGACTGCCAGTGAGTCCTATGGATCTTCCTGCCTCGATTTCAGCACCACTGGGATTACAAACATGCACCACCATGTCTAGAATTTCTACATGGGTTCTGGGGGTGAAATGAAGGTCTTTATCCTCTGGGGCAAGCGTGTTGCTACCTGAGCCAGCTCCGCATCCCTGAGTCGAATGGAGTTATTAAAACTATAATTCCCTTACTTTGGATATTGTCCATACAGTGTGCTGTATGAATCTCTTCTAACCTGTATCTACCCCATGATTCTTTTGTACTTTAAGTTTCATGTAACTCATTCCATAACTGTCCTGGTCTAGTGACATTTTTTCCTTAAAATTTGACACAAAGAAAACATTGAAGACTCTGACTTGTTAAAATAAAAAAAAAACTATATGAAATAATAAGAAATGGAAGGTATAAGCTTCATAATCATGAAGACAGATGCTTTTCTATAGAAAGGTATTCATTGTGATGGTCATTAAAATCCAGGGCATGTACTATTACAGTTATGGGCTCACATTTTTTTTAAAAAAAAAAGGAAAAAAAAACCCAGAATCTCAGGCTTTAGAGCTCTAGGAGTCTCTCAGTATGGAAGAGATGAATCTCTTCATCCTACAAGGAAGAACATTCAGAATCAGAATGCCAAGTGGACAGTCCACAAGGCTGCATAGCCAGTGGCAGCAGCTTCTCCCCTGCTGTCAGATTGGTCCTCTTTCTAGTGATCTACCACAGGGGCATTCCCACAAGAGTGCAAGGTTGAAAATGACTTGTGATAAAGCCATTTGGATGTGTAAAATAGTCATTTGTACACAAAAAAGGGGAAGATTCAGAACAGTGAAAACAATCACCCACCAGCAAATGCATAAGTAATGAATAAATAAATACGGTGGTCCATTATCTACACAAACCAGATTCTGGTTGTCCTGATCACACCACATATATAACCCCTGACTATAAAGGGTTGGGGTGAAGTGCTTACTTCACAAAACAGGAAACCTGAGTGTGATCTGCAATTCACACACAAAAGCCAGGTTCTGCGGCAAATGCCTACAATCCCAGTGGTGGGGAGGCAGAGGCAGGAGGTTATCTGGGGCTTGCTGACTGTCAAGCTAGCTAAATTATGTGCGTTTTGATTTCAGTGAGAGGATCTGTATCAAAAAGAATAAATAAACAAAAATAAAGATTGATTGAGGAAGACATGCAACAGTAACCTCTGGCCTCTGCTTGCTACATGTACACACACACACACAAACACATACAAACACACATACACACAGACACAAAGAGGATCATAGAATGTTTTAAAATAAGCAAAGCAGCCTGTTGTCCTAGTTCATTATTTATATATAATCCATTAGAATCTCTTAACTGTTAGAGGTGAAAATGACTAAGTCAGTTTCTTACTGAATTCTTTTTCTTATATACGATTCTTTCCCAAATGGCTAACCTTTGGTGCTAAACCTGCTTTACTTTTAGCCCACTTACAATGTAGGGCTTCCTTCCTCTTTCTGGAACGATAAATTCAGTGCTATCAGCCTCAGGAATCGGACAGGATACTTGGGAAACTGATGTGCCCCACAGAAAGCATTTTGCATGGCATCTGATAAGGAAAAAAACCACTTGCAATCTTCAGATGTGAAATCGCCTGGGAATCTCCTAACATCACTTTACAAGTGACAAATAGCCCGGGCAAGGAACACGATTGCAGTCCCCTTTAGCCAATCAGGGCCACTTGGTAGGTAGAATATCACCTCGGAGAGAAAGATAACCGAGATACATGAATGTAAAATACACTCCAGTTTGCTTGCCGGGACAAATCCCCAGGAGAAGAAAACGTATAGTGCAGAGACTTGGATGCCATGGAAGGAGTTTATTAGCCAGCTGGGCAGAGGGAGTGACATTTGGTTGAGGCAGGGTGTGGGCACAGTTCTCCAGGCAATCTGGCTTTCGTCTTCCCTAGTATTTGGCAAACTCATATATCCTTCTTCTCTACTCCCCCTCATATCTGAAGTCGTCATCTTGGGGCAAGATGATTTAGTATACATTTCACATAATGTGACTTAATCATTTTCCAAACAAGAGAGACCTCCTGGAAAAGATGCTCAGGTCAAGAAGCAGTTTGCTGTATCAGTGTCAGCTCAGAGCGCCTCTGATGGACCTCGCCTGTTTCTGGCTTCTTTCCTTGTGTCCCTTAAACCCTCCTTTGTACTTTGAGGTGAACCAGAATCAAATTGCAACCTCTTTAGATAGGAAAGAGTGAGAACATGAGCTGGAAGCTCCATTTTCCTCCCGGAGCCAAAAAGCTCTCGAGGCTACACAGAAGCAAAGCCTCCAGCTGCCCTCTTTGTTTACTGCCTCTATTTACAGGATGTTCAGGGTTTCCTTGTCCTGATAAAGGGTGGTGAACACGGTGCTTGTTCCCAGGCGACTCTTGTGTTTTTTAGCTCTCTTTGTTCTCCTATATCTGACCTGCTTTTGTCAGGCTAAAGTTCAGGAGGCAGCTATAAGGAGTTCTCCAGTGGAGCAGAGACAGCGCCGAGAGTGAGGGCCTCGTCCTCCACATAGATAAATCCAGGCTATTTTGTAGCCCAACCCTCCCACCCTCACGCCATGTGAAGGTCAGTCTTGTGATTGGCCTCGCCCGTTAGTCAGGATGAGTTAGTAGGGTGCTAGAAGAACAGGGAGGTTAGCTGAGATGAGGTTAGGGAGGATATCCTGTGAAGGTGCCGATGGGATGGTTACTTTTGTTTCCTTTCCTATGCTCTTCGTGTTCTTGAGATCATTATCATAAAAACAGATTTGGGCTGAGCCGTTTCTTGTTCTTGTTACAGTTTTTATCATGACAAGAAGGTACTGGGTTTAAACACCTCATGCTAAATTGTCTTCAATGTTTGTAGTATGACACTCTTCACACGTGGTGGTGTCTGCTCAAAAAGTAAAGGTGATGCCCTCCAGGAATTTCAAGGATGCTGTGCAGTGTGGCTCGGGGCTTGAGGATATTAGGATGGAGGCCCACAATGCCTTCCTCCGGAGTTCTAGCCTACCCACCAAAGCTTTCAGAAGGTGCTGTGACTTGCTTCTGCACCATCCACATAGACTTCCTATGCCCACCATTTTGAACAGCTCAAATGACACCCCAGGTGACAGTCAGATTGTATCAGAGAAGGGGCAAGACAGAGCAGTTTCCAATTATCATCAGAGAATTTCTCCACTATTGCTATGCTGAGACTGGAGGCGGTTGATACAGGGGAGATCAAAAATAGAACATGGTATAATAAGAACCTATGCTTCCTGTACCACGTAGAATCAGAATGGCTAATGGAGCTAGCCTTTCAAGGGCTTCTTCTTTAAAGGTGGGTTCAGCTCCTGTGAAAGCTGCCGAGTTGACAGCTCAGCAGCTCCTGTGGAGGGAAAACTGCTAAGTTCTCTCTCCTTGCTTCTCCCAGTATACCTTCAGCCTGCCCCGGAGGGATGTCTCAAGATGAGACAGCTTAGTTCTTCCTCCAAGCACTTTTAGTCTTTGAGTTCAGGAATAGGTATGTTATCCAAGCTTATTATGAGGGTTAGTTCAAGATGGGGCTGCATTTCCTCACAAATCAAGGCTGAAATTGACAGGATGTTACACACAGGCATCCGTGAAACCCCTCAGCAAGAGTCATGTGTACCTCCTCATGAGCAAACGCCACAGTTCTGCAAGAGAGTTTCGCAGCACAGCACAGTATGTGGGTGAAGTCTCAGGAGCTCAGCTTTCAGCGGAATGTGAAGTAAAATGCTCACTTCCTAACAAGCATTTGCTTATGGAGTTACAGTCATTGCCACCGCAGCTGCTGATATGCCTATCTTTCACAAGAGCAGCAGAGCTCACAGCAATGGGGCCGAGGAGGAGGAACTACTGACTTCAGTCAGAGGTCAAGACTCGCAAGGCGGTCAGTCTTTCATTACAGGACTTAGCTGATACGAAGAAACTTTGTTCAAGAAATCTAGTCAAACATGTTCTGACATTCTGTGTGATTTGGTTGTGCGCTTCTAACTTAATCTTTTTCCAAGGGGTTGACTCCCCTCGCTTTTATCTAGGCTTCAAGATCTTCCCATATTTTAAGCATCTCTACCTTAGGTAGAATTAGAGAATGCTAAACACTGAGATAAAAGACCATTATCTCCATCAGACCAGCTGTGACAATGTCCAAAGTATCCCTAAAGGTTTAAGACTTTAAGAGAACTAGCTGCTTTTGAATATGACTAGTGGTGGCTTCCCAGCACTCATATGTGCCTCATAACTACAACTCCAGTTCCAGGGAACCTGATGCACATGCATTGTGTATGTATATTTGCACACAGAAAATGAAAATTTAAAAAAATCTTCAAGATATCCCCGAGATGGGGCTTTTTCTCACACAATGAGGGGGAGAATGCATCACTGAAACTTCACCTGAGGTTCCCGCTGTTCCTCCCACACCTCGTGGCCATTTGTATATAATTCGGTACCAACTGCAGGGTCTTGGGAAGCTAGAGTATCTAGAGAGTGGATGGTTAACTGAGGAGAAGGGAGAGGACATACTGCATCTATGTAGGTGCTGAGAATTCTCCTTCCTTGCCGGAGGGAGGAGACTTTCAAATGCTCTAGCTGCCTTGCCCCAACTCATACTCACCCAGACTCTGTATGCAAGTCTAGTAAACTAGCAGCTTCCTCAAGTAGGGATTTGATGGAAATCACGCTTTGGCTTGTTGTTATTGGAGCCATATACATACACACACACACACACACACACACACACACACACACACACACACACACTGCATCTCCCGGAGGAAAGAGTTCCTAAGCATGTAGTGACATCCTTTTCTTTTCATGTTTTGGGAACATGTTGCCATTCCCATTCAGAAAACAGAAAAATGTTAGCAGATTTAGAGCATTTATGATTTTCATCTTTTAAAAGCTTGACTCCTTTCTTCTTTAGATTGTATTCATAGCTGTTAAACGGACTACACTTCTTTTCATCTTTAGATGGCATGTTTACAGGCGACTTCATATCACAAAGTAAGCTACTAGAGCCCAGTCACAATAATGGCTGCCTCACTACGAGCAGTACCATTCACTCCCGGAAAGAAAGGTCCCTTCACAAAACACCGTCTCTTTTAAGGAAGGGAAATGAAGGAGAATATAACCCAACATTTAAAGGATAACAATCTGTGAAATACGGTAATTTTGGTATGCCAATTCAAACACAACTTCATTGCTTGCTCTTACTGAAGAATAGAAAACAAAAAGCAAGCAGAGAAACAAACATACTAACAAACAAACAAACAAAAAAACTCAAAAGAGCAGCTAAAAAGTAGCATTCCTATTCTGGTGAACGTTGTTCTGGGGAGGTCATAAGGTCAGGAACTTGACACTGGTTTCGACTAGAAGCCAGTCAAGCAGGATTTCTTTGCCCTCTGGACAAATGGTTAGCTTGCTTCAGGAATTCTGAATAATCATTGCTGTTTTGTGAAGCCAGGAGAAATTTACCTTTCAAAAAGAAAAGAGATTGTGGCATGAACTTAATCCCGTCTCCCGAGTGCACAAAGTCAGTCTTGCTTCGCAGTGGTCATTCCTAATTGCTGAGTATGAGAGGCCTTTTATTTTATTCTTTGTGTCTTCATGACAATGAAATGCCTGAGGCATTACTTATAGCATGATTCAGTGCCGGGTCTCTTGTGCTTCCTGGAGGAAAATCCCTTCACAAACACAAGGCCCTAAGAGGAGCTGAGAGAAGGCTCGGTGTCAACAGAGGCTTGATGCTTTTTCAGAGAACCGGAGACATCAAGCAACTCAGAACTGCCTGCATCTCCAGCTCCGTGGGTTCTGATGTCATCTTCTGCTAGCATCCCCTGACATGAGCATAAACCCTCTCAGAGACACCCAAGTACACATAAATAAAAACACAATGAAGCTAAGAGGAGCTGATTGTTTGTGCTGTGTATCTGATATTGTTTGTGTCTAACCGGCTTTGAGGCAGCAATATTATGCTCGGACCCCTGACACCCAAGTATGTTTCAAAGACTCTTTTCCCACCATAATTACACTTTCACCTCTACCCACTTAACCTTATGATAGGAAACCCTTGGTGTCAAAGTCAGTTGTCTGTAGCGAGATCATCATTGTGTTGATATGAAACGAATGGTTGAGGAAATTGAATGCTTCTAGAGTCCGGTTCTTGAACAGAATGAGCACCTAAGACCCTTTGAAGAGGGTACAGGGCTGGCAGAGTGTGGCCCAAGTCGCGAGCAGCTATATTTTCATCAGGAAAGCAAAGTTCCCTTCACTTATAACTCCCTCATTATCCCCTGGTGATTTCTGTTGTTTTGGAATCATTTTCAGCATACATAACAAGTGCCATTAATCATGTGGGATTACCCATCCAAATTCCCAGGGGGCACAGTAGCTGTGCATATTTTTGAACACTTCAGTGTTATGACTTTAATGATGCTCCGGATTACTAGAGTAATTTTCACCATGAATTCCCCCAAGCACCTGACACCTCAGGAATCACTCCACACACAAAGGGAAGCCTGTTGATTCCGACAGAAAGTGTTTGTTTCACAAGTAGTGTGCACACACTTGCTGTAGCAGAAATAAAATTCACATCACTGTCTCTGTACCTTGCGTGAGCTGTGAGGGTGAATTTTGTTTGTTTTAATTTGTTTTTAATCTTTCAGTTGTTTTGTCAGAGTCATTTTAAAGCATTTAGTTGATCACTTTTTTGGGCCTAATGCATGCATCCCTAAACTTTATTGCAACCTCTGCATCTGACCTTGTATTCCATTAAACAGAAGACAAACCTGGGGTTTTATAAACCTAGTGATTTGCAATATATGTGCTCATAGTTTGATCCATGTTTGCTGGTTGCCACAATGTTATTTCAAAGTGTTTCCAGGTTTTAAAAAAAAGGAAAAACAATTAGTTAAGTGATCTTACACAGTTTGCTTTGGTGTCTTGTTATGTAAGCTTCTTGGTTATGCTTTTATTTATATCAACATCAGGGACACAGTTCGAGAAACAGCTTTAGTGACATTGACCTTTTCACCAAATATTTTACACTCATTAGGAAAACTGAATATCTACGAGAATCATTTTATGCCAGCATTTAGTTACACAATTCAGTTAGATTTTAAGATGTGGCAGGTGCTGGACTGTGGTGGTGCACACTTTTAATCCCAGCACTCGGGACGCTGAGGCTCCAGATCTCTATGAGTTCAAGGCCGGCCTGGTCTAAGAGTGAGGTCCAGGACAGCTAGGACTGTTACACAGAGAAACCCTCTCTTGAAAACAACAACAAGAAAAAGATGTGGCCCAGTCATGTTAATTATCAGGTCCAAACTTGGAATCTTGGTTCTTTGAATATAGGTTGAGTTGTGAGAACTCAGACATCTCGATGGAGGAAACTTTTCTTTGTTCGGATCTGAGTGCGCAGTTTTTCCTCTCATCCTTTATGCAGAGCAGGGCTAATATGTGACATTGACTCGTTCCATGCTGTTAACTCCGGGTGTGGTGCTGAACTGCAGGTCCCTAGGACTTTCCATTTGGAAGGACAGACCTTCCTGTGTCCTGCTCTCTGCAGTTCTTGGTCCCCAGGATGCGACTCTCTACCCCATTCTGCTGTTTTAGAGACCTCTTCTGAATAGAGCCAGTATTTGTCCCGATGACACTAACTCCCTTAGCACAGTAGCCTCAGATTTCATCCGTATTGACGCATATGGCCGAAGTGCCTACTTTTTAAGGCTAAATAATATTTCTTATGTAACTGTCAGTTTCTTTATCTCCTTTGTTTTTGATGGATGCATAGCTTATTTCTGCTTCCTTCATTTTGGCCACTATAATAATGCTTCATTGAGCATTGGAGAATATCTTTCAATACTAATACCAGCTGAATAACTGTCCAAAGAAGGACCGTTGGATTGTGTGGTATATCCATGTTTTAATCCCCATCTGGTTTTCCACAAAAGCTTTAACATTTTGTGTTCCCATCCACAGTAACGAGGAGCGTCAAATCTCTTTGACAGTTGACTGTGCTATTGTTTAACACCATGTCATCGTGACTTTAATTTGCATTTCTGGGACTTCTGGCCTTGTTGGCATGTGCACACTCCTGTTGTCCATTTGTGCATCAGCGTTGGATAAATATCTATCCACTCCACGGAGCACCGAAAAATCAGGCTCACTGCTGGCGTCTCGTCTTCACCTGTTGAGCTGCATGGCTCAGGAGTCTAGTTCTGATACTCAGTGGGACATTTCTTCCTCACGATATTCACTTTTTATCCTTTTGTTGTTACCCTTAAAATACTGGGATGTGTTCTTCCTTTGGACAAAGGAAAAGACAGGAAGAAGAAACACACTAGCCTCAGATGAATAGAATAATGTTAAATTTCGGTGCTGATTTTTGTCTGTGATTCTGTCACCTCTGTTCTCCCTTAATGTTCAGCAGCACGCTGGCATTGGAGAGAACCTCCAGGGCAGTGCTTCTCAATTATGGGCCATGACCCCTTTGGGGAGGGTCAAATGACACTTTCACAGGGGTTGCCTAAGACCATCAGAAAACACAATTATTTGTGTTGCGAAATTATAGTTACAAAGTATAGATGAAAACAATTTTATGGTTAGAGGGTCACCACAACATGAGGAATTGTATTGAGGGTGGCAGCATTAGAAAGATTGGGAACCACTGCTCTAGGAAGGATGCCATATGCTACCTTTCCAGCAACAGCCAGAAACACACGGCTCCAGGTCTGCTTGTTTGTTTTTTAACAATCTAGTGTTGCCCAGATGCACATGCATGTGGGGTCTTTGTAGCATGCGAAACCTAGCACATCCCTAAAGAAAACTGACTATCCTTCCCTTAGCAACCATCCACTGTCAATAAATAGGCTCTTTGGCTGGTGGAGGAGGGACATATGCGCCCCTCCCCCATTTACGCTAAAATACTGCCTGGCCAGATCTTGGATGCTCTTCTGCAGGTAACCCCAGAGTTGCTGCGAGGTGGTGAGCACAACAGCACTGTCTTGTTAGGAAAACCCCAGGCCTCCTTGACCCCTGGCTTTCATCATCTGTTATATCCCCTGAGCCTTGGAAGAAAGGAGTGTGACCTAGCTATCTTCCATGTGAGCGGCACTCCACAGACACCTGCTCACACTGTGATCACATTCTCGTCTCTGTGTGAACTACTATCTACTGTAATGGAAAGCTTCTCCAATGAGGGGCCATGACTATCCTAATCTATGGGCGTAAAGACATATACATTCAGAAGACAGTGTGAAACTATGGACATTTAAAAAATAATAATGCTAGATTCGCTACTCACGACTATGAGCTCCCCATTCATGGTCCTTGACCAGATTTACAGTATTAGCCATGAGTTTTTACCTGTGGAATGGACTGTTAAGTCCAATCAGGAAGTGCTTAACTATCACCACAAGATTCATGCTACTATTGTATACAAAGGAATATCTTACAAGGCCAGTTCTATTGTAGCTTTCAGGGTTCACAGCTGGTTGCAGCTGTTAATGACTTTCATTCCCTAACAGCCTGCATAGCACCTTCAGGCACTATGAAAGAAAGCTGGCAGGAAGAACCTTCTGAGGTCAATACCATCTTGACCAAACTATGTAATATCTTCTGCAATAGGATCTTACTACAAAGCTCTGGGAACCAACCAAGAGCAAGTCAAGAGCCTGTATTGTTTTTTGGGGGGAGAGTATCTGTGACTTTACCCCTGACCAACAACTTGAGGGACTGGATCCCACACTTGGGACTGGATTTTATTTGGCAGTGTGTGTCATTTCTGAAAAGAGTACTATCTTCCATGTTGGGTTGCTCCATTTTAAAGTGTGTGTGTGTGTGTGTGTGTGTGTGTGTGTGTCCAGAAGCTTATACTATAGAAGGCTTCCTCTATGGCTTTCAGTCTTTCATGTCAGTTCTCTCTTCTTCTACCCCCCATCTGTCTTTCCCTCCCAGTCTCCTCTCCATCTAAATCTTCCCAAATACCATTATCCTCTTTTCACTCAAAGGTCTAGCTGGTGAATTGTCGGGAGGGCAGCGGGGAGACAGCCTCTAGCTACACTGCAGCACCTTTGAGTCCATCACAGCCCTTGAGGGAAGGCCCAGATTTCCCCAGTTAACTCCCATCAATGACTAGATACAGCAAGGTTCCACTCCTTGTGCTTTGGCAACAAAGTTTACTGGTTTAGCCCCTGATACTTTGTCAGGGCTCCACAATAGAAACAATCTTTTCCTATTGGATTGCTTCATCCTTCCCAGGTCTGGGGTGTGTTGTGATCCAAAGACTTTTCCTAGATGATCCTGCCCCCTTTCATCAGCATCTTTCCAAGATGCCATTCAAGTACGTGTTGATACTTTAACCTCCATTCCAGGCTCTACCTCCCAGAAGACGTAACCATTCTCTCTTTGAGTCTCCAGTCCCTTTCCATCTGTAATCTAGACTTTTCTGTTATACAAAAGAACGAGAACTAGCCATAGATATGGTTCCACCCCACCTCTAGTACCTCCTCCATTGTAAATCACCTTTCATCTGTCTTAGACTTGGGTACCAGTGCTGCTCTGAAATAGCCATTAGGCAGTGACCTTCCTGCATCTTATGGGCTCCTTTCTGCCATTTTATTTTGCCTTTCAAATGCACACAGGAGGCAGAGAAATTAGCAAAATAATTAGGCAGGCAGTGTCAGTTCAGAGTTAAGAAGATAGTCTCTGGATTGACATAGCTTTGATTTGAAGCCCTTGCTTACCACTTACAACCTGTATAAAGCTGAAGACATGGGTTAATCTCACCGTGTCCAGGCTTTCTAGCCCGTGATATGATAATAGCACCTAAAAATGAGTGGATTGAGTTTAGGGCTGTCACAATAGTCTTTGTTAGTAATTGTCAATCACCAGTCAGTCATTTGGTCCTCTCTAGATGGCCTACTCTTTTCCTTTTTGCAAGGGGAACCTCTAAGGACTGGAGTACTCCAGATCTTGGCTAGCCACCCACTCCTCTCAGCTCTCCATAAGGTACCCGCTCTTATCAGATTTGCCAGCCCTGTAAATGCATGCACTACATAGATGCCAAAAATGCCTTAATCTCTGCAGAGCCTAATGCAATAGGGTATTAGTCGGATATTAATACTCCGTATAATAAACAATCCAGTTTAACATACTAACAGCAACTATTGATAGCTTATAAAGTCTGCCTCCCTCCAATTTTCCTTTTCGCACAAGCTTAAAAAATGTGTATTTAATTCTTTTTTCCTTACCTTACCTGGCATATTTCATCTGTCAGTGTCTCTATCTCTTCTCCCCCACTTTGGTCTGAACTGCCCCACCGCCTTTAGTTTTGATGGCAGAACTTTGACTCCTGAGCCCATAGCATTCACAACTGGTTCCCTCTGCAGTGGAACAATCACCCAGTTGTCCAGTTTATTCCCTTATATAGGTGGCAAGATTGTATTTATCCTCTTCCTTGAGGTTCTTTAGCTTCTGATGGGATTTAGAAAAATAAAAACCCAAACTCTCTCCTTTGGAGTACATGATCTGCTCCACGCCTGCTTTATCCACGATCTTCCCAGCTTACCCTTCTCATTGGGCATTGAACCCTTGACTTCTCTCCACTACAGAGCTCTTGGGTCATCCTCCTCCTAAATACAGACTCTCCCTTCTCATGGGCCCAGGCTGATACTTCTTTCTGCCCAACCTCTAGTCTTAGCCCCGATACTGCTGTCCCCGGGGAACAGCCTCTGCTGAGCTACAGAAGGAAGATAGCCTACCTTTGTTCATAACTCTTCAGAGCCTTTCACAGCTCATGAAAATAGGAAATTGGCTCTTTTGGATGTCACATGTCATCTTTATTCAGTAGTGGAACTTACCCCCCGCCACACACACAGGGGACGACATTATTCGTCTTAATCACTTTCTATGTCCACCTTCTGTAGAAACACATGGGATGAACCATGCAATTAATGAATGCGGGCTGAGTTAATACATGAAGCACTACATTTTGGCAAACAACAAGGGGGAAACATGGCAATGATTAATAACTTAAAGGACCATTCTGGATGATAAATATATGTCCTCACGGCTTGTTTTCTGCTCTAGAACTGGTAGATGTCAGAGAGATAAACAAAACGATAATGTTTAAAGTGTTAATGTAAACTACTGTGTTTAGTTTATTATTAATCGAGCTAGATGTGGCAGTACATATCTTTAATTCCAGCTCCAGAGACAGAGGTATAGAAATGTCTATAAGTTTGGAGTCTAGCTTGCTCTATATATGATTTTCAGGGCATCCAGGATTACACAAAAGACTCTGTCTCAAAAAAAAACAACGAAGCACAACAAAATATTATTAATTAAATACTAAATACCAGCATTTCCCTATGCATGTGTAAGGTATACCTGGTGAGACTCATACGCATGGTGACAAGTCAAAGGAAGATAATTTAGGATGCCACGAGGCTACTTTACACTCGAACCCGCTGCATTTCACATTTCAGCCTCCATAGATCAGGAAGAAAAACTGCGGTGTGTTTCATGGGAAGTGAAACACCTTCCCGAGTGTTTGCAACGGTAACAGGTGGCAAAGAAAGGCAGTCAAAGATGAGACTGTAGTGTCCTCCAAGCAGGAGTTCTAACTGAGGTCTTCGGCATCTAGCGAGGCAGCCAAACATCCATTTTACAGACAGAAATACTGAGGCATGGAGGAGTGAGTTAACTCACCAGAATTAAATCTGCTAGTGTTTTTCAGAGCTGGGCACTGGGTTTAATGGTTTGACAGCACGAAAGGGTTAGGTTTTTTTTTTTTGTTTGTTTGTTTGTTTTTGCAGAAATTCTGAGATCTTTACTGCTCCAGCTATCCCAGAAAAACTCACAGGGGACTTTTTTTCAGGTTCAAATGGTATTTTATTAGAAATTAAACCACAAAAGTATATGTTGCACTCTGTCACCCCAGAGACCCGCAGAGCAGTGGCCATTGCTTTAGAGAGAACTTTCAGAGGATTTAACACATGAAAAGCTCATGGTGCTTTTCCTTCACAAGCACGGGAATGACCTAGAGGAGCCCTGAACTTACACAGAGCCTGAACGTGCCTCGCCTGGGCTTCCTCCTTTGCGACTCTGGCTTGATCAATCCCAGATTTCTACACATAGTTCACAGCAACTGCGGGAGCAGAGCAAGCTGTACTTTAAGCTCACAGAGGGATGGAAAGCCTCATCACTCAGCAACAGCTTTGGCAGCCTAAACGGTGACATTGATTGGCTCCAAACAAGTGAGAAACAGTATCCAGATCTCTGGGGGAAAATATGATAAGAGAAAAGCTGAAAGCAGTCTGCTGACTTTAGGAGGGAAATGTTCCATTTAGCCTAAGTTTAAAATTCTCACAGATCCCTAAAACAAACGTAAATCCATTTGTTTTGGTAAACCCAGACACTCAAATAAAGACCCCAACAAAGCAAGAGCATTCTGAGTAAAGCATCAGTTGTTTTCTTCACTTATTCAGTGTTTGCTGATCCCTTGTTAAATCCGGCCACTATGCTAGACCTGAGGGATTGTGAATAAAATGTCTTTTCCTCTTCGAGAGCAGAGACTAAGCAACAAGTGGTGATGAGCACAAGGAAGAAGACTGAAGTGAGGGAAACAGAGTGCAGCATGGGAAGGAAGGCGGGGCCTTTTCCCACAGGGTAGCCAAAGAAGACCTATTCCAAAGAGAGCTAAGGGAAGGAGAGGGGGAAGCGTGGGATACTTGGACGAAGAGAATGGCAAGATCCAGATGGCGTAAGAGCCAATGAAGAAATGCAGGTGCTGCAGCAGTATCGAGATGCTGGAGACAGAGAGTAGACTGCTCTGTGAGCCCCCAGCAGCTCCCACACTGGGGGTCATCTCAGAACGTCTGCTCTGACTGAGGAAAGCCATGGGAAGGTGTTAACCAAGCATGTGGATGTCCACCATTTAAAAGAACCACTTCTGCTCGGAGAAAAAAGGGAGTAAAACCAAGACTAAGAAGTCAGGGACGCTACTGCAATTGTTTGCCAAAGTTTCTTCATTGACCCAAACAAAGTAAATGTGCTTTTTCAAAGAAATTGTCAGATTTGGGTATATTTTGAAGAAAGGACTGGAAGGTAATCTAGAAGGCTTGATAGATTAATTAGATATGGGTCCAAAAGACGAAGGTGTTAATTTAAAGGTGAATTCTAGTAATTGGTAGGTTTTGGTGAGATTGGGGGAGCAATTAGATGCAGGCTAAAAATGAAGTTCTTTTGGAGATGCATTAATGTTGAGATCCTGTTAGTAAAATCAAGCAGAATAAACAGTTGGATATACATAGGTACCTGGTTATCTGGGGAAAAACTCAAGGTAAAAATGTAAGCCTATGTTTGTCTCCAATGGGAGAAAAAGTTAACAGCAGGTACCTAGAGAGAGCATCACGATGTGGGAGACACAATGGTGCCAGCGAACAGCTAAGGAAGTTTTTCCAGTGCCAGGCACTATTTTAAATGATTTATTTATGTTAAAGTCAACCCTCAGCAACACTCAGGGAGACAGCAGTATCCATCACTCATAGAAAATGAGGCTCAGTAATGCTGAAGTAATTGCTTTGTAATCTAAATCAAAAGGCTAGCTAGGTAGAAGAGGTTATGATTCAAACACAGGCAGGCAGGCACTCCAGTATGTCACAAAGTGGGCTCGGCTATGCACCACAATTCTAGATCTTTCTGTAGTAGTGCCAGGTATTCCTCACTAATGGTCAGGGGGGGAAATGCAAAGCTCTTGCGCCATTTAAATTCTAGGTTCATAATCATTAACAGTGGGAAAGAGAAGTTTCATAAACAAATCATTAAAAAATAAAATCCCATATCAAATAAAACTTTGCTCAAAAGAAAGGCAACCAACCCCAGGCAAGCAAAGATATATTTTATGTCTTTCTATTTTCTGATTCTTTATGTTGATTATAAGATGATTTTCAGTTTATGAGATATGAAAAAACAGGAAAATATGTGTGTCAGAAATTATGGAATGCTATATTTTAACTCCCTTCCCTGATTTACTTTGTTTTGTCGACTAGGATATCAGCATTATTTCTCTGGGAACACATTGTTCATAATATGCTCTCCATTATATTTAGACCTTAATAGTTCTCTTGGAATAGGAATGACTTGGGGTCGGGGGTGGGTAGTACTCATTTTGAGCACCAGAAATTCTTTATTTTTAACCACGTGTTTCCTTACTATATATACAGCACAGTTTAGAAAGATCCTTGATGGTCCTGGTCACACAGCTAGCAAAGTCACACAGCATAAGTCACACAGCTAGCAAAGCTTCTCCATCATCCTTCACAGATTGATGCTTTACCGCCTATTCTTTACCTGGTGGCAGAAATCTCTGGGTGGACAGCTCATCCGTGTGGCATCAGCCCGATGCCAGTTGGCCAAGGCAGGGAGAAGCTGCTTTGACCCCAGTGTACATCCACTGTGGTCTGTTAGAGAAACACTGTTTCCAAATAGCTTCTGACTGGCTTGGAGAAAAGTCTGTGTAGAAACGTGAGCTGGATTTCCAAGAAACTGAATGAGGCAAGATGTGCCTTTCCAGATGCAATAACTCAGTTGGCCATGCTGAAGTTAATACGCAAAGGGAGGTAGATCTAAGATGTGTTTACCATTCACGGTGACCATCTGATCAAAGACCATCTTGGGAGTGAGAAGAACACCCAAATAAAAGACATAACCTCAGATTTAGACTAGGAATTATATAACTTCCCCACAAACTGTGAATACAAAGTATGTTGGGCACTTCTGAAGACCTGGCTATGGAATCCTGTAGATCTTGTGGGAAAATTATGCACAATCTAGACACACGACCCAAGCTATGCAGTGCGCAACTCACTGACTTCTCTTCAGTGGACCCCACTCAAAGATGTGATTGGGAAGGTCGCAAGTGCTCCTGCAGAGAACGGTGGCTCAGGTTCTTCTAGAACGGGAGACCATAGGCCTGACAGACTACATCCTCTCCACTGCCGTGACAAAAACTCAAAACATAAACACAAATCCAGACTTCCACTTCAGTTCTCATATGACGTTGGGATAAAGGACTGTTTAAGTGAGATAGACAGGCAGCTATTTCCAATATAACCGATGAATACAAGAATCAACTAAGGTGTTCCTCCAGCTTCCAGTATGACCAACTGGTTGAAATTAACCTTGGATAGCTAAAGCTTCACATTCCTGCCACCTGTCCCATCCCATGGCAGAAATCAGTGTTGTGGAGCAATAAGGGATTATCCAAGTAGGACTATTTGGTGGCCCCAAACATTTGAGTACTAAGGACATTAACTCTTCAGTGACTTGGACCACATAGCTAGCAACTCGCAGGTGAGTGCAAGCTCAGTTCACTATTGAAACAGATTCTCAACACATGGGTTATGCTGTGCAGGATAGACATATACAGATCCTGAGGGATGTGGATGACATGATCCTGGCCAAAGTCTATGATCCTAGAACTGGCCAATGGAACATGTACATCAGAAAGAGTAAAAGCTAAGTTGTCTCTTGAAACATGGTGATGTGAATATTGAGACCCCACATATCCATCTGATTTCCAGAATCTGTCACAGCCCTCAGATGCAATCAGCAATCTCCTTCCTGATAGTCATAGGTATCACTAAGTTTAAGCTTGAGATACAAATAAATTTATCAAAATACAAAATACAAGTACATCCCTGGGGACTGAAGTTTTCACCATGTAGAGATGACGCAAAGACCTAGAGGATCTGCAGCTCCTCAAAACCAAACAGAAGATGCTACAGACCCCACATCAGCTGCTGGCTCTTGGCTCAAGATACTGGGTACCTGAGCAACTCCGAAAACCTCCTCAGAGGGGGCATCAGCATCAGAAATGGCGATGTATATGGTGCCCACTCACAGGAATTGGGACTCCCCCCCGAGACTGCCCATAGCTACAGGAAGCATAGCATTGGGTGTGTGGTAACTGAAGATGGTGCCAGCAACATTGCAACCTTGGAGCCCCAGGGACCAGGCTGTTGTCATCTTATTCTTCTGTGGTACCACAAGACTGGTGTGACACCAAACCTGCAGTCCCTCTCCTTTATTGTTCCCAATGACTCTTCCACCCTGGGGAAAAACAGCCATCTTGGTCCTGACAGGCGTGACCTCCCAGTGAGTCCCAGAAATGTATCATCAAGTACCCCAACAGATCCCAGGATCTGTTTCCTGACTCATGGCCTCAACAAAACCTGGCTGCGTGGTTACACACAGGCCATTGCCTGGGTCGGAAAGGGGGACTGCAGCAGATACGAGGGACAGCACTGTGACTTGTCCCTCACGCTCATGACACAGGTTTAGTTCCATGTGCTAACTAACTAAGCTGGATCTGCTCCATCTACCCATGGCTTCTGGCTGCAAGACAGTGTGACCTTTGGTAGCTCTTTTTCAGATTTTCCCATTTTTCAGATTGGTTCATATCTTCAACACCCCTATGTATTCAACACCCCAATGCAACCGTATTTATCAGGGCCACACTCTTCTCTGCAGAAGCGTTCTGTTTTGTTGTGATCTTGCCTCACCGTTTCACTGGCACCTGAGCCATGTATATGTTGTTGCAGGAAGAGTCAACATTCCAAGTTTGGAGAGAAGAGAAAGAGAAGAGACATAATTTTCAGATTTTTTTAAAGTATAGTATATGGTACTAAATAATGTTTAATATTTTATTTAATATTTCCTATGTACTTATGATATGTTTGAACAAAATCTCTTTCTTTTTCAGTTGCCTTCTTGCTCTCAACACTACTTTTCCATCCCAACTTTATGTGCTCCTCCCCCTCTTAAGAAAACCATTCAATGACCATTGAGACCATTTAGTGCTGTGTGCACATCCAAGGGTGTGGAACCATCTACTGAAGCTTGGGTGACAGTCCAAGGACTGTTATCCCCAAGAAAACCAACTCTCCCTCCTCCAACAGTCATTAGTTTCCAAACTCCTCAGAGAGGAATAAGATGTCAGGAATCCCTCCGACACCTTGCCGGGGGTTTTAGTCTGCTTGACCTTGTGCAAGCCTTGGGCATGCAGTGGTAGTTACTCTGAGTCCATCCATGCATCTGTCATGTCATATCCAAAAATACTATGTTGCTATAGGCATTGACTCTGTCGGACTCTCACAGTCTTTCTGCCCTCATTTCCAAGATGATCCCTGAGTCTTGGGAAGAGGATGGGGTATGATATAGATGCCCCATTTAGAGCTGAAGACTCCACAGTCTCTTCTGTTTGTGTTGACTGACTGTGTGTCCCTTTACTAACTGCTCTCTACTGCAAAAGAAGCTTTTCTAAAGGGGCTTGAGAGATGCAGGAACCTGTTGCTATAAAGATAAGACCTAGGGGTGCGTTATTACTATAATTCAGCCAAACAATAATGCTATTTTCTTTTCTAGGACCTATGATACCAGCCATGGGTGCTATCTTCTGGAGTGGACTATAAATCCTATCAAAAAGTGGTTGATTTCACTCAGTTTTGTTTTGTTTGGTTTAGTTTGCTTTGGTTTTCAAAACAGGGTTTCTCTGTGTCACACTGGCTGTCCTGGCTCACTCTGTAGACCAGGCTGGCCTCTACCTCACAGAGATCTGCCTGCCTCTGCCTCCTGAGTGCTGGGATTAAAGGCTTGCGCCACCATCTCCCTGCTCCACTCACTATTTTTGATATAATAGAAGCTAGTTAAGGCTTTACTAACTAAGAACATTTCAAAGTAATTATGGCTAGCCTCAAAATATTAGTATGTACAATGTTGAATGTGTACATAAAGCTTATCTTTTATCACCTTGAAATTTGCTGATATATTTATGGAGATTATGAAAACAAATATTCTTGTTCTAGCTTGGTAGATGGGATGTTTTTATTGTTTCTATCTCTGGTATTTCTAGATGTTTCAGTAGAACATGCTGCTATGCCTCTACTCAGTGGTGACAATGATGAGCCACAAAGAGCTGAATATTTAATTACAACAGCAGAGAAACTTTAAATACTATCTAAATGTCTTAGGGTTTTTATTGCCGTGAAAAGACACCATGACCACAGCAACTCTTATAGATGAACACATTTATTCGGGGTTATTAGAGACAGATGGTAGACTGGGGAGAAGTAATGGGAGCTTGTTTACTGGCTGGAGGATTTGTTGACGGTGATGACAGAATTCTGGGCATGGATGAAACTGATTGCATGATGCTGAATACAGTGAACACCACGGAGAAGTTTATGTTATATGATTTACCACAATAAGCAAAACAAATAACAACAACAAAACACTAAGCAACAGGACAGCCACAATTCTACATTTCTCCATTCTTCCAAAGTAGCTTCCAAAGGCACAGCTATAAAATCAAGGGTGTGTTATCCACTGGCAGGTAGAAGCAGGTGTGCACACATCTGCCTGTGGATTAGGCCTGATCTTCAAACTCCTTCACCTCCTCCAAACCTGTCATGAATTTAGAAATCTAGTTTCCAGTTTGCTTCAAGCATGCAATTTGCCGATTGATTTCAGGGTATATTTTGTAGCTCAGAGCTTGCAGAGTCCTGAAATGAAGTCCTAAATGTGCCCCGGATCTACTAGAGAACTTCCTTGCAGCCATCTGGCCCAGCTAGCACAATAGGCTCTCATTGCCTGCTGGGAGAATATGAATGTGTTTAAAAAGTTACAGTAACAAAATTCCCCACAGTCAGGAAGTGAAACTTTTGGAAAATACATTTAACATCTTTTCCACCTGAAACTTGGGTGTGACAGAAAAGTTACATTATTTTTTCCAGCTGTCTGATCTGGGTTCATTCCCTGACCCTGCTCCCATCTCCATGGAATTTTGTTTTTTAGTCTCAGAATCCTCAGGTATAATTTGGAGCATGGATACCTATTTTCTGGGTTGAGTATTGATGTACTATGTTTGGCACAAAGTAGATAATCAAAAAGTCATAGATCTCTTTTCCTTCCCAAATGAAGTATCCTAGCATGGCCAGTCTTGGGGCTTTGAGAGTATTTGCAAGGGGAACCCACACTATGTTTCCAAGTCTCTCTATAGGACATCCTGAGGCAGGAAGATTGAGTCTGCAATAATGAGGACGATCTAATACAATGGGGACAAATTAAGTGATTAATTGGACATTTAAAACTCATAGACACATGCTACAGCTACTTTGTCTTATGTAGGGAATAACAAACTCTGAATAGAATTCTGTACTATTCCTGTTCCTGAAGGGTCTAACAAGGGGGGGGGGTAGGCAGAAAAAAAGCAAGGTATACATTTTATTGGACTTCTTTGGTACCACTAAAAGAGATAATCAGGAATATACAGCCACCTGTGTATTTGGTTTCTTCAATTGCTGTGCTTACTTTTCTTATGCATACTTGCTCAGCTGAATAAAATAAAAGGAATAGGAACTTGGGGAACACTTTGAACCAGACACACACACTATATCTATATATCTATATCTATATCTATATCTATATCTATATATATATATATATATATATATATATATATATATATATATAACAGTTTTCTCCTTCTTGCCCACATCTTTAAGAAAAATTACTGTGTACTCAGCTAACTATTGCAAGTGATTTTTAGGGAACAAAATTCAAAGGGAGACTTTCCTATAGCAAGAGTGATAACGCACAATTCTGTGGAGAAATGTCACAGTCCTTATCACAGAGGATTCTGATTTGTGAGTCTACCCCTAGATAAATAACTACATATTTCTCATTTCTGAGCTAATGTGGGATTTCTTTTAGCATTCTGTTTCATACTGTGAACTTTCAGTATCTCTTCTTGTAATGATTAAGAAATGACACTACGTATAGCACTAATGGGATTCAGCGGGTAGCATCTTTTGCATTACCTGAACAACAGGTTAAGAATATTGATACTTCGCAATTACTCAGGTTTATGCTAAGGTTCATACTCTCATTGCCTAAGTAGCTTTGCCTTTTTCTTTCACTGTCATGATGGAAATATCTGCATGTATCCCATTTGCAAGAGAACAGGTCTGGAACAGTGTTGCGGAAGATGAGTGCAGATCTGCCCTGGCTGCCAGCAGATATATGCCAGCCTATGGTATACACTGCTACAGTGTGTCTGAGAATATGGTCTGGGCACCCAACCATCACTTCAACAATCAAACCAAACTACAAAAGCCGAAATATTTTATACGATTTTTTTAAGTGACTAAATATGTTCATGAGTAAAACCAAGTGACCAATGCAAATTAATATAAAGTTGTTAAAAGGCAGAAAAACAGAAGAAAAAATTTGGTATTGGAGGAGTGGTATAAATAAATTTCAAAGACCATTGCAGGAGGGTGATCTGATGTGTCCTTGGCTTCTCTGCATTCAGTGAGATTGGAACTGCCAGAAGGCCATGAGTTGAAAGGAAGTTCCCTGAATGGCAAGTCAGTGCTTTAATTAACTCTTTCTGGTGCCAAAGTGGCCAACTAAAATCCACTTAGAACCTGAGAGTTTTTTGAAGGAATTCTAGGCAAAACAAAACAGAGTTCAGTACAGCTTAATGTCTTGGCTCCTTTAAGAGAGGTTTTCCTGATTCAGCATTAGCTATTGAAATGGTTTTGAAATGACTGCTATCTGGGCCATGCTGCCAGCATGAACTCTGGATCTTTCAGGAAGCAGAGCATTTAAATGGGGTTTGTGGGCAGCGTGTTGCTAGTTACTTGGTGGCAGCATGGGCCAACTGGTTATCAGAGTTGAGGTGGTGAGCATGGCTCCCATCAGGCAGTCTCAGAGGCAGTGAACTGACTTTCGCCATGTTGGACTGGGTGGAGCAAGAAGGCAGGGCCAAATTTGCCCTAGCAATGCCACCACTTAGGTTTTTAAGAAGCACTTAACTTTTTAAGAAGCCATCTTGGTTAGAAAAGGATTACAAATATACAATAAAGACATATTCAGATAAAGAAGACTTCTAAATGGGTCACAGTGTTGGATAAATATACATAGACTTGGGAGAGAAAAGGAAAAAAAAGATGGTTATAAAAAGAAGTAAATGGTTTTTAAAAAAGTTAAAGTCTTTAAAGAGACAGAGTATAGACAGTTACAGATTAAAAGAAGTAAAGAAAAATAAGCCACATAAAGATAGAATATACCCAGAGAGTCTGGATTATGTATATTATTGTATTTTCTTTAAATTTTTTGACTGTTAAAGAGCTGCACAATGAGAGACATTTCATTGTATAGGCTGCTAACCTAAACCAACCTATATATTCTAAAGGTATTTTGATTTCAAAATATGGGTCTACAGCCAGGCGGTAGTAGTGTATGCTTTTAATACCAGCACTCTGGAGGAAGAGACAGGCAGATCTCTGTGAGTTTGATGCCAGCCTGGTTTACAAGAGCTAGATCCAAGACAGGCTCTAAAACTACAGTGAAACCCTGTCTCAAAAAAAATCAAAAAACCAAAAACCAAAAAACAAAAAACAAAAAAAGGGTCTATGGATATGTTGTTTTGGAAAATAAGTTTTTCTTTTGTTTCCACAGAGGATGGGAACCTGTGGAATCCTTCTAGATTAATATGGTTTTATGGACCAAGACCTCCTAAAAGGTTGCCATGAATACCCCCAAAAATACTTCACTCAATAAAAAGCAGGAAGCAATTAGTAAAGAACTACACCTAAATTCCCTAAATGATTTTCTATAAATCTTTGTTTACACTTGAAGGGGGATATGCTATATAGATTTGCACTGGTATGAATCTTGGTTTATTGATACAAATTTAAGGTCAATTTATTTATACTGTGTATATGTATATTTCTGCTCTTTATTAAGGTATTGTGTTTGTCCAGCTCATTTAAAAATGTAGTGCATAATTAAGAAATATAAGTCAATAGGTAGTCATCTATAATGGTCAAGTTTGTAGTCATGTTACTTAGGTTTTCTATACATACAGAGATGTATTTCGGATGGATAGACAAACCTTTCAAAGACATCACAATATGGCATTTAAAATGTTTTAAGAAATTAGGACTTTTCATGACAGTGAGATACATCTGCTCCTGGTAGCACTAATTCTGCTTCAAGAGGATGATGGGCATCGAAGCGGCTCCTTATGAAGTTTGCCAGCCATTTGGGCAAGAAACTGCTCTTGCCTGGACTCTTGATGCTATCCTGTATGAACTGGACATGCAGGACCCACAGAGAAATGATTGCTGAAATTGCCTAAAGGTAAGATGATCCTTCGGGGTTCCTGCTTCATGAAAGAGTCTGCTAGACATTCTGCAGGACACAGAAGAAAGTGACTGACAAACTGCCAGTACAGGTGGAATTGTCTTTGAAATTTCCTGCTTCATGGAAAAGTCTGCTGGAGTCTATGAAACAATAGGCTGAAGATGAATGCCCCAAAGGTGCCTGTCTAGGAAGCAAGGTGTCTCTGTCAATTCTATAGTTTTGGAAGTTGCTTAAAATGCACTTCCTGTTTGCTTAGGTAATATTATATCCTTCTGGAGTCTTTGATGGAGGTGAAGAATATATATAGTTTTCCTTAGTTTTGATGAAAGAGAAAGTGGAATTGTAATTCTTGCTTGATAACTTTTGTTGTATGTAATTTTACTAGGTTAAAGTTAAAGCCTTCCTTTTATATTTAAACAGAAAATGGGAGGTGATCTGGGATTTCCCTATGTATGCTGTGAATACCACTGGTTAATAAAAAAACTGCTTTGGACCTATATCAGGCCAAATCAGAACTAGGCAGGGAAAACTAAACTGAATGTTGGGAGAAAGAAGGCAGAGTTAGAGAAAAGCCATGTAGCCCCGCTAGAGACAAATGCAGGAATTTACCCAGTAAGCTACAGCCTTGTGACAATACACAGATTAATGGAGATGGGTTAACTTAAGGTATGAGTTAGCTAGAAATACACTTAAACTATTGGCCAAACAGTATTTGAAGTAATATGGTTTCTGTGTGATTATTTTGGGAGTCTGGGTAGCTGGGAAATGAACAAGCAGCCTCCAACAACAACCACTGACCACATTTCCTATAATGTTTTTTGAAGTGAGATGCAGAGCACTCTGCTTGGAGCTTTCTTAACTTATTCCTGAATCCTGGCTACAGGAATGCAGTGTGGGCTTGGTCATGACTGTGGCCTCTTTTGTTTAACAAACAGTCTGGGGCTGGAGAGATGACTCAGTGGTTAAGAGCATCAGCTGCTCTTCTAGAGGATTCTGGTACAATTCCCAGCATCCTCATGAAAGCTTACAACTGCCTGCAACTACAGTTCCAAAGAAGGGATCTGACATCCTCACACAGACATACATGAAGGCAAAACACCAATGCATGTAAAATAAAATTAAATTAAAAAAGAAATAAGGTCTGGTCCATTTGGCACCCACCATCGATGTTTTCATCAGCACAGTGTTCCTTCTGCCTCAAGACACTTCCTACTTCAATCACTATAGCCTATTTTTTAACTATATACCTAGAACAAGCAACAGCATACACTGCTTTTATGTAAAATGTGTTCTTGACATTTTGAGTTTCTATTATAAAGATTCTACTGAATTTTCTCTGTTTTATGTTTTTATTTTTTGAGCATATATTTCATTTTCCACTGAATTTTATTCCATTCTTTCCCTTAAGAAGTTAACATTTGCGTGAGTTTTCTCCTTTCAGGTGCTGGTAATTAATAGCAAAACAGATAATATTGTTACCACAGTTAATATTTGTCATATGTGTCCTCCTTGGTCAAAGCCCCTTGATACTTCCTTATTGATATCTGACCTTCCATTTGCTAACACTGGCTTCTTTTCAGCAAGTTTACTTTCATTATTGAAATCCCTAGATTCTCATGTCATAGTCAGGTTTACTATTGCCGTGATGAAACACTATGACCAAAGCAACTTGGGGAAGACAGGATATATTTGGCTTACGCTTTCAGGTCACAGTTGATCCCTAAGGGACGTTAATTCTCCAAGTAGAAACTTGGAGACAGGAGCTGACAGAGATCATGAAGAATGTTCTTCATGGCTTGCTCAGCCTGCTTTTTATAGAACCCAGGACTGACCAGCCCAGGGATGCCCACAGCAACCATAGGCAGGACCCTCCCTCATAAAGCACTAATTTTAAAAAATGCCCCCACAGACTTGCCTACAGATCAATCTTTCGCAGGTGTTTTCTCAAATGGGGTTCCTTTCCCTCAAATGATTGTAGTCTGTGTCAAGCTGCGTAACTCCTAAGATCAAAATCATGACCACTTTTAAGAAGACAATTGTAAAATATTATCTTCTCATGGTATCCTCACTCTCTCCAGGCACCACAGGGCTTGCCATTTGGGCTCCTGTGCATTTTGTCACAGCTCTGTGTCATCGTGTTTGCTGAGTAAATGCATGCTGTGCTCTTATTCCATACAATGGGAAACAATAGCAACAGTTGAGGAAGTAACAAATTAGTGGGAAAAGTTCACAAATCATCACCATGCATTAAGTGATTTGGAACTAATTTCATGCTTGTTTTTAGTTTTCTGTCTTGACTGAGAATCCATTTTTTTAAAAGTGTGTTTTAATCATTATTTGTCCATGAGCACTAAACACTGATAATACTAATTGAGAAGTTGTTTTATAATCGTGTATTTCAAGATAGTGACATCTGGGGTGAATTATGATCATACAGAAGAGAGACTTCTGACTCAATAATTAATGAAAAAGTCCCATATATGATGGCCCTTATTAAACATGCAGAACACTTAACAGGAGTCTTTACCTTAGTTTTGTGTGAAAAAGCCAAAGCCTCAGAAAATGGTCAACTCATAATATTTTCTAATTGTTTATGTATTTATTTTCTGTGTAGCTTGCCTACATATATGTCTGTACACCATATGCATACCTTAGTGCCAGAAGAGAGCACTAGATGCCCTGGAACTGGAGTTATGGACAGTTCTGAGCTGCCAAGCAGGCTGAACCTGAGTCCTCTGAAAGAACAGTCAATGTTCTTAACTGTCAGGCTGTCTTTCCAGTCCATATGTACATACATACATACATACATGTGTGTGCGCACAAGACTGTTAACTATTACATATAATATAATTATGTACTCACAGACATATATAATTTTAACACTTATATATGCAACCTTCAACTCCTTTGTGAGGATGTTAGGATTCACTAATGCTGCATAGCTTAAATTTTCTTTGTGATCTATAGATAGAAATATCATGAGTCTTCATTTTAAGTTATTAAATATAGTTGAATAACATTTCCTAGACTTTTTTCTTTTTTTAGAGACAAGATTTCTCTGTTATCTCTGGCTCTCCCGGAAGGCACACTGTAGACCAGACTTGTGTTGAACGCAGAGATTCACCTGCCTCTGCCTGCTGAGCGCTAGGATTTAAGGTGTGCACTACCACTTCCTGGCACACTTCCAGAATTTAAATTAGGGGAATAACATGAGGAGGAAGGGAGGAGGCTGAGATAAATATATAGCTCTATAAAAACAATTTAAAAAATAAAAATAAGCACTCTCAGAAAAAATTAAATATAAAAACAAATTGGGAGGGTGAATACTAAAATTAGTTCTCAAACACATTTAGACCTGATTATACTTAGGTTCTCTGTTTGTTTTACTAGTTTGTAATTCCTTCTGTGGTTAATTAGTGATTCTCCGTGGTGTTTCCTCATGCATCTGCTTCTCAATTTTCAGGTTTCCAAAGAAGTTTCAAGAGGTTCTGGAACCCACGGATTTTGCCACTGATGTTAACATACAGGAGCCTTACCTGTATGCCGTAAGCATGGAGCAAGAGTAGTCACATGCAATGGGCCTTTCTCCTCGGCAGTTTCATTATACGGCTGCCACGTGTGTTCTTCTGACAGTGGATTCTTAGTTCAGAACCCTTAGTTGATCTGCCCGCCTCCAGTCCGAGTCTGAATTACGGCATTTACGGTTTGTTCTAGCAATTTCAAGTCACCTTTAATCATTTTCCCCATTATCTTATTTTGCCTGTCAAAGTAAAAGCTCTTGCTGATCTTTCTCTAGATTTCCCTACCAGTTTCTACCTTGAGTAAGACTGCCATGAGCTGGAATTACTTTTACACTGCCTGGCAGGATTTGTGCAGCCACTTGGCTTGTTGGCCGTAGGTCTCTTCCTCACAGCTTCAGGTAATCCATTTCTTTCTTGGCTGTTAGGGAAGGGCGTAATTAGCCAATCCAACAAACTACACTCCCCACCCTTTGCTTCCACGGGTTTGTCCTCCATTCCTGCAGGCATTTTGCCACACTGCCCTGAAAGGGGTTAAATTACCTTTTCAGCCTAGCCAGCCACAATTTAAAGTTGTTCATCTACCTTCCTTTGTTGTCTTTTTCTTTGTTGACAATTCTGTTTCACAAAACTCATTGTTGTCCTTCTTAAGGAAAACTAACACTTCTCCCACTTGCTCAATGTAAATCCACGATTTGGTTATAATTGTTTAATGACATGAAAATCGCTTATCTTTCTAGAAGCACATCACCAGATTTCACTGGAAGTGGTGGGTGGGAAATGCATAAGTTTCCGACCCAAGGAAAAGGGGCTTTCATCTCCCTAAGTAATAGCATGCATGCAGTAAATATATTTAAAGTGAGGCACATGACAACGGTCCAGGAAAATGAGGTGGTTACCCCAGATGGTCAGGTAAAACAGATGCCTGCCCACAGCCATCTTTGCTGAAATTAGTACGTGGATACATAGCACAAAGAAAGGAAATCTAGAATGTGTCAAGGTACATTTGGCAAAAAGAATGACTCATCTTTCTGAATCCTGGGTGTATTCATAAAAGAGTTCAGCTGGGCAGCCAGGTGATCCGTAGAAATGGGTTATTTACCTGGGAGGACCTGGAAAGCCTTTTACCCAGTGTCAACAGGATTGCTGTTAAGCAGCAAGTTGGCAAACATGGGAAGGTTGTCGTTAAACACCACTGGGATTCAGAGCTGTTGGCGCGTATTTGCTTTGCAGCTCTTCAGCAGCTCATGGAGAGATCCAAGCTCTCTCGGACAACAAGGCAAATGCATCAGTACACTCCCTCTCTTCTTGAAGCTCTGGCACCCCCAGCACAGGGTGGAGCAATCCTTTAAGGCAGGAGCTTAGGGGGAAAACAGACGCATGCTTCCTTTAGGAGGCTTTGGCGGTCATAAACTGCAAGTGTCTATGCTGTATTGAATGGATAATTGTATGTATGCCTATGATCTCCTGTGTAAAGAAAGGAAGGGTGTGAATAAGACTTCTCTAAGCTTGCTGAGGGGATCTGGGAGATGAGAGTTCACAGACTGTTCTTTGGGGGTCTTAGTAGATCACCTGTGATAATGCTGAGGATGCAGGCTAAGTCGTGCTGGCCCGTAGTGTTCCAACAGCGAAGGGAGAAGGATGGCGAGAAAGCTCAAGGACAGCATGGATAAATTGTGGACATTATCTCAAAAAACCTGAAATCTAGTGTTGGCAGAGTAGGAGAGAGAGATGCTGTGTGGGCTGTTCTCTCATAGGCAGCTTTTCAAAGCATGGTCATCACCTGGTAGGTCCACCAAGAAGGAAGAGAAAACAACAGTGCTGGCCAGCACCGGAAAGATAAGAATCGTAAGCAGAGATTCGGAAATTACCCCCTTTCTCCAAGCATTTCAGGCTCCCTCATCTCATGCACCAAAAGAGGGGTTCCTAGCTGTTCTTAACTCTGGAAAATTGAGGTCTACTTTTTCTAGGGTTTTGCTTGCCCAGTCTGTATCAGGATGGATCAGGACTCTCTTGATATGCTGTTGTAATAAGGGCGGCGGGGCTGCGTCCCCGGCACCCAGCCGCCCCCACGGATAGCTTTACTCGAAATAATTACATGGAAACTGTATTCTTTTAAACACCGCTTGGCCCATTTCTATCTAGCCTTTTCTAGGCTAGCTCTCGCACCTGGACTAGCCCATTTCTAATAATCTGCTGTAGCCCACGAGCTGGCTTACCAGGAATGATCTTAACCTGCATCTGCCTGGAGTGGGAGAACCATGGCGACTCTCTGACTCAGCTTCTTTCTCCCAGCCTTCCGTTCTGTTTACTCCACCCACCTAAGGGTGGGCCTATCAAATGGGCCTAGCAGTTTCTTTATTGCTTAACCAATGAAATCAACAGATTGATATATGACACTCCCCCATCACTATGCTATTACACTTGATTCATTGTGAAATCCTCAGAAAAAATTCACAGCCCCCTTTTGTTTGTGATTTGTCACACAAAAACAACAAACAAACAAATAAATGACAGAATTTGGGCCTCCATCTTCCAACCCAAAGACTTCACCATATTCCACCAGCCATAAACACTGGTGAAACTATTGCTGGATTTCCGCTAAATGTAGTGTATGAATGTTCTAGATGCTCATTTTCCAGACTACATTTTTCCTCTAAGTGTTCTTTCCACACTCAGTGCATGCAACTACACTGGTCAGTCACATGTAACCAGGGAAGCGCCGGCCCTGATAACTCAGCTTCTCTTCATGAGAGATTCCCTCCTACTAATCATGGTGTCTCAGATGAGAGACAATTACCCACATCAGTGTATAGTTTTGGATTTTGGTTCACTTGTGGCACTGTGCCTCATTTATCTGCTCTTCTTTAAAAAAATGCCCTGCCTGTTCCTTATCTATTGAAGTCAGCACAGTTTCTAGTCGGTGGAGTGTGGAGTGAGCACTCACCTCACCTCAGACTCCTTCCTGCATGCACCTGCCTAGTTACTGTAGGTTGTGTAAGAGTAAACAATAGAGGAAATCAGGCTTCAGGAAATAGTCTTCGTATGGTAAGCTGTTCTATCTATTTGGGGCTTTGGGTTTAATTACTCTTACGGTATTTCCTGTTCACTACACATATGCACACAAACTACATTTCCAAAAAATGTAAGGCTGTTCTCACTGAATATTCAAATAACCAGAACAAACTGGCAAACTCTCTACTTCAGCAGTGTTGAATTGGTGACACTATTTGAAGTAAGTCTTTGTCTACTGATGGGATCATGTTTTTCAAGTCTACAAATTGACTGTTAACTTTAAACAAAAACACTTCTGCTGAAGCATAAGTATTGTGTACATAATTTCACAAATAGTTGTTTGAATAGAATAGGGAGCATGAACAGTGTGAAAAGACATTCTCTGGCCTCTTCTGTAGACTCTACAACAGAGTTCTGCACACCATACAGTTTGAGTAGATTTTTTTCATTTTTTGCTTTATAAATGCACTTGTGTTTTATTACTGGTTTTAATGAATTTGTGACTGAAACACCGTTAACACATTCATGTATAGGTCAGAAGTCTTTCCTGGGCCGCAGTTGGTGTGTGAACTGGCTGCTGCATCCAGCCCTATAGCCTGGCCTGCAGAGACCATCTGGACACCTTAGCTATGGACACTGTACTTCAGCTTAGAAGACACCACAACACTTCCAGCACTTCCCAGCCTCCCTGCCTTGCTCATTTAGACCAGTCTGCCCTTATCTTGGAAGGACCAGATAGCTGCATTGAGCTTCCTGATCACACAGGCTTCATTCCTCATATGGAAGGCTGCGGCTAGGCACGCCTTCAAAGTCACATTAGCAATATACTGTATCTTATTTGGAAGTTCTGGAGAAGGGAATTTGGACATACAGTGTAACACGATTATTAAAAACTCAGAGACAGATATTGGGGTTCAATCTGAAGGTCAGAAAAGCAAAGCAGCCAAGCCACTCGAGAGCTCTTACCTCTAAGAAATCCTCAGACTGAAAGAGAGAATGAGTTCCTGTCTCCTTCCAGTTTATATTCCTCTCTAGTGCTGGGATTAAACGCGCGAGCCAATACCACTAGGATCTGCTTCTGTATTGATCTTGCATAGCCCAGAGTAGCCTTGAACTCAAAGAGATCCATCTGCCTGTCTCCCGATCTGGAATTAAAAGGGTGTGATACCATTCCCTGGCCTCTAGGGGCTTAGTTTTACCCTCTGGTCTTCAGGCAAGCTTTATTTATAAAACATAAAATATCACTATAATATAGGGCAGGAGGACCCACACCAAACAAATGCATACCTCCCCTATAGTGTTTCTTCTAAAACATACTTATTATTTAAACTGTGATTAGAAATTTGAGCAGTTGCTTTCCATGAGGCAAATGAAGTCTAGCGAGGTCACAGCTCTGAGTAAATTCCGGTGAGCAACTCTCCCGCTCATCGCCACAAGTGTGTCTTGGGAACAAGTCCCGACAGGAGCCCTGAGAAAATACAACATTTTGTAAAAAGAAGTTGTCAGGGTAATTTCTTTCTAGTCTGTGGTTTTGTCCACGAGCGCTGCAAATCATTCAGAAGCAGGCGGGAGTGGCGGCGTTTGCGTTTAGCATTCTCTGGGCTGTGCCGAGAGCTGACAAACCTGAATGGATGTTTCCCAGCCTCATTCCCAGCAAGGGAGTCACGCGGCTAATGTGCCCTGACTCTTCCCAGTTTTGTAACTCTGAGCCATCAGACAAGGAAACCACCTGAGGCCATGCCCAGCTCTGCAGGTAATTGCTGATTGTCCTTTTGCTGTTCCCTCCCAAAGCAAACCCCACCAGCGCCCTGATGAGTGACATGTGTGGACAGTGGGGCAGGTGTGGGTGTCTCTGACATGTCGGAGCAAGACTGGAAGAAGGAAATTCGGAATTTTTTCTTTCTTATCAGTGGGGGGAACCAAAGGAGATGACAGATTCCCATAGGAAATATACACACCTGTTTTTCTTTCTTTTTTTCTTGAAGGCAGTGCTCCGGGCAGCTTCAGAAAACAAACCCTGGAGCGAAACTATCGACGGGAGAAAACCTTTGTATCCTTCAAAATTATTTTCAAAAGCTAAGTAGCACTTTCCCACCAGGTGCACAACTTTATCCCCACCCTCACCCCATCCCCATTTCCTAAGCACATAACTAATTTTTTAAATTATTTTTCTGTAAGGAAATGGAAACACATTTTGAATACGAGCATTTGGGCTCACAACTTTTGGAACCATAGTTTTGGACAGATATATGTCTGGAAATAAAATCTCACTATCTGAACGCCATCCCTCTGTACTCCTCTCTGACCTCATGTGATCTGGAGTCTTTTTTGCAGCTTGCGGTAACACTCTTGGTACTCTCTACCCGCTTCTCCTGTAAGTCTGCTTCTCGCTAAGCTTCGGAGCTTTGTTAAATAGCACAGGATATCTGCAATCTAATTTCTGCACTTGACACCAAGTAGCTGTGTGGAGAACTTGAGTTCTTTCCAACCTCGGCAGATGCCCATTTGTGTGGAAATTTCCCAAGACCGCAGCTTTTAACGCTGACCCTTGTAGTTGGGAGAATTTTCCACTGGGTGCTAGTCTCTGTATTTTCTCAGCTACATGGCTTTAAATTTTCTGAGCTAAGCTACAAGAGCTCCTGTCAACCTCACTCCAACCCCTGCATTGCCCTGAGAAAAGAGAAAATGCTGCCCTAGGCTCCTGCCTTTGATATTTGACTCTGGTTACTGGCTGAATGGCCCCTTTCCCTTAATCTGCACATTCCCTTCTAAGACCACTGTCTGGGCTCCAGAGACTCACAGGAACATTCTACCTGAAAGGATCTGAACCTTTTGGACCTGCTCTAGCCTGTTTGTTCACTGGCTCATGGTTCGTGGAAAGTATTTTTCTGGTATGAGGTTATAAAGCTTTACTTAAAGGCTACCATAGATGTTTATTCAGTGTGTATGCTTGTTAAACAGGACAATATGGAGCTGAGAGCATGAACATTATGAAATTTAGCAGAAACAGAAAACCCGATGCTAAGGCTAGGTTTCAGTGCATAATATTTTTTTCATTGTGACCATCCAAAGGCTGTGTGTATCAGAGATTTGAACCTCACTTTACAGTCTAGAACCCAGGATGAAACATTTTGTTTAAATGTTTAAACTTACAAACACTTACGGGAGATGTTTATTTCTCTTTGTACTTTTGCTCCAAACCCTGAAAATATAAGGAGTCCAGGTAAGCAAAGAGGAGGTTTTGAAAAGGGAGACATCCACCTAAAGGAGGCATGGAAGTAAGTGGACCGAAGAAATGAAGACCTGATGTCATTGGTCCGGCCTGGGGAGGTCCTATAAGGATACCTGGTGATGCTTAGAGTAGCTGTAAGATCAAAGACTGCAGTCTGCTCTACAGGTAGAATCACATGGGCTGGCCTGATGAGAGAGAGAATCCCCCATTCCTTCTCACCTCCTGACCCTTCCTCCACATGGTCATAACTCTCTTCTAAGTGTGCTTGCGAACGGGAGCTAATAACTCACCGGCAGAGACCATCTCCAGCTCCTCAGAGATCTGCACTTTCTTGTAATTACTGTCTATTTAGTTCCATCTTTTCTACCATGGTCAGAATGTGATTGGCTGAAATCAACCAATGGGCGTGCTAGACACCATGGGAGGGAAGCATCATCTTCTGCTTGGAATCTTCATGAGATAGTACCAGTCTTTCCAGTAGCCTGACGGTAATTGTCCCCTTGCAAGCACAGTTTGCGATCTACTTGATATCATACTGAACACATGTAGTAATGAGTAAACCATCTAAGGTTTTTCCAGGAAAAATCTGTATAAATGTGAGAATCCAGGTTAAGGTAAATTCTTGGCTGATGTTTCTTTATCTAGCCAGCAGAACAGTGCTTCAGAAAGTCACCACTGTCTCAGCTAAGCAAGTCCCCAAATACAATACCAATGCCCAGGTTTCAGTAGCAAATTCCTCTGTGAGAATGATCCTCAAGCATCTTTCAATTAGTAAAAATAGAGAGGTAAATATTTTCTGAACTTAAGTGAAAAAATAAAACTATTAGTTAGCTAGGATTTAGGGAGACCTGCTGAAAAATATGACAAGAATTCTATCTTTGGCTGATGTTACCAAAAGAAATATATCCAACTGGGTAAGCACTGATATAATAGATCAACTTACCCTGGACTCAAACATGGCTTGACTCCGAGTCTGAGAGGCAGCTGAGAGCAGGAAGAAATCTACAAAGGAAAACTTCCAGAAAAGATAGTCCGTGGCAGATGAGTGGGAAAGGGGGACGGCTCCAGGGCGTGGGAGGACAGTGTGTGTGACTGTCCGGGCTGTACATCAACATCGACTTGAACGGGCCTTGGAAGGTATGATGTTGGATCAAAGATTACTCTGAGTATATCTATAAGAGTGTGCTCAGAATCAATTAGCGTTTTTGTGGCTAGAATGAGAAAATTAGTTTGCCTTATTAAAGGTAGGGCAGAATAGATCCAAATATTTGCCCTTCCAAAATGCATAATTTTGTTTAATTCTTCCAGTATAGTATCCTTTGAACAGGGATATTGACTTTTCATGCCTTTTGGTTCAAACTTGACCACCAGCTAGTCTTAGATCTTGATCCTGTCAACCTTCAGGCTGAGCCAATACCATCAGCTTGAAGGTTCTCAGACCTTCAAGATTGAACTAAATAGTTGGCTCTCCTAAGTTTCTGTTTATCAGCTTGATTGGTATATCTTGAGGCTTGCCAGAGTCCATATTACATGAATCCATTCTTTGTAATAAACATAGCATACAGTTGTGTGTATGTGTGTGTGTGTGTGTGTGTGTGTGTGTGTGTGTGTGTGTGTGAATGCTCCGTGGGTTCTATTTCATTGAGATCAGAACTAATATATTTTAGTATTATAGTCATGCAGACACATTGTAGAACAAATCAGTGTTTAGCCTGATTGTAGTAGGAAGGATATGTGGATATGTTATGAGGAGTTCAAGATATAGTTGATTTGATAGGGTAGAGGAAGATGAAGAGAAAAAGCATTTGCACTAATGCAGTTACTATACCCCACTTCCGAGATTATTACTATCTTATTTATCAATTCTACTATTGGATGTTACAGTTTCACTAAACTAGGATTTGCTACAGCATTTTGAAATTTTTATTTTGAGATTAATTGTTTTGTAATTATTATTTTTTTTTAAAAAAAATAGTACTTTTTAAAAAAATCTACCAGTGTGAAAGGTTGACCAGAAGTCAACTGATTTAGGTAATTCAGCTAGAACCTTGAAACCAGGTTTTCTTCAAGGGAAGTAGTCAAAGAAGTGGTCAGTTCAGGAAATTCAAACAGCAAAGGTTCTGGGAAGAAGAAAGAGCTTGGGGCCTACGAGATGCTTACAGAAAAGAGAAAGACATACATAAGGGATGTACCCAGGAAGGACAGGCTATTTGGAAACAAGTAAAAGAAATTTGTCTTTAGCTAATACTGCTAATATTTAAGATAAAAAGTAAAACTGTCTGTGGGCAAAGTAAGAAAACACTACAAAGTGGTAAAACACTACAGTGTGGATAAATAGACAACCTCTAAGACACTGCCACAGAAAATAAAATCATAAATGCTGTTAGGAATGAAAGGACATGGCAGCCAAGGAGTTAAATAATTGAGCATGAGTCTCTGATAGATAATAACCCAGCTATGCCCATGGACAGAGCAGAGCGAGTGTGCTGAGTAAGAAATGAGTTCTTTTGTTTTCTCAGACATTCTACTCTTGAACACAATGTACAAAGTACACAGTAGACATAAAGTTCTGAAGTTTAAATCAACGAACAATAATATCTTTCAGTGACAGGTTTTGTTTTCTTCTCCCAACATAAATATTCTACTTCGACAGCTTGATTTGAGGACAAAGACAGTAAGGCCAATAAACATGGAGGCACCATGAAAAAAAGTCACATGCTAACTCAAGAAATTTGTTATGATGGCATTTCCTTTTCAAAAACTAGCTTTTAAAAGTAACTTATCTATATTCATGTTCCCAAACTCGGTTCTTGGTTCTTGATTTTTTTATTTTATAATTTTTAGGAAAGCAATGTTATAGATGGAGCTGCAGGCAGGCCTGCTTTTTGTCCTGCCAGGCTCCCACATGGTTAGCTTTACATCTGAAATAACAACACACAAACTGTATTCATATAAACACGGCCTGGCCCATTATATCTAGCCTCTTCTTGGCTAACTCTTATATCTTGATTAACACATTTCTATTAATGTGTGTAGCACCACAAGGTGGTGACTTACCAGGAAGATTCTAGCCTACGACCATCTTGGGTTGGAGCTTCATCGCGTCTGACCCACTTCCCTTCTTCCCAGCATTCTGTTCTGTCTACTCCATTCACTTAAGGGCTGGCCTATCAAATGGGCCAAGGCAGTTTCTTTATTAACCAATGAAATCATCACAAAAAAGAAGACCCTTCCACATCACAATGTGATTCAGAATGCTAGACTGCATCCTGGCATATTGAAATTGCTAGTGGGTCTATTTGTGCCTTAGATGTTTTCAGTAAAGTTAACTAAAAACAATGTTGTCATGGTAGACAGAGGGGACACTCTTCCACAGGGAGAATCTTCTCATGCATTTACGAATGGCTTAGCTGGTGCTATTCCAAGGGCATCTCTGAGTAAAGAGCCATTCTTGCTTAGTTAAGGGAGAAGACTGACTCTCTTTCTTCTGCTGGCCCATTTCTCTGCCTTCTACCATGAAAAACTTTCAAGCCGATATGAAGAAGTTGATAGGTTCTTTCTCAATAAGTTTATTAATCTCAAAATAGAATTACAGCCGGGCGATGGTGGCACATGCCTTTAATCCCAGCACTCGGGAGGTAGACGCAGGCGGATCTCTGTGAGTTCGAGACCAGCCTGGTCTACAGAGCTAGTTCCAGGACAGGCTCCAAAGCCACAGAGAAACCCCATCTCGAAAAACCAAAAAATAAAATAAAATAAAATAGAATTACAGAAGAAATCAATTCTAGAGAATTTTCTAAGCACTAAAAAGAACTTAAATATTTGCCAACATAAGACGTTTGTTTAAAAAATGTAAACAAACAATGATGTGTCCAATTACGGTCACCCTAGCAAGTAGTTAACAAGTGTAAATTACAGTTCAAGATATGTGTCATGACTTTACAGTGTTAGAAAACTTAGTGTGTTTCTCAGGACAAGGCCACAGGTATTACTAACACCATAGCTTTTTGTTGCCTGTAATGTTAAACAAATAAAATACTGCATTTGAGTTGGAGGATTGTGGGTTAGAGTTTTTGTTTTTGTTTTCCATTTCCTATACAAGTACATGAACCTTCTTAATTCTGTCCTTTATTCAGATTCTTCTTACCAAAATAAGAAGTAAATTGTATTCTGTTGTTACTTTATTGATTTCCCTCCTCTGGTTATTGTTGGGGACACATATGACAGCTGGACCGTCTGTTCATACGTATGCACACTCTGGTGGCCACAGCTTGTGTGGAGTCTAGATGATGAAGGATGGGGGGGATGAGTGCTGGATAAGAGTAAGAATAAGGACAAGGTGTCAGCACTTGAGGGGTATCAGACGAGCTTTGCAGGCCTTGGCGGGTGTGTGCAGCAGATGCATAACTGAAATAGTGTAAACGTGACCCGGATGTGCTGTTCTTGTTGCAATCATCCCTGGACTTTTTGTAATTGTCTGTGTACATTTTGTTAAACAGGCAAAGGAGATTTGAACACTCTGTCCTGGGCACAGACAGCTCACGAGGAGACGGGCTTTGGAAACGGTCAAGTAGAAAAGAATTAAACTCACTGTATTTTCCCCAGTGATGAAAACTCAGAGTAAAAAAAAAAAAAGGAATGAGGGCTTGGGAGATGAATGAACACTTAGGAGAACTTGTCTCTCACTTCTGTGTAGTTTCTCATATCTACTGTGATATAAAGTTATAGAGTTTAGATTGGGGTAATCTATTCTTTTAGTCAAGAGAGGTTCTCCAGTCACAGAGAACGTTAAAAACCAAACATTCAGGGAGGATTTGATCTTATTTGGAATGTTAGGCTAGGAGAATTTAAGATTTCCTTAAATTTAAAAAAAAGGATATTTTCAAGTTAATGTTTTTTGTTTGTTTGTTTAAAGGCAACAAAACGAATTAAGTTTTAGAGAGAGGAATTTGGTGGAAGAATGTGGAACAGCTCTAAGTGTATTAGAAATGAAAGAATGCCCAGACCCCTGAGACCAAGAAGCAGGGGACAAAGATCTGAACTGAGAATAGCCCTGAGCGCTTTGGGAAGGTGTAATTAAAGACAGCACCAACCCCACCTGTCTTTGGGCCAGATGCCTGAGCTTCCATCTGATTGGTCTTCAGGAGTGATAGCTGGGATGGGGAGGCAAGGCCAACTCTCCTCTTTTCATCTTCATCTGGAATTCAGGAAAACCAGTGAAGACTTCGAGATGGAGGTGAGCAGAGCCAGATGAAAACCCGAGGGCTGTTAGTCCAGGAAGGGAAAGTAAGAGGAGACCAGTGAAAAGAACACGCGTTTGTCACTGACAATGTTTTCTCAAGGAAGGAATAAAGGTCATCTCTAAGTCTGCCTGTGTGATCCAGTGTTGTGGGCATTTTTTCTGAATACCTACCTACATTAGATGATCAAGCTTCACTTTCCACTAAAGGCCAGGGTACACTTTATTATACTACAGCTCACAAGTTTAGATAATTTTATGTTCATGGTAAGTCACTTTGAAATTTTATAATGATTAAAAAAGACAGCTAATTTTTAAAAAGATTCTTCCTTCCTGATAATTATGTTTTTTTACAATAATCATATCAGTATCACTTTTATATAAAAGGATACAATTTATATTCTACAATCTGCAGGCAAAATTAACATCCAACAATAAGAAATAAAACACTATTCCTTTTTACCTTATGACATATAAAACCATCTTTTGAATTTCATGGTATATTGAACATACTCAATTTTCACTTTAATTCACTAATGCTCAGTTTTTATTTCGACTATAATCTGGGTTTGGCTTGTCTTATTTTCTTCCTAGGATTCAGTGATGTGGAAAAAGGGTAATGAAGATGTCAGACGTTAAATGCAATTAATGCAAGAAGCGCAGCTGACGAATCAGGGTGGAATTTCTGAAGACGGTGATTCACCAGAGGCTTGCTGGTCACAATTACCAAAACTTGGTCACTCTGTGAGATCCCTCTGCTGATACTGTTAGATGAAATGCCTTGCGGGGGGGGGGGGGGTCTTTCTGAAGTGCTGCAGTGTAGCCTAGGTGAAGAACGCCTTTCCAGGTGCCAACTGTCATCAATCCATCTCAGAGGATGCCAGCTAAGTTTTCTTAGAATTTAAGTATCATAAAAAGTATTTGTGAACTGAGATTTTTTCCAAGCTAGGTTGTGAGGAGGTGCTCTTTGTTCTGTTCTTGGAGTTCCAGAGAGTTACTTAAGACTAGGACTTTTCTTTAAATTTCAGTTTCTATGGTCGGATAACGGGAGGACTATTAATTCTACCTCTTAAAGGAAACTTCAAGTATTAATATTATTCCTTCCAAAGACTTAGTATAGTAACAGACACACATTACAATCTTGATAAGTATAGTATAATTTATAGTATTATTATTTATAGTATAAGTTAGTATAATTTTTATGATGCTGTTTTATGATATTCTGAAAGTTCCATGGATTTTTTTTTCAGTTTATTTGGCAAAAATGCCTAATTTAATAGTGCCACCCAATTTTATCGGCTTCCCAATTTATGCTGCAATTCTTATTCCCTAGAACCATCACACTCATTTCTCAAGTTATCTTTTTGGTGATCGTCTTTATTGGAAGCCGTCCACTCAGCCCTCCACAAGGGCACATTCCCTTCATGGGCAGGCATTAGGGTGCCAAGGAGACTGACCAGTTCCCTCCTCTTGTCTCCTTGTTCCTCAGGGCGTGTGCTTTCCCTTTCTGCCTCATCACCTTTAGAAGAATCTCCCTTTGTTCTCACAATTGCCAATGAATAATGGTCTTACAGTTGGCCTGAAGCTATCCTCCCATGCCCAGTGATGATGAATTCCACAGACCAAATGAAGTCCTTGAGAATAAAATTTGTACTTATCTGGACAGAGTAGTGATAGGAAACATAGCCAGCTTTGGGAAATATGTACATTTTAGAGAATCATTAATATTTATATATAAAAATATATATATAAATTATAAATATAAATATATATTTAACTCAGAAAATATTAGACTATCTCTGTGAAGACTTTTTAAAATCGTTTGTACTATATCAGTTTTTATTGCAATTATTTCCTTAATATCTTAGAAACATTCGTAGGCTTGTGGGATGTGATGTTTAGTGTTAGTTGTAACTTGAAAAATCTAGAATCACATAGCAAATAGGTCTTTGGCGGGGACGATGGGAGTTTCTCTTTAAATACACATAAAATTTAGTTTTTAATTATGGAGTGTGTGTATGTATGTGTCTCTGTGTGTGTACGTGTGTGTGTGTGTGTGCACGCGCGCATGTGTTAGTGAATGCTGTTTCTCTGGGAGGTCAGAAGAGGGTGTCTGATTACTCTAAAACTAGAATAACAAAAAGGCCTAAGTCGCCCAACCTAGGTGTTAGGAACTTAACTCTGTTCCTCTGCAAAGCCAGTTCATGATTTTCACCACTGGGACATTTTGTGCCTTCTGTACCTGCGCTTATTTTTATTGTGGCTGGGGATGAGTTGGCACAAAGGATGTGAGGAGGTCAAAGGACAGCTTGAGGAGGTTGACTTTCTCCTTCCAGCATGTGGGGTCTCAGGATGGGTGTCGCATCACCAGGCTTGGAGACAACGCGTTTACTCCCTGAGCCGTTTCCTGGTGTGGATGGGGATTGCCTTTTTATGTTAACTGAGATGGCAAGACCCTTCTGTGGCACAGGTGCATTCCCTACCTAAAGGAGCACCACCAGCAGAGAACCTTCATCCTGTTTTGTTTCCTGAGTGTGTATTAAATGTGACCCAGTTGCTTCAAGGGCCTGCAGCCCCAACTTTCCTACCACGCTGGGTTGAAACTTGAACTGGGAGAAAACCTATGCCCTTTCTCTCTTGAGTTGGTCCTGTCACGGTTCTCTGTCATAGCAGGAAAAAGTGACAAAGACACAGCGGACTGCTCAGGTCTATTGGAATATGCTCCCAAGTTCACATATGACTTTGTTAGAAGCATCAGTTGCCCTGATTTAACTCTTGATTTTAAGGTAAAGGGGGCAAATGTTATGCCCGGAAAAGAAAGAATGAACTAATAGAAGACAGGAAGGAGAGAGAGGGAAAGAAGGAAAAGAGAAAGGGAAAGAAAGAGAGGAAAGAAAATGTAAATTTTTACAAGTTTTTATTTATTTTTCCTACTTAATACCTTGTTAAGCATACTTGAACTTTCTTTCATTTAAATATATTTAACATTATTATGAGTAGTTGTGATCTTCCACTTTATAGACTGTAGAACCAAGACAGCAGAACACAGAGCTCTTTCATGAAATCACAGTCCACTTAGTGGGAGGAACAGGCATTGAATCAATACTTATGACATCAAACTTCTCTGTGCTTAATTCCTATTCTATGTTAAAGCCCATCCTCTCAAAAGGAAAGCAAATTTCATTCTCAACATTATTTTTTGCAGAAGAGTCCACTAACTTTATTTGTGGGTTTTTTTTTTTCTTTACCACCAGCTGCTGATCAGCAGTCCCACTCTGTGAGTGATTTAGATTCTAATTGCCCTTCTCCAAATGGAGAACATGGATAGATCTCAAGCTAAAGGCAATGGTGGAATAGAAAAGTCTCCACTGCTTCGGGAGCCAAGCAGGCGATGGCCTCTGGGCATCCTTCCAGCTCCCCGGCCTACAGGGCTTGCCTGATCCATCCCGCCTGCTCTCAGTGGGAGACTCTTTAGTTTTCTCCTACCCTTGTATTCTGCCCACTGGACTTGAAAATTAGAGACTTCCTTGCTCCCTGGTCCTTCCTGTGTCCGAGAAGCAGCCTTGGTGTGATTCTTTTCTTTTCAACTCAACAGAGCACAACCCACCAGCTAACCTGTCTTAGTTCAGTGTTTGGAACCCTGCCTGGGCCAGGAGGCTCTGGAAAGCATTTAACTTTCTTAGTCTGTTTTTTCCCCCTCAGTTGAAGAAACATAGGGAGAAAAAGTTGACATACACCTCAAAAACATTTCGAGACTCAATTCTCCCCAAATGTTATTTGAGGAATTTGAATTAATGCCACATATGGGATAATTTTAATAAATCGTGTTTTACCTACCCCATTTCACACTGAAGATCTTGTAGAATAATGGTTACTTGAGTAGAACGAATCTTCAGTGTTCATAGACTTCAAGCTTTCTGACCGCTACTTTCATAATTAGGTGTTATTTGTTCAGAGACAGACATAGCTCATGAGCCAAGCACCATCAGGTGTTAATCAAAAATCCTCTCTCCTTCCCAAATAACAGATAGACTGATTTCTCAGAATCTCTTTTAGATCACTGCAGTAGGGAGCTGGGGTCTTTGTACTAGTATGCTTCTGTTTACCTGTCTTCCTGGTAGCTTCCTGAGACACCTGGAAAGGACAGGAGGACCTTTGTCACCCTCCCCAAGGAGGGGTCGCAGGGAGTTGGATCGCCTCTGATCTGGATTTCTCATTTTGGTCTGTGGCCTGATGAGCTATAAATACATTATTTCCTGAGATGATTGAAGTCTCATTAATATTACATAAAACTTGTCCTCGCTGAAGAAGCATGCTTATGTAGTTAGGTTCCTCCTAAGCCAGGCGCCTGCTCTACCCTAGGACTTTCTGTCATCTCCCACTTGTTTTAATATAATCAATAATTTGTCAAATGGTAAACTTTTAAAATAATGGGAGAACATAACAATACCAAAGAAATGTATCCCTGAGTGTTACAGCAAAAGTAAAGATGAAGTTGAACCTGTTGTGTCCATGGTAAGGACTCTTTCATCATATGTTCTGTGTATGTATAGAAAGAATAAAAGATTTTTTGAACTATCTCAGCAATTGCTTCACAAAGGATTTTAAAATATTTATAATGATAGCCCTGATATCATAGTCATTAAGAACATATGGGGAACAGTTATATTTTTTAATGTATAACTTGCCACATCATTCATGTATGGAAAGGTTTGCATTTGCAAATTTGATGATTCATCTATATGCAAAAACAGATCACCATGTTTTATATTCCTTTTAAATATTATTTGACTGCATGCTCTCTGTGGGGAATTTACATCTCGATTCTCTAAGATTGTGATATTAGATTGCAACTCCTACAAATCTTGAACTGTACATTTTCAGGATATAAAGAAGAGAAATTAATGTTATTTGCCTGTTGATGAATAACTTCTTGTGATAGGTGGAAAGAATGACCTGAGATGTCAGGTTTGAATTCTCCATTTTTTTCTCTAGGAGAAAGGTCTTATAGATAGTATTGAGGAAAAGATCTTGAGCAGGAAGCCAGGTTAGCTGAGCAGACGTAGCGGGCATCTGTCTACGAGAGGGGCAGATGGAAAATCAACACGGAGAAAGGAGAAATGGAGATTATGATTGCAGATATGTCACCAATGAGTCATAAATCAATAAACTCTGGCCTTCACCAGACACTCAAAGATACAAGGACCAGATTCTCCCTTAGGTCCTGTAAAGGCAATATGGTATTGGTAACTTCTTGGTCTAGATCAATGGTCAATTTTGACTTCCATCTTTTAGAACTCAGAGAGACAAATTTCTGTTGTCTTAAACCTCACTTTGTGGAGATTTGTTCTGCAGTCACAGGAATTAATCCAACCCTGTTTCCTGGTGGTTGACCTTTCCTTTACTGGATTTCTATATGATATTTTGCCCCAAGCCTTTGGAGACATAGGTTTTGCTTTTCTTCCTCTCAACCTAGAAAAGACAGACCTGTTTCCCAGTATTCTATAGGTTTGGAGGGTGAGTTGTCAGGGGTCTCAAGATGAGAGATATCCCTTGCCCAGCTCAGTATAAAACATTGAACACTAAGATAGTATCACCAGTGAAAAACAAAGTGACATATTTTTATTTGTGAAGTTTTCTTTGAAGGATGGCTTACCGACCCTCTGATTTACAGATACCCACCAACACTATTCTTAACCCTGGTCAACACAGTCCTCTAAAGCTTAGCTTTTCAAGCAGCAGAATAGAATGAAAGCTTTCTGTGGGCACATAGCTAGCTCCCCAAAGAATAGGAAGATAAAGGGATTTAATAAAATGGAATGATTGCCTCTTCCCTTGAGGCCAGAGACATCAGGAAGAGAAGCTAGTGGAATCCCCTTCCCATGAAAGGAAATATGAAACAGTATGCAGAGATGCATTTTTTTCTCAGGGCTGTCACTCAATATAGACCCAGAATAATAGCGACCTATGAGCAGGGATAGGGACAGTGTGACTTTTGCAAGCTGAGACAAGGATAAGTTGAAAAGTAGGTGACCAATTCCTAGCTGTTACCAATTCCAATCTGAATTCCAAACGACTCTAGGGAAGCCTGACTAAACCCTGCTTTACATCCCGAGTGCACACATGGGTCTTTTTGCATATTCTACTGCTTTCTGCCACCCTGGACTATAAAATTATCTTCATAAAGACCATTGTTAGATGATGTGAGTCCACATCCAACATCAGAAACAGGTACTGTTGGGAGCATGGCTTTCTTTTCCAAATTATCCTGACTCAAAAGGCAAACATTATTGTGTTAAAAAGTCTGCTACCTCAACATGTCTCAGTAACAGTGATGTCCTCAGCTTGTCTTGGTAGGTAGACACTGCACTCTGCTTCCCATTAGGTTGTTCTAGCAAGTTTTTGTTATCTGTAATAAAAGTTGCTTTTGTTTCCACAGTGGAGCTGGCCTGGATCAAGTCATAACATGAACAAGTGCCTTGAACTCATACGACTTTATTTTACCCCAAGTCCTCTACAAATACCAACTCGTAATCTCTCCAAAAATCAGAAGTCTCAGTGGCCAAGGGGATTCTTTCCATGTTTTAGTGGGGAGAAGAAAAGAAACCTCTATAATCAGAGTCTTGACAATAGCACCAACCCCTGTCCCCCAACATACACACACGCACACACACACACACACACACACACACACACACACACACACACACCTTTTCCTTCAAGGGAAAGCTTGAGTTGCATTTTTCTATTGCTCTGTGACATGAGGTGGCTGGAGGTAGCCTGGCTACGTTGAAATAGCAGTGATATCGATTCCTGTATTTCTATTTAATGAATAAAGTACGGCAGGAGCAGACACTGAAGTACCTACTTGTGTAGGGCATAGGGCATTTTTCATAATATTTGGACATTCTGAAAACTTTTGCTTTGAATGTGGGTCATATTAGGGCTATGAGCAAGTCCTACCTAAGCAGGATCTAGTAAAGGTAGTGCCCACAGAATATGACTTCATTTTCACGTTGCCTTAGGTTCTGAGTGCCAATGCTGACTGCTTCCATGGGTTTGTGGGGCAGTGGTCAACATTCAGTTCTTCAGTTTCTGCATTCCCATGAGCCTCCTAAAGCTGATACTTTCCTTGTCATATCAAAAAGTAAGAGATTTCTCATTCTTTTAGGAGCTGCTTATAAGGGGCTCTAGATCTTGTGAGCAGAAATGCAGACCAAGAAGCTTGTTATTTTGATGACACGCAGTATTGGAGGAAGAACAAAATCTTCTTTTTTCCTACATGACCTCAGTCTTAATTTAATTTTCATTTTTAATTAAAACATAGTTACACTATGTCCCTTATCTCCTTTTGGACCATCCCATGATCCCTCCCTTCAATTACTTCTATGGCCCTTTTGCTCTCAAGACATAATCTTAACATATTAAACCTTTAAACAGAGCAAAAAAGTGTGTGTTTGTGTGTGAGTGTGTGTGTGTGATGTGTGGGAGCGTGTGTGTGGTGTGGTATGTGTATGTGTGGTATGTGTGTGGTGTGTGTGTGAGTGTGTGTGGTGTGCATGAGTGTGTGGTGTGTGTGAGTGTGTGTATGGTGTGTGTGTGTGAGTGTGTGTGGTGTGCATGAGTGTGTGGTGTGTGTGAGTGTGTGTATGGGTGTGTGTGTGTGTGGTGTATGTGATGTATGTGTGTGTGGTGTGGTGTGTGTATGTGTGTGATGTGATGTGTGGTTTGTGTGTGTGTGTGCATGTGACGTGTGTATGTCCGTGGGTTTGTCTGTGAGTGTGTGAGTGTGTGTGTGTGTGTGTGTGTGTGTGTGTGTGTGTGTGTGTGTGATACTATCCTATATTTGCAATCCTTCCTCAGCCTCCCAGGTGCTAGAACTGCAAGCATGTCCATTATGGGCATCAAGTTCTAAACATTTACTTCCCTATTCTGTAGTTTTCTGAAGACATTTTTACTAATTTCTCATTCTTAAAAATTGTTATAATCCTTATTTATAACTTTTATAACATGGAACACTTGCAGAGTATTCAGGTATTTGGCAACTGAAATTAGCCAAGCGTTCTCTTGTGGCAGATGTATAATCTGCTGAGACTTACCCATGGTCTAGCAGGCTGTTAGTTTGTCTTTAAATGTAATAGACTTTACGGCAACATCTTTTCATAATCATTTCCAAAGGAGGGCATTTCTTTCCATAAGAAAGAGAAATTTGTTTTCCCATTCCACGGTAGCCTGCATCATCAGTACGTGATTCCTTAGATCCCTACAACAGCACACCTTCCTGTTTACCCGCTAGCTTTCCTTAGGATCCATCTTCTTCAGCAATGCCATGGGGCTCATAGTGCTTCAGAAGAAACTTCAGGGTGCCCACTGCCATATAGAATAAGAAAAGCAGACACCCAAAGTTAGGGAGCAAAAAATGTGATTGATAAAGTAGGCAATAAAACCCCCATGCTAAGAGAAAAGTCATAAAACAGACCTTATGTTGTGTGAGTGCATAGGACTTTGCTGAGAGGGAAGACAGTCCCCTGCCATTGCAGGCGTGTCTTATCTGAGAAGATAGGGCTAGGGTGACACAGTGAGCTTTAAGGACGTGGTGGTGTGGGGTGTCTCAGACCAGGTGGACACAGAGGGGTTCAGGCAAAGTCTGCGAACTCAACACTGAGCAGAAACAGTAATTCAAGCAATTAACACATATAACAACAACAAAATAGCAGCTGCCTACAATTCTCTTCTTGGATCTGACACACAGGGGAACTGAAGGGACTCTAGCCAGCTTGAACACTGCAAACACAGCTCTGGAAGGCCTTGCCCTTCTCCCCATTCTGTAAGCCTTGATTAAAACTTAGATTACATTCCTAAAGTTCCTGAGGTCCATTCCTTGATTTGGCACTTTCTCCTCCTGAGGAGGCCCAGCTATCAAGTATTGAAGTCTAGGAATCAAAAACCCCATTTGGCTCCCCTAATGCCCAATCAAAATTAAAGACTTCACCCTAACACGGGTCTCCCCTTTTACCTTTATAAACCTCCATTTGACTATTATGGGAGGTCTCCGTCTCCTCTCTGTCCTGACGTACTTTGTCTCTGCCTCTGGGGCAGATAACCCTGACCCCTCTCTCTTTCTTCCTTCCCCTTCTCCTTAGTCCTCTATTCCTGTCTTTGTCTCTTCCTCCCTGCTCTTCCTCCCTCTGGAACAAATAAATCTCCCTTGTGCTGAGAACTTGGTTTAAAGTGTCCTGAGCTGGCTCCAGGATTCCCCATAGATACTGTAATTTAATGCAAGAAACATTATCTTCATTAATTTCAAAGTTTATTGATGAAGCAGGGCTCATAGGCGCTCACAGATCGAAGTGGCAATCACAAAGCTTCCATGGGTCTGCGTGAAGCCATCTGCAAATATGATATGGTTGTGCAGCTTCGTGTTTCTGTGGAGCTCCTCATAGTGGGAGTAGGGGTGTCTCTGGCCTTTTAGCCTGCTCTTGGGACACTTTTCCTCCTACTGGGTTGCCTCACCAGCCCTGAGATGAGGGTTTGTGCCTAGTTTTATTGTAACTTGCTATGCCATGTTCGGATGATATCTCTGGGAGGCCTGCTCTTTTCTGAAGAGAAACGGAGGAGATGTGATCTGGGAAAGAGAGGAGCTGGGGGGACACTATGAAGAGCGGAGGGAAGAGAAATTGCAGTTGAAATACATTATATGAGAGAATAAAAAATAATACGGATATGGTTTGGGGGTTTCTCCACCCATGCAATCAACCAAATCCAGATGAATTAATAAGACCAGGTTTAATAAAAGGAGCAAGGAGCAAAGCAAAGCAGAGCAAAGCACTTCGGGGAACTCTCAGAATCAGGTGGAAGAGAAATCACATGCATAGCAGGTCTAGTGTTCAGGTCTTAAACACCCTGTAGAGTGGTCTTGAGCATCTCAGGGGAGGAGCCACCTCCTGGCGGGCTTTCTGAGGGGTGGGGTTTGGAGGGAATACTGGGACAAAACTTCCACCAAAACAAATATAATAAAAATAAATCTTTAAATGTCATTGAGCTAAGTGTGATAACACATGATATAATCTCAGCATTCAGGAGGCTGAGGCAGGAGAACGGCTGCCAGTTTGAGGCCAGCCTAGACTACATTTCTCAACACAGGCCAGCTGTTCACATATGACTGTGTGGTGGTGACTGTCAAGTTGGTAGGATCTAGAATCCAGAGGAGGTTTCTGAATTGCCTTTGAAGTGGAGAGACCCACCCTAAATGCAAGCGACATCATTTCACAGGCTGGGGGTTCTCACCTGAAGAAAAAGTGAAAACAAGCGGGGTGTCAACATCCATTTCTTTCTGCTTGCTGACTTAGGAGGCAGTGTGATGCATCCACTTCAGGCTCCTGCCTCTACACCTTTCTGTGAGAATAGAATGTTTCCCCCAGTCATAATACAAAATAAACTCTTCCTGCCTTAAACCTCTCTCTCAAGCGTTTCGTCATAGTAGCAAGGAAAGCAGCTAACACCATTGTTAATGCAGTTGGCATTGGTGCACATTTGTGGGTACAGAGAAGTACGAGATTTTTAAAAAGGCGCCTAGGGAGATGACTAATTTAAAAAGGTTTTTTTTCTTTTTTTCCTGGGTGGTGGTGTCACATGCCTTTGATTCCATTGTTCTGTAGATTCCATTGTTCCTGTAGGTAGAGGAAGGTGAAGGTGAATCTCTGAATTTGAGCCAGCCTGGTCTACAGATAAGAGTTCTAGGACAGCCAAAGAAACACAGAAAAACATTTTCTTGACCAGAGGGGGGGGGGGAGGGAGAGGGAGAGAGAGAGGAAGAGGAAGGAAGGAAGAACAAATGAACGAATGTGTTTTCCCCCCTATTATCCTGTGTATGACTACGTATTAGTAATGCTGCCCTTATACCTGGGTCATGAACATCACACTGTATATACATTCAATGAAGTGAATTAAATCAATAAAACTTATTATAAATTATAAAAGGTATTTATAAAATTTATTAAGTTTATAAAATCAGCTAGAGATGAATGAAGTGTGCTTCTTCAAGCTTGGCTTCTGGGGTGAGCCAGTCAGTGGCGTGTCCCTCAGCTTTTCCACAGTCTGTCTACCCCACTTCGTCCTTTTCTACTACAATAGGAAGTGGAAAGTAGGAACCAAGCAGGAGGTGCATGTCTTTCTCACGGTTGCATAAAGTTATGTAACTGGCCCCACAAAGAATCAGAAAGTGGGTCTGTCTACTGTGAGTTCTTCATTAGTTGCATAGTCTGTACTAGGCATGGTAGGGGAGCAACATGATCTAGTTCTCCATGAACACACAGTGTGATGATTTTGTCTGATGGGAAATCCTTGAACAGGGTGGTAAGCACCATGGCTGAAGAATTCAGGACCCTATGGTAGCCTACAATCCAGGTTGGTTCAGAAAGTCTTTGGAAAACACTGCGGACAAAAGAGGTTAAACTAAGTTGAGAGGTGACTAAGAGCTGGTTGCATGCCAAGGAAGGAAGTGTATTAGTTCATGAAGAGGGAATAGCATGAAAAAGCTTTCTCCACAAGACACTGACGCAGCCTATGACAAGGCCTTTAGTGTAGAGAAACATGGAGAGCACTGAGAGGATGAGGAAAGAGAATGGGACCTGAGAGATCCGAATCGCCATGATGGACCTTGTAAGCCATGTGCTTAAGACTGGGGCTCTAAGAACAAGGGGCACGCAGTGAAATTTAAAGTAGATAGGAACATGGCTTGATTATAATCTCACTCAAAAATTCCGTCACAGATGGCTGTTTTCTAAATTCTACCTCTGATTAGCTGGGCTGTTTCTCAATGCCAGTCTTCACTCATTTTAAATGACCGACAATTCACAGTAACTCTTGATATTATCATCCCAAACCTCAATGAAAAACCAAGGGAAGAGAAGGTGAATCATTTACCCGAAGCCACCGAGCTAATAAATGGTAGAATAACTCCAAGGAGGACCGATTTTACTACAAAACCTGTGTTCTTTCCAGTGGACCCGGCTGCCTTCCATTCACACTCAGGAGCAGCTCTTTGAGGAGAACGCCAAAGCTTCTTTGAAAGCTAACGAGAACTGGGGGGCTTCAGAAAGAGGGAAAGGCGCGGTATGAGTAGGAGAAGAACTGGGAGGGAGGAAAGGGTTAAGTGAATCAATTCTTTTTAATTGAGATTCTGCTCCACTTAGATCTCCTAAAGTGTGCTGTCACCCAGCTCATCTAATAGTCCTTGACAATATCCAAGTTTTCTTTCACAAAGCACAGCTTGATTACATTGGCAACGCCCAAGACCCACTCCTTACATTGTTTGAGTTTCTAGGTTCATCGTAAATAAGGGAAATGAAAATGTTATCCTCTGACAAATGATGACTGGGCCCTTTTCCCAGTAGTCTCGGGTTTACGTGAGCCTTTCTAAAGGATAAAGAGCCATTAGTCCTTAGTCAACCGGCAACCGTAGATTGACAGACAAGATGGTGAGCGCCATCTCATGTAGGCGCCTGCTTCTGTGGCTCTGCTTTCCAATGCGTTCACTTGCACTTTGAATTCCCCGATTACTGTCTTCTGTGTTACGATTGTAGGTGTTCATCACAGCTCTTAGTGAACTGTGATACCACCATTCAATTGCTTTCATTCAACATGAGGGGTAGAGTCTATGTATAAGATATATTTAGATACAATTTGAGAATTTTCAGAGTAAAATGATTCTTAGTGTCTCTCTAGTCTCATCTTTTACTTTGTAGACTAAGGGTAAATTCAGATTAGCTTAGAGATGTATTCAGTATAATTTCCTGTTTCCCTAGGTGGTTGTTTATCCCTAAGTACATTACAATGCCAGTGATTGGTAAAATAATCTGGTTTGAAAAGTTAAAACCATATCTATTTTTTTTTCTTCAGTACCAGGAGTTGAACTCAGGGCCAAAGAATGCTAGAATAATGCTTTACCACTGAGCTGCATTCCTAGTCCTTTGCATATTAATAATAATATACATATATATAGTTTATGTATGTATTTTTCATTTTATGTATTTTTCTGTATTTATGTGTACCACATACATCCTTGGTGCTCACAGAGGTCAGAAGAGGGCATTGGATGGTTGTGAGTCACCATGAGGCTTCTGGGAATTGAATATAGGTCTTTTGCTTTCTCCAGCCCCAGTACCCTTTTTTATTCTTTTATTTTTGAAACAAGTTTTCCCAAATCTTCCTAGATTGTCCCCGAACCTGTGATCCTCTCACCTCAGCCTCCCAGGTAGCTGGAATTACCACTAGGTTCAACACTAATTCCTACAAAACTCAACTGTCCAAGTCCAACTTATGGAAGTTTAAATAATAAGAACAATGAGTCTAAAACTCAAAACTGTCGGTTTTATAGACAACAGAAAATAAATGTTGTTGTTCGTTTCCTTTTTGAAGGAGTTTGTCAAGCTCCATCTTCAGGCAGTCAGTAGTAGCAAGGGTTGTTTAAGTAAAAGGAAAAGACTGAAAGGAGAAGAGTTCAATGAGAAAGACAGAGAGAGAAAGAGAGAGAGAGAGAGAGAGAGAGAGAGAGAGAGAGAGAGAGAGAGAGACAGAGAGACAGAGAGAGAGAGAGAGAGAGACAGAGAGAGAGAGAGAGAGAGAGAGAGAGAGAGAGAGAGAGAGAGAGAGAGAAAGAGAGAGAAAGAGAGTTTTAGCTTGCCTGGTTTGAAGGCAGTGTTACTCCACAGTCAGGAAGTGGAGCATTTACCTTCTTGCTCACCTTCTGCATGACCCCTTCCTGCCACACCTCTGTTGGGAGACAAAAACAAATACAGGCAGAGAATTCCCAGGGGTTGAGGGCCAGGTAATCCTTTCAGAATGACTCTCACCTGATACTCCCTGACTAAGGTGGGACTCTGAAAAAAACCGAAATTCTCTCTCTCTCTTCTCTTCTTTGTTTTCCCTATTCCTTCTTGCTTAAAAAATAGTCACCACCCAATCCCAAACATTTTCCATCTCTGGCAGGTAACTCCCGCGTGTACTTTCTTTTGTGAGCTACTCTCCTCAAAGAAAAACAAGTGACAATCAGAGATTTAGAAAGCATCAGATTCGGTGACCTGGGAAAATTTAAGGAACTATTATAAAACAAAAACAAAACAAAAGGAAAATGTTTGTCTTACCTTCACCAGGAAGCAAGCAACTGAGTCTCTGAAAACTCCACACAACCATGGTGATTATTTTTCCAGTTCTCCCACAAAAATAGGGGCATGGGAGATGAGAAATGAAGAATGATAGCCTGGAATCTAGTGTGTGAGTTCGGTTTCCTGGTAGAGGCTCAAGCCGTCCTAGCGGTCCATCTGTTTCCGGCTCACTTTCTTTGTGCTTCAACAAGAGGCAATACACTTCCTCAAAGGAGTCCTAACCCACAGCAATTAAACAGTGGTTCTCAACATTTGGGTCTTCAGATAATCTGCATATCAAATCTTTACATTATGATTCATAACAATAGCAAAAATACAGTTTTATGTTTGGGGTCAGCACAACATAAGGAACTGTATGATGGGGTTGAAGCGTTAGGGAGGTTGGGAACCATTGCCTTAAATAAACTCCATGGCTCTAGACTGAAGAGGGACATCACGGAGAGGCCAGGCTTTGCTTCTGGTTTCTCAGAATTTCCAGTTTTATGTTAAGGTTGAATACCTAGTTTTTCTGCTTTATTTTATTTAGTGAGTCCTTTACTGGAAAGTCCTTCTCTTTCTGTCTTCTCTCTCTTTCTTTCTTTCTTTCTTTCTTTCTTTCTTTCTTTCTTTCTTTCTTTCTTCCAAGATTGACATTCTCTTCCTATAGAGAAAACTCTATTTTCTCTAAAATTTTAATGAAAAAGGGCCAGAGAGAAGATGCGAGTTCAGATTCCCAGTACCCATGTGAAAAACCAGGTCTCGTGACATGGGCCTGTAGTCCTTATAGTGGGTAAATAGATACAGGAGAAGTCCTGGGAGGTTTCTGGCTATGCACACTCCCACAGATGTATTTCTCCAAACCTGGAACTCCCCAGTTTCCCTAGGGTGGCAGACCAGTGAGCCTCAGAGACCCTCTTGCCTCAGCCTCGCCAGCACTAGGATTGCAGGCACACCCCACCCTGCTTCTGCATGAGTTCGCATGCTAGCACAGCGACCTATTTACTGAACTTTCTTCCCTGCCCTCAAATGCATTGTTTTCACATGTATGCATATGTGGGGTATGTGTGTGTATGTGTGCTCATGTATATCCAAGTACATGTGGGTGTGGAGACCCAATGCTGATGTGGGGTGCCCTTGACTGATCTTCTCTTCGTTATTTGAGCCAGGGTCTCTTGTTGATCTGGAGCTCTCCATTTCTGGCTACCCTGAGAGTTACAGGAAGCTGCCATATCTACTTGGCTTTTCATGCACATTAGGAGATCTGAACTTCTGTTCTCACACTTATATGACAAGCACTTTACCCACTGAGCCATTTATACAGCTCTTTCTTCTGCCATTTCTTCAGGTATTCTTAAGGCTACCTTTTGAATAATAGCAGAGTAGCCATCACCTGTTCTGTGCAACTGGGGCACCTGGAATGGTGCTGACATGTGTTGATTTTCTCTGTGTTGCTTTCCAGTATAATGCTCCTCTCTCTCTCTCTCTCTCTCTCTCTCTCTCTCTCTCTCTCTCTCTCTCTCTCTCTCTACCTCCATCCCTTCCTCTCTTCCTCTCTCTCTCTCTTTCTCCCCTCTTTCGTCCCTCCCTCCTCCTTCCCCATGTGTAGGCACACATATGGCATGCTTTCTTTTTTTATAAACATGATTTTGTGTGTGTGTGTGTGTGTGTGTGTGTGTGTGTGTGTGCTTGAGGCAGACTCTCTCTGTGTAGCCCTGGTTATCCTGGAACTTACTCTATAAACCAAGCAGGCGTCAATTTTACAGAGATTGGCTTGCCTTTGTCTCCCAAGTGCTTGGTTTAAAGATGTGCACCACCACCACCAGACTGAATTTTTTTCTTAATGTCAAGGTTTCTACGTGTTTTCATGGCTGTCCTAGACCTCACTATGTAGACCAGATTGGCCTCATACTCAGAGATGTGCTTGCCTCTGTTTTTCAAGTGCTAGGATTAAAGGTATGCACCACCATGCCTCGCATAAACACGAGTTTTTAAAAAAGATTTTACTTATTTTATGTATGAGTGATCTATCATCATGTACACTTTCTTTGCCAGAAGAGGGCATCAAATCTCATTATAGATGGCTGTGAACCACCATGTGGTTGCTGGGAATTAAATTCAAGACCTCTGCAAGAGCAGCCAGTGTTCTTAACCACTGAGTCACCTCTCCAGCCCCAAACATGAATATTTCTGAAAACAGTTCCTCACTATGTAGCCTTGGCTAGCCCGAAACTCACTTTCTAACCAGGCCGCACTTTAAAAAGACTAACTTTACTGTTATGGACTGAATTGGTTTCTTTTGGAATTGGTAGATTAAATACAGTTTATTCTTAGGACACTTGACAAGAGAACAAGTGTATTCTTTTGAAATAGATGACCCCCACACGTGAGACTCCTGTGTGTTTAGCTGTTGCAAGTCAACAGAGAAGCCCAGGTGGCTAAGTTCTGCCAGAATGAGATAGAAAACTTACCTAAATTGTGGCTGATGCTATACCCTTAAGCTAGGTGGGAAACTGCAAATATCTTAAGACAGGCCTTTCAGTGTATTGTTTAAAGGTTGAAAACTGGAACCAATGCTCAATTATTGAGCATATACTGCATGCAAGACGTTGTACAAATATGAGCTTAGAAGAGAGGTGGTCTCCAGGAAGACACCGCACTGTGCTAAACATACGCTTTCTTGGCTTTGCTTTTCCCTTTCTGAGAGAGTTTCTAAGTGCACCTTGCTCAGTAAATAAAAACAGAATTCCATCAGAGAAACACATTCAAATCCATCGAAACTGGGGACCTATTTGCATGAGAAATATGTCCATGCTCAGACCCATGTGTATTTCAGTCTATCGTGAAATAGGCATGATTTTCTATAGAGCCCATTCCCTTTGCTTCAGTATCCCGACTTGCCGAAGTTTAAAGTCAAGAAGTCTGCCCCCAAAACTCATTCCTGAGTGGAGGTTTCCAGGCTCATGCAACAGCAGCAGCAACAACAACTATCTCGCCTACTTCCCTTGGGGGGAATCTTCTGCCAAAGCTTCCTACTCCCAGCTTGTCAGCTCTCTGCACAGCCCTTCCCTAGGCTGTCATCCAGCCAAGTCAAAACAAAGGCAACCAACACTTACAGGTGCCAAAGGGTTGACTAAAACTTGCAAATGCATTATGCATGTGATCCACATTAACACCTAATGAGGAAGGTTCTGCTCTTGGTATGTGAGGAGAGAGGGACTCCAGGCTTACACAGGTGGCAAGACCCAGATCCCACCGCTGACCTGCAGCCCCCCAGCGCTGTTGACCCTCCATGCTAGACTGCTACAGATCCCACCGCTGAGCTGCAGCCCCCCAGCGCTGTTGGCCCTCCATGCTAGACTGCTCCAGACCCCACCGCTGAGCTGCAGCCCCCAGCGCTGTTGGCCCTCCATGCTAGACTGCTTGCTCCAGACCCCACCGCTGAGCTGCAGAGCCCCCCGCGCTGTTGGCCCTCCATGCTAGACTGCTCCAGACCCCACCGCTGACCTGCAGCCCCCCGCGCTGTTGGCCCTCCATGCTAGACTGCTCCAGACCCCACCGCTGACCTGCAGCCCCCAGCGCTGTTGGTCCTCCATGCTAGACTGCTACAGATGCCACCGCTGAGCTGCAGCCCCCCAGCGCTGTTGGCCCTCCATGCTAGACTGCTCCAGACCCCACCGCTGACCTGCAGCCCCCAGCGCTGTTGGCCCTCCATGCTAGACTGCTCCAGACCCCACCGCTGACCTGCAGCCCCCCGCGCTGTTGGCCCTCCATGCTAGACTGCTCCAGACCCCACCGCTGACCTGCAGCCCCCAGCGCTGTTGGTCCTCCATGCTAGACTGCTACAGATGCCACCGCTGAGCTGCAGCCCCCCAGCGCTGTTGGCCCTCCATGCTAGACTGCTCCAGACCCCACCGCTGACCTGCAGCCCCCAGCGCTGTTGGTCCTCCATGCTAGACTGCTACAGATGCCACCGCTGAGCTGCAGCCCCCCAGCTCTGTTGGCCCTCCATGCTAGACTGCTCCAGATCCCACCGCTGAGCTGCAGCCCGCCAGCTCTGTTGGCCCTCCATGCTAGACTGCTCCAGACCCCACCGCTGAGCTGCAGCCCCCAGCGCTGTTGGCCCTCCGTGCTAGACTGCTCCAAGATCGCAAGTGGTCCGAAAGATTTCCCTGTGCACTGGGAGGGTCACATTTTCTCACTCTACTTTCCTCACCTTTTTCTATGTTTCGAAGTTTTAAAAGCCTAGAGAACGCTTCACTCCAATAGCACACTGGAGAGGAGGAGAGCTTCAAGTGTCTGATTCTATTTGTACTGCTTAACATTCGCTCTGTCTTGTTTAAATTGTCCTGCTTCACCCTTGTAGGTGGTTTTTGCGTGTTGGTAGTCCTGAGTTTCAGATTCCTGATCTCACCTATACTATACAAGCATGGTCCCCTGAGCTACACCACCAACCTTGATTGTGTTTTTATTCACACATGCATGTGGGGGCACAGGGAAACAGAGACACCAGAGGTCAATAGCACAAGTCTTTTGTTCCATCTTGTTATTTGAGACAGGATCTGCCCTTGAACCTGGGACTCACTGATGAGCAGTACCTACTTGCCAGTGAGTTCCAGGGATCTGCCTGTCTCTGTACCCAGCAAGCTATAGAGTTTTAAAGACACATGCCACCATGCCTGGCTTTTATGAGGATGCTCAAAATCCGAGCTCGGGTTCTTTATCAACTGGACTATCTCCTCAGCTCCCTAATGATTTTTTTTTTATTTAATGATTTTTATACTTATCAAAATAAGGCATGTCTGTGGATTAAAATCCATGCTGTAACACAAAACAATTGATAAGAGTCTGAAATTCCCAGGTTTTCTGTACTTACTTCCACAGAGGCGGTTACTTGCATGTTTAAGTACTATGCGCTTTCTTTTACTTGTGGTTCTTAGACTTTTATAGTGGCTCATAAGATCAAGCGCGCGCGCGCACACACACACACACACACACACACGTATATGACATGAAAGTAAAAATAAAACATCTAGGGAAAGAAGAGGACTGATGAGAGGGGCCAGGGTTAAGAAGAGAGGAGTCGGGAGAAGGGAGAATGAGACACTTTTGACACGCAATACAAACTTGTAACAAAAGTTCAAAAAGTAAAGTTCTGCACTAAAGAAGCCGATGTGATGGGTGGCACTCCATGAAGCTGTTCTCTGAGTGGCATTCCTGCAAACAGGAAGCAATACTGACCGGCCCCTGATGAAACTGTGTCGTATTACAAACACTACGCAGAGTCCCACTGTTAGGAAAAATCCTCTAGTAGCTTTTTGGGATAGAAAGCAAGAGCCTGGGGATGTAAGGAGGAGGCCCTACTCAGTAGGACAGGAAGTTCTCTTAATGTAATAAAGGCTATTTTGTGCATTCAGAAACTGCAAGATTGTTTAACAAGAGGCTGAAGAGATGGCTCTTGCAGAGACCCTCTTTTGTTTTGGAACCTCAGCACCCGCATGGCAACTTACACCTACCTATCATTCTAGCTGCAGGAGGTCCTTGGGGACCACACATGCTGCACACACATTCCTGCAGGCAAAACATTCATACTCGTAAAATTAAAATATATAAATGACTAAAATAAAGAAGATGGTCTAGCAGTTATAAATACTAGGCCTGCAAAGTCCTGATCTTAGGTAGAGGCCCAGAAACCCAAGGTTGAAAGAGACAACCAAGTCAAGAGAGTTGTTCTCTGACATTAGAGCCATGGCGTGCATGCGCCTCCACACGAAAATGCACACATGCTTGCACACACACCAATAATAATAAAAATTAAAAAAAAACCCATGGTTTCTTAAAGGTTCATTTGAAGGTGTCTTTCTTGCTTTTCAGTGAAAACCTCATTGTCTTGGTCTCATCCCCTCCCCCATGCCAGCCATTCTCTCCAAGTCCTCTATGATGAGAGCAGGTGCCAGAGGGATGCTGGGGAGGACAGCATCACCTTTGGGATCAACAGAGCAACATGCGAGCAAGGAACAGCCAGAACGCGAAGCCCCAAGAGCAGCTCTGCAAGCACACATACCTTGGAATCAGAGGAATTTGCACGAGCACCCAGGTTTCAGAGGACAGGGTAGCCTGGCTGTCACGGAGATGGAATTCTTCCATGGGGTGTGCACTCACCCTCTGTGAGAGCTCACAGTTCTCCTGAGGTCACTTATTCCATGCATGAAAAGTTTAGTTTCGTCAGTTTCTTGACTAAATGGGAATTGAACCATTGTCAATTTTTAATAGTCTATCACTTTTGATTCTTTAATCCTTTGGTTGTTGTTGTTACCACTGCGGGGTGGTAATGGTCACTTCTTTGTTAAGGCTTTCCTTGAATCAATCTCTCTCTCCTAAAAATGACCTGGGGCTCCTTGCACACAAACATCGAAACCAAACACTCATATTATCACTGTGTTCCTAACCCTAGAGACACTTAGCATGGGCGTGGGTTTGCATAACAGGGAAACTGTTATTGACCTGGTACAAATGCTAATTAAAATGTTGAAAAAAATTCAGGGATAATTCTGCAATAATGGCAAGGTGTGTGTGTGTGTGTGTGTGTGTGTGTGTGTGTGTAAAATACAAGGATGGACATGTGCATAAGTATGTGCTTCTATAGCCTGTAAGTCATGGATTATTTGGCAGTTGACACAAAGTTCAGTCTAAAAACAATAAGGAAAAAACAGCTTGTATTGAATGCATAGAGAAAATTGTTCCTTGTTTCATGTAAGGAGGTGACTCACTGTGTACTGAGGCATAAGGTACCTAGCTTTCCTGTTCCATCTTCCACCTTTAGAATGGGGACTGGGACACTTGACAATATCACTAGTTAAAGGATATTCCAAAGTCTGAGACTCACAGAGTCAACATTGTATAAAAATAAGCACTTGACACTTCCTAGGGTCCTTTTATTCTAGGATGCTCATCTGTAAAAGAAAAGCAAAATTAGGCTTAACAGACAAAATGAGAAACTCAAATTACATGAACATGAGGAATTTTGAATGGGAGAAGGAGGCGAAGATAAGGAAAAAACTAAAGACCAATGTTCTTCAGGATAGCGTCAATAAACCTTGCTTTTAAAAAGTATTTTCCAGGAAACTGCAAGAGCGACATTCCAGCTTCCGCCGCTTAGATTCCCCTGAAATTCCTGTCTGCAGACAGCGGTGTGGTGAGGCAGTTCATCTCTGAAGGAACATGGGCTCACAATTAAGGTATAAACACATAAAACACCTCACTGTCTCTTTCTTATCTTTGCCAGTCCCTGTTAACAGAATGTATGGCAGTACAGAAAAAAATCTTTTTCTTTTTTGTCCCTTTGAATCATTTTTTTTTTATTGTAGGAAACAGAAGTTTCTGGTGCCCTTGTGCTCTGATCCAATTAGACACTTTTGCTTGCTCACTGTCAAAACGAGGAAGCTGCTTAGCCACAAATTCTCTACAGGAAGATTCAGAAGAAAAAGGAATTGCAGTTAATCCTTTCCCAGGTCACACCTAAAACAGGTCTCTGCTAATAGGGAAGTTAGTTTTATTTCAAATATAAACACGCATTTTACAACGTGTTCAAGGGATCAACCCAGAGAAGTGTAGAGTCAGAAGGCCAACTCCACATTAAAAGATCAAGAGCCTGGAAGACGCCTTAGTGGGCCAAGCAGGGTTCCTGTGGCCATGCTTGGTGATTTGAATTCTTTCTCCAGAATGCACGAGGTGGAAGAGCAGCGCCATTTCTCCCTTAACTCTCTTACAAGTTGTCTCCCTTGCATGTGTGCACCCCACTCTGATAAATTAAACAAACAAGCAAATAAATAAGTAGCAATTAAAAAAAATCAAGTTGGTGGTTGGAGAGGTGACTCAGCGGTTGAAAGTACTTTGCTGCTCTTCCGGGAGGACCCAGGCTCAGTTCCCAGCACCCACATTGCAGTTTGCAGCAGAGGATCTAGTCCCCTCTGTGGGCCTCCATAGGTACTGTATGTATGTGGTGTACAGCTATACATGCAGGGGAAACGCCCATGAACAGTAAATAAAAATAAACCTAAAAAAAAAATCAGGTAGAAAATACTGTTTTCAATATTGTGATAGTTTGCTTGAGAATTTCTGTAACAGTCCTGGGAACTCAAACAGGTAAACTGCCATTCTGGCTGTTTTGTGGGAACATGCATAAGAGACATTTACTACCTTCTGGAAAAACCTTGAAAGATTTGATAGTCTAGTGTGTGGAATAAAGCTTTCAAAGGGAGATTTATGTAGCAAGCAGCAATTCTCAAACCTGAGACTATTTTGGTAGTGCAAAATAATATGTCTGTTTTAAGGAAATCAAGCTGGATATTGCTGGCAGAAAACAAAATTTCCCTTGAAGCTCTGTGAAAACTGCCTGCAAGGGTAAATCAACATCTTAAAGTCTGCATACCAAGTTTAGTTCTTGGTGTGTGTGTGTGTGTGTGTGGTCTGTGTTCAGGCACACACATGCTGAGGTCAGAGGAGGGCATCTTGGGTCCTGCTGTATCACTTTATACCTTAGTCCCATGAGATAGAGTCTCTCATCGAGCCTGGAGCTAGTCTGGAATCCAGGAAAACCTAGCTATCTTCCTGTCTTCACCTTCGAGGGTCTTTGAGGGTGCTGAGATCACAGCTGCCTAGGTTTGAATGAGGGTGCAGGAGTCTGAACTCGGGCTGTTGTACTTTGAAGCAAGCAAGCGTTCTTACACATTGAATGATCTCTCCAAATCAGGGCTCCTGTTTCCTTTACTCCTAGTCACCCGTAAGGCTAATATGTAATATGTATTCTGATTGACATGTATATACTGCTTGAAAAGTGAGCGTGTGTCCTGACGGTGCAGTCCTATGTGCAGGGCAGGTGGTGAGACCAAAGACGAGGCTCCAAGTGGCATTTCACAGAGGACGGAAGTCTGTGAGTACCAGCATCCATGATCTGAGAACCCTGTTACCTACACTTAGGCAATGCCCATTTCTGTTTCCAAAGGACACAGGAGCTTGAGCGAAGTCCCCATCAGGAACCCACTTCATTCTCTTAGTGCAGAATCTTCCCGATTTCCATGTAGCCCTCTTTTCCTTCAGCACTTTTCAGTCTGGACGCAAGCTTTGTCCTGTCCTGTGCACCAACTCCACTGGCCTTCAGGGTAAGTTCATAGTTGTGGGTCTATTCTGCTGTGAGGAGGATCTTAGCAAGGGAGTTTGTTCCTGTCTTCCAGGTGTACCCTTTCTGTGAGAACTTCTGGCCCTACCTGTGCAATGGAATTTCCCAAGCTCTAGATCATCAACAGACAATTTTAGAAGAAGCCTGGTTAGCCCTGCAAAGCAACTTCAGAGAACTGTAATTACTGCCAACTGTGGGAATATTCAGAAAAACATATTGATAAGTCAAGTGACTTATCAGGAGATCCCAGCAATCATTTAAGTAACTGGCCCTTAAAAATGCAGAAGAGAAACACACAGACTATCTAAGGAGGAAAAAAAGAGATAGTAAGCAAAGCAAGGAAGGAAACTAGATATTTTCTCTAAGATTAGGCCTCTAGAAGAGACGAGAAATACGAAGGGAGGTATCATGAGGCAGGAAGATTGCAAATGAAACTGGCCGTTCCGTAGCTTTAGTCATCTTCTCCAGAACTACAATTCGAGAACATTTCTTCCCACTGCACGGATCTTTCCCTTCTGTTGACTTGTGTCTTCCTTGACAACCAAGCAGACAGCACCCTGGCACAGGCGGTTGATACAGTCGGCATGATGCAGCCCATCCATCACATTGAACACACCCCATGGCAACCAGCAGTCTGATTCAAGGCAGGATAAGGAGAGTTCAGCGCACAATGTGCTGTTTAGGGAGGTGGTCTGGAAGCATTAACCACACAGTGTTGGCCGAACCTTTGCTGTGAGTGTGTCAGTGGTATCTCAAGGACATGAAAAACCAGATTTACGGTCTTCCAATTCAAGATTAATTTTTTTGTATTTCTAAAGTATTTACTATTGTATAGTAGACAAATATTATCCTTGTTTTTCTGCTGTAGAAACTGAAATGTCGAAAGGTTAAGCAACACTCACAAAGCTACGTGGTGACTCATTTTCTGAATCAGGAAATAAATTGGTGACCCTGATTCCCTTTTCCCTGGTTTGACCAGCCAAGAAATCATTTAACACTTTTTACAAAAGTGTTTTTCTTTATTGCCTCGTACTAGGCACTGAACAGATTTTCTTCTGAGGCATAAAAACCGTAAAATGTGGTATGGGTTGAGGAACAGTAGAATTTAGTCAAAAATGTTAATTCTTCATGTAGTTGTATGAACCACCGATTGAATACAGAAGCCAACATTTTCGGTCTCAATTTATATTACGCATACCTTGAAAATATGCACATCATGTCTCTTTACCTCCAGAAATATAGGAATGCTTATCCCCATCATAGATTTCAGAAGAAAGTTTTATAATTGTATTCTGTTATGTGCTTTGAGTTTCATGGCTTGAATTTCAAATGTAAGAATGGTGATACTAGCTTCCTTTATCAGAGAACTTTGTGAACAGTTTTGAAGACGTTTTGCTATTTCTATTTTAAATTTCATTATAAAAATTAGCAAATATAGCCGGGCGATGGTGGCGCACGCCTTTAATCCCAGCACTCGGGAGGCAGAGGCAGGCGGATCTCTGTGAGTTCGAGACCAGCCTGGTCTACAGAGCTAGTTCCAGGACAGGCTCCAAAGCCACAGAGAAACCCTGTCTCGAAAAACCAAAAAAAAAAAAAAATTAGCAAATATAGAAGCATCACACAGCAAAATTAACCAGACCCCCAGACTGCACAACAAAATGAACTATACAGTGAGAATATCCATTCCAAACAGTTGTGATGCCTCACACTGGGTTTTAGACTTTTGCTAGCAGAAGTACTTAAATGCACTCACAATAAACCATGAATTTTTGAATACCTGTGATTTTATTGATAAAAATATCCCAGAAGAAAATTTTAAGGGCTAGAGAGAAAGCTCATTAGGTTAATCATCTGCTACTCAAGTATGAGGTCCTGAGTTCAAATCCAAGCACCCATGCAAATGCTAAGTGGGTAGAGCAGTCCCTTTGTAATCCCAGTGATCTGGAGACATGGGATTTCTTAGGCAAGATACCTAGCTGGACTAGCTTGATTAGAAGGCTCAGTGCTCAAGTGACAGACGCCTTCTCAAGCATGTCAGAAAAGAACAATTTAGTCCTAAGTACTTGTGTGGTGCCATACCCAGCGTTTGTGACAGTCTCTTTGGCACTCTTAGTGTGGGAGCAAACATGACCATGTCAGCCAACCCTGTCCCTTAAAGTTTATGGGATATGACTCCTTAATCCTTCTACTACCTGCTCCACATTTTCCATCAGCACCATCTTTAGCTACATCCCCTTTTGATGTAGGTGGGTCTTGTATCTATCTGTTGCTTTCATTGGTTAATTAATAAAGAAACTGCTTGGCCTTTGATAGGCCAGCCCTTAGATGGGTGGACTGGACAGAACAGAATTTTGGGAGAATGAAAGCTGAGTCAGGCAGATGCCATGTCTCTCCTCTCCAAGATGGATGCAGGTTAAGATCCTTCCCAATAAGGCACCACCTCGTGGTGCTACACAGATTATTAGAAATGGGTTAATCAAGATGTGAGAGTTAGCCAGTAAGAGGCTGAAACTAATGGGCCAAGCAGTGTTTAAAAGAATACAGTTTCCTTGTAATTATTTCAGGTGTAAAGCTAGCCGGCTGGCAGGACATAGCCCGCCACTCCTTTTATACCCTTTAAAGCCTTTGTCAGAACTTGAGCCTGGTTCATCAATATAACAGGAATTTTGCTTTCTGTGGCCTTTGGCTCTTAAAGGGAATTTCTTAGCTAATGGGGAAGAATAACAAAGTAACAAAATATAACACAAGATTTAATAACTGTTTACTAGAGGGCAGCCTGTCATAGTCCACGCACCAGTTGGAAGACTCTATACTGTGGGCCTCCCAAGCTTACTCCCTCTCCTAAGACTCCTAGTATTTCAGTCTCTGCCCTGTTCTATGTGGAGATACTGCCAAGTAAACCACCACAGAAGCCTCCTGCCTGGACCTGGACCTAGTAGTTCTCCGTACTAGTCAGTGACGACTCTAAAGTACTCAGTCTGCCTCGGTTGTACTAGAGAGGAATCAGAATCACTGTTTGTGTCAGTTGAGAACAGCATCACATGTAAGCCGAACAGTATTTCAAGGAGACAGTGCCCAGAAACAGAATAACATAGGAAATGCCCAACTGCTGAGTTTGCCACCCCTGATCCTTTCACCACTAGGCTGCTGCTTCTTTAGCTGAACCTCAGGTTTGTAGATTTAGGCTTTGGGATGAGTGGTCTTTGCTAGTTGGTGTTAATATCTTACTTTAAAGATGAATTAACAGAGAAGTCCCAAAAGGCACATGAAAAAATTTTTCTAGACTACGTGAGTACAAACTGGTAGATCTTGAACTGGAAACCCTTTACCTTTAAAAGAGGAGGCTGTCTGTGTTTGGGAGTTGTACCGCATCCCTGAAAGATGCTACCTATATGACACACTGAGCAGTCAGGTGGCAAGAGTTCCCATGTTACTTCCCCCCAACAAGCCACACTCCCCTGATCATTAAGTTAGGGACTATCTTCAGCGATAATCAGTTGTAAAAATAAACGAACTAGCTTATTAATTAACTGGGCACCAGCTCCTTTCAAAAGACATTGGAGATGAAAAGAAAAGTAGCATACCAAGCGCAATTTGTATGTCAAAACACAGAACCTCATTAACAAAGAAAACCAGTATGTTAATATCATCTTGCTGTCTCTTCATATGCTGTTTCCCAAAGAGGAGGAAAATGTCATATACTGACAATTCTCACCGATTGTCAGACTGGCTGCAAATCCTAAGCCAGCGGTCCTAGGGGAAATGGAAAGCTAGGCTCCTATGACTCTATCCTGCCGCTGAGGAAGACCTAGACTTCTCTGAGGTGTGTTTCTGTGTAAGGTGTATTATTATAGTTGATTCATCATCCTCGCTCTTCTGGCCGGCGGCACTATCACTCTGTGTGAACAAAGCTCATCGAATCGGTGGACTTTCTCCTTGACGCACATCATCGGTGTCATGCACATAGGAACCTTAGGCAGAACTTCAAAACTCAGCCCAGGGTTGATTTTAAACAGTGAAGCACACATTTTATTTAAAAAAAAGAAGAAGAAGAAGAAGAAGGTTGGGGAGGGGCTTGTTTATAGTATGAGAGCTAAACGAGGAGGCGGGGCATGTCTGTACTCTACCTTGCTCTGCTGGTACTTCAAACTTGTAGCCTTTGTGCATGTCTAGGAGTGATTGCAAGATGTCCTAAGTACTGACTTGGAAATTATAGATAAATTTTAGTGAACAGATGAGTTCGCAAATATGGAATCGTCGAACTAGAGAATCAGTAGGGCTGGGGAGCTAGTTCAGCAGGTAAAAGTGCTCGCTTCACAGACATGAGAACCTGAGTTCAAATCTCCAGCACCTGTATAAAACAGTTGGGCATGGCTGTGAATGCCTGTAAACTGAACATTGCAGAGAGTAGAGAGTTGAGTCCTGAAACCTTCCTAGCCAGCCAGTCTAGCCAAAGCAGCAGGCTTCTGGTTGAGTGACAGGTGCCATCTCAAGGCAATGAACTGGAGTTAAATAAAGAAAAGAAAAAGATTTAGTATCCTCTGCAGCTTCTGCCTGTGCTCCCAGGGGCAAGAACCTGTATAGTCACATGCTATACATGAGGGTTTGGGGGGAAGAAAAAAATCAATACATAATATATAAATTTAAAAAATCATGAAATCTTAACCATGTGACCAATTCTATCCCAGCCCACCTCTATCCTAGCCCAACTCTATTCCAGCCCATCTCTCTCCTACCCCACCTCTATCCCTAACCACACTGGGAAGTCAGTAGACTCTGTTTTTATCCTGGGAAGCTCAGCGACCAGTTATTAGCACACTCATCAACTTAGACTCAAAGCCATACCATTTCAAAGCCGCTGAGGCATTTTCAATGATAGTTCTGAGGCTAAGTCAATTGAAGCAGAAGAAATTGAAAATTACTGTGTCACAAAATTAAATCAGTCCGAGGGATAACAACTTAAAATAAATGTTAGTAATAGCATATGATTGTAGGTCCAAAATTGGAAAAGAGTACAAATTGGAAGATGCTTTTGCACGTATGCCAGATTTTCATTGCAGCATAACCGTTGCTGTAATATCCTCCTACTAACTTTTTCATACGAAGTGCTATAATCCCACGCAGTCCACATGATGCTCTGCGCTATTAAGTGAAGTGACAGAAAAATAAGTGAGAGAACAGCAGGGTTATAGTTCTCGATGGCTCGGAATCCATACCTAGAAAACAAGTGCTACAAATCACACGATGCAGGAATTTGGAGCCAAGTGTCAGGGAGCTGATAAACGGTAGGCTTCATGATAATGCTTATTACATTCCATCAAAAATCCATGAAAATGATGGCCGCAGGATGCCATGTATTGGGGGTGTTTTATAGTTTGCTTGATTTTTTTGGGATGAGCTTAAGTTTCAAAAGATACAAATAGAAATGTGCATTTATGAGTATAGGAAAGTGATATTATTAATATTATTGTATAGGTGGAGCTGATTATCCTGCAGGCAAAAAAAATGTTCGACATAGTTCAGAATACCAGCAGGGTTGTGGACCCCTCTGAGTTTCAGAAGACCTAACAGATCTGGCTATGCCCAAACCTGTGAAGTCTGAAGTTCAAGGAAATTAATTCCATGTATAGCAAAGCCATCTCTCTCAAAATTTTCTAACCAATGAACATTGCGTGGGAAATTGGTTCCATATGGTTTCAAGTCATTTATGCAACTTGAATAATTAAAATATTCGTTGGTAAGAGCCGCCTGGTGTCTTTAAAGTCAGGAAATTATCTTATGCCAAAAGTAGACAAACTCAAAAACCCAAAGGTCAAGTTAAGTTTGAAATTTCACATTCCAAAATGTAATTACTCTAACATAAATTGCTCGATATTCTCCTCTTATCACAGAGTAGAGAAATGAGAAGCCCCTTTATTCTATTACAGGGTTAGTTATTTGTTTTCAAGCTTGAAAAGGGTTTGCTTATACATCGTTCTTTGGCTAAATCTACAGCAGAGTATTATTGGAGAAGAGCCTTGCATAGTGATGGCATTTTCAATAAAAATCCTGTCAGCTGTTTGCAGAATAATAAATACATTTTGTTTCAATGTATCTAAATATTTTTGCTAGGAGTTGTAATTATAATTCCCATTTTGTAGATTTATGAATCAAGGACTTCATATATCAGGTAGCCTGAGAAAGCATATTCTAACTGAATAAGTTGCCTGTAATATTTTGGACATGGTTACTGTTTAACAGGCATTAATTAAGAAGGTAAACAATAACTTTAGTCCAGTGAAAAATTACACAAAACCACAGTTAATCTATTTACTTCTGGAAAGAGAGATTTGAGTAAAAGGTAGAAGTGAGGACAAGTGAAGTTGACAGTGTTTCCTGCACATGGGTAAATTTGAGCTGAAAAATCTGTGTTCAAATTCTGACTCCCCCACTTAACAGCTAGATCTGTGACCTTAGGTGAGTCACTTGATCTTATTCTCCACTGCTTTGTCTCTAAAGCATTTTATATATTGGAAAATGGGCGTGGGGAGATGCCTTGGTTGCCTCGCAAGCATGTAACCTGAAATACATCACCAGAGCCACTGGGAAATGGACTGGTGTGTTGGAGAACACTTGTTATCCCAGCACTGGTGGGGCAGAGACTCACAGGGCCCTGGGTCCATCCTAGTCTCTCCAGGAGAAGGTGTGACCTTGATGCAGAAAAAAAATATGAATAATGCTTGAGGAATGATGCTCAAGGCTGTCTTCTGGCTTCCACATGCAGGAGCACGCACAGAGACTGATAAGTAAGGAGATGGAGAGGTGGCTCAGTGGTTAAGAGCATTGGTTACTCTTCTGGAGGACCCAGGTTCAATTCTCAACACCCACATGGCTGCTCACAACTATCTGTAATTCTAGTTCCACGGGATCTGACAACCATGGAAAACATCAACATACATAAAATAAAAACAAATTAAAAAGTACTATATAAATATTATATATACTATATATTAAATATATAATATTATATATAATATTATAATTAATTATAATAATAATAATGAGAATAGTATAGAAAAATAACTTATCTCCACCTATAGTGAAACTGGAAATGAATGAGTCTATCTTGCCATTTATTTTATTTCTTTAATATTAAAGTCAATGTTTTCTTCATCTTCATTATGAAATGCAATTTTACAGAACATAAAACCATTCTGAAAATTATTTTTAGAATACACAAACATCTCTATTTCCCCATCTTTGCACTATATTTGAAAAGAAAAACCAAAGAATCCTTGCTTTGCCTTATTCATTTTAGAGTTAAAAACTCTTTTTAATTTGTTGGAAAGCTAAGGAAGTTGACAAGATGCACCATGTCATTTCCTATACAGAGCTCCTTCAAGACGAAAAGGATATTTGGGGAGGAAGGAAGAAAACAAAACCTTTGGGCTGGAAACAAGCTGATACCTGCCAGAACAATCCATGGCGATCACCCTTTGCTGTGAATATTGTACTTATGCTATAATTACAATAGATAGACAGTTAGTTTTCCTCTTGGAGATGTTTCTAGGAAAATAGAAAGGAAACACTGAATGGGTTTTAGCATAGAAATGCCCAGAGTAGCTAAAGATATCCATGCATTCTCCCCTCCCCTGAATGTGATGTCTGGCGCATTAGAATTGGCAATTTTGAATATGCTGGGTCTTTCATGTGCTTTCCTGCCCTCTCAATGCGATATTCCGCCCTCTCCATGACATGACACAGTGCAATGGCTGTGCTAAATCTTGTGTCCGTGAAACGGAATCCCTTTTCTCTCAACTGAAGAATGTTACCCTTTCCCCCAGGTGAGAAGGCTGCTGTTCTGTTTTTTGCCCTTCCCCCTTCTTCAAAAATACTGAGTTCCATTGTGTTTACCCAGAAACCAGGCTTTGTGGCAATTAAGAGATTCCAAAGTGGCAGAGGCTAATGTACCAGTAGAGCTGGATTCCAGCTTTCCATGGTAACACCCAACTTCCCTTCCTTAACCACCTCCTTCGAGTCAGCCAGACAATTCTAATCCTACCTCTGTGGTTACTCTGAAAGTCATCCAGTTTGGTTATCAGAATGAATCTGTCTTAAGCAAATATTTGCCTCAGTCTGTTTTACTCTTTCGGGGAGAGAGCAAAGGAAAGGCTGGATTCACTTAATCCCTTTTGATCACACATTATGGACGAGAGAGAATGCAGTCAGGGTTACCCACACTGGGGCCCAGCCTGCAAGGAACCTGACACTTCATTGCCTCAATGATCTATGATCCTAGACCTCAAGGGCCTTGATGGGCTACTCATCACCAGGGTGACTATCACATCTTCTTGCCACTCAGTACATATCCCTTCCTCTGCATGGCAGAAATCCAGGAACATTCCATGAGGGTTGCAACATTTTCTTTTTTACAATAATAGGCCTTACCTTTTTCTTGGTTCCATGAACTCTTTAAATGTCAAAGTGATTCACACGGGAGGAACTGATCCTACACTCCTCACTGAAAAGCTCAGAGGTTCAGGATCTCCCATGAAGTGGAGTGAGGTTTATCTGTTGGATGATCAGGCAGCGGGTGTTTATCTTGGGCTCACACAGGCCTGCACACAGCCGGCTGGGCTGCTGGAGGAAAGGAAACGGAGAATATACCGTAACGGAAGACTTTCTATAACCCCTAACATTTCTCCCCACTTCGGGTCCTCCGGTGATGACGAGGAGTATTCTAAGGAAGCCTTTCCCCAAATTTAACTCTAGCCCCCACAAACATCAACATGCAAAGGTCCAGCCCTTTCTTTGTTTCACATCAAACTCTGAACTAAGCTACCTTCCAGCTAAAGACCAGGTCAGAACAAAGGAATCTGTACACCTCTGAAAAAAAAAAAAAAAAAAGAGGCCAGACCTTGACCCTTGAGAAAAAAAAAAAAAACCATACCGAACAGTTTAAATTCACTCAGAACTATGTACTGAGTTGCTTATCTGATATCTACTAGACCAGGAGACCGCTCCTTCCCTTCCTGCGTATGTCCCACCCACACCTGCCCAGTCAGGGGTGACAGACCTCTAATCACTCTTAAAAGCTCTCCTTTAACTGCATGCACCCTCACCCACCACCCTGTTTTCCTCCTCTTCAGAGACCTTGAACCCCACTCTCTCGGTCCCCACTTGAGCTTGAACTTACTCCAATCAGAATTTGTCCTTACAACTCCCATTAAAAGACTACTCTTGCCTGGATCATGAAGAGTCTTCATGGCTAAACGCGGAAACCAGTTCTCAATCCTGCCTTTACTTAGTCTGTTAGTCGCATTGAAGAGAATTAAATAGAAAGGTGTCTGTACTGTAACCATGGGACTTATCCTAGGACCCCCAACATCGACCTCCCTTTGCCAGGAGATGATCACCGAGTCTACTTCTTCAACTCGGACCTGATACTCATTTGAAGAAAGAATGGATAAGCCAATTAATTTTCTACACCCAATCTTAGGTGTTCTCACAATAAACTTATTAAATATGAGGGGGAAACAGAGCATATGGCTTGACTTTGCTCATTTAACTGCCTCTGGTAACATTTCCTTGTTAACATTACTGATAAGACTCTGAAATATGGTTTTATTTTTCAAGTAAAAAAATTTATTGAGGATTGTCAGACACTTGAGTTCTGCCTTAGTCCAGGAAGGTGAGAACAGTACCCAAACAGATGCTCTGCCATGCTGATTACACGACAGATGTAAACAATGGGAGGAATTGTTTGTGTGTGTGAGTGTCTGGTGTATGGTGCCGTAGGGGAACGTCTCTCTGAGGAGAACCTCAGGTCCTCACTCTCTCCATTATTCCGCAGAGACTCTCTCGTGTCTGGAGCTCGGGTAACACGTTCCAGCCATTCTTTATCTCTGCTCCCACAGTAGTGGACTTCCATATATACGTGGTCACCTTTAGGTTTTCTCGTGCATTCTGGGGAGTTGAACCCAGGTCCTTACACTTAAATTTTTATCTCTGTCGCCCCAGAATGCTTTTATTTTTTATTTGATTCTCTCTCTCTCTCTCTCTCTCTCTCTCTCTCTCTCTCTCTCTCTCTCTCTTCTTTTTCAAAATAGAGCCACACCTCTGTAGCCTGGGCTATCCAGGAACCTACTACAGATCCAAAACTAGCCTTTCACATATATTGATTCTCCAGATTCAGCCTTCTGTGTCCTGGGATTATAGGCAATACCTGTCTTGTGAAAGAAGTTTTTTACTCTGTGTGTGTGTGTGTGTGTGTGTGTGTGTGTGTGTGTGTGTGTGTGTGTGAGTGTATACCACCTGTGTGGGGATGCCCTCAGAGGCCAGAAGCAGACGCTGGATTCCCCTGAGGTTGTGAGCATCCTGATGTAGGTGTTGGAAACGCACCTTGTGTGTCTTGCAGAGGAGCAGAGAGCTCTCTTAACCATGTCCCCATCTCTCTATATCCTGAAAAGAATATTTGATGTCAGTCACTGCCAATAATAAATCTGAATCTCAGTTCTTAAGAAACTGCAGTAAGTCAAATATTTCCCTTCCTTTTGCCTTCTGTATGGCCTCTGCTCCTTATTCCTGTGCATCCTGCTTTGGGCTCAGCTCTGAGCTCCTATTATTGCCCGGTATTTTCATGACCAGGAAGCATGATGCCCAGCAGGTTCCTAGCCTGTCTGATCCTGTCCCATGCTTGGTAACCGAGTCCTACTTTACTGACTGTGGTCTATTTAACTCCATGCTTCCTGGTTCTTGACCTTGGCTACAAAAGGGATTATGAAATATTCCTAATAATCTTTATCTAGGAACCTAACTTCCTGTAATAAGAGGACCCTGACGGTAAGATTTTAATTTCCACACAAATGCAACAATGAAACCACCAACTACATTTGCAGTATGAATGTTCTTCCTATGTATGTGAATGTGGCTAAACACATGTGAGCTTGTTAAACTGTTTCTCTAAAATAAATAAATAAATAAATAAACTGTTTCTCTTAAAAATGTTTCCCTCCCTTTGCTGTGTGACCTTTACAATGGATCCAGAGTTCCTGGGACTGGTGTTGCTAATCCCTGCATTGAAGAAAATTGTTTTCAGGCTTAAATTGCATTTATTTCCCAGTTAAGAACGAGAGTGCAGGCAGGAAGCACGCGAGTGTGGATGCAAGGGGATATGGATAGTTTGTGCTACTCTGTATGGAACAATTTAGAGTGATAGGGTAGTGATAGAGCACCTTTAAAATTTGTAATATTGTTTGCTATATCAATAAACAAGAAGATTAAATAAGAGGAGAGGATAAGCAGGAAAAATAGAGAAGGGAAGGCGAAGAGGAGAGAGGAGGGGAAGGAAGGGAGGAAAAGGAAGGGAGAGGAGGAGAGAAAAAGGTGAAATATTTCACATAGTATGAGAATTTATTTTGAAAACATACTATTCTCCTCATAGAGAGGGAATTTTAGGAGATCTTTGTTGACTGAGGTTTCTGTCCCACGTGGTCCCGCAGTCATTCAGTCCCAAAGAAACACACAGAGGTCTACATTAATTATAAACTGGTTGGCCTATTAGCTCAGCTTTCTTGTGAACTAACTTTTTTATCATACATTAACCCTTAATTTTTTTTGTCTGTGTTAACCATGTGGCTTGGCACCTTTTATCAGTGAGGCATTCTCATCTTGCTTCCTCTGTGTCTAGGTAACAAATGCAGACTAAGCCTTTCCTCTTCCCAGAATTCTCCTGTTCTGGTCGTCCTGCCTATACTTCCTGCCTGGATACTGGCCAATCAGCATTTTATTAAACCAGTACAAGTGACAAATCCTTACAGAGTATAAGACCATTGTCTCACAGCAGAACTTAGTACAATATTACATAGTTAAAAAATTAACTTGCCATATAGAACAGAGAGGCTTAAAGTGAGAGAAATTAATTAGACTCCCAAGGATATTAAAATGATAAACAAGTTACATCAGGCCTTGAGTTCAAGTTTACTTTATGACCGTGTTTTCCAGAGGGTGTGTTCTATTGTGATCAGTTTAAAATACTGGAGTAGTAACTGCTTTCTTACTGATCCTGACTGACAGCCAATACAACACCTTTTCCTGTCTATTTGTGTGTGTATTTCCACAGAGGGAAAGCAACGTCCTATAAATTATCTTATTAGACCTTAGAGTACTTGAGAAACATTATATTTATGATAATTTACAAATATTAATGGCAGCTAGGGCAGAAGAGTTTCTGATTTAAAGGGAAAAGCTAACGTTTTTGGTAGCATCTTCCAGCAAAATCTCCATATAACAAAATCTATCATGGGACATAGCCCTCCTGGATGCCTGTATATCAGAATCCTCAGAAGAGATGCCAACGTTTGACTCAGCACAAAGATTGATCCCTGCTGTTGGATCCTCCCACTTGGAATAATGTTCCAGATGGTTTGTGCTACCACTCCCTCTGCTGAATAAATACATGAATTCTACTTTAATTACATGTCAATCATTCCTTAATGTGAAATTCCCAGAAATGTAGGATAGAAAGTCTCTGAGAATCGTTTTACAAGAACCAAGGATTATTCTTTATGGTTTAATTCTTGGAAAACACCTGTGTCTAACATTTCACACACATAACAGACAGCAAGGTTGCAAGAGAAGATGTGGTTGGGGGAATATATATCCCAAAGAGTCCTCATGCTCCTTGCTTTAGGCTTTAAACATTTGTTTAAGATGGATGATTTAAGCTTCGGGATAAAGAGGAAATATTGGCATGGCAAGCATTAAAGAAAGCCTCTATGTTTAAGCCTCTCATCACTTTCTTGTTAGGGTTGAGCCTTGAAGATCACTGTAAAATGTAAAAGAATAGCTAATAAGCCAAAAGATTTTGTATACGTACATACATACTAAATGTACACATGTATATACATACTGTGAATATGTATATATGTGTGCTGTGTGTACACGTATATGCACATGAATGTGTGTATATGTACGTGCATGCATTATGTCTGAATGTGTGTACATACTTGTGTATGTCCATGTTTGTGTGTATTTATGAGTGTATGTTTGTGTGTGTTTGTACACATATGTGTAGAACTTGAGGTAGCATTGGTCACAGTTGAATCATAAATTGCAGATTGCATTGCTAAGTCATTTGAGTGGTACTCAGTGAGTTGCCTTTCTATGAATTCTTCCTCTTCCCTGAACGACTCCTCATAGCTCACATCCAGTTTCGAGATGCCTCCCTAGGCTGTGGGTGGGATCGTATGTACCACTTGATTGCTCAGGAATGTGGTGAGCTTGTCTAAGCAGACTGACATATGTACTATATGGCTTTTCATGTCACTACTGTTCAGAGTAGTTGAGGGGAGAACATATTCCTAATACATGGCTTCAGCAATCATGTGCTCACATTAATCTGTCATCACAGTGCTGACACTTGGCAGCAGAAGTTTAGAAACTCCATTTTCCTGGCTTCTGAACAACCTTCAGCTAAGGAAAGGAAGGCAGGTGAGGGGAGGCCCCTGGGTCATATATTTCTGAGAAAAGATATAGGTTTATCAGATACACATAAATTAGAGAAAGTTGAAATTATTTTGAGAGAAATACGTTTTGGAAAGTTTCTGCAAGAACAGCATAGAGGTCTGTCATCAGCAAGGTGTAAGTCATTCATAATTAGGATTTTCTGAGTGATGACTCATGTCTCTTGGATAGAGGAACACAAAAGCAATTAGTAGGGTGTGAATTATTTGGTTTCTAAATGGCCTGACAGTTACAACAACCAAATTTAGATTTTTATCTGTCCAGTGCTGATTCAATGAACATGTTTTTTCCTAGAATCAGGGAAAAACTTAAAAAAGAAAACACTTAAAAGTTTTGTTGGGCTGGAGAGATGGCTCAGAGGTTAAGAGCACTGACTGCTCTTCCAGAGGTCCTGAGTTCAATTCCCAGCAACCACATGGTAGCTCACAGCCATCTGTAATGAGATCTGGTGCCCTCTTCTGGCATGCAAGCATACGTGGAAGGAATGTTGTATACATAATAAATAAAATAAGTCTTTAAAAAAAAGAAAGAAAAAAAAGATTACAACCTAACTTTATAAAAAAAAAGTTCTTGTTATACATCCTACTCAAAGAGGATGTGACAGAAAGATGTGGTTCTGGGGCAGGCGGAGGGCTCTGGTGCCTGGCGCCAGTGGGAGAAAAATAAAGAGAGTATCCTTGGAACTGACTGATCAGCCAGTCTAGCCAAACCAGTGAGCTCTGGGCCCAGTGAGAGAAAAAATACGGTAGAGAGAAATAGAGGAAGACTTCTGACATTGACCTCTCTACTTTAGATAGCTGTATGCACACACACATGAATGCATACAACACGGACAGACTGAATAACACACACACACACACACACACACACACACACACACACAGAGTTTTGATAAAAAGCTACCAAGCGCGGCATTTGGTCTGAGTGAGCACATCCAGTGTGGTGACACATTTCCCATCTTATGATGAAGAACAAAGAGCCTGTTCCATTGCACCGTGCCATGAGAAGCAAAATGCTGGTGAGTTATTTGCTTGGAATTCTACAGAGATCACTCCACACACTCAAGGTTGTCTCATTTCCTCGCTCAAGCAAAATTTACAACCGGAATGCACGCACTGACATAAGCAGAGAGAAGTGAGGACCCTGGACGAGATTAAGAAATTAATCATACCCCTGTGTTTTCTTCCTTTGATTTATCTGAGAGTTTACCTGTGACAGCGCGTGTGACAGACAGAATTTTGCTTAAAAGCAATGTCTTTGGAATGCAAATGAGCAGCCTCTCAGGAAGACCCTGTGTATTTGTATTTGGGTGACCTTGTGCTTTTCAATTGTCCCTCTCTGCCCCACTTTCTTACTTCACAAGGCTCTTGTGTGGGTTAAACAAACACACCGATTAACAGATCTTAAACTTGCTGAATTTGTCACTTCATTTTTTTACTGCTGGGTCACTTGTACCCAGCAAACTATGTGGTACAAGTATCATAGGTGGGTAATAAATGTCTGGTGAATACTTGTATACAATGTTTTTCGTGATTCCCCACTATGTAGTAAGAAACCATGACAGGGGCGATTGTCATATTTAGGACCTTGGAGAATATCTTTAATGATTCCCAATGCTTTAGACTAATTCTCAAATTTTCATAAGGCCCTTCATGATATGAGTCATTTCTGTGATTATATTTCTATCTTGAGTTAATCTTCTAGATCTTCTAGTTTGGTTCTCTCTCTCTCTCTCTCTCTCTCTCTCTCTCTCTCTCTCTCTCTCTCTCAATTGTATTTCTCTTTTACACCATCTCAAGTAAGCAGAACTGTCTCCTACATTGAGGCCTTTGAACTCTTGTATTTTCCCTTTCTGTACCAGTCCCCATTCAGTCTCCTAGTCCTTCTGCTTAAGAAGTCTTTCATATAAGCTATTTGGTTAAAGCGACACAACCTTCCATGAGTCGTACACTATTCTACTCCATAGCACGCTGGGGCAGGAGGTCATAATCAGTTTCTTGCACACTCAGCTAGTTCACATGGATTGGGACCTGGTTACTGACTTTTTCTGAACCTTCTCAGAACTCCATTTCCCTCATCTTTGTCTATAGTTGTATAATTATAATTCCTATTATAAATTATGTGTCATATAATACCACACTTACTCTTGCTTCTCTGAGGAAACAGTGATGGCTAAAGTTACTAGAAACAGGAAGTGTAAGGACTCAGAGTAACAGAGCCATAAAGATGAGTATGTGTTGTTTAGCCTCATCTTGGAGTTAAGACCTAAATGCTCCTTCCTTTGGCCAATGACACCAGTAATTCACTGGTGAAGGTTATTTAAATGATCATTTGGGCCACTTGTAATCAAGTACCTATAAGAGAAAAGGATTTGGATTGAACTTTGGATATTTCATAACACATTTTAATAAAAATGATTGCTGGCTTATAACTGTACTAGAAAATGTATGTGGGGTGGGGGGTGGTTGAGATTCTAAATCACCAAGTAAGCATGCTAGAACAAGGTGATAGGAAGCAATGTTTGATCAGGGGAAGGTGAGGGGAAGGGATGATTCACTGGGTTGAATTTGTTGATGAAAGAACATTGTGTCCTGGGTTCATGTCTCTGTGATCAGCAGAGAGGAGAACTGGCTGGATGCTTGGCTGGTTAGCTGCAGAAATCTAGACCCAAAGATCATCTCTACCAGATCAAATGAGAATTATAGCATTTCCTTTTTTAGTTAAATAAGATTCATTTTACTTGTGCGTGCATGCATGCTTGTGTGTTTTACCTATAGAGGACAAAAGAGGGCATGGAATCCTTTAGAGTCAGAGTTTCAGAGTTTGTGGCCCACCTGCTGTGGGTGTTGGTAAGAAAACTCTGGTCTCTGATCTTCTACAAGGGCAGCAAGCGCTCTCAGCCACTGAGCCATCTCTCCAGGCCCACTAGAGGTTTCTTGTTTTGTGGGCAAAAGTAAGTAAAGGAATGGGGAATGTTAGAACGCTGGGGAGATTTGTTGTTTGAGATCTTTTCATTCATCTCTTTACTTGAGAAACTTCAGAAGTAACTCTGGTCACCAAGGCAGTGCAGAACTGAAAGAAATCCATTAACAAGCCTCCTCCAAAATGGTGGCAAGAAGCAGTTATTATTTAGAGATGATCCCAAAGGTTCATGTGTTAGAAACTTGGTCCAACACATGACGGTGATAACAAGATGGGACATTTAAAACATGAGAACCAGGGAAACCATTCCCCACCTTTGCTTTGATTTCCCCCCTCATCATACAATCCCTCTCTTTTGCTTCCAGCATGCTGCCATGCACCACCAAACCTTCACCAGAACTGGTACTATGCAGTTTTGTCTTTTTAGGCTCTGAAAGTAAAAGGTGAATACGCCTCTTTGCTTTACAAAGTCTTTGTCTTCTAAGCTCTCTCTGTTGTGCTGGAAAATGGACAGACACAAGTAAGAACAAAGAGTAAAGGAACTCCTTCCCACAGTGGACTGCGGGGACCCAGTGGTGCTGATGGGAACTCCTCCATCACAGTGGACTGCGGGGACCCACTGGTGCTGATGGGAACTGCAGGACATCACCCACTGAGCACATGGGGATCACAGTGTGTGGCTATGGTGGTCAATCGGGCAGCAGAGTCAGGACACTGATTAAGATAACTTGACCTGTGGTAGATAATAATGGCAACCTTGGAACTGAAGTCTGTTGGTAGGCTACTTGAGGCTAAAGTAGATAAATAAATTAGATGAAAACCACTATTTGATGAAAACGATCCCGAGTCATCCTGGGAGAACATTGGAATCAATGCATCGACTAATTATCTGATGAGGGACAGCAGATTTGGAGAACCTCAAATAAGGGGAAATCAGATCAGGCTGAGGAAAAATCTTGCTATGAGGTCATAATTTATAGAACAGCCCCCTCTCTTTAATCTATCCAAAGGGACCTATGATCATAGGATGACAATTCATTGGGGAAGTATAAATGATGAGAATTTTTTAGGAATATTAAGCTCTGTCTTCAAAATGGAATGACTTTCTGGGGGCTGGCAGCAGTATGGTCCATATTCAGAACAGAGCCTTGCTGAGGTTAGTGACTGATGAGCATTGCTGTGCCCTTGAGTGTCTGCAAACTCTCTCTGTGAATTTAAAAAGAATATACATAGTTAATATTATTCATTTTGGCATGGTGATACAAAATTCCATACTACGTGGAAGTCATTTATACAATGGAGTACTACACTGCAAAAAAAAAAATAAGGACATCTTGAAATTTGCAGGCAATGGATGAATCTAATCTAGAAAACATCATATTAAGTGAGGTAACCCAGACCCAGAAAGACAAATATCACATGTACTCACTCATAAGTGTTTTTTAAACATAAAGCAAAGAAGGCCAACCTACAAATCACCATCCCAGAGAACCTAGACAACAATGAGGACCCTAAAAGAGACGTACATGGATCTATCTACATGGGAAGTAGAAAAGGACAAGATCTCCTGAGTGAACTGGGAGCATGGGGACCATGGGAGAGGGTTGAAGAGGAGGGCAGAGGAAGGGAAGGGAGCAGAGAAAAATATATAGCTCAAAAAATCAATAAAAAAGAACTGATTTTGTATACAAAAGTAGCAAACCCGAAATAACAGAATAACCCAGAATTGCAGAGATTATTAGAAACATCACATGCCTGTATGATACAGAAGTAATGATTCCTCAACATATTTGAATCAACTTATTTCATTCAGTTTCCTCATTTCATCTACGCAAAGAGAGAGCCGATTTTGGAGGAGTGCCCTCCCATGAACTATGATAAACTTAACTGCCTTAACTTCAGTAGCAGCTACTGAACAGGACTGTGATCTTTATTGCTGGAGTAAATGAATGCACTCTCTGCCTTCTCTATACGTAGATACTGATGTGGCAATGTTTTCTCCTCATTCTATATGCTATTCTGTTATCCCTAGAGCAATTTGCATTCTAGGGGCTGGGCCACTATTACATCATCATTATCCTGTCTCAGGGCTATAGCAACTCTATAATTCTTGTTTATAATTTTACTGTCAGGAACTTTGATCAGCTTTTTATTCTAGGTGACATCATATTATTAGTCCATTACGTTGATTATATCATCTTGCTTGAATCTGGAGAACTTGAAATAGTACCCATTTAAAACTCTTTCAGTTACCAGTGACTCTTTGGTGTGTATGCCACAAGATAGAAACCCCTTATAAAAATTCAGAGCTCTTCTATGTTGGAGAAATTTTCTAGGGATGCACAGAGAAGTTCAGCAAGTGTTGGTTGAGTGAGTGGTGGTTGCTTTGTATAAACAAAGTGAAAGTGTGATTTGCCGTTATCTTTAGTTACGATGGTTTTTCTTTAGTGAGTCTATTAAGCTACTCTGTAGAGATGAGAGGTAGGGAGGTACTTGTGGGATGCCGGTGCTGGTCCTGAGGTTTCATTGTCCCCAGCAGAGCCAGTGAATACTAATTGATATGACTAATTACCAAACAAACTTTGCTCACATAAAAATATAATATAAGTACAGATCTTAATGTTACTCCTAATCAGCTGGATGGAAGTTAGCTAACAATGAAGATACTGTTTTCCCTCAGGGACAAGCACTGAAAGGGTGGATCATGTTCATGTTGATCGCAAGGTCACACAATATAGATCTTTTTGGAGGGCAATTTTAGAACCGAGAAAAGCTTTGTACAGATAGTGTGATCTACAGGTTTCTACCAGAAACTGTTAGACAGTAGTGACATTTATACGGGCGCACAAGCATGAACAAGCGTGTATGCCATGGCAGTGTGATTTTAAGAAATGGTAGTCAGGTCTGACACTGATCTCAGTTACCAGGAGAAAAGGCAGGAGGATTGCAAGTTCAAAACCTGGTTAGGTTACAGAGTAGACTGACAGCCACTTCGGATCACTTAAATGAAATTCTGCCTCTAAACTTTAAAAAAGTCAAAAAAGAAGCTCCTAGGAGGTACAGTTAAAGGTTCCATTCTGGCCTGACATACGTGAAGCCCTAGGCCCAATCTTTATTATTGCAAAAATAAAAATTGAATTAAATAGTATATTAATAGACACAGTTAATTTATGAACTACAAATAGTACTCGTGAATACTCAGGATCTGTTAGAATGTAAAACATACTTATTTGCCATAAATATATTTAAACACACTGTTGTCTAAGAACAGAAAGGTTACTAATGTATACTCAATATTGCATCATCCCTGTTGTATGCAAAACATAACACACAAAACCATGTTCTGCAGGAATCTGTTCAGAGTGTTTAACAGTATGAAGGTCTGCCTCCGGCAAAGTCAGCTGGGTGAAGAGTGGCAATGATACTTTCATCTTTTTCTGTTACCTGGAGCTATTACACAAAAAATCACATATATAATTACTGATTTCATATAAGGATTCAAATCTGAGAAAACAGAACTTCCAGTTGCATGCCCAGATTTGAGATAATGAAAATTTCTTTCTCCCTCCCCTCTCTGGTGTCTCTTCCTTTCTCTGCCTCTCTTTTTCCTTTCTCTCCTCTTTCTCCTCAGCCCCTCCCTCTTACTCTCTCCCCTTTCTTGTCTTTATCTGAGGTCTCAGTCTATATAGTCCAGGCTGGTATAGAATTCATGAACTCGTGGTTACCCTCCTGATTCAGTCTACTGGATGGGATTGCAAACACACACCACTTTGCCCCTGGCCCCTCCAGTTCACTCTTAATACTTCATTGATATGATTATTTTCGTATGTTTCAATTAGCAGAAAAAAAATGGAAAAGCCAAAGAGAAGCTCTTTCTTAACAAAATGGTAGTTAATGAATTCTTTTGAAAAATCGACAATTTATACTTGATTGCTTTATCTTGAGGTTAAAAGTGACTAGAGAAGCCTGGAATGATGGTCTGAATGATACATGTGCCTCCTAGTCTCAGTCATTTAAACACTTGATCTCCAGTTGGTAGCGTAGTTTAGGGAGGTTGAGGAACTGTGGCCTTGCTGGAGAACATATGTCACTTGGAGGTGGGTCTTCCTAGGTTAAGACCTCACCCGACTTCTAGTTCCCTGTTTTGTTTCATGCTTGTGGTTCAAGATGTGACCTCTTAGCTTGCTTTTCTAGCTCCCATGCCTGTAGGTCCGGCTCCCCCTAACCCTGTGCCTGCTGCCACGCTGTCTCTGATATCATGGCCTCTAATCCTTGCAACAGTAATCCCAAATAAATTCTTTCTTGCATAAGTTGCCTTGGTGATGGTGTTTTACCACTGCCACTTAGAAAAATAACTAGTCCATTTGGGAGAGATTTTACATAGCGAGATTCCTGTATTAATGAAGTGCCATTTGCCTGCCTTGTGCAGGGTAACCCATAAAGGAGACAAGACAGACAACTTTCTTTGACTTTATTTAAAAGATGGTTGCAACTGTAGTCTGGATGCAAAATAAATGAATAAATTTAATTAAAAACTACAGTCACCTTAAAACAATAGGCAGGATGGTGAGAGAACAGGAACATGGCAAAAAGACAGGAAGTTTGTTTCTGCCTCTGCGACATGAGACATTTTTTTTAACTTTGTAAGATACACTGAGTATCACAGCCTGTGGCTCTTCAACTGAAAGTGGTATTAATAACACACACACACACACACACAGACACACACACACACACACACACACATTATTTCTCTCTCTCCTTCCTTGAAAGTTTGACCTTTCAGTTCTGTGAACTTTCAAATGAGTAGGCATTTCATAAGCTCTATCAGAGAGAAAGAGAGAGAGAGAGAAAGTCCAGTATTGTATGTTTTCTCCCCACCCTATGTTTTTCCTTTCTAGTTCTTAAAGCAATGCAGAAATAATAATATTAATTAATTTAGAAAAAATATTGGATTGATATTTAATGTTTTTCTTCATCTTGGCTATAGACTCCATGGCAGCAGAGAGCACATCTCATTTTCTTACCCGAAGGTTTTCCATCAGCAAGCAAAGAAGACCTTAAAAAATCTTTTCAATACGTTAAATGTGGTGGTACTCACCTTTAATCTCAGTGGAACTCCATGAGTTCGAGGCCGGCCTGGTATAAATAGTGCGTTTCAGGCCAGCCAAGGCTATGTTGTGAGTCTCTGTCTCCAAACAGACAAACAAAAAAGAAACAAACTAACAAATATGTTCAGTAGAGCCCTGCATGAATGAGTAAGGATTGGAAATCCGTTGTATTTATTCCTGGGCTCCCTGTCTTTTCAGGCCTTGTATAAGTTAACTAAACCGAGGAACTTGTGTAAGAAACCCAGAGTCACCAATGCCCCAGATTTAGAGGTGGGTGATCCTTGGAGAGTTGAGAAGCCTCCCTCTGACACCTGTGCTCAGGGGACTTTCTTTGGAGCAGAAAGGTCAGAATCCAGGTGCCCCACCTCTGCTGAGCAGTAAAACACTCCCAGGATTAGCTGGCCCTGGAGCCTGAAGGCTGTCTGGAGTCAGAATCCTGTCTTCCTAAAATCCTTAGAATCAGTCAGAGCATTTGAAAGGCTATTGCCTTTGAAGTAACATAACAGGTGAAGAGCCTCTTTTTGCAGCCCAGGCTTGTTTTGTAAAACAACAAACATTTAAGTAGCAATAGGATAATGAGATAGTTTGTGTTGTATTAGCAGATCAAACCAAACCTTATTTAAAGGGCTTCCCTAGCTGTCTACTGATGGAAGGATTTGCAAAGAAGTGATCTCTATACTTGGGACTACATTTGGCATCGTAGATGTGGTTTGGTCCTCAGTTAACTCGAAGGGAAGCGTCTACTGTAAGGACATTGCTCCAACATGCTTCCATTAGATTCCCTTTACTTCCTCAGCAACTTTCTCTGAACTTCACATTAAGGGTAAACAGGCAATTCCAAAATTAAACGATAAGAATCCTCTAAACCAGCTTCCAGTTCCAGGTGGTAAAAATCTTGAAAATATTGGGTCTTCTTTTCTTTCCTTCTTTCTTTATTTTTTTTAACAAAGGGGAAATAATGACTTTTTGAATATTAAGAGGTCATGAGAATATCTTTGAAAATGTCATAAGCTTCGAAAGCCACTTAAAATGCTCCTTGTTCTTTCGCAGAAGATATACAAACCTGAAATTTATCAACTGGAGATTCTAAAACAAAATCTGTTGAAAGGAAGAAAAAACTAATTTGGAAAAAGGCTATTAAAAGTAAGTGTAGATGTATATGTGTGTGCATATGTATGTTTGTGTGCGCGCGCTCATTCGTGCGTGTGTGTGTGTGTGTGTGTGTGTGTGTGTGTGTGTGTGAGGGCTGGGTACCCATTCTTCCCTCCCTCCTCCTCCATTCTTTGCAGGAAGTCCCTGAAGATTCAGGCAGCGCTGTCTGTGGTTTATTCCGTTCTGTCACCAGATGGTGCTGCTCTGTACAACGCTGCTGTGTGCAGCCCTCTTCTGGCAATCAAAGCACTGTGGTCTTACTAGAACTCACAGTTAAGAGCCGGGCAGCTACTAAGTAGAAGGTGGGTTTTATTTCCCATCAGCCTGTCTATATTTATGCACCAGGCTGCTTTTTTCCCTCCATCTTCTAACCTAGTTTCCTTTATTGTCTTCCAATGTCTTACTTA